>NC_058105.1:7520000-8770000 GCF_020171115.1 Neogale vison
GACCTTTTCTCTCTGTGTCTGCGTCCACATTTCCCTCTTCTTATAAGGACACTGGTCATTGGATGTAGGGCTCGCCCTACTCCAGTGTGACCTGATCTTAACCTGATTACATCTTCAGAGACCCTATTTCCAAATAAGGTCACGTTCACAGGTTCAAGGCAGACATGAATTTTGGAGGCACACTATTCAGCTGAGCACACCACAGGGGACAAGCAGTGCATCTGTTTCTCTTCTTGCCCCCAGGGTTGAGGTGGTGGATGAGGACAGGCCTTCTGAGAAGAGCCAAGACCCACCTGCTCTAGCAAGTTTCCCTTCTGGCTCAAGCAGGTAATGAACCACACTCATCTCTGCCTGGGGCTGGGGGCTTGCCGGCTTGCCTTGCCCGTGTCACTGTGGGACTTCTGCTGGGTCGCCACCTTGCAGGGCCTCAGGGTCAGTGTCCCCATGTGCCCAGTGACAAGATGGGCACAGAAATCAGTAAGAGCCTGTGCGGTTGGATGCTGTAGGGCTGAACGGAGCACAACAGCCTGATGTCCAGGGACAGCATGTCACTCTTGTCTGTTCGATGCTTATCTGTGTTACCTTAACCTGATGGCAGCCACAACATCTTAGAAAAAAGTACTAGCTTTAGGGTTTGAGAGGGTCTACCGTCAGGGTCTTAGCCCTGCCATTCTTGGGCTTGTTTAGACCTCTGCTGTAAGTTGTCCAAGTTCAGCCTGCCAACCATGCCCACCGCCTCCTCTGGAGAAGGAGGCTCCACAGTCCCCAGCCCCGCTCACAGCTGCCTTCTCTGACAGCCCCACTGGGGGTGGAGCTGAGCGCATGCTGAGTCTGCCCAGCCCTGCAGGGAGCTGGGAGCCCAGGTGGGTGCTGTGTGCTGGCTCTGGCCTGTGAGCCAGTCATATGGGAGGGTCTGGGACTGGAACGCCAGGGCAAGAGCAGGCTGCGCACTGGGGATGTCACTACAGAGGGGGCCCTGATTTGCTTTGATTTCTGAGCCCTGAGCATCTGCGCACATGACAGTGCTCGCTTGTCCACAAACAGAGAGCAAGCAATACTTCCTTGTACTTTGCAGTGAACTGAGCCTAGTCCACTTGCTGGCAAGCCCCTACTCCCCTCCCCAGTTCAAGTCCCACAGCCATCTGTGTGTGTCCACCTGCCGTAGACAGACCGTGGGGGCGAGCAGCGCTGCAGACCTTCTGTGCCCGGAGGGGGCTGAGCTCACAGCCTCGCAGCGGCCCCTCCTCTTCACTCCCTTCGTCTTCGGATACTCCTTTGCTTTTCTGTTTTTTGGTGTTTTTTTTTTTTTTTAAAGATTTTATGTATTTATTTGACAGAGAGACGGTGAGAGAGGGAACACAAGCAGGGGGAGTGGGAGAGGGGGAAGCAGGTTCTCCACTGAGCAGGGAGCCCCATGCAGGGCTGGATCCCAGGACCCTTGGATCATGACATGAGTTGAAGGCAGACGCTTAATGACCGAGCCACCCAGGCGCCCTGATACTCCCTTGTTTGTGTGAACTCTCATCCGTAAGAACTTTTAAACAAGTGGAAGATTTGAGAGCTCTTCAGAAGGCAGCATTGATGGGACTTGGGGGCTGTCTGGGTTTGCTAGGGATGCCAGAACAAAGTAGCACAGATTGTGGGGGACTTAAAGAACAGAAATATCTTGTCTCCCGGTTCCGGAGGCTGGAAGTCCAAAATCAAGGCATAAGCAGGGTTGGTTCTTTCTGAGGCCTGGGAGGGAGGCCTGTCCTTGGTCTGTAGATAGCCACCTCTGCCTGTGTGTCTTCACGGGCTCCTCCCTGTGTGTGTCTGTGTTCTGATCTCCTCTCCTCATAAGGACATCGATCATTTTAGATCAGGGGCCTGTCCTACTCCCGAAGAACCTCATCTTAACAAATACCATCTGCAATGACCCTGTTTCCAAATAAGGCTCCAATCTAAGGCACTAGAGGTTAGAACTTCAACATATAAATTTTGAAGTGGGCATAATTCAGCCCCAAACATTTTACATCTCTGATTTCTCCTTATTTGTGTTTTATGTAAAAGAAAAAAAAAAAAGCAATGAATGGTTCATTGACACCAGTAGCAAAGTCCCCCAGACTGGTGGCTTGCACAACAGAAATATTCTGTGTCACAGTTCTGGAGGCCAGAAGTCCAAGATCAAACTTGCCTGTGAGGCCCCAGGGGGAGGAAGGAGGCAACAGGGGCTGGTCAGGGAGGCTCCGTGTGATGCTGCCCTCAGATTCTGCAGTCACAAAATGTCTGCAATCCCCGACAGCTTCCAGGTGAGCTGCTGGCTGGTCCTGGGTTCTCTTCCTTTCCGACCCCGCTGCGTCAGGAAGGTCCTGCACTGGTCGGGTCAGGCAGCTGCCATCAGTTTCCCACACCCAGCTTCACTCTGCCTGGTTATTTGAAAATTCCAGGCCTGGATGTGGCCTTGAAGGAACCAAGCCCTGTGGGAAGCAATGACTTAACCAAATTCTGGGTTCTGTAACACTTCAGAACAAGCTGGCTTATGGCAGAGTGGGGCAGGAGAACCTCACAGCCTTGTCCCCAGCTATGGCCCTGCTGAGGCTGCCGCAGTAAGTTCCTAGGAGGGAAGGCCTTGTTTTAGGTGCCAAAGCCTTCAGGGACTTCAGGGAGGGCTGAAACTTTGGGACCTGCCGGCTGTGTCCTTGGGGCTGTCCAGCTCTCACTTTCCTTCCATCAGATACCAGACCTGCCTGGCATCCCAAAGGCCTCTCAGCTCCAAGTTCATCTGAACTCCTTGTCTCTAGTCCCCCTGCTCAACCATGGAAGGGGTCTTCCCTCTGTGCACCCTGGGGCTTGATTTTTTGAGTTCTTCTTGTCTGGAGGGCCTGGGTGCCCTGGACGCGGCGAGCCATGCACTGTTCGAGCGCCCCTGCCTGTCTCCCATTTTTCCAGAGAAAGTGGCTGCTGTCCCCATCACAGCACTAGTCAAGATTCCTTGGCTTTCTGCCTTACCCGATCATGGCAGGGCCTGTAGGCTGTGCCCCAGCGTGCTGCCCGGCAGACAAACTGGAGAACAGTAACAGCACAGCTTCCAGCACAAGGCTTTGTACTTTAACCCCCTGTGCCTCAGCGCCCTCGTGTATACAACAGTGAGTAGTGATACCAACCTCGTGAGGCTGCCTCAAGTTCTAAATGCCACAGGCAGTTGGGGCCCCACTAGATGAGGGCCCGTGACCTCCAGCGGCTCTCAGCCTAGCTGAGGACCTACGGCTGAACTAGAGCGATCTCTGGCTGAAGCTCTGGTAGGGGGCTGGGGCTGAGGCTACTGTAACCAGTTACCATGAACTCGGTGGATTAAACAACAGAAACTTATCCTCTTACAGCTCCGGAGGCCAGGGGTTCTAAATCAAGGTGTCAGTATGGCTGTGTTTCCTGCAAAGGCTCTGGATGAGAATCTGTTCCAGGCCTTTCTCTTAGCCTCTGGTATCGCTGGCAATCCTTGTTGGTTCTTAATTTGTAGGTGTCCATTCTCACATGGCTGTATTCCTTCCATGTGTCTGAGTACAAATGTCCCAGTCGTATCGGATTAGGACTCACTCTTTTCCAGTATGATCTTACCTTAACTTAATTACATCTGCAGTGGCCCAATTTCCAAATAAAGGCACATTCTCAGATACCGGAGAGGACTTCAGCACATCTTTTAGGAGCAACAATACAACCCATAACAGCCTCCCTGGAAGGGGTGCCATTTGAGTGGGGTCTTCAGGAAGGAATTGCTCAAGGGGATGACAAAGAAGGAGGAAGGCATTGAAGGAGAGGCACCGGCTTGGACAGGCTTGGGTCATGCTTTGTTCCTATTTCCTCTCTGACATGACAACACCGGTGAACAAGTATGTTTTTATGTGCCTATGATGTTCTCAAGTGGGGTGTGTCTCAGCCACGTGCTTTATGCTGTCATCATTGCTATCGTGGGAGGACAAAGAGATCAGAGCTGGCCTTGTGCACCAGGTACCCTGTCCCTGGAAGCCCTTCCATTTCCCTCATGTCATCTCCAGTGTGATAGGTGTCAGCTAAGCCCCAGGAGGGACATAAACAAGCAGCCCACTGACCCAGTCCTCTTTAGGCCTCCTCGTTTAGGTTGGAGCTAGACGTCAGAATCAACTCTAAGGTGACTTTCAAAGGAGAGCAGCCAAGCCACCCTAGTTTCCCCAAAGTGAAGACCATCTGCCTCCCAGCCCTCTCCCTAGCAGCCTCTGCCTCTTCCTCCCCCACCTCTAGCCCCCACCACCTGGTCACTTGCTTTCAGGCCCCAAGTCCCTGATATCCTACACCCACCAGCTCACACTCCAAATTTGGTCTGTAGGTTTCCAGAGAATCTGGTTGGGCATCAGTCCCCATCAGTCCATGTATACAGAATTCCCACTGGCCTCACAAATAGCCATTTTGAACTTTCCAGAGGGACCACATCCAGGGCTTACCTCCGCAAGTGGCATCATGGCAGCAGCTACAGACAGAGCATTGGAGCTGGGTGGTCGCACTGCCGCCCAGAAGGCCCTTTGCTGTGCCTCAGGGGGTCTGGGCTTGTGGGTGGGAGATTGGTAAAGGGGTGTTTGTTTCACTCTCCTTCCTCTGGGGCCTGGAGGTCAGTGGCCCAAACTCAGCTGTAGCACCAAGAAAACTTAAGGCCAAAGAGGAGAAAAAAGGCAATGGGTCTGGGTCCCACGGCATTAGCCAGGAAGCTCCTGAGGGAGAATGCCCTTGGACCCCTGGCACAGTTGGGAAACAGGAAGGCTTGTCTTACCAGCAACTCCCTGGCTTTCTTCCTTGGCTGCAGTACAAGAGGCGAGGAGATTGTCCGCCTGCAGATCTTGACACCTGGAGCAGGACTCTGCCTGATGGCCCCAAACCTGGAGGGAATGAGGTATGGGGGCCCTGCTGGGCTCCTTCCGTGGCATTTTAGAGGTGGGATCAGTAGGGAAGGGATACAAATGGTCAGGGCAAGGGGCTGGTTGGTGAGAGACATGGTCAACCTGGGTCCCCTACCCCCATCTCATTCTTTCCACCCCAGGGGTGACTGCCCCCTGGCCAGAAATGTTAACCATCTGATGTACACGGTGCTGGGGAAGGTGAGTGACAGGGGGACCACAACCAGCAGGGATCACAGAGGGCCTAGTCCTTGCCCTGAGATAGGAGGGAGAGAGTCATGCAACAGGCAGGCAGGATGGTGCGCTGCGGGGGGGGCAGCAGGGTTTGCTAGGGGCTGGGACCCAGGGAAGATGGGGTGGGGGCAAGGGGAGATCTGAGCAGGGAGGTGCCAATTCTCTGAAGGGACAAGTGACAGGTGGGATCCGTCTTCCATTCATTTAGCTATTTAGTCAGCTACCGTTTACTGAGTTCCTGATGCACACCTGACCCCTGAGTCCCTGCCTCATGAAGCCCAGAGTCTGGGGAGGGAGGCCAGAGTGTTTGCCCACTAGAGCCGTGGGAGCTCCAAGCAGGGGCCCGTCACCAGCTAGAGGTGGGGATGGTTAAGGGAAGGTTCCCTTGGAGAAGTGGCATCCAAGATGAGGCCTGATGGATCTCTAGTTCCCTTTACTCTCCTCTTTGACTCCTCCTCCACATCCCCACCCCAGTCAGGCACTGAGTCCTACCCATTTTACTTTAGGGATGTTTCCTCTTCTTATTCTTCTATTGCCCCATCCCTAGACTCTCCACATCTCTACCTGGGTGAGATTTCTAAAAGGCAGAAGTAGTTATGCCAGCACCCTGGGGAAAATCCTGCCAGTGCACAGTTGTCCACTCATAGATCATTGTTCCCCAAGAACTCAGCACCTGCAGTTAAGTGTTCTATACATTCCCTTTGGACCAGAACAGAAATGCAGGAGTGTTTGTTACTGGAATGACTTCTTTAATAAGGCAATATCGAAAGCTTCTTCATTGATTTCCCTAAGGTGACCAATCTCTGAGAAACAAGGGCAAAATGACCCCAAGAGATGTAGGAGGAAGTCAGGCTGCCTCCAGTGAACATCCCTGGTGTGTCTCCTGTCTTCAGAGCCCACAAGGCTTCTGGTACTTTGTCTGGGAACGGCGAAGCTACAACAACCCATTGATCTCCCACTTGTCAATGGGATAATCAAATTGGGGGAAGAAGAAAGAGGGAAAGCTAGAATTCACCAAGCCCTACCTTGCCCCAGCAGCCTAGCAGGTATCCCCATGCAGGATGTAAACGCAGTCACTGTGTCCATTTAATAGATGTGGAAATTGAGACCCTGAATGGTCAAGTAGCGTGCTCAAGGTAACATGGCCAAGAACAGGCAGATTCAGGACTCCCACCGAGGCTGCTTGACTCCCACTCTATGCCTTTCCATGGTGGAGCATGGGCATGGAAAGGAAGGCTGAGAACACCAAAGTTCCAGGGCAGAAGAGGAGAAAAGGTGAAGGAGACTGGGAAGGTATGGCAAGGGAGGTAGGAGATGGTGTCAAAGAGTTATGACAGACAGATGGAGATGGAGGAAGGAAGCCAGAGGTGTCCCACTAGGTCAGAGAGAACAGAGGGAGGTTGAATTAGGAGGTTAGGAGCAGTCTTAACATCATAGAGAATTACAGCCCAGAACTCTGCAACCAAAGTTCTGGACTAATTTGAACCATTTGGGTTCAAATCCTAGCTCTTCCCCTTGTTACCTGGGGAACTTGGGGCACATTGCTTGGGCTCTCTGTGCCCTCATTCACTCATCTAGAAAGTAGACATGGACAAATACAGTGTGCATATCCTGGGGTTTATCTGTAGGATTAATGCATGCAGAATCATGAGAATGGAGTCTGACCTTCAGTCAACAGTCACTATTACTGAGAATTTGAGAATTAGCCAGTCCCACAATATCAAAATTTTTAAAAGATTTTATTTATTTGACAGAAAGAGAGATCACAAGTAGGCAGAGAGGCAGGCAGAGAAGTGGGGAGGGGAGCAGACTCCTTGCTGAGCAGAGAGCCCGATGTGGGCCTCGATCCCAGGACCCTGAGATCATGACCTGAGCCAAAGGCAGAGGCTTAACCCACTGAGCCACCCAGGTGCCCCACAATATCAAATTTTGAGTTCCTTGAAGACAGTTGGCATTTAGGGATGAGCTAACTGCCTTCATCTGAGTGTGGGTGGCTACTGGGTGGTTGACTTATGTTTCTTTCCTCCATAGTTCTTCCCCAGGCTCCAAAGACAAAGAGGCCCCCAGCCCTAGAGAGGCCAAGAGAGACTTGGTTGGTGAGGAGGCCTGCAAGAGCCCCAGTCTAGACCCTGAAAGGTAATTTGGTGTAGGGATGTAGAGCCCATGTAGCCTTTGGTCTAAGGTCAATGGGTAGAGCTAGGACCAGGACTGTCCAGTTCCCCACTGTGTCCCCAGTGTCTGAGGCAGTGCAGGTCCTCAGTGAATATTTGTTGAAAGAATAAATGAAGGAATGCATGAGGCCTGGAGAGGGGCAGGCCCCTCCCTCAGGGAGCCAGTTGCAGAGCTGGACAAATCTCTAGGCCAGACCACCCCCACCCCAGCTCTTGGCCTATCTTCACTGTGGCTTTTTCCCCACTGAAAGCAGTCCTGCTGATGGCCAGGGCAAACAAGGCTGCCAAGTGATCAGTTTAAGGTAGTCAGTGACCGAAGAGTACATGGGCCTCAACAGAACATCTAGCATGGACTTTCAGGATGACCTGTGGCTAAAGGGAGACATGGTAGAGGCTGGCAAAGATGGGAGGCAGAGCTAGTTGGGGACGGTGAGTCCAGAAGGGGCGGTTGTGCCCAGCCATCCTGTGACCATCTCATTGAGTTGTCCTCCAAGACAGACCAGGGAAGCCTGGGTGTGGTGAGCAGTGGCTGAGAGTTAGACATTTCTTCAATGAGATGCTAGTAGCCAGCAATGGATAAGAGCCACGACCTTGCCTGCCTGCCACCATTTTCTCAATGTGACCCCAAATGTCTTGCCCCTTGTTCTGTTAGTCATTGATCCCTCCATTGTGCCAGCCTCCTCCTGAGTTGTCACTTTGTTCTGTTTTTGTTTTTGTTTTTGTTTTTTGGCTCCACTCTTGCTCCCAGTCCATCAGGTTTGGAAGAAAAGCAGAAATACTTGCTAATGTCAGGTTGGCTCTAGTTAGAGCAGCACAGGGTGGCAGCCGAGAGCTGGGGTTTCTAGTCCTTGAGGCTTGCTCTCAAAACATCTTAGTTATATTAGATCAAAACCTAATCAGAGTCAGCAAATGGTTCTCTTCCCAAAACAGGTCAAGTGCACAGTCAAGTGATGGCAATGTGGGATCCAGAGCCATGGGCTTCCTACCTGAAGTCTTGACTGGAGCAGACATTGGCTCTGAGAGAGGAAGGTAAGCTGCCTGGGGGAGACAGATGGCCCCAACTTATTGATTCTCTCATGTCTTTGGTGACAAGCCAGGGTCAAGCTGCCAGAACTGCTTGGGTTGCTGGGGACTGAGCACCGTTATTTCCCATAGTCCTTTATAGCATGCTTCTCCAGTTGCTGCCACCACATCCTTTGTCCCTGGGCTTTCCATTTAAGGGAATTGCCCATGCTTGAGTTTTGTTCTGTCTACCTTCTGCCATTGGCTCTCAAGATCCTCCAGAACAGACACAAGGGCTCCCTTGCAGCTGGAGGCCCAGCTCCTTCTTGGGCAGGCCTCAGGAGGTAGGATGAATGTGTGGGGAAATGAATGAAGGGACAAACTAAACAAAAAAATGACCGTTTCTTCTTGGCTGAGCTCTGAGGGCTAAAGCTGAAGAAGGTCCTTCATCGCTGCTTTCTCCATTCCCTTCCAGAAGCTCCATATCTCCTTTTCCTGCCCCACCAGCCTTTCCTGGCCAGTTATGCTTTGTGGTTCAGTGAGAGGAAAAGCAGTAGCCCCTCTGAGGAGACAAGCACGTCTGCCTGGGCTCAAATTCCTAGACCTGGGTGGAGTCAGGAGCTACTTTCTCAGGTGATTCAGGAAATGGCAAGGTCCCACCTGTCCCCAAGTGATTTCAAGCCAAGCATGAGTCATCCTTGGAGACAAAGGATGGGAATGCTGATGTTGGCCCAGTTTGTTCAATTCCAAGTTGTGCTAGCTCCCTTATGGTTCAGAGCAAATGAACAAAGAGGAATGACAAAGCCAGGATCTGCCCTACCACTGAGCTTCAGCAGTTGCAAGGAAAGATCGCTGTGCTGGGGCCTTGGATCTTTGAGGTGCCACTAGTGGGGAGGGCTCTCTGAGAGCCCAGTACTTACAGACTGCATCACTGTGTGCTGGCCAGCATGGTTGTGTTATTAAATGAATTTGCTCGTTGCTGTTGTAGACTTCTGCTTCATGTTTGAATATTCATCAATCACCCTTCTTACTTACACACCTTCATAAAATGAAGTCTTTGCTTTCTGCTTTCATTTTCCTTAAAGTGAAGCCAAATATCAAGTTACCTTACAAAATATCTGAAGAATTGTCTAGACTTTTATGCCTTTTAACCTTTCAAGATTCAAGAGTTTTTTATGTTGTTTTACTTATCCTTATTTTGACTATGATTTTTAAGAAACTTCCTGTTATTATATTTCCAAGGAAAATGTTGTTTCTTTTTTTTTAAGATTTTATTTTTAAGTGATCTCTACACCCATTGTGGGGCTCGAACTTACAACCATGAGTTAAGAGTTGTATGTTCTACCAACTAAGCCAGCCAGGCACTCCAGAAAATGTTCTTTCTTTCTTTTCATTCAAAGATTTCATTTATTTATTTGCCAGAGAGAGGGGGGTGTGTGCATGCATACAAGCAAGGGAAGTGGCAGGCAGAGGGAGAAACAGGCTCCCTGCTGAGTGAGGAGCCTGACGTGGGACTTGATCCCAGGACCCTGGGATCATGACCTGAGCTGAAGACAGATGCTTAACCCACTGAGCCACCCAGGCGTCCGAGAAAATGTTATTTCTTATGCAGAAAAAAACCACTCCTTTTCCATTCACTTTTCTCCCCCATTCACTTTTATGAATAATTGAATTTAGTAATTATGGTTGTAAGTACAACTGGGATAAACGGATTTGAGAACAAACATGAGTGGAGCCTTGCATAGGTGTGAGGTGACCTGTGACTGCTCAGCATGCTGTGAGCATCGATCTGCCTGATTTACAGAGGCAAAGAATGCAACCTACCTCTGGGAAGACTGGGCAATTTAGCAACCCACTCACTCAGTCTGTAACAAGCTGATGGATACAGATGGACTGCAAAGGGATGCTGCTTCTGTAAGTGGCCACAGGCCCCAGTAATAATAACAGAAGCAATTTAGCACATGATATGGATTAGGCATTATTCTAAGTACTTGGCATATATTAATATATTATTCTTGGAAAACTTATGAGGCAGACACAGTTATTATCCCCATTTCACTGATGACCAAACTGAGGTCCAGAGGAGTCCAGTGATATGCCTAAGATCACACAGCTGGGAGGTAGCAAAGTGCTGATTTGAATGTAGGCAATATGCCTTCAGGGAGCATATACTGCCCCAGTGTCAGGCAGCTGTGGTCTCTAAGTGAGTATTATGCCCTGAGCATCTATCTGAACAGCCCTTCAGCTCTCATCATCTGTTGGAGATGGAAGCCATTGTTTGGAGAGGGAATACAGACACAAAGTCCTGAACCCAGACCAAGCTTGGACTCCTTCATAGACTCTGCTTAGCTGCTGGCTTCCCCCCATTTCCTGAATGATCAGGATGTATGTGTGTAGTGCCAACTCTCAGCCTTGTAAGCCTAGTACCTACTCACAAGGATCCAAGCTGAGGTAGCAGAAGGGATGGCACTGGGAGACAGAGCTAAGGAAGAGACCATCCTGTAGGGACTGAAGCTCAACCCGGCAAGCAGAAGTCAGGAGGAGGAATCCCAGGGACAGTCATCCAGTACTAGGAGGCTCAGTACTCAGCAAATGGAAGTGGTTGAGGGGGGCATATGGGTCCAGGGGTGCTAAGGGGCAATGGGAAGGGGTTGTGCATCCCTACACAGCAGGCTTTTGCCCTATTTCATCTATCAGTCCACCAGTAGGAGTGGCTAGTTTGCTGTGGGTGTGTGGAACATTCACTAAGGAGCAATCTTCCTGTACTCCCACACAGCCCCAGGAGATGTAGGTCAGGCAAGGATACTGGAACCCAAAACCAAGAGCTGATCAGGAGCAGTGCTTGATCTTGAACTCAGGTGCTAAGGGTTAGAGAGATGCCATCCTTTACTGCCAGATATTGCTCCCCCTTTCCTGTGAGAAGACAGCTGGGAAGGGACTCCATTCTCCTTTGGTCTGAGGCCTCAGTAGGCATGTGTGCTTTCTCCCTCAGTTCCAGTACTACTCTGGCCTCTGCTGGACCAGCTGATCAGAAGAGTGACAGTCCAGCAGACCTGGAGGACAGAGAGGCACACCTGAAGGGGTAAGGCATCAGGCAACAGTGCTGAGCTTCTTAGGTAGAGAGAGCAAGTCAGGTATGCATCAGCCTTTGGTCTGGAGGGTGAGGCCAGCAAGGCTAGTGAGCATGTGGCAGGAGCTGAAGCCCCAGCTAGAGCCCTCTGGCCTCTGCCTCTGGGGCCACAAAGCTTTTCACTACATCTTGTTGCCTCCAGCCAGGAAGTCTTCCATAATCAGGAAGTCACCCACTCTTTCAATCAACAGTCACTGAAATGGCACCTACCCTGTGCTAGAGGCTGGAGAAAACAGATATGGGTGAAGGGATGCAAAGCCTGGCCCACACTGCAACTATACATTATGTGGAAGCAGGGAAATCGGGGACAGCTTCATGGGTTAGGTGGCTTTTGAGCTAAATCTTGAAAGGTGAATAGAGGTCTTTCAAGCAAAGGAAACAGGATATGCAAAGGATTCCAAACAACTGGCTATTTCCTGGGCACTATATGTAGTTGAGTGTGGCTAGTACTGAGGGTCCTTGTCAGGGATAGGTGGAATAGAAGGGGCTGATTGGCATTTAATACCAGATATTGTTAATGATCACAACAACCATTTAACTTTGGGTCACCTACTGTGTGCACAGTCCTCAACTCACTGTGTCTTATACAGTGCTCCCCACAATCCTGTGAGGTTTGCATGTAATTAGAAGGAAGAACAAAGGTCTGGATCCTAGGTATCTGTGCCCCCTGGGAAGAACAGTGCTCTGAAAGAAATAGCCAGGGTGCTGATACAGAGTGGTGGCAGTGAAGAAGTCTATTACTTACATGGGGTAACTTGGGCAAGTTCCTATAAAGAGGAAAATGAACCAATTCTAGGAATATCAAGGAGAAAAGAGTTGCAGATAAAGAACTGAAGATAAACCTTGCAGTGGAATACACTAGAGTGGCTGGAGCCTAGCCAATGACAGGGACCATAGATAGAGCAGGGATTTGGTAAGCTATCAGGCATGAAGCCCTATTTTGTGGCTTTTTGGGTTCAAATTGTGTTGACAGTTAACACAGTGAACACAGTAACTGACACCTATAGTGTGCTCTGCTGGATGCTTTACAATCTTTCCAGCTGCTCCACAAAATGAATAACCTAGGAAAACTGAGGCAGAGAAAGGTTAAGTAACTTGTCCAAGGGCTTACAAGTGACAAAGCAGAGTTCCAATGCAAGAGCCTCTAAAAACAACACTTCAGGAATAACTTCAAGAAGTTATTTTATGAAATCTGTTGTGTGAAACAGATTCTCAAGATACAGAACTAGTAAGTGTTAGGTAGTTAAAGTGTAAAGCACCCTGTCTGTGTGATCTCATCCAATTTTCCCCAAACTTGGGGTAGGATCTCTCTTTTTGTTATGCAATATAACAACAGAGAAAATTCTGGCTGCACTTGAGAATCACCAGGAAAGTTTAAAAAACAAAACAAAACTTCCTGAGCCCCATGCAGAGGTTTAGATTTAATTGGTTTTTAAAAGATTTTATGTTATTTATTTGAGAGGGAATGAGAGGGGAGAGGGTCAGAGGGAGAAGCAGACTCTCTGCTGGGCACGGAGCCCCAGGCTGCACTCAGTCTTAGGACTCCAGGATCGTGACCTGAGCTGAAGACAGTTGCTTAACCAACTGAGGTATCTAGGCGCCCCTAGCTTTAATTGTTGTGTGGTGGCTTACAGCACCCAAATCTTTAAAATCCCACAGTTTATTTTCATGTCCAGTCTGGGTTGAGAATCATTGCCGGCTTCGCGCGTGCCCTTCTGATTGGCGCGTGCCCACCATAGTGGAGGGCGACACCGTCATGTGTGCGCCTGCGCGGCGGGGCGAGCGCGCCGCATTTGTGTGCGCCTGCGCGTACCGCCATTTCCTGCATGGGGTGCTCAGGTCGCAGTGCCTATCGGGAAATGCGACCATCCCGAAAGCGAAATGGCTGTCCAAGGCTGCGAAGGTCCGGGTGCAGCTTGTCCTTCTGCCGTGCTGGTTCCGGGCACTAGATGGCGCGCGAGGATCAGAAATGGGCCGGGTGCTCCGTCGGGGCCGCCCCGGGCTCCCGCCGTCGTGGCGCCGCGGGCCTGGAGGAAGCCGGCGGCGTCACCGGTCTTGGGGTTGCAGCAGGCCCCTCGGACCCCGTGTGGGCCATGGCCGCACTCCAGGCAGAGGCGGCAGAAAGCGGGCGGGCTGCGTGCCCGCAAGGAACCGAAAGGGGCTCCTGTGCCCCCGGCCTGTTTGCCGGGGTGCCTTGGTTGTCTCCGGCCACTGATCTTCAGAGCTGTCTGGAGGCAGGCCCTGTGGACACACGGGAGGGCAGCCAATCCTCCATCCATGAGGGACCACCTGGGCGGATCTGTCTGTAGGGCTCTGGGGTTCAGGCAGCTTAATTTCCAAGAGTTGTGTGGGGAAGAGTGATGGGGTTGGGCAAGGAGATCCTGCAGAAGCTCTATCACTTACTCGCTATGTGGCCTTGGGTGTGTTTCCCATCTCCAAAGCTCACTCTGCTCACTGCGGGACAGGCCAGTAAGTGGACAGGCAAGATGTTAGCGTAAGGAAAGTGACTTTATCCAGAAAGCCAGCAAACCAAGGAGATGGAGGACTGTTATCTAAGGAACTGTCTCCTCCTGGCATGAAATTTGAGCTTCTAAAAAAAGTCAAAAGAAAGTTAGCTGAAGGGCAAGGAGGGGTGGAATTGAAAGGTGACTAGCATCCGTAGGCATCCCAGTGCAAGGTTGTGAAATTTCTATGTACTTGGTCAGTTTATCTTTGTTCACAGGAATCTGGTCATGTTGTTCCTGTAAATCTTAACATAGTCATTCTGATCATGCCTACTTATCTCCTTGGTGAGGTAAGTTTTGGGTAAAGAGTGGTTTTTGAAAAACATAGCTGTAGCATGCCTACATGCAAGGCTAAACAGAAGTTTCTAAGTTATAGGTCATAGTAGAAGGGGAAATGGGAAGCAATATGGAGTCAAACATGCTAAGTTTGTTCCTATTACACTCTGTGAAGTTCCTTGCCTATAGAATAGTGGTAGTAGCTACCTCTCAGGGCTGTCGTGACAGTTAAGTGAGTTTGTTTGTGTAAAGTATGTAGGACATTCACTGGCACAAAGTACTATGTCAAACTTCCCTTTTATAAACACTTCGAGCTAAATAAAGCAGCCCCCCCCCCCAAAAAAAAGCATACCTCCTTTTACTAGAACTATTTAAAAAATACTGGGAAAGCTGGCTGTTGTTCCCTATACAGTTTTATTGACCTGATTACTTTTAATAAGACAGAGTAGTTCATCCCCTCCCCACCAAACTTCTGGTATTTTTACATCTAAAACATAGAGTTTTCCTCTCTGTTATATTGCAAGCCTGGGGTTTCCACATTTATGTTCTTTCTTTACAAGGAATAGGTAATCCTTAAGCACATGTATTCGCTGTGAACAACCATTATCTACCAGCAGAGGAGTATTTTGGAGGTAGTGTAAGAGTGGAAGGGGGTGTTATCCTCCATGTGGAGAGTGCGATTGTGTGCAAAATAGACAGAAGCTCTATTAGGCTACTGAATCTTTAATCTAGTTACAGCTAGAAGTATTATTTTGCCTATCTCTAAACTCTTGACTTCCAGGCAGTTTATTAGGGGCATAGGGGACATCTCTCCTGTGACTGTTTTACTAAGATTTCCTTTTTATAGGCCAGATGGATTACAGCTCCTATAATTGTAGTGACTTTGCATTGAGGCCTAAGGCAAAGAAACCATATTCATCCTCTTGTCTTTGTGTTGTAGTGGACCCCCAAATTATTCTTTGCAAAGAATCTTGGACGTAATTCACAAGTTGATGATGTCAATCTCTGTTACCATAATTTTATGAAGGACAGGAGATGGGACAGGATTCTGATTGACTCCAAAGCTAGTTCAGGGCTTACAGAGGCAGGAAACAAGCTCTCTAGGCCTTCTAGGTTTGTCTTTCATTCAAGCATGTATGTCGCAAATAGGGGTGCGGTGGGTGTGTCAGGGTATCCTGCTGGCTAAGGGACTGGCATTATCTGAGAAGACCACTTTTGACATCTAGTTGGACTGGAACAGACAATGAGGTTAGAAGCAGCACAGAGAGCGACAACATCTACTTGCCTGCAGATTTTCCTGGGCAGCTGATGATGGTATTTTGGCTCATGTCACTTGAGGCTGAAGAATCACATTGCTCCCTTTGTTATTTCAGCTTGAAGGCATGGAGCATAGCTATTATGGGATTAACTTCTATGAATGAAGAGTCTCAGGGTTAGAGGTAACTGGTAGTGTTATCTTCTTGACCCTGGGTAGCCCTGCCAGTAATTGCAGGCATGCTGCTGATGTTGTGAGGCTTGAGTTCAGATTAAGCCAGGGCCCAAGTAATGATGAACTAGATTTTTATTTTCTAGAACGCTGGGCTTATGTGCTCAATAACCCGACTCAGTGTCCTTGGTCTACTGAGCATATATCTTTGAGGCCTCCAGGTAACAGTACCATAACACATAGAGGTCATGAAGAAGGCATGCAGAAGGCACCAGGAGAAAGAACAGTGTCCCTGGAAGGATCTCAGATGGGGATGGTGTTGGTAAGGGTGTTCGAGTGTAGGTGTGACATGAGGCCAGGGAGGAAGAAAGATCTCCCAAAGAGCTCAAAGTGTGGGATAGCCAAGAAGCCACTTTCTCCTTGCCACATTCAGGGGATGGCAAAAGCATCAGAGGTTCAGGCTTTGTCTACTGTGAGTGGGGACTGCTTTTATCAGTGGCAGGGGGAGAAGTAGTGCTGGGGTCGTTCCAAAGAGGACACAGACTGTGTGGTGGGGGCCACACTGGGCTCTTCTCTTCCCCATCTTCTGGAAGAAGAGCCCACTGTGGCCACAGGAGGTACCATCAACAAGCATTGGATAAAGGAGGACTGGTCCCAAAGCACTTGCTCCATAAGGATATTTATTCTTCCTCAGCACCTTGGCTGGTTCTGAAGAGAAGAATGTGGCTGCCAAGGTGGTAGAGACCTGGCAGGAGAAGCCCACAGCCCTGAGAGGTGGCCAGGGAGACCCAGCTGCACCCTCCCAGCAGCCTGCATCCCCCAGGACCCCAGAGCCACAGAGCAGCCCCAGAAGACCTGAGCAGCTTGTGGAACTGGAAAGCCAGGCCAGCAGGTAAGGATTATGCTGTGCTGGGCCCCTGCCTACCTGAGCTGAAACTTTGTCAGGGGCCATGATCCGGGTAGGACCCACTTTTTAAAAAAACATTGATTTATTTATTTTAGAGAGAGGAACACGCACAGAGAAAGAGAGAGAGAGGAGTAGAGGGAGAGAATCCTGAAGCAGACTCCCCACTGCATGTGGAGCTTGATGCAAGGCTTGATGCAATGATCCATGAGATCATGACCTGGGCTGAAACTAAGAGTTGGGCACTCAACCAAGTGAGCTACCCAGGCACCCTAGATGGGATCCACACTTACCCCATGTTCATGCCAGTGCCTGGCACACACTCAACCAGGTGCTCAAAATCCTGCCCCATGAGTGGAGTTGGGATGGTGACTCCCTAGGTGTGAAGCAGTGTTGAGGGGCTTGTGGTGCAAATAGCTGGGATAGGGACCGTGATAGAAGCAGGTGTGTGTACCCAGATGTAAGAATCCCTGGCTAATTTCCGACATGTGGAGCAGGAAGTCATCCCAGGATGGGGGTCCCAAGTAGGATGAAGATTTTTTGTATTTATAAAATGGCACCATTAGGGAATGAGAGAGAAAGATAGATGGAGATTGAATAATGACACATTTTCTAGGCAACCTCATCCACTCTATCCTCCAGTATAATCTTCACTCAGCTCCAGACCTGTTTACTCAATAGCCTATTGGACATCATTATCCAGATCCCCTACAAGCACTTTACATTCAGCATAACTCAGATGACTTTATCATATCTCTGCATGGCACCTCCCCCCAACTTCCTTGCTGTCTCTCAGTTTGGAACCATTACTATCCGTCCAGTTGACCAATCCCAAAATTTTGGGAGAGCCTTGGTTCCCACTTCCCTTCTTCTGTACCTTTTATAAGACAACAAGACTTGTGGCCTTATCATCCCTCCCTTGGCTGAGCAGTTTCCTAACTGGTTTCCTGTATTATCTTACTTTATATCCCTTGGCTGATTGTCCACATGGCAGCTGGAGGGAATCTTCCTACAAGTCATGTCTGGTCTGTTCATGATGAATATAACATATTAATATTATTAATGTCAGTTTTGTTTTTGTTTAATGAATATGGAGTTTCCCTGGTCTCTCGTTTATACTATTAGCCTCCCTTCCTCTTCCTCTTCCTCTTCCTCTTCTCTTGGGTAAGAATGGCTTATTGGCTGCCATATTAGGAATAGGAACTACATAAACCCAGTTGGTCCAGTAACTCTCCTTGTATTTGGAAGCAGATAGCTTCGGATGTACAGCCAAGAAGGTTCCCCTTGAATTCTTTGCTTCTGTCTACAAGCCCCCAGGGCCAATTGTCCAGCCAGGCCTTAGCTGGGTGAGTAAGGACCTGTGGTTCAAGGATGCAAGGGGAGCCTTCCTTTAGGCTAAAGCCATTTGCTTCAATGGCTGACATTTATCTCCATTTTCCATTCTTCTTTTATCTAAAAAAAGAGGTGTTAATTATTAGCCCCCTAAAACTCTGAGTCTTTACAGTGAAAATGGTAAAAATGAGAGAGAAAGACAGATGGGTCAGAATTCTAAATAGTAATATTGAAAGGTCTTACAGCAGAAGAGGACATGAAGAGGGGTACTGAGAAGGAAAGTTTTGGGTAAATGAAAGAACCTGGAAAGAATACCATCATAGAAACTAAGCCAGGCTGAGCTGACTTTCCAGTATACTGCGGACCCTTAAATAAGTGCACGGATTTGGTAAAATGGGAGTTTATGGCTGCCTTAGGCAGGGGGCAGATTGGGAGAGCAGAGACTTATGATGGAATGAGGAAGAAGTGGGCAGTGAGGTAGTGCAGTTGGTGGAGGTGTACAACTCTTTAGAAAATGTTGGCCAGGAGGTGTTGGAGATTGGATGGGTGAGCAGACAAATACAGCTACAGGATGATGGTAAGGGCTTTCTAAAGTGTATGCTTATGTGCCCATGTGAGGAAATACACTCTGGGTAAAGAGAGTTTGATATTTGAAGAGTGAGCTGACCCAAAGGTGAAGGATCACTGAATTTATGGTAAGGGCTTAGGGTGGTAGGTTCTAAAGACTTGGGAAAGGAGATGGCTGTCTTAGAGATGGAAGGGAAGGATGAGTGCAAATGCTGGTTGGAGGGCAGTGGAAGGAATATGCAGAGTAATGTGGGCTTCTTGATTCTTTCTGTGAGTTAATGAGCCACACCTTCTATAATTAAACGAAATTTTACTCTTAGTGACTCCTAGCCCATGTACTAAGCACTGGAGATGCTGACAAACAAGATTTGGTCCCTAATCTCAAGGAGGTATGGATAAGGTATAATGGCAGCATAGTAGGAGTATGTGACTTGGTTGGCCTCATTGAATTAGGGAAGGCTTCACAGAGGTGACAGTTAATATTCCTCTTGAAAAAGTTCATGAGAAGGTGAAGGAGGACTCCAGGGGTAACGGGAATCTCCTGTGCTAAAGGGCAGATGGCAGTGTTGCATGCTGGAGGACCACCCTGTGCTTTGATATGGCTGTAGTTCATGCTGCTTGTAAGATACGCCTCTGGGAACTTGAAAAGATAAACGGTTCTCTACACTTATTTGAACCTTTCCCTAAATGATAAGAGATAAGGCTAACCACCTGGATAACCAGTACAAATAATATACTTTATGCTGAATCTCTGCTTGCCTCCTGGGAGCTGGGAATTTCGGGACATGCCAGACAGAAAGTGCCTATGTGACCAGTATCCAATAATAATCCTGGGCTATAATGAAAACACTGCCTTTTCCTTTCACTGATTTTGCTTGGTATCCTTCTATGGTCATAAATCTTAGCCTTGAGGATGACTATACGCTGAGACTTGGGAGTCCTCCCAGTGAATCACTGATCCTGGGGGCGGTCTTAGGGACACCAACACTCCGTATCAATCTCATAAATGACAAAAGCCACATGTTCACAGATGGGCATGGTCAGGTCATTATGCCTTAACAAGAACGTGGACTTTCTCCAGAGGACAAAGAGAAGTCAGGAAAGTTTTTTTAAAAGATCATTTTAAAATTCATTTAACATAAAAATTAGTATTTTAACCATTTTGAAGTACACAGTTCAGTAGCATTAAGTACATTCATGTTGTTATGCAACCAATCTCCAGAACTTTCTGCCTTGCGAAACTGAAACACTTTCCCCACGAAATAACTCCCCAGCCCATTCTGCCCAGCCCCTGGCAGCCACCAGTCTACTTCTTATCTCTATAAATTTGACTACTCTAGGCTCCTCATAGAAGTAGAATTATGCAGTATTTGTCCTTTTGTAACCAGCATCTTTTAGTTAACCTAATGTGTTCAAGGTCCATCCATGTTGTCACATATGTCAGTATATCCTTCCTTTTTGAGGCTGATTAATATTGCGTAATATAGACACATTGCATATTGTTCATCCATTCATTTGTCAGTAGACAGTTGGGCTGCTTCTGTCTTTTTGTCATTGTGAATAATACTGCAATAAACATAAGTGAACATATATCTCTTTGAGATCCTGCTTTCAGTCCTTTTGGGTATATACCTAGAGATGGAATTGCTGGATCATGTAGTAATTATATGTTTATGTTTTTTGAGAAACCACCATGCTATCTTCCACAGTGGCTGTTTTCTACCATTTTACATTCCAACATACAGAGCCAAAAAAGTTTTAAGCAAGGCAGTGATATGGTCAGAGTTGTGATTTAGAGTTACCTCTATGTTGGCAGTGCGAAGAATGAACTGGAAGTGGGAAGAGTAGAGGCAGGGAAAAGAGCTACAAAGTGGTTCCAGTCCACCAAGTAAGAGATGAAGGGCTCCCACTAGGGTGGTAGTTATGGATATGAACAGAACTGTTAAATAAGTATAATGAACCTAGAATTGGGCAACTGATAAGAGTTGGGGGAACAGTGAGGGAAGGGGGAGCGTTAAGTCAGAAAGCCATATTTGTGGCTCCATGGGCATGGTGGGGTGTGTGAGTCCTTCTGGCCCAGGTTGTGGCCGGGTTATCTCCAAGCTACTGCTTCATTGCCTGGAGCCCATAGAGCCAATGCCCCATCCATGGAGATACCAAGCCAAGGAAGCACACTTAAACAAATTGACAGACAAGGGCACCTGAGGCAGGTTCTGGTTTTGAAATGGAAGCTCTGCCTGGGCCGGTCTGCATATGTTGCGCTGGCAACACTCTTCTATTTCTAAGATGTGCATCAACACCCTGAAAATGTCCTTCCTTTTTTTCCTCCTAGTAGTACACATCCTGGAGTGTGCTGGGTAGACAGTTTTCTTTCTAGAACCACCTGGGTTTTCTATTTCCAGTCTTTGGTTCTGGCCACTCATAGCATCTCAGCAGACTAGGCTCATCAGGAAGGGAGGCATTTGGAATTTGTGAGCCAGGGGATTAAGGACCAATTCTGCTAATAGTCCAAAGTAGTAAGCAGTCCCTCAGCCCCAGTCTGGCCATACACCAGGAGGAAAGCCAGTCAACGCAGACCTACTAGTGGATAAGGTTTAACTCACCTGGGATTCCAGGAAGTGTAGGGTGAGGTCGACTGAGAACTGCAGTGATGTAGGCAATGACAACAGCAGAATCGTAAGGGAGAGTGGACAGAGGGTTGGAAAAATCCTTTTATCTTAGAATGTCTGAATTAACCAAGTTAAACTCTTCCAGAGCCCAGACAAAATAGGGATTTCTCCTGGGTGAACACTATTTCAGATGGGGGGAATTGGTGTAACCCAGCAGAAGAGGATCAGAGGACACTCGATGCTAAGGGTAAAACCTTAGGCCATGGGAGACTGAGTTCTTCCAACAGTTTAGCAGACTTTAATTTTTTTAAAGATTCCATTTTTAAGTAATCTCTACACTTGACATAGGGCTCAAACTTACAACCACAAGATCAAGGTTCTCACGTTCCACTGACTGAGCCAGCCAGGAACCCTGGCAAGCTTTAATTTTTATAGTTCATGAGTGCTATCATTTCAGAAAACCAACAATGATAACGACACTGTAACTGGGGATAGAGGAAGAACATATTGGATTTCTTTCTTTTGCTTTTAAAGATTTTATTTATTTGTCAGAGAGCAAGAGAGCGCCCACAAGTAGGGGGAACAGCAGGCAGAGAGAGAAGCAGACTGAGCTACATAGTCAGCACAAGAAAATCTTATTTTAACAGAGAAAAAAGCCAAATTTTAGTTTTATATCATACAATATTTGATACTAGAGCTCTTTTTGAAAATATTATAAATAATCTCATTAAACTTTAGTAAATTTTAACCACCACAAATAAAATTTCTTTTCTATAAATCTTTTATAATTAAAAAAAATCCATTTATCTTTCATTTTGCAAAATTTTTGCAACCGCACAAAACTTATATTTACAAAAATATATTATTTATATATATTTATGCTTACAAAAATATATTATAACAGAATATATATTTATATTTCTATAACAAAAATAGATTTGAATTTCTTGCATACAAAGTTGTTCTCTTTGGGTGCCTTCGGCTCAGGTCGTGATCTCAGGGTCCTGGGATCGAGCCCCGCATCGGGCTCTCTGCTCAGCAGGAAGCCTGCTTCCCCCTCTCTCTCTGCCTGCCTCTCTGCCTACTTGTGATCTCTCTCACTGTGTCAAATAAATAAATAAAATCTTAAAAAAAAACCCAAAGTTGTTCTCCTTTGCTGTTATTATTTTTAGTAGTCTCATTTATACATATTGATTATAATTTTTAACTATTAATAATGTAACTTCTGTTTTACAAAGAAAATTAGGAGGTAGATCATTTTGAACTGTTTGTCATATACCAGCATTTTACAGTAGACTAGTAAAGCTTATGAATACATATCTCATAAAATTTTTCAGTTATATACTTTTTATAATATAATTTTTCAATGTGGAAAAATGAAGACTTTATCAAGAAATCTATCTACAGCCTCTCTGTACTAAAAAAAATAAGCAGCAAAAAGTATATAAACTTAGGGTTAGTAACTAATGTTGCACTATTTTTTCTTACTTTGAAATTATCTAGGTATTTAGGGAATACCTGTTAATATAATTTAGCATGAATGTAAGGTTTTAAATTTCCAAGAAGATCTTGGAAACTGTCTTTAAGCTGACATATTATAAAACATAGTTACTGTTGAAATAGAGTTTATCAGAATAATGACAGTTTGATTAAAAGCAAGTGTGTTTTTTGTAATCTTAAACATCTAATAGATGTAATACCATATTACTGGGCTAGTAAATCCATTAAGTTTAGGAAGATTATACTCAAGTAGAATAAAAATGTGTGCTTGTATCATATGTAAGGTTGATAACTCACAAGACATAGCTGTTCTTATTAAACTAGGAATGTTAAACTAGTTTTGCTTGCCAAAGAGTCAGCTAAATGTCTTAAACTTGAATTTTTAAAACATTTGGGTCAGTTTTTGTAAGAACACTGATTTTTTACATTCAAAATTTAGAATTTATTTTATGAAAGTCTTAGGAATATTTAATTTGCATAAGTGCCTATTTATCTCTTCCACTATTTGGAATAGTGGATAAGGGACTTTAGAAGTTAATTTGGTATACTTTCCAGAGATAGGAACATATTACACATATGTAACATACATATATACATAAACATATAGACAGACAGAAAAAGAGAGATCTCATGACTTTAATTCTAAATTTTCAGCCATGAATCAGTTATAAACACCCAGCCACAAAACTCACTGGTTTTATAAGTGTTGGCTCTCATCTTTGCCCCACTTTATTTTTTTTATGACAGTTGTGTTTATGGCAGATGGGACAAATTGAGGTTACCTGCTTAACATGAAGGGTAACAGTTCCTAGTAATGTATGTAAAGGAAGCTTTTAAGAAATTTTTTTGTCCTGGGGTGCCTGGTGGCTCAGTGAGTTAAAGCCTCTGCCTTCGGTTTGGGTCATGATCTCAGGGTCCTAGGATCGAGCCCCACATTGGGCTCTCTGCTCAGTGGGGAGCCTGCTTCCCCTTTTCTCTCTGCCTGCTTCTGTCTACTTGTGATCTCTCTCTCTGTCAAATAAATAAAAATAATATCTTTTTTTTTAAAAAAAAAAAAGGAAGGTTTTTTTGTCCTAATAGTAATCTTATAGAGACTGTAGACTAAGTTAGAGGGGGCGGACCAAGGAGAAACTGCCTTTGTGGTGTCTCAAGGTTCATTTGCCTGGATAAAATATCTAGAGCGTTCAAATTACGTTTTTCAGCTTCAGATGTTTGCTTTTGGGATACCCGAGATCCTGGAGAGCCCCCAGTGGGTGCCCGGACCTAAAGGAGCACATAGTGGTGCTGGGCACAGATAATTTGGGATATTGGGAAGCAGTTGTAACTTCAGGGGGGTAGTTGACAAGGGAAAAGGAATGAAGAAGTCACAAGAGTGAGTGTGGAGAGCTCTGCCATGTTTGGCTGTTGTGGGGGAGGAAACTGAGGTTGAGAAGTCAAAAAGATTTTATTTCCTTATTTGACAGACACACAGAGAACACAAGGAGGGGGAGTGACAGGCAGAGGGAGAGGGAGAAGCAGGCGACCCACTGGGCAAGGAATCCAACGTGGGTCTGGATCCCAGGACCCTGGGATCGTGACCTGATGATCTGAGCTGAAGGCAGACCCTTAACCAACTGAGGCCCCCAGGCATCCTTTGATTGCCATTAATGAGCTGCAAAGGGACCCTCACCCCAGATTGTTCATCTGTAACAAGGGGATGAAAATGCGATTGACTCATAATAATAGCTGTGATTAGTTAGCAATAAAGGACAGATTACTACCAGCTGTGAAAATAAAGCTGGCACAACAATATGAATGTGCCTACTTGTGAGTGTGCTGTGCTCCTACACATTTCAGCGTGTGTGCATCCACATGCGTCGCCATTTCCTGCAGCCCAGAGCTCCGACCGGGGTGTCCCCTGGGAGATGTGACCATCAACAGGGAAAATGGCTGCCCTCGGCAAGATAGATCTCGGCATGCTTTAAGCTGCTGTCTTGCCTACGCCATCCAGCAGATGGCACGCGAGGATCACAAATGGGCCTGAGTCACACATTTCTGGTCTGGCTAGGAGTCTTTGGGTGTTGGTGACCTATTGTGGGGTCACCGGCCTGTTTGAAAATTAGCGAGCAAAATGATACTGTTTCCCTTTTGTCACCTTCACCCAGTCCGCCAGGGGAGCCTAGGGAAGAAGCTCCTTCTGAGAGAGCTGGGCCTATGTGGGGCTGCCTGTGTTCTTAATTCTTCTGAGCACCAGGGCCTGGCGAGAAGACCAGATGGCTTGAGGCTTTTAGGCAGGACAGACGAACTGGAATGGGGAGGGCTTGGAGAAAAGAAAGATGGCAGTGGGAGAAGGGGAACAGGAATACCACTGTTTGTTTCCAGCTAGAAAGACTGTCTTTCAAAACCTCTTTGAAGTTATCATGTGTTCTCACAGACTCTGTCAAGTGGGAGGGAATCAGTAGTCCTGGGGTTCTCCCAAAGACAAGAAAGATTGGTCTGTGTGTGGTGGGGGCCATACTAGGCTCTTCTCTTCCCCATCTTCTGGAAGAAGAGCCCACTGTGGCCACAGGAGGTACCATCAACCAGCGTTGGGTAAAGGAGGACTGGTCCCAAAGCACTTGCTCCATAAGGATATTTATTCTTCCTCAGCACCTTGGCTGGTTCTGAAGAGAAGAATGTGGCTGCCAAGGTGGTAGAGACCTGGCAGGAGAAGCCCACAGCCCTGAGAGGTGGCCAGGGAGACCCAGCTGCACCCTCCCAGCAGCCTGCATCCCCCAGGACCCCAGAGCCACAGAGCAGCCCCAGAAGACCTGAGCAGCTTGTGGAACTTGACAGCCAGGCCAGCAGGTAAGGATTATGCTGTGCTGGGCCCCTGCTATAGCCCAGGGTTTTTGTTTGTTTGTTTGTTTGTTTGTTTGTTTGTTTTTGATGTGCCACCATGCAGAACAAACTCTAACATGTTTGGCAGATCTGTTACTCTCTGCAGGTGTGAGTGGCTAAGAGGTAGTAGGAAGGTGACCAGCAACGAATGCCCCAGGGATAGGTCTTATTGGGCTTCAATCTGGAGCTGTTGAGTCCTATCTGTTAGACCAAGCCTGGAACAAAGACGGTGCACAGAGTACCATGCTTTCTGGCAGCCATTCAGAGCGTGAAAACCTGGGTCAGGAGAGGATATGGAGTGCCTCTGCCATTAGTGGAGAAGGAAGGTCTCTGAGGAAGATGTGTTGTTCTGTGAATGGGAGCTCCCAGGAGATAAAAGATGTGAGATGAACTCTTCACTGCCAAAGCTGCCAGCCAGCGCGGCTTGCATGGCAACATTTGGGTGCTCCCTTTCCTCTCTGGAGATCCTTCCACAAGGGGGCCATGAGTTTGGAAATAACCAAGAGCTCTGGGCCTAGAGACTGTATAAGTATCTCCTGTGAGCCAGTTGTAGGTAGCATCCACACACACATTGAACAAGAAGGCAAAGAAAGGCCCTGCCCATTCCCCCTCAGGGAGCACATGGTGCACCAACGAATAAACACGATGGCAGTAACACCATAATGATAACCATCGTGGCTTTGCAGGCACTGTTCTTGTGCACGTGATTCTCATGCCAGCCGTACAGTGGAGGTAGTATTATTATATCAGATCTAAAGAACACAAACAGAAGTAGAGGAAGGTTGACTAGCTTGCCAACAGTCATTCAGCCAGGCAGTGGCTTAACAGGGATTAGAAAGCGGAGTCCAGAGCCTTTACTACTTAGCACTGTGCTGTATCTGTTGCCTCTCCGTTTGTGATAAGCCCAGAAAAGAAGGAAACTGGGTCCTCTAATGGAGATAGGCCAGGACAGGGGGTATTGTAGCTAGGATGGTTGCGGAGAGCTTTTCTGCTGAGAAGGGGAGAGTGCAGTCGGGACCTGAAGCATAGGGAGAAGCCAGACTGGAAGGGACCTGGGAAGACACAAGTGGGCAGCATGTACAGAGACCAAGATGGGAGAGGGAGTTGAGGAGAAGAGACTGAAAGGGCTCTGTGGTTGGAGGGTAGGAAGTGAGGTGAGGATGGAGAGGGAGACGAGGCGGGCAGGTCTAGCCTCGTAGACTAGAGGGAGGAGACTATGAGAGGGAGATGGGATGTTACCTGACCTGGTGGAAGTCCGTCATTGCTTACATTGCAGTCATAGAAGGATCCCCAGGGGATATTTTCTTACCTTGCCTGCTCGGTTCTACTGCCCCTTCAACTCTTGTGCTAGGTGTGGACCACAGGACGCCAGACACTTGCTAGTTGTGCCTTCCTCTCGAAGTCTTTTTCTCTAACTCTCTGGCTTTGTATTTTATCCCCTATCTGTCTTTCCAGGTTCCCATGGGGCCTCTCCTCCCAGATAACCCACCTCCTCCAGTTTCTGTGGTTCATTCCTATACCTGAGGTGACATAGGAATAGGCACAGGGTGACTGGGCACAAGGAAACAGGGCGAGGAGCAAGTAGTCCAGAAGGGCGTCCCAGAGGAGAAGAAGGTGGTGGTATGTGCAAAGGTACGAGACAGATCAGTCAGTATGGCTAGAGATTCAGGTATATATGACAGAGTTTGAAAAGATGAGACTGGGGAGGTAGGCAAATGCAAGACTCTGCTTGTTACCCGCCCCCAACCCTTAAACTAGCTGTGTTCTTGGACACTGGGTTCTCTAGCAAGGGAGTGGCCCCAGTGGCCCCAGAGCCCAGGCCAGAGGTTGGTCTGAGCAGCAACATGTTGGAAAGAAGCCAAATTCAGCCCAGGACAGTGTGTGCCTGTAGAGCTGTCCCAAGGCCACTGAAGAGTGGGTATATGTAAAGGGGATGGCACACAGTGGCGAGGGGGGACAGTGGCAGTGCCCACCAGAATACCCTGACCTACAGAGGGCAGAATGAGAGCAGGTAAAGGCCTGGTCAGAAAAAAACCTTGTGAGTTAGCTAGGAGGTCAGATCTCAGGCCAACAGCTGTGTGTACAGCCAAGTGAGGGAAAGTCAGGTAAACCATCACACCTGTCAATTTCTTGCCTCTGCCCATGGCAGATGCCTTCTAGAGTGAGGGGCATCCAAGTCTGTTCTTTAGTGCTGCCTAGTTGTATATATTCCTCTCTCCCTTGGTGTTCTATTCTCCAAAGAGCTCTCTGGAGTATGAGGGGTAGAGCTTGATACTACGAACGGGCTGTCCCATCCAGCAGTGAGGTGAGCTGGACTGTGTCTGTCAAGGCCCTGGTAGTCCTCATACTCTCTTCAAACCAAGTGAGTTACAGGTCAAGGCCTTTGGCTGTACTGGGGAAGGATACTCTAAAATTAAAGTCTTGCCAGTGACTCTCAGTGTTACCTGGTCACTTCGCCTGGGTTTTCTTATCTGTAAAGTAGGGGGTTCCACCCACTATCTCATGAACCTTATAAAACACAAGCTCAGTGATTTGCATGGGTTGTTTAAACACATTGGCATATTTTTAAACTCCTTGAAGTGGCAGTCTCAGGGGGAGGCCCCCCAAACCCTGTTTGATGCTGGAAGATGTCAGCTCTCGATGTTTACACACTCACCCCTCCATTTCCTTCCTTCAGGATAAGAAACCCCTCAGACTGTATGGTCACTGTTACCGTCACTGCCTCTCCTGAGCAGCCTCATGTTTATGTGCCAGCCTCTCCAAGTGAATTGGACTCCAGTTCATCCAGGTAAGAAGAGACAACCTGGAAAGTGTTCTCTGGGCTATATCCTCCCTAGAGCTAAAGAACTTGGTTTTTATCCCATTATTGCAGGGAGACTGAGGAGGTGGGGGGGCAGCGAAATCCGAGGTCCATGTGACAACATCAAGCCATCTTGATAAAGGCCAAATTCAGGGCCATGGTGAGCCCAACATGAGGCAGATGTCCAGTGTTGCCAGGGACCTATCTAGGACTGAGAAGGGAGAGATTAGATTGTTGGTGGAGATTCACACACCATGGCAAGGACCAACCGTCTATGTCTGCAGCTTTGAGGCTCTCCTGCGCCAGATAAAAGGGAAAGAAAATGCAGTCAGAAGGATGGAAAGTTCACTGTACTAGAGTCTGGGGATGTGGGGGACAAGCCTCCTATAGCGTAGAGATCCGCATGAAGAAGGAAAGCATATTGACATTGACTCCAGGAGCTTTTTTCTAGGGTTCTCAAATCTTCACATAGAAAGCTGAACCCACAGGCTTCAGTTTCAGCCCAGTCCACGGTGGGCTCAGCAGGGCAACAGCTCCTGTTTGCCATTTTCTTGCCTGGTGGTGGCTAGAGCCCATCAGCACTTCCATCCCCAGGATTGACCATAAGTGTCTTCCCTACCTTCAAACCAGGTGGGAACCCTCCCAGCCCTGGACCCCTCCTTTGGGCCAGGCCCGGTCCCCTGGCATCTCTCAGTATACCTCTTTCTGTTCTACTGTGCTCCTTCTACAGCAGAGGGATTCTCTTTGTGAAGGAATACATGAATGCTAGTGAGGTATCCTCCGGGAAGCCAGTGTCTTCATGCTTCAGCAGGTAAGAGCGAGTCCCAAATCCTTCCATGATCCTGAATCCTCAGTACCTCTTCTGGGGCTTGGCCCAGGGTTCTTTCTGTGTAATCATTTGTTGAGTAGGTGAATGCTGTAATCGCCCACAGTCATGATTTATCAATTTCAAGCTGTTTTACCTAAATCAGTGTCTTTGTGTCCCCCCTCTATTGTTAATTCATCCTATACCCCACTTCCAGTGCCATCTCTTTCCATCTGGCTTTGTTTCTTGGCAGACAAGCTTTCTGTAGTAAAATTCTGAGAGCATTGCTCTTTATAGAGCTGGTGAGGCCCTTAGGGACTTTTTACCTAGTTAATTCCATTGTATTTCAGGGCTCCTCTCTCAAGCTCCCATGCTTTTTCCAGCATGCCGGACGCCTCACATTTGACACGCTTGACTGCAGGTCCTGCTATATGCATAACTTTTCACTCACCTAGGAGTGACCTAGGAGTAGTCATCATCTGAAAGATATCTTCGTGCCACCTTCAGTTAAAAAGTAAACCGCACGGAGACAGCATTCCTCTGGGAATGTCTTTTTTTTTTTTATGACACATCATTTCACTGCTAGGATGAAGATTTTAGTAACAGAGAGGAACATCATGGCCTCATTTTAGGATTGGGCCTCTGGGGATTCTGAACCAGCTTTCACTGGTACTGTGGAATAATGACCATAGGTGTCAAGTTCAAGCCCCAGCTTGACCCCATTGGTTGGGTCATTTTTTATGCTCAGTCTTCCTGAACCTTAGTTTCTTCATCTGTAACTCCTTAGGGTGGTTTTTGTCAATAACTTTTTTGAAATACAACTCCTATCTCATAAAATTCACCCTTTAAGTATATAATTCAGTGGTGTTTGGTACATTCACCATGTTTGCAACCATAAACACCATCCAATTCCAGAACATTTTCACCACTGCAAAAGGAAACCCCATACCCATTAGCAACCCCCCATACCACCATCCACAGCTCCTGGCCACCATGGATCTGTTTTCTGTCTCTATGGCCTTTTTAAAATTTTTTTCAGGGAGCTCTCCTTGCCATCTAGCATTTTCATCTGTGAGTGTCACTTGACTGTACTCTTTGTTTTTCTTTTCCCATTGCCACCACTCTGTTAGATTTAATTCTTGCACAGTCTGACAATTAAATTTATTATAAAATTGAATTTTACATTCAGTTAAAATGTTGTATCTTATGAAAAAAACAGTAGAGTTTCTTTATTGGAAGATTGTATAGTCTAGTGTGATTTCCCCTTTTGCTTTACCTTCCAGGAAGCTTAGAGATAAACTTAATGCTAAAAACAAAACCAAAACAGAACCTGGGATGAAATTCTAGCTCATGGCTTACTCCAGGTCACTTAACCTCAGCACAGCCGTTTTTCTGGCTACCTCTTAAGGCCACCACATGGGTCCTGTGAGAAAGGCAGTATCACTAAAGTGTGTCCTATGGCTTGTAGCTAGTCACACTTTCCTGGCAATAGGGCTTTAAAAAAAAAACCATGTATGTTTATTATCAAAAGTCACATTATTGAAAAATGAAGATACAAAAAGGAAAAAAAAAACCTTCTCCTCAATCCCCCCTGTAACTCAAGCATAGGTAGTATGTTAGAATATTTCCTTCTTTTATTTATTCCCATTCCTAATGCCTGGTTTCTGCTGTGAGTGGACTCCTGGTGACTGTCACTTTATAAGGTAGTCAAGTATGTGGGAAGAAAAGCCCTGATCCCATACACCTGGTCAATGAATTGCAGCCATTCCTCTTGTCATCTTCTTCAGCGTGGCAGGTGTCCTTTGCCCCCCACTGGAAAGGCTCTTCTCCAAGAGAATTATGCGTCCCTGGCATGAAGTTCAAAGCTTCCACTGCCACTCAGCATAACAGATGATGGCAGGTCACGTAGAGTCATGTCTCAGCTTGTGGCCGCAAGGTTAATAATATCAGCAAAGCATTTCCTCTCATGACTGTGGTGGTCATCTGGCTCCCATCTCCCTCCCTCCTCTTCCCCATCACACTCTCTGCAGTATTAGAAACACTGGCGACTCATGTGACGTGGAGAAGAAACCTGCATGTGACAGCTCTCTGTACTCTGAGAGGTAAGTCTACTCTCTTACAGGTCTATAGAGAAGAAACAGCTGAGGGACATTTCCACACTAAGTCCATTTGCTTTTGTCTTCCGCTTGGCTGCTTCTGGTCCACTTGCAGATCTCTCACACCACTCCTTGGATGGTGCTTCCCTTACTGGGATGTCACATTTGTGGCATTCGTGGTGACCTTTAAACCCAGCTAAGACCAGAAGGCAAACTCAAAGGGTTTGAAGGCAGATGGTGGTGTCTGAAAGGCCGGGGAGCTCATGTCAGCAGGAAAGGCCCTTGGGATTAGAACATAAATGATCACTTAAGAAACCTGCACATATGACCAGAAATTTAAAAAAGCTAAACTACAAAAGGGAGTGCTGGGTGGAAAATTAAGAAAACTGGGTTGCTATCATCAAGAAGCCAGACAGAACCATTCATTTGAATTGAATGAAGCTGCAGAAAGTGTCCCATTGAGGAGTTTCAAAAGCTGTCACTGGATAACAGTGGTCACAGGATGGTCTTAATGATAAAGAAGTCCTATTTTAAAATTCTTGAAACGGAAGAGAAAGGACTCTTAGAGATGCAGTTCACTCAGGTCACAGTGGAGGAAACAGGACTGGAAAGAATAAATAATGTGCCATATGTTACACAGTGGGTTAGTGACAGAGCCAGGAAAAAACCCCAGGTCCGTGACTACTCCTAGGTCAGAGATGTTTCTACTGTATTATCTGCCTGTGAGCTGAAACTGGTAATATCAAAATACATGGCGGGAACAGGGCCGTGAGGAAAGAAGGAGTCCTTAACAACACTGTCAGGAGACTGAGCCCTGGTCCAGCAGCATAAGGAGGGACCAAAACTGAGATGCTCACAGTAATTCTGGGCCCTTGAAGGGAGGAGCCTATGTGGCTTCAGGTCGGTAGCACCACCCCTAGTTCCCGTGAAAAGCATAGTCAAATCTCTAAAAGAAAGCATTCCCAGTTTACACCTGAAGGAGCAGGGCAGGCAGGTACTTTCATCAGGTTCTCTCTGAGGAAGAAAGGCAGGGGTGACTCTCAAGAACAAAGGCAGGGATCCTCAAAGTGGGGAGATAGGCAACCTAGAGGTTAGTATCTAGAACTTCAACATGAGGTCCCAGCAGGCTCTACAGCCATACTGTCTTTGTGATGGTCCTTGGAGTATCATGGGACAGGGTAGGTTCAAGAGTATAGGATCTGAGAAGCAGGGTTTACTGGTCACAGGCATGAAGAGAAGGGCCATCAAGGCGGGGCCAGGTACGGCGTACAAGGGCATGTCTCCTATAGAGGAAGACTGGGTCTTCCTCTTCTAGAGGGGGTTAGTGCCCCCAGGATGCTAAGCAAGGGGTCAGGGAGAGGCAAGCTGCCTGGAGTAGGAATCATACCAGGAAGTCTTCTGGTCGTCATATGATTGCAAGTAGGGTAAAGATACATGACCACCTTCTGGAAATATCATTAGGGTCTATTGTGGGTCGAGATCCAGTCCAGCCCAGGGATATGCAACCAACTGCACACTACAGAAAAAGAGGGCAGGCTGAGTATCTGGGCATCTAGTCACATCAGTACTCTGTGTGCCAGCCTGACTGCCAAGGTCTTGTTTTTCATCTCACAGAATAAGTGGAAGGATCTGTACCTACTGCAACCAGGAGATCAGAGACTGTCCAAAGATTACCCTAGAGCATCTTGGCATCTGCTGCCATGACTATTGCTTTAAGGTAAGGAGGAAAGGTGGTACTGCTAACATGGTCCAGAGTTAGGGAGCCTTCTGGATCAAAGAATGTAAAGAAGGCTTGTTCTCTGTGTGGCTGTGCTCCATGTCAGAGGTGTGGCAGGACTCGGAGCTGAACGAGCAGAAGGCTCAGTGCAGGGTAGCCTTGGAGATCACTGGAGACCCAGACACCTGGAGACTCGTGATTCCTCTTCTTCAAGACCCGACTGCAAGAAGGCCTGCTGCAGACAGCTGGCCACTCTTGTTCTGTAGGTGGCCATAGTGGCAGGTGTAAGAGTCATGAGGACGGCCGAGCTATACTCCTATGATAGCCTTCCCTTTTATTAGATTTTCAGATCACCTTCTTTGGACCTTAAACGTCACAACTAAATTCCCACAGTCCTCCTGTAACAGCAATGACTTCCTTGGTGTATGACCCCAGTTTGACTACCTCACTATATCCTCACGCTAACCTGCCACTGTGCCTATTTTGTATATGAAGAAAGAGACACTCAGCAACTTCCCCAAGCTCATCCAGCTAATAAGGAGTGGATTTAGGGCTCAAACTCAGGCCCATTTCTGAAACCTGGGCTCCTAGCTACTGTGTGATCCCATTTCCATTGCTTCATTTACATGTTGACGTCCAGCTTGTCTTCTCTTCCAGTGTGGGATTTGCAGTAAACCAATGGGTGAGCTCCTGGATCAGATCTTCATCCACCGTGACACCGTCCATTGCGGGAAATGCTATGAGAAGCTCTTCTAGGTGGGTGCCAAGGAGCCAGAAAATTTATTAGGGAGAAGAAATGTGCCCTGGTCTCTCCTCGAGTCTCAACCCAGAATATTCTTATCTTTCTTAACCTTTATGTTTAGGGAAGCCCTATGAGACTTTGAAGCTTTAGGTGGCACAGATAAATACCCTCCCCACATATACTTCTAAGTTGCAGGGGTCATGGTCTCTTCCTCTCAAGAAGCACCTTCCATGAACCACCTCAGGTGAGCCCTCCAACTATCTTGGGATGCTGGCCAGGCCTGTGTTGGCAAGCAGATAAAGACCTAAAAAGGGGAAGGGCCTGGGGAAACACCTAGCTACTGGATGACAGAATCAGGACCTCACCCAGGACTTTGAATTCAAATCCAGGGATCTCCGCTACCTTCCCTTGGGCTGCCTCCACTCTTGCTTGTATAGCATCAGATCAGGACTCAAAATCCAAGGTGTTCAATAAAACAAGATACAGGTGGGGGGCCAGCAGCAGGTAAAGGCCAGGATAGTGCATGTGTGGGCAGGGATGGTGCCATCCTGTGGCTGGCCTAACCAGGAAGGGCTGCTTGGGCAGCCTCCAGACTGCATTTTCAACACAGCCTGAAGACAGGTTTGCATGCAAAAGCCAGCAGAATTGACCTCAGTGTCTGAGCTGCATGGGGCCCGGAGCCCGTAGGACGCTGCCTGTCCAGATCCTGGCAACCCCTTCTCCTTAGCACCTCCTCAGCTAGAATATCTACCTTGAAGGCAATGGGAATGGGTAGCAGTCAGGCTCTCCACCAGCTACAGGCCTGTTCTGCCTTCTCTCTAGAAGATGCATTAACCTGGACTGTTACTCCTAATGCCTGGAAACATCAACCACCCGAAGAACCACCCAAAGACTGGTTATTGGATTGGATATGTATTTCCAATCTCATGGCTGCTACTATTTTCTTTTAGCTCTTCCAAGCTGAGAAGAAGCTGATGAGTCCTGGACAAGTTTGGCTGTTCCCAGTTGCCCCAAGTTGCTGGCTCCTCCTCCCTCACTTTCTCCCTCCCCATTTAATTTCTTTGTGCTTTTGCCCCTCTCTCAAGTTGAACTGCTTACATCCAGTAGAGTATCTTAATGATGCTATGATAATTACTTATATGTGTAGCTTTTTATAACTTAGAAAGCACTTTATGTCCATGGTCTTATTTCAGGCCCAAGAAAAAAAGGATTGAACAAGAATTTAATCTTAGCTTTCCTAAGACAGGTTGGCCGCCTGATGAGTTAAGGTGGCCTGGTACAATAGGTGGGAGCATGGGTTTCAGTGTGTCCTGACTTTTGGGACAGAGAGCAAACCCACATTTTACGTCACAGCTCTAAGTATATCTTTGGGACTCGAAAGCAGGAGATCCCTTGAAGCTTCTGAGGAGCCAGGTTGAAGATCTTTGATGATGTCTGGTGGGTAAATTGCAGACGTTGAATGCTAGGGATTGGCATGTATTTTATATATATATATATATATATATATATATATATATATATATATATATTTTAAACTTTCCATACACATTTAAAAGTAGCTAGTTGCTTTTGAGTGAATTATACAGCAGATTTTAATTATTTTCTCCTTCCCACTTTTCACTATAAATTGAGGTTTTTTTCTTTTCCTATAGGCATGTGGACATGCATTAGACAACCTACACAGTTAAGTTTAAATTCCATAGGGTATGATTCTTAGGAGGCCACTGGCCAAAGAAATATCTGTGTCTGAATCTTCATAATTGATTAATACCTTTGCCCTCGATTCCCAATAGTTACAGGGAAATCTTCTAAAGTAGGTTTTAGGGTGTATAGACTCCAGCAGGATTAAGAAAGAAGGAAAGTGGTTAACATTTCTCAAGGCCTTACTACATACCAAGCATTGTCACAAAGGGATGGCATTAATTCTCATACTAATTCTATGCAGAGGATATTCTTGTTCCCAATTTACAGATGAAGATATTGAGGCTCAGAAGGTGGTCATTGCATTGTTTGGATCCATTGCTATCTCTCTCCAGAACCCATGTTCTCTTCAGTAACAGTGAGCACAATACCAAGCATTGATTTAGTAGTGACTGTGTACTGGGCACTATGTGTATCTCATTTTACCAGGTAGCACTGCCCTCCACAGGCCTCCCCTGAGGCATACTCTTCTTACAAAGACAGGAAAGTATTAAATCATGCTTCTCCTCTGGGCATCCTAGGTCTCCCCGTAAAGTACCACAAATGCCAAACGGCCCGCCCTCCCTCTCCTCCCCTTTCCATGAAAACAATTCTGAACTAACATGCTCTTCTGAACTCAGATTTCTCTGCTGGATAGAGATTTGACTCACAGACCTTCCCAAAGAAGAGCTTGTCAACGCAGGGAAACCCCAGTGAGCTAACTGATCTGAGCCCAGGGCCTTCAGTAACTTATTTTTCACTACAGACTATCCGAAGATAGCAGCAGCTACTGGGTCCCAGGTGCCTGGAACGCAGAAACATGTTGGTTGTCTAAACAGATTGCAGGCCCATCCATGACTCTAAGCTTCTCTGCCCTTGGGACTAACATCCCTGTGTAAGGTCCTTGAGAGAAGGAACAACCTGCAAGTTTTTCGGATGAAAAATGAAGGTCTCTTCTCTTGGTTTGATTAGAAAATGTCTCCATCTCTCTCCAGTTTGTGAGTCCTGTGCACACTGGGTGGTGGATTTGTCTTCCCACCAGATGATCAGAGGGGAATGCCCCATTGATTTGCATAGATGTGCATTAGATTTGCACTGGAGGGGAAACGTTGTACAATATGTCATGTACCAACACTAAATGTGAGCTGGTATTCCTCAAGTGTAGGACTTGGCTCTTAGGAGACACTGAAACATAGGTGCTGAGTGAATGAGTAAAAGAGAAAGAAAGGCTGCTCCTTATTGTGGGACATACCAACCCTGAGTCAGTTGGTGGAGTACAGGATAAAGAGGTCCAAGATAGGCTGACTTCTCCACCTTTAAGACACACTTAGCCTTTAAAGGGGGTTTAGAGTCAATATGCAAGAAATTGAAAGAAAGCTTGTAAAATCAACATTGATTTTCTATTCAGAACAGCCTCTTTCATGTCTAAAAAGGCACAGAATTCTGCAGATTTAAGAGATGTGGTTGCATTATATTTTTGCTTCTTTTTAATTGTCTAGTGTTTTAATCATATTTGCTTAACCCAGATTAATGTACACAATTAAAATAAATGTTGAGATATTACAAGTGTCAATGTTGTCAATGTTAAGGTTTCCTTTCTTTGAGTGTACTAACTTGGTATATTTGCCGGTGTAATTTGTTTTCTCCTATTACCTGAAGCCATTCTTCTTTTTTTCTTTAAATATTTTATTTATTTATTTATTTGTTTGTTTGTTTATTTATGAGAGAGAAAGAGTGATCAAGAGAGAGCACAAGCTGGTGAGGAGGAGGCAGAAGGAAAAGCCCATTCTGCCTGTGGACAGGACCAGTTTCAGAAAATGCATTCTTGGGTGCCTGGGTGGCTCAGTTGGTTGAGCGACTGCCTTTGGCTCATGTCATGACCCTGGAGTCCCGGGATTGAGTCCCACATCTGGCTCCCAGCTCAGCAGGGAACCTGCTTCTCCCTCTTCCACTCCCTTCTCATGCTGTCTCTCAAGTAAATAAATAAAATCTTTTTTAAAAAAAGAAAATGCATTCTTCAGTTGAGTTAGAATCTGTTTCCCTTTAACTATTGCCCACTGGTAATCATCCGTCTCCTATATGCCAACCCCTAAATTAGATGACAATGCTTATTAGGTTCTCCCTTCATCAAGTCTTCTCCTATTTCAACACCCCTGCCCCCACCAACTCTTCTTTGACAGTAATTCTAAATATATGCATCTCCCAAACACCTCTCAAAGGTGCCCCCCCACACACACATCCAAATCCATTGGTCCAGATTTGTTCCAATAATCAAGATTTTCATCTTGCTCACTAAGGCCAGTGCTATAGAATCCTGCTGAATTGTCATTCTGTCAAGTGATCCATGCTTCTGAATTTTGTATCCAGAAATACAATTTGCATGCTATCTATGCCTTGATCCAGCCAAGGGACCACCCCCCCCCAAAAAAAGGCGATCAAAATGTCAGTCTGGGAGTGCCTGGGTGACTCAGTCAGTTAAGTGTCTGCCTTCACCTCGGGTCATGATCTCGGGGTCCTGGGATTGAGCCCTGTGTCAGGCTCAATGCTCAGTGGGGAGCCTGCTTATCCCTCTGCCCACTGCTCCCCCTGCTTGTGTGCATGCTCTCTGTCTCTGTCAAATACCTAAAACTTTTTTTTTCTTAAAGTCTATCCAAAGATAGCAGACATGACAGAGGATTCCTTCCACTGTTGAGCAGGGACCTTGGAACCAATGTTCACTAGCTATTGAACTAGTGTCCCTGGAGCTAGTATCTCACCCCAACCTCAGGCACTGTCTTAGCTACAGGGGTCTCTGCTCAGCAGGGAGCCTGCTTCCCTCCCTCTCTCTCTGCCTGCCTCTCTTCCTACTTGTGATCTCTCTCTCTCTGTCAAATAAATAAATAAAATATTAAAAAAAGAGTCTCTCATGCTTTGCCTCCCTCTCAATTTTCATCTCATTTTATTTTTCCTTTCCTTCCCCTATGTTCATCTGTTTTGTTTTTTAAATTTCACATATGAGTGAAATATGGTCTTCGTCTTTCTCTGACTTATTTTGCTTAGCATAATATCCTCTAGTTCCATCCACATTGTTGCAAATGCCAAGATTTTATTTTTTCTGATGGTTAAGGAATATTCTATTGTATATATATACCACATCTTCTTTATCCATTCATCTGTCAATGGACATTGGGGCTCTTTCTACAGTTTGGCTATTGTGGACATTGCTGCTATGAATATTGGGGTGTATGTGCCACTTCAGATCATGATGTTTGGATCCTTTGGATAAATACCTAGGACTGCAATTGCTGGGTTATAGGGTAGCTCTATTTTTAAGTTTTTGAGGAATGTCCATACTGTTTTTCAGATTGGCTGCATCAGTTTGCATTCCCACCAACAGTGCAAGAGGGCTCCATTCATATTCCTATTTTTAACAGCTTTATTAATGGATGTTTAACACATAAGAAGTGAGGCATATTTAAAAAGGGTATGTGTTTAATTTTATTAATAGATATTTAATATATAAGAAACAGCATGTTTAAAGAGTATGTATTCAGTTAGTTTTCACACATGTATACATCTGTTAACCCATCACCCCATTAAAATAGTGAATGCATACATCCTCTTTCCTTGTGCCTTTTTGTAATCTCTCTGTCACTATGGATTAGTTCGCATTTTTTAGGGTTTTACATAAGTGGAATTATACAGTACGCACTCTTTGATGCAGTGATGGAAACATTCTGAATCTTGATTGGGATGGTGATTGTGTATGTGCGTACATTTATCAAAATTTACTGGACTGTACACTTAAATTGGGTGTGTGTTATTGTATGTTAAGTATTGTCAAATAAAAAATATAGACTTAGGAAGAAGAGGTTTTATTTAGAATAATAACTACTAGAGGGGAGAGGGATTATTGCAATTGGGAGACTGCTGTGCTGTGACCATAAGGTCTGAAAACATTTGGATTATGCAAAAAGTGTTTTTCTGTTATAAAGAAGAGTAAGAAAGGCTAGGAAGAACCAAATGTGGAAAAGTAGGCTGAAACGTGACATGATCACATAGTATATTTGAGAATATTTCCCCCTGAGGCCAGCCTATTCTCAGAAGGGATTTAGGCTGGGGGTAGGCCAAAGTTCAGGGACAGCGTGCGGATGGAGTCGTGGATTGATGCTGCAGTACAGATACATATTTAATAGCTCCTCGGTTTATTTTCATATCTATTCAGTTAGTACAGCTACTGTTGTAGAGGTTCCAAGATATTTGTGGGAAAACCAGAGATTCTCGATTGGAAAGGAAAAAGGGTGAGATTCCACCAGCTTTCCAGGGGTCTGGGCAGCAGGAACACAAGGCCTTCAGCTTCCCGCGTGCACGCCTAATTGGCCCCTAGTGGAGGGCGACACCGTCTTGTGTGCGCCTGCGCGGCGGGGCGAGCGCGCCGCATTTGTGTGCGCCTGCGCGCACCGCCATTTCCTGCATGGCGTGCTCGGGTCGCAGTGCCTATCGGGAAATGCGACCATCCCGAAAGCGAAATGGCTGCCCAAGGCTGTGGAGGCCCCGGTGCAGCTTGTCCTTCTGCCGTGCTGGTTCGGGGCACTAGATGGCGCTCGAGGATCAGAAACGGGCCGGGTGCTCCGTCGGGGCCGCCCCGGGCTCCCGCCGTCGTGGCGCCGCGGGCCTGGAGGAAGCCGGCGGCGTCACCGGTCTTGGGGTTGCCGCAGGCCCCTCGGACCCCGTGTGGGCCATGGCCGCACTCCAGGCAGAGGCGGCAGAAAGCGGGCGGGCTGCGTGCCCGCAAGGAACCGAAAGGGGCTCTTCAATTATGTAAGTAAAGAACATTTGTGTGTATGTGTGTGCCTTCGTGTTTTAGGTCATCAATCTCGGCATACAAAGCAAATCTGTTGGTGGGGGCATCTATTTATGTTCTTGGAAACCATACCATTGTTAAAAGCCATATGAAAGTATGTTTGTACTACTGTACTGTACAGTACTGTACTGTACAGTACTACTGTACTGTCTGTACTACTGCACCCCCTGTCATGCACACACAGCCAAGAAAGTGAATTACAGTGTCACAAGATTAGAGCGACTCTTAAAGATCTAAAGGATGGAGAGATGATGGGTACCATCATCTTTGCCAGTCTTAATGACTCTATACTACCCAGAACTTCACCGACTAGTAGTTCCAGTTAGATGCTGTGTGCTGGACATGGTATAATTGCCCAACCAGATAAATAAGGCCTTAGGGACGCCTGGGTGGCTCAGTTGGTTGGACGACTGCCTTCGGCTCAGGGCGTGATCCTGGAGTCCCGGGATCGAGTCCCACATCAGACTCCCAGCTCCATGGGGAGTCTGCTTCGCTCTCTGACCTTCTCCTCGCTCATGCTCTCTCTCACTGTCTCTCTCTCTCAAATAAAATAAATAAAAAATCTTAAAAAAGAAAAAAAAAAAGAATCAAGTATAAAAGCAGATGTTGAGGGGTGCCTGAGTGGCTCAGTTGAATAAGTGCTGGATTCTTGGTTTCAGCTCTGGTTAGGATCTTCCGGTAGTAGTGGGATTGAGCCCTGTGAGGAGCTCTATGCTCAGCTCACAATCTGCTTCTGATTCTCTCTACCTCCCCCTCTGCTCCTCTCCCACCCTCTTATTCATTTGCTCTCTCTCTCACGCTCTCGCTCTCTCTCTCTCAAAGATGGTTAAATAAAATGTTTTTTAAAAAAAAAACAAATCAAGGGTCGCCTGGGTGGCTCAGTGGGTTAAGTGTCTGCCTTCAACTCAGGTCATGATCCCAGGGTCCTGGGATCGAGCCCCGCATCGCATCGGCTCTCTGCTCAGCGGGGAGCCTGATCCTCCCTCTCCTTCTGCTGCTCCCTCTGTTCGCTCATTCATTCTCTCTCTCTCTCTCCCTCAAATAAATAAAATCTTTTAAAAAATAGAATAAAATCAGATGTTGGAGCACCTGGATGGCTCAGGAAGTTAAGCCTTGGACTCTGCATTTCAGCTCAGTTAATGATCTCAGGTTGTGGCATCCAGCCCCACATCCAGCTTGGAATCAGGGTATGGAGCCTGCTTGGGATTTCCTCTCTCCCTCTCTCTCCACCCCTCCCCAACCCACATATGAGCACTCTCTTTAAAAAAACAGCAACAGATGTTGAATCCCCTCTATCTCTCATGAAAGTATGGCACGTCTCTGCCTCAGGAATGAATCTGTTGGTGGCTATTTTTGGTGCCGGTAATAGTGGTTAAGATTTTTGTTCCTCTTGTTTGTCTTAATGGTTCAACTGTTACTACAAAATATTTGTGGAATGATAGCTTTATTTTAATTCTGGAAAGCAAAAAGACATAACTAAGCACCCAAGGAATATTTTAAGACCCATATGTGAGCTTTTATCAAATGACTTATACACTTTCAAGTAAAAGTTCTTAATTAAAATAAAGTAAATTTATTTAAAGTTTTGTCTTTAAAAATAAGACCTTAGGTACATAGTATATAGCTACTGACCTGATAAATGCAATTATGTGTATCCCAAGCAATTAAGAAAAGGATAAGAAGCAGTTGTCAATCTTGCATACAGACAGAACTATTTATTTACAATTTGTTCCAGGGCCATATTAATTCTACTGCCCTATGTCACACTTACCTCTCATAATTTAGTCAGAGACATGAACCAACTGGATAGCCTATAGAACATCTGAACATCTGTCATCTCCATTACACTGACACCATCATACTGATTGGACAGGATGAGTAAAAGGCTTCTGTAACACACAACATGTTCCCCAGGGTAGGCGACAAACCCTGCGAAGACTCAGGAAGTTATCAATTCAGTGAAATTTTTAGGAGTCTAGTAGTCAGGGGCATATCCAAAGTAAAAGACAAATCATGTCTGGGATCCTCCACCACAAAGAAGGAAGTAGTGTACCTGGTAGGCCTCTTTGGGTTCTGGGGACAAAACATCCCACCCCTAGGATTATCACTCTGGTCCATATATCAGGTGACATAGAAGACTGAAAGCTTTGAGAGAGGTGTGGTGCAGGACATTAATCTGCAGCAGATGCAGACTACTGGGCAAGGAGCCATTCGGACCATCTCATCTGACAGACTCCATGGCATCAGAAGTGTCAGTGGTGCGCAGGGATACAGTATAGAGTTTGAGACCTGCCTTTGTAGGAGAATCACCACCCTGGACCATAGGGCTCCAGAACAGGACCATGCCGTGCATCTCAGAGAATTATATGCCTTTCTGTAAACAGTTTCTGCTGTGTTTCTGGGCCATGGTAGAGACAGAATTCTTGACTATGGGACACCAAGTGACTGTGTGTCTGGGACTTCCAATTATGAGCTGGGTCCTATCAAAGTCATGAAGTCAAATTCAGATGGTCCATCAGCAATTCACTGTAGGATGTAAATGGTATAGGTATATCTGGAGTATAGCCTGGGCACAAAGAGAAGTAAGAGTAAACTCTATGAACAGTAGCCCAAACACTTATGTTATCCTTCACAGTTACACTAAAACCTCTCTCTCAGCTCACACCTATGATCACATGATCCCCTATTGGCCTGGTATTTAGGTAGCAGTTGAAAGTGAATAGCTGCTACATTCCAGATATACCCAGGGATGTCCCTGAAAGACAATGGAGAAAGAAGATTTTCCCAATGACTGGAGGTAAAAGGGAAGTACTTCATCATTTTTGTGTAAGTAGCCCAGGATGAGATTATATACAGATTCCTGGGCAGTGACCAATACCTAACTGAGGGCCTAGAGGGAAAAGACCTGGAAGATTGGAGACAGGAAGGTCTAAGGTTGAGGCCAATGAATATGTGTGTGTGTGTGTGTGTGTGTATGAAAGTAGGCATTGAAGGAGAGTGATTTTATATCCCATATTAATGCCCACCAGAAAGCAACAACAATTAAAGAGGAACTTAACAGCCAATGAGAAAAAAATGACTTTGGGGGGCTCCTGGGCGGCTCAGTCAGTTGAGCATCTGCCTTTGACTCAAGTCATGATCCCGTGGTCCTGGATCAAGGCCCACATCATCCTCCTTGTTCATGGGGGGGGGGCCTGCTTCTCTGCCTGCTGCCTCCACACTTGTGCTTGCTCTCTCTCTCTCTCTGACAAATAAATAAAAATATTTAAAAAGAAAAAAATGACTTTTCAAGTTGATGTTAGCCACCTTTCATCATTATCCATTCTGGAACTGACACAATGGGTACATGAATGGAGTAGCCACAGTAGGACAGATGGACACCACTCTTGAGTCCAGCATTATTTAATCCTAGTTACCACGGCCTACATTGCCACTGCTGGCTCTGAATATCTTCCAGCAACAGAGACCAATGTTGAGACCCCACTATGGTACCATTCTTCCATGTCAACTACCTGTGTGCCCCTTCTATCTTGGAAGAAACATTGTTTCTTTCTTATAAGAATAGACACCTATTCTGAGAATGGTTACTTATCCTTCTGGCAGAGCTTCAGCCAACATCACTATCCAAGGGATTCTGCGGGCCTAGAATCCCACACAAGATAATATACTGTCAGGGGATATACTTGGGAATGAAAAATGTGTGTGATTGGGCCCATAAGCATGGGATCCTCTGGTATCACCCATAGCATTATCCAGAAGCTACTCGCTTGATAGAGTGTCAGAATGTACTGCTGAACATGCAGCTGAAGCACAAAATTAGAAGTAATACTATGCAAGGGTGGAGTACCATCCTCCAGGATACAGTATATGCATTAAATCTAAGACCTCTATATGGTGCTCTGTCCCCTTTAGGAAGAATACATGGATCTGGAAATTAAGGAGTAGAAGCTAGATTGGCCCCACTTTCTGTCTTTCCGAGTGACCTATTTAGAGGTGGACCTTCCCATCTCCTGAGCTCTGAACTCTGCAGGGGTAGAGGTTCTAGTCCCTAAGGAGAGTGCACTCTTACTAGGTCACACAACCAGAGTCCTGTTGTGCTTTAGATATGACTGCTCTGTCCAGAAACCAGCAGGCAGGAAGTCACTATTTTGGCAGGGGTAATTGGTATTTATCAAGAATGAGGTAGAACTGCTATTATGATGGGGGCAGAGAGGAATAGGTGAGGAACCCAGATGATCTCCTTGGTTGACTCTTGGTACCCCCTTGCCCATTTATGACTGTGAATGGGCAAATGCAACAATTCTGGCCAGAGAACAGTGTGGATACCAGGTACTCCGACCCCCCAGAGATAAAGAAATGTCACCAGACTGAAGAGGTGATGGATGACAATGAGTAAAACCTAGAATGGAGAGTGGAGGAGGGAAATAATGAGTACCTATTGCAGCTACAGGATGAACTGCATCAATGGGGTTGTACTTTGTCCTACCAACTTCTTTCTTCTAAGTTTGCCCTCAGGAAGAGAAGCCCATGGGAACCATGTAAAAACTGCTCCCTGAACATAGGGAATAGTGAGTCTGTGTGGCACAACAGGTGGACCACCTGTAAGAGAGGCGTGCAGTCAAATGACTGCATCAAGGTACATGCTTTCAAGATCCACTGAAGCATTTCAGCAGAGGCCATGCTGTTCCCAGGCAGTTCCCTGTCAATGACTTAGCACAGCAGGGCTACTAGAGTCACCTGCTCAATATGAGACTCCTCTATGGGTCATCTTTGCACGAGATCTCCCAGTTGGGCTGGCCAAGACTTTCTTAAAGTAGCACCACAGTCTGAGGTTCTCTCTTCAAATCCTTTTTCTATATCCCTTTTCTTCCATCCTCCCTTTCTTCACTGTGGTCTTAAGGCTCTTCCTGCTCTCTCATGTGGCCTCTCCCCTTTATATTTATCAGTATAAACTTTTCTGAATCTTTTGTACTTCTAACTCCATTTTGGCTTTCTGGAAGACCCAAACTGACACATTTGATTGGGAGGGGGTAGAGAAAACCCCTCCTTTTCTTCTTTCATGGAGAAAGTAGAAGAAAACCCCACATACTCTTTTCTCCCACAAATTTCCTTTAAAAATCACCTTGGAAATATGTGATCTTCCTTCAATTAGCCTTGATAGGATCGTGCTTACTGAAGTGGCTTTGCCATCTTTTAGTAGATTCAGCATTATAGGTTGTTCGTTTGAGGGATTTGGGGGCTGATAAAGGAAAAATACATGACCATGAGAGGCAGTTACACACAGGCTATACTTGGGTATAGCTATAGCTGCACTTGGACAAGTTTGCGCACCCTTCATAGCATGAGACCATCCAGAGGCTTATGGGTGGGCAGGGGGACACCACCCAGAAAGGGAGGAGGCCAAGGTAACTTCCAAGGAAGAAGGGATCACAGAGAAGGCATAAGTGTCTTGGTGATGGCAGGTCTTTGGAATCACACCATTTTAAAGGGCAGCATTGCTTTGAGATCTTATAACAACAAGCCTCTATTTTATCAATGAATAGCAGATGTGAAGTAAGGCACCCTGGGCTATACAAAGCAGGCAGGCCCTAACTGGCTAAAAATAATTATTTGTGTAAAAATTAGAGTTTGGCACAAGTGGGCTTTTGACCTGACAGGTCTCAGCCTGCAGTGAAAAAATAAAAAACTTGGAAGCCAATACACAGAGTCTGTCTCAGGCTAATTCACATAACAAGCATTGTGTTGTATTTTCACTGAGACTGGAGCCTGTGCAGGGACTTAGCACCTCCTGTCCTCAGATTTGGGCTAAAATCCTGTGGAAATATGCAACATTCCCTGTAATATTGTTACATTTTCAGTAAATACTGAATAACTATGCTCTTCATGCCTTGCTCCAGATGATAGGGATACAGTGGTTAACAAAACCAATTTTGGTCCCTGCAGTCACAGAACCTTGAATTGCTAAGGAATTGTACAAATGCATATGTATTCACTGTGTTAAGTACTTAGGAAGGGTAAGTACTACAAGAGTATGTTAGAGATGGACCTAAGTCAGATGGGGGCAGGGGCACCAGGTCAGGCACCCTTGGTGCAGAAATATAAATGGTGAAACCTGAAGAATGAGTAGGAGTTATCAACAGGCGAGGGAGATCATGCTCTGGCAAAAAGAACAGAATATGCAATGAGAACAAAAGTGACCTCAACCTCAGCTACTCTCTCCCACTGTCACACCCCAGGTTTTGTCATCTCCTGTAACTGCCTCACCTTGAGAATCAGTGATTCAGTCATCCCACTCTCTGACCACCGACCCTTGCCCCACTGTGATCATTTTCTAACTTCTTCGGGGCCTTCACACATTGAATCTTCTGGATTTTCTTTATTATTATTATTATTATTTTATTTTTAAATTTAACTTCTTTTCAGTGTAACAGAATTCATTGTTTATGCACCACACCCAGTGCTCCATGCAATACTTGCCCTCCATAATACCCATCACCAGGCTACCCCAACCTCCCACCCTCCGCCCCTTCAAAACCCTCAGACTGTTTTTCAGAGTCCATAGTCTCTCATGGTTCATCTCTCCTTCCAATTTACCCAAATTCCCTTCTCCTCTCTAACACCCCTTGTCCTCCATGCTATTTGTTATGCTCCACAAATAAGTGAAACCATATGATAATTGACTCTCTCTGCTTGACTTATTTCACTCAGCATCATCTCTTCCAGTCCCGTCCATGTTGCTACAAAAGTTGGGTATTCATCCTTTCTGATAGAGGCATAATACTCCATAGTGTATACGAACCACATCTTCGTTATCCATTTGTCCCTTGTAGGGCATCTTGGTTCTTTCCACAGTTTGGTGACCATGGCCATTGCTGCTATGAACATTGGGGTACAGATGGCCCTTCTTTTCACTATATCTGGATCTTTGGGGTAAATACCCAGTAGTTCAATTGCAGAATCATAGGGAAGCTCTATTTTTAATTTCTTGAGGAATCTCCACACTGTTCTCCAAAGTGGCTGCACCAACTTGCGTTCCCACCAACAGTGTAAGAGGGCTCCCCTTTCTCCACATCCTCTCCAACACACATTGTTTCCTCTCTTGCTAATTTTGGCCATTCTAACTGGTGTAAGGTGGTATCTCAGTTTGGTTTTGATTTGAATCATGTGTCTGATAGCTATTTGTATGTCTTCATTGGAGAAGTGTCTGTTCATATCTGCCCATTTTTTGACATGATTATCTGTTTTGTGTGTGTTCAGTTTGAGAAGTTCTTTATAAATCCTGGATATCAGCCCTTTGTCTGTATTGTCTGTATTGTCATTTGAGAATATCTTCTCCCATTCCGTGGGTTGACTCTTTGTTTTGTTGACTGTTTCCTTTGCTGTGCAGAAGCTTTTGATCTTGATTTAGTGCCAAAAATTCGTTTTCGCTTTTGTTTCCTTTGCCTTTGGAGACATCTTGAAAGAAGTTGCTGTGGCTGATGTCGAAGAGGTTACTGCCTATGTTCTCCTCTAGGATTCTGATGGATTCCTGCCTCACATTGAGGTCTTTTATCCATTTTGTGTTTATCTTAGTGTACGGTGTAAGAGAATGGTCGAGTTTCATTCATTTGTATATAGTTGTAGCTGTCCAATTTTTCCAGCACCATTTACTGAAGAGACTGTCTTTTTTCCACTTTATATTTTTTCCTGATTTGTTGAAGATTATTTGACCAGAGTTGAGGGTCTGTATCTGGGCTCTCTACTCTGTTCCATTGGTCTATGTGTCTGTTTTTATGCCAGTACCATGCTGTCTTGGTGATCACAGCTTTGTAGTAAAGCTTGAAATCAGGCAACGTGATGACCACAGTTTTGTGTTTCTTTTTCAACATTTCCTTACCTCTGCTAATTTTTATTTATTTGTTTGTTTAAGAGAGAGAGAGAGAGAGAGAGAGAATGTGCACAAGCAGTGGGGAGGGCAGAGAGAGAGGCAGGCCCCCCATCGAGCAGGAGCCTGATGGAAGACTCGATCCCAGGACCCTGAGACCACGACCCGAGTTTAATAATGATGCTTAACAACCAAGCCACCTAGGCATCCCTCATTTTTAAATCAGATTGTTTGGTTTGTTATTGAGTTGTAGGAGTTCTTTATATATTTTTGGATTTTAACCTCTTATTGGATATATGATTTGCAAATATCTTCTTCCATTCAGTAGGTTTTTTTTTTAAAAATTTGTTGGTGGTTTCCTTCGCTGTGCAAAAGCCTATTATTTTCATGTCATCTGAATTGTTTATTTTTGTTTTTGTTTTCCTTGCCTGAAGAGATAGATCCAGAAAAATATTGCTGATACCAATGTCCCAGAGTTTATTGCCTATGTTTTCTCTTAAGATTTTTATGGTTTTGGGTCTTGCATTTAGGTCTTAATCCATTTTGAGTTTATTTTTGTATATGGTGTTAGAAAATGGTCCAGTTTTATTCTATTGCGTGTAGCCATCCTGTTTTTCTAGCACCATTTATTGAAGAGACTGTCTTTCCCCCATTGTATATTCATCTTCCTTTGTCATAGATTAATTTATCATATAAGCATTGGTTTATTTCTGGACTCTCTCTTCTGTTCCAGTGTCTACCTTTGTGCCAGTATCTTACTATTATGATTCTGTAGCTTCATAGTATAGTTTGAAATCTGGAATGGTGACACCTCCAGCTCTGCTGTTCTTTCTCAAGATTATTTTGAAGGGGATTAAGAGGTACAAACTTCCAGTTATAAAATAATTCACAGGGATGAAAAGTTCAGCATAGCAAATATAGCTAGTAATATGGTAATAGCCTTGTATGGTGCCAGATTATAACTACATTTATCATGGTGAGCACTGTGTAATGTATAGAATTGTTAAATCAAAATGTTGTACACTTAAACTGATATATTATTGCATGACAATTACACTTCAATTAAAAATAAACAATGTTTGGGGCACCTAGGTGGCTCAGTGGGTTAAGCATCTGTCTTTGGCTCAGTCACGATCCCAGGGTCCTGGGATTGAGCTCTGCATCGGGCTCCCTTCTCCCTCTCCCTCTGCTTGTGTGGACATCTTTAAAAGAAATTTTAAAAATTAAAAAAAATTATTTTTCATATAGTTAATAGTCTCTCATGGTTTTTCTCCCTCTCTGATAACTTCCCAGCAAAATAAATAAATAAATAATGTTTTTATTGTTAAATATAGCATGTATACAAAATAAATATTATATATGCATATCAACTCTTTAAAAACTAATGGAATATTAAACACCCATGAATACAGCATTCAAGTAAGCTTCAGGTATGGAACTCCCTTGACCCTCTTCATTTATATTCTGTTCTAGACCACACTCATGACACTGTCCTACATCACTGCAACTTTTAAAAACTCATTTAAATTGAGATATAATTGGCATATAACAGTGTGTAAGTTTAAGGTATAGAAAGTGTTGATTTGAAGGGTACATAGGTGGTGCAGTCAGTTGAGTGTCTGACTCTTGGTTTCAGCTTGGGTCATGATCTTAGGGTTGTAAGATCAAGCCCTGTGTTGGACTCAGTTCTCAGCAAGGAACCTGTTTAAGATTCTCTGTCCCTCATCCTGCCTCTAGCTCTCTCCCTCTCTCTAAAATAAATAAATATAACATAATAAAAATCATAAAAACACAAAAAATCTCTAAAAAACTGTTGATTTGATACATTCATATATTGCAATATGCTACCACCTTAGCCTTCGCTAAACCTCTATCATTCCACATAATTGTCATTTCTTTTTTGTGATGGAAACACGGTCATATTTTAATGTGATTTTCTTGTTCTCCATAGGAACATTTTTTAGCCATATATTACCCTACCACTTATCCTCATTTTTCTACCATCATCCTAGTCCAATTTATGACAATAACTTCCATATGTCAATAGCTTCCTAAATTGATTTTGCATCCACTTTGCCTCATTCTTGTGCATTCTTCATATAGCAGCCAGAATTATTTTTTAAAAACAAATCAGATTATGTTCCTTCCCTGCCCAAAACCCCTTCAATTGCTTCCCACTGCTTTCTTAGAATGAAAAACATTGTTAGTAACAATAAATGGCATTTGCTGAATTGTGGTAATGCTCAATGTATTGGGCACTACATCATTTGACTTTCACAGTGTTGCAAATGATTATTTCACTTCCATTATTTTTCTTGTTTATAGTGATGGGTAAGCAGAAATCTGTAAGGTCTAATGTAATTGCTGAATAACACATTTAAAAGTGGTGAAGCGGGAATTCCAGGCTGGGGCCTTTTCAGCTACAGAGTATGTCTTTGAAACAGAGAGTCCTGAGTGAAATGACTTATTTTCTATATTTTCATCTCTGTTCCTCCTCTAGTATTCCCAACAGGAAACATAGACATAGAGATAAAAAGGAATTGGAAAAAAAAGACAGTCTCTTCAATAAATGGTGCTGGGAAAATTGGACAGCTATGTATAGAAGAATGAAACTTGACCATTCTTACACCATACACAAAGATAAACTCGAAATGGATAAAAGAGGCAAGAATCCATCAGAATCCTAGAGGAGAACATAGGCAGTAACGTCTTCAATATCAGGCACAGCAACTTCTTTCAAGATATATCTCCAAAGGCAAAGGAAACAAAAGCGAAAATGAACTTTCGGCACTTCATCAAGATCAAAAGCTTCTGCACAGCAAAGGAAACAGTCAACAAAACAAAGAGGCAACCCACGGAATGGGAGAAGATATTTGCAAATGACAGTACAGACAAAGGGCTGACATCCAGGATCTATAAAGAACTTCTCAAACTCAACACAACAAAACAGATAGTCATGTCAAAAAATGGGCAGAAGATATGAACAGACACTTCTCCAATGAAGACATACAAATAGCTATCAGACACATGAAAAAATGTTCATCATCACTAGCCATCAGGGAGATTCAAATCAAAACCACACTGAGATACCACCTTACACTAATTAGAGTGGCCAAAATTAACAAGACAGGAAACAACATGTGTTGGAGAGGATGTGGAGAAAGGGGAACCCTCTTACACTGTTGGTGGGAATGCAAGTTGGTGCAGCTACTTTGGAGAACAGTGTGGAGATTCCTTAAGAAATTACAAATAGAGCTTCCCTATGATTCTGCAATTGCACTACTGGGTATTTACCCCAAAGATCCAGATATAGTGAAAAGAAGGGCCATCTGTATCCCAATGTTCATAGCAGCAATGGCCACGGTCGCCAAACTGTGGAAAGAACCAAGGTGCCCTACAATGGACGAATGGATAAGGAAGATGTACTCCATATATACAATGGAGTACTATGCCTCCATCAGAAAGGATGAATACCTAACCTTTGTATCAACATGGACGGACGGGACTGGAAGAGATTATGCTGAGTGAATTTAGTCAAGCAGAGAGTGTCAATTATCATATGGTTTCATTTATTCGTGGAGCATAACAAATAACACGGAGAACATGGGGAGATGGAGAGGAGAAGGGAGTTGAGGGAAATTGGAGTGCGAGGTGAACCATGAGAGACTATGGACTCTGAAAAACAATCTGAGGGTTTTGAAGGGGCAGGAGGTGGGAGGTTGGGGGAGCCTGGTGATGGGTATTATGGAGGGCATGTATTGCATGGAGCACTGGGTGTGATCCATAAACAATGAATTTTAGTATACTGAAAAGTAATTAAAAATTAAAATTTTTAAAAACAGGAATTGGCTCATACAATTGTAGGGTGGGGGTTGCTGAGTCTGACATCTTTAGTGTAGGCAGAAAGGCTGGAGACCCAGGGAAGAGTAAATGTTGCAGCTGATGTCTGAAGGCAGTTTGGTGAAAATTTTCTTCCTTTTTGAGGAACCTCAGTCTTCTCTCTTAAGACCTTCAACCATATAGATGTGGTCCACTCAGATTATGGAGAGTAATCTGCTTTATTCAAAGTCCACTAATTCAAATGTTTATCACATATAAAAATGTCTTCACAGCAACATTTGTATAGATGTTTCACCAAGGAACTGGGAATTATAGCTTAGTCAAGTTGACACATAAAATTGACCACCATATTCCCTGACTATAATTTCATGGTAAAGAATTAAAACAACAAAAACATATTGAAGAAATACTGAAAGTCATACTCCCATCTCCATTCCCTTCCTTCCAGAAAAGGTGAGCACTGTCAGTCTCTCAGTGACCATCCTTCCAGAACTCTGCCTGTCCCCTTAACATTTATACATATAAATATATACATATATAATTTGATATTATTTTATTTAAATATGGTCATTCTATACTATTGTTTGGTTCTTGTTTTCCCTCTTGAATGGTAAGTCACATATATTTATCTTTTTCATAACTTGGACAAACAAAACATTTATTCAATGTTTACAACATTGAATGATACCATTGAATAAAGAGCAAAAGAATCTCTTTGACTCTTTCCTGGACTTCACTGTTCTCCCAAAAGTAAATGTTATTATCATTTGGTATGTACCTATGAAAAATGTAGACAGAATATTATATGCAGAGGTAAAGATGGCAGGATTTGACTCTCCTTTTTTTTCATTTTTAAAGATTTTATTTATTTACTTGAGTGAGAGAGAGGGAGTGTGAACAAACTAGAGAAAGCAAACTAGAGAAAGCAGAGTGAGGAGGGATGTAGGGACAGAGGGAAAGAGGGAAGCAGACTTCCCGCTGAGTAGGAATAATAATAATAATGATTAATAATTGTAATAATAATATTATTAATAATAATGAGTAGTAATAATCTGATTCTCTTTCTCCTAGGCATTTTTTGGGATACTTCGATGTAACTTTCATGATTACTCTGTTCTTCAAGTTTATCTCATGTAACTGAATTAAAAAATGACTCCATTGAGTTCCCTTAGAGGTAACATGGTAAGCTTGGAGGAACACTTATGTGTGCACAAAACTTGTGAGTCTGAATCACATGCAGAACAGGAACTCAGGGTTGCTGATGAGTCATCCTATGCTTTTGAAGATCATGTAAAATGTAAAATGAATGATAATGATGTTGTTCATTCACTGTCACTTTAGAGGTTATGGCACAATTTCAAATCGTGGGAGATATTTCATTTACAGAAATGGAAGCAGTCATATTTGTATGAAGCACTGGAAAATTTCAACCAGAAACCAGAAAATAATTTAACAAAACCCCAACATGTCATCAGTCTTTCATCTTAACAAATACACCTTACAAATAGACTCTGATATTCTGTAATTCAATAAATAAATGAGATGCCTGAGAAAGAAATATTTTGCACAGCAGTAAATGGGGAGATGGAGAGGAGAAGGGAGTTGAGGGAAATTGGAAGGGGAGGTGAACCATGAGAGACTATGGACTCTGAAAAACAATCTGAGGGTTTTGAAGGGGCGGGGGGGTGGGAGGTTGGGGGAACCAGGTGGTGGGTATTAGGGAGGGCACGGATTGCATGGAGCACTGGGTGTGGTGCAAATACAGTGAATACTGTTATGCTGAAAACAAATTTAAAAAATAAAAATTAAAAAAAGATGAAGCAAAATATTAAAGCATACATTTACTGCTGTGCAAAATATTTCTTTCTCAGGCAACTCATTTATTTATTGAATTACAGAGTATCACAGTCTGTCTCCTTTTTAAATAAAGATCTTATTTATCTATTTGACAGAAGGACAGAGCACAAGCGGTGGGAGTGGCAGCGGGAGAAGGAGAAGCAGGCTCCCCGTGGAGCAAGGAACCCAACGGCGGGCGGGGGGACTTAGCAGCAGGGGTGAGGGTCAATCCCAGGACCTGATTCCAGATACTTAACCAACTGAGCCACCCAGGCACCCCCAACTCTCTCTTTCCTTTATGTGCTTTCTTCCTCTCCATTCTCACTCCTGCATAAATTATATCCAAATTAGCATGATATGACATTGAGATTATGTCATATGAAATGGTCTATACGAATAGGAAAGAAGCTTGTTTGACTTGCACATGTGCCACTATGAAGCATTGAAAAACCTAAGCCCATTCCTATGAAGGACTGTCTGACTGACAGCTGTAGAAATCACCCTTTCCCTATAAAGCTGGAGTCAAGTACTATAAGCTCCAGATTGAAGAAGTATATAAAGGTCAAGAATAATTTTTCAACAAGAAAGCCAAGGCTTTGATTGTGTGGATTTATTAGACCATTACCTGCAGAAGTTTCCAAGAAAAATACCAGGGGAAGGGAGGGGTGGGCCTAGTGGGTTGGACCAGAGCAGGGGCATAAATTTGGACCTGTAGCAGGCTGAATAAAGACCTCAAAAGAAAGTAGGTTCTAATTCCTGGAACTTATAAATATCACTTGATCTGGGAAGAAGAATTTTGCACATATGATTAAGTAAAGGATTTTGAGATGGTAATATTATCCTGGGTTATCCAGGTGGGCCAAATTCAATCACAACTGTCCTTATAAGAGAGAGGCAGAGGAGATCTCTCTATGTTACACACACACACACACACACACACACACACACACGGTGGGGGGCAGTGGGGAAGAAAGTAATGTGGAGGAGTAGAGACTAGAAAATACTGAATTGTGTGAGTGGAGTGATGTAAACAGAAGCCAAGGAATGCTGGCAATCAACAGAAGCTGGGAGGCAAGGAAGGATCCTCTACAGCCTCCAGAGAGAGCTTAGGCTTGCCAAACTTGATTCATCCCAGTGATACTAATTTTAGACTTCTGTCCACCAGAACTGTAGTAGAATAAATTTCTGTTTTATGCCACCCAGTTTGTGGTAATTTGTTAAAGCATATCTAGAAAACTCATACAGGACCAAATCTAACTTTTCAAGTGTCAGCCACAACTTCCGTAAACACCTGGTAAGCCAATTTTAAAGATTAGATAGATGGTCATAGCAGACTTAGGAGCTTCGAGAAGCAACCATGAACATGCTTAGATCCACAGATCTAATATTTTTATTTGGGGGGAATTCCCATTTTTAATTGCATTATTTTGGGGGTTATTGACTTTATAACTTCTTTATATATTTTATGTATTTTGGATATTAACCCCATTCAGTACATTATCTTGTTGTTTTGTTGTTGATTTCCTTTGCTGCACAAAAGCTTTTTGTTTTGATGGAATCCCAATAGTTTAATTTTGTTTTTGTTTCCCTTGCCTTCAGAGACATATCTAGAATCTTGTAGGAGTTGTATTGTTGCAGGTCTCACATTTAGGTCTTTAATCCATTTTAAGTTTATTTTTGTGCATGGTGTTAAAAAGTTGTCCTATTTCACTCTTTTATGTGTAGCTGTCCAGTTTTCCCAGCACCATTTATTGAAGAGACTCTTTTCCTCATTGCATATTCTTGGCTATTTTATCATAAATTAGTTGAGCATATAAGTGTGGGTTTATTTCTGGGCTCTCTATCCTGTCCCAATGACCTATATGTCTGGTTTTGTGCAAGTACCATGCTGTTTTGATTACTATAGCTATGTAGTATAGCTTGAGATCTGGGATTGTGATGCCTCCAGCTTTGTTCTTTCTCAAGAGTGCTGTGGCTGGGGCACCTGGTTAACTCAGAGGGTTAAGCCACTGCCTTCGGCTCAGGTCATGATCCCAGGGTCCTGGGATCGAGTCCCGCATCGGGCTCTCTGCTCAGCAGGGAGCCTGCTTTCCCCTCTCTCTCTCTGCCTGCCTCTCTGCCTACTTGTGATCTCTCTGTCAAATAAATAAATAAAATCTTTTAAAAAAGAGTGAACAGCTATGGCTGTTCAGGGTCTTCTGTGGTTCCATACAAATCTTAGTATTTTGTGAAAAATCCCGTTGGTATTGTGATAGGGGTTGCACTGCATCTGTAGATTGTTTTAGGTAACATGGATGTTTTAACAATATTAATTCTTCCAATCTATGAACATAGAATATCTTTCCATTTGTTATGTCATTTTCAGTTTCTCTCATCAGTATTTTATAGTTTCCAGAGTACAGGTTTTTCACTTCTTTTGTTAGGTTTATTCCGATGTATTTTATTTCCATTTTGTTATTTGTTTTCTGGTTGTTTGTACAGTTCTTTTGTGTTCCTTTCCTTTTCTTTTGCTCTTTTTTGGTGATTGATGAGTTTATATAGTGTTAGGTTTTGCTTTCTTTCTCTTTATTTTTTGTGTATCTATCATAGGTTTTGGGTTTGTGGTTACAATGAGGTTCATATATAGTCCTATGTTAGTAGCAGTCTGTATTAATTTGATGGTTATTTAAGTTCAAATACATTTTTAAAAGAAGAAAAGACCCTTCTTTTTCTTTTTCCCTTCTCTTTTTCCTCCACATTTTATGTATATATTATCACATAGTACTTCTTTTTATTCATTACTTTCTTATGCTTAATTATGGTCATTTTCTCTCCACTTAAAGAAGTCCCTTCAACGTTTCTCATAAGGCTGGTTTGGTGGTGATAAACTCCTTTATTTTTCATTTGTCTGGGGAAATTTTTTATCTCTTCTTCAAATCTGAATGATAACCGCTGGATAAGAATATTCTATCTTCTATCTTCTAAGAATATTCTATCAACCAAGAATATTCTTGGTTGTAGACTTTTTCCTTTTAGCACTTTGAATTTATCAGGCCACTCTCTTCTGGCCTGCAAAGTTTCTGCTGATAGCCTTATAGGATTTCCCTTATAGGTAATTTTCTATTTCTCTCTTACTGATTTTAGATTCTCTTTGTCTTTAACCTTTGGCATTTTAATTATTATGTGTAGTGTTGTGGACCTCCTTGGGTTCATCTTGTTTGAAACTCTGTGCTCCTTGGAGTTGGGTGTCTATTTTCTTCTCCAGTTTAAGGACGTTTTCAGCTTAATAATAATAATTCTAAAAAGGCAAATGGCCAAGATACCTCTGAATGAACATTGCCATGCTATTTGTGGATTTAACAAAGTAACTTTCTCCAAAACTTTGAGCATTGGCTAAAAATATAATAAAACACTTAAGAAATTAATATAAACTACCAGCCTAATATATCAGACTCTCTTTAGTGTCTCATACACCTTTAAAAACAGGCAGAAGTGGAAGAGATGTTTGAATTCTCAGGGTCTCAGTGCTCCTAGGCTAGATTCCTGGACTGTGCTGGTACTAATACCTCCTGCCAGCAGGGGGTGGCAGTCCAGACAGCATGGCTCCGCACTTGGAAAGGGAGGAAGGGTCTGAGAATTGCCAATTACATTCTCCCCTGTTCCCTTCCCCCTACACAGAAGCCCGAAAGTCCAGGGGAGTGCTCTCCCCACAGGATGCTGGGGAGCAGAAGAAACTGTTTCCAGTTCATGCAAGGAGTATGTGTGTGCAGATCATATACTATCCAAACATGTGCAGATTACAACCCATTGGGATTGTCCCAACTAGAGTTAAAGTGGATTTGCTGAGGCAGCTCTAAAGAGTTGCTCTGGGCTGTGGTGGATTCAGCCAGATTATAATGCTCTGAAATAGCCTTTTCCTACTGGAGACACACAAAGAGGAAGACAACATCTAATAGAGCAGTATGGCTGGAGAGTTATGGAGGAGGGATGGGGACCCCCAGGACTGGGAGCTCTCCACATTGGAAGGGAAGAAGTTGTCTTCCTTTTCCCTCTATTTTGCTTTTGGGAAATCCTGTCAGTGTTCTTTTCATCATGGTTCCTGTTTCTTTGTCTTTATGAGAGATACTGTTAACTTTCACCTCTCTAATTTAGTCATCAAGAGTGTCATCAGCCCTTCTATTGGAATTTTTTCATTATTTTGGGCAACACAATGAAAAACTTTCAAGGATTCCCATTATTTCTTTTTCAAATTAGCTTTAGTATTCTCCAGGTTAACTAGATCTATTTCTAGTCTGTTGTTAGTAATAACAAAGACACTGCTCCTGAAAAGCTTCTAGATGTAAGCATTGGCCTTGCTGTCAACCTAGAGGAGACTCCCTGATTTGACATTGGATCCTATGCAGGTATAGGGAACTGAAACCGCTACTGCAGAGTATTGGCAGCTAATGATGTTAGTGCATTTAAGGTTTTAGTTCAACTACTCTGTCCAGAGCCTAGAAGTTGTCTATTAGCTTCAGAGGTCCAGATATATATGGCCATACAAATTCAACACTTAATTTGCAAAATGAACAAACGTGTTTGAAGTCTTTTGGAGGCCAGCTACACCTGGCATCTCCAGACCGAGCTCAAGAAACACTGTTTTTGGCAAAAGCCACCCACAACCTGGGGAATCCTTGAACCACTACTCAGTTACTCAGGAAAATGCCTCCTGTGCTTCCAATCATCCCCTAGTCTCTCCTTTCCTTCCCATGTCCTTGAGGCTGAGGTTTTGAGTGTAATTGATATACATTCCTTATTGGGTGAAGGACACTTAAGACTCCATTTATGAAATATTGGATATGAAAATATTGCATATGAAATATTGGATATCCAGTATGAAATATTGGATATTGTCATTTTTTGAGATACTGATTTAAGATTAATCTCTCACTGAAGTATGCATTTAGGTGTTATAACTCATTTCCTTATGGGACTAAAAGGAAATTTTTGTATAGTGAAAATTTTGTTGTGGCAATTAAGAGCTTGCACACATGCTGGGATGACTAAACTCGCTGAATGTGTTTCTACCTCCATCCTCCTTGGCTGCTAAGAACCACAAGTAATGTTAAAAGTGAAAGACTAAAAGGTCTAGAATAGAAATGCTAAGCCCCTGAGTGGAGCATTTGCATAGAGAACTATTACTGGTCTGTTAATTTGGCATCCTTTGGAAAACTGACCCCTCAAAAATGAAAAACTGAAGCCCCTCCCAAAGGGCTGTCAGGAAACCTACATTTATGGAGTTTTCATGGTTATTAGACCCAAGAACAAGAAATGTTAAGTCTGGAGCCAGATACTGATATGTCACCACTCTCACATAAGATCACTGCTCAAGGCTAGGACTCATGAAGCAGTAGGTAGGCATGTACAAAACCTCATGTCTCCGTGAGCTGATCAAGGTTTCCAGGATAGTGGTTAGCTACAAGAACTACTGACCAAGATAAGGACATTCCACCCTGTCCAAATCTAGGCCTACACACTACTGATTTCAGGTGAGCAACATTAACATGTTGCCTCCACAAGGCAATCCTCCTTCATCATATCAAAGTCAGGAAGACAATATTCTCCAGCCTACAATATCCCTGTGCTTCCTATGTATTCTTCAGAAGTGTAAAATTCCACCTCAGTCATTGGGACCCTCCAGTCATCATATACTCTTAACGGCCATCATTGTGACCTGAATAAGTGAAGTCAAGTAAATATGATAACACAAGCCAGCCTGAAATAAGGAATAAAACCCACCTTCCCAACAGAAAAACACGAAGGAACCCCAAAGTCCAAGCTTACTGTACTACAAAGATAATCCTAAAAATTTATAAGACATAATGGCACATAAGTATTACACAAAATCTCTACTTTGTGTTGTTTATGAGTGCCCAAATGTCTGAAAAAACCCATGTCTTCTTTTTCCATGAAACTATTACCCATATTTTTCCTACCTAGAAACAAGCAGTTCCATTGCCATTCTTATTTTCCACTTAATTCTGTTTATAACATCATATTTTGTTCAATACAATCTCCATTCAAAGCACCATTCCAGTTCTCAGCACTATAATACTACAAGCTATGTGTTTCTCCCCACCAATCAAGCAAATGATGAAAAATACAAATAACATGAAAAAATTAGGAAGACTCAATATTGTCAGGAAGTCAGTTCTTCCCAAATTGATCTGTAAGTTGAATGCAGTTCCAGTGAAAATCCCACCAAGCTATTGTGTGGATATTAACAAACTGATTCTAAAGTTTATATGGAGAGGCAAAACACTCAGAATAGCCAAGTCAGTATTGAAAGAGAACTAAGTTGGAGGGCTGACACTACCCAATTTCAAGACTTATTGTAAAGCTACAGTAATCAAGATAGTGTAGTATTGGCAAAACAATAGATAAATAGATTAATAGAACAGAATAGAGAGCCCATAAAATGACCAACATATAGTCAATGGATCTTCCACAAAGGAGCAAAGACAGTCTTTTTTTTTTAAAGATTTTATTTATTTATTTGTCAGACAGAGAGGAGCGAGAGTGAGCACAGGCAGACAGAGAGGTAGGCAGAGGGAGAAGCAGGCTCCCTGCCAGGCAAGGAGCCTGACGCGGGACTCGATCCCAGGACGCTGGGATCATGACCTGAGCTGAAGGCAGCTGCTTAACCAACTGCACCACCCAGGCGTCCCGCAAAGACAGTCTTTTAGACAAATGGTGCTGGAACAAGTGGACATCTACACGCAAAAAAAAAAAAAAAAAAATTAGACACAGACGTTACACCCTTCACAAAAATAAATTAAAAAATGGAAAGAACCTAGATGTCCATCAACAGAAGAATGGATAAAGAAGATGTGGTGGGGCACCTGAGTGGCTCAGTGGGTTAAGCCTCTTCCTTCAGCTCAGATCATGGTCTTAGGGTCCTGGGATTGAGCCCTGCATCAGGCTCTCTGCAGCGGGGAGCCTGCTCCCCCCCCCATCTGCCTCTCTGCCTCCTTGTGATTTGTCTGTCAAATAAATAAAATCTTAAAAAAAAAAAACCTGAGGGTTGCCAGCGGGAGGGGAGTTGGGAGAGGGTGGTTGGGTTATGGGGAAGGTATATGCTATGGTGAGTGCTGTGAAGTGTGTAAACCTGGCGATTCACAGACCTGTACCTCTGGGGCTAGTAATACATTATATGTTAATAAAAAATTAAAAATAAAAAGAGTGCCTGGGTAGTGCAGTTGGTTAAGTGTCTGACTCTTGGTTTTGGTTCAAGTTGTGATCTCAGGGTCATAAGATCCAGTCCCAGACTGGACTCCACAGTCAGCACAGAGTCTGCTTGAAATTCTGTCTCCCTGTCCCTCTGCCCCTCCTGCTCATTCTCTCTCTCTCTCAAATAAATAAATAAATCTTTAAAAAAATAAAATGGACTATAGACCTAAATGTAAAACACAAAACAATAAAACTCCTACAAGATGACACAGGGTAAAAGCTAAGTGCCCTTGGGTATGGCAATGACTTTTTAGATATAACACCAAAGACGCAATTCATGAAAGAAATAATTGATAAGCTGTACTTCATTAAAATTTAAAAATCCTGTGAAAGACAATGTCAAGAGAATGAGAAGATATGATCCATATATACAATGGAGTATTATGCCTCCATCAGAAAGGATGAATACCGAACTTTTGTATCAGCATGGATGGGACTGGAGGAGATTATGCTGGTGAAATAAGTCAAGCAGAGAAAGCCAATCATCATATGGTTTCACTTACTTGTGGAGCATAAGGAATAATATGGAGGATGTTAGGAGAAGGAAAGGAAAAGTGAACTGGGGTAAATCGGAGTGGGAGATGAAGCATGAGAGACTGTGGACTCTGAGAAACAAGGTTTTGGAGGGGAGGGGGTGACACGATGGGTGAGCCTGGTGGTGGGTATTGTGGAAGGCATGTATTGCAGGGAGCCCTGGGTGTGGTGCATAAACAATGAATCTTGGAACAATGAAAAAATTTTTAAAAGATTAAAAAAAAGACAAGCCACAGACTGGGAGAAAATATTTGCAGAACAAACATCTGATAAAGGATTGTTATCCAAAATGTATGAAGAGCATTTAAAACTCAAAAATAAAACAAACAGCCCTATTTAAAAATGAGCAAAAGACCTGAAAATACACTTCACCAAATAAGACATACAGATGTCAAGTAAGCACATGAAACTATGCTCCACATCATATGTCATCAGGGAAATGTAAATTAAAGCAATGAGATACCACTACCCACCTTAGAATGGCCAAAGTCTGGAGCACTAACAACACAAAATGCTGGTGAGAATGGGGAGTAACAGGAATTCTCATTCATTGCTGGTGGAAATGTGAAAGGTAAAGCCACTTTGGAAGACAGTTTGCAGTTATCTTACAAAACTAAGCGTACTCTTACCATATGATTAGCAGTTGTGCTCCTTTGTATTTATCCAAAAGAGCTGAAAATTTATGTCCAAACAAAAACCTGTACACGGATGTTTATAGCAGCTTCATTCATAATTGCTGAAATTTAGAAACAACCAATAAGTCTTTCAGTAGCTGAGTGGATAAAATATGGTGCACCCAGACAATGGAATGTTATTCAGCATTAAAAAGAAATGAGTTATCAAGTCATGAAAAGACATGGAGAAATCTTAGATGCATATTACTAAATAAAAGAAGTCAATCTGAAAAGATATATACTATATAATTTCAACTACATGACCTTCTGGAAAAAGCAAAACTGGAGACAGTAAAAAGATCAGTGGTTGACAGAGTTTAGTGTGGAAGGAGGGATGAATGAGCAGAGCACAGAGGATTTGGGGGGCAGGGAAACCACTTTGCATGACATTATAATGGTGGATACGTATCATTATACATTTGTCAAAACCAGGAGGATGTACAAGACCAAGAGTAAATCTTAATGTCAACTGTTTGACTAATTGTAACAAATGTACCACTGTAGTGTGAGATGTCAATTACATAGGGGGTGGGCTGTGTTTTGGGGGAAGTAAAGAATATATGGGAGATCTCTGTATTTTCCACTCAGTTTTGCTGTGAACCAAAAATTGTTCTAAAAAAATAAAGTTTGTTAATTAAAAATAATGCAAAATGATGGTTGCATAACTTTTAAGTAATTACCTCTGCAATGAATGGCCCTATTTGCAAATAAGGGCACATTCTGAGGTACTGAGGGTTACGATTTCACCATATGAATTTTGGGAGGACACAATTTAACACATAACAATCTTAAACAGTCAGGTTCCTGGGTGGCTCAGATGGTCAAGGGGATGCTTTTGGCTCGTCATGATCCCAGGGTCCTGGGATTGAGTCCTGCATTGGGCTCCCTGCTCAGTGGGGAGCCTGCTTCTTTCTTTCTCTCTCTCTCTCTCTCTCTCGTGATTAAATAAATAAAATCTTTCAAAAACAATCTTGAACAATTAAGGGGAGTAATTTCTGTCTATCCATGTATTCTTCCACAGAAATTTTTTATAGTCCACATCAAAAATTTCATTGATCCAAGACTGGTGATTCAAAAGAGCTATTGTAGCCCAAGTGTGTGTAAAAATTAGAATGTTATTGGCTCTGAGTACCCAAAATGATCAGTGATATTAGCCATGTGAATGAGCCATCTTGGGTTTACAGCCCAGTTAAGCCTTCATATCATTAAATTTCCAAATTACACCTTCAACCACATGAGAAATCTCAAGAGAGAACTACCCAGCCAAACTTTCCCCCAATTCTTAACTCACAAAATTGTGAGCAGAATAAAATGGTTGTTTTAAGCCAGTATGTTTTGGGTAATTGGTTACACAACAAAAATAACTTTAATGGAAAAAGTTCCCAGATTAATAACTTCTATGAAACATAAAAAAAGGAGAAACATCCCAATGAAGAAATAGGAAAAATAAAAATTTCAAACAAAAGGAATCAGAAATGGACCCCTAACTAAGGTATTTAACCTCATTTATAAGCAGAGAAATTCAAAATAAAAGCACAATGAAATAATATTTGAGCCACATACTATTAAATGTTGGTGGGGGCACCTGGGTGGCTCAGTCAGTTAAGCAGCCAACTCTCAATTTCAGCTCAAGTCATGATCTCAGGGTCCTGGGATGGGGCCCCGTGTCTGACTCCTCACTCAGCGGGGAGTTTGCTCAAGGATTCTCCCTCTCCCTCTGCCCCTTACCCTGCTCAAGCTATTTCTCTCTAATAAATAAATAAGTCTTTTTTTTTTAAAGGAGGGCATGTGATGTGATGAGCACTGGGTGTTATATGCAACAGATGAATCATTGAATACTACATCTGAAAATAATGATGTACTATATGTTGGCTAACTGAATTAAAACTTAAAAAATAAATGATGATGATATGGAAATTGATAGAGGTTTAAATTGGTATAGCAACCTCGAGAACAATTTGACAATTTATCTTAAAACTGAAAATATTCTTTGACTCAGCAATGCCACAGCTAGGTACACACCTTAGTGAAACTCTCCAAGATTATTTAGAGCAACATTATTTGTGAGAGCTAAAAATAAGAAACTAACTTCTGTCAATGGGAAATTTATAAATGAATTTTTGTACACATACACAGTCCTACAATGAGATATTATACAGAATTGAAAATTGATGAAACAAATCTGCATGTCTCAAAATGGCAGTTCTCACAAACATGATTAGTTAACTAAATGGATGAGTACTTTTATATAAAGTCTAAAACATGAGAACATAAGGAAATGCAAAGAAATGTAAATGAAGAACAGTGCCTCCCTCTATGGGGCAGAGAGCTGGAGGCTATTGAGAAGGAATATGCAAAGAGGTTAACTCCATTAGCAGTGTTTTATGTCTTAGGTGCTAGGTATAGAAGTATTGGTTGCACTTTTATACCTTTTTGTATGTTTAATATTGTAGAATGTATTTTTTATAGTACTTACTTACCAGAAGCTCTTGTAAAAAGAATTCCCAGGTGTGTTTCAGACCCAGCAGATCAGAATCCCCAGAGGTGGGACTCAAGAATTTGCCTCCTAGGTAACCCTGACACTAGGGGCCTAAGCCAGGAGAAGCCCATCCCTGTGGAGGTGGCGTACTTCATGCTGTATTACACTTCCACTTTATAAGTGACATTTATCTATCAGTTCCTCAATTTTAGAGCCTTTGTGCTAGCTACCATGCAAGACAATGTGGACATAAAAACAAGATCTTTTTTCTTGCTTCATGGGTCTTTTCAAATAGAAGTGGAGGACACATTGACATTGAGTGGAGGAGACATTATCCTTTGTTGTCCTTTGAGCAGAGAGTTGAGGAGGCCCTAAAATGAGAGGGCAGGTTAACTCCAATTACAAAAGGTTTCAAAAATTTTCAAACTGAACATGTTGAAATCAATCAGTTCGACCCTGGTGTCCCTAAACCCCTCTTTCCTGATATGCAGGACAGCCACAGTCTGCTTCATTGCACCTGACTGGGACCTCTACACGCTTCCGCCAAGAGAAATTCTGGATTCCCCGCTTTGCCTTGGCTGTACTTTCCATCTCTCCATAATGTCTCATAACTTTGCCATTTACTCATTGTGTGACTGGGCTGGCTGTGTCCCTTCTCTGAGACTCCCTTTCTGCCTCTGTAAGTTGAGCAGATGGTTAAGTCCTCAGAGTGGCAAAACTTGGACCAGTATGTAGCCTTCCAGGTCACCATGTTATTTCATTGCCTTTCTGGGATCACAAAAAGCTGATTTGAAAATTGGCAACCACGTGTTTTATCAGAGACATGGATTCTGAGTAACCTCCTAGATGTTTTAGGAAAAATAAGACACATGTGGTAGACTTTCAAGGCACTCCTGACTAGATCCCATTGCATATACCATGGAAAGTGAATCACGAGTTTTGGAGAAAACAATTTTAGGCAGTCTTGCCATTTTCCCACGATTGAGCAGAAGGAAACCTACAAATCTGAGGCATAGCCAGTTTTGTCTCTAGTAAATATGAGGAGGATTTTTCTTCCTTACCAGGACTGTGAGTGGAAGTAAATTCTAATGTGGATGAAACAGCCAAAAGAGACATAGCCTCAAGTCTACTCAAAGAGTTATGGGGACCAATTTAGGATGTAAACTGGGAATATGAGTGGAGCGTTCTATGCCCCACCTGGTCCAAGGCGGCTTTCCAGACCTGGTTGGGTGAGTGAGCCTCCCAAGGGTCATCAAGCACAGGCTCCTCCTTGTGTGACTGGGGAGAGTCCTGCCCACAGGAGGCAAGGATGCAGTTAGCAGGGCAGACAGGAGCACACAGAGCACTGGACCCTTTGCGTGAGGGCAGCCACTCGCTCCATTCTTCTGATGGCCCTGGGGTCCTAGAGATGCAGCACAACACACAGCCTACTGCCAGGAGGAAAATGCAGGCCCAAGATGTTGAGCTCCATTTCCAGACAGTGGACTTGACGCCCTCAAAATGGAAAAAGCCCAAGCAAACCAAAACGGTGGGTCACCCTTTCTAGGGACAGGCCACTGGCACTGGGGTAGCGACGCGCCTTGGCCAGTGGGTCTGGGTGAGCAGGTCCTGCGTGCACCCACAGCGGCCTCGCCCTCGCCCCCCGCCCCCCGCCCCGCAGCAAGCCTGGGGGACTGCAGACCCTCCGTTGGGGTGGAGTGTGTGAGTGCTCGAGTGTGCGCACGAGGCGTCTCCTCCACGTAATTAATGGCACCTGGACGAGGTGCTGCCCGCCAGGCTGGGACAGGACCAGTCTTGGGCGGGGTGGAGGAGGGGGGCAGCAGGCGAAGAGGCCCCCAGGACGCCCTCCCCGCCCCCAATCCCGTTCCCCACCCACGCCAGAGCGCAGCGCCCGCGGGCGCATCTCGGGCCTGCCCAGCCCCTCTCCGGCGGCTCCCCGCGGACTTGGGGCCCCCGCGGGTGTGGAACCCTCGCCACGCTGACGCGCCGAGGGCACGCTCCGGGAGCGGCGGGCGGTGGACCGGGCTGGGTCAGGGATGGGGGCACCGAGTCGCGGATCCCCCGGGTCCCCCCACCTGTGCCAGCGGCCCCTCAGGGGGCCGGGGTGGTGGTGGGGGGGGGGAGGAGCGGCTGACGTCACGCGCGGTCCCGGGGTGCCCGCGGCGGTGGCCGCAGCCCGGCCGCGTGACCCGAGCGCGCCAATGGCCCGGCGGTCTCCGGGGCGACGCGGAGGGTCCGCGCTCCGCCGCCCCCGCGCCCCCGCCCCGAGTCCGCACTGCAGAGAGTGGCGGCGAGCAGGCGCCGGCGCGCTGGCCCACGTGCCGCGCGGAGAGAGGGACCGCGAGAGGAAGCGGGAGAGCCGCGCGAGAGAGCCGGGGAGAGAGGCGCGCAGCACCCGGCCGCTGCTCCGCGCAGCCCCTGCGCCCCTCCTGCTGGGACCTCCGCCGGGAAAGACCCCGACCCAGAGGAAGGTACCAGACCCCGGGGAGGGTGCGCTTGGCCCCCGGGAGACCCCGCCGCCCTCCGCCCGCTCCAGCGGGACTGCGGCAGCCCGCGGGGGCGGGGTGGGGGAGGAGGGGGCTGTGGTCCCCCGCGGGTCGGTGGAAGGCGGGGCAGGGATCGAGCCTGGGCGGCAGAGGCGCCGCCCCGGGGGAGGAGGGTCACCTGGCGGTGGGAGGAGGGTGTGGGCATTAACCTCGCTCTCGCCCGGTTCCCGTTCGCAGGCTGTGGAGACCTGGTCTGTCTCCTGTCGCCCTGGGACTTGACTCTGATATATGTGCATCACGCAGTGATCATTCCCCCCTCAACTAGACTCCGCAGAGACTGGGGACATGCCATTGACCCTGTTGCAGGATTGGTGTAGGGGGGAACACCTGAACACCCAGCGGTCCATGCTCATCCTGGGGATTCCTGAGGACTGTGGTGAGGATGAATTCGAGGAGACTGTTCGGGAGGCTCTCAGGCACCTGGGCAGGTATAGGGTCATTGGTAGGATGTTTAGGAGGGAAGAGAATGCCCAAGCGTTTCTCTTGGAGCTTGCCCAAGATATTGACTATTCTTTGATCCCCAGGGAAATACCTGGAAAGGGAGGGCCCTGGGAAGTGGTTGTAAAACCTCGGAACTCAGATGGGGAATTTCTCAATAGACTGAACCGCTTCTTAGAGGAAGAGAGGCGGACAGTGTCTGACATGAACAGGGTGCTTGGATCGGACATCAACTGTCCTGCTCCAAGACTGGCCATATCTCCTGACTTCTGGACTTGGGCCCAGACCCTGGGGGCCGCAGTGCAGCCACTGCTAGAACAAGTGTTGTACAGAGAACTAAGAGTGTTTTCTGGGAACACTGTGTCCATCCCAGGGGCATTGGCCTTTGAAGCCTGGCTTGAGCACACCACTGACATGCTACAGATGTGGCAGGTCCCCGAGGGTGAAAAGAGGCGGCGGCTGATGGAATGCTTGCGGGGCCCCGCTCTGCAGGTGATCAGCGGGCTGCGGGCCAGCAATGCTGCTATAACTGTGGAGGAGTGCCTGGCCGCCCTGCAGCAGGTGTTTGGACCTGTGGAGAGCCGCAAAATTGCCCACGTAAAATTTTGTAAGGCCTATCAGGAGGTAGGAGAGAAAGTCTCCAGCTTTGTGCTGCGTTTGGAACCCCTGCTCCAAAGAGCCGTAGAAAAAAATGCAGTGTTACGGAGGAATGTGAATCAGGCTCGTCTGAAACAAGTCTTAAGTGGGGCTACCCTTACTGACAAACTTCGAGACAGGCTTAAGCTGATGAAACAGCGAAGGAAGCCACCTGGTTTCCTGGCACTGGTGAAGCTCCTACGTGAGGAAGAGGAGTGGGAGGCCACTTTTGGTCCAGACAGGGAGAGGATACCAGGGCTAGACGCAGGCGTAAGGTCATCTGCCAGAGCCAATGCTTTCAGAGCAGTGTCCTTCCCTGCCCCTGGCAACACTCTTCAGGCCAGGCCTTCCCAAGGCTTCAGACGCAGGAGGGGCAGAGGACAGCACCGAAGGGGACGTGTGCTAAGGGCCAGGTCTCGAGGTTCAGGAAAACGGAAACACCACACGTTCTGCTATAGCTGCGGAGAAGACGGCCACATTAAGGCGCAGTGCAGCAATGCTCCAAACCTGCACTTGGTAAGGCAGAGGAGACAGGCTGCGGCAGAGTCGGGAAATGGGAACTGGGCTTGGGAAAAGAGCCATCCCAAGCCCAAGGCCAAGTAGGCTCCGGAGAACAGGGCAGCTCCTCTTACTACAGGCCAAGGAAATGGAAGAGTTATTGCAAGAATGGAAAGGGGCAGTCCACACAAACAGCAGGGTACTCGAGTGGGGTGGAGGGGCAAAGAAGCCAGACCCAGGCTGAGCCCCCTCATCCTCTGTCAGCTGAAAGGGACTGCACTCACCAAGCCACACGGGGCTCAGTGATGGCCAAGAGCAGTGCCCTGAAGAGGTGCCAGAGACACAAGTGGCAGGCTGCCACACTCAGCGCATGGGGTGCACCAGATGCAGGCAGAGACTTCGACATCGCAGAGGCTGAAGAAGGTGCAGCTGGGGACTCGGTCATTGGTCCCATTGTCTGGCCACCCCTATATGCCCACCCCATGGGCTCCGAGCTAAAGATGCTTACTGGCCCTCAGGCTATACTGGGCCTGAAGGAATCTTCCCCAGGGCCAGTCCTACCAGCAAGAGTCAACTCTTGCACAACCAAGAGGAAATGCCCTGGAGCAGATGCCACACAGTCCAGCCCATCTTTAGCGTTGTCTGCACTGCTCTAGCGGAGCAAGAAGGCAAGAAGGCAACACCCTCGAGCACCTGCACGAGTGAGAGCAGGAGACCCAAACGCCCTGGTAGCCTAGCACCAGCCTACGGGCAACTTCCTTCCCGTACAGCCTGGAAGGGCTCTGAGGGCAAGGAGAGCAAAGACTGTGAGGCGAAGACCCCTGGGCCACACAGAGTCTTGGCTTAGCCTGAGAGGTGGGCTGCCGCATACCTGGCCGACCAGTACCTACAGCTGGCTCTAGTGTGACTGGATGTGCAGGGAAACTTTTGTTCCAAAGTAGGAAGAGAAAGAGGAGGAGGAAAGGAGGAGGAGAAAAAGTATAGGACAGGAAGAGGAAAAGGTGAAGGAGAAAGAGAAGGAAAAGGGAGAGGAGAGGAGGAGGAGGAAGGGGGAGGACTTCGTGGTGGGAGGTGTTTTTGCTGTTGTTTGTCCAGTGTCACTGGAGACCAGGAGACCACGGGCAAGGAGACCTGGGACTGGCCTGATGAATCACAGTTCAGCAGCTGCCAATGCCAAGGCTCGGATCCCTGCCAACCTGGGGAGCTGGCTTGGGGCACCCCTGAGTGGTCAGCCCCAGTCTATGTGAGGGGCACCCGGAGCCATCTGCCACCTACACTGGACTGGGAGATGTTAGGGACCGCCTCAAGGGTGCCAGCCTCTTGGGTCTCCCAAGGCGGAGACCCTCATGTGCATCCCCCGGGGCACGTCGCTCCATGTTCTGGGAAACCCGCTCGTGTCTCTGTGGGGCCCTTATGACCCACGTGTCCCGTTACTCCCCCACCCCACTAGGTCCCGTTCCTGTGCAGAGCCTTGAGGTGGGCAGGAGCCCGCGGTGGGTGTCCTGGCCCACCGGGGCAGCCACCCCCCAGCCCGGGGGCCTGCCGTGAGCCTCAGTGGCGACCGGGGCTCCGCTCGCGCTCTCTCCCAGGGTTGTGAGCTCCTCCGCTGCTTTCTCGGTGTAGATTTAAGCCGGCCGCTGCTTGTTCTCGTGGAGATGTGTGTGTGTGCTTCTCTGAGCGGCTGTCCCCGGCCCCATCTCCGAGATCCCCAGCCCGGTTCCAGGAGCCGGCCGGAAGGATGTACGAGGGCACGGCTGCTGCTCGCCCCGTGACCTCGGGAAGGAGGAACCGACCAAGGACCGAGGTGGCCAGCGGGAGTCTCCACGGGAACCGTGCTCTGATGTGCCACCCCGTTGTTTCTCGCGACTCCGTGTCCCCGGCTTGGCCGAGTGTCCCCTGCTGCGTTTTCCGCCCTCCTGGGACTGTCCTGTGCAGACCATGGGGCGGGACCAGGCCCCAGCATGTCGGCCAGAGGGGAGGGTGCGTGCCCTGGGGTGAGGGGATGTGCGTGGCCAGCGTCCGTCGTCCTGGCCAGAGGTTGATTGTGGGGCCCCCAGGAAGGGAGACTGAGGCGGGAGGGCCACGGTGTTGGGGGAAGCAGAGGCACCTCGTTTGGGACCCCAAGAGGAGGGGGAGGCCATGACCCATGGGCTCTAGTGGCCGTTAGATGTTCCTCTCTCTGTTGTCATTCCCTGTCTTCGATGGTTTCAGTAAATGTTTTCTTCAATAAAGTTAATTTCACGTGTCAACTGAGTCTTGCGTCTCCTGTGGGCAATTGAGGGAAGGATCTACTGGGGATGTGGGTGTAGGGGGGTAACAGTGGCCTGGTCAACATGGGAGTATACGTGGGGTGAGCTCCATGAGAACTTTGCAGTGTCTTTTTTTTTTTAAGATTTTATGTATTTATTTGACAGAGAGAGACACAGCAAGAGAGGGAACACAAGTAAGGGGGTGGGACAAGGAGAAGCAGGCTTCCTGCTGAGTGGGGGGTCCGATGCACAATTGTCCAGGAGCCTAAGATCATGACCTAAGCCAACGGCAGACCCTTAACGACTGAGCCACCCAAGTGTCCCAGCTTGGCAGTGTGTTCATTGCAAAAAGTGGTGAACATCTAGGGAACATTGGCTTATGGACCTGGCAAGGGAACAAAGCTAAGCAGAGCCAGATGGTTCCAGTGAACAGAATGTTGCTGGGAGTGTTCAGTGGCTGTCTGGATTCTCAGGGCACTTAGGGAACTTCCAGGAATAAGGGAGGGTAAGGGACAGCAGGAAGTAGCCAGAGGCCCCAGCATCCCTCCCTGTCTTATGGGGCCTCTGGGCATCCAGACCTAGAGCATCAAAATCAAGCCAGCCTGTGTTATTGTATCTGTAAGTGTGTGTACGAGTAACTCTGTGGAAGTATGTATGAGTTTGTGAGTGTATGCTTATAAGTATGTCAGTGAATGTGTATGAATATGTGTGAGTATGTAAGATTGTGTTAGTGAATGTATGTAAATGGGTGTTGAGTGTAAGCATGTATGAGTATGCGTTACTTTGTGCATGAGTGTGTGTGACTATGTGAGTATGCAGGTATGTGGGTGTATATGTGTTAGTGTGTTCAGGGAAAATGTGTGTCAATGTGTAAGTTTCTATATACGAGCATGAGAGTGAGATGAACAGATGTCAGTGAATGCACCTGTGTGTAAATGTATACATGGGTTAATGTGTCTTGTGTGTGACTGTGTGAGTATGTATGAATTTGTGAGCATGGACAAGTTTGTCTGTACATAACTGTGTGTGAGTCACTGTATGACTATGTGGGTGTCCAAGTATATATTTATGAGTGTTAATGTGTGTAAGTAGATTTGTGTCAGCGAATGTATGTGAGTGTGTGTGAAAGTGTTCAAGAGTAAAAATGTCTGGTGTATGAGTATGTATGAGTTTGCGTGAGTTAGTGTGTATATGAGTATGAGTAAGTATGTGCTAATGGGTGAGTGTACCTGTGTTCGTGTATGTGTGAATGAATGAGAAAATGTGTGAGTGCATGTGTGAAATGCTGGTTTTTATTTCTTGGAGGAATCAAACAGAGATGGAAGAAGGCAGAGCAAGACACATGTCAGTGCTTCACAGAACAGGAGCAAGACTTATGTGGTAGGTACCCAGCTGATGAACCCTACAGCTGCCTCTACTATGCAATCATCCATTTGCAGCCCCTGGCATGTTACTTTTATCAAGGTTTCTACAGTTGTGTGTGTTACTAATATTCTTGTATGATCAAAGCCTATGTGAACATCTGTTTGTGAGTCTTTTTCTGGACTTTTGTTTTCCTTACTCTTGGATAAACACCTAGCATTGGAATGGCTGGGCCACAGAATAGGGTTATGTTTAATTTTATGAGAAACCCTTCACAGATTTCCAAAGCTGTTATGATAATTTGGACTTTCATCAGTACTGCCTGTTTCTTGGAGTTCTCAAAAATTTTATGTTGTCACCTTTGAACTTTTATCCATTCTGGTCAGTGACTCATTGTGGTATTTCACTGTGCTATCAATTTGCATTTTTGTGATGATTAATGATATGGAATACTTTTTTGTGTGATTATTAGCTATTCTCCTTAATGAACTGCCTATTCGAGTCTCTTGCCCAGTTTTCAAGTGGGGTCCTTGCCTTCGTTTCATTATTGACTCGTGCAAATTGTCAAAATACTCTGGTTACAAGCCCTTTCTAAGATATACCTGTTGGGACTATTTTCTCCCTGTTATGTCTTGTCTATGCACTTTCTTAGTGGTGTCTGTTCATAAGTAGATAGCTTTAACTGTGATGAGGGTTCACTGCATCCTTTCTTTTCTTCTATAGTGATTAGTTAACGGGTCCTGCCCAAGAGACCTTTCCCTAACCCACATTTGGTTAGGTATTATCTTGTTTTCCTCTAGAAGCCCTGTAGTTTTAGCCTTGCATTTAGGTCTTAGGATGTGCCTAAATTAATTTTTGTATTTGAGGGGAGGTGTGGGGTCAGGATGCATTTGAAAAAAATTCATTTTGACACTGATTTTATTTGGAGTGTTGGTGAAAAATTAGTTCTGTACTTGTGGGTCTATGATGGTGTTCCATATTTCCCTCTTCTGTACTTTTCAGTTCCAGACTTTCCATTTGGTTCTTCATTATAGATACCACTTTCCTATAGAGACTTTTCCTCATTGTTTCCTTCATTATTTTTATGTTTCCCTTTCAATTCTGGAACATCTTTATTTCCAATAGCTGTCTTAAAGTCGCTGTATGTAGGGGAGCCTGGGTGGCTCAGTGGCCTCAGCCTTCGGCTCAGGTCATGATCTCAGGGTCCTGGGATCAAGCCCCACATCGGGCTCTCTGCTCAGCAGGGAGCCTGCTTCCCCCTCTCCCTCTGCCTGCCTCTCTGCCTACTTGGGATCTCTTTCTCTGTCAAATAAATAAATAAAATCTTTTTAAAAATAATGTATTAAGTTGCTGTGTGTTAATCCCATCATCCTAGCAATTTCTGGACCTACTGGCACATTTCTCCCTTGTTTATGGGTCATGTTTCTTTCCTTCACATATCTAGAAGTTTTGCATAGAGGCCATTTTGGCTATTATGTTGTTAAGAGTCTAAGTTTTGTTTATCTTATTTATGTGTTCAGTTTTTTTCCACTATGCACTTTGTTCACTTACTAGAATGAGCCTTTCAGGGTTTGTTGTTAAGCTTTGTTAATGTAGGTCTTATAGAGCTACGTGAGCCATTTTCCTAATGTATGACTACACTGGGTTCTGTGATGAACATCTGGGGACTTCGGTGTGGTGTCTCTACTGTGGCTGGCGGGAACACTGTGTAAGCTCTGGTAGCTCTCTATCTTATAGCTCCTGGTGGGTGTTCTGTGTCCAAACTTGTGGTGTCTCAATCTGAGCATGCAGAGTTAGTATGCAGTTATAAACTCAGCAATAACTTTGTGCCATACTCTGGAGGCTTTCTATGCCCAGTTCCCTTCTCTCTAGTACACTGCTTGCAAAATGGAGTAATATCCAAATCCACAACTCAGCAAGATTACCACTGCTTCTTGGATTCCCTCTCACTATGCCATAGACTGTGAAGTACCGCCATGTCAATAGCGGCACTGATCTTTGATCTCACCTTGGTTATTTGCCTTCTCTCGGGTCTCACAATCCTGGCAAACTCCCCACAGCCAAGAAGCTCATCCTGTAGAGGACAGAGTTAAATGGTTAGAAGATATTTGGTACCTGGAGAAAAGGTTAGCGTAGATGGGGCCCAGAGTGATGAAGAGAGGGGCAAGGAAAGGGAGCAGGTCCACAGGGCACGTGTATGGGGCTGTGCAGTTCCTATGGCGCCCATGCCATCTTTGGACTTCTGCTCCAGATGTGCAGCAGACTGCGGGAATCTCCACGGAACTGTCACTACCCTAGCAGTCTGTAAAGAAGAGGAGTAACCTGTTCATGTCTGTGAACTACCAAAGTCAGTCGGAAAAAACGTGTTTGTAATGAACTAGAGGGAGATTTGTGTCATATCAGAAGTGCTTATACAGGTCCAGGTGATAAGTGAACCCAGAGGCAACTGAGTGTTATGTACTGAGGTTAGAGGAACACCAAAGCTGGGAGTCAAACAGATTCCTATCGGACAGGATCTCTTTACAGACGTAAGCCAAAAGTCTCCATTGAAAAGTGGCATTTTGCCTAGCCATCTCCCACTCCCTACAGGCAGCTGTCTTTGTCAGCTAGTACCTGCTCTTTTCTAAACCAAAACTACAGGAGGAATTCAATGTCCCAAGAGGGAGGGCCAAGGCTCTGTCTAGAGGCCATGTTCTACTGGCTCCACTCTTGTGTGACTTGACCCTGAAAAGGCTCACTTCTGCCAGGGAGTGTGTGAGGAGCACAAACGCAGGAAGAATTGATTTGTCCCGACTTTGTCCCAGTATGTCATCCCAGTTAAGGCCAAACAACTTGTTTACAGTGAACTACCACTCTTAGTAGCAAGTGTTTACTGGATTGCTCACAACCTCTTTGCCTGAAGGTAACGTTTCCTTGACATTCCCCCCAGGGATTCTGATCACTGCCCTCCTCACACACACACTTGTGGTTTGGAGAAATCATAAGCTGGTTTGTCTGCAGCTCACTAGAGCTTTGGGGAAACCACCTATAGACCCACCAACAAGGACACAGAGGAGGGGCCTAACCTCAGAAGCCCAAACTGGTGACAGGTGACAGAGCAGTACACACAGGAAATACACATGGCCAGCTCCCACAAAACCCTGAGGTTTCCTTGGCAACCAAGGTCCCAACCCTCCCACAATATGTGGGCGAGCATCGCAAAGTCTTCAGAGCTAGTGCCAAAAAAGAAACCCAGGCAGTTCCTTTGGAAATTCAAGAGGAATAAACCTTTCCCAGGTGTATTAGACTCTTATGGATGCAATAAAATTTACCATCAACTGGGTGGCAATTTCTCAAAAAAGAAAAATTTATTGTCCCACAGTTCTGGAGGATAGAAGTTGGAAATAAAGGTGTAAGGAGAGTTTGATCCTTCTGGAAACTCTGAGGGAGGACCTGTCCCATTTCTTTATCCTAGCTTCCGGTACCCTTAGTATATGGCAGCACAAATCCAGTGTGCACATGGCATTCTCCACTGTGTGTGTCTCTGTGTCCAAACTTCCACTTTTTATAAGGGCTTCAATTGTATTCCATTTTAACTAATTACATCTGCAATGAACCTATTTTAAAGAAAGTTCACATTCTGGCAGAGGCAATATAGCTCAGGGGGAGAGCACTTGATTGCAAAATAATTTAATTGCAAAATCAGTTCACATTCTGAGGAACTAGGGATTAAAACTTACCAAACAAATTTTGGGGGTAAATAAGTTTATAGCACCAGGTAATCCAAAATACCACCTCAAATATTATGGTTCATAGGACATTAATCATGGTAACACATTCAATTAATTATAACAATATATCCAGTACTCTTTCTTTCTTTAAAAAATATTTTACTGGGTCACCTGGGTGGCTCAGTCGGTGAAGCATCTGCCTCTGGCTCAGATCATGATCCCAGAGTCCTGGGATGGTGCCCTGCTTCCCAGAATCCTGCTGCTCCCTGAACCTCTGCCTACCACTCACCCTCCTTGTGCATCCTGTCACTCTATCTGTCGAATAAATAAATAAAATCTTTAAAAATATTTCCTATTGATTTATTTCCTTATTTAGAGAGAAAAAACATGAAAACAGAGGGACAGAGGGAGAAGGAGAGAGAGAATCTCAAGCAGACTCTGCACGGAATGTGGAGCCCAACATGTGCCTTGATATTATGGCCCTGAGACCATGACTGAGCTGAAATCAAGAGCTGGATGCTTAAGCAACCGAACCACCCAGTGCCCCCATTCATTTTTCTTAAAATGACACGAGGAAAGGCTGACCACAACGCCTAATAAAATTAGTGACTTTATTTCTGAGGTTTACATGATTGTGACTTATTGATTCCCAAAAGACCAACGCTAGAGCGAAAAACACGCAGGGATGCCTGCCATACTTTCTATTATAATGCCTTATCTGATAGCATAGCGTTTTAGTTACAGATCACGTACGTTTATAACATACCAGGTGATGAGTCTTGTCACCCAGTTTTGCAACCGATTAGAAAATGGACAAAATGGGATACCTCTAGAGCATTTAAACCTCAGTATTGAAGACGTTAGTAATATATTATTCTTATTGTTCTATTATATTATAATATTCAAAGAGGTATCCTATCATGTGTTAGTAATATATTATTATTACTGTATTATATTATATTATAATATTCAAAGAGGTATCCTATCACGTGTTTCCTAGTGGTTTAGAACATATTCTTCCAGGGGCGCCAGGGTGGTTCCGACAGTGAAGCGTCTGCTTTCGGCTCGTGTCATGACCCCAGCGTCCTGGGATCCCGCCCAGCATCGGGCTCCCTGCTCGGCAGGGAGTCTGCTTCTCCCTCTCCCTCTGCCCCTCCGCCCCACTCGTGCTCACTCTCTCTCGAAGAAATAGATAAAATCTTTTTTTTTTAATTCTTCCGTCTGCATATTAACGCAATCATTTAACTTGGCGGGGAAAAGGTCAGACTGTTCAGACAGAAATTAAGGGCGATGCGCTTCATCGGCGTAACAACGATGAGGGCTTTCTCTAGTAAAGTTCCAGGGCATATATTCCCCACACATTGAATGAGCTAGATCTGCAGCTTCAAAGTTTTAGCAGCAATATGTGGAAAACATGCATAAGGTAAGGGCATTTTAATCAAGAACTAATTATTGTCAAGCCTATTTAAATTAATGCTCAGTGTGCCCTGACTTTTCCAAGCAAATCACTTGGAGCAAAGTAGTAGTCACTCTTCTTTCTTTCTTTCTCTCTATTATTTTAACATAAAATGTATTATTTGTTTTGGGGGTACAGGTCTGTGAGTTATCAGTCTTACACACTTCACAGCACTCACCATAGCCCATACCCTCCCCAAGGCCCATCCCCCAGCCACCCCATCCCTCCCATCCCCCTCCACTCCAGCAACCCTCAGTTTGTTTCCTGAGATTAAGGGTCTCTTGTGGTCTGTCTCCCTCTCTGGTTTCGTCTTGTTCCGTTTTTCCCTCCCTTCCCCTATGATCCTCTGTCTTGTTTCTCCAATTCTTCAAATCAGTGAGACCATGTAATACCTGTCTTTCTCTGATTGACTTCTTTTGCCTGGCGTAACACCCCCTAGTTCCACCCGCGTCGTTGCAAATGGCAAGACTTTATATTTCTTTTGACGGCTGCATAGTATTCCACTATATGCATATAGACCACACCTTCTTTATCCGTTCATCTGTTGAGAGCCTAGTACTCACTCTTCTAAGTGAAAGAGTAAGAGATAGAACGTATAGCCATGTGTTTGCAAAGGCTTTTGGTTTATTTCTCAGAAATTGTGGAACAGCGGGCTCTAACGACTGGAGAACCAATCCTTTCGCAGGCCAGGTGGCTTCCTAAAGGACTTGAGTGAGTTGTCAGCTGATTGATAGGCCCTTAAAAACAGCTTTTGATGAGAGATCGTTGTGCGATTGTTGGCTGGCCTCCAGGAAGGAATTTAAAGAATGAGATGGCATACTACATTAAGTCTGCTTAAGTCCACTTCTTCTTCTTTTTTTTCTTCTGATGTTTTTTTCAACTGGAAAATAATTGATGTACACTATTGTATTAGTTTCAGGTTTTCAGCATAGTGATTTGACACTTGTATACAGCACAAAATGGCCACCACAGTAAGTCTCGTCGCCATCCCTCTCCATACAAAGTTGTTACAGTGTTATTGGCTATATATTCCCTATGCTGTACACTACATCCCCCGTGTCTTATTTGTTTTATAAATGGAAGCCTGTACCTCTTAATCCCCTTCGCCTATTTCATCCACACTACCCCTCTACCCTCCTCCCCCTCTGGAAACCATCATTTTGTTCTCTGTATCCATGAGCCTGCTTCTATTTTGTTTCGTCTGTTTTGTTTTGTTTTAGATTCCATATGTAAGTAAAGTCACGCAGTTATTTGTCTTTCTCTGTCTGATTCATTTCACTTAACAGGATACCCTGTAGGTCCATCCACGTTGCCCCAAATGGCAGCATGTCCTTCCTTTGTGTGGCTGAGTAGTATTTCGCAGCCTGTGCGCCAGATCTTCTTTACCCATTTATCTATCGATGGACATTTAGGCTGCTTCTATATCCCAGCTATTGTAAATAATGCTGCGACAAACATAGGGGTGCATATTCCTGTTTTGTGTTTTTATTTGTTTATTCTTTTACTTTTCGATAAATAGCTAGAAGGGAGATTGCTGGATCGCATGGTTTTTCTCTTTTTAGGTTTTTTGAGGACCCTCCATACTGTTTTCCATAGTGGCTGCACCAGTTTACACTCCCACCAACAGTGCACAAGGGTATCGAAAATAGAACTACCATATGATGCACTACTTCCACTACTGGTATTTACCCAAAGACAAAGGAAACTCTACTTGGAAAAGATATGTGCACCCCTATGTTTACTGCAGCATAATTTACAGTAGTCAAGATACGGAAGCAAACTAAATGTCCATCAATAGACGAATGGATAAGGGAGATGTGGAGCATGCACACGTACACACACACACACACACACACACACACACACACACACAATGGAATATCACACAGCCATAAAAAAGGATGAAGTCGTACCATTTTTCATCTGACCGAGTCAGACTGAGAAAGACAAATACCATATGACTTCACTCCTGGGTGGAATCTAAGAAACAAAACGAATGAATAAACAAACAAGCAGCAGAATCCGACCTGCAAATTCAGAGAACAAACTTCTGGTTGCTGGAGTTGGGGGGGAGGCAGGGATAGGGTGGCTGGGTTATGGACACTGGGGAGGGTATGTGCTCTGGTGAGTGCTGTGAATTGTGTAAGACTGATGATTCACAGACCTGTACCCCTGGGGTAAATAATACATTATATGTTAATTTAAAAAAAAGACTCAGGGGTGGGTTTATTTCTGGACTCTCTATTCTGTTTTACTGAACTATGTTTCTGTTTTTGTGCCAGTACCATACTGTTTTGATTACTGCAGCTTTGTAGTATGACTTAAAGCCTGGGAGCATAATACCTCCAGCTTTCTTTCTTCTTCTTTCTCAAGATTGCTTTGGGTATTTGGGATCTTTTGGAATTCCATACAAATTTTAGGATTGTTTGTTCTAGCTCTGTGGAAAATGCCATTGGTATTTTTGATACAGATTGTATTGAATCTGTAGATTGCGTTGGGTAGTATGGACATTGAATTAATTAATTAATTAATTTTTAACACATAATGTATTATTTGCTTCACGAGTACAGGTCTGTGAATCATCAGTCTTACACAATTCATAGCGCTCACCATAGCACATGTCCTCGCCAATGTCCATCACCCCGCCACCCTATCCCTACCCCCCCACATCCCCTAGCAACCCTCAGTTTGTTTCCTGGAGATTAAGAGTCCCTTATGGTTGGTCTCCTTCCCTGGTCCCATCTGGTTTCATTTTTTCCCTGCCTACCCCACCACAACTCCTTACCTTGCCTCTCAAATCGCTCATATCAGAGAGATCATATGATAATTGTCTTTTTCTCTGATTGACTTATTTCACTCAGCATAATACCCTCTAGTCCCATCCACGTCCTTGCAAATGGCAAGATTTCATTTCTTTTGATGGTTGCATAGTATTCCATTGGGGGTATGTGTGTGTGTGTGTGTGTGTGTGTACACATACCACATCTTCTTTAGCCATTCATCTGTTGTTGATGGACATCTAGGCTCTTTCCATAGTTTGGCTATTGTGGACATTGCGGCTGTAAACACTGGGGTGCACGTGTCCCTTCGGATCACGACATTTGTATCTTTAGGCTAAATACCCAGTAGTGCGATTGCTGGGTCATAGGGTGGCTCTATTTTCAACTTTTTGAGGAACCTCCAGCTGTTTTCCAGAGTGGCTGCACCAGCTTGCATCCCCACCAACAGCGTACGAGGGTTCCCCTTTCTCCGCACCCTCGCCAGCATCTGTCATTTCCTGACTTGTTGATGTTAGCCCTTCTGACCGGTGTGAGGTGGTATCTCATTGTGGCTTTGATTTGTAGTTCCCTGATGCCCAGCGATGTGGAGCACTTTTTCATGTGTCTGTTGGCCATCTGGGTGTCTTCTTTGCAGAAATGTCTGCTCATGTCCTCTGCCCCTTTCCTGATTGGATTATTTGTTCTTTGGGTGTTGAGTTTGAGAAGTTCTTTATAGGTCTTGGGTACTAGCCCTTTATGTGATATGTCGTTTGCAAACATCTTCTCCCATTCCGTGGGTTGTCTTTTGGCTGTGTTGACTGTTTCCTTTGCTGTGCAGAAGCTTTCGACCTTGACAAAGTCCCAGTAGTTCATTCTTGCTTTTGTTTCCCTCGCCTTTGGTGATGTTTCTGGGAAGAAGTTGCCGCAAGGCTGAGGTCCAAGAGGTTGCTGCCTGTGTTCTTCTCAAGGATTTTGATGGATTCCTGTCTCACATTGAGGTCTTTCAGCCATTTGGAGTCTATTTTTGTGTGTGGTGTAAGGAAATGGTCCAGTTCCATTCTTCTGCATGTGGCTGTCCAATTTTCCCAACACCATTTGTTGAAGAGACTGTCTTTCTTCTATTGGACATTCTTTCCTGCTTTGTCAAAGATTGGTTGACCATAGAGTTAAGGGTCCATTTATGGGCTCTCTATTCTGTTCCATTGGTCTATGTGTCTGTTTTTGTGCCAGTACCACACTGTCTCGATGATGACAGCTTTGTAATAGAGCTTGAAGTCTGGAATTGTGAGGCCGCCAACTTTGGTTTTCCTTTTCAACATTCCTCTGGCCGTTCGGGGTCTTTTCTGGTTCCACATAAATTTTAGGATTATTTGTTCCATTTCTTTGAAGAAAATGGATGGTATTTTGATAGAGATTGCATTAAATGTGCAGATGGCTTTGGGTAGCACAGACATTTTCACAATATTTGTTTTTCCAATCCGTGAGCATAGAACATTTTCCCATTTCTTCTGTGTCTTCCTCGAGCTCTTTCATGAGTACTTTATAGTTCTCTGAGTACAGATTCTTTGCTTCTTTGGTTAGGTTTATTGCTACGTGTCTTAATGGTTTGGGGAGCAGTTGTAAATGGGATGGACTCCTTAATTTCTCGTTCTTCTGTCTTGCTGTTGGTGTATAGAAATGCAACTGATTTCTGTGCGTTGATTTTATATCCTGACACTTGAACGAATACCTGTATGAGTTCTAGCAGTTTTGGAGTGGAGTCTTTTGGGTTTTCCACATAAAGTATTAGTTGGACATTTTTAATAATATTACTTCTTCCAGTCCATGAGCATGGAATATCTGTTTTTTTTCTGTTTGTCTGTGCGTTGTCTTCAGTTTTTTTCAGCAGTGTCTTATAGTTTCCAGAGTGCAGGTCTTTTACCTCCATGGTCAAGTTTTTTTTCCCAGGTATTTTATTCTTTCTGGTACAGTTGTAAATGGGATTGTTTTCTCAATTTCTCCTCCTGGTAGTTAGTTAATAGTGTATAGAAAGGCAACAGATTTCTGTATGCTGGTTTTGTATCCTGCAAATTTACTGAATCCATTTATTAGTTCTAATAGGGGTTTTTTTTGGGGGGGGGGGTGGAGGTTTCAGGGTTTTCTACATACATAAAGTATCATGTCATCAGCAAATAGTGACAGTTTTACTTTGCCTTTCTGATTTTGATGACTTTTCTTTTCTTTTTGTTCTCTTTTCTTTTCTTTTTGTTTCCCAGCTGCTGTGGCTAGGCTCATCTGCTTCTTTGGATTTAAAAAACTCCAAAAGAATTTAAAAAAATTTTTTGGAAAAAAAAATAAAAAGGTAAATAATCTTGCCTCGCATTCACACCCCTCATATTTCCCTGTGAAAACATTCATCTTTGGGGAAAAAAAATCCCATCCATCTCTCCTAAAAATTCATTTCCAACCAAATTTTGCTTTTCAGGTCAATGAATTAGTTTTTGAAAACTCTACTATCTTTGTTATTCTGAGCAACTGGGTATTATGATCAATAATTGTGGTGGTGGAAACTTCAAAAATGTGGAGTCTTAGCACAGTGAATAAAAGTCACAAAGAATACAATAGCATTTCAATTTGTTTATACACTTTTGTTGCAGAGAAACACTATAGGGTTCCACAAGAGACGCCGAGGATAAAAGACAGACTACATTCGGATAACATTATGTGAGGGAAGGGGGATGGAGATATGAGTTCACGGAGATGAAATGTGGGTGTCGATTTTCCAACTTAAAGGAGAGCTTTTTCTCGTGTTTTTAAGTCAGTGGTGATGGGTGTCAAATGGCCAGGATCTTTAGATTTCACTGGGTGCCATCAAAATCGTGACGCTCAAGTTTTGTTTTAAAAAACTTCAACACTTACGATATAGCAGAAATGACATATTTACTACTTGGGCTTAGACTGAAATATTTTAAATGTCAACTCCCATGTGCGAGGGGATCCACGGTTTCTCAGAATTGTTTGAGAGGGTTTGTGAGCAAACGCTGACTCCTTCCCATCTAAGCTGTTCTCTGCCGGCTGGGATTCACAGTATCCCACCAACTGGTCTGGCCAAAAGACCACCTTGCCCCATCCAGAACCTTCCCCACACTGCAGCAAGAGTGATCCCTTAAGATGCGAATCTGTATCGAAAGTGACCTCAATCTGAGGGACACCACGAGGAGCACGAGGTATGCCTGTGAGTTCAAACTTTCCAAGTAGATTGTTGCCCTTGGTCATGGCACGCTCACCTTCATACACCTGAATAAGCACACCAGGCTGGTTGTCGGAGTAGGTAGTGAAGGTTGGAGAAAGTCTGCAACCCCATCATCACCAAGCTGTACCAGAGTGCAGGGGGCATGCCAGGAGGAATGCCTGGAGGCTTCCCTGGTGGTGGAGCTCCTCCCTCTGGTGGTGCCTCCTCTGGGCCCACCGTTGAAGAGGTTGACTAAACCAATCTGAGAATAAATAGGTTGAGCATTGTTCCACACACAATATTCAAAGGACCCAAATTTGTAGCAAATTCCATGGCAGTTGTAATGTTGAGCTGCGATAGCAAAAAAACTGGGCATTCTTGATACTTGAATATGGAATCTGTGCACAGGGAAAGGAAATAAACATTGCACTTTATAAGCACTGCATTGCTAAGTGGAAAATGCAATGTCTTAAATAAAACTGTATTTAAAATTGGCACCAAAAAAAATGCGAATCTGACCACATTAATCCCTTGCTTAGAAATTCTTCAGCGGCTCCCCACTGTGCTTTGAATTCTTAACCCTGGGCCAAAATTCCTAACCCTGATTTACACAGCCTGAGAGCTCTGATAAGGCGTCTGCCAATCAGGATGATCTCAAGCCGGCCTTCCACCCTCGCTTGACCTGTCCTATTTCAGACCCCCCCCCTTAGGTAATATGGTTCCCACCACTGGACATTTGAACACTGCTGTACCCTTGGCCCGGGATGCGCTTACCTTCTTCCTTTCCCTGGGCATCCCCTACCCGTCCCTCAGGCCTCAGCGCCCGTGCCATTTTCTTAGGAGAGACTTCCTTGGCTTTCTAGACCGATTCATATCCCCCTTCAGAGTACTCACACAGCATTGTGTGCCTTTCCTTCATAGCACTAGTCATATTTGCCATTCTATAGGTATCAGCGGGTATGATACTTAGCGCAGATCCACAAAGACTCAGGAGTGATCAGAATTACGGTCCTCCCACGTGCACTCCCAACCCATCCACAGGTCAAGCTCTCGGTTCCTTTTGAACGAGACAACAGCTCTTTGGCCTCCCTTCACTCCTCCCTACACTGCCATTTATGGGGCACCGCCTATGCTCTGAGACCGACACACTTGATGAGTCTTGACACTCAAAGTTTTGTCTTGACGCTGAAACTTTTCTGTTTCGAGCACCTGACCCCAACAGTCAAGAGTCCTGGTTTTCAAGAGGATGGTCTTTGCCAGGCACCACAGAAGTGAATAAATAAATAAATAAATAAATAAATAAAAGGCAGAGAGGAGGGGGGGCGGGGGATTGGGGAGAAGAAGAAAAAAGAGGCCAAGAGGTACACCCTTTATTCTCTTTGGACTCTTCTCGTTGCGTTCACTGCCCAGATCCCTGAACTCTAGAGCCATACTCGACTTGGAGGATGCGCTCAGTGAACATTGGTTGACCTTTGTATCTCTGTACCATCCATCCCCTGGGAGGAAATGCGCACAAAGAGTGCACTTACTGCCACCTGGGTGGATGCTAGGGCACTGGGGTTGGGGTGGAGTGGGTCCCCTTGACGGGTATGACAGAGCGCATCCCTCTGCGTTTGCTTGGGGGGTGGTGTCCTTAGGGTCTGTGGTCACCCCTTAGACGACGCCCTGAGTTACGGCAGGGTGTAGTTCTTCTGCTCTGATGTCCAGGCGTAGGCTCAGCACGTAGTGTAATCAGTGGAACGTAGAGGGTACAGCTTAGCTCCTTGTTGGATGAATTAAAGAAGGGCCTTCTTTTGTCTGGGGAAGGCCCTGGGAGCTCCCTAAGTTCGCAGGGATGGAATTTCCTTCCCTCCCCATGGGGAGGACGGAGGGAGGGAAAAGATAAAACGAAAACATACCTTTCCTTCCCCAGGGACAGGGACAGGAAGTCCCCTGTACACGGGGTTCCCGGAGGCTAAAGGAGCACTCGCATTTGGAGAAGGCTTGAGGTTGGTTAGGAGAGAGGCAGCCCGGGAAGGGGGGCCATGGACAAGTGGGCAAAGGCTTCAGGGCTCACTGAGGGAGCACTGGACTGGGTTGGGTTGGGTTGGGTTGGGCCGGGCCGGGCTGGGCCGGGCCCCCGAGGGAGGAAGTGGACTCAGTTCACCTGGGTCAAGGCATTAGAGGGCAGGACACACCCTTATTCCAGGCACAGTGGTGGCAGGTCAGGAGAGACAGACTTGCCCTCCTTTCAGGGGCTTCGTTCCGAGGAACCGGCAACAGCCATGGCTAGGTGCTGGGGAGGCTGGGCTGGAAGATGGGGATCGAGCCTGAGAACACTGGGCCAGCCCGGCCTGGCAGTAGCTGCCCTCCACAGCCTGGAAGTTGCCATTCCCAGAACCTTGATGACTGACAGCTCTTGAGTTTCCACTGCCCCCTCCCTCAGTGGGGCTCTGACCCCGACCACCCACCCTGCAGGATATCCAGGAGGCGGAGCCTGGATAGAGGCACTGTACCCACCCTGGCGGGGAGCACAGTATCACCTCAGGAGACTACAAGAACTCGGAATCTTCAGAACACTCCCACATAACAGTCTCACAGGGGATTCTCGCGCCCTCCGTGTGGGACAGGCAGATGAGCCAGACTGACAGATGAGGAAACAGGGGTCCTCTAAGGAAGTGCGACTCTCGCGGACAAACACAAGGGAACCCGGGTGTCTTAGCCAGCTCAGGCCACCGTCAGGAAATACCGCAGAATGGGCAGCTTAAATGACAGACCTTGGTTTTCTCGTAGTTCTGGAGGCGAGAAGTCTGAGACCAGGGTGCCAGCCCGGCTGGTTTCTGCTGAAAGCTCGCTTCCCAGCTTGTAGGTGGCCGCCATCTCTTTGTGTGCTCACAGAACCTCTTCTTTGTGCACTTGGGGTGGGGGAGAGGGAAGAAAGAGAGGCAGTAAGAGAGAGGCAGACAGACCGACAGAGCTCTCTGGCATCTCTTCTTAGGAGAACACTACTCCCACCGGATCAGGCCCTTAGGAACTCATTTAACCGTTAATTGCCCCCTTATAGGCCTCATCTCCAAATATGGCCCCCGGGGTTTAGGGCTTCCACATACAAACGGGCATACACACACACACACACACACACACACACACACACTCATACAGACCTTGCGGAGACAAAATTCATAGCACTGGGTGCTCCGTAACAGATGGACGGAGCCTTAGAGAACATGGCTCCTTTTACTGCTGCCTCTGTTCAAAGCGTACACAGTTTGGTGCCTTTGGAAAACTGCATCCACCCAGGGACTGACCCAGCCCCCTGTCAATCTACAGAGCATTTACGTCTTCCCAGAAAGTACCTCTGACCTCCTTGCCAGTGACTCCTGCCTCCCTGGAGGCAACCGCCCTCGGGATCTCCTGCACCACAGATCCTTTCTGCCCGCTCTTGCATTCTGTGTCGGTGGAATCACACGGTGTCCCACTCCGGCGTCTAGCTTTTCTCACTTCGCGTATCGTCTGTGAGCCAGACCCTTGTGGTTGTGAGGGTCAGAGGTCCACAGCATAGGGATTCACAGCAAGCCCCTTGTCCCTCTTCCTGCGGATGGGCATTTGGGTGGGCTCCGGTATGGGGCTATTAGGATGAGAGCTGATGGGAACATCCTTGTGTGAGTCTCTTTGTGGTCCATTCTCCTGGGTAAACAAGGAGGGGTGCCAGGGCTGGGTCACAGGGTAGGGTGGGTCGGTTGTTTAAAAGGACCGCACGCAGATGTCTGAAGACGTTCTGACAATTCACACTCTCGTCACCGATTCTCGACGCGAGAACCATCCAAACCCTGACCCCAGGCAGAGGCACGAGTCTGGCCACGTCCTGTGTCCCGTGTTTGTACCGAGCCTGCGGCCACCCAGCCTCCCACCCCCCGAGGGGCTGTCATGGGTTACGGAGTGTGCCGCAGCCAGCCGGGTCTGTGAAGGACGGGCCGACGGAAGGCGTGCTGCCACTTGCCCAGCCCAGCAGTACCCTGAGTGGGGAAGCATGAGTGCCATGTTGGGGTGATGCTCCAAAGGCCCATGTGGGCCCAGTGGGAGCCTCCTGTACCCGTGAGTTTCCAGTGGGCAGCTGGACACAGAGCTGGCAGCCTGGAAGGAGCTGAGGAGGTACTGTTCCCCAGGTAGGAGCAGCCCGAGTGGGAATGGCGAGTACAGAAAGGGAGGAGAGGGCCCGCCGGGCCACCCAAACACCTGCGGGAGGTTTGGGGCAGGGTGGGGAGCCCCCAGACTCTGGGAGCGGGAGCTGGGTGTGTGAGCAGAGTGGGTGGTGGAGGCAGAGGGCTGTCGAGCAGCTAGAGCCATCGTCGGCTGGCAGGGACCTGGTCTGAAGCCACAGTTTAGGAAGCGTGGGTGGGCACTGCCTGGTTAGGAGGTAGGCGGGAACCCCAGGCTCTCCCTGGAGGAGACGGGAGAGGCCCACTCAGCTGTGCAGGGCTTGGGCCCTTGGTGACTGCGGTGCGAAGCAGAGAAGCCCTTCCTGGGTTGTGAGCAGACAGGGCTCCCCCTCAACCCGTGGAGGTTAAGGGACACAGCCGAGGTCGCCCTCCCGGGCAGCAGTCAGCTGAAGAGAAGCACTGAAGGCCCCTCTGCTGCCCTGCCTGTGTTCTCTGTGCTCAGCGAGGCTGGCCGTCGTCCCTTGGGCTGTATTTGCAACAGCTACTGCTAGAGGAGGTGTGTTATGGGAGCACCCCGTCCCCTAGCAGCCCAGGCCCTCTGTGAATCTTGATTGAAGCGTCTCTGTGCCACCCCACAGCGAAGTGTTTCTGAGCTGCTTTCTCCCCGTGGCTACCATCTGCTGGGCACCGGCTCTGTGCCGGGCCTAGTACCGGCAATCGGGCGGACCAAGCCAAAGAGACGGAAGACCCTGGGAGCCGAGCCAAGCAGGCGGCACAGTTACAATTCCTTTACGACCAGCAGGGAGCCCGGCCATCCACAGCGCCTGGGTGGTTGGGGGGGGGGGGTGGGAGGAAGAGGGCACAGTGTGTACCTACCTGGTGTCACACAGGGCTCTCAAGCGCAAGCGTGGCCACAGGAACTCTTCCCTGCCTCTGTCTCCTCACTTTCCAACCCCCCTTCTCACGAAAGGTGAGAGGAAAGGCAACTGCCGGCGCGATCCCCATGTCAGAGAAGCACCATCCCATCCTCTGGGCCCACACACAACTGGGGAATCTGGGACCCTGCTCGAGCCCACCCTGTGCCTTCTCCCTCCCCGGAGCCCGGATCCCCTCCTTTCTCTCAAGCCCTCTGCCTGAGGAGGCCCAGCCCCCCCCCCCCCATCTGGTCTGGCCTTCTGGCCTGCTGCCGAAGGCGCCCTCTGCTTCAGACTCGCCTCCCTGCTGCCCAGCTCACCACACAGCGGGTCTGATCATTGTCACCCCCTCACGTCAAACCCGCTGGGCTCTCCACAGCCCTCGGGGGTAAGGGGCCCCAGGCCCCTGGCAGACGGGAGCTGGCTGACAGGTTCGGGCGCTCGCTCGAAGGATGGTACTGAGTGCCTCCTGTGGGTCAGACTCTGTCCTAGGCACTGGGGACCCTCGGGTGAGAAATATGGGCAAGGCCGCCTGGGGAGGAAGGCCACAATGCCCCCAAAGCAGAGACTGAAACCTCTGTCGTCTGTGTGTCACAGGATGACCCATGAATCACTGCTGATGATGTGAAATGTGGACGGGGAGTGTTCCAGCACACACACACCCCCTTTGATGTGGGCGGCTTGGCAGAGGAGGCCTCTGGGAGGAGAGGACGGTTCTGCCGAGATTTGAACGAGGAAGGGGAGGAGGGGGAGGGGGAGGACGAGGAGGCTGGGGCAGAGGCGGAGGCGGGCCCCCACGGGAAGTTCTTGGGCTGGGTTTTTGTCCCACCCAGAGGAGGAAGGAAGGCAAAGGCCCCCGGTGAGAAGGAGCTGGGTGTGGTGCTCTGGGGCCAGCCGAGAAGGCCCGTGAAGCAGGGGTTTGGTGAGAGGTGCTGGCGGCCGGGTGGTAGGGAAAGGAGAGGCCAGCTCCTTGCGGGGACAGGTGGCGTGTGGAGCGGGGCTGGAGCGCTCCTGTCCGGACATCTTCATTCTGAAGTTCCCATGGGGCATTCCAGTGGGCAGTTTGATGAGCATGTGTGGGGCTCAGGGAAGGGGTCCCACCCAGAGACAAGACATTTGGAGCCATCGGCAGGCAGATGGTCTCTCAGATGACAGGACCTCAAGTGAGGATGGTGTTGGAGGCCCCAAGGGTCCTGGGGCTGAGGCGGGGAGCCTACCGGCACCGGGCACCACGCTGAACTCAAGCAAAGGAGAGGGAGGAGGGAGTCCCGAGGGTGGGCAGGCAGAGAGGGCGGAGATTAGCCCAAAGGTGGGGGCTCGCAGAAGCCAAGAAAGGAAAAGCCAAGAAGGAAGGAGCGTCAGCTGTGCTGCGACGCGGAGCAGAATGGGGGCCGAGAGGCGACAAAGGAAAGGTAGTTGGGGCGTCACAGCCCAGCCCTGGCAGAGGGGGGAACGGGCACCCCAAGGGAGAGCCAGAGAGTCCTGGACTCGGAGTCAGCAGGTAACGGAAGGAAGGAGAGTAGGAGAGGCGAGGCTGAATGCAGAGGGAATGAACTGACAGTCGGCCTGCAGGTCAGCTGGCCAGTTGGTGACATGGAGCCCACAGATGCTCCCACGGGAGCACCCTCTCTGGGGCAGGATCCCAGACAAATCATGGCAGACACCAAGAAAGAGGACAACGTGGGGTGCAAGCCATGGCAGGGCCAGCGCCAAGGTTTGGTGGACAGACATTCTCACGGTGGATGTTAAGAGCAGCAGTTCACCTGTATTAGGAGGGGCAGTCTTGGCCTTCGGCGGGGAGAAAGGGAGGGAGCCCACCCACAAGGCCGACTGGGAAAGCCGGTCTGTGACAGAGCACCTGTGTTTCCTCCCTTACCCAGCATTTACCTCCCCGGAGATAAGAAAGCTGGGCGAGTAAGACCACATGGGCCAGCCAGGCTCCGACGAGGAGACCAACTCCAACATGGCCTGCTTCTGGGCCATGGGTGATTGTAGGGGGGAAATGAGAGTGCCTTCGGCCTTGATGCTAGGGAGGTTTCTCCTAGAAACAGGCCAGCGAGGCTTCTGCACAGCGGGAAGGAAATGAGCAAAGGAGATTCACAGAAGCGGAGCTGGGAATGTCTGACACACTCGTGCAAGGATGCCCGCCCGACCTCACTGCCGACCAGGGAAACACAAGGCACACAAAAATGAGGTAGCGCTTTTCCCTGTGGAGGTGGGCAAGCGGTCAAGGCTGGACAAGACCCGAGGCTGCTCAGGCTGTGGAGCGCACAGGACCGCGCCCATGCTGCTGGTGGGAGCAAACACAGCTTCCGCCACCCGTGGGGAACAACAGATTAGCGACACCTGGCTGCGGCGGCGATGGGCACCCAAGGGCCCACGTCCCAGCAAAACCACTTCCTGGTGTACGTGCCAGAGCCTGTCGTGCCAACAGCGGCTCAGACAGGCAGGCACAAGGTGCTGGTGGCAGCACTGTCTCTGACAGCCGAAGACTGGGGGCGGTGGGAACGAATGCCCATCCACGGGGTCACAGACAAGGAAACCAGGGCTCTGATTCGGCCAGCAGCATGAGTGAGCTGGATGCCCGGAGGAAACCTTGACCAGTACAGCTTGAGTGTGCAAAGCAAGTCACGGGAGAGGACGTCTGGCCAGATGCCAGGCAAGGATAGAGAAGGGGGGTGGACCGGCGACAACACCTGTGCCTGAGGGTGTGACCCTGAGGGAAACTGTCTGCCATCGGACCAGCAGAGAGGCTGTGCCCATGGCCCCAGACTCCCATGACAGGACAGGTGCAGGCTGCCGAGACCCAGAGGGACTGGAGCTCCATTTGGAGTGGCGGCGGCGGCACTGCCCTGGTATGGTGACTAGCCTAGCTAGCAAAGGAAAGGGGAAGGATCTGTGGAAGAAGGCTGACTCGGAGGTCTCTGGGGAGGCACCGCACCCGTGCGGCCCTCAGGGGCCAAGAGAGCAAATGTCTTGGAGCCCATTAGCCTGGCAAGGGCACCGGGACCAGGGGACACACCCAGGGCTCCACTCCCAGCCCACCAGCTCTCCTGCACACACACACCCCCACCCTCAGGTAGAGACCCCAGTTCTGTCGTTCCACTGAGGCCCAGAGAAGGGGCAAGGACTTGCCCAAGGACACATGGCAAGATAACAGGCTTGGAGTGAGTACTTGGAGTGAGCAAAACAGGAGACGAGTCCGTGGCACCCTCTTCGGGACAGGCCACTGGCACTGGGGTAGCGACGCGCCTTGGCCAGTGGGTCTGGGTGGGCAGGTCCTGCGTGCACCCACAGCGGCCTCGCCCTCGCCCCCCGCCCCCCGCCCCGCAGCAAGCCTGGGGGACTGCAGACCCTCCGTTGGGGTGGAGTGTGTGAGTGCTCGAGTGTGCGCACGAGGCGTCTCCTCCACGTAATTAATGGCACCTGGACGAGGTGCTGCCCGCCAGGCTGGGACAGGACCAGTCTTGGGCGGGGTGGAGGAGGGGGGCAGCAGGCGAAGAGGCCCCCAGGACGCCCTCCCCGCCCCCAATCCCGTTCCCCACCCACGCCAGAGCGCAGCGCCCGCGGGCGCATCTCGGGCCTGCCCAGCCCCTCTCCGGCGGCTCCCCGCGGACTTGGGGCCCCCGCGGGTGTGGAACCCTCGCCACGCTGACGCGCCGAGGGCACGCTCCGGGAGCGGCGGGCGGTGGACCGGGCTGGGTCAGGGATGGGGGCACCGAGTCGCGGATCCCCCGGGTCCCCCCACCTGTGCCAGCGGCCCCTCAGGGGGCCGGGGTGGTGGTGGGGGGGGGAGGAGCGGCTGACGTCACGCGCGGTCCCGGGGTGCCCGCGGCGGTGGCCGCAGCCCGGCCGCGTGACCCGAGCGCGCCAATGGCCCGGCGGTCTCCGGGGCGACGCGGAGGGTCCGCGCTCCGCCGCCCCCGCGCCCCCGCCCCGAGTCCGCACTGCAGAGAGTGGCGGCGAGCAGGCGCCGGCGCGCTGGCCCACGTGCCGCGCGGAGAGAGGGACCGCGAGAGGAAGCGGGAGAGCCGCGCGAGAGAGCCGGGGAGAGAGGCGCGCAGCACCCGGCCGCTGCTCCGCGCAGCCCCTGCGCCCCTCCTGCTGGGACCTCCGCCGGGAAAGACCCCGACCCAGAGGAAGGTACCAGACCCCGGGGAGGGTGCGCTTGGCCCCCGGGAGACCCCGCCGCCCTCCGCCCGCTCCAGCGGGACTGCGGCAGCCCGCGGGGGCGGGGTGGGGGAGGAGGGGGCTGTGGTCCCCCGCGGGTCGGTGGAAGGCGGGGCAGGGATCGAGCCTGGGCGGCAGAGGCGCCGCCCCGGGGGAGGAGGGTCACCTGGCGGTGGGAGGAGGGTGTGGGCATTAACCTCGCTCTCGCCCGGTTCCCGTTCGCAGGCTGTGGAGACCTGGGCGGTTCTCTCCGAGTCCAAGCCGTCCTCCACCCCACCCCCTGCCTCATTCTTTCCTCCCTCCCAGTAGCACCCTCCCTGGTCTGCGTCGCGGACGGTTTCCTGCCCGTAGTATTAGCCCCGCGCCGGCGGAGATTGCGCGCGATGGCGGTGACGCTGCTGCAGGACTGGTGCAGGTGGATGGGCGTCAGCGCTCGCAGGGGCCTGCTCATCCTGGGCATCCCGGAGAACTGTGATGAAGCCGAACTCCACGAGTCCCTGGAGGCCGCCCTGTGGCCCTTGGGCCACTTCACCGTGCTGGGCAAAGTGTTTCGAGAGGAGGATAACGCCAGTGCGGCCCTGGTCGAGCTTGACCGGGAAGTCAACTATGCTTTGGTCCCCAGGGCAATCGCGGGCACCGGGGGTCCCTGGAACGTGGTCTTTGTGCCCCGTTACTCAGGCGAGGAGTTTCTCAATCGCGTGTTCCACTTCCTGGAGCAACAAGGGCAGATGGTGGAGACCGTGGCTGGGGTCTTGGGGCTGGGACTGCGCAGGGTGTGCTGGCTCCGATCGGTCACTCAGGCCCTCCAGCCCTTGGTGGAGACCCTGCGGTATGAGCGCCTGGGCGTGTTTTCCGGGAGGGATCCGCTCGCCCCGGGGGAGGAGCCCTTTGAGGCCTGGCTCGACCACGCCTCCGACATGCTACAGGTGTGGCAGAGTGTCTCAGAACGGGAGAAGAGGCGGCGGCTGATGGAAGGCCTTCGAGGGACAGCCCTGCAGCTCATGCATGAACTCCTGGCGGACAACCCCGCCAGGACCGCGGAGGACTGCCTGGCGGCCCTGACCCAAGTGTTTGGAGACAACGCGACCCAGAGGACCATCCGGATGAGGTGTTTGACCGCTCACCAGCAGCCGGGCGAGGGGCTTTCCGCTTTCGTGTTGCGGCTGGAAGTCCTGCTGCAGAAAGGCATTGAGAAGGGGGCCCTGGCCAGAGGCTCAGCTGACCTCCTGCGCCTGAGGCACATGCTCACCAGGGCCATCGTTCCTGAGCCTCTGGACGAGGTACTGAGGAAGCTGAGAATGGCTGGGAGGTGTCCAAGTTTCCTAGAGATGATGGGGATTGTTCGGGAGTCTGAGGCATGGGAGGCCAGTCTAGCCACGATCGAGGGAGCCCAGGCAGAGGAACGGGTCCGTGCCCAGGCAGAGGAACGGGTCCGTGCCCAGGCAGAGGAACGGGTCCGTGCCCAGGCAGAGGAACGGGTCCGTGCCCAGGCAGAGGAACGGGTCCGTGCCCAGGCAGAGGAATGGGTCCGTGCCCGGGCAGAGGGGGCGTTCCGTGCCCAGGCAGAGGAATGGGTCCGTGCCCAGGCAGAGGGAGCGGTCCGTGCCCAGGCAGAGGGAGGGGTCCGTGCCCAGGCAGAGGGAGGGGTCCATGCCCAGGCAGAGGAAGGGGCCGGTGCCCAGGCAGAGGAAGGGGCCGGTGCCCAGGCAGAGGAAGGGGCCGGTGCCCAGGCAGAGGAAGAGGTCGGTGCCCAGGCAGAGGAAGGGGCCGGTGCCCAGGCAGAGGAAGAGGTCGGTGCCCAGGCAGAGGAAGGGGCCGGTGCCCAGGCAGAGGAAGGGGCCGGTGCCCAGGCAGAGGAAGGGGCCGGCGCCCAGGCTAAGGCGGAGGATGATAGCATGGAGGAGAGGCAGCTGGAGGAGCCGGAGTGGGAGGAGGAGGAGGAGGACAGTGACGATCGTGACACTCTCCCCGCAGACCTAGGTCAGGCAAGCCCCTCAGAGGCCCCTGGGGGCCCCACTCCTGCCCAGATGGGCCGAGCTTCCAGGGCGGGCCCAGGAGGTCCTGGCTATGAGCCAGAGGGCCTCCCCCAGGCCGGAGACCAGGAGGCCGGAGAGCCCCCCGAGGAGGGGCTCGAGCCCATCCCAGAGGGGTCGGGAAACGTGGATGGGGCTGGGGAGACGATCCCCCCCGAGTCCTCCTCAGGCTAATAGGCTCAGAAGGCCCAGGGCCCCCCTCTCCTCTCAGGCAGCAGAGCTCTGGAGGCAGGGGGAGGCCATGCCGGGGCAGCAGCCTCACCCCACGTGCGGGGCCGGGCCGAGGGAAGGCCCCACCCAGCCCAAGCCAAGACCCCAGGCACTCCACCACCCATAAGGGTTCCTGAACACCACCATGAGCCCTTCCAAGTGACCAGGATGACCACACTTGACACCACATGGGGGGGGAGGTGCCCCCCCTCCCCCGCAACCCATGGCAGCACCATACCTGGCCCCAGCCCCAGTCCCAATCCATGCCAACTCAGGCAGCCAGTCTGGGAAGCACCCCTGAGTGGCTGACCCTAGCCGAGGTGAGGGGCACCCGGAGCCATCTGCCACCCACACTGGACTGGGAGATGTTAGGGACCGCCTCAAGGGTGCCAGCCTCTTGGGTCTCCCAAGGCGGAGACCCTCATGTGCATCCCCCGGGGCACGTCGCTCCATGTTCTGGGAAACCCGCTTGTGTCTCTGTGGGGCCCTTATGACCCACGTGTCCCGTTACTCCCCCACCCCACTAGGTCCCGTTCCTGTGCAGAGCCTTGAGGTGGGCAGGAGCCCGCGGTGGGTGTCCTGGCCCACCGGGGCAGCCACCCCCCAGCCCGGGGGCCTGCCGTGAGCCTCAGTGGCGACCGGGGCTCCGCTCGCGCTCTCTCCCAGGGTTGTGAGCTCCTCCGCTGCTTTCTCGGTGTAGATTTAAGCCGGCCGCTGCTTGTTCTCGTGGAGATGTGTGTGTGTGCTTCTCTGAGCGGCTGTCCCCGGCCCCATCTCCGAGATCCCCAGCCCGGTTCCAGGAGCCGGCCGGAAGGATGTACGAGGGCACGGCTGCTGCTCGCCCCGTGACCTCGGGAAGGAGGAACCGACCAAGGACCGCGGTGGCCAGCGGGAGTCTCCACGGGAACCGTGCTCTGATGTGCCACCCCGTTGTTTCTCGCGACTCCGTGTCCCCGGCTTGGCCGAGTGTCCCCTGCTGCGTTTTCCGCCCTCCTGGGACTGTCCTGTGCAGACCATGGGGCGGGACCAGGCCCCAGCATGTCGGCCAGAGGGGAGGGTGCGTGCCCTGAGGTGAGGGGATGTGCGTGGCCAGCGTCCGTCGTCCTGGCCAGAGGTTGATTGTGGGGCCCCCAGGAAGGGAGACTGAGGCGGGAGGGCCACGGTGTTGGGGGAAGCAGAGGCACCTCGTTTGGGACCCCAAGAGGAGGGGGAGGCCATGACCCATGGGCTCTAGTGGCCGTTAGATGTTCCTCTCTCTGTTGTCATTCCCTGTCTTCGATGGTTTCAGTAAATGTTTCTCTTCAATAAAGTTAATTTCATGTGTCAACTGAGTCTCGTCTCTGCTGTGGGCAATCGAGCGAAGAGCGTGCTGGCATCGGGGAAGCGGGTGGGTTGGCAAGTGGCCACTGTGCTGTGGTACAGGGGTACAGCCAAGGGTGCACCCAAGAGAGGCTGTGTGATCCCTTGGGCTGGGTGGAGACTGGTGACAGGAACTTGGCACAAGCTGTGGATGGCTGGGACTCCTAGAAAACCCAGAGAGTCTTTAGGAATATGTGGGTTAGACCTTCAAAGGAGGGAGCGGGACAGCAGGTAGGGCCTGAGGCTCCAGGATCTGTGGAAGGGCTGTATGGCTCAGGGCATCCACTGGGTTAGAGAAGTCAAGCATGCGATCGCACAGGCCAGCCAGTCGTGGAATGGCCAGGGCACGAGGTCGGGTGTCCACACCAGGAGCTGCATGGCTTTGTCCGTGGTAGAGGGATATTCCAACCGTGTTGGAATTATTATTATTAGGTGTACAATAGAATGATTCCGCACTCCCCTACAACACTCAAGTGCACTTCGTAATGTGCCTCAGGCGCAGTTTTTGAACGACACTTGGGACTTGGTGGTGTGTGATGGCCAAGGTATGGAAGGTAGGGTAGGCTGGGTTCCACAGTCCTCAGCCTTTGTGTAGTGGGAGGAAATTCCTGCAAGAACAGCCCAGGTGTTCCGTGTGTGAGATGTTCCTGATGCACCAGAGATGTCACAAAATCCTAGACCACAAGGCATCAAACACAAACAACTTAAGTATGTTTGCAGAAGGTGATAGGAAAATGTCTGTGCCCAATGTCCCCAAACCCTGTGAGATTCTAGAGGTTTTCAGTTACTCGGTATGTTTTGTCAATATCGTTCCATAATGACATCATCACACTTACATTACCTGTAATGAAAACATATGGGATGCCTGGATGGGGTACCGGTTAAAGCCTTTTGCCTTCGGTTCAGGTCATGATTCCAGGGTCCTGGAGTCGGGCAGCGCATAGGGCTCTCTCCTAGGCAGGGAGCCTGCTTCCCCACCCTCTCTCTCTCTGCGTGCCTCTCTGCCTACTTGTGATCTCTGACTGTCAAATAAAACAAATAAAATATTTAAAAAATATTTAGGCTTTTTGTTGAAAAACTCTCAGTCTAAGAAGATATGACACACACACATGCACACAGAGAGAGGAATATTATTCTGCCATTAAAAGAATGAGATATTCCCATTTGCAGCAACATGGATGGAGCTAGAGTGTACAATGATAAGTGAAAAAACTCAAAGACAAATACCATATGATTTCACACCTATGTGGAATTTAAGAAACAAAACATGCAAGCAAAGGGAAAGACACAAGACAGTGAGACAAACCAAGAAACAGAGTCTTCCTTAAAGAGAAAACACTGATGGCTACCAGAGTGGGGGTGCCAGAGGGGAGGATGGGTGAAATAGGGGTGGGGATAACGAAGTGCACTTGTGATGAGCACCGAGTTGTATGAGTGTTGTAGGGGAGTGCGGAATCATTCTATTGTACACCTAATAATAATAATTCCAACACGGTTGGAATATCCCTCTACCACGGACAAAGCCATGCAGCTCCTGGTGTGGACACCCGACCTCGTGCCCTGGCCATTCCACGACTGGCTGGCCTGTGCGATCGCATGCTTGACTTCTCTAACCCAGTGGATGCCCTGAGCCATACAGCCCTTCCACAGATCCTGGAGCCTCAGGCCCTACCTGCTGTCCCGCTCCCTCCTTTGAAGGTCTAACCCACATATTCCTAAAGACTCTCTGGGTTTTCTAGGAGTCCCAGCCATCCACAGCTTGTGCCAAGTTCCTGTCACCAGTCTCCACCCAGCCCAAGGGATCACACAGCCTCTCTTGGGTGCACCCTTGGCTGTACCCCTGTACCACAGCACAGTGGCCACTTGCCAACCCACCCGCTTCCCCGATGCCAGCACGCTCTTCGCTCGATTGCCCACAGCAGAGACGAGACTCAGTTGACACATGAAATTAACTTTATTGAAGAGAAACATTTACTGAAACCATCGAAGACAGGGAATGACAACAGAGAGAGGAACATCTAACGGCCACTAGAGCCCATGGGTCATGGCCTCCCCCTCCTCTTGGGGTCCCAAACGAGGTGCCTCTGCTTCCCCCAACACCGTGGCCCTCCCGCCTCAGTCTCCCTTCCTGGGGGCCCCACAATCAACCTCTGGCCAGGACGACGGACGCTGGCCACGCACATCCCCTCACCTCAGGGCACGCACCCTCCCCTCTGGCCGACATGCTGGGGCCTGGTCCCGCCCCATGGTCTGCACAGGACAGTCCCAGGAGGGCGGAAAACGCAGCAGGGGACACTCGGCCAAGCCGGGGACACGGAGTCGCGAGAAACAACGGGGTGGCACATCAGAGCACGGTTCCCGTGGAGACTCCCGCTGGCCACCGCGGTCCTTGGTCGGTTCCTCCTTCCCGAGGTCACGGGGCGAGCAGCAGCCGTGCCCTCGTACATCCTTCCGGCCGGCTCCTGGAACCGGGCTGGGGATCTCGGAGATGGGGCCGGGGACAGCCGCTCAGAGAAGCACACACACACATCTCCACGAGAACAAGCAGCGGCCGGCTTAAATCTACACCGAGAAAGCAGCGGAGGAGCTCACAACCCTGGGAGAGAGCGCGAGCGGAGCCCCGGTCGCCACTGAGGCTCACGGCAGGCCCCCGGGCTGGGGGGTGGCTGCCCCGGTGGGCCAGGACACCCACCGCGGGCTCCTGCCCACCTCAAGGCTCTGCACAGGAACGGGACCTAGTGGGGTGGGGGAGTAACGGGACACGTGGGTCATAAGGGCCCCACAGAGACACGAGCGGGTTTCCCAGAACATGGAGCGACGTGCCCCGGGGGATGCACATGAGGGTCTCCGCCTTGGGAGACCCAAGAGGCTGGCACCCTTGAGGCGGTCCCTAACATCTCCCAGTCCAGTGTGGGTGGCAGATGGCTCCGGGTGCCCCTCACCTCGGCTAGGGTCAGCCACTCAGGGGTGCTTCCCAGACTGGCTGCCTGAGTTGGCATGGATTGGGACTGGGGCTGGGGCCAGGTATGGTGCTGCCATGGGTTGCGGGGGAGGGGGGGCACCTCCCCCCCCATGTGGTGTCAAGTGTGGTCATCCTGGTCACTTGGAAGGGCTCATGGTGGTGTTCAGGAACCCTTATGGGTGGTGGAGTGCCTGGGGTCTTGGCTTGGGCTGGGTGGGGCCTTCCCTCGGCCCGGCCCCGCACGTGGGGTGAGGCTGCTGCCCCGGCATGGCCTCCCCCTGCCTCCAGAGCTCTGCTGCCTGAGAGGAGAGGGGGGCCCTGGGCCTTCTGAGCCTATTAGCCTGAGGAGGACTCGGGGGGGATCGTCTCCCCAGCCCCATCCACGTTTCCCGACCCCTCTGGGATGGGCTCGAGCCCCTCCTCGGGGGGCTCTCCGGCCTCCTGGTCTCCGGCCTGGGGGAGGCCCTCTGGCTCATAGCCAGGACCTCCTGGGCCCGCCCTGGAAGCTCGGCCCATCTGGGCAGGAGTGGGGCCCCCAGGGGCCTCTGAGGGGCTTGCCTGACCTAGGTCTGCGGGGAGAGTGTCACGATCGTCACTGTCCTCCTCCTCCTCCTCCCACTCCGGCTCCTCCAGCTGCCTCTCCTCCATGCTATCATCCTCCGCCTTAGCCTGGGCGCCGGCCCCTTCCTCTGCCTGGGCACCGGCCCCTTCCTCTGCCTGGGCACCGGCCCCTTCCTCTGCCTGGGCACCGACCTCTTCCTCTGCCTGGGCACCGGCCCCTTCCTCTGCCTGGGCACCGACCTCTTCCTCTGCCTGGGCACCGGCCCCTTCCTCTGCCTGGGCACCGGCCCCTTCCTCTGCCTGGGCACCGGCCCCTTCCTCTGCCTGGGCATGGACCCCTCCCTCTGCCTGGGCACGGACCCCTCCCTCTGCCTGGGCACGGACCGCTCCCTCTGCCTGGGCACGGACCCATTCCTCTGCCTGGGCACGGAACGCCCCCTCTGCCCGGGCACGGACCCATTCCTCTGCCTGGGCACGGACCCGTTCCTCTGCCTGGGCACGGACCCGTTCCTCTGCCTGGGCACGGACCCGTTCCTCTGCCTGGGCACGGACCCGTTCCTCTGCCTGGGCACGGACCCGTTCCTCTGCCTGGGCTCCCTCGATCGTGGCTAGACTGGCCTCCCATGCCTCAGACTCCCGAACAATCCCCATCATCTCTAGGAAACTTGGACACCTCCCAGCCATTCTCAGCTTCCTCAGTACCTCGTCCAGAGGCTCAGGAACGATGGCCCTGGTGAGCATGTGCCTCAGGCGCAGGAGGTCAGCTGAGCCTCTGGCCAGGGCCCCCTTCTCAATGCCTTTCTGCAGCAGGACTTCCAGCCGCAACACGAAAGCGGAAAGCCCCTCGCCCGGCTGCTGGTGAGCGGTCAAACACCTCATCCGGATGGTCCTCTGGGTCGCGTTGTCTCCAAACACTTGGGTCAGGGCCGCCAGGCAGTCCTCCGCGGTCCTGGCGGGGTTGTCCGCCAGGAGTTCATGCATGAGCTGCAGGGCTGTCCCTCGAAGGCCTTCCATCAGCCGCCGCCTCTTCTCCCGTTCTGAGACACTCTGCCACACCTGTAGCATGTCGGAGGCGTGGTCGAGCCAGGCCTCAAAGGGCTCCTCCCCCGGGGCGAGCGGATCCCTCCCGGAAAACACGCCCAGGCGCTCATACCGCAGGGTCTCCACCAAGGGCTGGAGGGCCTGAGTGACCGATCGGAGCCAGCACACCCTGCGCAGTCCCAGCCCCAAGACCCCAGCCACGGTCTCCACCATCTGCCCTTGTTGCTCCAGGAAGTGGAACACGCGATTGAGAAACTCCTCGCCTGAGTAACGGGGCACAAAGACCACGTTCCAGGGACCCCCGGTGCCCGCGATTGCCCTGGGGACCAAAGCATAGTTGACTTCCCGGTCAAGCTCGACCAGGGCCGCACTGGCGTTATCCTCCTCTCGAAACACTTTGCCCAGCACGGTGAAGTGGCCCAAGGGCCACAGGGCGGCCTCCAGGGACTCGTGGAGTTCGGCTTCATCACAGTTCTCCGGGATGCCCAGGATGAGCAGGCCCCTGCGAGCGCTGACGCCCATCCACCTGCACCAGTCCTGCAGCAGCGTCACCGCCATCGCGCGCAATCTCCGCCGGCGCGGGGCTAATACTACGGGCAGGAAACCGTCCGCGACGCAGACCAGGGAGGGTGCTACTGGGAGGGAGGAAAGAATGAGGCAGGGGGTGGGGTGGAGGACGGCTTGGACTCGGAGAGAACCGCCCAGGTCTCCACAGCCTGCGAACGGGAACCGGGCGAGAGCGAGGTTAATGCCCACACCCTCCTCCCACCGCCAGGTGACCCTCCTCCCCCGGGGCGGCGCCTCTGCCGCCCAGGCTCGATCCCTGCCCCGCCTTCCACCGACCCGCGGGGGACCACAGCCCCCTCCTCCCCCACCCCGCCCCCGCGGGCTGCCGCAGTCCCGCTGGAGCGGGCGGAGGGCGGCGGGGTCTCCCGGGGGCCAAGCGCACCCTCCCCGGGGTCTGGTACCTTCCTCTGGGTCGGGGTCTTTCCCGGCGGAGGTCCCAGCAGGAGGGGCGCAGGGGCTGCGCGGAGCAGCGGCCGGGTGCTGCGCGCCTCTCTCCCCGGCTCTCTCGCGCGGCTCTCCCGCTTCCTCTCGCGGTCCCTCTCTCCGCGCGGCACGTGGGCCAGCGCGCCGGCGCCTGCTCGCCGCCACTCTCTGCAGTGCGGACTCGGGGCGGGGGCGCGGGGGCGGCGGAGCGCGGACCCTCCGCGTCGCCCCGGAGACCGCCGGGCCATTGGCGCGCTCGGGTCACGCGGCCGGGCTGCGGCCACCGCCGCGGGCACCCCGGGACCGCGCGTGACGTCAGCCGCTCCTCCCCCCCCCACCACCACCCCGGCCCCCTGAGGGGCCGCTGGCACAGGTGGGGGGACCCGGGGGATCCGCGACTCGGTGCCCCCATCCCTGACCCAGCCCGGTCCACCGCCCGCCGCTCCCGGAGCGTGCCCTCGGCGCGTCAGCGTGGCGAGGGTTCCACACCCGCGGGGGCCCCAAGTCCGCGGGGAGCCGCCGGAGAGGGGCTGGGCAGGCCCGAGATGCGCCCGCGGGCGCTGCGCTCTGGCGTGGGTGGGGAACGGGATTGGGGGCGGGGAGGGCGTCCTGGGGGCCTCTTCGCCTGCTGCCCCCCTCCTCCACCCCGCCCAAGACTGGTCCTGTCCCAGCCTGGCGGGCAGCACCTCGTCCAGGTGCCATTAATTACGTGGAGGAGACGCCTCGTGCGCACACTCGAGCACTCACACACTCCACCCCAACGGAGGGTCTGCAGTCCCCCAGGCTTGCTGCGGGGCGGGGGGCGGGGGGCGAGGGCGAGGCCGCTGTGGGTGCACGCAGGACCTGCCCACCCAGACCCACTGGCCAAGGCGCGTCGCTACCCCAGTGCCAGTGGCCTGTCCCGAAGAGGGTGCCACGGACTCGTCTCCTGTTTTGCTCACTCCAAGTACTCACTCCAAGCCTGTTATCTTGCCATGTGTCCTTGGGCAAGTCCTTGCCCCTTCTCTGGGCCTCAGTGGAACGACAGAACTGGGGTCTCTACCTGAGGGTGGGGGTGTGTGTGTGCAGGAGAGCTGGTGGGCTGGGAGTGGAGCCCTGGGTGTGTCCCCTGGTCCCGGTGCCCTTGCCAGGCTAATGGGCTCCAAGACATTTGCTCTCTTGGCCCCTGAGGGCCGCACGGGTGCGGTGCCTCCCCAGAGACCTCCGAGTCAGCCTTCTTCCACAGATCCTTCCCCTTTCCTTTGCTAGCTAGGCTAGTCACCATACCAGGGCAGTGCCGCCGCCGCCACTCCAAATGGAGCTCCAGTCCCTCTGGGTCTCGGCAGCCTGCACCTGTCCTGTCATGGGAGTCTGGGGCCATGGGCACAGCCTCTCTGCTGGTCCGATGGCAGACAGTTTCCCTCAGGGTCACACCCTCAGGCACAGGTGTTGTCGCCGGTCCACCCCCCTTCTCTATCCTTGCCTGGCATCTGGCCAGACGTCCTCTCCCGTGACTTGCTTTGCACACTCAAGCTGTACTGGTCAAGGTTTCCTCCGGGCATCCAGCTCACTCATGCTGCTGGCCGAATCAGAGCCCTGGTTTCCTTGTCTGTGACCCCGTGGATGGGCATTCGTTCCCACCGCCCCCAGTCTTCGGCTGTCAGAGACAGTGCTGCCACCAGCACCTTGTGCCTGCCTGTCTGAGCCGCTGTTGGCACGACAGGCTCTGGCACGTACACCAGGAAGTGGTTTTGCTGGGACGTGGGCCCTTGGGTGCCCATCGCCGCCGCAGCCAGGTGTCGCTAATCTGTTGTTCCCCACGGGTGGCGGAAGCTGTGTTTGCTCCCACCAGCAGCATGGGCGCGGTCCTGTGCGCTCCACAGCCTGAGCAGCCTCGGGTCTTGTCCAGCCTTGACCGCTTGCCCACCTCCACAGGGAAAAGCGCTACCTCATTTTTGTGTGCCTTGTGTTTCCCTGGTCGGCAGTGAGGTCGGGCGGGCATCCTTGCACGAGTGTGTCAGACATTCCCAGCTCCGCTTCTGTGAATCTCCTTTGCTCATTTCCTTCCCGCTGTGCAGAAGCCTCGCTGGCCTGTTTCTAGGAGAAACCTCCCTAGCATCAAGGCCGAAGGCACTCTCATTTCCCCCCTACAATCACCCATGGCCCAGAAGCAGGCCATGTTGGAGTTGGTCTCCTCGTCGGAGCCTGGCTGGCCCATGTGGTCTTACTCGCCCAGCTTTCTTATCTCCGGGGAGGTAAATGCTGGGTAAGGGAGGAAACACAGGTGCTCTGTCACAGACCGGCTTTCCCAGTCGGCCTTGTGGGTGGGCTCCCTCCCTTTCTCCCCGCCGAAGGCCAAGACTGCCCCTCCTAATACAGGTGAACTGCTGCTCTTAACATCCACCGTGAGAATGTCTGTCCACCAAACCTTGGCGCTGGCCCTGCCATGGCTTGCACCCCACGTTGTCCTCTTTCTTGGTGTCTGCCATGATTTGTCTGGGATCCTGCCCCAGAGAGGGTGCTCCCGTGGGAGCATCTGTGGGCTCCATGTCACCAACTGGCCAGCTGACCTGCAGGCCGACTGTCAGTTCATTCCCTCTGCATTCAGCCTCGCCTCTCCTACTCTCCTTCCTTCCGTTACCTGCTGACTCCGAGTCCAGGACTCTCTGGCTCTCCCTTGGGGTGCCCGTTCCCCCCTCTGCCAGGGCTGGGCTGTGACGCCCCAACTACCTTTCCTTTGTCGCCTCTCGGCCCCCATTCTGCTCCGCGTCGCAGCACAGCTGACGCTCCTTCCTTCTTGGCTTTTCCTTTCTTGGCTTCTGCGAGCCCCCACCTTTGGGCTAATCTCCGCCCTCTCTGCCTGCCCACCCTCGGGACTCCCTCCTCCCTCTCCTTTGCTTGAGTTCAGCGTGGTGCCCGGTGCCGGTAGGCTCCCCGCCTCAGCCCCAGGACCCTTGGGGCCTCCAACACCATCCTCACTTGAGGTCCTGTCATCTGAGAGACCATCTGCCTGCCGATGGCTCCAAATGTCTTGTCTCTGGGTGGGACCCCTTCCCTGAGCCCCACACATGCTCATCAAACTGCCCACTGGAATGCCCCATGGGAACTTCAGAATGAAGATGTCCGGACAGGAGCGCTCCAGCCCCGCTCCACACGCCACCTGTCCCCGCAAGGAGCTGGCCTCTCCTTTCCCTACCACCCGGCCGCCAGCACCTCTCACCAAACCCCTGCTTCACGGGCCTTCTCGGCTGGCCCCAGAGCACCACACCCAGCTCCTTCTCACCGGGGGCCTTTGCCTTCCTTCCTCCTCTGGGTGGGACAAAAACCCAGCCCAAGAACTTCCCGTGGGGGCCCGCCTCCGCCTCTGCCCCAGCCTCCTCGTCCTCCCCCTCCCCCTCCTCCCCTTCCTCGTTCAAATCTCGGCAGAACCGTCCTCTCCTCCCAGAGGCCTCCTCTGCCAAGCCGCCCACATCAAAGGGGGTGTGTGTGTGCTGGAACACTCCCCGTCCACATTTCACATCATCAGCAGTGATTCATGGGTCATCCTGTGACACACAGACGACAGAGGTTTCAGTCTCTGCTTTGGGGGCATTGTGGCCTTCCTCCCCAGGCGGCCTTGCCCATATTTCTCACCCGAGGGTCCCCAGTGCCTAGGACAGAGTCTGACCCACAGGAGGCACTCAGTACCATCCTTCGAGCGAGCGCCCGAACCTGTCAGCCAGCTCCCGTCTGCCAGGGGCCTGGGGCCCCTTACCCCCGAGGGCTGTGGAGAGCCCAGCGGGTTTGACGTGAGGGGGTGACAATGATCAGACCCGCTGTGTGGTGAGCTGGGCAGCAGGGAGGCGAGTCTGAAGCAGAGGGCGCCTTCGGCAGCAGGCCAGAAGGCCAGACCAGATGGGGGGGGGGGGGCTGGGCCTCCTCAGGCAGAGGGCTTGAGAGAAAGGAGGGGATCCGGGCTCCGGGGAGGGAGAAGGCACAGGGTGGGCTCGAGCAGGGTCCCAGATTCCCCAGTTGTGTGTGGGCCCAGAGGATGGGATGGTGCTTCTCTGACATGGGGATCGCGCCGGCAGTTGCCTTTCCTCTCACCTTTCGTGAGAAGGGGGGTTGGAAAGTGAGGAGACAGAGGCAGGGAAGAGTTCCTGTGGCCACGCTTGCGCTTGAGAGCCCTGTGTGACACCAGGTAGGTACACACTGTGCCCTCTTCCTCCCACCCCCCCCCCCCAACCACCCAGGCGCTGTGGATGGCCGGGCTCCCTGCTGGTCGTAAAGGAATTGTAACTGTGCCGCCTGCTTGGCTCGGCTCCCAGGGTCTTCCGTCTCTTTGGCTTGGTCCGCCCGATTGCCGGTACTAGGCCCGGCACAGAGCCGGTGCCCAGCAGATGGTAGCCACGGGGAGAAAGCAGCTCAGAAACACTTCGCTGTGGGGTGGCACAGAGACGCTTCAATCAAGATTCACAGAGGGCCTGGGCTGCTAGGGGACGGGGTGCTCCCATAACACACCTCCTCTAGCAGTAGCTGTTGCAAATACAGCCCAAGGGACGACGGCCAGCCTCGCTGAGCACAGAGAACACAGGCAGGGCAGCAGAGGGGCCTTCAGTGCTTCTCTTCAGCTGACTGCTGCCCGGGAGGGCGACCTCGGCTGTGTCCCTTAACCTCCACGGGTTGAGGGGGAGCCCTGTCTGCTCACAACCCAGGAAGGGCTTCTCTGCTTCGCACCGCAGTCACCAAGGGCCCAAGCCCTGCACAGCTGAGTGGGCCTCTCCCGTCTCCTCCAGGGAGAGCCTGGGGTTCCCGCCTACCTCCTAACCAGGCAGTGCCCACCCACGCTTCCTAAACTGTGGCTTCAGACCAGGTCCCTGCCAGCCGACGATGGCTCTAGCTGCTCGACAGCCCTCTGCCTCCACCACCCACTCTGCTCACACACCCAGCTCCCGCTCCCAGAGTCTGGGGGCTCCCCACCCTGCCCCAAACCTCCCGCAGGTGTTTGGGTGGCCCGGCGGGCCCTCTCCTCCCTTTCTGTACTCGCCATTCCCACTCGGGCTGCTCCTACCTGGGGAACAGTACCTCCTCAGCTCCTTCCAGGCTGCCAGCTCTGTGTCCAGCTGCCCACTGGAAACTCACGGGTACAGGAGGCTCCCACTGGGCCCACATGGGCCTTTGGAGCATCACCCCAACATGGCACTCATGCTTCCCCACTCAGGGTACTGCTGGGCTGGGCAAGTGGCAGCACGCCTTCCGTCGGCCCGTCCTTCACAGACCCGGCTGGCTGCGGCACACTCCGTAACCCATGACAGCCCCTCGGGGGGTGGGAGGCTGGGTGGCCGCAGGCTCGGTACAAACACGGGACACAGGACGTGGCCAGACTCGTGCCTCTGCCTGGGGTCAGGGTTTGGATGGTTCTCGCGTCGAGAATCGGTGACGAGAGTGTGAATTGTCAGAACGTCTTCAGACATCTGCGTGCGGTCCTTTTAAACAACCGACCCACCCTACCCTGTGACCCAGCCCTGGCACCCCTCCTTGTTTACCCAGGAGAATGGACCACAAAGAGACTCACACAAGGATGTTCCCATCAGCTCTCATCCTAATAGCCCCATACCGGAGCCCACCCAAATGCCCATCCGCAGGAAGAGGGACAAGGGGCTTGCTGTGAATCCCTATGCTGTGGACCTCTGACCCTCACAACCACAAGGGTCTGGCTCACAGACGATACGCGAAGTGAGAAAAGCTAGACGCCGGAGTGGGACACCGTGTGATTCCACCGACACAGAATGCAAGAGCGGGCAGAAAGGATCTGTGGTGCAGGAGATCCCGAGGGCGGTTGCCTCCAGGGAGGCAGGAGTCACTGGCAAGGAGGTCAGAGGTACTTTCTGGGAAGACGTAAATGCTCTGTAGATTGACAGGGGGCTGGGTCAGTCCCTGGGTGGATGCAGTTTTCCAAAGGCACCAAACTGTGTACGCTTTGAACAGAGGCAGCAGTAAAAGGAGCCATGTTCTCTAAGGCTCCGTCCATCTGTTACGGAGCACCCAGTGCTATGAATTTTGTCTCCGCAAGGTCTGTATGAGTGTGTGTGTGTGTGTGTGTGTGTGTGTGTGTGTATGCCCGTTTGTATGTGGAAGCCCTAAACCCCGGGGGCCATATTTGGAGATGAGGCCTATAAGGGGGCAATTAACGGTTAAATGAGTTCCTAAGGGCCTGATCCGGTGGGAGTAGTGTTCTCCTAAGAAGAGATGCCAGAGAGCTCTGTCGGTCTGTCTGCCTCTCTCTTACTGCCTCTCTTTCTTCCCTCTCCCCCACCCCAAGTGCACAAAGAAGAGGTTCTGTGAGCACACAAAGAGATGGCGGCCACCTACAAGCTGGGAAGCGAGCTTTCAGCAGAAACCAGCCGGGCTGGCACCCTGGTCTCAGACTTCTCGCCTCCAGAACTACGAGAAAACCAAGGTCTGTCATTTAAGCTGCCCATTCTGCGGTATTTCCTGACGGTGGCCTGAGCTGGCTAAGACACCCGGGTTCCCTTGTGTTTGTCCGCGAGAGTCGCACTTCCTTAGAGGACCCCTGTTTCCTCATCTGTCAGTCTGGCTCATCTGCCTGTCCCACACGGAGGGCGCGAGAATCCCCTGTGAGACTGTTATGTGGGAGTGTTCTGAAGATTCCGAGTTCTTGTAGTCTCCTGAGGTGATACTGTGCTCCCCGCCAGGGTGGGTACAGTGCCTCTATCCAGGCTCCGCCTCCTGGATATCCTGCAGGGTGGGTGGTCGGGGTCAGAGCCCCACTGAGGGAGGGGGCAGTGGAAACTCAAGAGCTGTCAGTCATCAAGGTTCTGGGAATGGCAACTTCCAGGCTGTGGAGGGCAGCTACTGCCAGGCCGGGCTGGCCCAGTGTTCTCAGGCTCGATCCCCATCTTCCAGCCCAGCCTCCCCAGCACCTAGCCATGGCTGTTGCCGGTTCCTCGGAACGAAGCCCCTGAAAGGAGGGCAAGTCTGTCTCTCCTGACCTGCCACCACTGTGCCTGGAATAAGGGTGTGTCCTGCCCTCTAATGCCTTGACCCAGGTGAACTGAGTCCACTTCCTCCCTCGGGGGCCCGGCCCAGCCCGGCCCGGCCCAACCCAACCCAACCCAACCCAGTCCAGTGCTCCCTCAGTGAGCCCTGAAGCCTTTGCCCACTTGTCCATGGCCCCCCTTCCCGGGCTGCCTCTCTCCTAACCAACCTCAAGCCTTCTCCAAATGCGAGTGCTCCTTTAGCCTCCGGGAACCCCGTGTACAGGGGACTTCCTGTCCCTGTCCCTGGGGAAGGAAAGGTATGTTTTCGTTTTATCTTTTCCCTCCCTCCGTCCTCCCCATGGGGAGGGAAGGAAATTCCATCCCTGCGAACTTAGGGAGCTCCCAGGGCCTTCCCCAGACAAAAGAAGGCCCTTCTTTAATTCATCCAACAAGGAGCTAAGCTGTACCCTCTACGTTCCACTGATTACACTACGTGCTGAGCCTACGCCTGGACATCAGAGCAGAAGAACTACACCCTGCCGTAACTCAGGGCGTCGTCTAAGGGGTGACCACAGACCCTAAGGACACCACCCCCCAAGCAAACGCAGAGGGATGCGCTCTGTCATACCCGTCAAGGGGACCCACTCCACCCCAACCCCAGTGCCCTAGCATCCACCCAGGTGGCAGTAAGTGCACTCTTTGTGCGCATTTCCTCCCAGGGGATGGATGGTACAGAGATACAAAGGTCAACCAATGTTCACTGAGCGCATCCTCCAAGTCGAGTATGGCTCTAGAGTTCAGGGATCTGGGCAGTGAACGCAACGAGAAGAGTCCAAAGAGAATAAAGGGTGTACCTCTTGGCCTCTTTTTTCTTCTTCTCCCCAATCCCCCGCCCCCCCTCCTCTCTGCCTTTTATTTATTTATTTATTTATTTATTTATTCACTTCTGTGGTGCCTGGCAAAGACCATCCTCTTGAAAACCAGGACTCTTGACTGTTGGGGTCAGGTGCTCGAAACAGAAAAGTTTCAGCGTCAAGACAAAACTTTGAGTGTCAAGACTCATCAAGTGTGTCGGTCTCAGAGCATAGGCGGTGCCCCATAAATGGCAGTGTAGGGAGGAGTGAAGGGAGGCCAAAGAGCTGTTGTCTCGTTCAAAAGGAACCGAGAGCTTGACCTGTGGATGGGTTGGGAGTGCACGTGGGAGGACCGTAATTCTGATCACTCCTGAGTCTTTGTGGATCTGCGCTAAGTATCATACCCGCTGATACCTATAGAATGGCAAATATGACTAGTGCTATGAAGGAAAGGCACACAATGCTGTGTGAGTACTCTGAAGGGGGATATGAATCGGTCTAGAAAGCCAAGGAAGTCTCTCCTAAGAAAATGGCACGGGCGCTGAGGCCTGAGGGACGGGTAGGGGATGCCCAGGGAAAGGAAGAAGGTAAGCGCATCCCGGGCCAAGGGTACAGCAGTGTTCAAATGTCCAGTGGTGGGAACCATATTACCTAAGGGGGGGGGTCTGAAATAGGACAGGTCAAGCGAGGGTGGAAGGCCGGCTTGAGATCATCCTGATTGGCAGACGCCTTATCAGAGCTCTCAGGCTGTGTAAATCAGGGTTAGGAATTTTGGCCCAGGGTTAAGAATTCAAAGCACAGTGGGGAGCCGCTGAAGAATTTCTAAGCAAGGGATTAATGTGGTCAGATTCGCATTTTTTTTGGTGCCAATTTTAAATACAGTTTTATTTAAGACATTGCATTTTCCACTTAGCAATGCAGTGCTTATAAAGTGCAATGTTTATTTCCTTTCCCTGTGCACAGATTCCATATTCAAGTATCAAGAATGCCCAGTTTTTTTGCTATCGCAGCTCAACATTACAACTGCCATGGAATTTGCTACAAATTTGGGTCCTTTGAATATTGTGTGTGGAACAATGCTCAACCTATTTATTCTCAGATTGGTTTAGTCAACCTCTTCAACGGTGGGCCCAGAGGAGGCACCACCAGAGGGAGGAGCTCCACCACCAGGGAAGCCTCCAGGCATTCCTCCTGGCATGCCCCCTGCACTCTGGTACAGCTTGGTGATGATGGGGTTGCAGACTTTCTCCAACCTTCACTACCTACTCCGACAACCAGCCTGGTGTGCTTATTCAGGTGTATGAAGGTGAGCGTGCCATGACCAAGGGCAACAATCTACTTGGAAAGTTTGAACTCACAGGCATACCTCGTGCTCCTCGTGGTGTCCCTCAGATTGAGGTCACTTTCGATACAGATTCGCATCTTAAGGGATCACTCTTGCTGCAGTGTGGGGAAGGTTCTGGATGGGGCAAGGTGGTCTTTTGGCCAGACCAGTTGGTGGGATACTGTGAATCCCAGCCGGCAGAGAACAGCTTAGATGGGAAGGAGTCAGCGTTTGCTCACAAACCCTCTCAAACAATTCTGAGAAACCGTGGATCCCCTCGCACATGGGAGTTGACATTTAAAATATTTCAGTCTAAGCCCAAGTAGTAAATATGTCATTTCTGCTATATCGTAAGTGTTGAAGTTTTTTAAAACAAAACTTGAGCGTCACGATTTTGATGGCACCCAGTGAAATCTAAAGATCCTGGCCATTTGACACCCATCACCACTGACTTAAAAACACGAGAAAAAGCTCTCCTTTAAGTTGGAAAATCGACACCCACATTTCATCTCCGTGAACTCATATCTCCATCCCCCTTCCCTCACATAATGTTATCCGAATGTAGTCTGTCTTTTATCCTCGGCGTCTCTTGTGGAACCCTATAGTGTTTCTCTGCAACAAAAGTGTATAAACAAATTGAAATGCTATTGTATTCTTTGTGACTTTTATTCACTGTGCTAAGACTCCACATTTTTGAAGTTTCCACCACCACAATTATTGATCATAATACCCAGTTGCTCAGAATAACAAAGATAGTAGAGTTTTCAAAAACTAATTCATTGACCTGAAAAGCAAAATTTGGTTGGAAATGAATTTTTAGGAGAGATGGATGGGATTTTTTTTCCCCAAAGATGAATGTTTTCACAGGGAAATATGAGGGGTGTGAATGCGAGGCAAGATTATTTACCTTTTTATTTTTTTTTCCAAAAAATTTTTTTAAATTCTTTTGGAGTTTTTTAAATCCAAAGAAGCAGATGAGCCTAGCCACAGCAGCTGGGAAACAAAAAGAAAAGAAAAGAGAACAAAAAGAAAAGAAAAGTCATCAAAATCAGAAAGGCAAAGTAAAACTGTCACTATTTGCTGATGACATGATACTTTATGTATGTAGAAAACCCTGAAACCTCCACCCCCCCCCCCAAAAAAAACCCCTATTAGAACTAATAAATGGATTCAGTAAATTTGCAGGATACAAAACCAGCATACAGAAATCTGTTGCCTTTCTATACACTATTAACTAACTACCAGGAGGAGAAATTGAGAAAACAATCCCATTTACAACTGTACCAGAAAGAATAAAATACCTGGGAAAAAAAACTTGACCATGGAGGTAAAAGACCTGCACTCTGGAAACTATAAGACACTGCTGAAAAAAACTGAAGACAACGCACAGACAAACAGAAAAAAAACAGATATTCCATGCTCATGGACTGGAAGAAGTAATATTATTAAAAATGTCCAACTAATACTTTATGTGGAAAACCCAAAAGACTCCACTCCAAAACTGCTAGAACTCATACAGGTATTCGTTCAAGTGTCAGGATATAAAATCAACGCACAGAAATCAGTTGCATTTCTATACACCAACAGCAAGACAGAAGAACGAGAAATTAAGGAGTCCATCCCATTTACAACTGCTCCCCAAACCATTAAGACACGTAGCAATAAACCTAACCAAAGAAGCAAAGAATCTGTACTCAGAGAACTATAAAGTACTCATGAAAGAGCTCGAGGAAGACACAGAAGAAATGGGAAAATGTTCTATGCTCACGGATTGGAAAAACAAATATTGTGAAAATGTCTGTGCTACCCAAAGCCATCTGCACATTTAATGCAATCTCTATCAAAATACCATCCATTTTCTTCAAAGAAATGGAACAAATAATCCTAAAATTTATGTGGAACCAGAAAAGACCCCGAACGGCCAGAGGAATGTTGAAAAGGAAAACCAAAGTTGGCGGCCTCACAATTCCAGACTTCAAGCTCTATTACAAAGCTGTCATCATCGAGACAGTGTGGTACTGGCACAAAAACAGACACATAGACCAATGGAACAGAATAGAGAGCCCATAAATGGACCCTTAACTCTATGGTCAACCAATCTTTGACAAAGCAGGAAAGAATGTCCAATAGAAGAAAGACAGTCTCTTCAACAAATGGTGTTGGGAAAATTGGACAGCCACATGCAGAAGAATGGAACTGGACCATTTCCTTACACCACACACAAAAATAGACTCCAAATGGCTGAAAGACCTCAATGTGAGACAGGAATCCATCAAAATCCTTGAGAAGAACACAGGCAGCAACCTCTTGGACCTCAGCCTTGCGGCAACTTCTTCCCAGAAACATCACCAAAGGCGAGGGAAACAAAAGCAAGAATGAACTACTGGGACTTTGTCAAGGTCGAAAGCTTCTGCACAGCAAAGGAAACAGTCAACACAGCCAAAAGACAACCCACGGAATGGGAGAAGATGTTTGCAAACGACATATCACATAAAGGGCTAGTACCCAAGACCTATAAAGAACTTCTCAAACTCAACACCCAAAGAACAAATAATCCAATCAGGAAAGGGGCAGAGGACATGAGCAGACATTTCTGCAAAGAAGACACCCAGATGGCCAACAGACACATGAAAAAGTGCTCCACATCGCTGGGCATCAGGGAACTACAAATCAAAGCCACAATGAGATACCACCTCACACCGGTCAGAAGGGCTAACATCAACAAGTCAGGAAATGACAGATGCTGGCGAGGGTGCGGAGAAAGGGGAACCCTCGTACGCTGTTGGTGGGGATGCAAGCTGGTGCAGCCACTCTGGAAAACAGCTGGAGGTTCCTCAAAAAGTTGAAAATAGAGCCACCCTATGACCCAGCAATCGCACTACTGGGTATTTAGCCTAAAGATACAAATGTCGTGATCCGAAGGGACACGTGCACCCCAGTGTTTACAGCCGCAATGTCCACAATAGCCAAACTATGGAAAGAGCCTAGATGTCCATCAACAACAGATGAATGGCTAAAGAAGATGTGGTATGTGTACACACACACACACACACACACACATACCCCCAATGGAATACTATGCAACCATCAAAAGAAATGAAATCTTGCCATTTGCAAGGACGTGGATGGGACTAGAGGGTATTATGCTGAGTGAAATAAGTCAATCAGAGAAAAAGACAATTATCATATGATCTCTCTGATATGAGCGATTTGAGAGGCAAGGTAAGGAGTTGTGGTGGGGTAGGCAGGGAAAAAATGAAACCAGATGGGACCAGGGAAGGAGACCAACCATAAGGGACTCTTAATCTCCAGGAAACAAACTGAGGGTTGCTAGGGGATGTGGGGGGGTAGGGATAGGGTGGCGGGGTGATGGACATTGGCGAGGACATGTGCTATGGTGAGCGCTATGAATTGTGTAAGACTGATGATTCACAGACCTGTACTCGTGAAGCAAATAATACATTATGTGTTAAAAATTAATTAATTAATTAATTCAATGTCCATACTACCCAACGCAATCTACAGATTCAATACAATCTGTATCAAAAATACCAATGGCATTTTCCACAGAGCTAGAACAAACAATCCTAAAATTTGTATGGAATTCCAAAAGATCCCAAATACCCAAAGCAATCTTGAGAAAGAAGAAGAAAGAAAGCTGGAGGTATTATGCTCCCAGGCTTTAAGTCATACTACAAAGCTGCAGTAATCAAAACAGTATGGTACTGGCACAAAAACAGAAACATAGTTCAGTAAAACAGAATAGAGAGTCCAGAAATAAACCCACCCCTGAGTCTTTTTTTTAAATTAACATATAATGTATTATTTACCCCAGGGGTACAGGTCTGTGAATCATCAGTCTTACACAATTCACAGCACTCACCAGAGCACATACCCTCCCCAGTGTCCATAACCCAGCCACCCTATCCCTGCCTCCCCCCCAACTCCAGCAACCAGAAGTTTGTTCTCTGAATTTGCAGGTCGGATTCTGCTGCTTGTTTGTTTATTCATTCGTTTTGTTTCTTAGATTCCACCCAGGAGTGAAGTCATATGGTATTTGTCTTTCTCAGTCTGACTCGGTCAGATGAAAAATGGTACGACTTCATCCTTTTTTATGGCTGTGTGATATTCCATTGTGTGTGTGTGTGTGTGTGTGTGTGTGTGTGTGTGTGTACGTGTGCATGCTCCACATCTCCCTTATCCATTCGTCTATTGATGGACATTTAGTTTGCTTCCGTATCTTGACTACTGTAAATTATGCTGCAGTAAACATAGGGGTGCACATATCTTTTCCAAGTAGAGTTTCCTTTGTCTTTGGGTAAATACCAGTAGTGGAAGTAGTGCATCATATGGTAGTTCTATTTTCGATACCCTTGTGCACTGTTGGTGGGAGTGTAAACTGGTGCAGCCACTATGGAAAACAGTATGGAGGGTCCTCAAAAAACCTAAAAAGAGAAAAACCATGCGATCCAGCAATCTCCCTTCTAGCTATTTATCGAAAAGTAAAAGAATAAACAAATAAAAACACAAAACAGGAATATGCACCCCTATGTTTGTCGCAGCATTATTTACAATAGCTGGGATATAGAAGCAGCCTAAATGTCCATCGATAGATAAATGGGTAAAGAAGATCTGGCGCACAGGCTGCGAAATACTACTCAGCCACACAAAGGAAGGACATGCTGCCATTTGGGGCAACGTGGATGGACCTACAGGGTATCCTGTTAAGTGAAATGAATCAGACAGAGAAAGACAAATAACTGCGTGACTTTACTTACATATGGAATCTAAAACAAAACAAAACAGACGAAACAAAATAGAAGCAGGCTCATGGATACAGAGAACAAAATGATGGTTTCCAGAGGGGGAGGAGGGTAGAGGGGTAGTGTGGATGAAATAGGCGAAGGGGATTAAGAGGTACAGGCTTCCATTTATAAAACAAATAAGACACGGGGGATGTAGTGTACAGCATAGGGAATATATAGCCAATAACACTGTAACAACTTTGTATGGAGAGGGATGGCGACGAGACTTACTGTGGTGGCCATTTTGTGCTGTATACAAGTGTCAAATCACTATGCTGAAAACCTGAAACTAATACAATAGTGTACATCAATTATTTTCCAGTTGAAAAAAACATCAGAAGAAAAAAAAGAAGAAGAAGTGGACTTAAGCAGACTTAATGTAGTATGCCATCTCATTCTTTAAATTCCTTCCTGGAGGCCAGCCAACAATCGCACAACGATCTCTCATCAAAAGCTGTTTTTAAGGGCCTATCAATCAGCTGACAACTCACTCAAGTCCTTTAGGAAGCCACCTGGCCTGCGAAAGGATTGGTTCTCCAGTCGTTAGAGCCCGCTGTTCCACAATTTCTGAGAAATAAACCAAAAGCCTTTGCAAACACATGGCTATACGTTCTATCTCTTACTCTTTCACTTAGAAGAGTGAGTACTAGGCTCTCAACAGATGAACGGATAAAGAAGGTGTGGTCTATATGCATATAGTGGAATACTATGCAGCCGTCAAAAGAAATATAAAGTCTTGCCATTTGCAACGACGCGGGTGGAACTAGGGGGTGTTACGCCAGGCAAAAGAAGTCAATCAGAGAAAGACAGGTATTACATGGTCTCACTGATTTGAAGAATTGGAGAAACAAGACAGAGGATCATAGGGGAAGGGAGGGAAAAACGGAACAAGACGAAACCAGAGAGGGAGACAGACCACAAGAGACCCTTAATCTCAGGAAACAAACTGAGGGTTGCTGGAGTGGAGGGGGATGGGAGGGATGGGGTGGCTGGGGGATGGGCCTTGGGGAGGGTATGGGCTATGGTGAGTGCTGTGAAGTGTGTAAGACTGATAACTCACAGACCTGTACCCCCAAAACAAATAATACATTTTATGTTAAAATAATAGAGAGAAAGAAAGAAAGAAGAGTGACTACTACTTTGCTCCAAGTGATTTGCTTGGAAAAGTCAGGGCACACTGAGCATTAATTTAAATAGGCTTGACAATAATTAGTTCTTGATTAAAATGCCCTTACCTTATGCATGTTTTCCACATATTGCTGCTAAAACTTTGAAGCTGCAGATCTAGCTCATTCAATGTGTGGGGAATATATGCCCTGGAACTTTACTAGAGAAAGCCCTCATCGTTGTTACGCCGATGAAGCGCATCGCCCTTAATTTCTGTCTGAACAGTCTGACCTTTTCCCCGCCAAGTTAAATGATTGCGTTAATATGCAGACGGAAGAATTAAAAAAAAAAGATTTTATCTATTTCTTCGAGAGAGAGTGAGCACGAGTGGGGCGGAGGGGCAGAGGGAGAGGGAGAAGCAGACTCCCTGCCGAGCAGGGAGCCCGATGCTGGGCGGGATCCCAGGACGCTGGGGTCATGACACGAGCCGAAAGCAGACGCTTCACTGTCGGAACCACCCTGGCGCCCCTGGAAGAATATGTTCTAAACCACTAGGAAACACGTGATAGGATACCTCTTTGAATATTATAATATAATATAATACAGTAATAATAATATATTACTAACACATGATAGGATACCTCTTTGAATATTATAATATAATAGAACAATAAGAATAATATATTACTAACGTCTTCAATACTGAGGTTTAAATGCTCTAGAGGTATCCCATTTTGTCCATTTTCTAATCGGTTGCAAAACTGGGTGACAAGACTCATCACCTGGTATGTTATAAACGTACGTGATCTGTAACTAAAACGCTATGCTATCAGATAAGGCATTATAATAGAAAGTATGGCAGGCATCCCTGCGTGTTTTTCGCTCTAGCGTTGGTCTTTTGGGAATCAATAAGTCACAATCATGTAAACCTCAGAAATAAAGTCACTAATTTTATTAGGCGTTGTGGTCAGCCTTTCCTCGTGTCATTTTAAGAAAAATGAATGGATATAGATCTAAATATTGATTGTTTTGTTAACTGGCCTTTAGTTTATTTTAAAAAGGTTGAAAATATAATACATTTTGTCAGGTTAAATACAGTAGTGATTATGGGAATGTTTATTGATTTAATTTGTTAAAAATAGTTTTAAACTATTTTTTAATATTTTATTTATTTATTTGACAGAGAGAGATCACAAGTAGACAGAGAGGCAGGCCGAGAGAGAGAAAGAGAGAGGCAGGCTCCCTGCCGAGCAGAGAGCTCGATGTGGGACTCGATCCCAGGACCCTGAGATCATGACCTGAGCCGAAGGCAGCGGCCTAACCCCCTGAGCCACCCAGGCGTCCCAGTTTTAAACTATTTTAAGAAGGTAATTTATCTCAAAAATCTTATGAACTTTTTTTTGTCTGTGTTATTACGTGTGTCTAGAATATATGGTAGCATCAGAAAATACTCCATATATAAAATGACATTCTCAAGGTAATGTGAAAGTGATGATTATTCTAACCTGATTAAGTTATTTGTGTCTTTCCTTTCAGGCCCAAGCATCAAGAATAATTGTCCAATAAATTATTATGGGGGGGAAAGGAGTCTATTTTTCAGAATGTATAAATTATGTAATAATATTGTGGCACATTGGATTTCAAATAATCAACACAGGCTAAAATACTGGTAGTTTGGAACCATGCATCATTCCCAGCAGAATTTAATGTGTGTAAGGTAGGAAAATCCAAGCCTTACAGAATATTTTGATGATTGAATTAAGTCACTGATGGAGAGTTTTTCTAAACTAATAATTGGGGGTGCCTGGGTGGCTCAGTGGGTTAAAGCCTCTGCCTTCAGCTCAGGTCATGATCCCAGGGTCCTGGGAATGAGCTCTGCATCGGGCTCTCTGCTCAGCAGGAAGCTTGCTTCCCCCCCTCTCTCTGCCTGCCTCTATGTCTACTTGTGGTCTCTATCTGTCAAATGAATAAATAAATAGTCTTTTAAAAATAAACTAATAATTGGTAGTATTCCTTTATTTTTCCCAACTCACTGGGGTTTCAAAATCCTGGGATAATACCCTTCAGTTATCAGTATGAATATTTCAGGATGAATAATGAGTATGGTTTCCTTTGTAACGTTCAAGAACTTGATTGTGGAGATGGGTAGCATGCATAAACAAAACATCAGGTCCTTAGCACCTGAATGTGAAAATCAAACATTGACTTGCCCCTTTAACCCTTGGAATGTGTGTACATTCCCAGATGAACAGAAACCCCTTTTTTGTAGACCCGTCCTTGACAGTTGGACTATGGGGGTATATGTAAGGAAGTGTTGAAAAGTAAATTTGATAGTTTGAAGGTAGAGTGAACATGATTTGGGGTTGGAGTCGATAGTGTTTGGGGGTGTTGGAGGAGATTCTTGGTGCAAGTGGTATTTACCCTTCACCTTTGTCTGGTAAATTGTGTTGTTCCTTTTAGCAGTGCTTTCATGCATGCAGTTGGTCCCTAGACCCAGAACAGAATTAGGCTCCGTGGATTTGAGGCCTGGGTATGTTAGGCATTTTTGTGATTGAAAGTCCCCTACAGAGTCCCACTTCCACTCTTGGTGTGGTCTACGGATTGCGTACCCTTTTCAGTAGCTTCTCGTATCCTTGTGCCTGGACTTACTGCTCTGTAAGTAACTGCTTAATTCCCTAAGGGCCGGGTCTGTGCCTGTTTGGGTTCTCTGCTCTTCTGAGCCCGAGCTAGTGTGTGGCCCATGGAAGGCGCTCAACCCATAGCTGTGGCAGAAGTTCATCTTCACGATCTCACTGTCCCCTGTAGTCTGCGCCCTACTACTACACTGGTACCTTCCCTGCCGGACACCCATGGCTGCAGGTGTGTTAGCAGGTAGCTGGGCCGAGGGCGCCGGAGTCGCCTCCGTAGGTACTAGCTCATCACCGAGGTCCTCGTCCTCGAGGTCCTTGCGGCAGACTCAGCTGCCAGGACAGCGGCCTCCTCGCTAGTCACCGATGAGGGGAAGGTGCCCATATAGGCGCCGCCCTCGTCTGGGCTCTGGACTACAACTCCCAGGATCCTTTGGGAGGGCAGGAGCGCCTCTGCGCGCCCTTGGGAGTCAGGCGCGAGCAACAGCCCTTTCAGAGGAGTGTGTAAAGGAGAGGTTGCGACTCCAGAAACTCGGCGGCGGCCCGGGAGCAGCTTGGCAGGTGGCGTTGGCCGCGGAGCGCACGTGTCCTGTGTGCCTGTGGCAGGCTCCGCGGCCGTTCGGAGCCTGCGGCTAGGCGGTAGTGGGGTGACTTCGGCGGCCGGCGGGACCGAGTTGCCATGGTGACGGCCGTGCGTGGCTGCGTGCGGCGCCTGGGGGGGCGCTGTCTGGCGGGCACGGAGCTGCGAGCGCTGGAGGTAAGCGGGCGCGCGGGCTGACGGCACCGCCCGCGGCGGCGCTTCTCCGCCGCAGCGGTTGACACCCAAAGGGCTCGGTGTTGGAGCCCACTCCTCGAACGCGAGGAAGAGCGAGAGGAGGGACAGAGAGGCGAGCCCTCGGGCTGCCCCTGAAGGAGTGGGTCAGTCCTTGCACAGAGTGAGGGAGGAGAAGGGTTGGGAAGCGCGGAGAACTTCAAGACTGGATGTTTGGTGCGGAAGAGGCAGCCGTTGCCTTGAGAGGTCAGGCAGCCACCGTTCCCTGCCGGGCACCGCTGTGCAATAGAAATATAATGCGAACTCCGTGGGTGCTGGATTAGAAGTGGAGAGAAAGTGGTGAAATTAACTTTAACGCTGTGTTTTATTTAAGACACCATATCCAAAAGTATTACTTCGGCGTGTGATCAATGTAAGAATTGATCAGTGACATATGGCACATTCTTTTCTCCTTCACTAACTCTTCAAAATCCATTGTGTATTTAACCTGTACAGCACCTCTCAAGTCACACTCAGCACAAACTGCACAGCTGCCCCACTGGACAGCACAGCCCCAGACTGTTCTCTTGGCTGCCCCCTCAATGGGGCTGGGTGTAGAGGAGTAGCTCAGATGTCATCTACTGCCTGTTGTAAACCCTGCCTTGCCAAGATTCCTGCTACTTAGGCATTCAGTCATTCCTTCTATTTCATTCTGGTTCCACTTAACAAAGCACTGCCATGTCTCTTACCTCATTTTGAAGGGCAGCGCCTATAACGCAGGTAGAATAGGTGATAACACAGTTTCACAGGCAAGGGGCACCCAGTCACTTCTTTTTTTTAAAGATTTTATTTATTTATTTGACAGACAGAGATCACAAGTTTGCAGAGAGGCAGGCAGAGAGACAGGGGGAAGCAAGCTCCCCGCAGAGCAGGAAGCCCAATGCGGGGCTCAATCCTAGGACTCTAGGATCATGACCTGAGCTGAAGGCAGAGGCCTTTTTACCTTAGTTTGCTGCAGGACAGGGCCAGAGTGTCTCATGGTTTCTTCCTCCTTCTCCAGCACTACCTTCCCAGGACTCATCTCATACCCCAAAAGAATGACCCAGAAGAACAGGGAAACACTGGGCTCCTGACAGTCTATTTAGAAGTGAGCTGGGATTTCTTTTTCCTCTCTGAAAGTCTCCCTCAATTCTTACATAGACAGTGTATCATCCTCCCTGCCCTGCAATATTTCTGCTGAGCCAGTTGCCTTGAGAAGACTGAGTCTCAAACTCCTCACAGATTGCCCATTTTGGAAGAAATTGGAACCCATAGGACACCCTTTTGTAGTTTTCTCCTCTCCACCCATCATTTGATCATTAATCATACCTTTGAGATTACTCTCTTCCTCAAACTTCTCTATTATGCAACATGCAAGACCCAATCCTGGGCATGAAGGGACTTACAGCCTGTTGGGGGAAGATACAACAGGACAATATCTGAATAGGCAATGATGAAGTAATAAGAGATTGCGTGATTAACCACCCATATCACAACTTTAAGCAGGAAGTACTATGGGGAACAAAAGAAGGAGAAATTTAAGCTACCTTTGGAGACCTAGAAATGATAGGCAGTTTCCAGGCTAGAGAAGAATATGACAAAGGCTCAGGGACAAAAATGTACAGTTTTTTTTCAAGGACTAGTGAGAAGACAAGCTACGGTAGAAAATATGTCAGGGCATAAATTGAGTTTTATACACATGAATAAACCCAGATGGTGTTTACACACTTTTAAAAAATTATTGTGGCAAGGGGTGCCTGGGTGGCTCAGTGGGTTAAAGCCTCTGCCTTCCGCTCAGGTCATGATCTCAGGATCCTGGGATGGAGCCCCGCATCGGGCTCTCTGCTCTGTGGGGAGCTTGCTTCCTCCTCTCTCTCTGCCTGCCTCTCTGCAAACTTGTGATCTCTGTCTGTCAAATAAATAAATTAAATCTTTGAAAAAATTATTGTGGCAAAATATATATAACACAGAAGTTACCATTCTAGCCATTTTTAAGTGTGCAGCTCAGTGGCATTAAGCACATTGACATTGTTGCTGAACCATCATCACCATCCATCCCAAGAACTTTTTCGTCTTCCCAAACTGAATCTCTGTCCCCATTAAACACTAACTCCACATCTCCCTCCCTCTCCCAGCCCCTGGTAACCACCATGTATGACCTTGCTCTAGTAAGTGGAATCTCTGGTATGTGTCCTCTTGTGTCTGGCTTGTTGTGCTCAACACAGTGTCCTCAAGGTAGGTGTGTAGATGCTTAACAGTCAGCTTCACTGGACCTTACTGTGTATGCATTATGAAGCAGGGAAAAGAAGTTTAAAATGAAGGTTGCCATGTTGCAGGCAGTATTTTAGGGCAAGCCTAGAGGGGGTTTGGAGGAGGGAAGACCCAAAGGACCTAACATGGTTTTGCATGTGTGTGGCTTAGGGTTTTGTTTGTTGGGTTCATTGGTTGGTTGTTTGATTTGGTTATTGTTTGTTTTGTTTAGCTCAGAAGCTTGGCAAAATTACAGCCTTTGTATGACCTAAATGAAAAACTATTAGTGGGCCTCAGGAAGCCCTCCAAGAATCTGTGGTTCTACACATCAGAAGGGTTTCAAAGATCTAATTTACAGTACTTTGCCAATGAGTAAAAGGACAAAAAAGGCGCCCACTTTTTCCAGAACAGTTAGCTCAAGTAGTCACTCATGGATTTCTGCAGGGTTTCCTGTGGCCTACTAAGGAGGCACAACCTGGTCAAGCCTGTGCAGAGACCTGGAGGAAATGCTTGGTTTTTGGTGCCAGCTAGTTGTCTTTGCTGGATGCAAGAAAACAGGCACAAGAGAGTTTGTCTTTTATTTTATTAGCCACAGTAAAGAAGGTGCTTATTTACTATGATGTTAGGTCAGTTTCAAAATTAAGAAATTTACGTTAGTTTTCAAAGTGGCAAATTTTTAAAAAGATTTATTTATTTATGAGAAGTGGGGGAGGGGCAGAGGGAGAGAGAAAGAATCTCAGGCAGACTTCCTGCTGAGCACAGAGCCTGATGCAGGGCTCCATCTTACCACCCTGAGATCACAACTTGAGCTGAAACCAAGTCTGACAGTCAACCAACTGAGCCACTCAGGCGCAAATTTTTCAACATTCCACGTTGCATATAAATTCAGATCTATGAGTCTAATAGCAGTGCGTCTCTTTTCAAGACTAGGGAAGAAGATTTAGAGCAAAAAATAAATGAATAGATTTCACGTTTTATCTCCATTTTTTGTGTTGGGCATAGGAATTGGCACAAGGTTTTCAGAGACTTTGAGATCTAAATAACACTATTGCTTTCTGTAATTTAGGCTAGTTTGTTAAATATGATTTACATACCTGAGACGCAGAATTTAAGAGAGAAGCAGCTTAAAGAAATTAGTTCTTTCACGGATATGAGAATAAACAGTTTAGTTGCATTTTATGGACTAGTCAGAGCATAAACCTTTTTTAGTCTTAATTGTCCGCATCATTTAAAATTGTGCTGTTTGCGTTTAGATTGTGATGTAAGACTCAACAGTGCAGCCTCTGACAAAGCCAGCTCCTCTGGAAGCATCACTTTGAAAACTCTATTCCCTCTGGGAACACAAACATCCAGATTCTCTCCAGCCCTCTTGGCAAGGGACATCAATCCCTGCAGTGCTTCATCGATCTGAGCCAAGATCCCTGGCCTTTGGCTGCTTCTCAGGGACCTGTCATACATTTTCATTCTCTTATTTGCAAGAAAATTAATTATAGAGTTTGATGATTGCTTTTTTTGGCATTTCAAGAGCTTTCTGTATTGTGTTTTTAAAATCTTGCTTTTATTATCTTTCTGAAAATTTCTTGAAAAAGTGTAACAGTTGCCTTTTGAGACTTTAATCCTAATCCTTAAATTTGTTAAACTGGCCATCAGATCACATTAATGGATATGGGGGAGGAGAACGTTTAGGAATCCATCAATCCTTTTTAATTTACAGTCAAAAGGAATTATTTTAACATTATGACAACATTAAGAAAAACAGAAGTCGTCAGGAAAGCACCCATGATCTCACTGTTCAATGTGATCAACTTTCGTTTGTCTGTGTTCCCTTTCAGGTTGCTCAGAAATATACACAGGCTGTCATTGACTCTGTCACTTAAATGCTAGGTGCTAGGCAAGTTCTAGAACCACTCTGAGTGTATTTCTGTTATGAAAGAGTATAAGAGGTATATACCTCACAGGGTTGTTATGAAGGTTTCATATATGTAACTTCTGACCATGGTGCCTAGCATGTGCAGATACTCAACAAGTATTTCCCTTCCTGCTTCCTCTTACCCTCAAAAACTTATGCTATTCCCAAAGGATAATATTCCTTGGGAATTCACTACTTTCCCCGCACCCCCAGGAATACAGCCCTGGCTACTGCAGCAAAGCCAGTATGTTCTCAAGTACCAGCCATGTGCTATTTCTAGATAATCGATGCCTAATGGCACCAAGTATGGTCATATTATCTCTTGTCTATGAATTGTCTGACTTCTGTCCATTTGCCTGCTCTCCCAGAGCCAGCCCATTCTAGTCTCTGACCCTCCTTTCATAGGCAACAATATGGGTTGCGTCTTCTGCTCCTTCTAGTTGTTGTGATGTGGTTCAGGCCATTCCCTCCCACTGTTAAGTCAAAACTCTTCTCTTCCACGGTGGTGTCTGGGGTAAATCCAGCTTACTCTCCTCTTTCACTTGAATAATTGTCCCCAAAGCAGATTCTTTACCTTAAAGCGTCCCATCATTTGGTATACTAATGCTTGCTGGGTTTTTTTAATTAGTAAAAAAATATGTTGTAGCAACACTAACATATTTCTTCTTGTAGAAGAGAAAAACTGTTTATAACTCTATTATTCAACAAGACTTATCTCACATTTGTGCATTTCCTTCTGATCTTTGTACCATTTGGGCATTTCCTTCTGATCTTTGTACCATTTGGGTGAGTATTTTTGTCATCATATCACCTTTTCTACTTATACATGTAATTATGAGGTTCTAGATGTTTTAAATCCCCAAGGAGACAGTTAGGGTGTTTTTTTTTTCTTTTTTTTAGAGATCACAAGCAGGCAGAGAGGCAGGCAGAGAGAGAGGAAGAAGCAGGCTCCCTGCTAAGCAGAGAGCCCGATTCGGGGCTTGATCCCAGGACCCTGGGATCATGACCTGAGCCGAAGGCAGCGGCTTAACCCACTGAGCCACCCAGGTGCCCCAGTTAGGGTGTTTTTAAGATCAGATTATAATTACCTTTGAAGGTGAATGTGTTTGAAAGCAACTATAAAAGCACTAGAAACTTAAAAGAGCATAAGCTTTCCATTCAGAAACAGTGAAAAGGATTGTTTTCCTGGAGTATGGAGTCTATGTGGGCAGGAGTAGGAGGAGATGAAGCCAGACAGGTTCATCAGGTCCAGGTTGGCAAAGGTCTAGAATACCACCTGAAGGAATGTGGTTTCATCTTAGAAGGAGTGCACGCTTCTCCTCTGCAGCTGATTTTTAAAACGAAGTGTGCTGTGCCTAGGTTTGCATTTATTTATTTATTTATTCATTCTTTCTTTTTAACAAAATTTTAAAAAAACTTAAAAATTTTTTATGTTATGTTATTTCAAATGGTCACTCTGCTATAAACAATAGAACATGAGATTAGAGGTGGCAGGAAATCCAGTTATAAGACAGTTGAAGCAATCCAGAAGAAGTTTTAGCAGCGGGGACCCCTCACTGCAAAGCAATAGCCGATGAAGGGACTCGAACTGCCGTTGTAAGGACTGCCGGTGCCATGAGTCAAAGGTGTGAAGCGTCCCATCCAAGTCTCACCCTCCCTTTTTTTTTTCAATTTATTTATTTTCAGAAAAACATTATTCATTATTTTTTCACCACACCCAGTGCTCCATGCAAGCCGTGCCCTCTATAATACCCACCACCTGGTACCCCAACCTCCCACCCCCCCGCCACTTCAAACCCCTCAGACTGTTTTTCAGAGTCCATAGTCTCTCATGGTTCACCTCCCCTTCCAATTTACCCAAATTCCCTACTCCTCTCTAACACCCCTTGTCCTCCATGCTATTGGTTATGCTCCACAAATAAGTGAAACCATATGATAATTGACTCTCTCTGCTTGACTTATTTCACTCAGCATAATCTCTTCCAGTCCCGTCCATGTTGCTACAAAAGTTGGGTATTTGTCCTTTCTGATGGAGGCATAATACTCCATAGTGTACATGGACCACATCTTCCTTATCCATTCATCCGTTGAAGGGCATCTTGGTTCTTTCCATGGTTTGGCGACTGTGGCCACTGGCTGCTATAAACATTGGGGTACAGATGGCCCTTCTTTTCACGACATCTGTGTCTTTGGGGTAAATACCCAGGAGTGCAATTGCAGGGTCATAGGGAAGCTCTATTTTTAATTTCTTGAGGAATCTCCACACTGTTCTCCAAAGAGGCTGCACCAACTTGCGTTCCCACCAACAGTGTAAGAGGGCTCCCCTTTCTCCACATCCTCTCCAACACATGTTGTTTCCTGTTTTGTTAATTTTGGCCATTCTAAGTCTCACCCTCCCTTAAGGAGCACCTCCTTCACAAAGCCATTCTCAGTCATCCGTCACCACTATCCCCACCTCTCTTCCTTCTCTGTTGGTCCGGCAAGCCTTATGCTCTCTACAATAAAACTAATCATTTGACTGTGTACTCAGGGCTTTTGTTCTCAAATTCTTTTAATTATCCACCTGACAAATATTTATTGAATGGGCAGAGAGCTGGGGCTGAAGGGATTGGAATTGGGACTCCCCCTCAGCAGATACTGAGGGGCAAATCAAGCCAGTTCCTTGCTGCTGAACTTCCCATCTCCATCATGCCCAGCATGTAGAGACTCGTTGGAATCTGCTTCAACCCTTTTCTTTTTGATTAAATTACTTTCTTCTTGAGAGAGATGTGTCTACTCTTTTTTGTAGCTTTCACAAAGTAAAGCACTCAGACACATACTAGGTGCTCAGTAGGCACCGGACTTGGAGCAGAGGACACCTTCCTGTCCATCTTCTCTTCCTACAATGCTACCAACTCCAGCCTTCCCCAAGGAGGCTCAGGGTAAGCAGGAATGGTTTCGGTCTTTTAAGAGTCTGATATTTACAGATGTGCCTTCAGACTTCTGCCAGGAATGTGGGAGTTAACGGGACCCTGCTTGGAGGGATGTAGGTAAGGAAGGGACCCTGGTAAAATGTAGGACCCTGATCTCCTTAGGTAAGGACAGCATTCCTTTTGTGGACCTTATGAGCTAGGAATGGAGAGCCAGGGCTCAAATTTGTATTTCCTTGGGAGCCGAAAAGTGATAGTTTTTGTTTCTCTATCCTTTTGCAAGCCCCGTGGCAGATGAAGTTGTTAGTAAACTTTCTTGTGCTGCTTCAGAGACTTTGTTCTCTCTGTCCTCTGATCTTCTAGATCAGACTCCCCTGGGGATGACCAGATTTGCATTCTGTCTGGGAAGGCAAGCCAGTTGTTCCTTGTAGCCGAGAGAGTTTCCCACTCCCTATCCCACAGGAATCCTCCTTCCTTTCCTCCAGTACTTCTTAGAAGTCAGATTGGGCCCTGTGGAGATATTCTTGGTACCACTCTGTGGGGTGTCCTAGAATACCTTTTCCTCCTGAAGGCCAAGTGATTGGAATGGATCTCTGGGACACAATTGTGTATCCAGCACAAATAGTTAAGTCCCTTTATTTTCCAAAAATCAGGGATTACAATTTTCAAACCAGACGTGATTTCCCAATTACAGCCAGCAGAGGAACCGTGGATGCTGAAAAGAGAATTGCCATGAGGTTTCTGTCCAGGTGAGTGAGTGAAAGCCAGGCAAGTTGATATCCTTCCGGTCAGCAAAGGAGTACGTGGCTTTTTTCAATTGCTGGTAGTGAGAGCACTTTTATGTTTATTTTGTATCCCCCAAGCAGAGGTATTCATTCCTGATCCATTCATAGAAAGTGAAAACCGACCATTTGAAAGCCCTGGATTGAAACAGAGTTTGCAATTCTAGTTCTGAGGAGAAAAATGAACATTTTCAGAATTCTAACTGTCATGTGGTGTTTTTGTTGTCCTCTGATACCTACTCATATTCAGCATTCATAATTATGTGTGAGATGTTCCTAATTGCATTCTCCCTCACAGGACATTTACATTCCAGTCAAAAGAATAGCATATTTAATAATGATGACTTGACCCCAAAGAAAGCAGTGGGAGGAGGGTGACAAAGGAAACTATTTGTTGCATTTTGTGGGGGAGGGTTGTTTTTTTTTTTAATTTATTTATTTGAGAGTGAGAGAGAGAGAGACAGAGAGAGTACAAGCAGGGCGGAGAGGCAGAGGCAGAGGACGTGGAGAAGCAGCCTCCCCACTGAACTGGGATCCGGACTTGAGACTGGATCCCAGGACCTGGAGATCATGACTTGAGCCAAAGGCAGACTCTTAACCAGCTGAGCCAACCAGGTACCCCAGGATGAGTTCTAATAGGTTTAACACTTCTTTGAGTGTGTGTGTGTGTGTGTGTTCAAAGACATTCATTTTTTAAAAAATAGAGACAGACATAAAGAAGAAAACATAAATGTCTTGAAATCCTACCTACAATCACTGTCTACCTTTGTAGAAGCATTCTTCTACTCTCTTTCTGCACAAGTACATGTGGAGATGCAGCTACTCTAAGGTGCATGCCGTGATCCTCTACCCGCTATTTTGCCTTCAATAATGTATTGTGAACAGCTTTCCGTGTTGGCGCATATATAGGTATACATAGAAATTCATCCCCTTCAATGACTGCATAACATTCCACTTTAGCAGCATGTCATAATCAATATCTACCCCAATCCACAGTTGATAAGGAGACTGTTTCCAGGTTTTCATTATTCTGTACAATACCAAAATCAATACTACATCTTTGCATGCCTGTCAGGCTGACTCCTCTGGATAAATTCCTTGCAGTGTTTTGATGGGGCAAATGGTGAAGTTCAAGTCATCTAAAATATATTCTTTCCTTTAAACTCACAATAGTCCTGACTCACTTTTAACCAAATGCAAAATGTAGTTGATTTGGTCTTAAAAACAACATTTTCTCAACAGTTCCCCAGGCCTGTGAGGAAGACTGATGAAGCTGGGATGTGGGGCTTCCCTTTAACTACCTCATTTTCACCCAAGTCTCTAGTTTCTTGTTTTTAGTCCTTCTACATTAGGCCTCCCTGACAGACTGATGACTTTCTCCCTTTTAGAACTGAGCTCCTTAGTATTCACTATTTGTATTTCAGTCCATCTCAAATCAGTATGCAGGTAATGGCAACAAATGATAACAATAACAAACACTTGCAGAGCATTTGCTGTGTGCCAGGCACACAGTCATACATACTTTTCCATAACTTAGGTCATCATACAGAAAGCCTTCGCTAGTGTTGCTATCATCATCATTTCACCAACAAAGTAATGGAGGCCCTGAAAGATGGAGTAATTTGTCCAAGTTCACACACAAAATTTGTGGTTGAGGTAGGAGTAATATCTGTGCGGTTGGTTCCAGAGGCTTACAGGTGCATCTAAGCCAGTGTGCGTTCCCTTGCCAGTTCACAAAGTGGTAGACACAGGTGCTCCAAGCTCTAGCTAGCCAGCTTCTGTGAGCAGCCAGTGACATCCCCTCCTCCCACTCCATCTCAGTTGAATTAAGATGTGGCAGTTACCTGTGTTCACTTGGTAGGACATATGCCTCTTCTTGTATGTGAATGAACCCTCCAGAGCTGATATATGATCCTGCTTTCTACATCTCTTTCCCCTCCCTACTGTTCAAAGCCAAGTTCAACCCCACTCAGTCTAGAACAAAAGTCCCTTCTGGTTCCGTATCCAAGGAACTGGACAGTTTTGCATAGGAGCTCAATTCTTTCATGCAGTTCTAAGCTTCAGGGCTGGAGGAAACTGGGATTTCTCCCCTCCCAGTTTGTAGATAATGTCTCTTGTTGGCAGAGTTTCTTTTTTTTTAATTAAAAATTTTTTATTTAATTTCTTTTCAGTGTAGCAGAATTCATTGTTTATGCACCACACCCAGTGCTCCATGCAATACATGCCCTCCATAATACCCACCACCTGGCTTTTAATCATAAAAGTATGATGTGTTGTTTGCAGAAAAAGAATTAACAGAAGAAAAGTATAAAAAAGCAAATAAAATCACTTGTTAGAGAAAAGCACTATTAATGTTTCAGTGTGTTTCCTTCCATATTTTATGCACACATGTAAGTATGTGTGTACTTAGAGTTATACATTAACTGTAAATGGATTGTGGTCATGTACTTGTATACTGATTTTTTAAAAGATTTTATTTATTTATTTGAGAGACAGAGAGAGAGAGAACACAAGCCGGGGTGGGGGAGGGCAGAGAGAGAAGCAGACTCCCTGCTAAGCAGTGAGCCAGACCACTTGGGGCTCGATCCCAAGACCCTGGGATCATGACTTGAGCCAAAGGCAGACAGACATTTAATTGATCTAGCCACCAAGGCACTACTAGTATACTGATTTTTGTTTAATTCTAGTATACTAGAATGTTTAATTCAGTATACTACTAGTATACTGATTTTTGTTTAATTCTTTACAAATCATTAAAAATTCTTCAAAAACCATTATCTTCAATGACTATTTCATCATCTAGATATATGATTTAATCATTTCTCTGTTGTAGGAAAAGGTGGCTCCATGGCGCAATGGATAGTGCATTGGACTTCTCTGTTGTAGGAAATTTTAATTTTTCCCTTTTCACAGTGAATACATTGTTATGCACATCCTTGCATTTAAACGTCTCTCCAGGGCGCCTGGGTGGCTCAGTGGGTTAAGCCTCTGCCTTCGACTCAGGTCATGATCTCAGGGTCCTGGGATCGAGCCTCACATCGCATCGGGCTCTCTGCTCAGCAGGGAGCCTGCTTCCCTTCCTCTCTCTCTGCCTGCCTCTCTGCCTACTTGTGATCTCTCTCTGTCAAATAAATAAAATCTTTAAAAAAAAAAAGTCTCTCCACAGCACTAATTTTTTTTTCCTTCCAGAATAACTGAAACAGGAATGTGCAAGGTACTTGATTTGTGTTATGAATTGCTTATCAAACAGCTTTCCAGTTTACATTCTTGGAGTGGTATATGAGAATGTATATATCACTACACCCTGCTAGCATGTACTATAGTTTTTAAAAATCCCTGCCAATTTGAAAATGGCAAAACAGTCTTAAACTTTTTTCAAGTGTTTCTTGGCCATTTCTTATTTCTTATTTTATTCTTATTTTATTTATTTTGTTTCTTATTTTATTCTTATTTGTTCCTTCAGGTTCCCCTTTTAATTATGGGATCTGGGGAACCATAAACCCTTAACGTGGACATCTAGACTGTCTTACTCCTTCTAGTTTCCTCTTTGAAGCATACCCTTCTGCTTGCATTCTGAAGCCCATCCTAATGCCTCTTCATGTTCTTGCCCCCATAATTATTACATCTTCTCTCTCTTCAGTAACTTCATCCTTTCCTCTTGAAGTCATGCCTTCTCTGCCTTCCATCAAAATCAGAACTTCATGCTCATTCCTATTACCTTTTCTTATGCAAAGCATGTCTCCTGAATTTGTGATATTCCTCCACTGTGTATTCAGCATGTGACCCCTGTCCCTCAGGGAGATCCTCATTGGCTGGGCCTCACTGTTTTTCTCTTATGCCTCTCTGCCATTTTGGACAGTGTGGATTTTCTTTTTTTTTTTTCCAATTTATTTATTTTCAGAAAAACAGTATTCATTATTTTTTCACCACACCCATGCTCCATGCAAGCTGTGCCCTCTATAATACCCACCACCTGGTACCCCAACCTCCCACCCCCCCGCAACTTCAAACCCCTCAGATTGTTTTTCTGAGTCCATAGTCTCTCATGGTTCACCTCCCCTTCCAATTTACCCAAAAGCACATACCATCCCCAATGTCCATAACCCTACCCCCCTTCTCCCAACCCCCCTCCCCCCAGCAACCCACAGTTTGTTTCATGAGATTAAGAGTCACTTATGGTTTGTCTCCCTCCCTATCCCATCTTGTTTCATGGATTCTTCTCCTACCCACTTAAGCCCCCATGTTGCATCACTACTTCCTCATATCAGGGAGATCATATGATAGTTGTCTTTCTCCGCTTGACTTATTTCGCTAAGCATGATATGCTTCAGTTCCATCCATGTTGTCGCAAATGGCAAGATTTCGTTTCTTTTGATGGCTGCATAGTATTCCATTGTGTATATATACCACATCTTCTTTATCCATTCATCTGTGGATGGACATCTAGGTTTTTTTCATAGTTTGGCTATTGTGGACATTGCTGCTATAAACATTCGGGTGCACGTGCCCCTTTGGATCACTACGTTTGTATCTTTAGGGTAAATACCCAGTAGTGCAATTGCTGGGTCATAGGGCAGTTCTATTTTCAACATTTTGAGGAACCTCCATGCTGTTTTCCAGAGTGGTTGCACCAGCTTGCATTCCCACCAACAGTGTAGGAGGGTTCCCCTTTCTCCGCATCCTCGCCAGCATCTGTCATTTCCTGACTTGTTCATTTTAGCCATTCTGACTGGTGTGAGGTGATATCTCATTGTGGTTTTGATTTGAATTTCCCTGATGCCGAGTGATATGGAGCACTTTTTCATGTGTCTGTTGGCCATCTGGATGTCTTCTTTGCAGAAACGTCTGTTCATGTCCTCTGCCCATTTCTTTTTTTTTTAAAGATTTTATTTATTTATTTGACAGAGAGAGATCACAAGTAGGCATAGAGGCAGGCAGAGAGAGAGAGAGAGAGGAGGAGGAAGCAGGCTCCCTGCTGAGCAGAGAGCCTGATGCGGGACTCGATCCCAGAACCCTGAGATCATCACCTGAGCCAAAGGCAGCGGCCCAACCCACTGAGCCACCCAGGTGCCCCTCCTCTGCCCATTTCTTGGTTGGATTATTTGTTCTTTGGGTGTTGAGTTTGTTAAGTTCTTTATAGATTTTGGACACTAGTCCTTTATCTGATATGTCGTTTGCAAATATCTTCTCCCATTCTGTCAGTTGTCTTTTGATTTTGTTAACTGTTTCCTTTGCTGTGCAAAAGCTTTTGATCTTGATGAAATCCCAATAGTTCATTTTTGCCTTTGCTTCCCTTGCCTTTGGCGATGTTCCTAGGAAGATGTTGCTGCGGCTGAGGTCGAAGAGGTTGCTGCCTGTGTTCTCCTCAAGGATTTTGATGGATTCCTTTCTCACATTGAGGTCCTTCATCCATTTTGAGTCTATTTTTGTGTGTGGTGTAAGGAAATGGTCCAATTTCATTTTTCTGCACGTGGTTGTCCAATTTTCCCAACACCATTTATTAAAGAGGCTGTCTTTTTTCCATTGGACATTCTTTCCTGCTTTGTCAAAGATTAGTTGACCATAGAGTTGAGGGTCTATTTCTGGGCTCTCTATTTTGTTCCATTGATCTATGTGTCTGTTTTTATGCCAGTACCATGCTGTCTTGATGATGACAGCTTTGTAATAGAGCTTAAAGTCCGGAATTGTGATGCCACCAACTTTGGCTTTCTTTTTCAATATCCCTTTGGCTATTTGAGGTCTTTTCTGGTTCCATATAAATTTTAAAATTATTTGTTCCATTTCTTTGAAAAAGATGGATGGTACTTTGATAGGAATTGCATTAAATGTGTAGATTGCTTTAGGTAGCATAGAAATTTTCACAATATTTATTCTTCCAATCCAGGAGCATGGAACATTTTTCCATTTCTTTGTGTCTTCCTCAGTCTCTTTCATGAGTACTTTATAGTTTTCTGAGTATAGATTCTTAGCCTCTTTGGTTAGGTTTATTCCTAGGTATCTTATGGTTTGGGGTGCAATTGTAAATGGGATTGACTCCTTAATTTCTCTTTCTTCTGTCTTGTTGTTGGTGTAGAGAAATGCAACTGATTTCTGTGCATTGATCTTATATCCTGACACTTTACTGAATTCCTGTACAAGTTCTAGCAGTTTTGGAGTGGAGTCTTTTGGGTTTTCCACATAGAGTATCATATCATCTACGAAGAGTGATAGTTTGACTTCTTCTTTGCCGATTTGGATGCCTTTAATTTCCTTTTGTTGTCTGATTGCTGAGGCTAGGACTTCTAGTACTATGTTGAATAGCAGTGGTGATAATGGACATCCCTGCCGTGTTCCTGACCTTAGTGGAAAAGCTTTCAATTTTTCTCCATTGAGAATGATATTTGCGGTGGGTTTTTCATAGATGGCTTTGATGATATTGAGGTATGTGCCCTCTATCCCTACACTTTGAAGAGTTTTGATCAGGAAGGGATAGCTGTACTTTGTCAAATGCTTTTTCAGCATCTATTGAGAGTATCATATGGTTCTTGTTCTTTCGTTTATTGATGTGTTGTATCACATTGACTGATTTGCAGATGTTGAACCAACCTTGCAGCCCTGGGATAAATCCCACTTGGTCGTGGTGAATAATCCTTTTAATGTACTGTTGAATCCTATTGGCTAGTATTTTGGTGAGAATTTTCGCATTTGTGTTCATCAAGGATATTGGTCTATAGTTCTCTTTTTTGATGGGATCCTTGTCTGGTTTTGGGATCAAGGTAATGCTGGCCTCATAAAATGAGTTTGGAAGTTTTCCTTCCATTTCTATTTTTTGGAACAGTTTCAGGAGAATAGGAATTAGTTCTTCTTTAAATGTTTGATAGAATTCCCCCGGGAAGCCGTCTGGCCCTGGGCTTTTGTTTGTTTGGAGATTTTTAATGACTGTTTCAATCTCCTTACTGGTTATGGGTCTTTTCAGGCTTTCTATTTCTTCCTGGTTCAATTTTGGTAGTTTATATGTTTCTAGGAATGCATCCATTTCTTCCAGATTGTCAAATTTGTTGGCGTATGTTCTTATAATAGTTTGTATTTCTTTGGTGTTAGTTGTTATCTCTCCTCTTTCATTCATGATTTAATTTATTTGGGTCCTTTCTCTTTTCTTTTTGATAAGTCTGACCAGGGGTTTATCAATTTTATTAATTCTTTCAAAGAACCAGCTCCTAGTTTCGTTGATTTGTTCTATTGTTTTTGTGGGTTTTTTTGGGTTTCTATTTCATTGATTTCTGCTCTGATCTTTATGATTTCTCTTCTCCTGCTGGGCTTAGGGTTTCTTTCTTGTTCTTTCTCCAGCTCCTTTAGGTGTAGAGTTAGGTTGTGTACCTGAGACCTTTCTTGTTTCTTGAGAAAAGCTTGTACCGCTATATATTTTCCTCTCAGGACTGCCTTTGTTGTGTCCCACAGATTTTGAACCATTGTATTTTCATTATCATTTGTTTCCATGATTTTTTTCAATTCTTCTTTAATTTCCCGCTTGACCCATTCATTCTTTAGAAGGATGCTGTTTAGTCTCCATGTATTTGGGTTCTTTCCAAACTTCCTCTTGTGGTTGAGTTCTAGCTTCAGAGCATTGTGGTCTGAAAATATGCAGGGAATGATCCTAATCTTTTGATACTGGTTGAGTCCTGATTTAGGACCGAGGATGTGATCTATTCTGGAGAATGTTCCATGTGCACTAGAGAAGAATGTGTATTCTGTTGCTTTGGGATGAAATTTTTTTTAAATATTTTATTTATTTATCAGAGAGAGAGAGGGAGAGAGAGTGAGCACAGGCAGACAGAAAGGCAGGCAGAGGCAGAGGGAGAAGCAAGCTCCCTGCTGAGCATGGAGCCCGATGTGGTTTTCAACAAGAGCATGCAGCTGGCCCAACATACATGCTTTCACACTAAGGAGAAGCCATACAGTGCAATGAATGTGGAAAGGCCTTTAGCTACAGCACCTACCCAACCTGGCATCATGGGATCCACACTGGAGAGAGACCCTAAAAATGCAATGAATGTGGAAACACCTTTCCTGATATTTCATCCTTTTCTAGACATGTATTTGTTCAAACTGGAGAGAAACCCTATAGATGTGATGAATGTGGAAAAGTCTTTAGTGGCCCCTCAGGGCTTATTCAGCATCAAATGACACACACAGGAGAGAAGCTCTATAAATACACAAAATGTAGAAGAGCTTTTAGTAAAAGTGCATGCCTATAGAACATCAGGGAATTCACACTGGAGAGAAACCCCACAAATGGGGGGACAATGTGGGACAAACCTTCACCAGAGCTCACACCTTACAAAATATCTAAGAACACACACTGGAGAGAAACCCTATAAATGTAAAGAATGTGAAAAAGCCTTAAGCCAAAATGCATCCCTTATGCATCATCAGAAAATTCACAATACAGGAAAGCCCTATGACTATTATAATTCCTTTATTGAATCCCTGGCCTTTTTTCAGAACCAGAATATTAACACTGGAGACAGAGACTATGGATGAATGGAGATGCTCAATGGGATCATTGGATGTGAGGATTACTGCAGATTAATTTTTTTAAAAATTTTATTTTATTTTCTCAGTGTTCCAAGATTCATTGTTTATGCACAGACACTTCTCCAAAGAAGACATACAAATGGCTAACAGACACATTAAAAAATGTTCATCATCATTAGCCATCAGGGAGATTCAAATCAAAACTACATTGAGATACCACCTTATACCAGTTAGAATGGCCAAAATTAACAGGGCAATAAACAACAAGTGTTAGATAGGATGTGGAGACCGGGGAACCTTCTTACACTGTTGGTGGGAATGCAAGTTGGTGCAGCCACTTTGGAAAACAGTGTGGAGATTCATTAAGAAATTAAGAATAGAGGGGCACCTGGGTGGCTCAGTGGGTTAAAGCCTCTGCCTTTGGCTCAGGTCGTGATCCCGGGGTCCTGGGTTCGGGCCCCACATTGGGCTCTCTGCTCAGCAGAGAGCCTGCTTCCCCCTCTCTCTCTGCCTGCCTCTCTGACTACTTGTGATCTCTGCCTGTCAAATAAATAAATAAAATCTTTAAAAAAAAGAAATTAAGAATAGAGCTCCCCTATGACCCTGAAATTGAACTACTGGGTATTTACCCCAAAGATACAGATGTAGTGAAAAGAAGGGCCATCTGTACCCCAGGTTCATAGCAGCAATGGCAACGATACAAACTGTGGAAAGAGCCAAGATACCCTTCAGCAGATGAATGGATAAAGAAGATGTGGTCCATATACACAATGGAACATTACTCATCAGAAAGGATGAATGCCCAAATATTGTATCAGCATGGGTGGGACTGGAGGAGATTATGCTAAATGAACTCAGTCAAGCAGAGAAAGACAATTATCATCTGGTTTTACTTACTTGTGGAGCACAAGGAATAGCATGGAGGACATTAGGAGAAGGAAAGGAAAAGTGAAGGGGGAGGAGTCAGAGGGGGAGACACACCATGAGAGACTGAGGACTCTGGGAAACAAATCGCGGGTTACAGAAGGGAGGGGGTGGGGAGATGAGGTACCTGGGTGACGGGCATTAAGGAGGACACGTGACGTGGTGGGCACTGGGTGTTATACACAAAAATGAATCATTGAACAGTACATCAAATACTAGTGTACTATATGCTGGCTAATTAGACTAAATAAAAAAGTAAATAAAATCTTAAAAAAAAATAAGGGTGCGTGTGTGTCTCAGTGGGTTAGGGCCTCTGCCTTCGGCTCAGGTCATGATCCCAGGGTCCCAGGATTGAGCCTCATGTCGGACTCTCTGCTCGGCAGGGAGCCTGCTTCCCTACCTCTCTCTCTGCCTGCCTCTCTGCCTACTTGTGATCTCTGTCTCTGTCAAATAAATAAATAAATAAATAAAAACTTAAAAAACAAATAAAGAAGAGGAAAACATGAATTATTTCTGACAGTATCTTTTCAGGTTACTAGGCCGAGATACGCTTGGACCCTAAGAAGCTGAATCACATAGTTCCTGGTCAGCAGGGCCTCCCAGAGGGCACCCCGCCCCCCCGGGACTGTGGTATAGAAAACCAGCAGAGAATGTTGGAGAGAGGGCAGGAGCAGCTGACAAAGGAGGACTGCCCCACACCTTGCTTGGGAGACCAGTCAAGAGCATGTGATTGTAATGTCCCAGAAGCCTGGGGGAAGAGAGTTTTAAAAAGCAGGAGTGACCAACTACTTTGAATGTTGCTGAAGAATTCGACAGCTGAGGACGGAGAAACGATATTGGATTTAGCAGGAGAAAGAAAACTCATTGGTGATTTTGGCAAGAGCCACTGCAGTGGTGGATATGGATGGGGGGTTAATACAGTGGTTAAAGAAAGATTGGGAGGGGAGGAGGTGGAGAGAGGCTGTGGCAACAGATCTTTCAAGGAGCGTTTCTGTGCAAAGGGATGGAGGAATGGGGTGGAACTGGAGGGGAATGTGGGATGGAAAGAGGCTCTTGTTTCTTCAAAATGGGCAATATTACCATGTGCTGGTATGATCAGCTGAGATGAGGAGGAACAGTGGTAAGTTTGAAGAGAGGAAATGAGTGAACTAGCCAAGTAGGAGAATGAACGGACCAGAAAAATGCAGTGGGTTTCTGGGTGGTATTAAGGAGTGACTTCAGATTAGTGCTGACCCATTTAAAGGGGGAAGCCAGCTGGCGTCATTGTGTTGGGGTTTGACCAGGTGAATGTGTTGTGAGGCGAGTGGAGGGAAGGAGTGATCATTATGCTGCTCTGTGGAGTTTAAGCTGGGCAAGCAGGAATGCGATGATATGCAGGGTTGGGGCCATTGGGCAGGTGGGAGGCACAGTGGTTGGGCTGAGCAATTGTTCATGAATAAGGTGAGTGTGGAAGTGAGATACGAGTGGTGGTTGGGGAGTGGGATTCTTGGTAGCAGTTGGAGGTAATAGTAGGCAAGGGATATGACCATAGCAGTGGGTGGCCAAGGCAGCACAGCTGAGATGATCTTAGGAGTTGAGAAAGACAAGGAATGGAGAGACCAAAGTATTAGACAAATCATTTATGAGAATTCTGGAGTCCCAAGGAGCCAAGACAGAAGTAGTGGTGGGGACGACAAGGGATGGGAGATGAGAGGGACATGAGCAGATGAACGCAACAGGGAGAACCATGTGGCCTCTAGTCAGATGGTAGGCGCTAAAAGGGAGTGAGGCCACTAGAGCCCATAGGTCACTCCTCTTAGGGTCCCGAACGAGGTGCCTCTGCTTCCCCCAACACCGTGGCCCAGTGAAAGGTTTTACTCTTCTGACCTTATGAGGATCAGTACAGCACCTGAAAGTAGGTGCTCAGGATAGGCCTGCTGAGTGAACGAAGGAGCCACATTTGCTGGGACTCCGATGATACGACACTGTTGATCCCCTTCTCTTCTTCCGAGATATCATGCTTTTCTACTGTATTCATCCACTACTTCCCACTCTCCTTTGCTGATGACTTCTTATCAAGTTGAACACATAGAACTCAAATTCCACATGTATTTTTTTTCAAAACTACCTTCTTCTTCAATTTCTTTCATGAGTGTTCACCTCCCCTTCCAATTTGAATCTTAGCATCCATATTCATCAGTGATATTGGTCTGAAATTCTCCTTTTTGGTAGGGTCTTTGCCTGGTTTGGGGATCAGGGTAATGCAGGCTTCATACGGATGAATGGATAAGGAAGATGTGGTCCATATACACTATGGAGTATTATGCCTCCATCAGAAAGGACGAATACCCAACTTTTGTAGCAACATGGACGGGACTGGAAGAGATTCTGCTGAGTGAAAGAAGTCAAGCAGAGAGAGTCAATTACCATATGGTTTCACTTATTTGTGGAGCATAACAAAAAGCATGGAGGACATGGGGAGTTAGAGAGAAGGGGGTTGGGGTAAATTGGAAAGGGAGGTGACTCATGAGAGACTATGGACTCTGAAAAACAATCTGAGGGGTTTGAAGTGGCGGGGGGGGGGTGGAAGGTCGGGGTACCCAGGTGGTGGGTATTAGAGAGGGCACGGATTGCATGGAGCACTGGGTGTGGTGAAAAAATAATGATACTGTTATGCTGAAAATAAATAAATTTTAAAAAATTTTAAAAAGTTAAAATAAATAAATCAATAAAAGATAAAAAAAAAGAATTTGAAAACTACCTTCTTAAATTTTAAATTATGTTATGTCAGTCACCATACAGCGCATCATGAGTTTTTGATGCAGTGTTCCAAGATTCATTGTTTGCGTACAACGCCCAGTTCTCCATGCAATACGTGCCCTCCTTAATACCTTTTGAATAAATTCTTCTGTGAATCACACACACACAAGTCAGGTTCCTCTTTTACTTGATGTCCAAAGCAGCAAGTGTTGTCTGTACCCCAGTGTCAATCTAACACCTTTGTCAACTATGGTTCTACTTCTCTTTCTGAATTTAATGTTTCCCCTTGCTAGATTTCAGTTGTCAGAATTCTGCACCCTTCCTGACTTCCTAAAAGCCCAAGTCCAAAGCCCAAATTTAAGGGTTACCTTTTGGTGCCAGACAGTTGGGAGCAGAAATTCAGGGAGCCACATCTGGAGGGTTGGAGGCGGGTGGGGCTTGGCTGTGAAATCCAGATCCTTACCTCCTTCTCTTCAAATAGATTTGGGCAGTTATAAAGAGCTTTTTGTCACAGGGTCTGGGCCTAGACCACTGGCTTTGATGCTTTTAGAAATGACTTTCCAGGGACACCTGGGTGGCTCAGTTGGCTGGACGACTGCCTTCGGCTCAGGTCATGATCCCGGAGTCCCGGGGTCGATTCCCGCATTGGGCTCCCGGCTCCACGGGGAGTCTGCTTCTCTCTCTGACCTTCTCTTCACTCATGCTCTCTCTCACTGTCTCTCTCTCAAATAAATAAATAAAATCTTAAAAAAAAAAAGAAATGACTTTCCAGTATCAAGGTTGATCAACTTTTCTGCAGTTATCTGGCTGGCCGTGAGCAGAGCTAAGACTAGAACGAGAAGGCATTCTGCCCAAGACAGGGTTTCTCCTATGATACCAGGCCAAGAAGCAATTCCTGGAAGGCTCCTGGGACCTCGAGAATAGTAGAGATAGATCCTGGAAAATGTCAACTTCATAGCCCAGTGATTCTGCTCATGCACTGGTCATAGATGTGCACAGGGCAACTAAATGAAGCAGACCCAGACTCTGCTCTGAAAGCTAGTGTTCCCTGGAAACTCCCTCTCAGAAATAAGTTGAGTGCAGTTAGAAGCAGTGGGGGCCGATTTGACGAGACTTGGAAGTCCTGAAAATGTTGAGAAGGGCAAGTCAGAGAAATGTTATATAATACTGCCAGTGTGCCTCTGTTTCTGTCCCTTGGATAGGATGAGTTGGGAGCAGATACGGTGAGCTTCAAGTCATGGAGAAAGAAATAGAGTTACACAGTGGCCAAGTGGTCTATTCGTGGTCAAACTGTTGGGCCCAGAATAGAAATGAGGCCTCCAGATTCCCAAACTGTGGACATGTAACTATACCACTTTATTTCTCTTGTGCAATTTTACCTGTCTCCTCTTCTTAAAAATTTAAATGTCCACAATAGCCAAACTATGGAAAGAACCTAGATGTCCATCAACAGATGAATGGATCAAGAAGATGTGGTATATATACACAATGGAATACTATGCAGCCATCAAAAGAAATGAAATCTTGCCATTTGCGACAACATGGATGGAACTAGAGCATATCATGCTTAGCGAAATAAGTCAAGCGGAGAAAGACAACTATCATATGATCTCCCTGATATGAGGAAGTGGTGATGCAATATGGGGGCTTAAGTGGGTAGGAGAAGAATCCATGAAACAAGATGGGATAGGGAGGGAGACAAACCATAAGTGACTCTTAATCTCACGAAACAAACTGAGGGTTGCTGGGGGGAGGGGGGTTGGGAGAAGGGGGGTAGGGTTATGGACATTGGGGAGGGTATGTGCTTTTGGGTAAATTGGAAGGGGAGGTGAACCATGAGAGACTATGGACTCTGAAAAACAATCTGAGGGGTTTGAAGTGGTGGGGGGGTGGGAGGTCGGGGTACCAGGTGGTGGGTATTATAGAGGGCACGGCTTGCATGGAGCACTGGGTGTGGTGAAAAAATAATGAATACTGTTTTTCTGAAAATAAATAAATTGGAGAAAAAAACAATTTAGATCCAGTTAGCCAACATATGGTACATAATTAGTTTTTGGTAGAATGTTCAAGATTCATTAGTTGCATATAACACCCAGTGCTCCTCATATCACCTGCCCTTATCCATAAAGGTTTCCGCCCAGGAAACCAGCAAAATTTTATATATATATATATATAGCAGTTCTCAAACATTTTGGTCTCATGACCCTTTCTGTCTCTTAAGGATTATTGAAGAGGTACCTTTGGGTGTTATGTGTTATGTCCATCAGTATTCAGTGTATTCAGACATGATACTAAGACACTTTCAAAGTATTTATTTATTAATTCAATTAAAATAACCATGTAAGCACAAAAAACTTCTGAAAAATTCAAAAACCAAAAAATTTAGGGGTAGGAGTGGTATTGATCTACATTTTTGCAAATCTCTCTCTCTCTTTAAAGATTTTATTTATTTATTTGACAGGCAGAGACCACGAGTAGGCAGAGAGGCAGGCAGAGAGAGAGGGGGAAGCAGGCTCCCCGCTGAGCAGAGAACCCAACGCAGGGCTCAGTCCCAGGACCTCGAGATCATGACCTGGGCGGAAGGCAGAGGCTTAGCCCACTGAGCCACCCAGGTACCTCATCTCTTTTTTTTATTAAGTTCAGTTAGCCAACATACATTATATCATTAGTTTTTGATGTGGTGTTCAATGATTCATTAGTTGTGTATACCACCCAGTGCTCCAACAGGTGAATGGATAAAGAAGATGGGGTACCTATATACAATGGCATATTCCTCCGCCATCAGAAAGGACGAATAGCTACCATTTGCATTGACTTGGATGGAACTGGAGGGCAGTACACTAAGTGAAATAAGTCGAGCAAATCTCTTTAATATCTGGTTTTATAGAGGACAGCTGAACTTTACTAACTGCCTCTGCATCTGAACTGTTGAGATGTGTTATTTTGGTGGATGTACACGAGGAAGATTGGGCCTTATACAGATATATCATTGGAAAAGGGAGAGGCATATTAATAGCCTTACATTATTTTAGTAAAATTAAAGAAAAATTAAAAGATAGTGAAGACTTTCAGGCCAAGATTTTCAAAGAGGAACTATATCTAAGTAATAAAAGCTGGTACTGCGGTCACTTTTCTCTAGCGATGTCCATGAACTCTAGGAGAAGTGGTTGAGCCTTTTGAGATAATTGTGGATACTTTTCTTTGGAACTATATAAAATTCAACCAAGGGTAATTTCTTTAACACTTGCAAGGTGGAATCTGAAAATTTGTTGTTGAAATTTGCATACGTTGTCACACTGAATCCCATTAGTCTACCTTGCACTGTGTTTCTTGTTGAAGTTTAATTGACATAAAATATATTGAGCACACAACAGAGTGTGTTTCAGGCACACAGCAGAGTGATTTGACAATTCTATACATTACACAATGTTCACCACCAGGAGTGTGGTTACCATTCATCACCATACATTATCATGGTTTTGGTGAATGTATTCCCTTTGTCATACTTTTTATCTCCCCGACTTATTTGTTTTATATGGGAAGTTTGTACCTCTTAGTCCCCTTCGCCTTTTATGCTCCGCCTCCCACCCCCCCCACCCCCCCGGCAACCACCAGTTCTCTGTATTGGTCAGTCTGTTTCTGTTTCCTTTGTTCATTTGCTTTGTTTTTTGGATTCCACATATGAGTGAAATAGTATTGCATTTGCCTTCCTCCGACTTATTTCACTTAGCATCATATCCTCTAGGTTCATCCATGTCACAAATGGCAAGATCTCGTTTCTTTTTAAGGACTGAGAAATATTCCATTACACTACACACACACACACACACACACACACACATCCATCTGTCTATCTACCTATACTATATCCATGTGTATGTATAAAATACCATATCTTCTTTACCCTCTCGTCTATCAGTGGACACTTAGGTTGCTCCCGTATCTTGGTTATTGTAAATAATGTTGTGCTGAACATAGGGATGCAGATCTTTTTGAATGTGTGTTCTCGTGCTCTTTGGTTGAATACCCAGTAGTGGAATTACTGGATCATATAGTATTTCCACTTTTGTTTTCTTCTTCTGAATTTTTATTTAAATTCCAGTTAGCTAACCTGCAGTGTATTATTAGTTTCAATGTAGGATTTAGTGATTCATCACTTACATACAACACCCAATGCTGATCACAACACATCACAACAGGTGCCCTCCTTAACATCCACAAACATTTAACCTATTTCCCCCACCAACCTCCCCTCTCCAGCAACCCTCAGAGTGTTCTTTATAGTTGAGAGTTAAGTTTTGTGGTTTGCCTCTCTCTTCCTCCCCAACCCCCATGTTCATCTGTTATGTTTCTTTTTTTTTTAAGATTTTATTTATTTATTTGACAGAGATCACAAGTAGGAAGAGAGGCAGACAGAGAGAGAGGAGGAAGCAGGCTCCCTGCTGAGCAGAGAGCCCGATGCAGGGCTCGATCCCAGGACCCCGGGATCATGACAGCAGAAGGCAAAAGCTTTAACCCACTGAGCCACTCAGGCGCCCCTGTTATGTTTCTTAAATTCCACATGTGAGTGAAATCATATGCTATTTGTTTTATCTGACTAATTTATTTTGCTTAACATGATACTCTGTAGCTCCATTCACATCATTGCAAGTGGCAAGATTTCATTCTTTTTTATGGCTGAGTAATATTCCACTAAAACATACATTTATTTATTTATTTATTTGACGGAGATCACAAGTGGGCAGAGAGGCAGGCAGGGCAGGGGGGGATGTAGGCTCCCCACTGAGCAGAGAGCCCAATGAGGGGTTTGATCCCAGGACCCTGGGATCATGGCCTGAGCTGAAGGCAGAGGCTTTAACCCACTGAGCCACCCAGGTGCCCCTGTATTCCATTTTATAGATACTATTCCATTGTGTGTGTGTGTGTGTGTGTGTGTGTGTGTGTAGTCACAACTTCTTTACCCATATGTGTGTGAGTATATATATGTATATATAAGTATACATAAATATATAATACATATATTATAATAAATGTATATAACTTTATATGTATAACTACATAGCTTTATATACATTTATATATTATATAATAATAATCTATATAAAGATATATATAGAGAAATTGTGTCTATATAGTCACAATTTCCTTATCCATTCTTCAGTCGATGGACAACATTTGGGCTCTTTCCTTAATTTGGCTGTTGTTGACAATGCTGCTATAATACAGGATGATGCCCAAAGCAGGCAGAAGAAGGGAAATAATAAAGTCTAGAGCAGAAATAAATGATATAGAAGCGAACAAAAACCCCCACAGTAAAATAGACCAATGAAACCAGGAGCTGGTGCTTCGAAAAATTAATAGAATTGGTAAACCCCTAGCCAGACTTATCAAAAAGAAAAGAGAAAGGGCCCAAATAAATATATGTGCTGCCGAAGCGAGCCAGATGCAAATACATAAAATCTAGAATGAGAGAGATGAGATCACAACCAACACGACAGAAATACAAATGCCTGTAAGAGAATGTTACGAAAAATTATATGGCTCCAAATTGGGCAATCTGGAAGAAATGGATAAATTCCCAGAAACATATAAACTACCAAAATTGAAACAGGGCTTGATATGACCAGCAAAGAAATTGAATCAGTAATAAAAAAATGTCCCAACAAATCAAAGTCCAGGACCAGATGACTTCCCAGAGGAATTCTACCAAATATTTAAAGAGGAGTTTGCACTACCGGGTATTCACCCCAACGTTACAGATGTAGTGAAAAGAAGGACCATCTTTACCCCAATGTTCATACCAGCAATGGCCACGGTCGCCAAACTGGGAAGAGCCGAGATGCCCTTCAACAGACAAATGGATAAAGAAGATGTGGTCCATGTACACTATGGAGTATTATGCCTCCATCAGAAAGGACGAATACCCAACTTTTGTACCAACATGGACGGGACTGTAAGAGATTCTGCTGAGTGAAAGAAGTCAAGCAGAGAGAGTCAATTATCATATGGTTTCACTTATTTGTGGAGCATAACAAATAACATGGAGGACATGGGGAGTTAGAGAGGAGAAGGGAGTTGGGGGAAATTGGAAGGGGAGGTGAACCATGAGAGACTATGGACTCTGAAAAACAATCTGAGGGTTTTGAAGGGGCAAGGGGTGGGAGGTTGGGGGAACCAGGTGGTGGGTATTAGGGAGGGCACGGATTGCATGGGGCACTGGGTGTGGTGTATAAACAACGAATTCTGGAGCACTGAAAAGAAATTAGAAAAAAAAAAAGAGGAAGAGAGCTACAGGCCACTATCCCTGATGAACATGGATGCAAAAATTTTCCACAAGGTACTAGCTAATAGGATCCAACAGTACATTACAAGAATTGTTCACCACAATCAAATGGGGTTTATTCCTGGGTTGCAAGGGTGGTTCAATATTTGCAAATCAATCAACATGATACACCACATAAATAAAAGAAAGGACAGGGACCATATGATCTTCTCAACAGTTGCAGAAAAAACATTTGAGAAAGTATAGCATCCATTCTTTTTTTTTTAAGGCAAAGACTTTATTTATTTTAGATGATAGAGGGATAGATAGATATAGAGAGACAGAGAGGAGAGGCCAAGGGGAGGAAGAGGGGCAAGCAGACTCTGCGTTGAGCATGACCCTGAGATCATGAGCTGAGCTGAAATCAAGAGCTGAACGCTTAACCGATGGAGCCACCCAGGTGCCCCACAGCATCCATGCTTGATTAAAAAATAAAAAACTCTCAACAAAGTAGGAATAGTGGGAACATGCTTCAACATCACAGAGGCCATATACGAAAGACCAATATCATCCTCAGTGGGGGGAAACTGAGAGCTTTTCCTCTACACTCAGGAACAAGACAGGGATGTCCACTCTCACCACTGTTATTTGCCATAGTACCGGTATTTCTACTTCTAGTTTTTTGAGGAACCTGCATAGTGTTTGCTTGTAAAACTGCCACTGCTTGTAGATGGCATGGTACTGTATATAGAAAACACTAAAGACCCCACCAAAAATCTGCTAGGAGTAAGAAATGAATTCCACGAGGTTGCAAGATACAAAATGGATATACAGAAATCTGTTGTGTTCTACACACGAACAAAGAAGGAGGAGGAAGAGAAGTTAAGAAAGCAAGCCTATTCACAGGTGCACCCAAAATAATAATACATATGAACAAATCGAACCAGGGAGGTGAAAGACCTCTACTCTGAAAACTACGTAAGACATTGATGGAAGAAACTGAAGATGACACAAAAAAGTGGGAACATAGGGCACCTGGGTGGCTCAGTGGGTTAAGCCGCTGCCTTCGGCTCAGGTCATGATCTCAGGGTCCTGGGATCGAGTCCCGCGTCGGGCTCTCTGCTCAGCAGGGAGCCTGCTTCCTCCTCTCTCTCTGCCTGCCTCTCTGCCTACTTGTGATCTCTCTCTGTCAAATAAATAAATAAAATCTTTTAAAAAAAAAAAGTGGGAACATATATGATGCTCGGGGCTTAGAAGAATTATCATTGTTTAAATGTCCACACGATCCCAAATGATCCACAGATTCCATGTAATCCCTATCAAAATACCAATGGTGTTTTCCACAGAGCTAGGACAAATAATCCTGAAGTTGGAATGGAATCATAAAAGACCCTGAACAGCCACAGCACTCTTGAGAAAGGACAAAGCCGGAGGCACCACAATCCCGGATCTCAAGCTATACTACATAGCTATAGTAGTCAAAACAGCATGGTACTGGCACAAAACCAGACACATAGGTCACTGGAACAGAATAGAGGACCCGGAAATAAACCCACACTTATACAGCAAGTTAATCTATCACAAAGGAGGCAAAGGTATACAATAGAGCAAAGACCGTGTCTTCAATAAATGGGGCTGAGAAAACTGGAGGGCAACACGCACCAGAATGAAACTGGACCGCCTTCTTACACCATACACAAAAATATACTCAAAGTGGATTATAGACCTAAATGTGAGGCCTGAAACAATAAAACACCTAAAAGAAAACACGGGCTGTAATCCCTTGGACATCAGCCTTAGCAACATATTTATGTCTCCCCAGGCAAGGGAAACAAAAGCAAAAATAAACTATCGGCACGAAAAATAATTCCTGAGTATTGCTAAATTTCCAGCCAGGGACAAAGTTTCTTCAATTGTATTAAAAAACCATTTGAAACCATTAAGCAACAGTAAAAAGAAAAAAAAATTTAACGGTTTGATTATTTGACTCGGAAACCAAATAAGTACCACACATTGTGATTGGTGGAGATGTCTCTTAAGTCCCTTTTAATCGATAGGATCTTCCTCCATGTTTTTCTTGTTTCTCTTTCTTTTGTTTATTGTGGTGAAGTTGACATAACATTTACCACTTTAATCATCCAGGAGTGTTTAGTACCATCCTGATGGGGTGCAGCCATCACCACTCATTAGCTTCAGAACATTTCCATCACCCCCAAAGGTAACCCTTACCCATTAAGCAGTCACTCTCCGTCACCCCAGTTCTCAGGTTCTGGCAAACACTATTGTGTTTGGTGTCTCTTGTAAGTTGCCTGTGCTGGATATCTCACATAAATGGAATCAAACAACGTGTGGTCTTTAGTGTCTGGCATGTTTTGCTCAACCTTTTGCTCAGACTTTAAGGTTTATCCGTATTGTAGCATATATCAGAAATTCATTCCTTCTGTTTGACCAAAGAATATTACATTGTATGGATATACCACATCTGTTTATCCGTTCTTCACTTGATGGAAACTTGAGATGTCTCCATCCTTTCTTTTCTTTTCTTTTTCTTTTTCTTTTCTTTTTTTTTTTTACATCCCCACTATTGGTGACTTATTCTTTTTTTTCCAATTTATTTATTTTCAGAAAAACATTATTCATTGTTTTTGTACCACACCCAGTGCTCCATGCAAGCCGTGCCCTCTATAATACCCACCACCTGGTACCCCAACCTCCCACCCCCCCCCGCCCCCGCCACTTCAAACCCCTCAGATTGTTTTTTAGAGTCCATAGTCTCTCATGGTTCACCTCCCCTTCCAATTTCCCTCAACTCCCTTCTCCCCGTAAGTTTTTATTGTATTGTTTAACGATTCATTAGTTGCATATAGCACCCGGTGTTCATCCCAACACGTGCTCTCCTTAATACCCGTCATGGAGTATGATATTAGCTGTGTGTTCTTCATAAATGCCCATCTCTAAGTTGAGGACGTTCCCTTCTAATCCTAGTTTTCCGAATGCTTTCTATCATGAAAGAGTATTGGATTTTGTCACCTGCATTTTCTGCATGATTTTGTGGTAATCATGTGGTTTGTTCCCCTCATTTTGTTAATGTGGCGTATTATTTTGATTTTCATATGTTGAACCACCTTTACATTCCTGTGATAAATCCCACTTTGTCATGATGTGTAATCCTTTTAATTAAAATTCTTTTGATCAAGGAGACTGCTGGGTTTGGTGTGCCAGCATAGCTTTTAGCGCTTTTGCATTTGTAGTCATAAGGAGTATTGGTCTGCACTTTTCTTGTGCTGACTTCGTCTCACTTTGCTATCAGGTAAGGTTGGCCTCATAGAATGAGATAAGAAGTTTCCCTCCCTTCTATTTTTTGGGAAGAGTTTGAAAAGGATTTATAATTCTTCTTTAAGCACTCAGTAGAATTCACCAGTGAAGCCACCAAGACCTGAGCTTTCCTTTGTTCTGAGGTTCTTGATAATAGAGTCAATCTCTTTTTAAATTTTTTATAGGTGTATTGAGAATTTCTATTTCCTCATGAGTGAGTTTTGTTTGTTTGTTTCTGGGAAATGGTCCTTTTCGTCTAACTTGTCTGAATTTTGGTGTGCAATTGTTCATAGCATTCACTTGCCATCTTTTTTTTTTAAAAAAAATCTCTGTAAGGCTGATAGTAATGGAGCCCACTTTCATTTCTGATTTTCATAATCTGACTCTTCTTTTTTTTTTTTTAAAGATTTTATTTATTTATTTGACAGAGACAGATCACAAGTAAGCAGAGAGGCAGGCAGAGAGAGAGAGGAGGAAGCAGGCTCCCTGCCGAGCAGAGAGCCCGACGCGGGACTCGATCCCAGGACCCTGAGATCATGACCTGAGCCAAAGGCAGCGGCTTAACCCACTGAGCCACCCAGGCGCCCCTGACTCTTCTTTCTTAGTATAGAGTCAGTACTGCTTTAATTTCTTATATTGTAAGGAGATAGCGGCTTCTTAGGCTTCCGTGTGTGCCTTTCCAAATAATGGGACTTGTGCTAATATGAAGATTCTGTCACCTACCAAGTACATTATTGCCTACTATATACTGAGACCCTGGAGGAAACAAAACAGAACAAAACAAAACCCTGGGTGATCCACAGAACCAACAGATTTCCCGTCAGATTAAAATGAAGCATAGCTCTGTTATTATCTAGACTTCAGGAGCCCCTTTACAAGCAGAGAACTCATATTCAATATATATATATATATTTATATTTATATTTCTCAAATGCAGGTATCCTCCTTACCACAGTGCACATTCACCTTGGTAAACAGACACGGGTTTTTGGGAAAGGTTTGGCTGGGCTTTTCTGACCTCCACCTTAATCAAAGGGCTCTGGGCCCATGGGCTGACTTAGACCTGGACACTTGGTGGGGGACTACAGTTTTCCACTGCAGCTGAGGTTGCTAGCATCAGTTTTCTGCTTGCCAGCTCTTGTTTTGTTTTGTTTTCCTTATGAGAATCAAGTAGTACCCCAGCCAGCTGTCCATACATCCAGACCCTAGAACATTACTACCTACTATCTATACTATCTGTATGTCCACAGGCTCTGGCCTTGCTGTCCAGTATGGAAGTGATGCCCTCCTTGCCCCGGTAGTTCTGTGCCACCATTGGGACCCTGCCTTTTGAGAATCCCGTCATCTGCATTGATTGCCAGTTCCACGCCAGCATCGCTTGCTTCCAACCATGGTTTGCAGAGGAGAGTCAGCACTGAGCTCTTCAAAGATGTCAGGGCCGCTTCACCAGCACCTTCCTTATTTGAGGAGTGATTTCCCCACCCTCCAAAGAAACAGTGGCTGGAGGGAGGACGTCTGATCTCACATTATGAATCCTGTCTAAAAACCTACTCCCCTGGACCTTCTCACCAATTCCTCAATTTTCTCTGCCTAGGAAGTTCCAGCACTTCCATGTCATTTACTATAGACTGTTGTTGCCCACGCTTGTACGATTTGCACATCAGGCTGCTGGGTTGGCCCCTTTAAGGACATCAACCCCACCCCCCGCCCCGCCCCGCCCAGTCACAGCTCTGTGCTCCCACGTTACTAAGTTCTCCCGATACTGACTTATATTCTTTTCCCTGTCTTGCAGGTCCAACATTCTCAAAATCCATTGGCATATGTATTCTCTCACTTCCTGCAAGTACGCATGGGCCAGGTCCTACAGTTCCTTCTGAATGCAAGGCACTTCCCATCTGAACATAACTGTATTTTTTCTCTTGTGCTGTGTTCTTACCTAGTCTTACCTGCCCTTGTTAGTAGCCCGAGAGTAATAGAAGTTAGCAGAGATTAATGTTGAATAAGAGAAGTGACATCTGTTTAGGTGGCTGCCCTAAACGAGGTCTTTGCAGGGTCTCCAGGAACCAGGAAGCTTCTCTAGTATCAAGAGTTAGGGGCTGCTAATGCCTAGGTGGTGTTTCAGGGGATTCTGGGTATTCAGTGTTCTCATGCTCGTCACCTTAGTGTATCTCGGGGTTCCACTTTTTCTTTGTCAGATCCATATGTAAATATGGAGACCCCCGTAAATCCTGTGCATGCCATCTCCATGCGGCTCTGCCAGCCAACAATTAGGGTCAGGGCCGGATCTTCTACCATCTGCCTTATGACTGGAGGAGTGGAGGTCTCCTTAATCCAGTAGGTTAGGGTGGGTGACAGGTTGGGCTAGCCCATCAGACACACACACACACACACACACACACACACACACCCCACACACACGATAGAGAACCAGTTTAGGGCCATCTTAGAGCCACCTTAACCACAGCTCAGGCTGGAAGGTTTCTCAGCATCTACACAGCCAACCCCCCAAGTCCAGCTGCACACCCCAAATGTGATCCTGGTTCAAGTGGAGGAGAAGAGATGCATGTCCTAGGCATGTCTGCCCTCTTCAGTGAATGCATCAGGCATAACTGACACCCCAGGAGGGACCATCTGCTCTCCCTTCACCCCAAACAAAGAGACACCCGCAATCTCCCAAGTATGGGAAAATCAGGAGTTCTGGTTTCACATCTAGGCCATCAATCTATTATGTCGATAAATATTTCTCATTAAGAGCATGAGGCAGAGCATCACAGTCATCTTGGAAATGATGGACCCACCTGGGTCCCAAGGTGGCCATCTTTCTATGGCACCTGAAATTCATCCTCAGATCAGAGCCTTAAACCACATCTTACTTGCTCTACTGACTCACAGTGCTATGGAGGGATGGATGGGTGGATGGATGGATGAGGTAGTGAAGGAAATATTAGAATGTAGAGCCAGATATGGCTATATGAGAAGGCTGAAGTTGAGTGATATATTTGATTCAGAGAGACACGATGTTTATCGGAGAAATAAAGTGTGTTGTTCCAGTGTACGAGGTTCACGTACAGCATGGAGATGATGAGTTTCCAAGTACTTTTCAGGACCGTGAGGATGTCATGTGGATTAGATTAGCCCAGGCAGAATGCCTCAGGAGTCGTTGGTGTCTCTCAGGCAGCGTCCAAGGAAGGTTCTGATGGGCCTGAAGCTTACACAGTTTGGTAGGCCCTCTTCTAAAATTATAAAAACAAGCATGAAAGTGGGTATTTACTGAGGATGAGAAGAAAATTCATAACGGACTTTAAAATATGAGGACTAAATCACTGAGATTCCAAAATTGTGTGCGCGCGCACACACACACACGGATGTATGTGTGTGTACATACATTACGGATATATATTTAGAGATACCAGCTATGTAGTTGTACAATCTGAAGTACAATGGAGCAGAAGATCAAGGTAAAAGATACAATGGTTTTACTGTGAATCAAAACAGCGAACTCTTGCAAATTTCACACACACACACACACACACACATACACACACAAATCACGTGGTCATATGAATACATAACATGGGCCTGCGAGGGACAGTTGATTCCCTCTAAGAATAAAAATGCACTCAGGTTCGTGTTAAACCTTTAGTGTTTTCTTTCACACCAAGTTTTTAAAGTAAACTAGCTTTTGTGACATTCCCCGCCCCCCTCAAAAGATGTTGTTTCAAGTTAGGATAACAATTTGTGGACTTCAGAATTCATCTTGTAGTTAGAGATGTTTCGCTGTATTCTGACAACAGCCATGTTTAGCCCCATGGAGGATTTCCCGTTGCCCGTTTCGGAGTTCCCATATCCTTGTCCATCTGTATTGCTCAAGCAGCCTAGTGGGACTGACCAGGCTGCCTTTATGACCGCTGGAACCTGTCAGGGCTCGTCAGCGAATAAGTCAGAAGAGAAGGCTTGCTTGGTTTGAGACAATGACTGTGTTTTAGGGGACACAGGTCCGGAACAAAGCGCATGCTTCCCTACAATGTGTGCCACTTAGATGGGCTCCTAGCAGTGAGCCTGGATTACCTAGGCCTCAAATAGCTAAGCTTTGTGTATGATTACTCTCGTTGTCTTCCACATGGGGGATAAAACACCACGTGTAAAGCATCTGGTCAGTTAGGAAGACAGCCAGGAGCCTGTTTTAGGAAACCCTTTAGCCATCGAACAAGAGCTACTTCCCTAAGCGGAATCTGAGGGAAGCGTCGAGTCAACAATCTTGCACAGGCTGACCAAAGGTTTCCTGCACGTTGAGATTTTGTTCATCCACACGTGGACTGCGGGCAGGTGACCCATTAACTTTGGATTCCAGACTGCTTTTCCAAGAACCATTTGAAGGTAGTGGCAATATATAGAAAACAAAACAGCTCTGCTGTTGGCTTCGCCCCTCAGGGCTATTTTTCCAAACAGATGAGCATGGCAGATCAAATTTAGGAATTACCTTGAGAAGGCGATCAGATCATTTATACTGAGGCCTTGCAGAAAGAATGAGAAATCCATGTGATGTTTCTGTAAACACCTATCTGAGATTTTTAAAAACGATCGTGGCTCGATGTCTGACACCAGGGGTCTTTCACGTAGTAAAAGAATGTGCCCCCTATATTAAAGCACAAAGTACTGTCAAAAGCAACGTTATGAAAACATCTGGATAATTACACGTCCAAGCAAGTAGCGGGAAGTACAACTGTTTGCAGCACTTAACAAATTAGTTAAGCTTACAAACTAAAAACAAATTAACAGGTTAACAAACTAATTAACAATTTAGTTTGTGAAGCGTTTGGGAACCAGGCATGATGACGGCCGTGCTACCCACAGGTGCTAGAGATGGTTGCAAAAGGAATGCAGCATGTTCCCAGGGCCGCAAATTTACAGGATGTAATTTACATGCCGTACAGGATGGAAGGATCACACATTTCATACAGACAGGGCAGTGAGAGGTCTCCCTGCTAAAGTGTGGGCACAAGAAGAGTTATTTGGCTTTGCCCCTGGTTGCCGCTCTCTTTCTCATTCCCTTTACAATATTTTTATCAAATAGCTCTTTTTCCCGGTAATGCACCGGTGGCCCCTTTAGGTACTTTTGTTCTGCCTCCTCGTAACCTAGCCCATCAAGTGCGGCAATTGAACAAATGATTGCTTCTGGCAGAAGAACTTCCAGAACAAAACTCACCTTGTCATCTCTTGCCAGAGTCAGCATTTTCTTGTCTATCTGTTTGTAGATTTCTTGTAAATGTCTTACCACGACATCCAACTGGTCTTCATCCTCCAGGTATGTTTCAATGCAGATCACGTACCGGCTTGAATTCAGAAATGATGCCAGCCACCTGGACTGTTTCCTGCCTTTGACGATGTCCAGGAGGTGGTGATCGGCTCCCTTTCTTTTCACAATGAAGTCCACGAGCTTCTGGTTGGCTCGGTCCCGAGCAGCCCTCATCCGGTCCGGGAGAATTTTCTTGTGGGGCCTCCTCCCACCCAGGGAGGCCTCCTCCTCAGAATCTTCCAGGTCGGCATAATTCACCTTTGGGAAATCGATCTCCATGTCCCCATCCTTGATGGCTTTCCTAATTGGGTAACTGATATCAGCGGCATAATAGTCCAGGAAAGAGCCTGCAAAAGACCCACGACCGAGCCCTTCTCTGTAGTGGGAAATCAGGGAGAAACACCAGTTCACACTTTGCTCGTACACTTTCCCGGCTCTCTTCATGAGTTTTTCCTTCTCCTTACAGTCCAGATGTTTTAATCTTCGAAGAGGAACTTGAATGCCACTCATTTCACAGGGCATGTTTGCCTCAATCAAAAGCACCCTTGCGGTCTGCTCTGTTTGGCTGACACTCTTTACCACTGCTGGCCAAAATGGGTGATTTTGAAATTTAAACCAGACCATCATTCCTCCTTCAATGGGACAAGGCTCTTGTGGAAAAGCCATGCTTACCGGTTGCCCCATTTCCTTGCCGACATCCTTTCTAATAGCAGTGGTGGGGTTAACGGCCTTTGAGTTGACTGAAGGCTGAAGTCCTTGCAGCCCTTTCTCAAACTCTAGTACCTGCAGCTTCCTTTTTTTATTTGCCAGACGGAGTGAATAACGCAGACTCGGAGGAGGGGCACTGGAGGGTGCCGCCGCACCTTCCAAGCCTGGCTTCCGGGGACCCTCTCCATGGTCCTCAACATTCCCGGAGAGGGCGGAGCATTCGGAGGAGACGGCCAGGGTCTTTGGGTAGGTGTCATGGGCCTCTTCTTTCAGAGCCTTGGGTACAGTGAGGTTGAAACCTGGTGGCGGAGATGGAAGGGTGCCTCCATCTTTAGCACCTGTACCCTCCTCCTTGACGGGGCGATGCAAGGCCCTGACTCTCAAGGTGTGCCTCTTTTCCTTGCCCTCTTTCTCATAATCTTCTTCTGCACGTGATGGGAAGTTTGGGTACACGCTGGAGCTTTGTGAGGGCTCCGCTCGCATTTTCCTGGGACTAGGCGTGACGGTTCTGTGTGCCTGTGGTTGGCCACCGCCTGGGGCGTCCTCAGTCTGTGAGCATACCAGCAGCGATCTGAGTTTTTTGCTTCTCCTAAGACGCCTCAGTAAGCTCCCTTTAGGCTTCCGGAACTTTTTACGAGATCGCTTTTGTGGTCCCCTTTGGGACGCTTTTGTGGTCCCCTTTGTGGTCTCTGGATCATCTGATGCTCTTGCTGGACCCAAATTCGCTCTCTCATTCAGAATCTCTAGGGCCACTGCAAGAGCGTTTCTGTAGGGCACTTCCTGTCCTGGTGGGACACTGGCCTTCGGCTCGGCTATCAGCAAGGAGGCAACGTATTCAATTTGAGACTCATTTAGGATCTTTGTGTCTGTGGTTTTCACTTTAATTTTTTCGTCTACTGAGAGTATTTCGACTTCGAGAAAAAGTGCCCCTTTCCTCTTATGTCTTGGTGAGGTCCTAGCTCTGGACAAAACCTTTGCTGGCCAAACGTGGCCTTTCCAATTGCATAGGACATACTCTGCATCCATTATGATTCGAGAGTCCTCTCAAGAGGTAATTAAGAGAGGTCGAGAGGTCTGGCCATCACACCCACAGGCAAGGCGGGTCTTCCCTAAAACAGTGTTCTTCACCACACCCTTTCGCCTTAGGACCGCAAAGGGTTCCCAGCTTGCGTGGCCCGTCCTTCTTCACCTGAATCTCCCAGGGTCACGGGAACTTGTGCTTTGAAGGGACTATGCTGGAGAATACTGGAATGTGGGAAAGGAAAAGAAAAAAAAGTATTAGGAAACAAATTCCTTCTGTGGAAGTAGAAGAACGGCGGTCAATGAGAATTGGTAAGAGCGCAAACAAAGAAACAGAAAGAGCGTGTCTCCGACGGGGGGTAAACCCGCGGCAGCTATCGGGCGGAAAAATACAGAAGATACCAGAGGCGTTTGATAACCGTCCAAACCCAACTTCTTGCCCTGCTTGTTACTACGGCGTATTAAAGAGCATCTGTATGGGGAGGTGGGTGTCACTTTCCAGATCTCATCTGTGTTACTGGACATCCTGCGCCTTCTGTGCTCCCTGGGGCTCATCCTGGGGGGATGCTTCGGTTTTCCTTTCCCTGGTGGGTGCTAATGCCACCCGGTGCACCCAAGGAAGCCAGAGGTGATCTCCAGCCTACAGACACTGAATGTCAGCACAATATCGTGTTCAGGAGCCTGAGCTTAGAATCCAGAGGCTCACGAAGGTCATCCAGGGGGTTACTGGTACCGTCCTTCGTCAGGATTGCTGCAGGCGTGGGCCATTGGCTGCGCCGTGCACATTTTCATTTCTCTGTGGTGGTTGAAAAGGCTGTTCCCCCTGCCCCCGGCACAATTTGGGGTAAGAAAGTGACTGTAGGGCGAGGAGCAAAATAAACCACACTCCAAATGTCAACACGAAACGATTGCAAATGAAGTGTTTAGTAAAAGAAGAATGTCTTACAGAACACCACGTGGATCGGGGGGGAGGCGAGGTTCTGTGAGCTGCAGCTGTTGATTCACACACTCCAACTGCTTGTCCGGCAGACCCTTGACTCTGTTTTGTGCTTCTGAAGTGCACTGTCCTTCCAGGGATCGAATGACATCAACTGTAGATGCCCAGGACCTACCAAGTACCTCTAATGTTAATCTAGAAAATCAGAAAAGCAGATGGGGAATTAAGCCAACAAAATGGGGATGGGTTCATCATTTTCCCTTCCCCAACTCTGGAATGCAGGCCATTCTGAAACAGAAAAAAAATTAGTTAAATCTCATTTATAATGTGGACACGTCTGTTTGCTTCCTTCTTTTGCATTTCCAAAGTATTTCGACGTTAAGCTACTTAGTTTAGGCCAGTCCTCCTATTTCAGAACCGTGGGAACTACTGCTTTCATGATAGTCTTTTTGTCTGCCTTGGAAGCATTGATTTAATAGGAGCAGCCGGTGTGTGTGTGTGTGTGTGTGATGTGGGTGTGTGTGTAACAAAAATGGGGTCTATAATGTAAGCGTGTGTGTGTGTGTGATGTGGGTGTGTGTGTAACAAAAATGGGGTCTATAATGTAAGCGTGTCTTGGTGTTTCTCAAGTAACATTAAATGGGTTTGTAGAGAACACAAAACGGGTGGGGAGGTATATATGGGAGGCCATACACGATAGATGCTTACTGTCAGTGTGATGGCATATGGGCCTGTCACACGTTTCCTATGCGTCCGTGTACACATGCCTGCACATATTGCCGAGGACTACCTTTCTTCCCTCAAGCGCACATTTGATCACTGTTTCATGTGAATGCTGATTTTTTGCATGGTTTTTGTGAATCTCTTTACAGTGTGGTTTCTCTGACATTTAAAAAACTTTATTTAAATACATTTCAAACATTTAGATGTGTGTAAGGCAGAAAATGCAGTTGTTCCCTCAATCCCTCTCCCCGCCCCCCCAAGAAATACCCTGTTAGTGGGTTCTACTTCTCTGTATATACACTGTTCAAATGGGTATTATAACTCACAGATTTGAGCTCATCCATTATCAGTTTCAAATGATAAGTTTCATAGTACAAAATATTATTTCCCTAATAAATGCATGAGTGCACAACTTTGTTCACACATACTCATAGGTATAACAAGAAATGTATGGCGACTAACTATACCTACTTTGGGGATAGCCCGCACAAACCTTTTCTTGCCAGAGTGTATGATCACGCAGGTATTGTGTCCTCTGCTTTAGAGAACTCAGTGTGCCGGCTCTCAGAACACAGGTGTCATGTGAGGACACAGAACAAAAGGGAGAAGGAAAAACAGGTGACTCAGCCAACTGCAGTCTCCCTGCAGCAGGACCTGCCAGCCCCTCATACAGGAGTGCCTGAGTCACCTCATCTCCAACCAGACAGCTACCCGTCCCCAAGACACACCACACACACACACACACACACACACACACACGCACGCACTCAGAGTAATGACGTTAGAGGCCCAAGATGCCTGATGTTGATGCATATAATCCATGCTTTCTGCTCTACACACGCATGCAAATGTTTCTGCTTCCGGAGCAGATGTTATTTTTAGCTCCTTTCGGTTCCTTATTTTGCAAATACACATGGAATTATCTAAACGGTTGTTTAAAATTATAAAGTGGGGAAAATGTTAAGCATCAGTAATCTGATCACCTAGGAGGAATGCCAACTGCAACTATATGGGTCCAGAGACTCCCATCATTTTTTATTCTGTTTATACATATTTTCTGTAAGATATTAAAAAGGGCTTTAAAAACCATACCACCTATTTGAATATCCTCTCCTATGCTCATTTGTGTACATCTATCTGTTCAACTAGGAAAAACACTGTAATGGAGTAACTTTCAGCAGACAACCAAAATGTCAATGGCAGTTAATTCTCCGATGACCAAAGCAATGCACCCTTCAGAGAGGCAATCGGAAGGGAAGGGTGTTAAAGGAAAATATTAAATCCTACATGGCCTTCTCACCATATGCTTTGGCCCATTGCCCAAATAACTTCCATTAAGGGTTGGTACACAATGTTGCAAATGATTTCCCTTTTATCTTTCATACTAACAGGAGCGCAGCTCTCTTCTTTCCCCCCAAAGATGTACACAGGTGGGTGTATAGAAAGACAGATGACAGATAGATAGAGACAATGATATGTAAATCTTGATCCTCTTTTGCACACCAGGAACAATGTATTAAAAACAGAACCTTTGAATGACACTAAAGTAACCTTTAAAGTAACCCCCCAATCCTCAGAGGGCTTGGATATGAAAATGTGTCCAGAATTTTAGTTTACAACCATATTAAACATGCCTGCCCAGTAAAAATAAATAGAATAAAACAGAAGGGGAGGGACGCCTGGGTGGCTCAGTCAGTTAAGTCTCTGCCTTTGGCTCGGGTCATGATCTCAGGGTCCTGGGATTGAGTCCTGCATCTCAGGGCTCCCTGCTCAGCGGGGAGTCCGCTTTTCCCCCTCTCTCTGCCCCTCCCCCTCCCTCCCCCCACCCCCGCTTGCCCACTCGCTCTTTCTCTCTCCTCTCTGTCTGTCTGTCTCTTTCTCAAATAAATAAATGAAATATTTAAAAAAGAACCTGGAAGGGAAATGGTACAAACAGCTCCTCCACAATCTATAACTTCACAGACAATTCCAGACCAATAGAACCCTCAGATGGACTGGCTACGGCATTTAAGTCCTGGTAAACTTGTGTTCTATTCCATTTGCCCTTTGGTTAAGGAATGAAGAGAACTTGATGGCAATGGGTATTTATTTTTTCCAATCAACAGCCATGAGCTCTGGAAGAACTTTGTTGGAAGCTTTATTCTTCAACTCCTTTCCCCAGTAAGGGCTGTATAATCACTTCCAAGGAAAGAAGAAAACAATCCTCTGAAGGTCTTGTCTCAAAATAAGGGCACTTTCCTCGATATAATTCCCATACCACCCCACTCCCCAGAGGCAGGCCTTCTCTCACCATTACCCCAACACCCACTCATTCCTTCTCTACAATGACTACTTATTTACTGGACTTTGGTTGTTGTTGTTGGGGGGGGGGAGGGGAGGGGCATCAGGAGAGGGAGAGAGAGAATCTCAAGGAGGCTCCATGCCTAGTGTGGAGCCCGACGCAGGGCTCAGTCTCACGACTCTGATATCACGACCTGAGCCAAAATGAAGAGTGGGATGCTCAGCCGGCTGAGCCACCCAGGCACCCCTTGGACTTTCTTTCCCTTTAAAAAAAAAACATTTATTTATTTGAGAGAGAGAGAGAGAGCGTGTGCACAAGTCTGGGCAGGGGAGGGGAAGAGACAGAGGGAGAAGCAGACTCCCCACTGGACAGGGAGCTAGGTTTTGTGATTTTGAACTGTCCCCCAAACATGTATATCCATAAAAAAAATGCCGGCAGTTGCCCCTTTTTATTATAAAGGCACATCTTATGTAATTTCAGTTATAAAAGAAAATACGTTCTTGCCTATTTTTGCACCTTTCCAGTGCCAGATGAATTCAGCATGAACTTTCACATGTGAAAGTGGTTTTGGGGTTTTTATTTATTTATTTATTTTCAGTGTGACAGAATTCATTGTTTATGCACCACACCCAGCGCTCCATGCAATCCGTGCCCTCCGTAGTACCCACCACCTGGCTCCCCCAACCTCCCACCCCCCGCCCCTTCAAACCCCTCAGATTTTTTAAAAAAGATTTTTATTTACTTATTTGACAGAGATCACAAGTAGGCAGAGAGGCAGACAGAGGGTGGTGGGGTGGGAAGCATGCTCCCCGCCGAGCAGAGAGCCTGATGCGAGGCTCGATCCCAGGACCCCGAGATCATGACCTGGGCCAAAGGCAGAGGCCTAACGCACTGTGCCACTCAGGCACCCCACATGTGAAAGTTTTTAAGCATTCATTGGGTTTGAGTTCCGTTTGTAGAATAACGGAACGGGATTTGATACCTTCAAACCTTTCCCTTATGTTGTTCACTAGTTGCGTAAATTCACAGAGGTCATGCCTGCTTGGAAATCTGGGCTACTTTTGTACAAACACTTAAATGGCAAATATTACAGGCTGGAAAATCATGACCTGGCCTCAGTTTTCTCTAAGAAGTGAAACAGTTAGGCTTGCTTCTTACCTACAAATGATCAGCTACAACACTAAATACACATACACCTTCAAATTGCCAAGCTCTGCCTCCCAATTTTTTCCTTAAGGAAGGAGGAACCGCAGCAGCTATGCCTGCAGGCACACACCACCTAGAGCCATCTACTCAGAGAAGGAGAAGCAGGAGTGCTTGAGCAAAGAACTATACAAAAGTCACGGTTTCCCCCAGGGCCTTGTTTTAAGACTAGAGTGGCTTTCCTCCCATGCCTTTCACAGACTCAGGTGGTTTCTCCTATCAAGTAGGCCAACTTTCTTCCAAACATGCTCTGTTACCCCTCCAGCCCCTATTACCGGCCACGGGGAGACTTCCGCCACCATCCATAACACTAATGAAATCACGCGCGGCATTAGGGTTGAAAAATATCAAGGACATCCCCCTCTTTCCTGCAGGTGAGACCTCCATAGCTACTCATATCCAGGTGAGTGGACAAGGTGCGTATTTCAGAACGTACCGATTTCCCTGTGTCGTGCGCAAGAAGAAAAAGGTGCCCTCGTTCACAAGAGAAGTCATTGCACTGTAGCTTGTCACGACAACATTGGATGTGTGCCAGGTGCTTGCTACCCATGGGGAAAGACTAACAATCCTATAATGTAAGCCAACAAGGGTGTGTTATGTCTCCAGCACAAAGACCGATGCAGACCTTCACGTACTGACTCAGGAAAAAAAATTCAGACCAAAACAAAAACAAAAACAAAACAAAACAAAACAAAACCCCCCACATACCAAAAACCAACCAACCAACCAAACAAACAAACAAACGTCTAACTAGAGGCCAATTAAGTACCAATAATATCCTTTATGTAAAGCACACATTCACACGGAGAACAACAATATATACTTCATCTTAGGATACAAAAGACATGTAAATGCAAGGGAAAAGTCTAGAGTGGTAAACAGAAATGTCATGGCATTGTTTCACCGAATAGAGAAGAAGAAAAAGGATGGGAGTGTGTGGTGAGTGAGGGTACACATCATCGTCTTTCAAATGTTTTAAGATATTACAGGGAGGACAAATTTATGTATACCTAGGCACCCAAACCTTGCTTTACAAAGATTCTAAGGAGATACGAAATCAAATACTGGATGTAAGTGAACAAAAAAGGAGGCAAGAAAAACGGTACCATACCACTGCAGAGGAAGCAGTGAGAATAGACTTGAAATGCCTTTGAGGTATATTTTATATTGCTCAAAGGAAATATCCATTATTAAAATGCATATATTTAACCGCATAAGAGATATTGTATTGCAGCCCAAGAAGAGAGAAGTGTTGCTGAATGGATGAAGGAACAATAGCCAACAGTGCTCCAAAACAAAGAAAAACTATCGGGTGGTATACTGATGTGCCAACCTGTGAACATAATACATTTTCTCCCTTCCCACTCCCCCCGCCACGCGTGCGCGTGCACGCGCGCACACACACGCGCACACACACGCGCACACACACGAAAAAGCACACACAAACAGGTCTAGGCTCATCATAGTAAAACTTCTAGAAACCAAAGGGAAAGGAACTGCCTTAAGAGCAAAGAGGGAAAAACAAACATGACTAACAGGCGATATTCCCTTATTGTTTTAATTAGAGAGAGCTTGACAGAATTATTTGGAGACCAAAAAAGAAAGAAAAACAAAAACAAAAAGCAACAGTGAGACAAGAGCGCCATGATAGGAAGTGTAGGCACTTGTAGTTCTGGAGAAACCAAGGGATGGTATGATGGTTCTGAGAAGCCATGACCTCTGAGGAGGAGACCTCAGAGCTTGGGCTCAGACTTTGTCTTTTAGGGATGTTTCTCAGTTTGTGTGTGTGTCAGCTACTCGGGATGATCACAGTATTATCCCCGAGGTTACACAAAGTAACATTAGATTTTTCCAATCCTACCCTTCTCCCTCATTTGCTGACTCCTGATGTTCTCTCTCATATCGTACACATAGTAACTTTACTGTAAGTAGGTGTAAATGAGTAAACTTATGTCCTTAAAGGTTCATGGGACAATTGTTAAGCAGAGGTACACAATGAGAAATATTTGGGGATCTCTGTTTTCAAGAACTCAGGTAACCATGCCCTTGCGCAATGGTGTCACCTCAGGATAGCAAAATGGGACTGGGGTGTGACAGGTTATTCAATCACCTTAGCCCCCCACAAGAAGAGCTGACATCCTCTCTTACAAAACAGGAGGGATTAGAGCTCTTAATGTCCAACTGAAGACCACACGCTGGCAACACATACACACACACACACACATACACACACGCGACTCACATTGATAGCAGACACCGACTAGTCTCGATGTTTCTACAGTTACTCCATCTCTCCAGTCTGTAAATATCCTTGTTAAATGTTTCTGCCTCCAGGAAAGAATGGCCTACCCCAGTTGTCATGGAAACCAGAATGTCATCAAAACGTTCTCCCTGATGTTAGCTTTCTATGGAAACGAGGAAGTACTAACACATCCTCAGATGCAGAGCATTGATCTCACTCTCAGTCAGTTACACCCTGACCAACCCAAGGAATGAATGAATGGGTGAGTGAGTGAATGAATGAAATATTAGAGACAATACCCTATGTTCTCAGAAAAGGTATTGAGGGCAGGGGAGTTCTTGGAAAGTGGATTATGGAGGAAATAAAGTAGAAAGATAACAGCTTCTGTTTTCCCGTCTCTCTCTCTCTCTCTCTCTCTCTCTCTCTCACACACACACACACACACACCCCTGGAATCCAGGTCCTGTTAAGGGCCTCCTTTCAACCTGCCAGGACACATGAGGCCAGGAGTATTTGTGTAGGTGGGATCCAAGGACTCTCAGTCAATTTAAAATGACCCAAGAGGAGAAATTGTGTGAGGATGAAGGACTTGGATGTCTGTCAGTGGAAGGCGAACTAGAAGCTCAGGACCAAATGACCCCGGGTCTACAGTTGGACAAGTGTGTATTGACAGGGTTTTCAGGACACCAGTGATTCCTGAGAAGAGAGACAACTCCCCCAAATGTCCTTGATCTAGGACGATAGGGAGACAGAGATGAACCTCTCACATTTGGGATCTGTGCTCAGCCTGGACTGCTGCAACCACACTGACAATGAATACTATGCTCAGAGACAGGGCTCCTACCATCAGGGCACACAGCACCCACTTCCTCTCCCATAGTCATTTACATTAGGGGACAGAGCCGCCCTGTGATGCAGCTCTTCCTCCTGGTAATGAGCTCCAGGCAATTCTTCTGTGGTCAGTCCTGGGCAGTGATGTGCTGGAGACGGGCCCTTGGGAGGGGAGAGTGCAATTCCAATTTCCAGGGTTTTCCCATTTCCGTGATGTAAATACTCCCATTATGGTCGACTTCAAGCCACTGACATGAGGTCACTGAATGCTGATTTGGCAAGTGATGCCCCCAAATCAGCCCCTCATGAGATGATGATTCCAGACAGACCCAGCACAGTCCTAGACCCCAGATTCTGGAGCCAGACAAAGCCCTCTCATTCTTTTTTTTTTTTTTCCAATTTATTTATTTTCAGAAAAACAGTATTCATTATTTTTTCACCACACCCAGTGCTCCATGCAAGCCGTGCCCTCTATAATACCCACCACCTGGTACCCCAACCTCCCACCCCTCCACCGCTTCACTCCCCTCAGATTGTTTTTCAGAGTCCATAGTCTCTCTTGGTTCACCACCCCTTCCAATTTACCCAAAAGCACATACCCTCCCCAATGTCCATATCCCTACCCCCCTCCCCCCAGCAACCCACAGTTTGTTTCGTGAGATTAAGAGTCACTTATGGTTTGTCTCCCTCCCTATCCCATCTTGTTTCATGGATTCTTCTCCTACCCACTTAAGCCCCCATGTTGCATCACTACTTCCTCATATCAGGGAGATCATATGATAGTTGTCTTTCTCCGCTTGACTTATTTCACTAAGCATGATACACTCTAGTTCCATCCATGTTGTCGCAAATGGCAAGATTTCGTTTCTTTTGATGGCTGCATAGTATTCCATTGTGTATATATACCACATCTTCTTTACCCATTCATCTGTTGATGGACATCTAGGTTCTTTCCATAGTTTGGCTATTGTGGACATTGCTGCTATAAACATTCGGGTGCACGTGCCCCTTTGGATCACTACATTTGTATCTTTAGGGTAAATACCCAGTAGTGCAATTGCTGGGTCATAGGGCAGTTCTATTTTCAACATTTTGAGGAACCTCCATGCTGTTTTCCAGAGTGGCTGCACCAGCTTGCATTCCCACCAACAGTGTAGGAGGGTTCCCCTTTCTCCGCATCCTCGCCAGCATCTGTCATATCCTGACCTGTTGATTTTAGCCACTCTGACTGGTGTGAGGTGATATCTCATTGTGGTTTTGATTTGTATTTCCCTGATGCCGAGTGATATGGAGCACTTTTTCATGTGTCTGTTGGCCATCTGGATGTCTTCTTTGCAGAAATGTCTGTTCATGTCCTCTGCCCATTTCTTGATTGGATTATTTGTTCTTTGGGTGTTGAGTTTGTTAAGTTCTTTATAGATTTTGGACACTAGTCCTTTATCTGATATGTCGTTTGCAAATATCTTCTCCCATTCTGTCAGTTGTCTTTTGATTTTGTTAACTGTTTCCTTTGCTGTGCAAAAGCTTTTGATCTTGATGAAATCCCAACAGTTCATTTTTGCCTTTGCTTCCCTTGCCTTTGGCGATGTTCCTAGGAAGATGTTGCCGCGGCTGAGGTCGAAGAGGTTGCTGCCTGTGTTCTCCTCAAGGATTTTGATGGATTCCTTTCTCACATTGAGGTCCTTCATCCATTTTGAGTCTATTTTTGTGTGTGGTGTAAGGAAATGGTCCAGTTTCATTTTTCTGCACGTAGCTGTCCAATTTTTCCAACACCATTTATTGAAGAGGCTGTCTTTATTCCATTGGACATTCTTTCCTGCTTTGTCAAAGATTAGTTGACCATAGAGTTGAGGGTCTATTTCTGGGCTCTCTATTCTGTTCCATTGGTCTATGTGTCTGTTTTTGTGCCAGTACCATGCTGTCTTGATGATGACAGCTTTGTAATAAAGCTTGAAGTCCGGAATTGTGATGCCACCGACTTTGGCTTTGTTTTTCAATATCCCTTTGGCTATTCGAGGTCTTTTCTGGTTCCATATAAATTTTAAAATTATTTGTTCCATTTCTTTGGAAAAGATGGATGGTACTTTGATAGGAATTGCATTAAATGTGTAGATTGCTTTAGGTAGCATAGACATTTTCACAATATTTATTCTTCCGATCCAGGAGCATGGAACATTTTTCCATTTCTTTGTGTCTCCCTCAATTTCTTTCATGAGTACTTTATAGTTTTCTGAGTATAGATTCTTAGCCTCTTTGGTTAGGTTTATTCCTAGGTATCTTATGGTTTGGGATGCAATTGTAAATGGGATTGACTCCTTAATTTCTCTTTCTTCTGTCTTGTTGTTGGTGTAGAGAAATGCAACTGATTTCTGTGCATTGATCTTATATCCTGACACTTTACTGAATTCCTGTACAAGTTCTAGCAGTTTTGGAGTGGAGTCTTTTGGGTTTTCCACATAGAGTATCAGACCACATAGAGTATCAGATCATCTGCGAAGAGTGATAGTTTGACTTCTTCTTTGCCGATTTGGATGCCTTTAATTTCCTTTTGTTGTCTGATTGCTGAGGCTAGGACTTCTAGTACTATGTTGAATAGCAGTGGTGATAATGGACATCCCTGCCGTGTTCCTGACCTTAGTGGAAAAGCTTTCAGTTTTTCTCCATTGAGAATGATATTTGCGGTGGGTTTTTCATAGATGGCTTTGATGATATTGAGGTATGTGCCCTCTATCCCTACACTTTGAAGGGTTTTGATCAGGAAGGGATGCTGTACTTTGTCAAATGCTTTTTCAGCATCTATTGAGAGTATCATATGGTTCTTGTTCTTTCTTTTATTGATGTGTTGTATCACATTGATTGATTTGCGGATGTTGAACCAACCTTGCGGCCCTGGGATAAATCCCACTTGGTCGTGGTGAATAATCCTTTTAATGTACTGTTGAATCCTATTGGCTAGTATTTTGGTGAGAATTTTCGCATCTGTGTTCATCAAGGATATTGGTCTATAGCTCTCTTTTTTGATGGGATCCTTGTCTGGTTTGGGGATCAAGGTGATGTTGGCCTCATAAAATGAGTTTGGAAGTTTTCCTTCCATTTCTATTTTTTGGAACAGTTTCAGGAGAATAGGAATTAGTTCTTCTTTAAATGTTTGGTAGAATTCACTGGGGAAGCCATCTGGCCCTGGGCTTTTGTTTGTTTGGAGATTTTTAATGACTGTTTCAATCTCCTTACTGGTTATGGGTCTGTTCAGGCTTTCTATTTCTTCCTGGTTCAATTTTGGTAGTTTATATGTTTCTAGGAATGCATCCATTTCTTCCAGATTGTCAAATTTGTTGGTGTAGAGTTGCTCATAGTATGTTCTTATAATAGTTTGTATTTCTTTGGTGTTAGTTGTGATCTCTCCTCTTTCATTCATGATTTTATTTATTTGGGTCCTTTCTCTTTTCTTTTTGATAAGTCTGGCCAAGGGTTTATCAATTTTATTAATTCTTTCAAAGAACCAGCACCTAGTTTCGTTGATTTGTTCTATTGTTTTTTTGGTTTCTATTTCATTGATTTCTGCTCTGATCGTTATGATTTCTCTTCTCCTGCTGGGCTTAGGGTTTCTTTCTTGTTCTTTCTCCAGCTCCTTTAGGTGTAGGGTTAGGTTGTGTACCTGAGACCTTTCTTGTTTCTTGAGAAAAGCTTGTACCGCTATATATTTTCCTCTCAGGACTGCCTTTGTTGTGTCCCACAGATTTTGAACCGTTGTATTTTCATTATCATTTGTTTCCATGATTTTTTTCAATTCTTCTTTAATTTCCCGCTTGACCCATTCATTCTTTAGAAGGATGCTGTTTAGTCTCCATGTATTTGGGTTCTTTCCAAACTTCCTCTTGTGGTTGATTTCTAGCTTCAGAGCATTGTGGTCTGAAAATATGCAGGGAATGATCCCAATCTTTTGATACCGGTTGAGTCCTGATTTAGGACCGAGGATGTGATCTATTCTGGAGAATGTTCCATGTGCCCTAGAGAAGAATGTGTATTCTGTTGCTTTGGGATGAAATGTTCTGAATATATCTGTGATGTCCATCTCATCCAGTGTATCATTTAAGGCCTTTATTTCCCTGTTGATCTTTTGCTTGGATGATCTGTCCATTTCAGTGAGGGGAGTGTTAAAGTCCCCTACTATTATTGTATTATTGTTGATGTGTTTCTTTGATTTTGTTATTAATTGGTTTATATAGTTGGCTGCTCCCACGTTGGGGGCATAGATATTTAAAATTGTTAGATCTTCTTCTTGGACAGACCCTTTGAGTATGATATAGTGCCCTTCCTCATCTCTTATTATAGTCTTTGGCTTAAAATCTAATTGATCTGATATAAGAATTGCCACTCCTGCTTTTTTCTGATGTCCATTAGCATGGTAAATTCTTTTCCACCCCCTCACTTTAAATCTGGAGGTGTCTTCGGGCTTAAAATGAGTTTCTTGGAGGCAACATATAGATGGGTTTTGTTTTTTTATCCATTCTGATACCCTGTGTCTTTTGATTGGGGCATTTAGCCCATTAACATTCAGGGTAACTATTGAGAGATATGATTTTAGTGCCATTTTATTGCCTGTAAGGTGACTGTTACTGTATATTGTCTCTGTTCCTTTCTGATCTACCACTTGTAGGCTCTCTCTTTGCTTAGAGGACCCCTTTCAGTATTTCCTGTAGAGCTGGTTTGGTGTTTGCAAATTCTTCCAGTTTTTGTTTGTCCTGGAAGCTTTTAATCTCTCCTTCTATTTTCAATGATAACCTCGCTGGATATAGTATTCTTGGCTGCATGTTTTTCTCGTTTAGTGCTCTGAAAATATCATGCCAGCTCTTTCTGGCCTGCCAGGTCTCTGTGGATAAGTCAGCTGCCAATCTAATACTTTTACCATTGTATGTTACAGACTTCTTTTCCCGCGCTGCTTTCAGGATTTGCTCTTTGTCACTAAGGCTTGTAAATTTTACTATTAAGTGACGGGGTGTGGGCCTATTCTTATTGATTTTGAGGGGCGTTCTCTGAACCTCCTGAATTTTGATGCTCGTTCCCTTTGCCATATTGGGGAAATTCTCCCCAATAATTCTCTCCAGTATACCTTCTGCTCCCCTCTCTCTTTCTTCTTCTTCTGGAATCCCAATTATTCTAATGTTGTTTCGTCTTATGGTGTCACTTAACTCTCGAATTCTCCCCTCATGGTCCAGTAGCTGTTTGTCCCTCTTTTGCTCAGCTTCTTTATTCTCTGTCATTTGGTCTTCTATATCACTAATTCTTTCTTCTGCCTCATTTATCCTAGCAGTGAGAGCCTCCATTTTTGATTGCACCTCATTAATAGCTTTTTTGATTTCAACTTGGTTAGATTTTAGTTCTTTTATTTCTCCAGAAAGGGCTTTTATATCTCTGGAGAGGGTTTCTCTAATATCTTCCATGCTTTTTTCAAGCCCGGCTAGAACCTTGAGAATTGTCATTTTGAACTCTAGATCTGACATATTACCAATGTCTGCATTGATTAGGTCCCTAGCCTTTGGTACTGCCTCTTGTTCTTTTTTTTGTTGTGAATTTTTCCGCCTTGTCATTTTGTCCAGCTAAGAGTATATGAAGGAGCAAGTAAAATACTAAAAGGGTGGCAACAATCCCAGGAAAATATGCTTTAACCCAATCAGAAGAGATCCCAAATCATGGGGCGGGGGAGAAATCCCCCCTCACGATTGGGTGAGGGATCTCCTCTGATTGGGATCTCTTCTGATTGGGGTCTCCCGGTCTCTTCTATTTGGGAATAAAAAGAGGTTCAAAAAGAAAGAAAGAAAAAAAAAGAATTAAAAAAAGAGACTGAATTAAAAATTCAATCAAGAATTAAAAAAAGAATTAAAAAAAGAGATTGAAGAGATTGGGATTTCTTCTGATTTGGGGATAAAAAGAGGTTCAAAAATAAAGAAAGAAAAAAAAAGAATTAAAAAAAACGAATAAAAAAAGTAAAAAAAGAAAAAAATATATGTATATATTATATAAACTAGTTAAAAAACGTTAAAAAAGAAAAGGGTAAAAGTTTAAAAAAATTTTTAGCAGAAGAAGAGAAAAAAAAAATGAAAAAGAAAAAAAATTAAATTAACTGCAAGACTAAAAAATCACAGGGAGAAAGCCATGAGTTCCATGGTTTGTTTGCTCATCCTCTGGAATTCTGCTGCTCTCCTTTGTATTGAAACTGCACTCCTTGGTAGGTGAACTTGGTCTTGCCTGGATTTCTTGTTGATCTTCTGGGGGAGGGGCCTGTTGTAGTGATTCTCAAGTGTCTTTGCCCCAGGCGGAATTGCACCGCCCTTAGCAGGGGCCGGGCTAAATGATCCGCTCGGCTTTGCTTTCAGGAGCTTTTGTTCCCTGAGCGCTTTCCGTAGAGTTCCGGAGGCCGGGAACACAAATGGCGGCCTCCTGGTCTCCGGCCCGGAGGAGCCAAAAGCCCGGGGCCCGCTCCCCAGTGCGCCCTCAGCGAACAGCTCCCAGTTACTCCCGTCTGCCCAACCTCCGGCCGCGCTCCGAGCTCACCGAGCCCGCGACTGGCTCAAGGCAACACCGAGCTGCGAGCTCAACTGTCGGCTCTGTCTCTGCAGCCGGCTTTCCCGTTCCAATATCCGCAAGCTCTGCAACACTCAGACACTCCCGATCCTTCTGTGACCCTGCGAGACCCGAGGCCACGCCGACCCCGCGTGGGCTTCGCCCCGGTTTAGCCTCTGGAGCGATGTCCCTCAGTGGCACAGACTTTTAAAAGTCCCGATTTTGTGCTCCGTTGCTCCGCCGCTTGCCGGGAGCCGGCCCCTCCCCCCGGGGTCTATCTTCCCGTCGCTTTGGATTCACTTCTCCGCCAGTCCTACCTTTCAGAAAGTGGTTGTTTTTCTGTTTCTAGAATTGCTGTTCTTCTTCTCTTCGATCTGCCGATGGATTTGCAGGTGATTGCAATCTTTAGATAAGCTCTCGAGCTGATCTCCTGCTAGCTGAGGTAGTCTCAGCTGCTACTTCTCCGCCATCTTGACTCCTCAAGCCCTCCCATTCTACATGCGATCCAAGAGAGACGTGCAAGCTGGACTTTTTTTTTTTTTTTAAAGATTTTACCTATTTATTTGACAGACAGAGATCACAAGTAGGCAGAGAAGCAGGCAGAGAAGGGGGGGGGAAGCAGGCTCCCCGCTGAACAGAGAGCCCGATGCAGGGCTCGATCCCAGGACCCTGGGATCATGATCCGAGCTGAAGGCAGAGGCTTTAACCCACTGAGCCACCCAGGCGCCCCAAAGCTGGTCTTTTACATAACCGTGTGCCAACTGAATGAAGGCTTTCCCCAGGTTTCCCCAGGTTCTTAGTGTAGAGGAGAGGGAGAAAGATACCAAGTCCCCCTCCCCCCAACCCCCATGTAGCCTGTGTAGGTTTTGGGGAGGGAAAATAGTTGGGTGCATCCATGGTCGATCTTTTCAAATCAGACATGCTTTCTGAAAGACCGATGCAGGTTTGAGTCTCAGGTCTGCGTCTCCTCGCCTGTGTGACCTTCACGTTGCGCCCTAACGTCCCTGTTCCCTAGGCTCCATTTTTCTCAAATCAGCTAATAGTGTCTCTGCTCTCAAAGGGCTGATCCTCATGAAGGAACAGCAGACTTCGGCAGTGCCCAGTGGTCATTCTGGGAGGCCTGGGGGTTGTCCCTGAGAACCCGCTGGAGGACCAGGGAGGTCTTCTTCTCCCTACGCAGTATCAGTGACTCTGGATGGCTTGGTTGCCTTTCCATTGAAACAACAGATTGCAAGAGGTGAAGTGAAGAGGCAGGTAAGAAAATCCAGGTCCTTCCTATTCAGGAAGGTATTAAATAGATTTGCAAAGATGTAAAACAATGCCATACTTTTAATACTTCTGTTTGTTTTCAAAAATGTGATTTTCTTTCCTGAAGCATATTTACGTGTAAGCAATCATGGGCTTAGTATTATTTTTAAATGAATACGTTAAAATGGGACTGCTTAGGTTTTGTTTCATCTTGTTTTTTTCCAAAACACCTCAACATTTTATTACAGTGGTCAAAGAAACACTATGTTTAAGTAAAATATTTCTTTTCTTTACTGCACTGAGATTCACATAACATTCTAGAGCATACCATTCAGTGGCATGAAGTAAATTTGCAGTGTTGTGAAACCATCGCCTCTTTCTTCTTAACAGAACCTTTTCACAAGTTCTAAAGGACATCTCACGCCCACCTCACACCCAGTCACTCCTCACTCCCACCGGCCCCCAGCCCCTGGCAACCACAAATCTACGTTCTGTCTTCATGGGCTGGCTTATTCTGAGTATTTCATATGAATGGAATCACACAATGTGTAACCTTTTGTGTGTAGCTTATCATGCTCAGAATAATCATTTTAAAGTTCATCTACATTGCAACATTCCCTTTTGTGTCTGCGTAACATTCTGTTGCATGGCGAGTCCACCTTATGTTTATCCAGTCACCTGTTGATAGAAAACTGGGTTGCTTCCACTTTGGGCTGTTTTGAATAGTGCTACTATGAACATACGTGTTCATGTGTTTTTTGAATGCCTGTTTTAAACTGGGGGGTGTGGGGATATCTCTGCTGCACCATATGCTAATCGTATGTTTAAGCTTTTGGGGAACCACCAAACTGTTTTTACTTTTATTTTCTTTTGAAGATTTTGAATCTTGGAACACTACATCAAAAACTAATGGCGTACTGTATGATGACTAACATAACATAATAAAAAGTAAGTAAATAAAAACTAGAGTAAAAAAATAAATAAATAAAATAAAGATTTTGTTCATAGCAGCAATGTTCACAATAGCCAGACTGTGGAAGGAGCCAATTTGCCCTTCAACAGACGGATGGATAAAGAAGATGGGGTCCATACACACAGTGGAATATTACGCAGCCATCAGAAAGGATGGACGCCCAACTTTTGCATCAGCATGGGTGCGAGTGGAGGAGATGATGCTGAGTGAACTAAGTCAAGCAGAGAGAGTCAGTTATCACATGGTTTCACTTACTTGTGGAGCATGAGGAATAGCGTGGAGGACGTTAAGAGAAGGAAGGGGAAAGCGTAGGGGGAGAAATCGGAGTGGAGGACAAAGCACGAGAAACTGTGGGCTCTGGGAAACAGAGGGTTTTAGAAGGCAGGGGGGTGGGGGGATGGGTGAGCCTGGCGATGAGTATTAAGGTGGGCACGGATTGCATGGAGCACGGGGTGTTTTATGCAAACAGTGAATCATGGAACACTACATTGAAAACTAATGATGTACTGCAGGGTGATTAACATAATTTTTAAAAATTTTTTCATTTATCTGACAGAAAGAGAGAGAGCATGAGCACAAGCAGGGGGAGATGCAGAGAGAGAGAGAGAGAGAGAGAATGAGAGAGGGAGAAAGGGAGAAGCAGGCTCCCCGCCGAGCAGGGAGCCCACCACGGGGCTCGATCCCAGGACCCCAAGATCAAGACCTGAGCCAAAGGCAGATGCTTAACCATCTGAGCCACCCAGGCACCCCTCCCCAAACTGTTTCTAACGGTGGCTGTACCATTTTAAATTCCCGCCAGCAGTGTATAAGTCTTCCAACTTCCCCACATTCTCAAGAGCAGTTTGTTATGTCCCCCCTAATGTTAGACATCCTAATGGGTGTTAATACCTATTGTTAGGTTTTGATTTGCAATTCCTAATGACTAATCATATTGAGCATACTATCATGATAGCCATGTGTATATCTTTCTTGGAGAACTATGTTTTCAGATCCCTTTCCCATTTTTATCATTTGCTTTGTCATTTGGCTGCAGTTGTAAGGGTTCTTTATATAATCTGGTTACTAGACTCTCCCTAGACATATGATTTGCCAGTGTTTTTTCCCATCTTGTAGGATACCTTTTCTCTCTCTCTCTCTCTCTCAACATTGTCTTTAAAAAAAAAAAAAACAAACTTCTGTTTTATTATTTATTTGACAGAGAGAGAGAGCGAGACAGCGAGAGAGGGAACAGAAGCAGGGGGAGTGGGAGAGGGAGATGCAGGCTCCCCGCTGAGCAGGGAGCCCGATGCAGGGCTCCATCCCAGGACCCCAGGATCAAGACCTGAGCCGAAGGCAGACGCCTAACTGACTGAGACACCCAGGTGCCCCTCAATAGTGTCTTTTAATGCAAAAATACTTTCATTTTGATGAAGGCCAACTTACCTATTTTTTTTTCTTTTGTTGCATTTGGTCTGATATTTAAGAGATCCAAGGTCATGAAGGTTTACTATGACGTTTTATTCTGAGAGTTTTATAATTTTAGCTCTTATATTTAGGCGTTCTGTGTATGGTGTGACTATAGTGTCCAACTTCATTCATTTGTGTGTGGATATACCATTGTCCCAGAGGCACTTGCTGAAGAGAAGATACTTACCCCTCCCCTGCCCCTGCTGGAGGGTCATCATCAGTCACCTCTCAGCCAACACACTGGTGAGCCAGTGAAATGTTGAACAGCATAAGGAAGGGAATTAGAAACAAAACACATTTCACTGGCTAAGCGTTAGTCCGCTAACTTGAAGTAGTCAGTATGAAAGAGGGATTGGACGGAGTAAAATATTGAAGCTTTGCTTCTAAATCTTAGATGAAAGAAGTAAAACGAGTGACTAAAACCAGGAAGGAAAAAACAAAACAAACCCAAACAACCCAGGGCTAGTAGCAAATTAAGGCAGGAACAAAAAAGTGAAGTGTTAAAGGAAAATAATATAGGGGGAAGACTGGGAGAGAGAGGAAGGGAGAAGGAAGGAAGCAGAGAGCATCCCCCAATTTCAAACTGTATAGTATGTCTCAGTAGGAGAATGACGTATGAATTCCATTTCCTCCGTAAGTTTTATATTCTGTGAAAATTATTCTACCATGAGTATTTATTGCTTTATTAGTTAGAAGAAAGACTTAACAGTAGAATTGTATTAAATTGTTTTTGGAAAGTGGAACTTTTTTTATTATCTAACCTCTGGAGAGACACATTGAAAATTCATGAACTCCTCCTGTAAGAAATCAAAACATGCATGGTGCAATGGTCTACAGATAGGAGTCTTCCAATACCTGTGTTTTTGTGTAGTCGGGTGACAACTGAGATGCATCCGTTTGAATTCCCCTTAAAAGTTTAGTACAGACAAGTTCAAGTTTAGTGTTGGAAAAAGTCAAAAGATGTTACAATCTTGGTTATTCATGGAGCAGATACTCCCCTAATGTCCTCTGTTCCTATTTCTTTCCTGTTTTCAGGTTTGGTTTTTGTTTTTTTTTTAAATTTTTGATATATTATTTTTATTATATGTATGTATGGGTTTTTCACGTTTTTAACAGTTTTCTAACATCCATGGACTACATTTGCAAAACAAAGACAGTGGTGTTAGGAAGCCACCAGATGGAGATGTTGAGCTGCCGTTGTTAATGACAGTCAGGTCCTCCTTGACAAATACAGTGGTTCCAACTTTAGTGGGGTTGAGGGCAACCTGGAGAATTTATTTAAAATGCAGATTCCCAGGGCCCGCCCACACAGTTGATTGGGCAGGCCTTGGACAGATCCAAGGAATCTGGACTTTTTAACCCTCTCTTTTCCGTGATTCTGATACAGGCGATCCCATGCACCACACTTTGAGAAACTCTGATGTAAATGGCCATTGGAACCATGGGCATACACGGAAGCATTTAGGGAAAGGGTATAAATTGAGAAAAGAACCACGTAAAACCAAGTCCTGAGGAACGCCATCACGTGAGGGCTCATGTGAAAAGAAGGAGCTAGCGGGATGCCTGGGTGGCTCGGTCGGTGAAGCGTCTGCCTTCGGCTCAGGTCATGATCTTGGGGTCCTGGGATGGAGTCCCCTGTCAGGCCCCTTGCTCAGCGGGGAGCCTGCTTCTCCCTCTCCCTCTGCCTGCCTCTCTGCCTGCTTGTGAACCACCCCCACCCCCGACAAATAAATAAATAAGTTATCAATCAATCAATTAAATAAAATACATAAAAATAAAATAAAACAAACAAACAAATAAAATCTTCAAAAAAGAAAAGAAGGACCTAGCAATGGTAATAAGAAGTTGCCAGAATGAAAGGGGATAGCAGGAGAGTATGCAGTTATGGAGGCCAAAGGAGCACAGGGAGAGTGGAAGGAAAAAAAGAAGAGAGGGGTCAACCAGAACTGTACGCAGTTGTTTTTGCTTTTATTCAGACATCTGTCGTCCTCTCTGACTTCTGTGGGAGAAATACTGCCTTAAAGGATAAGAGTGCCCTTGAGACATTTGACATACCCTAAATAATTCGTATACTTAAACGGTACGTTTCCCGTCCCGAATCCACGTTTGTTAGTGAAATGTTATATGTAATCCTGATGATGAAAATATTTGTTTTTTATGCTTTCAAATATACGGCAGGCACAAGTTTGCATTCAGTGTTTGATATTCAGGAAACTGTGTACCAGTGGCTACAAGAAGTGGCCATAATAATGGCCAAATAATAATTATTATAACATACTCACAATTAAATAGAATTAATTATGAACATTAATGTCATTATACTGTTACTAATACTTGAGTGCTTGCCTTATATTATTGAGTGCCCTTGAGTGTTTTTATGCATTACTTCCCTTAATTTTTTTTTTTAGATTATTTATTTATTTGACAGAGAAAGATCACAAGTAGGCAGAGAGAGAGAGGGAAGCAGGCTCCCCACTGAGCAGAGATCCCCATGCGGGACTCGATCCCAGGACCCTGAGATCCTGACCCGAGCCGAAGGCAGCGGCTTAACCCACTGAGCCACCCAGGTGCCCCTACTTCCCTTAATTTCACCCAAAATATGATGAGACAAATACTACGGTTGTGCCTTTAAGATAGTAAGAAAGTCAGCGAGGCTTAGAGAAGTCAAGAGATTAGCTCACTGCCTCACAGTCCATAAAGTGGGATGGCCTTGTTTAATTTCATGCTGGACTTTCAGTTCAGGCTTTGAGCATTTTTGTGAGTTTCCCTTTAAGAAAACCCAATGTAGTCAAGTTTTACATTAATTTTAGAAAGGCACAGGTTGCAGGGTCTTCCAGCTCACCACCTAAATCCTTGCACTCCTGTAAAATCTTGCAGTCCTGGGCCCCCAATTAGGCATCCTTTCCCAGCTTTCCTTGCTGTTAGATGTGATTGTGTGACTGAGAGCCAGGCAATGGGATGTCAGCGGAAATGATGTGTGCCACTGCCGGACCTGACTCGTAGAAACCTTGTACCTGGTGCACCTCTCTGCTCTTTTCCCCTTTGAGCAAACTGCAAAGCGGGCCACCTACACGGCAAACGTGGAAGCCACGTGTTGGACGTGGCAGACTTTCTGACAGCCTGGGTCCCTGTAGACGTGCACGGATAATGCCCACCAGGAGGACATACTCACTTTCCCGGAAATGTTACAGGAGAAATAAACGAAGTGGTTTTGAGTCATTAAATGTGTTTGGGCTTAACTGTTACAGTAACAGTCCACCACACCTGATACGAGTTGGGTAAAAATAAATTTCAGTTATGCACTGCTCTATCATTATGAATTGCATTTTACTGCATTTTGAATAGTGGCTCAGAAAAATACCTTTATTCCTGGTGACGCACAGTAGGAATACGTCATTCAGGGCTGGTACCACAGCTCAAGGAGCCAGGATCTTTCTTCCTTCTTGTCCCTCTATGCTTAGCTGTGGCTTTTGTCTCCAAGGACAAGGACGTTGTATCCGTACTGCTGGCAAGGGAAAGGGGAAAGATCAAAGCGGGGAACCAGCTGCGTCTTTCCAGTTCAAGAAGCTTTCCTAGGAATGCCACCGGTGTCATCTGGGACAAGCATCATGGCCAGCCCAGGAGCTGGACTGGGCCATGTGCTTCCCTCTCTATGCGATGGGGTCAAGGTTCTGGTAGCAAGGATGAAAGAGTGAAGGGTGGAATGCTTAGGTAGGTACAGGACCCTCCACTGCACTTACCTTACGTTATCTTTATCAATTACCCAAACCCCTTGTGGCAGCTTCCTACAAATTCAGATTCCCCTCCTCGTGGCAGCCATAGAGAATCAGAATGTCCCTGAAAATTTGGAACCGGAAAATCGTTGTTGAACTACCGATCTTTGCCCTGCCGAGGATAGCCCCCTTTTGCTTGTCACCTGGTCTGGTCTGCACGAACTCTTCAATGGGTTTGTCATTTCATAACGTTTAGGTGCCCTCCAAAATGTCAAAGATAGTACCTCCCCCATTAACTTGTTTTGAAATTTACGTCAAAAACAACAACTTTGTAAAGGACCTCCACATCTACAGTGACACTCTTCAAACCATTTTCTGTGTTACTGGAAGAGACAACACTGCTGGAGATCATGATTTACAGCTGAAGATGTGGTTTATTCCCAGAGAGGCAAAGTGACACAAAACAGTGACGGGCAAGGGCCAGGGGACAGCAACGGGTCAAAACACTAAAGGTCTGGCCCTAGCCCTACTGCGCAGCTCTGCAAACTTGGGTAAACATTTGTACTCTTTGATCCTCATCCTCTTAAATTATAATCTGGCCTTACACTAATTCATCTTCCAGAGGGTTATTGAGGTAATTAAATGAGTCATGGGTATGTATACTTTCAAAGGGCAGTAAAGCCCACAGAAGTGTTGTTGGTTTTTTAATTTAATTTAATTTTAATGGGCAGACAGTGGCCACTATGAATTGTAGGTTCCAAATCTGGTTGGTAGAGTTGTGCAGGTTTCCCGCATGGTCAAAGTGAGGCAAAATAGTACAGTCTCATTAGCACGCAGATGATTGGATGACAGTGCAGTGAGAGGAGAGAGGCAGCACAAGTCACGGTGGCAGGCAAAGGAAGGAGTGTCAAGCAAGACCCAACAGAGAAGCTGGATGAGCTTGCTCAAAGGCCCAGTGGCAGGAAACAGCAATGGTGTGCTTGAGGAAACTGTAAGACGCTCAGAATGGAGAGGATAAAAGGGGAGTCAAAGGAGTCAAGATGCTAAGTGTCCTCATATGTAGAGTAGACCCTCTTGTGGAGGCTCTGAGGAACGGCTGAAGAAACTTAGGCATCACAGTGTAAGCTAATATTCACGGATTCAGAGTCAGACGGATCTGACTTAGAATCTTCATTCAAGCGGAAGCTGTGGTTTGGGCGCGGGATAAACGAAATGACCGGTGGAACAGGATAGAGAAGAAGACTCAGGGACATAGAGAATGTTGACATAGGACAGACATGGCAGAGCTGACAGCGGGGAAAGCGGGCACCACTCAATAAATGAAGATGACACAATTATTTTTTCATGGGAGGAAAAAAGCAATTAGATCACTATCTGACAGGGAACACAAAAATCAACTTAGCATGAACAAAGACTAAACAAATGCAAAGTAACACCTTAAAACAATTTTAAGAAAATATAGGAGAAAACTTTTATGACCTTAGGGTTCAGACAATTTCATTCTAAAAGGCCCAGGAGGCAAGGTGAAAAAATGGATAAATTGGAAAACAACAACGTTTAAAACGTGTGTGCCTCAAAGGACATTATCAACACAGTGCCCAGGCAACCCGTGGAATGGATAAAAATCATTCCAAACAGTCTATCTGATAAGAGATTAAAATCCTGAACACATGAAGAGGTCCTATGACTCAGCCACAATGGGAAAAGGAAAAAAGACAGATTAAAAAGTTGGCAAAGGACTTGACTGGACGTTTCTGCAAAGAAAGTATGCAAATGGCCAATAAGCCCATGAAAGGATGCCGAACATGAGTAATCAGCAGCGAGGTGCAGATCAAAACCACGAGGAGGGGGCACTTCAATCTCGTTGGGATGCCTGTTACCAAACAAACCAACAAAATGCAAAAGAACAAACAAACAAACAAAAAACAACCCTCTCGCCCCCCCCCCCAATAAAAAACCCAACAGAATAACAAGTGTTGGCGTAGAAGTGGAGAAACAGGAACTTCTGTGCTCTGCTGGTGGGATTGTAAACAGGTCATCACCGGCTCTGAGCTCATGGACTCCTTTAAGCGCCGCGAAACACCCTTGCACGTATGCCAGACATCAGAGTGTTCCCAGCATCACTGCTTTTCCGGGCTCTAAAGTGGAAAGTATCCACATGTCCATGGACAAGGCAATAGATGAACGGACTGGGGAGCCGTCCCACAGTGGCGTGCGCTGCAGCAGGGAAGATGAGAGCAGTAGGGCTCCGCGGGAGAGTATAGACACTGCTAGGACGCAGTGCCGGGTGAAGAAGGGAGTGGCGGGGCACGAGGCAGAACGCGATACAGTTTATTGTACCACCCAGGCAGCACACCAGGAGGCCGGGACCGTCAAGGATACATACACGGGTCTCTAAAACAAATCAAAAACCAACCAGCCGACCAGCCCAAACGACGACGACGACGACGACGACGACAATGACAACAAAACCCAAACAAACAAACAAACAAACAAAAACACCCTAGAAAGCGGGGCGGGGGTGGCTTACACAGGACAAGCAGGGGGATGGCTATTCCTCTGGGAGTGGAAGCAGTGGGTGGGAAGGGCCCCGGGAGGAGACGGAGTAGGAATTGTCCAAGTGTCCCGGGTCAGGAAGGTGGAGGCTTGAGCACCGACCTGTTCCACACTCCCGTATCCTTTTGTGATTTCCGCGGAAGATGACCTGTGTAACGTCCTTGAACCGCAGCCGGGTCCTCGGACCTCGGACCTCGGACCTCGACCCTCGACCCTCGACCCTCGACCCTCGATCCTCGATCCTCAGCACCAGTGAGTGCCTGGACGGCGGTTGGTCCAGGGGGCGTGTCTCGGCCGAGGCCCCGCCTCCCGCATGCGCGCTGTGCCAGCCAATCAGCGACGCTCCCGCCTAGGCGTGGCTGGCTGCCTCCTCTCCCTCACGACGCCCTTGGAGGAGCTTCGCCGAGGACGTGGTGTGGAGGTCGTTGTGCGGCTGGAGGGATGGGGGGAGGGACAGAGAGAGACAGAGGACGGGGGTGGGGCATAGGGACCCTCAGGGAGGCCCCGGCGTGTAGGGAGGCGGACCCGGGGGCACTGTGTGGCCGTGTGTGTGTGGGGGGGGGGTCTCCTCAGACGGGAGGGGACCAGGGTGTGGGGCGGCGGCGGCCGGGCTCACCTCTGACGTGATGTCCCCACGAGGTCCTCTGGGACTCCCACAGGACGCGACGAGGCCCCTGAGGGCAGGGCTGGCAGGGCCGGCCGGGAGGGGTCCCCACTTCCTGGGAGGGTCACAGCTGGTGAGGAGGGGCCGTCTGCCTCTGGCCCTCCTGCCTGGCCGACCCGGCAGGACAGTTTGGTCCCCTGAGGTCGTCCTGGGGTCCAGATGGAGCGTCCAGGAGGCCTCCCCTCCCCCACCACCACTAGACCTGACCGTCCCCGGACGGGGGCAGAACGGTTTATTCCCCATCCATTCCAAGGGGACCCTTGTTTTTGTCCCGGCCATGGTTGGGCCTCCAGGCCAGCACATGGTCCCCCGGGCCCCGAACGGGGTGGGGATGGCTTCTGTCCCAACGCAGGAGCAAGAATGTGGCGGAAGGTCCTGACAGTCAGAGAGATGTCCCGGGTCGGGTCGCGTGCCTTGGGTCGGGGCCGAGCAGGGAGCCAGGAGCGCAGAGGAGTCGGGGGTGGGTGGGGGGTGGGGGTGGGGAACGGGGAGGCAGGGGAGAGGGGTCCGCCGGCCGCGTCGTCTTTGCCCCGTCCTGGTCCAACAAGAGACATGAGGACACACACCCTCTGATCTGCGCAGGGGACCCTTGCCTGGCATCGCTCCCTGACCGTGTCCCCATTTCTTTAACACGTGTTTGCGCTCACAAGGTGCGGGAGAGCTCGGAAGACACCTCGGGATGCCGCCGGCTGGGAGGAAGCGCCTGGGGAGAGCTGCGAAGGCCCCTGTGGAGGCTCAGGGTATGGCAGCCTATGACTTTGGGAGACAAGAGAGAAGACAGCTGAGCGGGCCAGAGGTGGAAGGTACTGTCTGTCTGACACCTTTGCAGAGATGGCGCGTGTAGATACCGCACACGCGGCAGGTCACTGCTTCGGAGTCCTCAGCGTTGCAAACAGTAAATTCCTCGCGCTTGCGTGCGTGCGTGCGTGCGTGCGTGCGTGCCTGCGTGTGTGTGTGTGTGTGTGTGTGTGTGTGTGTCTGCGCGCGCGCGCGCATGTAAAAAGCAGTTGCAGGTACCAGAGGCTGCCCCCTTGATCCTCCTGTCCCAGACCAGGATATTACAGAGGTTTAGATAGCAGCTCTTCTGCTCCCCCCGGCAGTCCTTCTTTCCAAAATATCTCACACCTGCTGGGTGATGGACTCTGGCATTAGCCTTGAAAGACTCGTAACGCTGTCTCCGTCGCGTGGTCCTGGTCCCTGATCTAGTTGCATCGGACCTCGCACGGGCATGCTGCCTTTCCTATGGCTGCCTTAAAAACCTTGTGTTTGCAAGAGGCAGGCCTGAAGAACTCCACAGTTGAGGATAGCGCTCCCTGAGAACTGACCCCCAAATGCCACACTTTGTTGTTTTTTGTTCTGTTTTGTTTTTTTAAATTTAAGTTCAGCTAGCCAACCTGTAGTACACCGTTGGTTTGTGATATAACGTTCATCAGCGATTCGCCTGTTGCCTAGAACACCCGGCGATCATCACATCACGCACCCTCCTTCAATGCCCACCAGCATACTTCATTTTAAAATGTTTTCCACTTTTGTTTCAACGCAGGAAACAATCCAGTAACCCATGAACGTGGGCGAAAAAGGCCTTCTGCAGAAACACTTGAGGAAGATGTCGGGTAATGTGCTCATAGTATTTTCACTCACCAGATCAAGTCAACTTGGCTTCCATAACAATTATTCTCTGTAAAATCCCAGAATGAGACATTTCCTCCCAAACAAATATGATCTCTGTTTATCCTTAATAATGTTTGATGTAACTTCTTCACAGGAATGAAGTACAGAAGATGCTGCAAGGACTAGAAGGTACGCTTAAATGATATTTGCAGTGAAAAAAAAGAATTAGTTTTAAACCGTAAGGCTTTTATAATTGAAAAACGTTAGTGAGGGATCTGCAACGCTGATTTTAATGCCTTGTTCTCGTATGTAGGATATTATACAAGTATTTAGAGTGATTCAACTTTGCAAGTTTCTTTACTGACCTTTTCCATTGTTGATGTGGAAAAGTAAAAATGGTACTAACATTGATGAGGTAAAAATGATGCTAATATTTTATACACGTTTACATTTCTTATAAATTAATATAAATTAAATGAAGAAAAGTGCATACCTCCTTTTGTGTACAGAGATTAGGTGATATAACCATTTTTCATGTCAATTTTAAATTTTCTTCACTTAATAACTTTTCATGACTTTCCGGTGTCCTAGTCTTTGGAGTAGCAGCACAAATTGAATCCTCTAAAAAACAAGCAAACAAAAAATTCTTTATTGTTATTTTTCATTAGCAAACCGTGTAGCTGCAAACTAAAGAACTCTCCCAGCTAGTGAGAAATATACAGTCACACCCAAACTCCCAAGGTTTATGTTGTTCTGTCAGATGTCAGCTACACCATCTCCACTACAGGACAGTACACTTAGCAGAGTCCGAGTCAATTTGCGGCTCTTCGATAGAAATCAACCCTACAAGCAAGTATGGTTTGAAAGCTTTGCTCTATTTGGTGGTCACAAAGAGCTGGCTTTGTGAGCTGTCTAATACACTTCTTACTATAGATGGATTCCAGGTGAATAAAATATATAAAATAGAGCAGATCCTTCATGACTACTGAAAAATAACTACTGATTGTAGATGCGTAAAGTCAAATCATAGGATTCGCAAAGCTTTAGTTGAAGTATTAAGATTCTGTGAAATGCAGCACTTATGCATAAAAGTGTTATGTAAAAAGCTCCATGAAAACATTTGTTTTAAAGATTTTATTCATTTGTTTGACAGAGAGAGACATCACAAGTAGGCAGAGAGGCAGGCAGAGAGAGAGGGAGAAGCAGGCTCCCTGCTGAGCAGAGAGTCCGACGTGGGGCTCGATCCCAGGACCTTGAGATCATGACCTGAACCGAAGGCAGAGGCTTCAACCCACTGAGCCACCCAGGCACCCCCATGAAAATATTTTTTAAAATGTTTTTGGATTCATTTATTTAAATTAGAATTTTTACACCTACAGCCCTTGTCTCTTTTAGTAGAACACGGTTAAAAGCATCAATCACTAGACTGCTTGAAAAATAATTTTTTTTAAATGTGCGATATAATTATTTTCATCCTTTTGAGGATCATCTTTAAGAAAATTGCACATTTTATATAATGCATTCTGATGGCAATCCATCTAGACACGTCCCTTGAATTGGCGGGTATTTTATAAATTTAGAAAAATTTGCCTTTCAGCTGTTTCCTCACAAGGAAATTAAAGTCTGTCTTTGGGACTCTCGATACATATTTTGATAATGGAAAATATTTTTATTATTATCCCCTTTTCACTATCTCTAAACTAAAAGCTGACCTGCATTTAAAAAAGTTAGAATTGGGATACTAGTACTCGAGAAGATTTTACAGAAAATAGTGAGCAAATCTTGCTTTTTGAAATGATGCCTGCGTTATAATTGTTATTATACTTATTTTATTTTTTGAAGTGTAACTGACATACAATATTATATTAGTACCAGGTATACAACACAGTGATTGGACATTTATGATGTCTGTATTATGAATTTTAAATGTCTTTGCATATTGCCGAGGCAACATTTACCCATATTGATTTGTATACATGAAAACAAAATAATTTTCAACGCTCAATGTCAATGAATATTCTCTATACAGCTGACATTAAACAGGCTCTTCTTGCAAAGAGAAAAATGCTCGAAATGAATGCAAAAGCTTCTGTCAAAACCACTAACGAAAAAATTGAGCATCTTTGGAAGATACAGCAAGAAGAAAGGTGACGTTGTTGTTGTTGCTTTTCCAAGTCACGATGACATTTGTATCATTTCTTAGTATTCATTGGTGCAAATAACCCAAGACAGATTCTATTATATTGAATTTTCCAGTAAAAAATAGATTTTGCTTGATCTTTTTCTAAGCAGATTAATTCTGTTAACCTCACTCCGTAACAGAATTGAGATGTATCTCCTAGAAGCCCATAAAGATGACCTTTTGTTCCTTTCAAATAACAATTGAGTTTTCTTCCTATAACATTAATTCATATTTATTCTAGATCTACACTACCTGAACTTCAGGTAAATGTCTTAAACCATTATTCTTGTGATAGTTAACTGTATTCAGTTATGTAGAAAAGGTTAATCTTATATTATAAATAATTTGCATATTTTAGCTAAATTGTGTTCGCTGTTCTTTCTTAAAAAATCACCGTTGTGCCAAAGAGGGGAAATATTTAAGTGAAATAGTCCTGTTTGGAAATCTTCTATGACAAATGCATATGATAGCCTTATTGAATCTACTTATCGTATCAGAACATACGTGTTCTTCAGTAAGAAGAAATGAAAAGTACCCAAATTCCCTACTCCTCTCTAACGCCCCTCGTCCTCCATGCTATTTGTTATGCTCCACAAATAAGTGAAACCATATGATAATTGGCTTTCTCTGCTTGACTTATTTCACTCAGCATAATCTCTTCCAGTCCCGTCCATGTTGCTACAAAAGTTGGGTATTCGTCCTTTCTGATGGAGGCATAATACTCCATAGTGTATATGGACCACATCTTCCTTATCCATTCATCCGTTGAAGGGCATCTTGGTTCTTTCCATAGTTTGGCGACTGTGGCCATTGCTGCTATAAACATTGGGGTACAGATGGCCCTTCTTTTGGGTAAATTGGAAGGGGAGGTGAACCATGAGAGACTATGGACTCTGAAAAACAATCTGAGGGGTTTGAAGTGGCGGGGGGGTGGGAGGTTGGGTATTATAGAGGGCACGGCTTGCATGGAGCACTGGGTGTGGTGAAAAAATAATGAATAATGTTTTTCTGAAAATAAATAAATTGAAAAAAAAATTTTAAAAATATATATAAAAAAAGAAGAAATGAAAAGTAAACTGCTTTTAGATAAAATGAATTCTTCTGAAAAATTGATAACACAGTAAATCCTCACTAGTTTTTAAGAGGTAAGGCATATGAGAGAGCTTATATGTTGGCCAGTTAGGAACAATACTTTTGGAATAAGAGTAAATTGTTCATGTGCCCTTTCTGTTTCCCATGAGACTATTTCAGCCGCCATTATGCTATTACTGCCCTCTCCCTTTATAGTGTAAATTGCGTCAAATCAAATTTGTTTTGAATATGGTTAGATTTTCGTATCTTCTTGAAGTATGACAGTGCTTGTTGTTATGGTTTACAGGCAGAATCTTCATCTCAAGTATTCTCAGCAGTTTCTGACTTTGCTTTGGGAGTGGGATACAGACATGCGGAAAGCCCAGGAACAAGAAGAAAAACTAGCTGTTGGTATCAGCCTTGGCTTTAAAATTGGTTTGTTTATTGTATCAAAGTCTCAAGTAGCAATAGGTCATGCAAAACCACAGGAGAGAATGTAGAGTCCATGAGCTCGGATGGGTAAATGTGGGTAGAAGGTGTGGTGCCGGGAGACTGAATGTTCTATTTGGATTGCTTCTGTCTATTTAGTGATATAGGAAGGTCACCCGTTAAGAGTTAGAGTGGTGAGGAGGTGTTCCCTTTAGGGGGCAGAGAAGAAGTCCTGGAATTGTTTCCTGAGAGCGGGCCAGCGAATGGACCAGGGAAATATCACTGCCAAGAAGCCTTATGGGTTGAATTTAGGTTAGTGTCATAGTGATCATGAATTTAAAGTGAGACCACTCTGCATGGTTGTGGCAGGGCAGCTGGAGAGTTGGATTTTCCAGGGTTGCGATTTTGCCACACAGATTGACAGAGTGAAAGGGAGGCAAGGTACGTGTGCAAGTGCATGGGTATAATGATTGGCCATGGACTTGAAGCCGAGAAGGAGGAAAAGGGAGACTATGAGAGTGGGGACTGGGGACAATGAAAAGTCGCAGGATCAACGGGATGTTAATCCTGAAAGAGTATTGAACTGTAGTAAAAAAGGGAGAGAACTACAAACAGGGAGGTAGAGGTTGAATGTTGGGGGGGCAAGTGGAGAAACAGTATAATACAGTGGTCAAGAGCCTGGACTCTGGAACCATTTGGCGGGGGAACCAATCCCTGGTTAACCTGTACTAGCTGTGAAATCAGGGACAAATTGTTTATCTCTGTACCCCACTCAGTTTCCTCACCTATGAAAGAAAACGAGACATAATAAGAGTACGACAATGATTCTTGGAGCACTACATCAAAAACTAATGATGTAGTCTATGGTGACTAAAATACCCCAATAAAAATTAAAAAAAAAAAAAAGAGTACTTGCCTCGTAGAGTTGTTTTGAGGATTAAATGAGATCATATATAACAAGTTTATTTAAAATGGTCCAGAACAGGGGTGCCTGGGTGGCTCAGTGGGTTAAGCCGCTGCCTTCGGCTCAGGTCATGATCTCTGGGTCCTGGGATCGAGTCCCACATCGGGCTCTCTGCTCGGCAGGGAGCCTGCTTCTCTCTCTCTCTCTGCCTGCTTCTCTGCCTACTTGTGATCTCTGCCTGTCAAATAAATAAATAAAATCTTAAATAAATAAAATGGTCCAGAACAGTACCTGACACACAGTTCCTATATTAGTTTCTGCTTTGATTAATATTATGTAGATGTTGCAGTTACTGGGAATGACAGAATCCAGGGTATGACTATGTAAGTGAGTGACTAAAGTAGGGAAGAGGACCAAATTATTGCTGGAAATTACGTGAAGGAGCAGAGAGGCTAGGATCATCTGTATGCATACTGAAGTGACCAAGAATTAATACATGTTTTGAATGTTGTTAAGAAAGAATATCTCTGGGACGTCTGGGTGACTCAGTTGGTTAAGCGTCTGCCTTTAGCTCAGGCCATGATCCCAGGGTCCTGGGATCGAGTCCCACATCAGGCTCCTTGCTCAGCAAGAAGCCTGTTCTCCCTCTGCCGCCACTGCCCCTGCTTGTGCGTGCGCTCTTGCTCTCTCTCTCTCTCTCTTTCTCTCCTCTCTCTGATAATAAATAAAATCTTGAAGAAAGAAAGAAAGTAAGAAAGAATATTTCTTCCGTAACTACTGTTAGGAAGGATTATTGTATAAATTTTTGCCTGCCTGTGGTAAACACATTGTTGGAAAGGTCATTTTTGGATTTTGAAGTAAAAAAATTAAAACGTGTTTTCAATATGGGTGAGGAAGACAATCTCCTACTTAATGGCTACTAGGTAGGATCGTCGTATTGTTTTTGTATATTAGTGGTGAACACAATTACCTAAACTTGGTCATAAAAAGTTGTTGAAACAGGAAATGTTAACAAGTATTAATTTAAAGAATATTCCTTTGAAACTTGATGTGTAGTTATGTTTTATAAGTATTAAATGTTACTCACATTTTATCACCCTTTTCTATTTTAGGGTATGTTCCAAGAGCAACGAAAGATTCTTCAACAAGCTAGAGTTGTTCAGAACCAGAGGCTGCAAAAAATTAAAAATTTATATGAGAAATTCTTAAAGGTCTGTTGTATTTGGCAACACAATATATTCTTATGAAACATCACATGGAGGGGCGCCTGGGTGGCTCAGTCGGTTGAGCAACGGACTCCTGGTTTTCGCTGAGGTCGTGGGTTCTGATTTCATGGATTGTGAGATTGAGACCCGCCTCGTGCTCCCTGCTTAGCGGGGACTCCGCTTGAAGATTCTCTCCCTCTTCCCCTCCTCCCACTTGCATGTGCACATGCTTGCGCTCTCTCTCTCTCTCTCTCTCAAATAAGTAAGTAAATATTTTTAAAAACTATATAATATGTACATAAAAGTGGAAGATACTTTGTTTCTTTGCAAATCTATGGGGAGGGAACATTTAGGTTATACGTCTCTATTGTTAAACATTTTCCGTTTGAAATTCATTGTTTTGGATTTAGCATAACTGGGAAATGCATTTTTATTTTTAGGATTAATTAAGAGTTTTGTGGGAATCATTTAAAACAGGGAACTGTAAAGTGGGAATCTTACCTAGAAATACAGGTGCTATGAAGAAAACTGGTACTTTAATAACACTTCAATCATAATTTTTTGCTCAACAATCAGTTTGGAGGAGGCCAGCAATAAATATATAGTGGAAACTCAGGAAGTCTATAAATCACTTCTACGTGTCTTTGACTTGTATTAACGGTTTCTGTTAAATATGAGTAGGCAATTGTAATTGATGAATAACACTCTTATATTCAAATGTGTTACATGAGTGTTTCATGGCATATTTGCCTTTGGAATATTGGGCTAATAATGACTTTATATGCATACTTAAAATCAGAAGGAAAGGTCTAAATGTATAACAGAATGAAAAAGCGAGAAGAGGACTAAATGTTTGTAAATTGAGAATGATCTGCTGTGATATTTGCACATTAGCAAATTGTTCTCAGTGACACAGACCTCTTCTTCGCGCAGATATATACTTATTTAGGAGGCGATGGAATCCTGCACATTCCCCCCCCCCTTTTTTTTTTCTTGGTGTGTGTGTGGGTGGAGGCGGGGGCGGGGTGGGGGAGGAGGGGTATGGGAGGTGTTACTTTACCTCTGTAACTGTACCTTAATATCTTTCTTTGAATTCCCGCTGCCACTGCCCTAGTTCAGGATCTCATCCTTTCTTGCTTATACTATTAAACTCTCATCTGAGTTCTCTCTTCTCCAGCCCATCCTTCACGGTTCTGCAATATGATGTTCCAAAACGTATACCTTCCCTCCTGAAAACCCGTCATTAGCTTCCCATTTTAAACACTCAGGAGTTCAACGTCTGCCCTGTAACAAGACTCCCTTTGTAGTTTTATACTTACATTCCTCCTTTTCCTCCCACCCCTCCAGTACACTAACTCACCAACTAACCCACTCACTAAACTTACATCCTTGTTTCTAGAGTACTTTCAATTCCCTCTTCCCTTTACCTACTGAAATCTTATTCTTTTGCCAACTAAATCAGAATCAATTTTATTTTCCAGTACACAGTCATGGCAAGTTGTGTTTCCTTAATCGTGTTGTTTTCATTTGCATGTCTTTTTATTCTCACTGGAATAGGGAAGGAAGAGATCGTGCATTCATTTTCAAATTCCTCCACAGCCCTTAACAGTACTTTTTACGTAGTATGCACTAGATCACTATTTGCTAAATGAAGATTAAAGATTCAGAACATGTTTGTTTTCTCATGACCTAAAGAGGTCGTGTTACAGGTCATTTTATTCCCGCCAATGGGATCATGTTACAGTGATTTTTACTCATTATAAGTGCACTGTTACATGGTGTTTAGAAAGCTTATTAGAGAGTTTTGAAATTATGGTATTTCATTCTATGAGACTGTCAGTCCTTTTCTTTTCTTTCCTCCACCTTGACCTTAACTGTTTATAACCCATTGTTTCGAGAAAAGTGTACTACCGCCGTGTCTCTATAATAATTATATTTGACTCAAACACAACATTTAAAAAATTTCTTAAGTGGGTATTTTGATCTCCATGTATTAGGTGTAGTATTTTATTTGGAATAAATAATGAGCATCCTTTGAATATTAAGAATTGTTACTTTTGAAATTTAATTTTTTAAAGATTTTATTTATTTATTTTTGCGGGGTGGGGAGGGGAGAGAGAGAGAGAGAGAGAGAGAGCGCAAGTGCATGAGCAGGGGGAAGGGCAGAGGGAGAGGGAGAAGCAGACTCCCCACTGAGCAGAGAGCCAGACATGGGACTCGATCCCAGGACCCTGAAATCATGACCTGAGCCAGAGGCAGGCGCTTAACTGACTGAGCCACCCAGGCACCCCTTGAAATTTTTAATTCTATGTGTTTGGAGCATGAGATGAAAAGTGGTGATTTATAACTGAACAAGGCTTTTTGTTTTAGAGTATGCAGGACTTAGAGAAGGAGCATGAACATCTTCTTGCTGATGAACAAAGTGAAGTTAGGGAACAAATGACCAAGTTGCAAAACAAAATTATGATGGAAGCTGTAAGTAGTGTATATTTAATATTAAGAACACTTATTTTAAGTGTTAAGGAGGGATGTGAGCATTGGGGTATTTTGTTTGCCAAAACGTATATAACAATTACCTAAATAACATGCAAATGTTTAATATTTCCTTCCTTGAAACAGCAACGGCAAGAGCTGGCAATTGTTCAAAAGTCTCTTCATTCCTTGTTGTTCTGATGACTTTGAAGAAAGAACAGGAACCTAAGTTTTACAATACAAGTGTAACATTAGCTACGCCGAACCACGTTATAGTAGTTTAAAAATTAGAGTTGAAATCAGTACATCTTGTTTATCATAGCTTTCTTGTTAAGTGCAAGAATCTTTTCCTGTTAAAACCTCAAACCCTGAACAGTTATGTGGGTAGCAGCAATTCCACAATTAGATGCATTGAGCTTTCAGTCCTTCATTAGTAATGGTGACTTTTTGTACTTAACACTGTCAATTAACTTTTAACAATAAGGATGATTTAATTTTAGGCTTGGCCCCAGTGGATCGGTATCAGTCCCAAAAGTTTCAATGCACAAGTACAGAAAGAAGGCTACACTGCTTTTCGAAAGGAAAAAAAAAATTAAAGAATATAAAATCTATCTTATCTGTGTACCCGCTTGTATTTACTCATTAGTTTACAGAGACAATGCCAATAAAAATACGATTTCAGAAGAAAATGTACTCTACTGCCTTATAAAAATTACTGAAAGTAAACATGAGATGGTGTTTTTGAATAAAGTGAGCTGCCTAAAATCACTGGGAGAACAGAACTACATATATAAATACCAGTGCTGAGACATGGGTTTGTAGATACGTCATTTCCACAAAGACATCAAAATGTCATTTATTTGGTGTTGCTTCACTATTAAATGACACCTGCCATTAGGATTGATCAAAAGTATTTCATTAATATGCACATACACTTAATTGCTTATGGTATGAGTATTTCACAGCTGTCCTTAAAGATAAATCACCTACAGTTCTTTGGTTTTGTTTTCAAGTTTAATATTCATTGAGTGTGTGGAAAGTTGATTTTATATTTGAGAACTAAGAACTTGAGTAATTAATTCTTATACATTTGCTTCCATAATGGGCATTTTTTTTTACATTTAATAACATAATACCATCTTCACTTGGGCATGTCATTTAATAAACATGACATTGTTTCAGAATATATTTGGGATAAGTCAGTTAAATGTATTTTTTGTGAATTACTAAAATTGTTTTCATGTATCATTCAAAACAAATCAATCCCATTTGGAGGAGAGGAATGATTTTCTCCTGTTTTTTCTGCATGGTGTTTTGTTTTGTTTTACGTTAGTTCTGACCCCTATATACCACCACCCTTCTGTTTGTTTTGAGGTTTTTCCAAGTTTTTAAAAATAAGCCCATGTAAGATCTCACTTTCTAACTGCAACAATGTATACAGGAATAAATGAGTTCTCCACCACTATCCAATATTTGACATTACAGGGAGAATTTAATTGCTCAATTTTGTGTGTTTGTAAAGCACTTTCCTTTCACGCCAACACAGGTGTTGGTATATGCGTCTGAAGTTCTGTTCCAAACTTCTAATAAGGTCCTCATTTGGGAAGTTTTCTATTAGCTATAGAGACAAAAATAAGTACTCCAAAGGTTCCCCCCATGAAAGTTCTAGTGTTCATACTAAGCCATCTAATTTTATGTGAGAGCGCGGAGACAATAATCAGTACTTAATGTATTTAGTGTTCAAACAGTTGACATTTATTTCATCCCCTGACAACCTCAAAGAAGTAAATACATACTCGAAGCAACTTTGGCTGATATTCTAAGGGGAAGAAATATTTTGCCGTTATAATTATTTATATATTTATACATAATTTGCCATTATATATTATTTGTATACATATTACAACCTACACACACACACACACACACGTTCTAACATATATATTAGACTTTATTTTTTAAAAGGATTTCATTTATTTGAGAGACAGAGAGAGCATGAGAGAGGGAGAAGGGCAGAGGGAGAAGCAGACCCCCTGCTGAGCAGGGAGCCCGATGGGGGTTGGGGGGGTTGGGGGGGAGGTCTCGATCCCGGGACTCCAGGATCATGACCTGAGCTGAAGGCAGTCGCTCAACCAACTGAGCCCACCCAGGTGCCCCTATGCTTTATTTATTTATTTTTTTTAGTTTTCTTATATATATTTTTAACTTATTTTTTCTTTATTTTCAGCATAACAGTATTCATTATTTTTGCACCACACCCAGTGCTCCATGCAATCCGTGCCCTCTATAATACCCACCACCTGGTACCCCGACCTCCCACCCCCCCCGCCCCTTCAAAACCCTCAGATTGTTTTTCAGAGTCCATAGTCTCTCATGGTTCACCTCCCCTTCCAATTTACCCCAACTCCCTTCTCCTCTCTAACTCCCCGTGTCCTCCATGCTATTTGTTATGCTCCACAAATAAGTGAAACCATATGATAACTGACTCTCTCTGCTTGACTTATTTCACTCAGCATAATCTCTTCCAGTCTCGTCCATGTTGCTACAAAAGTTGGGTATTCATCCTTTCTAATGGAGGCATCATACTCCATAGTGTATATGGACCACATCTTCTTTATCCATTCGTCTGTTGAAGGGCATCTCGGCTCTTCCCACAGTTTGGTGACCGTGGCCATTGCTGCTATAAACATTGGGGTACAGATGGCCCTTCTTTTCACTACATCTGTATCTTTGGGGTAAATACCCAGGAGTGCAATGGCAGGGTCATAGGGAAGTTCTATTTAATTTCTTGAGGAATCTCCACACTGTTCTCCAAAGAGGCTGCACCAACCTGCATACAACACTTGTTGTATCCTGTCTTGTTAATTTTGATCATTCTAACTGGTGAGTGTTGGAGGGTTAGAGGGTTACCTAACCAACCTGCATTCCCACCAACAGTGGAAGAGGGTTCCCCTTTCTCCACATCCCCTCCAACACTTGTTGTTGAGAGATTCAAATTAAAACCACATTGAGATATCACCTTCTCACCAGTTAGAATGATCAAAATTAACAAGACAGGATACAACAAGTGTTGTATGCAGGTTGGTGCAGCCTCTTTGGAGAACAGTGTGGAGATTCCTCAAGAAATTAAATAGAACTTCCCTATGACCCTGCCATTGCACTCCTGGGTATTTACCCCAAAGATACAGATGTAGTGAAAAGAAGGGCCATCTGTACCCCAATGTTTATAGCAGCAATGGCCACGGTCACCAAACTGTGGGAAGAGCCGAGATGCCCTTCAACAGACGAATGGATAAAGAAGATGTGGTCCATATACACTATGGAGTATGATGCCTCCATTAGAAAGGATGAATACCCAACTTTTGTAGCAACATGGACGAGACTGGAAGAGATTATGCTGAGTGAAATAAGTCAAGCAGAGAGAGTCAGTTATCATATGGTTTCACTTATTTGTGGAGCATAACAAATAGCATGGAGGACACGGGGAGTTAGAGAGGAGAAGGGAGTTGGGGTAAATTGGAAGGGGAGGTGAACCATGAGAGACTATGGACTCTGAAAAACAATCTGAGGGTTTTGAAGGGGCGGGGGGGTGGGAGGTCGGGGGGTACCAGGTGGTGGGTATTATAGAGGGCACGGATTGCATGGAGCACTGGGTGTGGTTGCAAAAATAATGAATACTGTTATGCTGAAAATAAAGAAAAAATAAGTTAAAAATATATATAAGAAAACTAAAAAAAATAAATAAATAAAGCATAGGGGCACCTGGGTGGGCTCAGTTGGTTGAGCGACTGCCTTCAGCTCAGGTCATGATCCTGGAGTCCCGGGATCGAGACCTCCCCCCCAACCCCCCCAACCCCCATCGGGCTCCCTGCTCAGCAGGGGGTCTGCTTCTCCCTCTGCCCTTCTCCCTCTCTCATGCTCTCTCTGTCTCTCAAATAAATGAAATCCTTTTAAAAAATAAAGTCTAATATATATGTTAGAACGTGTGTGTGTGTGTGTGTGTAGGTTGTAATATGTATACAAATAATATATAATGGCAAATTATGTATAAATATATAAATAATTATAACGGCAAAATATTTCTTCCCCTTAGAATATCAGCCAAAGTTGCTTCGAGTATGTATTTACTTCTTTGAGGTTGTCAGGGGATGAAATAAATGTCAACTGTTTGAACACTAAATACATTAAGTACTGATTATTGTCTCCGCGCTCTCACATAAAATTAGATGGCTTAGTATGAACACTAGAACTTTCATGGGGGGAACCTTTGGAGTACTTATTTTTGTCTCTATAGCTAATAGAAAACTTCCCAAATGAGGACCTTATTAGAAGTTTGGAACAGAACTTCAGACGCATATACCAACACCTGTGTTGGCGTGAAAGGAAAGTGCTTTACAAACACACAAAATTGAGCAATTAAATTCTCCCTGTAATGTCAAATATTGGATAGTGGTGGAGAACTCATTTATTCCTGTATACATTGTTGCAGTTAGAAAGTGAGATCTTACATGGGCTTATTTTTAAAAACTTGGAAAAACCTCAAAACAAACAGAAGGGTGGTGGTATATAGGGGTCAGAACTAACGTAAAACAAAACAAAACACCATGCAGAAAAAACAGGAGAAAATCATTCCTCTCCTCCAAATGGGATTGATTTGTTTTGAATGATACATGAAAACAATTTTAGTAATTCACAAAAAATACATTTAACTGACTTATCCCAAATATATTCTGAAACAATGTCATGTTTATTAAATGACATGCCCAAGTGAAGATGGTATTATGTTATTAAATGTAAAAAAAAATGCCCATTATGGAAGCAAATGTATAAGAATTAATTACTCAAGTTCTTAGTTCTCAAATATAAAATCAACTTTCCACACACTCAATGAATATTAAACTTGAAAACAAAACCAAAGAACTGTAGGTGATTTATCTTTAAGGACAGCTGTGAAATACTCATACCATAAGCAATTAAGTGTATGTGCATATTAATGAAATACTTTTGATCAATCCTAATGGCAGGTGTCATTTAATAGTGAAGCAACACCAAATAAATGACATTTTGATGTCTTTGTGGAAATGACGTATCTACAAACCCATGTCTCAGCACTGGTATTTATATATGTAGTTCTGTTCTCCCAGTGATTTTAGGCAGCTCACTTTATTCAAAAACACCATCTCATGTTTACTTTCAGTAATTTTTATAAGGCAGTAGAGTACATTTTCTTCTGAAATCGTATTTTTATTGGCATTGTCTCTGTAAACTAATGAGTAAATACAAGCGGGTACACAGATAAGATAGATTTTATATTCTTTAATTTTTTTTTTCCTTTCGAAAAGCAGTGTAGCCTTCTTTCTGTACTTGTGCATTGAAACTTTTGGGACTGATACCGATCCACTGGGGCCAAGCCTAAAATTAAATCATCCTTATTGTTAAAAGTTAATTGACAGTGTTAAGTACAAAAAGTCACCATTACTAATGAAGGACTGAAAGCTCAATGCATCTAATTGTGGAATTGCTGCTACCCACATAACTGTTCAGGGTTTGAGGTTTTAACAGGAAAAGATTCTTGCACTTAACAAGAAAGCTATGATAAACAAGATGTACTGATTTCAACTCTAATTTTTAAACTACTATAACGTGGTTCGGCGTAGCTAATGTTACACTTGTATTGTAAAACTTAGGTTCCTGTTCTTTCTTCAAAGTCATCAGAACAACAAGGAATGAAGAGACTTTTGAACAATTGCCAGCTCTTGCCGTTGCTGTTTCAAGGAAGGAAATATTAAACATTTGCATGTTATTTAGGTAATTGTTATATACGTTTTGGCAAACAAAATACCCCAATGCTCACATCCCTCCTTAACACTTAAAATAAGTGTTCTTAATATTAAATATACACTACTTACAGCTTCCATCATAATTTTGTTTTGCAACTTGGTCATTTGTTCCCTAACTTCACTTTGTTCATCAGCAAGAAGATGTTCATGCTCCTTCTCTAAGTCCTGCATACTCTAAAACAAAAAGCCTTGTTCAGTTATAAATCACCACTTTTCATCTCATGCTCCAAACACATAGAATTAAAAATTTCAAGGGGTGCCTGGGTGGCTCAGTCAGTTAAGCGCCTGCCTCTGGCTCAGGTCATGATTTCAGGGTCCTGGGATCGAGTCCCATGTCTGGCTCTCTGCTCAGTGGGGAGTCTGCTTCTCCCTCTCCCTCTGCCCTTCCCCCTGCTCATGCACTTGCGCTCTCTCTCTCTCTCTCTCTCTCTCCCCTCCCCACCCCGCAAAAATAAATAAATAAAATCTTTAAAAAATTAAATTTCAAAAGTAACAATTCTTAATATTCAAAGGATGCTCATTATTTATTCCAAATAAAATACTACACCTAATACATGGAGATCAAAATACCCACTTAAGAAATTTTTTAAATGTTGTGTTTGAGTCAAATATAATTATTATAGAGACACGGCGGTAGTACACTTTTCTCGAAACAATGGGTTATAAACAGTTAAGGTCAAGGTGGAGGAAAGAAAAGAAAAGGACTGACAGTCTCATAGAATGAAATACCATAATTTCAAAACTCTCTAATAAGCTTTCTAAACACCATGTAACAGTGCACTTATAATGAGTAAAAATCACTGTAACATGATCCCATTGGCGGGAATAAAATGACCTGTAACACGACCTCTTTAGGTCATGAGAAAACAAACATGTTCTGAATCTTTAATCTTCATTTAGCAAATAGTGATCTAGTGCATACTACGTAAAAAGTACTGTTAAGGGCTGTGGAGGAATTTGAAAATGAATGCACGATCTCTTCCTTCCCTATTCCAGTGAGAATAAAAAGACATGCAAATGAAAACAACACGATTAAGGAAACACAACTTGCCATGACTGTGTACTGGAAAATAAAATTGATTCTGATTTAGTTGGCAAAAGAATAAGATTTCAGTAGGTAAAGGGAAGAGGGAATTGAAAGTACTCTAGAAACAAGGATGTAAGTTTAGTGAGTGGGTTAGTTGGTGAGTTAGTGTACTGGAGGGGTGGGAGGAAAAGGAGGAATGTAAGTATAAAACTACAAAGGGAGTCTTGTTACAGGGCAGACGTTGAACTCCTGAGTGTTTAAAATGGGAAGCTAATGACGGGTTTTCAGGAGGGAAGGTATACGTTTTGGAACATCATATTGCAGAACCGTGAAGGATGGGCTGGAGAAGAGAGAACTCAGATGAGAGTTTAATAGTATAAGCAAGAAAGGATGAGATCCTGAACTAGGGCAGTGGCAGCGGGAATTCAAAGAAAGATATTAAGGTACAGTTACAGAGGTAAAGTAAACACCTCCCATACCCCTCCTCCCCCCACCCCCGCCCCCGCCTCCACCCACACACACACCAAGAAAAAAAAAAGGGGGGGGGGAATGTGCAGGATTCCATCGCCTCCTAAATAAGTATATATCTGCGCGAAGAAGAGGTCTGTGTCACTGAGAACAATTTGCTAATGTGCAAATATCACAGCAGATCATTCTCAATTTACAAACATTTAGTCCTCTTCTCGCTTTTTCATTCTGTTATACATTTAGACCTTTCCTTCTGATTTTAAGTATGCATATAAAGTCATTATTAGCCCAATATTCCAAAGGCAAATATGCCATGAAACACTCATGTAACACATTTGAATATAAGAGTGTTATTCATCAATTACAATTGCCTACTCATATTTAACAGAAACCGTTAATACAAGTCAAAGACACGTAGAAGTGATTTATAGACTTCCTGAGTTTCCACTATATATTTATTGCTGGCCTCCTCCAAACTGATTGTTGAGCAAAAAAAGTTTTGACATTTTGAATCATTTACTCTCCCCATACACATGTGGTTATAGTGACTTTGATGTTTACAGTGTATGAAGACAATCTCTATTGTAGGGCTGTTCAGAGTGTCATAGAAAAAGACAAATTGAGTAATAATGAGCAGAAAATATTCTAATATGCATAGGAGAAGCACACCACCTATTTATGATAACTACACCTACTCTTCTTTATCACTTTAAAGAATATGTGGTACCTGGGGCACCTAGGTGGCTCAGTGGGTTAAAGCCTCTGCCTTTGGCTCAGGTCGTGGTCCCAAGGTCCTGGAATTGAGCCCGCATCAGGCTCTCTGCTCGGCAGGGAGCCTGCTTCCTCCTCTCTCTCTGCCTCTCTGCCTGCTTGTGATCTCTGTCTGTCAAATAAATAAAATCTTTAAAAAAAGAATATGTGGCAACTGTCTTCGGTCCCCTCCCTCCTCAGAGCTTTGTACTGTCACTTTGCTATTGCTCAATAAACCTTGCTTTGCTGCACCACCCCCCAAAAAAAGAATGTGAAAAGGTTTGTGTTCAGTTGTACTTTCCCTTCCAGCAAGTCTGGAATTTGCCTTATTTCATTGCAACTACCAGTTCTGTTTTACAGTTAAAGCTCTGAATTCTTGACCAAAGAATTAAGTTTGGTACTGACCAAACTTAAGAAGCTTTATAAGGAATTTAGTGCGTTTAAATGAAGATGCCCATGTATTGATTGAAGACTCATTTTACATTTTTTGTTAAGTTTTAAATTCTTCTCAGTATGCGTATTAAAATTTTAAGTTCTGTTATGAATGGGCTTTTCCCTCATCTTCTATTAGATTGTTGGGTTATAAGGAAATTATTGATGTTAGTCTATTTCTGCTCAGTTTTCCAGTGTGGCTTGTTATTTCTCAGTTTTTCTATGAATGCTTTTGGATATTCTGTGCATATAATATTGCCTGAATGTAGTTTGCATTCCAGTAGTATAGTTATGCAGCTCACCTTCAGTAAAATACAACTTAAGTACTACTCTAAATTAACAAACAAAACAGTTTTGAAGGCTTGACGTTTTGAAACCTTTATTTCAGTCTAGATTTTTTCCCCCCTCTGTTCTGGAAAAGGTTCTCAGTTAGATGTTTTGCAGAGACCAGTATTCCAATTGATGAGGATTGCCTTAGCAACTGCATGAAAAGCAAACTCACTGGATATCAGTTCAGAATAGAAACACAATATGAGTAATATATGTAATTAAAAATTTCCTAGCAATCACATTAAAGCAGGTAAAAGACACAGATGGAATTAATATTAGTAATGTATTTAATTTGCTGTATTCCCCAATTTCACCGTGTAATCAGTATAAAAACAATTTATATTCATTTTTTTCTAAGTTTTGAAATAGGGTATATATTTTTCTCTTAAAATTCATCACAATTTAGCCAAGCCACTTTTCATCTCCACATTTCACCATGTGGCTAAGTTGTTAGTGATGACCTTATTGACCAATATAAATCTAAATAGTTAGAAAAGAATTAAAAAGGAACTTGATTTTGATCTAGTTGACTCAAGGATGTAATTGCTATCATTTGAGATGAGGAAGACTATTTTAAGAAGCCTGGGGGGTTTGGTTAGAAGATCAGTTACCTTTGAGGTGACTATTAGAATGCAAATGGAGATGTTGGGCAGGCTCTTTTGTTCTTCAGAGGGGTGTCAGAAGCCTAGGGATGGTGTTTAAAGGCCTGAGACTGAAGGTCTGCAATCTGCGGGGTGAGTGTAGGCAGAGAGGAGAGGAGTTCCAAGCCAGAGCCCAGGGGCACAGCCAACATTCAGATGGGGGAGAATCAGAGAATCCAGAGGGACCCCAAGATGACAGAGGAGGAACAGTGGGTGACACAGAAGAAAAAATAGTTGTAAATGGGAAATGAACATGTCATAAGTGATTTCTGGGGGCAGGGAGGCTAGGGAATATTACATTTTGATGGTACAATAGCCTTGTTCCTCTGTTGCTTATCAGGCTGTTAGGAAGTTCAAATGCAAAAGTCTACATAAAAGCCCTAAGTATGCTGCCTGCCTCGCGAGTGAGGATTAAGAAAATCTAATTTCTCCCCATTGTTTTTTTCCCCTCTTCATGTAGTACTTAAATCTTTTAGATAATCTAATTTTCTGAGGTAATTCTCATTGAGTCTGCTGGGGAAAGAAAGTGTATGTGGGAGGATTCAAAGTTGTAGACAAGAAATTGTTTGTTCTGCTCGGGTGATTTTGCTGCCGTTTGTTTGGTTAAGGAGAACCTTGGCAGCTACCTGGACAATCAGACAGTGGAGACCTTCAAGTTCCAAATACGGACCCAGGGCCAATGCAGATCAATCTCAGCTAAGAAAGGAGTTTAAAAGAGATACTGGTCTTACCCTGATATAGTAAGTAACAGGTTATGTGTTCTTCAAGATTATGTTGTCTTTCTTATAGATGTATGTCTTTCATATAGATAAAGATATGTTGTCTTTCTTATAGAGGTACAGTTAATTTCACTATTTTCTTTTTTTTTTTACCATTTCATTTTTTCATTCTATTCTTTCTTTTATTGTCATGATTGATTATTGCTTGTGGGCAAGAAACACACAGATTGAGGCATGTTTACTTTTTTCCATACCACCTTATCTCTTGACCCTTCTCATTTGATTTCATAGACATATATATGTATACACACAGACAAACATACATATGTAATATTTAAAGATTTTATTCATTTGACAGAGAGAGACACAGGGAGAGAAGGAACACAAACAGAGGGAGAGGGAAAGGGAGAAGCAGGCTTCCTGCTGAGAAGGGAGCCCAGTTTGGGGCTTGATCCCAGCACCCCCTGGGTCAAAGGCAGCTGCTTAACGGACTATGCCACCCAGGTACCCCTTGACCCTTCTCATTTTAACAACTGTTCAGAACGATCATACCTGAAGGTTTTTGATGCAATTTTAAGTGGATCAACATAGTGCTTAAACACTGTTAAATGCTTTAAACTGTAGCACAGAAAACCATTTTTTGGGTTGTACCTCATCAGTTCTCAGGTCTCTTTTTCATGGGCTCATTTTATCAAGAGAACTGAGCTCTAAAATCATGATTTCAGAGGGACTCTGTGTCCTTCTCATCCAGCCTTACTGAGGGCTCTTCCTGAAGCACTAATGTCTAGAAGAGCGTATTTTATGAGAGCGTGCAACTCTTGATCTCAGGGTTGTGAGTTCAAGCCCCAAACAGAGATTACATTTTAAAAAATATTTAAAAAAGTTTAAAAAGAATGGCAATTTTAGATCCTATCAAGATTTCCTAGAAGAACTTGGCAGTTAGGTAAGTAGATTATAAATAGGAATTAGATGTATCATACTTAAATGATATTCAGTAGCTATAAAATTGTGGTTGTAATTTGATAATTGCATTTCCATTTCTGTTGCTTTTTTTTCTTTAAAGACTTTATTTATTTGACAGAGAAATCACAAGTAGGCAGAGAGAGAGGGGGAAGAAGGCTCCCCGCTGAGCAGAGAGCCTTAATGCGGGGCTTGAGCCCAAGACCCTGAGATCATGACCTGAGCCGAAGGCAGAGGCTCAACACACTGAGCTACCCAGGTGCCCCTCTGTTGCCTTTTAGTTTCAAAAATTATCTGTTTTTCAAAACTCAATCAATTACCATGAAAATTCTAAGCTGTAGAGTTGTAGGCCATTTCTTTTTCTTTTAAAGGTTTTATTTTAGAGAAAGTGCACATGTGAGAGCACGGGTGGGAAGGGCAAGAGGCAGAGGGAGACGCAGGCTCCCTGTTGAGCAGAGAACCCTACAAGGGGCTTGATTCCAGGACATGACCCGAGCCCCAGGCAGACACTTAACCAGCTGAGCCGCCAGGTTGCTCCAAACCGTTTCTTTGGTGTAGGTATGTTGTGTCAAATAAGGAAATCTACCCGAATATCTAAACCATATTCCCTGCCAGGGCAGTAATTATTCACGTTTTTCCTGTGCATTATTACACTCCTGAGAGAGTGATTGCACTCAGCTCTAACAACACAGGCACTACTTTTAATAGTGGTAAAGAGGAGCAGGTGTAGTTACCACACATAGGTGGTTTGCTTCTCCTGTGCATGTTAGAGTATTTTCTGCTCACTGTTACTCAGTTTGCCTTTTTCTGTGACACTCTGGACAGCCCTACAATAGAGATCGTCTTCGTACACTGTAAACATTGAAGTCACTGTAACCACATGTGTATGGGGAGAGTAAATGGTTCTCAATGTCAAACTTTTTTTCATTTTTTTGTCCACTTAAGATTTAAAATTACAAGGAAGGATTTTATCAGCTTCTGTGACTGTAAATTCAGCAACAGCATGGCATAAAAATAGTGAGTATAGACACAGATACCTGGCCTGATACTCCGTCTCAGAAGCATTGAATCTTTTCACAGTTAAGTCTGATGTTAGCTTTAGGTTTCTTGTAACAGTTTTGCCCTTCATTGTGACATAAATCTGCTCTGTTTGATTTGCTGAAAATGTTTTTGAGATATGGGTATTAGGTTTTACCAAATACTTCTCTAAATATGTTAATGATTATAAATTTTCCATGGCAATTAGCTAATACGGACAATGGCCAGGCTTTGCCGGAGTCCCCTGTCTCCATTGGAGTCTGTTCTCTGAGCAGCTGGCTTGGACAATGGATGGGATCTCCCTCTTTGTTGACTCCTCGTGGGTCACTATTTTGCACAAAGTCTGTCAGCCTTTCTTGTCATCTATTTCATTTGGTTTTTAAATTGTTTTAGGCCGTGTGTAAATTTTGTTAATCTAGTCTGGAAGCAGAAATCTCCCATTATGAAATATTAAGAGCCTGGAAATCCGGAGACTTGGAGAAGCTAAAGCTTCTAACATGTCTCCCTGCAAGTGATTTTTTTTTTAATGAAAGATTTTATTTATTTGACAGAGGTACAGCGAGAGAGGGAACACAAGCAGGGGGAGTGGGAGAGGGAGAAGCAGGCCTCCCGCCGAGCAAGGATCCTGATGATAATGCAGGGCTTGTCCCCAGGACTTTGGGATCATGACCTGAGCCAAAGGCAGATGCTTAACGAGTGAGAGACCCAGGTGCCCCCCAGCAAGTGATTAAAAAAGAAAAGGATTGCTGTGTTAATAAAATTATTAGTAATTCCTACAACTTGTGAAAGAAGGCATTGATATTTATGATATTTTATAATCTCACATGTTGACTGGTATCTTCCTGGGTGTATATTGAAAATATATATACATTAGTATGTCACATGTTATGTCTAGAAATGTGTATAGGCCTTTGTTTTGGTTCTAGTTATTTCACAGTTGTGCTTTTTTTCCCCCCATGAATATTGGAACCAGTTCTGCCCATAATGACCCTATTTGTTTACTCAGAATACTTAAATAGATATCCATGGTGCTATATATCCATATTGATTATATATATGATGAACTAAGCCTCTGCCTTCAGCTCAGGTCATGATCTCAGGGTCCTGGGATTGAGCCCCGCATCGGGCTCTCTGCTCAGTGGGGAGCCTGCTTCCCTTCCGCTCTCTCTCTCTGCCTGCCTCTCTGCCTACTTGTGATCTCTGTCTGTCAAATAAAGAAATAAAAGTCTTTAAAATATATAATTGTAGGTGTTAGCTCTCCCATTAACCGCAAGGAATGCATTGGAGGTTTTCTGGTTGTAAATGAGATTCTTTTGAGGATTGTGTAGCCAATATTGGAATTTATATACATGTTTTTAATTTTATATTATTTTAAACAATTTTAAAAGTAAACTCTATCCCAAATGCGGGGTTTGAACTCATGATCCCAAGATCAGGAATCACAAGATCTACTGACCGAGCCAGCCAGGGCCCCAGCAGTTATTTCCTTTTTTTCTTTTTTAATTTTAATTTTAAATTTTTTAAAAAGATTTTACTTATTTATTTGACAGACAGAGATCACAAGTAGGCAGAGAGGCAGGCAGAGAGAGAGGAGGAAGCAGGTTCCCTGCTGAGCAGAGAGCCCTATGTGGGGCTCGGTCCCAGTACCTGGGACCATGACCTGAGCTGAAGGCAGAGGCTTTAATCCGCTAAGCCACCCAGGCGCCCCTTCTTTTTTTTTTAAACTCATGTTTTCCCCCTTGAACTTGTCATTACTGTCTTGAACAATGTTCTCATATACTATTATTTTTATTTTTTGTTTATATTTTTGTTTATTTATTTGACAGACAGAGATTACAAGTAGAGAGGCAGGGAGAGAGAGAGAGAGAGAGAGAGAGAAGGAAACAGGCTCCCTGCTGAGCCGGGAGCCCAATTCGGGGCTCGATCCCAGGACCCTGGGATCATGACCCGAGCCGAAGGCAGAGGCTTTAACACACTGAACCACCCAGGCGCCCCTTACACTATTATTTTTATTACAGAATGATCACATTTTAATGCATTGTTACCAGTGTTTCTCATATGTCACTTTTGTTTGAGGATAAAATGAAATTCTTATCTCTGGGTTAACATTGACTATATGTATTAATAAATCCAGGGTGTCAGGTAGCAAAATGTTGGTTTAGAGTGACTGGAACCACTTTGCCAGTTGATGCTTTGGCACAGTCACCTGTACACAGTAAAACTGGAGAGTGTCACTGTCTAACACATGGACATCACATAATCCGGAGGTGGCAAGGGGATACTTCTCAGAGGAGTTTTGTCCTATCTTGAATTTGGAAGGATTTTCTTGCAGGCTCTGGGCTGTTTGTCATGTATCTGAAATAACAAAATCTTAGGACCTTTGGTTTAAAGAAATATAATTGAACAGCGATGGTGAGTTATGACTGCTGGAAAGGATTACTGAAAATCTTCTATCTAGTGGATAGGCAGAATACAGATAGGAACTAAACCTGTCATACTATTTCTCTTTTTTAGATATGCCAGACTGTGTTGTGGTAATAGGGTGCATGTGTCCTCATTAATCCTCGGTACAGAGCTGTATGACTTAGTGACCGATTCAGTGGCACGTGTTTTGTCGTGAGGGTAAAGGAGAGTGACACTGAAGCCCCAGGGGCATTGCCCGCGCTCTAAATAAGGAGCAAGGAAATGTAATTTCTTCTGTTGTTCTTTTTTTAAAAAAATCATAGTTTTATTATAATTTTTTAGAGAGAAGGAGAGAGAGTGGTTGGAGAGGGACAGAGACAGAGGGAGAGAGACTTCCCTGAGTGTGGAGCCTGGCCCCAGCTCAGTCTCCTGATCCTGGAGGTCCAGACCTGAGCCAAAATTAACAGGTACCCCCCCCCATCATTCTTTTTCTAATACTTCATCTTTTCTCTTCTTTCCATTATATATCTTTGCTTACTTTCCCTTTCTGGCCCCTCCTGTGCTTCTCTAATTCCTTCTCATCCTCCTGTATTCTTCCTTTTCCTTCTTTCTCCATCTTTCTAGTATTTTGTCTACCAAGTCGTATTACTACAACTCTGAGTAGATCTATGAATCCTTTTCAAATCAAAAGCAGGGAAAGGTAATGACCACTTTAAAAAAAAAAACACGATTTATTTATTTATTTGACAGGCAGAGATCACAAGTAGGCAGAGAGGCAGGCAGAGAGAGAGGAGGAAGCAGGCTCCCCATGAGCAGAGCGCCCAGATGCAATCCCAGGACTCTGGGATCATGACCTGAGGCGAAGGCAGAGGCTTTAACCCACTGAGCCACCCAGGCTTTGTGTTGATCTCCTGGGATGTTCAAGGAAGGATACTTGGCTTCCTTGTTATTAGTCTACTTTTCTGAGGTAATTTGTGTTTATTCTGACAAAGATTGTGGATGTATATGGGACTTAATTGAGTATCATCAAAAGGAAATGCTTTTGTAGCACAGGACAATCTTGCCACTAGAATTGTGATGGTTTCATTGACCTGTGACCCTCCGTGATCTTCCGCACCTTTGGGTTTCACAATGACCTATGGGACAGTAGGAGTTCATCTCAACACTTAGGAGGGGTTTCCCAAAATCGATCTAACTCATCTCCTGATACAGGATCCTACTAGGCTATGCAGTCTCCAGCCTTTGGGAGCTTGTGGTTAAGATTTGGTATTTTCTTCATAGGTGTCTGGAAAGAACGTGATATGTTTATGCCTGGAAATTTTACATTTAGTTTTCTGTTTTGCTTCTGTCTTATTTTCATTGTCTCTTCTAATTACCGCTTGTGGGCAAGAAAACTACTGATTTTTAAGTATTTCTCTTTTGCTTCACTACCTTACCTCTTTGACAATGCTCATTTTTCAGACTCTTGTAGTTTCACAGTTACACAGTTTTTAGCAATGTTTAGTTATTTTCTTGTAAGGGTTCATGTTGAGAGACCTGAACCCTAAAGTCATAATTTGGAAGAGCTTTGCCTCTTTTTCAGTCTAACTTTGTTAAGCATCTTTCTGAAACATTAACATCTAATGAACTTTGGATATGAAAAAACTCAAAACATTTGAGCTCCCATTAACAATTTCTGAATGAACTTAGTTCTTCATAAGGTTAACACAATAATTTAGATTCCATTTTTAAGTGATATTTGCTTGGTACAGAAGTTTAGTTTTCATAAGTGAGTGGCCTGGTATTGTGGATTATCCCTTTTTCTTTTCTTTTTTTTTTTTTAAGATTTTCTTAGAGAGAGAATGAGAATGAGTGTATAAGCAGGGGGCAGGGACAAAGGGACAAGCAGAATTTCTGCTGACAGAGGAAGCCTAATGCTGGGCTCAATCCCCTGTGTCATGACCCCAAGATCATGAACTGAGCTGAAGTGAAACGCTTAACCCCTGGGCCACCCAGGCACGCTGCAAATGTTCCCTATTTCAATACATTTTCTGAATGTTTGCTCAGTTAGTCCTTTGTGTCAGGATAAACTTGTTCAGTCTTTCCAAGTAAGCATGGCTTGCAGGTATTAAGTCAAGACATCAGGGTAGCAAAACATTGGTTTTCAAGTAGTGGGACCACTTTGCTTCTAGTTGATGAAGTTGAGTCTTTGGAAGTCCCCTGCACACCATCAAAACTAGAGAACCTTATTTCCTGAACATTGACAGTGTCGTAGTAGGTAAGTAGCAGAGGGAAGCTGTGGTTGTGAGAAGGATTTTGTCACAGCTGAGAGCCATGTTGTGTGGCCTAGCGTGTAGCTGAAATGGCAAACTCTTGGGGACCATTTGAGGTAAAGAAATAAAATTGAATAGTTATGGCAAATTATAACTAGTAGAATTACTGAAAGGATTACATCTGGTTTATAAAATAGATTATAAATAGGAAACAAACATGTCCTCAGTACTTTTTTAGTTACGCTCAATTAAGTTGTAGTAACAGGATACCTTTGCTTATCCATTGCTTTTCAGATTTTTCATGTTCCCCCCCTTAATCTTCATAACAAATCTGTATCATTGAGTTAGTCGTCGATTCCGTGACAAGGGTTCGTCAGTGACCTGGGTTTGTAGTGAGGGTAAGTGAGAAAATGGACACAGAAGCCCCAGTCCATTTCTCGCTGCTGAAGTAGGAACTAAGGAATGCTATGTTTTCTTCTGCTAGTTTTGCTTCTTTCTTTTTGCATCCTCCTCCTTCCTCTCCTCTTCCTGTTTCATGGGATCTTTTTTTGTTCTCTTCATTTTAGTCTCATGACTAAGTCCTAATACCACCACTATGTGTAGTTTTATGACCCCCCGTCCTGTATTTCTTAGTAGTCTTCTTTTTGAAGATATTTTTGTCAGCACAAGAAGAGGAATGCAGATGGGATTTAAATGTTGTCAGCAAGAAATCATTCCTCAGCCCTGAGGCCATGCTGCTGCCCTTTGAAACCTGATGGTCAGAGGAACCTGAGGCCTTCTTTAGACTTCTTGGCCCTAACATTGGGACAGTTGGAGTAAATCTCAAAAATTAAGGGCTTCTTAGAGTAGCTGTCGCTCATCCTTGCTATAGTTTCCTAGTAGATGATGCAATTCAGATTTTGGTGATTTGATCTGATACCTCAGAGTTCCTCTTTGTTGCAACCCATGTTGCTGGGCTCTTGGGTTTCCATCTTTCCGTAAAATTTTAAGTTGATTTCTTTTTTCCCCTCAGGCAATATTTGTATTTCCTGCTCAAATGCAGAAGTCATTTGAGTGTTCAGTTTTGTTGTAGGAAATTTTCTGTGGCTTCGTAAACCAAAATCATTTCGCGCTACCGTTGTTCGATAATGCCGTTTTGAAGCTAGTGTGGCCACTTCACTACATCTGTGTTCCTGTCTATGATTTTCCTGATGTTACTTTCATCCATTTATCTTAAGAGGGGGACAGTAGAGCATTTTTCCAAACTTCCTTTAAAATAAGTTGACATTGTTGATTCCAGATGGGTGAATTTGAAAACGTAGGTGGTGTTCTTTCCAGTCACAATTATCTACTGGTGGAATTATTTTATGTTTTGGGTGGGGAATGATAATCTATTTTTAGAGTTGATTTTAGTAAATACGGACTCATTTTACATTATAGTGATTTGCTGCAAAGATCTCTTCAAGTCTAACAAGTCCACATTCCTCTAATGGATATTGGTGAACCTTTCCTGCCAGTCCCTTGAAGGTTTTCTAATCCTCCAGTTGAAGAACCAGTACCTAGAGATCTTTTGCTTTAAAGAATAGCAATATTTAGTGGTGACATTGAATTATCGATAATGGAACTAGAAAAGAAAATACCGTTTTTTGATAGTTAAGTAGGTTGTGAAAAGGAAATTAGCCTATCATAATTTAAGTATTGCATGTTAGTTAAAATTATTCCTTTTCTCTCTTGCTTTGTAGGTTCTAGGAGGATCTCTACCCATGTTACCCGATGAATGGTCCAAACTTACCCATGTCAATGAGGGAGGTAGTAAATGACTTAGTGACCCAAGTTTGATGTGAGGGTCAGATAAGACAGTCTACCTAAAAGCATCATGGTTGTTGCGTGCCAGGTAAGTTATCAGTATTGAAACAGAACTCCTTCTCTTGGTAGTAATTCATATCAACTTAGCAGCAACTAAGTTGAAGTAATAGTAGTAGTATGAAATAGATTAGTATTACAACTTTGGTAAAAATAAGAGCTTGTTTAATAATTATTTTCTACTGGATCAAGGATCAGGGGACCTGTAGAGGAAAAATGACGTACTCCTTAATTTTCACATTTTCTGAGATTAATCTGGATGGGTTCCATGAGGCCAACATGTAGAGTATAAGGAACTGAATAACTTTACTTCTAAGCTGATACAGTGGGCCTCGTCAGCCATCTGTTCTTTTTGCCTTGAACCTGTCATAACTGTCTTAAACAATATCTATCGTCCACTATCTTTTCTTTCTCTTTTCTTTTCGATCTGAAAATATTATGGAATGCTAATACATTTTAATGCATTGGCCAGCTTCTATATTGGTCCTCGTTGTCTGAGGATAAACAGGGTTGATCGCTGTAAGTTAGCACTGCATGCATGTATCAATCCAGAGATGTCAGGTAGCCAAACACGCATCCAGTGACTGAAACCACACTGTGTCCACTTGATGGATTGGGCTTTTGCAGTCACGTGCACACAGTAAGACTGGAGCATGTGAATCCTGAAAGATGGATAACACCGTCGTGATCAGTAATGTGGCTCGGGAATACTTCTGTTCTGAGAGCAGGGTCTTCCTGTTGTGAATTCAGAAGCACTTTCCTGCTGGCTCCTGAGGTGTCCTATCCTGTGCTTGAAACAACAAACTCTTGAGACAATTTGGCTTAAAGAAATATAATTGAATATTGATGGCGAATTAGAAACATCAGAATTACTGAGAGCCTTCTTCCTAGTGGATAAAGTAGAGTGGTTGGAGCTGAATATGCCCTAAGTGATTTTTCTCTTTCAGATGTGCTGTGGTATGTCACAATAAAATAGTATCTTTGTGTTTCTGTGGTTTTTAAGGATCTAAAAGTATCTTTGTGTTTTTTCACCCTAATCCTCATGACAAGTCTCTTGATGAGTTACTAGAAGAGTCAGTAAAGCAGATTTCTTGTGAGAGTGAGAGCATCTGCATAGAATGCCTGAGTGAATTCCTGTTGTGCAAGTAAGGGGAAGAGTACCGTGTCATAGGTACGCGATATTTGGTTAAGTATGGCATTTTCTTTTTTAAAAGATTTTATTTATTTACTTGACAGAGATACAGCAGGAGAGGAACACAAGCAGGGGGAGTGGGAGAGGGAGAAGCAGGCCTCCCACCGAGCAGGGAGCAGGGGGCAGGGATCCCAGGACCCTGGGATCATGACCTGATCGGAAGGCAGACTTTTTTTTTTAAGTTTTTATTTATTCATTTGACAGACAGAGATCACAAATAGGCAGAGAGGCAGGCAGAGAGAGAGAGGGGAAGCAGGCTCCCTGCTGAGCAGAGAGCCCGACGCGGGACTCGATCCCAGGACCCTGAGATCATGAGCTGAGCCGAAGGCAGCGGCTTAACCCACTGAGCCACCCAGGCGCCCCCCATAAGCATTTTAGAAGTACAAACTCTTGTGGTTTTTACTCTTTATTTTTGTTCTTTTTTTTTTCATGTAACTTTAGCTACAGAGCAACGAAATATAACGAAATACTTAGTAGCATCTCACTCGATGTCACTGATATCTTTGGGACCTGTTTGCCCCGTTGTAAACAATCTACCGGCTTCTGTATGTGCTGAATATGCTGCCTAAGAATCCGTGGCAGATTAAAATTCTGGGGGACTGTTTACGGATGTTTATCCTCACGCATTTATTGACGTCCGGTGTGCTGGAGTATGGGCATATTTCTTCCTGCTCTGAATCAAGTCTTAAATTTGCCTTGGTAAAGAAAAGACACGAGTCTTTGTCCACATTTGTGTCCAGTTTGCCGCGGGCTTATAAGGGAAGCCTTCTGTAGGTTGTAGCTTCAGTTGGGAGTGGGAGTTAGATTCCTGTCCCGACAGACGTTGCCCCCGAGTAAGGACTCTCCTCCCTTTTCTCACAGCAGCCTCAGACTCAGGTGTTTCAGGGAAAGTGGGTGAAACAGGCCTCAGTCTCAGAATGTAAAAATCGGAAACTATGCTTTGAACACTCAGAATCCCTGGGAAGGGTAGAAGAAATCACGAGATGATAGGAAGAAAAGGACAGCCTTTGGATCTAAATGCATTTCTTGTCTGGATTTCAGCAGAGATGAATTAAAAGTTCAGTTGCCTCCCAAAGGATGGGGAGGAAATTAAATTTCTGTCCTTGCCATTTCGAATGTATCTCAGTTTCTCATTAGGGGATTTTCGGTGTCTTGACACTGTTTTTCTGTGTAGGTGGCTTGAAGGGATGTGAGGGGGAAAGAGATGGGGCAGGTGTGTCAGGTTTTTTTGTTGTTGTTTTCTTCAGAAGAAGCAAACCATTTTAAAAGTTGCCTTCTTAACAATGTAAAAACCTACAGGTTAGAGAAAATTCAGTGCATTCCCAGTAAAAAAGACAACATAAATGAGCTTGTTCTCCCTCAGCCCTCCTAATCATCAAGGTAAACATGGAATAGGTGAGGGGGTGCTTATTGAGGGAAGGATGACAATCGGAAGGCGTGTGTCCGCATTGCCCAGGGGAACACAGGCATAGTCCTCAGGGTGTGGTGGGGAGAGCGACGAGAGCCACATTTCCGAGGCAGAGCAGGACCGGGCAGGCGCTGCCCAGTGAACCATGCTGTGTGGTTCCTGACCCAGGAAGCTGCCGGTCTCTTGTTGACACGGAACGTTCCTTCTAGGTAGAATAATGCTCCACAAGAACGATGTTTGTGGTGGCCTTCAGAACGGTGATGGGGGTGGACAAGAATATATCCTTGAGCGGCCTGCTGTGAGCCCAGGAGGCCCTGGCACCCAGCTAGATCTTCCACAGCCCCAAGACCGTTCCTGGCGATGTGAACGCCTACGGATGGGAGAAAGTGAGAATAAGAAGAGGACACAGGATTAAGCTTGTTCTCTCTGGGTCCGCAGAATCCTCCAAGTAGCACTGAGTGCCTCAGGGGCTTCTTCCTAAGATTTGTCAGACTGAAGAAGTTACCTTAGGAACTGCCTTGTTGTTTCTGGGGCCTCGTAATCACCAGGGTAAATGTAAGGTAGGGGAGGGGATCCACAGTGAGGGACAGTTTGTATGTTGGGGGAAGGGAGACTGCCTTATTTTGTGTCCTGAGTCACCATGATGTGGTTGGGAGAGAGAGGAAAGCTGCAGTTGTAGGGTTACTGGGTGGGTGTTCTCGAGTTGCACTATCTGCGGCACCCTGCCCAGAGAGGTGCTGATCACGTAGACAGTGTGCAGTCGGTGCCTCTCTGAGCAGAGGGATGCATTCAGGAACAACGTTTGTGGAGGCCTTTCGACTGGGGTGGAGGCCAGTGTCCTTGTGCTGCCCACCTTGAACTGAGGAGGGCCCTGGGAGCCACCTAGATCTTCACAGTCATCAAGGGGATTTCAGTGTTCTGTTATTAATAAGGTGAGTACCCAAAGCTTAGACATTATTAAGATAACTTTCTGTAAAGAAGCTGGTACTCCTGGGCCCTTGTAATGGTTCCGATAAACACTGAGAGGGTCAGGGCACCCCCACTGAGAAGGCATACAAGTTGGAGGGTAGTAGTGTGGAACTGTCTGGGATTAGGAAAATCTCTTAAATAGCATAATTTTGTGGGGAGAGAGAAGAAAGCTCCATTTAAGAATACGGGGGCTTGGGTTGGGTCTGTACGTGGTTCCGGACTATGTGCAGTGCCCTAATCAGACGGGGTCAACACCTAGACGTAACTTGGAGTGACCGCCAGCCTGGGTAGAGTAAAGCTTACCAGTAACAGTAGATGAGGGGCCTGTCGGACCATCGATGTCAGCCATTTGCTTCTGACCTCAGATGTCCTCAAAATCGTTATAGTGTTCCATTCCTGACATTCCCAACACTTCCAGGTTAAAGGAGGAGAAGATTTTTTTTTTGTAGAAAAGACAGGGACCAGCCAGTTCTCACCAGGTCCTCCTAATCAGCCTGGAAAATTGGAGCAAGTGAGGGGATCCAGTTGGAGGGAAGTGGGTTGGACTTGTTTATGGTACGAAAAAATCTTGTTGACCGTCATCGTGATAGAGTGGGTAGAGAAACGAGAGCTGCATTGGAGAGCGTTGGGTATTCTATGAACGTCCTCCTCCTTGAAGCCATGCTGTTTGCAGGGCCCTCCCCAGAAGGTTCCAGTCAATCCGTTGATTTTATTTAATCCTAATTTTTAAAAAATTATTTAAAGTATGGTGTATTGTTTTCAGAGGTAGAGGAGTTCAGTTCTGTGTTACATAGAATACCTGGTGCTCATTACGTCCTTAATGTCTGTTACCCAGTGTTCCTTATCTCCCCCACCCACATTCCCTCCAGCAACCCTCAATTTTTTCCCTAGAGTTGAGTCTCTTATGGTTTTTCTCCCTTCTGCTTTTGTCTTATTTTTCCCCTCCTTTCCCTATGATCCTGTTTTATTTCTTAAATTCCACACAAGAGTGCTATCATAAGGTAATTTCCTTTTCTTTGACATTATTGCACTTAGCATAATACCCTGTAGTTCCATACAAGTCATTGCAAATGGTAAGATTTCTTTCTTTCTTTTTTTTTTGATGGCTGAGTAATACTTATCCATTCATCTGTCAGTGGACACCTGGACTCTTTGCATAGTTTGGCGATTGTGGACATTGCTGCTACAAACATTGAGATCAGGTGCCTCTTTGGGTAAATACCTAGAAGTGCAAATGCTAAGTCGTAGGTTAGCTCTATTTTCAACCCTTTGAGGAACCACCGTAATATTTTCCAGAGTGGTTTTACCAGCTTGCATTATTACCAGCTTGCCGTAAGGGAGTCACTTTAGACTATGTGAAATTGATGCCCAAGTAATAATCAAGAAGAAATTGCTGTGATGGACTTTGGATCCCTGATGGCAATGAAGATGCATGGCTCGTGGCTTCTCTTATGAACTCGGGAGGTGCCAGGCGCCCACCTGGAGCACACAGGTATTCTCCGTGGGAATAGAAATGGTCCAGTGTGCTAATAATGCCAACGCTTAACAGCTGCGAGGATTGGTGGTGAGACTGGAGAAGCAAGCGTCCTTGAGCTGCTGGCTTTGAGCCAGGAGGACCCTGGCAGACCCCTCTTTGGCATCCTCATGATGATTGTAGTGGTGTGTTTTTGTTTTTGTTTTTTTAAGATTTTACTTACTTGACAGAGAGGGATGGAGCAAGAGAGGGAACACAAGCAAGAGGAGTGGGAGAGGGAGAAGCAGGCTTCTCGTGGAGCAGGAAGTCCTAATAATGGGACTCGATCCCAGGACAGTGGAATCACGACCTGAGCCAAAGGCAGACGCTGAAAGACTCAGCCACCCAGGCACCCCTGCAGTGGTCTATTTTTAGTGATGTGAATGCATACAAATTAGAGAATATGAAAATACTTCCTAAAAGAGGGAATGCAGAAAAGTCCTTGTTCTTTAGGGTCCTCATTAGTATGTACAGCAGGTGAAGCTGTCCTCAAGGAGAGACGGATGCCGGTCGGCAAACGCGGGGTCAGTGTCAACTAGCGTTCGTGAAAGTCCTTGGGCAGAGCCATCCTCATGATGGGGTTGTGGGGGCACGAAAGCTACACGGGAGCGTGCAAAGCGGGCGCGGGGCAGGATTGACCTTGAGGCCCGCTGTGTGCAGCGCCCTGCCCAGAACGCTGCTGGTCACAGACAGTAAGGGTAGTAGGGCTTCTGCAGGTGGAGTGACCCTCGATGCGGACATTTGTGGAAGCCTTCAGATCAGTGATGGGGACGGAGGTGCACGTGTCCTTGAGCTGCGTGTCTTGAACCCAGGAGGCCGCTGGTGACCGGCTGGTTGCCACCTCAGGTTCCCTCAAGATGATTGCAGCGGTCCAGTGTGAGTAATGTGAACACCCACTCTTGGGAGAAGTGGAAGGTAGTTCGTAATAGAAGAGGACCGCGTTGGAACAAGCTTGTTCTCTGGTGGTCCTCCTAATCCTCTGAGCTCACGTAGAGTGTTTGAGGGGATCCTCCCTGAGGGGCGCGCGCAACCTGTAGGACGTGGGCCCGACATTTTCTAGGTTTATGGAAATGTTTGGGGAGCGCTCACCAGGATGTGGTCCACAGAGATCAAAGGTTTAGTTCCTAGTACAGAGGATACCGGGCAGGTTCTCACTCTCTAGTCAGGCTTTGTGCGCTGCCCAGATAGCTGCCGATCACTTTGACTAGCTCTTACTAGTGACAGTAGGTTTGTAATGTCAAGGACAATAACGTTTCTTTTGGCATTTAGAGCGGTGAGGGCTGGAGGTGAGTTTGATTCTTTGATGTCAGGAGTCCTGTCTCTAGCAGCCACCCGGGTCTGTGCTCAGACCCTCCCCCTCAACCCGATGATTTCCGTGGTACACCCCTAGCTCCGTGACTCCAAGTGATCAGCAGTTGAATAAACACCCTGAGGGGAATTGGAAAGTGGCAGAATCATGGTCAGTGTGTCATCCTTATCTTGTTCCTGAAGGCTGAGGCTTTGAGGTGTACTTGACATGGGGAATTGTGCGAGTTGCAGGGCAGTGAATGGCTTTGTGTAGGGTCCTCGAACAGTCTCAGGTACACTAGAGGACTGACGTGGAGGGGTACGAAGAGCTTGCTTGCAGGGTCAGGAGGGGGCTGGAGCAGGTCCTCTGACCAGAGCCGTGCTGGCTGGGGCATGCGAGGCACCAGCACGACCGTATGTCCTGGGGGGCAGAATGGGACGGGATAGACGTGCTTGCGTCCCCAGACTGTCTCCCTTGTACCAGAACCGAGGAATCTGGAAGAATCGGGTCTGATCTCGCACTCCCTCAGGATGATTTCCCTGGATTCTTCCTAACACTGAGCACTTAGAGATCAGAGTGGAGGAAGACACTTGTTGCTTGAGGGTAAGAACAGAGGAACAGTCTTTCTCCCTCTGATTGCTCAGCATCATCCAGGTCAGGGGAAAGGAGATGAGGGGATCCCTGCGAAGAGGTTTGTGAGCTGTATCCCGGGGTGTCCGCACTGTCCTAGAGATAAGGAACAGTGTGTGGAGTGGGTATCCTGCTGAGCAGAGTGAGCAGAAGGCTGTATTTGGGAGTGTGAGAGGATCCGTGCACGTGTTCTGCCTAGTTGTGCTGTGTGCCATGTCCTGTCCAGAAAGGAGCCAACAGTTGGACTCCTAAGGGTCATTGGTGCTCCCCTCGCAGAGTAACGTTCAGCAAGGAAAGCATGTAAAGAGCCTTCAAAACCGTGATAGAGACGGAGACAGGTGTCCTTCAGCTGCCCACCTTGAAGAGAGTAGGGTCCTGTGAGCCATGTCTATCCCCGTGATAATTTCAGTGGTCCATGCCTTAATTTGAGATGAACACCTACAAATTTTAAAAATGTATTATGTATTTCCCAGTAAAGGAATGGAATGCAGGCAGAAGCTTGTTTCCTGTCGGTCCCCACAGTCCTCCAGTTGAAGGTGGCAAAGCCAGGGGATCAGCACTGAGGGAGTTTTGCACATTGGATGGCAGCATTTTGGAATTTTCTCAGATTATGGGCACATACTTGGTACTGTCTTCCTGCTGTGGCCTGGGGAGACTGAAAGCTACATTTTTTGGTCTTTTTTTTTTTTTTTTTACTTCTTTTCAGGATAACAGTATTCATTGTTTTTGCTCCACACCCAGTGCTCCATGCAATCGGTGCCCTCCCCAATACCCACCACCTGGCTCCCCCAACCTCCCACTCCCTACCCCTTCAAAACCCTCAGATTGTTTTTCAGGGTCCATAGTCTCTCATGGTTCACCTCCCCTTCCAATTTCCCCCAACTCCCTTCTCTCCATCTCGCTATGTCCTCCCTGTTATTTGTTATGTTCCACAAATAAGTGAAACCATATGATACTTGACTCTCTCTGCCTGATCTTTTTCACTCAGCATAATCTCTTCCAGTCCTGTCCATGTTGCTACAAAAGTTGGGTATTCGTCCTTTCTGATGGAGGCATAATACTCCATAGTGTGTATGGACCACATCTTCCTTATCCATTCATCCGTTGAAGGGCATCTTGTTTCTTTCCACAGTTTGGCAACCGTGGCCATTGCTGCTATAAACATTGGGGTCCAGATGACCCTTCTTTTCACTACATCTGTATCTTTGGGGTAAATACCCAGTAGTGCAATTGCAGGGTCATAGGGAAGTTCTATTTTTAATTTCTTGAAGAGTCTCCACACTGTTCTACAAAGAGGCTGCACCAACTTGCATTCCCACCAATAGTGTAAGAGGGTTCCCCTTTCTCCACATCCCCTCCAACACATGTTGTTTCCTGTCTTGCTAATTTTGGCCATTCTAAGTGGTGTGAGGTGGTATCTCAATGTGATGAACATTTTTTCATGTGTCTGATAGCCATTTGTATGTCTTCATTGGAGAATTGTCTGTTCATGTCTTCTGCCCATTTTTTGATATGATTGTCTGTTTTGTGTGTGTTCAGTTTGAGGAGTTTGTTAGAGATCTGGATATCAACCTTTTGTCTGTACTGTTATTTGCAAATATCTTCTCCCATTCTGTGGGTTATCTCTTTGTTTTCTTGACTGTTTCCTTTGCTGTGCAGAAGCTTTTGATTTTGATGAAGTCCCAAAAGTTCATTTTCACTTTTGTTTCCTTTGCCTTTGGAGACATACCTTGAAAGAAGTTTCTGTGGCTGGTATCGAAGAGGTTACTGCCTATGTTCTCCTCTAGGATTCTGATGGATTCCTGTCTCACGTTGAGGTCTTTTATCCATTTTGAGTTTATCTTTGTGTACGGTGTAAGAGAATGGTCGAGTTTCATTCTTCTACATATAGCTGCCCAGTGTTCCCAGCACCATTTATTGAAGAGACTGTCTTTTTTCCACTGCATATTTTTTCCTATTTTGTCAAAGGTTATTTGACCATAGAGTTGAGGGTCCATATTTGGGCTGTCTACTCTGTTCCACTGGTCTATGTGTCTGTTTTTGTGCCAGTACCGTGCTGTCTTGGTAATCACAGCTTTGGAGTAAAGCTTGAAATCAGGTAACGTAATGCCGCCAGTTTTATTTTTGTTTTTCAATATTTCCTTAGCAATTTGGGGTCTCTTCTGATTCCATCCAAATTTTAGGATTATTTGTTCCAGCTCTTTGAAAAATACCAGCGGAATTTTGATCGGAATGGCATTAAAAGTATAGATTCCTCTGGGCAGTATAGACATTTTAATAATGTTTATTATTTTGATCCAAGAGCGTGGAATGGTCTTCTGTCTTTTTGTGTCTTCAATTTCTTTCATGAGCGTTCTGTGGTTCCTCAAGTACAGATCCTTTACCACTTTGGTTCGGTTTATTCCCAGGTATCTTATGGTTCTTGGTTGAAAGCTACATTTATGAGGATGAGAAGGGAACGTGGCAGGATCTCTATGGTCAGCCAATCTGTGAAGTGGCCCATCTACCAAGAAACATGCTCATCACTTAGACTACATTTTACTAGCACCTGTCCCCGAGGAGTTGTGCTAGGGTTGTACAGGAAAACCAAATTAAGAAGTTACTGTGAGAGACCTTGTCATTTTATTTTATTTTATTTATTTGACAGAGAGGGGGAATGAGAGAGAGAGAGAGCACAAGCAGGGGGAGGGGCAGAGGGAAAGGGAAAAGCAGGCTCCCTGCTGAGAGGGAGCCCGATGAGGGCCTTGTTCCCAGGACCCTGGGATCATGACCTGAGCCCAGAGCAGATGCTTAATGACTGAGCCACCCAAGCACCCCAGAGACCTTGTTATTTGAATTAGGAGTGGTGACAATGGGGAGAAAGAGAGAGAGAGATGTGCCTAGATTCAAAGGTATTTTAAAGGTGATAACAAATGGATGTAGTGAGGGACCTCTATCCTTAGAAAGGGATAAGATATCAAGGATGACAATGACATGTATATGCTATTCACAGAGGTGACACCAGGAGAGGACTAGGTATGAGACAAAGGTTATGGTTTTAAGTGTTGGTCATGTCAAAACATCTAGGTGAAGATGACAGACAAAGAGAGGGACACATATCTAGAGCTTAGAATTTTAGGTGATGGCGGACGTGCTGTTTGCCGGTGCCTCCTGCTTGGAAGTGAGGAGCGAGTGCCCCGGGAGGCACGTGGATCTCCGCCTTCCCGAAGCGGATTTCCATGTTTCCTTCCTTTTTGTTTTTTTAAAGATTGATTACTTGGAAGAGAGTCAGAGCACACGCACGCAGTGCGGGAAGGAGAGGAAAGCGTAGGGACTGTGGTCAGCGCAGGGCCAGACACGGGGGTCCCCGTGTCCACCCCGAGCTCCCGACCGGAGCCAAAGGCCAGAGACCGATGCTTCACCGACTGAGCCACCCAGGGGCTCCTCAGCGTTTCGTTTCTCACGGTGTGAACGCCTGGGGGACTAGGAGTGCTCCCTGTTGGAAGAGGAAGCCTCGGCTCCGAGGTTTCGGCTCCGTTGCTTCTGTTGGTTGCGGTGCACGCAGGGAGGTGGCGGGCTCCCGCACGCTGGAGGGCATGAAGGCGGAGGGCGGTGGCCGGGCGTGTCGTGGGGTTAGGAAAGATGCGGGGACTTGTGCTGTGAAGGGGACAGCTCCCGTCCTCCCCGTGAGCCCCGCCCAGCGTTGTTCCTGCTCGAGAGGGCTGAGTGCACTACAGCTCTTGAGCGCCTGTCGGGCGAGACAGGCGATCGCGGGTCTATTAAGAGAAAAGCACAGGGACGGTGGCCTTCAGGTCGGGGTTGGGGAGAAGATGCTGGCCCCTGTCCGCGTCCCGGTTCCCATCCGAGGTATCCTTCCGGTGGTTTCCGTGTTCCCATTTTGAAGCACGAGAACACCTGTGGGTTAGAGACGATGAAGAACCTTCACGAAGAATGAGAAAAAGGGAGAACAGGCTTCTTGTCTCTGGCCCTCCTCCTCTCCCCGCAGAGGTAGAGAAGGGAAGGGGAGGGCTTCCCCCGAGGGAGGGACACAGCTGGGAGACCGGGTGCCGGAATGGGGTACGCTGGTGCGGAAATCTCGGGCGCGGCCCTCCCGCTGTGGCCGAGGGCGAGCAGACCGCGCCCGTTGCGCCCCTAGGGTGGCCTTGGCTGGTTCCTCCTCGATCTGTACTGTGTGCGCCGCCCTGCTCGGACTGGCAGGCATTGTAGAGAGAGTGCCTCGTAATGTCTGCCTTTCCGTGTAGAGGAACGCTCAGCTCTGCCGTCGTGCGCCGGCGAGCCTCGAAGACCGCGGTCGGGCCGCAGCCGCCCGCGATCCCGAGCTGTCTGCCTGGGACCCGGGAGGCCTTGGTCTGCCGCCTGGTTCTGACCTTCGGTCGCCTCACGCTGATCGCCCTTGTCCTTTGGAACCTTGTGACCTGCTCCAGCTTGGCGGACATGAAGGTCCTTCCTTTGCCAGGAGAGGAAACCGGGGAGGAAGCTTTTCTCTCACTGGTTCTTCTCCACACCAGGGTCACTGGAGAGCAAAGGAGGCGATCCTTGCCGAGGGGAGTCGGATGCTGGAGGTCCTTGGGTCAGGCTTGTGTAGGTTCCGGGAAAACCTTTGGAACCGTCCTTGGGATAGTAGTGGGTAGAACCAGGACAGCTCCGTGGGAGAAGAGGCGGTTTTCTGGGACGGTCTTCCACCGTGAAGTCACGCTGGCTGCGCCGCTCTCCCCTGCAGGTGCCGGTCACTTTCGGCGTTCGGACGGTAGTGCCTGTGTGGGTGGAGTAACGATCATGAGTGAAAGTTTCTGTGATGACCTTGGGCCCCACACTGGGGATGGAGCAGCATGGGTGCTCGGTCTCCCTGCCGTGAACTCAGGAGGGCGCAGCCAGTGACCTGGAATACAGGCCTTCTCGGGTCGTTGCAGGGGCCCAGTGTTGACCGTGTGACTACCTCAGGCTCAGAGAGAAGGGGATGGTCCTTCTTTATAGAAGGTACGCAGGAGCAGGCTCCTTTGCTCTGTGTTTTGAGCGCTGAGCCTGTGAGAGGTTCCCCACTGAGGGAAGGGCTCCAGTTTGGTGCACTGGATTGGAATTCTCTCCGTTTTTGGCAAATCCTAGATAGGCTCCTCATGATTGGTGGGTGGGAAGGTGAAGGCTCCCTTTATCGGAGAGACAAGGACCCGGCATCCTCTCCACTTCCAAGACTTGCTTGTGCTGTGCCCTCCCCATGCAGCTGACGTGGCGTGCCTGTATCCTCAGTGTCTGTTGGCAGAGTGATGTTCCGTCAGAGCAAGGAGAGCGATGGCCTCGGGCCGTGAGGGGATGAGACGAAGAGGTCCGTGCGCTTCGGGCCGTGAGCCTGTAACGTGCTGTGCGGCCACGTGGGCCCGGGCTTTGTGACAGTGTTTCCACTGATGCAGTGACAACGGTGTGGCCACCTGAGGTTACAGAAGTTGAAGCCACTTGGTAAGTGTGTAAGAGAACACGGGAAGAAGCGTGTTTTCTCTGGGTCCTCACAGTCCTCTAGTAATCGTTCAAGAGCTGAGGGGATACAGAGGTGGAGAGATACCTGTTGGAGGGTATTGGTTTGGCCTTTTCTGTGGTTAGGAGAGGTCTTGGTCGGAGTTCTTATTATGTTTTGAGTTCGGACATTGAACGTATATTTGAGAATGTGAAAGGGAGTACATAGGTTTTCTACTTTATGGTTTCTTTCGTGCAGGTTCTTACCTAAGGACCTGCTCATGACTCTGTGTGGTTTCAGTGTGTGATTGGTAGAATAATGCTGACCAAGAACAGCTTTTGTGTTTCCCATCAGAACAAATGGGACATAGACGAATGTGTATTTAGGCTAGCAGGGTGCAGTTTTGGAATATTGTGTCAGGAAAGTGGGTCCCATTTCAGGCACTAGCAAGATAATCTCAGTGACCATTCCATGCAAAGAGCCACTGAGGAGAAGGTGGTGTTTCCTAATAGAGTATGCAGGAAGAAGCTTCATATCTTGGGGACCTGTCATCATCCAGGTAAGTGTAGGGAAGGTGAGGGTATTTTCATTGAGGGAAAGGTGCATGTTTGGGTGCAGTCTGTAAGCATCATCTAGGTTTCTGCAGAAATCTGGCTCTAGTCATCATGATGTGTTGTGCATGGAGGTGAAAGCTACATCTGAGTGTGTGACTGGCACGTGTTCATTCACACATCTTCTAGTCTTGCAGTACGTAGTGTCCTGAGAAATGTGTGTGTCATTTGTAGTATGTGAAATAAATGCCTCTCTGGGTAGTGATCAACAAGACAGATGTTCTTGGTGGCCTTTGGGCAAGTGTTGGTTGTGGAAAGACTTGTGCTTTTGAACTTTCTGATTTTGGTTCAGAGGGCCGTGGAACCCACTACAATCTTAGAACTCCTCTAGTTCATTTGTTTGATCTGTTTCTAACAGTGGATGCCCTGTGTATTCTGGAGAATAGAGAGTTCATGGAAGGAAGTTTATGTCTGTGGGACCTCACCATGAACCAGGTGATCTTCTAGCAGGTGGAGAACCTGCTCTCTGTGAAGGCAGTAGATTGGCTTTGTCTCATGTAATGGAAAATCTTTGTACAGGCACGATGTGGTGGGTAGGGAGATGAGAGGTAGAATTCGGTAGCCAACTGGATAGGTATCTCAACTGGAAGCCATGCTTTGAATGGTACATTTCCAGGAAGTTGCCAGTCACTAAGTGTATATGTTTTTATTGCTTTTGTGTATGGAGTATTGCTTAAGAACATCAGTGGTGGCATTTGTGTCACCAAATGGAGCTTGCGTTTCAGGTCTTCTGGAACTGCCTTTTTTGAAGTGAAGCAGCACTTTGCTTTCTAGACTTAACTGAAAATGAAACTGGTGCTTCATTACTAAGCTATGTACATGCACGAAGCGCAGAGAAGAGGAAGGCACTTTGTACTAGGAGGAGGAAACACAAGGAACTTACTCTCACTTGGTCCTCATAATCATGGAGGCAGAGGTGGGCTCGTGAGCTTGGCAGGCACTGGTTGGGCATTGAGTATGGTTACGAGTCCCATTTGTTGTCGAATTCATTTTGTGGTGGGCAGAAGGATGAAAGCTACGTTTTCGAGAGTGCGCTGTCATGGGTAGTTCAGTTGTGTACAGTGCCGTACAGTACTGTGCTCAGGAAGGTGCCAGTCGCTTAGACTGTGTATCGTTGGTGTCTCGCATGGAGCAGGAACTCCCAAGAAGACAGCCTGTTTTGGTGGACTCCACACTAGTGGTGGTCAAGGAGGTTCTTAGGTCCTTGTGTTTTTGTCTGAAGTGTTGGAGCTCCTTGGCAGCCACCGGGATCTCACATACCCTTAGGACGGTTTCATTAATCTGTTCCTCCTTGTGGGGTACACTTGAGAGAGGATGAAGACACTTGCTACAAGGAAGAACAGATGACTAAGTTTGTTTTCTCTGGGTCCTGATAATTATCCAGGTGAAAATAAGTTGAGATCCTCACTGAGGGAGTGGTTCCGTTTAGAAGGCAGTGGGTCGGCATGTTCTAGCTGAGCGACCACTTTGGGTATTGGCATCGCGATGCGGTGGGTGGAGAGGTGAAAGTTCTTTTCCAAGCCTGAGTGGGACCTGGCAGGTCATCAACGTTGAGGCCATTGTGTGGGCACTGCCGGGCCCAGAAATGTGCATGTGCCGGTCACTTCTCCTTTCTGCATTTTGTACCTCCCTGATTTGTCTGGTCTTTATAAAAACGTTTTTTTTCTGGTCACCTTCAAACGTGGTTTTACATTTTTTTGTCCTTGTTTTCTGAATTGTAATCCAAAAGTTCCTGCCGGTGATCTGTAGTTCATTCAGTCTCCAGGCGATTCCAGTGGTCCATTCCTAGCAGTGTGAATATTTACAGGTTAGAGAACATAGAGAACTCCACCCACCACAGAGAAAGAAGCTGTGTGGGCCCCTGAATCACCCAGTGAAACGCAGAGCAGGTGAGGGATCGCTACGGGGCGGGGGGTGGTCGTCCAGGTTTGCCAGCCCTTGTTCCGAGTTTTCTAGCGTCATGGAAAGTCTCTGAGCAGTGATCGTGATGGAGTGGGTGGGCGTGACAGCTGCGTGCGTTCGTGTGCGTGGTCGCGATCAGATGCTTCAGTGCTAGTGAGGTCCGTGCAGCGTGCTACCGACGAGGACAGTAAGGACTTGGTCTAGCTGTGCTTCAGGCTCGTGTGGGGAGCGGAATGCTCAGCCAGCAGAGAAGCTGAGGAGTGAAGCGTTAGAAAAGTAGAAGATACTTTCTACTGTAAAAAGGGAACTCAGAAACCGGCTTATTCTCTCTGCGTCCTCATAATTGTACATTTACTGTGGAGTGTGTGAGAAGATACCTAAGGGGAGAGGTTTGCAGTTTGGAGAACATGTGCCAGTTTCCTCTAGACTCCAGAAGAGTCGTACAATTGTCTCGATATGGTGAGAGTGATAGGTAAGCCGTGGCACAGATTTCCTGTGGGAAGGCAAGGGAATCCCCAGGGCAGGGTGTGTACAGCGCCCTTCCCAGCGTCATGCTGATCACGTATAAAATACGTTAGTGGCCCCTATCTGGATAGAGCCGAACGAGGAAAAACCCTCCAAGTGGTTGCCCTCAAACTGTGATGGAGAAGGGGAGGCACGTGTCCTAGATATGTATGCCTTGAACTCGGGAGATCCCCGGCAGCCCCGTGGGCCGTGGACGTCCCCGTGCGGTTTTCAGTGATCCTTTTCTGACAGTGTGAATGACACAGGTTATACAAGAGAATAGTTTTTATTAGAAAAATCGAAGACTGGACCAACCTTCCTTTGTGGGTCCTATTACTCGTTCCGGAAAACCTAAGGAGGGTGAGGGGATCCTCGCCGAGGAAAGGATGCCGGTTGGGGGCAGCGGGTCCACACTGCCCAGGGTTAGAACAAACAGCAGGTGGACTCGTCGTGATGATGTGCGGAGAAAGAGGAAAGTTGCTGCCCTTGACATTGCGAGGGCCACTGAGGCAGTCCTCTACCGGGCGTCTCTGGTGTGTGCAGGAGCCTGTCTCCGAGGCTGCCGGACGAGGACTCTGTAATGGAGGTCTCTGGGGTTTGTCGTGTCCTTCACTGTGCTGATGCAGACGGAGAGGCGGGCGGTACAGAACTGCCTGCCTTGACCTCAACGAGAACCTGGGCAGCCGCTAGTCTCAAGAGGTGCCCTTGCAGTGATTTCAGGGGTCAGTTCCTTACCATGTGAACATGGGCAGATTGGAGATGAGGATACTTCCTGATAGAAGGAAACACTGGGGAAAATAAACCCCAAACCTCTTATGTCCGGGCTTGCATTACCGGCCAGGAGAATATAGAGAAGGAAATGGATTCGTTACGGGACAGCGGTGCTTGTTCCGGACATCAGGTTGGCAGTGTCCAGAATGCAGGAGAGACCGTGGGCAAAGTCAGTGAGACGCGGTAGAGCTGGGATGGGAGCTCCGTGTGCAGTTGAACGGGCAAGCGGGCTGCGCTGGTGTTGAGACCGTGTGTGCGGAGCCCAGCCCAGGGAGGGGCGGCTTATACAGACCAAGCTTAACGGCTTCCTTCTGGGTTGACTAATGCTCAACAAAGTCAGCATTGGTGACAGCCTTCTGGTGGGCTGATCAGGGTGGGGACGGTTCTCTATTGGAGCTGCCTGTCGGGAGGTGCTGGTAACTCCTGGTTCATATCTTAGTTTTCCTCAAGACCTTTAATGTTTCCTTCCTAACGATGTGAATAGGTACAAATTACAGATGATCAAGAAACTTCCTAATAAAAGAAGAAAACATAGAAGCAAGTTTGTTCTCTCTGGAGCCTCATTATCTTTGAGGTAAGTAGGGAAGGAAGGCTTGAGGGGATCCTCACTACAGGAGAGATCCAAGTTGGAGGTCAGAACGTCTGCATTGACTAGGTCGATGGGTCAGTTTGGGGAATACTCATCATGATGTGGTTGAGGATAATGAGAGATTAGAGCCCAGATGGGACTGGGCAGGATCTACCTCGAACCTTGCTGTGAGCAGTGCCCTTCCCAGGAAGGTAGTGATTGCACATACATAAGTGTGGCAGCATGTGCCCTGCTAGAACAGTGCTCACCAAGAACAGTGTTTCTGGTGGCTTTCTGTCCTGCCATGGGGATGGGGGTTTGTGTGTCTTTGAGCTGTCTACTTTAAATCCGTGAGAGGGTCCTGGACGCCACCTGTGTGTGAGTCAGGCATCCACAGGAAATAACTTCAGCAGTTGATTCCAAAAAAAGGTGACTACCTAAAGAAAAGTAATAAAAAATGGGGGTAATTTTTTAAAAAATTTACTTATTTATTTGAGAGAGAGTATGAGCAGGGGGAGGGGTATAGAGAGAAGCAGACTCTCCACCAAGCAGGGAACCCAACGTGGGGCTCGATTCCAGGACCCTGAGATCATGACTTGAGTTGAAGGCAGATGCTGAACTGAGTCATCCAGGTGCCACAAGAAGGGTAATTTTTTTAAAAGGTTTTATTTATCCATTTGAGATAGAGCATGAGAGGGGAGAAGGCGAGAGGGAGAAGCAGACTCCCTGTGGAGCTTGGGAGCCTGATACGGGACTTGATCCTGGGACTCTAGGATCATGACCTGAGCCAAAGCTCAATTGCTTAACCAACTGAGCCACCTAGGTGCCCCAAGAAGGGTAACTGTAAAAATTTTTTTAATGTATTTTCATTTTTATTTTTTAAAGATTTTTAAATTTTATTTTATTTGACAGACAGTGATCACAAGTAGGCAGAGGCAGGCAGAGAGAGAGGGAGGAAAGTAGGCTCCCCGCTCAGTAGAGAGCCGGATATGGGACTCGATCCCAGGACCCTGGGATCACGACCTGAGCTGAAGGTAGAGGCCTTAACCCACTGAGCGACCCAGGCGCCCCAGGGTAATTTTTTTTATAGAAGAAGATGACATGGGGAAAATAATGTTCTCTCTGGCTCACCATAGTCAGCCAGGTAAATGGAGATCATGTGAAAAATCACCGTAGAAGGGTGGATGCAATTTCGGAGAGCGGTCAGTCTGGAATGACAAAAGATTATGCAAGAATCTTGGGTACAGTTGTCATCATATGGTGGGGACACGGATTCTGGAGTGTGATGCATCCTGCTCTGGTCTCCCACTTGGAAGCTGTATTGTGTGCACTGCCCTGCTGAGAGTGGCGCCAGTCACTTAGCCTGTGTGTAGCCGATAGCTTTTTGTGTGTTTAGGGCTGCTCCTTAAGGACATTTGCGACTTACTCCCATGGAGTGCTGTTAGCGGAAGCACACGTATATTGAGCTGCCACCCTTGAATGCACATGAGTCCTGCCCAGCTCCCTGCGCCATCGGCATCCTCACAGTGATTTCAGGGTGCTCTGCCCGAACACCATGAACACCGGCCTACTCAAGGATGAGTATGCTTCCTGAAAGAAGGGGAGAATGCAGAAGCAAGTTTGATCTCATCGGTTCCTCACTGTCCTCCAGGTAATGCTGGAGAAGGGAAGGGATTCCTTACTGAAGATCTCGTTCAGTTGCGTGGCAGTAGGTTGGTATCAGGCCAGGATTAAGGAAGAATCATGGGTCCAGCGATCATGCTGTGGTGGCGGGAGGTGGGTGCTACATATGCACGTGAACGGGGCACTGGGCTGGAAGTGTCTTGGCCCCCAATGTGTGCAGTGCCCTGTCTAGAAAGGGGCTAATTTCATATACTAAGCGAAATTAGTCCCTGCCTGGTCAAAGTAATGCTCACTAAACACTATATTTTTGGTTGCATTTGGATGAGTGATGGGATAGGAAGCTTATTTTGTTGTTGAGGTGTGTGTCTTAAATCCAGAACTTCCTGAGGATTCTCTTGGTCTGATCTCGTCAAAACGAGTTTAGTGGTTTATTCCTAATCTGAAGAAAGCTTACAGATCAGAGAAAATAACTATTCCTCCTACTCATGGGGAATGACACATGTAAGGGTTTTCCTTTCTGAGTTCCAACCATCACAGCGCAGGCAGAGGGAAACAGTGGAGCACCTGGGAGAGGCTTCCTCTGAGCAGGGAGCGTGATGCGGGGCTCAGTCTCAGGACCTGGGATCGTGACCTGAGCTGCAGGCAGACTCTTAACGACCCAGGGGCCACCCTGGCACTAGGTTTCTCATGGGTGGTAGGGATAGAGGTATGTTTGTCCTTGGTCTGCTGCCCTGACCCCCGGAAGGTGCTAGCAAGTCTTCTGCCTGCTCTCATGCATCCCTTTGATGATTTCAGTGTTCAGGTCCTTGGAATATGAATTCCGAGGAGGCTACCTTGTTACAGGAGAGATAGAGGAACTCTCTTGTTCTCCGTGGGACCTTGTCATCATCCAGGTAAACTATGAGCATGTGAGGGTATCCTCAGTGAGAGGATGGGGTGCTGGTTGGCGAACGCGGGGTCAGTGTCAACTAGCGTTCGTGAAAGTCCTTGGGCAGAGCCATCCTCATGATGGGGTTGTGGGGGCACGAAAGCTACACGGGAGCGTGCAAAGCGGGCGCGGGGCAGGATTGACCTTGAGGCCCGCTGTGTGCAGCGCCCTGCCCGGAACGCTGCTGGTCACAGACAGTAAGGGTAGTAGGGCTTCTGCAGGTGGAGTGACCCTCGATGCGGACATTTGTGGAAGCCTTCAGATCAGTGATGGGGACGGAGGTGCACGTGTCCTTGAGCTGCGTGTCTTGAACCCAGGAGGCCGCTGGTGACCGGCTGGTTGCCACCTCAGGTTCCCTCAAGATGATTGCAGCGGTCCAGTGTGAGTAATGTGAACACCCACTCTTGGGAGAAGTGGAAGGTAGTTCGTAATAGAAGAGGACAGCGTTGGAACAAGCTTGTTCTCTGGTGGTCCTCCTAATCCTCTGAGCTCACGTAGAGTGTTTGAGGGGATCCTCCCTGAGGGGCGCGCGCAACCTGTAGGACGTGGGCCCGACATTTTCTAGGTTTATGGAAATGTTTGGGGAGCGCTCACCAGGATGTGGTCCACAGAGATCAACAGTATATTTCTTTTTATTTTTTTAACAGTATATTTCTTGAGTGGAAAGGATACTGGGCAGGTTCTTCACCTAGAATCCTGCTCTGTGTAATTTCCTGCCCAGAAAGGTGCTGAGCACTAGACTACTTGTTAGTAGCCTATCTCTAAGTATGCTAACATTCAGGAAGAAGTGTTGTGTTCTCCTTTAGACTGCTGGTGCGGATGAGATGTGTATGCCCTCAGTGTATCCGTTAACTCGGGACATGTCTGGCTGCTGCTCTGGTGGTTTGTAGTTATCCTTGAGATGATTTCATTGGTACATTCCTGACAGTGCAAACATGAGGAGAGGAGAAAAGATGAAGAGACTTCCTTGAGGAAAACTAAAACCTGAAAGACCTTGTTCTTGTCTGATGCCCCACAGTCCTCATGCACACTGAGCAGTTGAGGTTTACTCATGTCAGTAATTTTTCAAGCTGTGGACTAGTGAGTGCTCATTGTCACGGGTTATGGGATCATCTTGGGTAGAGTACAGTGATGAGGTGGGAAAACACAAGGTTCATTTTAGGGTTAAACAAGGGCCTGAGGCAGTTCCCTGTCATGAGTTGCGTGCTATGCAGCGCAGAACCAAGAAGGGTATCCATCCCATGCACTAAGTGGAGAGTGTGACTTTATGGGTGGAATATCTGTCCGTGGCTACAGTGTGCTTTAACGCCTCCGTGGCTGGTGATAGGATGGAGATGGGAATGACCTTGAACTGTCGCACAGCGTAGAAATTGTTGGCATGTCAGGTGTTTGTAAGTTTCTTCCGCATGATTTTATTGGTCCATCCTAACCATGTGAGCATCTACAAATTAGAGTAGGGGAAGATACTTCCTAATAGAGAAAGAACACAGCAAGTGGTTTTTTTTTCTTTTGGTCCTCCCAGTCATCCAGGTAAAGGTAGATCAGTTGATTGAATTCCCAGTTAGAGAGGTTTGAGTTCAAAGGCAGTAATGGTATTGTCCTAAGGATAAGAGCAAACCTTGGGTGATTCCATCATGATTTAATGGGGAGAGCAATGAAACATGTATTTGACAGGCCGGGAATCTCTGGACATGTTTTCTGTCTTGGGGCCAGACTGTAGACAGTGTCCTGTATAGAAAGGTGCCATTTACTTAGAGTAAAGTTCATTGGTGCCCACTTAGGGAAATTAATGCCCAAGAAGGACAGTGTTTTTGGTGGCCTCCAAATAGGTAATGCAGATAGAAATACTTGTATTATTGGACTGTCTGCCTTGAACTCAGAAGGGCACTGGGAAGCTACTCGATCCAGGGTATCAGAATGAGTTAGACATCCATTTGTAAGAAGAAAAGCAACTAAAAGTTAGGGAAAATCAATACGTTACTAAGAGAAGAAGGGAGGACAGGAACTATCATGTTGTTTCTGGCTCCCAGTGATCATCTATTTTATAAACAAAAAGAGATTAGGGGATTGACAATGAGTGAGGTTGTTAACTTCAGATGGAAATAGTTCTGCCATATTTAATATTATGGAAAAATACTTAGTGCAGTCACCATGATGTGAGAGGGACGACGATGAAAGGTACATTTAAGAAGTTCAAGGGCAAATGATCTGGTCCTCAAGTTTGAAGTATAATGTATGCAGAGCCCTACCTAGGAAGATGCCGATCACTTCGCCTCTATGTAGTCGGTGCCTCTCCAGGTAGAGTTGTGCTCTAGAAGAATGACATTCATGGTGGCGCTGGGATCGGTGATGAGGATGGAGCTGCAGAAGGGCTCGTGCTGTTTGTTACTCAGGAGGTCTGTGGAGGCCCCCTGCTTCTGTTGTCAGGCGCTTCCTACATGCTGTCACTGGTCCATGTCTTATGATGTAAACACAAACAGCTTACAGAAGATGAAGTTTCTTTGTGAGACAAGAGGAGAACATAGAAATAAGCTGGTCTTTTTTCTGAGTCTTCATGTATATCCAGGTAAACAGAGAATTTGAGAAGAGTCTCAGTCAAGAAAAAGAGTAAGTTGGATTGGAGTAGGTTTGCATTATGTAGGATTCTAGAACAATCTTCCGTACATACACGATGATGTGGTGGGGAGAGAGGAGAACTGCAGTGGAGGATGACCGGAGGGCTGGACAGGTTGTGCACATGGATCTCTGCTGTGTGCAGTGCCCTGCTCAGAGAGGGGCTCATTGCTTATATGAACCGTAATGAGCACCTGTCTGGGTAGAGTAATGCTCAAGATGAACAACATTTAGTGGCTTTCCTGTGGGTGATCAGTTTCAAGGTGGAAGTGACGTCTGCCTGGAATCTTGGATGGGCCTCTTCAGACACCTGATCCTGCTAACGTTGTGTGCGCCTTCATTTTCTTGCAGGGAGAGCGATTTTCTAATAAAATGAGGAAACTTGGGAAACAGCTTGGTCACTGTGGGCCCTCATGATGATCCAGGTAAACACAGAGTACATAAAGGCATACTCACGGAGGGAATCATGCGTGTTGGAGGGCATTGGGTTAGTATTTTCCAGGTGTTTGAAAAATCTTGAGTAGGAAAATTGTAGTGTTTTGAGGAGAGAGATGAAAGTTCTACTTAAGAATGAGAAAGAGAGTGGATAGGTCCCATATGTTGTGTTTTCTAGTGTGTACGGACTTATCCAGTAAGGTGCTAATCACTTAGGTTCGTTTTTTTTTTTTTTTTTAAAGATTTTATTTATTTATTTGAGAGAGAGCACGAGTGAGGAGAAGGTCAGAGGGAGAAGCAGACTCCCCATGGAGCTGGGAGCTCGATGCGGGACTCGATCCTGGGACTCCAGAATCATGACCTGAGCTGAAGGCAGTCGTCCAACCAACTGAGCCACCCAGGCGCCCTTTAGGTTCGGTTTTAATGTTTGTTTCTTTGAATGATGCTCGATAACAAAACGTTTTTGTGGTAACCGCAGAACAGTTATGGGGATGGGAATAAACGTAAACTTCAGCTACCTGGCTTGAATCTTAGAAGGCCATGTCAGCCACCTGGTCTCATCTCAGGCATCCACAAGATGACGTCAATGATGCATTTTTAATGAGGTGAATACCTTTAGAAGACAAGATGAAGACTATAGTTCTTCCTCATAAAATTAAATATGGAGAAGAATGAAGGTTGAGAGTAGGATGCAAGGTGGAGTGTAGTGGCTTAGCGCGCTCTACAATAATGGAACAATCTTGGGTGCAGTTATGCTGATGGGGGGGAGAGTAAAGGTACATCTGAGTGTGTGAGTGAAACTTGGCCAGTATTCTATTTTGAAGACATGGAGTACCCAGTCCCCTGCCCAGAAAGTTCCTGATCATTTATTATTTATGTAATAAATGTCTCTTCATGCAGAGCAGTGTGAAAGTAGAATAATGTTTGTCATGGTCTTTGGACCTCTGTTCGAGAAGGACATGGCTGTGTGTTTGAGCTGCCTACTTTGAACTCAGAAGGGCTCTGGAAACCACTTGGATGTTAGGCCTCTTCAGGTTCACTTGAGTGGTGTGTATTTCTAATAATGTTTACATCTATAGATTATATGATGTGACTGTATTTTCTAATAGAATAGTTTACAGAAACACTTCCTTTTCCTTTGGTGATTATGGTCTCCCATCTAGGTAGAGGTAGAACCTATGAGGGATTTTGTATTATAGAGGTTTGCAAATTGTAAAGTAGGGGATTGTCTCATTTAGGGCCATGGAAAATCTTTGGTACCATCAGGATATGGTACATAGAGTTGAAACTACATTTCTTCATAGTTCGAAGGGGAATGGAAAGTTACTTCATTTTGAGGGCATGCTCTGTACTATACAGTAACAGAAAAATGTTGATCAGATAAGAGTATTTGTTATTGTTCTTTCTGCAGTAGATCCTGGTGGTATTTGTACCATTGAAAGTGGTTGGAGTTGTCAAGACTTTTGAATTGCCTGTTTTGTACTCTAGAGGATCCTGGTAGCAATGTGCATTTCAGCATCATTCAGATGATTTTGGTGGTCTGTTATTGTTATTGTGTCACCCAGCTGTGGAATTGAAAAGATAGAGGCATTTCATATTAGAAGAAGAAACACAAACATTTTTCTTCTTTTCTTTGGTTCCTCAAAAACATGTAGGTGTAGAAGCATACAGTAGGTGGAAAATCTTCCCATTGATGGAGCTTTCCAAGGTGGGGAACAGGGATTGATCATTGCCTAGGTTGACCAGATTCTTTGTATCATTCTTTATTCTGCGGTGGGGAGAAAGATGAAAGTTGTGTTTCAGAGTATGAGGGCTTCAGAGGATGTGTCCTCTACGTTAAAAGCCACAACTGTGTGCAGTGTGCTGATTAGAAATGTGCTGACCACTTGGACCATATGTATCTGGTGTTTTTCTGTGTAGCACAGTGCTCAAGAAGAACAATTTTTATGGTGTCTTTCTATCAGTGGCGGTGCGATATAGTTCCCTGTCTTTTGGTATCCTGCCTTGAAGATAGGAGGGTCCATGGAACCACCTGTATCTTAGGCATCCCCAAAATGATTTGAGTAGTATGTTCATAGTAAATATGTATGTTTCACTTCAAGAAGGTGTATGTAAGTTTTCATAGTAGAAGAGACCCCAATACAAGATTGTTCTCCTTAGATCCTCACTCCCGTGTCAGTAGATGTTGAGTAGGTAGGATTCCTACCTAAGGAGTTTGCAAAGGTGAAGGGCAGGAAGTTACCATTTTCTAAGGGTATGGAATAATACTCTTTTTTCTGTGTTGGGGAGAGATTTGAAAACTACGTTTTATTTTTTTATTATTATTTTTTTTTTTTTTAGAGAGAGAGAGAACATGCTTATGTAAAAGGGGGGTGCCGAGGTGGAGGAAGAGAAAGAGAATCTTCAGCAGGCTCTTTGCCTGACACGGGGCTGGAGCCGGAGCTGGATCTCAACAATCCTGAGATCATGACCCAACCCGAAATCAAGAGTCAGAAGCTTAACTGACTGACCCAGGCACCCCTGAAATCTCTATATTAGACCTTGAGGGGGCTTGTCTAATCTTGCCTTAGAGGCCTGGTGTGTGTAATGCCAGGTCCAGAACTGCATAGCTGACTACTGGTTAATAAGATCTGTCTGGGTGAGTCTTCCTCCAATAAGAACATTTGTGATGGTCTGCAGATCAGGGAAGGGGATGCAGATGCGTGTGTCTGCGTGTTTGCCTTCAATACAGGAGGGCCCTGGCAGGTACCAGTGCCTGATCTCAGGCATCCCCAAGATGATTTCGTGGTTCATTCCTAACAGGGTGATTATGCAGAGGTTGGAGAATATAAACATACTTCCCTCCAGAAGAAGATAGAAAAGAATAGTCTTCCTGTGGATCTCCAAAATCATTTAGGTAATTTACATCAGATTTTTGATCCTCCGTGGGAAGAGAGGCTGGCAGTTTGAATAGCAGTGGTTGGCATTGTCTAGGGTTATGGAAGAAGCTTGGCCACAGATGGCATGATCAGCAGGGTTGGAAGAGAAATGGTACATGTGAGTATGTCAGGTGGACTGGGTAAGATCTACCTTGACCTACGAGGTGAGCAGTGCCCGAGTCAGAAAGGTGCTGATTACATATCCTAACTCTAACAAGATCTCTCTGATTTGTATAATGGTGAACAGGATCAGTTCATATGGTGGTCTTACAGGTGATGGGGGTAGAGGGGTGCATGTCTCCTTGAACTACTTATTTTTTTAAGAAGTATTTTATTTATTTATTTGACAGACAGAGATCACAAGCAGGCAGAGAGGCAGACAGAGAGAGAGGAAGGGAAGCAGGCTCCTTGCCAAGCAGAGAGCCCGATGCGGGGCTTGATCCCGAGACCCTGGGATCATGACCCAAGCTGAAGGCAGAGGCTTTAACCCACTGTGCTACCCAGGCGCCCTTTAACTACCTATTTTGAATACCAGAGGATGCCTCTAGATATCTGGTCCATAGCTCAGATTTCATTAAGATGATTTCAGTGGTTTCTTTCTTTCTTTTTTTTTTTTTTTTTTGTTTTAAAGTGGGTTCCCCACACAGCGCAAAGCCCACCTTGGGCTTTGATCCCACAACCCTGAGATCAAGAACCTGAGCTGAGATCAGGAGTCAGACACTTAACCAAATGAGCTGCCCAGGTGCCTCACAGTGGTATGTTCCTAATATCCTGGACACCTGCAAGTTACAGAAGATGAGGAATGCTAAGTAGAACACCTGGAGCAAATGACTTCATAATAGGAGAGAATGCTGGAAGAAGCTTGTTCTCCTTGGGTCCTTATAATCCTCCAGGGGGTTGAAGGAAGGGATCATCATTGAGGTAATGGTACATATTGAAGGGTACTGAGTTAGCATGATGGAGATTTATATCAAAACATGGGGAGCACAGAATTATGATGGGGTTTCAGAGAGACGTAAACTCAGTTTTTGAGTAGAAAGGACATTTGGCCAGACCTCTCCCTAGACTCAGTCTTCATGCAATGCCTTGGACAGAAAAGGTACTGCTGATAACTTAGACTGTGTCTTAGTAGTGCCTTATTTTACTATAGCAGCACTCCAGAAGAACAAGGACTATGTTCTCCGTTATTCTGCTGGTGGCCATGCATACATGTGGGTCTGCATTTGTATTCCTTAAACAGACTAGGCCTTATATATTGGCCTTGGTCTGCTCTCCGACATTTCCCTGAGGATTTCAGAGGTACATTCCTTACACTGTGAGCACCAAGAGATTGGGTGGCTCAGTGGGTTGAGCCGCTGCCTTCGGCTCGGGTCATGATCTCGGGGTCCTGGGATCGAGTCCCGCGTCAGGCTCTCTGCTCGGCGGGGAGCCTGCTTCCTCCTCCTTCTCTCTCTGCCTGCCTCTCTGCCTACTTGTGATCTCTCTCTGTCAAATAAATAAATAAAATCTTTGGAAAAAAAAAAAGAGATTAAAAAAGATGGAGAGACTTCCTTATGTAGAGATGAGAACTGGAAATAGTTCCTTTTGTCTGGTTCGAGATTATCTTCCCCATAGACTTGTAGCAGTTTAGGTGTATTCTCATTGGGAATTCTCAAAGTTGTGGGGCAGTGAATGGCCCTTGTATAGAGTTCTGGAAAAACCTTGGGTATAATACAGTGATGTAGAAGGAGAGTGAAAGTTTCATTTTGGGATTATGGGGAACTGAGCAGGCCCTTGAGCATAAGCTGTGCTGAATCCCGTCTGACCCCAGAAGAGGTATTAGTCACCCAGCTGAAGTGCAGTGAGTAACTCTCTGGGTAGTTGAAGGCTCAACCATAATGATGTTTCTGATAAACAAAGCATGATGGGTACAGATGCCTTTGTCCTTGAATCATCTGCCTTGTAAAATAGAAGGCATTGCCAAGGCCCGTGTCAGATCAAGGGTTCGTTCAGGGTGATTTCCTTGGTTTTTGCTGAACAGTGAATGCCTACAGATAAGAACAAGAATGTATTTCTCAGTAACGGAGTGGAATGCAGAAACAAGCTTCTCTGTGGATCCTCAAAATCGTACAATCCATAGTGGTAGAGAACCAAGGGCAGTGACCCTGAGGGAGGGTGTGCACATTGGGTGGCAATAATCTGGCATTTTCTCCTCTTGGTTCAGTCTTCCTACTGTGCTCGGAAGGGAGTGAAAGGCACATTTTTGAGCTCCAGAGGGGGAACGTGGCAGGATCTCTGGTCAGCCAATCTCCGTGAAGTGACTCCCTACGGAGAAATGTGCTCATCACTTGGACTACATTTTATTAGCACCTGTTCCCGAGGAGTCCTGCTCTTCAAGGACATTGTCATGGTGATCTTCAGACTGGTAATGCGCGTACAGGCCCTTGTGTCCCTGTGCTGTGTGCCAGGAACTCAGGAGGGGCCCTGGCTGCCACCTGCATCTCCGGCATCCTCGTGTGCATTTCAGGGGTGGATTCGAATCGACGTGAGTGTGTAGATGATCGCGAAGATGATGATCCTCCTAAGAGAAGAAGGAACGTAGGAGCTCCCTGTTCCCTGCCTCCGCAGAGTCCCGGGAGTCACCGTAAAGCCGGCCAGGTATCGCACGCCCGGGGAGGTTTGTGTGTTGGAGGGAAGCGAGTCGGCACTGTTGAACTGTCACGGGAAACTGGGGAAGAACGTCACGTGGCAGTGGTGGTGAGACGGGAGCGCCACAGTAGGCCGGTGAGTGACAGCGTGGCTGGCGACCTCCCTTGAGTTCCCCGGTGTGCGGCCCCCTGCCTAGAAAGGTGCCGATACCACAGTCTGGGTGTAGTCAGCGCCTTCCTGGGCAGAGTGACGCTCTACCAGCACAGCGTTCCGGGAGGCCTTGGGACCAGTAGGATGGCGGACGTGCTGTTTGCCGGTGCCTCCTGCTTGGAAGTGAGGAGCGAGTGCCCCGGGAGGCACGTGGATCTCCGCCTTCCCGAAGCGGATTTCCATGTTTCCTTCCTTTTTGTTTTTTTAAAGATTGATTACTTGGAAGAGAGTCAGAGCACACGCACGCAGTGCGGGAAGGAGAGGAAAGCGTAGGGACTGTGGTCAGCGCAGGGCCAGACACGGGGGTCCCCGTGTCCACCCCGAGCTCCCGACCGGAGCCAAAGGCCAGAGACCGATGCTTCACCGACTGAGCCACCCAGGGGCTCCTCAGCGTTTCGTTTCTCACGGTGTGAACGCCTGGGGGACTAGGAGTGCTCCCTGTTGGAAGAGGAAGCCTCGGCTCCGAGGTTTCGGCTCCGTTGCTTCTGTTGGTTGCGGTGCACGCAGGGAGGTGGCGGGCTCCCGCACGCTGGAGGGCATGAAGGCGGAGGGCGGTGGCCGGGCGTGCCGAGGGGTTAGGAAAGATGCGGGGACTTGTTCTGTGAAGGGGACAGCTCCCGTCCTCCCCGTGAGCCCCGCCCAGCGTTGTTCCTGCTCGAGAGGGCTGAGTGCACTACAGCTCTTGAGCGCCTGTCGGGCGAGACAGGCGATCGCGGGTCTATTAAGAGAAAAGCACAGGGACGGTGGCCTTCAGGTCGGGGTTGGGGAGAAGATGCTGGCCCCTGTCCGCGTCCCGGTTCCCATCCGAGGTATCCTTCCGGTGGTTTCCGTGTTCCCATTTTGAAGCACGAGAACACCTGTGGGTTAGAGACGATGAAGAACCTTCACGAAGAATGAGAAAAAGGGAGAACAGGCTTCTTGTCTCTGGCCCTCCTCCTCTCCCCGCAGAGGTAGAGAAGGGAAGGGGAGGGCTTCCCCCGAGGGAGGGACACAGCTGGGAGACCGGGTGCCGGAATGGGGTACGCTGGTGCGGAAATCTCGGGCGCGGCCCTCCCGCTGTGGCCGAGGGCGAGCAGACCGCGCCCGTTGCGCCCCTAGGGTGGCCTTGGCTGGTTCCTCCTCGATCTGTACTGTGTGCGCCGCCCTGCTCGGACTGGCAGGCATTGTAGAGAGAGTGCCTCGTAATGTCTGCCTTTCCGTGTAGAGGAACGCTCAGCTCTGCCGTCGTGCGCCGGCGAGCCTCGAAGACCGCGGTCGGGCCGCAGCCGCCCGCGATCCCGAGCTGTCTGCCTGGGACCCGGGAGGCCTTGGTCTGCCGCCTGGTTCTGACCTTCGGTCGCCTCACGATGATCGCCCTTGTCCTTTGGAACCTTGTGACCTGCTCCAGCTTGGCGGACATGAAGGTCCTTCCTTTGCCAGGAGAGGAAACCGGGGAGGAAGCTTTTCTCTCACTGGTTCTTCTCCACACCAGGGTCACTGGAGAGCAAAGGAGGTGATCCTTGCCGAGGGGAGTCGGATGCTGGAGGTCCTTGGGTCAGGCTTGTGTAGGTTCCGGGAAAACCTTTGGAGCCGTCCTTGGGATAGTAGTGGGTAGAACCAGGACAGCTCCGTGGGAGAAGAGGCGGTTTTCTGGGACGGTCTTCCACCGTGAAGTCACGCTGGCTGCGCCGCTCTCCCCTGCAGGTGCCGGTCACTTTCGGCGTTCGGACGGTAGTGCCTGTGTGGGTGGAGTAACGATCATGAGTGAAAGTTTCTGTGATGACCTTGGGCCCCACACTGGGGATGGAGCAGCATGGGTGCTCGGTCTCCCTGCCGTGAACTCAGGAGGGCGCAGCCAGTGACCTGGAATACAGGCCTTCTCGGGTCGTTGCAGGGGCCCAGTGTTGACCGTGTGACTACCTCAGGCTCAGAGAGAAGGGGATGGTCCTTCTTTATAGAAGGTACGCAGGAGCAGGCTCCTTTGCTCTGTGTTTTGAGCGCTGAGCCTGTGAGAGGTTCCCCACTGAGGGAAGGGCTCCAGTTTGGTGCACTGGATTGGAATTCTCTCCGTTTTTGGCAAATCCTAGATAGGCTCCTCATGATTGGTGGGTGGGAAGGTGAAGGCTCCCTTTATCGGAGAGACAAGGACCCGGCATCCTCTCCACTTCCAAGACTTGCTTGTGCTGTGCCCTCCCCATGCAGCTGACGTGGCGTGCCTGTATCCTCAGTGTCTGTTGGCAGAGTGATGTTCCGTCAGAGCAAGGAGAGCGATGGCCTCGGGCCGTGAGGGGATGAGACGAAGAGGTCCGTGCGCTTCGGGCCGTGAGCCTGTAACGTGCTGTGCGGCCACGTGGGCCCGGGCTTTGTGACAGTGTTTCCACTGATGCAGTGACAACGGTGTGGCCACCTGAGGTTACAGAAGTTGAAGCCACTTGGTAAGTGTGTAAGAGAACACGGGAAGAAGTGTGTTTTCTCTGGGTCCTCACAGTCCTCTAGTAATCTTTAAGCAGCCGAGGGGATACTCAGTGTCAGGCACATCACTTGGTGAAGAGCCTGCAGTGTCCATGTCAACGTGTATGGAAAATCGTGGGTTGAGTCTTCATGATGAGTTGGGATGAGATGAAAGGTACATTTGAGAATGAGTAAAGAACTGAAGAAGTTTTCAACTTTATTTCACTGTATACAGTGCCTTATGCAGTCCGGTGCTTATCACCTGAAGTGTATTTTTTAAAGGATTTTATTTATTTGAGAAAGAGATTGAGCATGAGAAAGCGAGAGAGCTTGCCCGAGCAGTTGGAGGTGCAGAGGTAAGGGACAGGGAGAAGCCGATTCCCTGCTGAGCAGAGAGCTCAGCCCTGGGATTGATCCTGGGTACCATGAGATCCCAACCTGACCTGAAGGCACATGCTTAACTGACTGAGCCCCCCAGGACTCCTTGATGTGCAAGTTTGTAATGGTTAGCTCAAAGGGGGCTTACGCAGAGTAACATCTGCAGTTCCTTTCACAGTGGATATGCCGATAGAAATGAACATGTTTGTGAGTTACCTGTTGTGAATCAACAACCTGAGTGTGACGTCAGACACCCACAGAACGATGTCACTGGTTCCTTCTCAACCATGGGTCCACTTTTTGAAGAGAAGATGAAGGAACTTGCCAGTACAAAAGGACACAAGAGACAGCTTGATCTCCTGGATCTTCATCACCTCAATAAATCAGGAAAGCTTCGGATATTGTCCTACAGGAAAGGATTGCAGGAGGAAGTGCATGGGTCCTGCTCTGTCCAGTGTTTGGGAAAGTCTCGGACAGGCATCTTTGGTGTCTGAGGCTGTGCAGAGCTACATTTGCGTGTATGACCGCAGTGGGCCATTCTAACATTATCAACTCCTGTTGTATGCAGTGACCCTCACAGAAATGTGCCATTCACATTTGAGGTTTGTGCCTCTCTATGTCCAGAGAGGTAAAAGTTCATGAGGTCCTGTGTCCTTGATTTTTCAGTCTTGAATACCGGGAATTCCTGCTGGCCATATGGAACACAATATCCTGAAATTGGGATGGAGTATGTCCTAGAGAGGACATACTCTCTAGGATGGAATAAGGTAGTTTGGTTATTATTTATATTTTCAGTTTAATTTTATTATTTCAGTGTTATAAGATTTATTGTTTATGCACCACACCCAGTGATAGTTCACTTTTTTTAAATGGGTTTTATTTATTTGACAGAGTGTGTGCGAGCGAGAGCATGCAGAAGCAGGGTAAGCTGGAGAGGGGGGAAATAGAGACTCCCCATGGTTAGCCAGGAGTCCAGATGTGGGGCTCTGGACCCCAGCACCATGACGTGCATTGAGCACAAGACACTTTATTAACTGAACCACTGAGGAACCCAGTGAAGATATTTCCTAATAGAAGAAGAGAGTCCAGACCCAACCTTGCTCGTTCTTGGTCCTCATCAGTACCAGGGCACCGCAGCGTGTGTGAGTGGATCTCCACGGAGGGATCAGTGCCCTCGGTAAGTCAGTAGGTGGGCGTTGTAAGGATTGATGAACAGCAGGGTGCACGGTCATCCTGACATGGCGGGAAGGAGGCGAAAGCTACCTGTGAGAGCGCAGGGCGTGCGGGCGGGGCCTCCGCCTTGGGTCAGGCTGTGGCCAGTGTCCCGCCCGGAGCCCAGCCTGACCGGAGCCTGCGTGTTGCGGGTGCCTCTCCCGGTAACGCGCTGCTCTCCAAGAGCATCGGGGTGGCCTCTGGCGCTGCAGCGGTCCCTGGGCCGCCGCCCTCCCCGGAGGAGCGCTCGCCCGGGCCACCCCCCGGATCTGTGATTCCCCAAGGGGACTTGAGTGTTCCGTCTCCGGTAGCGCAGATGAGGATTCTTCCCAGGAGAAGAGGACCCGAGAGAGAACCGGGCGACGCCCATCAGTCTTGCCATCCTTGCAGGGAAACGGGAGCGGCGAGGGGCGCGCGGCGAGGGCAAGGTGCTCCTTGGGAGGACCGGCGTGCAGCATGTTGCAGGAGTGTGGGAGCTCTAGGGACCCTGCTCCTGAGGTTGGGGGCGGGAGAAGAAGAAGGGCCTTTCTGAGCTCACGGGGCCTGGCAAGCTCCTCTCCCCGGGGCCATGCTGAGTTGGGGGCCCTGCCCAGACAGGTGCCAATGAAGCAGAGCGCACACTCTTAGCACCTGACTGGGGAGGCTCCCGAGCGGTAAAATCCTCTTCACGGTGGTGGTGAGGTCAGTGGTGAGGGAGGAGGATGCTGCCGTCTTCGAGGCTCTGGGCAGGAAGCCAGGCGAGTCCGGGCAGCCCCCTGGGCCCTATCCCCGTCGACACTGGGACGGCGTTTTCTGCGTATAAGTGGCACACAGAGTCCCCTCGGGGTTAGGTATAGGAGTCCGTTATCGGACGAGCTTCTCATTCCGGGATGCCGAGCACATGTGTGGCTGCCGTGCCGCGGCCCCGTACGTGCTCTTCCGTGTCGTTCAGGTGACTTCGGTGTCGCGGTGTTAGCGGTGAACGCCAAGAAGTTGGGCAAAGAGTAAGGAAAGGGGAAGAAGGTGGTTCTGTGGGTCCTCGTAGTCCTCCAGCCACGCAGAGCCGAGCGCACGAGGGCCCCCCTCCGAGGGAGAGCTGCCGGCGCGGGCCTTGTAGGCGTTGGAACCCGTAGAGTGGGGGGACAGTCTGGGCTACAGCTCTGGGGATTGCGTGGGGGAGCGACCAGAGAGCTCCGGATCTCGGGGACAGTTCCGTTTGCAGACCGAGGCCGTGTGCCGTGCCTTGCCCGGACAGGGGGTCATCGCTTACGCTCGCTTGCAGTGACTGCCAGCCCAGGTAGAGCAAGGCTCACCAGGACCAGCGTGCGGCGTCCTGCGTTCCGGGAGGGGGCGCGAGAGCCAGCTGCCCACCGGGAAGGCGGGTTTCTCTGACCGCCGTCTCGCTCCTGCCGTCCCGGATCCCACAGACGATTTCTGTGTCGCGTGGCCGACACGGTGACTCTTTTTCTGTTGCAGAGGAGGACGGCGGCGACTTGGTGTCGGAAGACGGGGTACGGGACCCAGCCCGTCGTCGGTGGATCATCCTCGTCATCCGGGTCGATGGGAGCAAACGAGGGGGTCCCCAGGGCCAGGGGCACGGCGGCGGGAGGGACGGGGGCCAGACGTGGTGACGATGTTCTGGGGAGTCCTTGCCGACGGCGAGCAGGACGTGGCGCGGAGACCCGAGAGCTCCTGGGGTGTGAGGAAGCAGAAGCGCGGGCTGCGGACCTGGAGCGAGCTGTGCGCGGTGCTCTATCCAGGGGGGTGCTGATGACGTCCACTAAGAGTGATTAGTCCCCTCCTGGACAGAGCACTGCCCGCTACGAGCGGCGTCCGCCGACGGGTGGGACGCGGGGATCGGCTCGGAGGGTCGCTTGCCCCTGGGCGGGCTGCCTTGACGGGAGGCAGCCGTGGCAGACTCCGGGCTGTGTTCTGAGCCATCCTCAAGATGGTCTGCGGTTCTCCTCTTCCCCGTGTGAACACTTAGGAGCGAGGGCAGATGAGGGCTCTCTGTAGAAGAGGGGGCCACCGAAGCCGCCGCCGCCTCTGCGGGTTTACGCGCGTAGCTGGTCGGGGTAGAGATGTGCCGGGATCCCCGCAGACGGGAGAGTGCGAGCTGGAGGACAGTCGGTCCCCAGCGTTTTCGCTCAGTGAGAAACGCAGGGCACAGGCCTCAGGATGTGCTGGAGTTGGGGGGGAACCCACGCTGGAGGCGCGGGGGGACGTGGCAGGTTCTCCGCACGGCTTGGGGTGAGCCGTCCCTCCCTTGATCCACACCGAGTGCAGTGTTGCCCTCAGTCACGTGCCGATCGATTCGCCGGCCTGATCCTGGGACGTGTGTCCGGGGGGGGGGGGTCCCCTTCCGACACAGCTGTGTGCGCGGTGTATTTCCGACCCCCGACGGGGTGAGAGCTGCAGGGCTTTGACCCGTTGCCTTGAACACCGGAGGGCCCTGGCCCCGACTCGTGTGTGGCGTCTGGTGCGCTCGCGATGATTTCCGTTGCGTGTCGCTAAGAGTGTGAACACGACGCGATCGGAGCTGGTGAGGTTACTTGGAAACGGAAGGAGGGACGGGAGGAGCGGCGTGTTTCTCGGCGGGGTCTGCGGAAGCCGGACGTGATGCTGATGAGCTGTGAGTGAGGTCTGCCGCGAGCACGTCCCCACGTCCGCGCAGGCTGTGGTCGTGAGACGGCGTCATGTGGTGTCCCCGAGAGTCGCAGGGAGGGAGGTGGCCGGGAGGAGGGAGGCAGCGGGTGAGCCCGGAGCCCACTGTGGGCGCTGCCCACCCAGAACGGGGCTGGTCACAGAGACAAAGTGCCACAGCTCCCTTCTGAGTGCAGCAACGCCCAACACGCACTGCCTCTGCCCGTGTCCTCACTGGTGGACGGGGTGGGGGTCGGAGTCCCTGAGCTGCCTGTGTCGAACCCCAGCGGGTGCCGGGAAAGCTCTGGTTCGGGTGTCGCGTGTCCTCCCTGCTCCGGTCCTGACGGTGTGATTTCCTTTAGATGCAAAGAACCGGGATCCCTCCTGATAGAAGAACAGAACCCAGGAAGCAGCTCGTGTTCCCTGGGGCCTCCTCATCGCCCAGGTACCTGGCGGGGTCCTGAATGGTGCTCCACATTGGAAGGCAGTAGTTGGCGATTAAGCATTGTACGGGAGCCTGTTGGGGCCATTCCTGGTGGCACGGTGTGGGGTGCCAAGTGAGCTGGCGGAGGGCCAGTGTGGGACTGGACAGAACGTCCCTGAGGCCCGCCGTGGGTCATGCGCTCCCCAGGAGGGGACTGATGACAGACGGGATCAGCAGTGCCTGCCTGGGCTGTGTCTGCCTGGGCAGTGTCCTGCTCCCCGAGGACATTATTTTCTGGCCTCTGTCTTTCGATGGGGATGGAGGGTTCCCATGTCCTTGAGGTGTGTGCCAGGAACCCAGAAAGGTCCTGGCATCCCCTTGTGTCTGACCTCAGGCGGTGAGGAGATAAATTTGGGGGTTCCTTCCTAAGGAGGTGAACACCTAAATGTCAGAGTACATGAACATACTACAGAGTATGTTACAGAACATATATGTCAGTGAACAGAGGAGAAGTTTGTTTTTTGAATATGCTAGATGCTCAGAAAATGTGAAGTCATTATGTCCATCTCAGAAAAAGCAGGAAACTTAGTGCTTGTGTGGGTATTCTTCAAATGGTAGGGATGCTTGTTAAAGTACTCAATAAGTATATCTATCTTCTAGGGTTCCAGAAATATCTTAGGTGTAGTCATCATGTTGATTTGGCAAGGTAGAAGAACCTGGGTTGAAAGGAAAGGTGCACTGTGTGATTTTTCCACATGTGGTTGATATTGTATGTGCTACCCTGCTTAGGAAGTTACCAGTCACTTAGGAAATTTGTAGTCCATTTGTAGTCCATGTTTTCCTTCATGCATGGCTCCCTAGGTCTCTGTATCCTTCAGCAAAGTAATGCGGTCGGAATTACACGTGTGATAGAGAAGTCTGGTTTTTAACACATTGGTTCCTTGTCAGCTATCCGTAAGCATGTGATTTGCTTTGCTGTGATTATAGTGTTTCTTCCCTTATTAATGGAAATACTTAGAAGTTTGAGAAGATGAGGATACTTCCTAATAGACTAGAGAGTCGAGTTTAATCTCTTAGGAGACTGAAAATGTTTCAGGTAATCCTAGAGAGCAGAAGGGATTTTTAAATTAAATTAAATTTAATTTATTTGACACAGAGAGAGAGATCAGAAGTAGGCAGAGCGACAGGCAGAGAAGGGGAAGCAGGCTTCCTGGTGAGTAGGGAGCTTACTGTAGGACTCGGTCCCAGGACCCGGGGATCATGATATGAGCCGAAGGCAGAGGCTTAACCCACTGAACCACCCAGGCACCCCAAGAAGGAATTTTTTTTAATGGATTATTTTAGAGTCAGTGTGAGCAGGGGTGAAGGGCAGAGGGAATGTGATGGGTAGAGGGAGAGAAGCGGACTTCCTGCTGTGATTAGAGGCCAACATGGTGTCAGCACTCTGATACCATGACCTGAGGTGAAATCCCGAGTCATACCGCTATCCGATTGTGCAGCCCATGTGCCCTTGAAGGTGAGTGATTTCTTTCTTTTTCCTTTTTTTTTTAAAGATTTTATTTATTTGACCGAGACAGTGAGAGAGGGAAGAAAAGCACGAGTGGGAGAGGGAGACAGAGGCTTCCCTCTGAGCAGGGAGCCTGACGCGGGGTTCAATGCCAGGAACCTGGCACCATGACCTGAGCTGAAGACAGATGTTTAACGATTCACCAACTCAAGCGCCTTGGTAAGTGATTTCTTAATGAAGATCATGGAAGTTGGAGAACAGTAGGTTTCCACCATGTAGGATCATGGAAAATTCCGGTTTTTGTTATTTTAATGTGTTGGGAGTGAGATTAAAGCTCAAGCTCCACGTGCGAGGAAACAGGGTACTGGGCAGCATCTGTCTTGAGCCATTACATGTGCCACACCCTGTGCAGCATGGCGCTTCTTCCGTGGCCTAAGAGTGATCAGCCTCTGCCTGGGCAGAGTCCTGCTCAGTAAGAACACCATGTGTGCTGGCTGTCACACTCCGGAGGTGGGGATGGAGGTACGGAGTACCTTCAGCTCCCTGTCTTGAGCCCCGGAGGGCTTGGGTAGCTCTCTTGCATTTTCAGACATCTTTACCGTGCATTTCTCTTAGTGAGGAGAACTACAGTTTCCGGAATTTGAAGGTGCTGTCTAATATCAGAAGAGAAGCCCCAACGTTCCCGTTTCTTCGGTGTTCTCTTGAATCATTCATATGAAGACTAAGCAGGTGAGGGGGTTTTCTGTTAGAGGAGTTCTGCATATTGCAGGGTAAAGCATAAGCATCGTCTGGCATGAGAAGTTCTTCGGCACAGTTCTCCAATCGTGGTGGGCAAAGAGGGTCGCCACACCCTGGGGATGGGTAGTTCTTGTCTTCCTGCACCGGTTTGTGTGTAATGTCCTTCGCAGATGGATCCTCCTCAGACGGAGGCAGCATTATCAGCACAAGTTTATGTACACAAATACTCAGCAAGGATTTTTGATGTCCCTTAGATCATTTATGGGGGTGGATGTGGTGTTCCTGTGTCCTTTTGATGGCTTGAAAGGCACAAGGGTCCTCACAGGTGGTTTCAATTACAGATGATACTAGGTGACTTCAGTGTTCCATTCATAATCATGTAAACATGTAATGTTTAGAGAAGATGAAGGATTCTCCAACTGGAAGGAATACCAGAAACAAGGTTGTTCTCTCTGGGTCCTTGTCCTCTGTCGGGTGATCTTATCAGAGGTGAGGGTATCTCATGAGGGTGTCTCATGAGGGACGTATGCAGATTGGAGGACCAGAGTTGAGCATGTTGCCAGGACATCTACAGCTGTCTTCATGGTGCTTTCCTTGAACTCAGGAGAGCCTTGGGAGCCACCTGGATCGCAGGATTCAGTAAGATGGTTTCAGTCATCTATAATACCTAGAGGATGGAGAACACGAAGATCTACTAATAGAATTTGTGAGCATAGGAACTATTTTGAGGTTTTTCTGGATGCCCTTGATCCACTGAGTGGAGGTAAAGCCCGTGAGATGGGCTTCAGTGAGGTTATTAAGATGGAGGGAAGTGTATCTCCAATGGTTAGTGTTTGGAAAAATATTCTGCATGGTCATGATGATTAGGGGGCATTCGATCTCGTGAGGGTCAGTGGGTTGGTCCTCCACCTTGAGTTGTGCTGTTTGCAGAGACGTACCTGGAAATGTGCCCATCACTTAGCCTTTGTATAATGGGTATGTACCCCTCTAAACAGAAGGGGTCATCTGTAAAATTGGTGGTGGTGGCCTTTGGCCCATTGATGATGGTGGAGCTGCATTGATCTCTCTGTTGCATGACTCCAGTTCCCCAGCTCCCTGCCAAGCCACTTTGGTGTGTTTCTGGTATCTTCAGAATGATATCAGTGATCCGTACCTCAACATAGGCAAACCAAGTTAAGATGTTAAAGGTGAAGAAGGTCTTTTCCAAGGTAAGGAAAGAGCACAGAAATGTACTTGTTTTCTTTTGGTACTGATGTTAGCCTGGAGAGACATTGTATTTGAGGAGAGTTTCACTGAGGGAAAAATATAAGGCAGAGGGGAATATACTTGTATTTTGTAGGATTATGGAAAAAATTGTGTAATTGTGAAGATGATAACAGTAAGGAGAGAGAAGAAAGCTACTGTTGGTGATGCAAGCACAATTAGGATAGGGTCAGTATATTCACCGGTACTGTGCGCAGTGCCCCACCCAGAATGGTGCTCATCACATAGGCTAAGTATAATGAGTACCTTGCTAGGTGGAGTAATGTCCACCAAGAACAACATTTGTGTTATACTTCTGGAAGTAATAGGTTTGGGAGGTATATGTGACCTCAATATGTGACCTCAAGCTGCCTGCTTTGGAATCCTGGGAGTGCCTCTTAAGCCACCTGGTTGTGATTTCAGGCATCTGTAAACTTATTTGAATGACCAGTTTCTAATATTGTGAATTCCTTCACGTTACAGGGGATAAAGATATTTCGTAATGAAGGCAGAGAAGAACAAAACATGCTAGTTCATTCAGTTGGTGCCCTCCTCATCTGAGGTAATCTTATAGCAAGTGTGGGGACACCCGCAGAGGGAGGGATGCATGTTGGAGGGCATCAGATTGCATTGGCATTCTCTAGGGTTGTGAAAAATTTCGGCTGGCATCACCATGTGTTTGGTAGAGAGATGAAGAGTACATTTGAGAATGAGAAAGGACTGGGGGTAGGTCTTCTGTTTTTTGTTTTGTTGTGCCCTGTGCCTAAGGTAGTATGTTTTTTGATTGCTTAGACTCTCTCTTTTAATGATTGGGTAGAGGAACAATCACCAAGAACCTTTTAAGTTCTGTTTATAGTGTATATGGCTATGGACAGGAATGTTGACTAGAAGTACAGTCCTGGAAGGACCATCTGTTAGCTGCTTCTGATGGTAGTGCTCCACACTATGACTTCGGTGGTCCATTCTAAGCCATGTGATCACCTTCAGAACAGAAGATTTCTTCCCACAGAAAAAACGCATGAACTGCATTGTATTTCTCAGTCTTCCTCAGCATCCAGGTTAATAGGGACAAGCTGAGAGTGTTTGGTTTTGTTTCTTCATTTTTTTTCTATTTTATTTATTAGAGAGAGACAGTGAGAGAGAGCATGAGCGAGGAGAAGGTCAGAGAGCGAAGCAGACTCCCCATGGAGCTGGGAGCCTGATGTGGGACTCGATCCCGGGACTCCAGGATCACGCCCTGAGCTGGAGGCAGTCGTCCAACCAACTGCGCCACCCAGGCGTCCCTTGTTTCTTCATTTTTGAAAGTATTTTCACTGTGTGAACAGTGCAAGTTGGAGTGTACTGGTTTATCACTGTCTAATGTTGTGGAAAATGTTGGGTATGGTTATTAAGAAATTGGGAGTGGTCGATGAAAACTACATTTAAGTGGGCAAGTGGGGCCTAGAATAGTGTATGCCCTGAAGTCCTACTGTGTTCTGTTTCTTTTCCACCAATGTTTATGTTTGTAGGTCACGTACCAGGAATATGTACCATAATTGAGGAGTAACTCACAGAAAAACCTTGTTCTCCCTGGTTTTCATGATGTTCCAAGTAGAGTTAGATCTGCGGAGGGATTTCCCACTCAGTGAGATTAGCTAACGGGAGGGCAGTAGATGGCCTTGTCTTGGATTATGAAACGATACTTGATTCTATCCTCACAAAGTGGCGAGTGGAGGGACGAGAGCGCTCCATGTCCAAGTGTGCAGTAGGCCGGACAGGTACTGCAGCTTGAAGCCGTGCCGTATATACAGCGCTGGCAAAAGGAGCCAGTCAGTCGTACATGTAACTCTGCTTCTGTGTGTAATGTCCAGGGAGAATGTATCTGGTGGCATTTGTATCACTGAATGACCCTGGAGCGGTTGGTCTTCTTGAATGACCGTGAATTCAAGAGGTTCTTGGGAGGAATCTTTAGATTCTTGTAGCATTCCGTTCCTAACAATGTGTTTCTTTCCAGAGTACAGAAGATGCCTCTTACTGAACTAAGTGAACATAGAAAGCAGTCTTTTCTCTCTGGTTCCTCATAATCCTGCAGTTAAGCAGCAGAGTAGGTGAAGGTCATGCTCAAATATTGGAGGGTTTCACAGTGGACAGCACCGCTTGGGCTTTGTGTAGGCTTATGAGAACGTCCTTGGTAGAGTATTTCTTATGTGGTCTGGAGGATGAGAAAAGGTACATTTCCAAGTGTGAGGTGAATTGGGCAGGCCCTACTGGTCCAGTCGTGTTCTGTGTAGTACCTGGTCAGAAAGGTACCACATGGCCTACGTGTAATTGGCGACTGTCTAGGTAGAGTGATGCTCAAGTGCAGTAACTCTTTCCGGCAGATTCCAGAGCAGTGACGATGGTGGGTATGCCCGTGTCCTTGAGTTTGTGTATTGAGCTGAGAGGATCCCTAGCAGCCACCTGGATTGCAGCATCCTCAGGCTCATGGCAGTGACCCCTTCCCCCTAATGTGACGCAGTTTAAGGAAGAGGAAGATGGTTTGTAAGAGAATAAACACAGCACCAAGCCTGTTTTCCTGGGTCCTGATAATCGTGTAGGTGAGAATAGAAACTTGATTTTAAAGATTCTTTACAAAAAAATTACTTGACAAGAGAGTGAGCGAGCACACATGCAGGGGGAGCAGCAGGTAGACTGAGAGGGAGAAGCAGGCTCTCTGCTGAGCAGGGAGCTCGGTGAGGGATTCCTGTCTCAGGACCCTGGGATCATGACCTCAGCTGAAGGCAGATGCTTAACCCACTGAGCCCGCCAGGTGCCCCTGAAAATAGAGACCTCTAAGAACACCACTGATGGAGCAATGAAATTTAGAGGGCAGTCTGGTGACACAGTGTACGTTTAAGGAACCACATTGGTTACAGGTATTGTGATGTGGTTAGGTGGAGGGATGAACCTACTTTTCAGAGTTTGAGGATGACCTGGAGGTTCTTATGTGTCGATCATCCCGTGTGTACTGTCCTTGTCTGCAAGTTCTGATCACACATCCTGTCTTCAGTTGGTGCCTCTTGAGGTAGAGTGATGCTTAAAAAAAATAATGTTTAGGGGCGCCTGGATGGCTCAGTGGGTTAAAGCCTCTGCTTCAGCTCAAGTCACGATCTCAGGGTCCTGGGATCGAGCCCCGCATCTGGCTCTCTGCTCAGTGGGGAGCCTGCTTCCCTTCCTCGCTCTCTGCCTGCTTCTCTGCCTACTTGTGATCTCTCTGTCAAATAAATAAATAAAATCTTTAAAAAAATGTTTATTTTGGCCTGTGGACAGTGTAGGTATTGGGGCTGTAGACATGGGTTAGCTGCCTACATTGAAATCAGAAATTCTGTACCCGTTAACTGTATGTCAGACATTCTCCAGATGAATTCATTTGTCCCTTCCTACTAAAGTGGACACCTAGAAAGGAGAATATGAAGATACTTCTCAATATAAAAGAGCACAGACGCAATCATGATCTTCCAGGACAGTGTAGAGCAAGTGAGGGGGTGCTACCTGAGGAAATCTTACAGTTCTGAGAGTCTTGGGTTGGATTTTCCTAGGATCATGGAAACATCTTTGCTTGATAAGTGGTGATAGGGTGGGTACTGATGAGAAAGGGACATTTGTTAATGTCAGTTTTACTGGGCAGATGGCTTAATGTGAGGTAAGCTTCATGCAGTGCCCTATCTGGGAAGGTGTTGATGGCCCAGACTAGTTGTATTTAAAGTCTGTCTTGGGAGAATAATGACGGACAAGAATAATGTATGTGGTTGCCTTGAGACTGGTTATGGAGATGGAATTTGTGTGTTCTTGACATGCTTGCTTCCATTCTGTAGAGGATTTCTAACCACCTGGGCCGCATCTCAGGCAGATTTAAGGTTTTGGTGATCTGTTCCTACAACCTGAACATCTGAGATACAGAGAAGATGCAGGTAAGTGTATAGTAGATGAAGAAACCAAATCAGACTTGCTGGCTTGATTCCTGGGACATCATCATCCAGGAAAATGTAGAGTATGTGAGGGGATTTCCAAAGTGGGGATTGGAATTTGTTTGGCACTCAGTTGAATTTTATTAGGGTCCTAGAGAAAATGACTGGTTCAGTCATCGTGACATTGGGGTATTGAGATGTGAGCTACGTTTGAGACTTGAAAATGACAAGGCACATCCAGATTGATGCCATGCCGTTGGTTGGGCCCCCCTTACACATGTGGGCACCATTTAGATAACATGTAGTTTATCACCTGTCTGGTTGGAGTAACAATATGAAGAAAAACTGTCATGGTAACCTTTTGTCCCATGATGGGGATATAGATGCTCGTGCGCTTAAGCTGCCTGCAATGAACTCTGGAGAGGCCAGGCAACCACCTTGAGGGCCAGCATCTTCAGGGTTGTTTCCGTGGTCCATTGCTGACAATATGAACATCCAGGTATATTCGAGACAGAGTATATTCTCCCTGACAGAAGAGAACAGAGTACAAATCTTATGCTCACTTTGTCCTTGTGATCACCTAGGTAAAAGGAAAACGTTGAGGGAATCCCCAAGATGGCGTGGGTACATGGGGCAGGTCAGCGCTTTGGCATTATCTCCGTTCATGGAGAGATACTTGGGGTGCTCCTGAGGTTGTGGAGAGAGAAAGGAAAGTTACCTTTCGGAGTCCAAGAGGGAAAGGCCAGGTCCTACACAGTAATGCTATGCTGTGTGCAGTGCTCTACTCAGAAAGTTCTCGATCAATTAGATTACATGTAATCTGAGCCTCTCGTGGGCAGAACAGTGTTTGGCAAAAGCGAGGCTTGTGGTGGCCCTCAGTGTTGGCAGTGGAAATGTCAGGGTCTTCGGGCTACACTGAACTCTTGCAGCCACTAATTGAGTTGCATCTCACTAATTCTCAAAGTGCTTTCCTAGGTCCACTTGTCAAAATGTGCATGCATCCATTTTAGGAGATGAAGACGTGACCTAGTAGAAGAGTCCTGGAGTGAGCTTATTCTCTCTGGGGCTTCATCATCATGCAGGTAATGGGCATCCCCAATGAGGGAGGTTTACAAATGGCAGAGCAGTGTGGGAGGGTAGATGGCTCAGGGAAAATTGTGTGGTAGTCAGTAGGATGTAGTAGGGAGAGATGAAATACATACTTGGCAGTGTCGGGGTACTGAGAATGTCCTACATGTAGAATTCTGCCTGTATCCTGGGCTTCATAAGGAAAGCCTGCCAGGGGCCTATATTCGGTGATTTGGTCCCCATCCTGAACGAGGAACACTCAACAAAAACCATGTTGTCTTGGCCTTGAGACCAATGATAGGATGGAGATTCATGTGTCTTTGAATTGTTCCCTTGTAATAATGAAGGAAGGCCCTGGAAGCCAACAAGATGATTCATGGGTTTACTGCTAACAATGTGAAATGTGAATACTTCCACGCTTGAGAACGTAATGATATTCCATAATAAAGAAAGAGAGCACAGCAACAGCTTCCTTCTTGGTGCTCAGAAACAGCCAGGGGCACGTGGAGTAGAAGAGGGCGTATCACTGCTGCAGTGACTCAGGTCACAGGGTTGGTTGTCCGCATTATCTGGGGAAATAGAAGTCTCCTGTATGGTACTCTGTTAACACGGTGAGAGGAGAGAGCTACATCTGAGATTGTACAGGGGACCTGGGAAGTCCCATTGCATGTAATCTTGTCGTGGGAAGAGGCCTTTCTCAGAAAATGCCGATCACTCAGATTTCATCTGTTTAGTAGCTGTATCTGTATGGGAACATTCTCACTGGACACTGTTGGCCTTCAGTCCAGTTATTAGGCATGGGACAGCATGTGTCCTAACCTGCATGCCTTGAATGAGGAGTACCCTGGTGGACCCCTGGCTCAATCTCAGGCATACTAAAGGTGAGGTCAGTGGCTCATTCCTCGCAACATGAACGAGTACAATTTAGAGAAGGTGAAGATAGCTTTTCCTAGTTGCTGAGAACATTGGGGCAGGCTCTTTCTCTCTGCTCCTTCCTCATCATGCATGGAAACCTAGTGCAGTGGAAGGGGTTCCCTCTGAAGGAAGGGCTATAGTTTGGACGGCAGTAGTTAGGCGTTACTTAGGCTTAGAGGTGAAGACTGGGTATAAATCTCGGGGTGGTTGGGAGAATGAAAAGGTGCACCTGACAGCGCTGGGGAGACTGGGTGGATGGCCTGCCCCAAGCTCTGCAATGTGCTGTGCTCTACTCAGACCGGGGCTGATCAAACAGACCAGGTGTGATGGGTGGTACCTATCTGGGTAGAGTAATGATCGGTACGAACAACATTTTCTGTGACCTTCAGATCAAGGAACAGAGATAGAGGTTCATTTGTCCTTCATGGCTTTGACTCTGAAGACCGCAGGCTGCCATCTATATTACATACATTTTCAGAGTGGTTTTAATGGTGTGATTTTTCATAAATACAAGCACAGAGAGAGGAACATGAAGATACTTCTTAGAAGAGAACACAGAAACAAGCTTGTTCTTTCTGCATCCTTATCATCATCCAGGAAAAGGTGGAGCAGATGAGGGAAGATTCAGAGTTGGCAGGCAGGTAGGGCCTGGCATCGAGGAAGATGCAGCACCAAGGCTCCTTCCTCCCTGTTGGCGCTCACCACCATGGTGGCCAAAAGGAAATCAAAGTGCGGAAGGCCTTCCGGAGAGCCAGTGGGCAGAGCAAGACTCCCCGTATCTGGAGTAGGGTGCCCTGCAGTTGGGAGGAGGGGCTCAGAGCTGATGGAGTTTGGAGCTAGGGCCTATAGTGGGGGCTCGGCGCCCGAGCCCTGCAAGGCAGCCTGAATAAAGTGTGGTGTAATGCCCAGTGCCAGGGGACCATCCATATGACCAAGCCCCACATCCTGTGACCAGAGCCAAGGCCGAAGCCAAGAAAAGAGAGGGCTAAAGACTAGCCCCCAGGTTTAGATGCCAAGGAGCCCGTACTTGTGTTCTGCCTCCCGCAGGTTTATGCCTAGCCTACCCGTGCCTGCTGTCTGTCAGATTGGTGAACCGTGTTCGACTTCTTCCCTTGTACTCCTCTGCCCCATCCCCAAATGTCCCAAACGGGGAGGGACAAGGGACTGTGGACAGTTTGAATCTCCTTCCCCGGAGGGATGCGATTTCCGGTACCCCCTTTTGTTCCTTCCCACCAGGTTGCCATTGCTAAGAAATAAGTAAGCTGTTGTTTTTTTCCTGAAAAAATAAAAATAAGAAAAATAGAAGTTGGAGGGCAGCAATTTTCCATTTTGCAGTGTTGAGGAGAAATACTTAGTTACTGCCCTCTCCACGTTTCTGAGTATGGGGGGACCAAACAGGTCCTTTCTTTTGAGCCACGCTCTGTGTCCTGTCCTACTGAAAATTGTGTTGACTGTTTAGTCTGCGTGTTCCTAGCACCTGTCTGGGTAGAATCCTACTCAACAACAAAATGTTTATGGCTGGTTTCAGAGGGGTGATAGCATGGAGATTCATGTGTCTTTGACTCCCTATCTTATACCCAGGAAGCCCCTTGCCATCCATCCCTGTCTTCTCTGAGGCTCCTACAGGGTGAGTCATTTGTAGTAATGGGAATGTCGAAACGTTAGAGAAAATGAAGATAAATTAGAGTAAGGGCCACAGAGTAATGTATTTTTCTGTGGGTCTTCCCGGTTCTCTGGGAAACTTGGATCAGTGGAGGGGATCCCGAATTTGTGAGTTTTGCAAGTTGGAGGATGACCGTACACCGTTCTTGAGAAGCTTTTGAGTATCGTCCCCGTGATGCGGTGGAGGGACAAGGACGGCTGCGTTGCCGAGTTCAGGGCTGCAGCCGGTCTTGGTCTTGTTTTGTGCTGAGCTCAGAGCTCTCGCTAACTAGTAAGGGGCCGCACATTGCCAGCTGTTCCGGTTCTGTCTCTTAGGTAGTGTTGCTCAACAAAAACAATGAATGTGGCGTTATTTGGACACTGATTTTAGTGGACGTGCTTTTCTCCCGTATCTGCGTCTCTTGAACTCAGAGGATACCTGCCGCCCACTTGCGTCTCAGGCACGGTCGGTGTATTGGTGTCAGTGGTTCGTGGGGAGCAGTGCGAACGCCTGCAGCCGAGAGAGTAGAAACATACTTTTTTGTGGAGCGACGGACACAGGAACGGCCTTGTTTTCTCTCAGAAATTGTAGTCCCCTGAGGAAACCTAGAACAGACGCGGGGAAACTCTGGGAAGGATGCTACTTGGAGGGAACTGGGTTGTCCTTCTCTACGGAAGTAGAAAACTTGGGATACAGTTATCACGATTGGCTGTGTTGGAATTGAATGCTCTATTTCAGAGCGAAAGGCGGTACAAGGACGTTCTCTCTTTTTAAGATTTTATTTATTTGACAGAAGCACAGCAAGAGAAAGAACACAAACAGATGGAATGGGAGAAGGAAGCCGGCCTCCCACCGAATAGGCAGCCTATTGCGGGGCTCGAACTCAGGACCCTGGGAATGACCTGAGCTGAAGGCAGACGCTTAACAACTGAGCCACCCAGGTGCCCCAAGATATGTTCTCTCTTAAGTCATGCTGTGTGTGGTGCTCAACTCAGAAATGTGCTGATGACATAGGCTAAGTTTTCCTGTCCCTTTCTGGGCGGAATAATGTTCCACAGGTACGAGTTGGTGGTTGCCTTCAGATGGGTAGCTGGGGGGTGGGTGAGGTATATGTCCTTAAACTGGCTTTCTTGGACCCTGGGGAGTAGTCATAAACAACTGGTTCATATACCCAGTTTCCTCAAGAGGGATTCAGTGGTCCATTCTTGACAGTGTAAATACTTCTATGTTAGAAAAGATACTTTTGAATTCTAGAACAAAAATCCATCTTGTTCTTTCTGGAGCCTTATAGTAATGCTGGCAAGTCTTAAGTATGTGGACTAGGTGACGGAGCCCCACAGAAGGAGGAGCACAAGTCAAATGGCAGTGGGATTGTCTTGTCTAGAGTTTTGGAAAAATGATCGATCCATCACAGTATTTTGGAGAGAGAGATGAAAGTTGGATTTGTGAGGATACGAGTATCCGGGCATGTACTTCCCCTTGAAGCCATTGTGTGTGCAGTGCCCTGCCTAGAAAGGTGCCAGTTGCTTAGACTAACAGTAATTGGCACCCCTCTGGGTTGAGTAATGCTCAACAAGAACAAGGCTTCTGATGGTCTTCAAAACCGTGGTGGGGTTGGTATGTCTCCTTGAGCTGCTTGCCTTGAAGAAAGTAAGGTCTGGTAGCCAGCTGTATCTCTGGCATGCTCAAAAAGATTTAGGTGGTTGATTCCATACAATGTTGTGAAAACCTGTAGATTAGGGAAAAAATGAATATACTTACTATGAGCAAGAAGGGAAACCAGAAACAGGTTTTACTCTGAGTCCTCCTAATCCTCCAGGTAAAGGTCGACCAAATGAGGCCATTATGATCAAGGAAGGTTAGCAAGTTTGAGGGCAGGGATTGACATTTTTCTGGGTAATGGGAATATATTTAGTATAGTCTTCACACTGTATGGGGGAAAAAGAAGGCTGCATTTTTGTAGTCAAGTTGGGCTTTGCAGGATCTCTCTTTTGAACCATGCATTTTGAAGTGACCTAGCTGCCCAGATCGTCTTGGTGTAGAGGAACACTCAAGAATTACAACACTAGTGGTCACCTTCTGTCCCATGATGGGTTTGGAGATACATGGGTCTTTGTGATGACTGCCTTAATACAGTTAGGGCCTGTGTCTGATAGCAGGGATTTCTATCACAAGTTCAATGGTACGTTTCTAATAGGGTGCATATGTAAACCTTAGAGAAAACGTAATTTCTTTTTTTAAAAAAAAAGATTTTATTTATTTATTTGACAGAGAGAGATCACAAGTAGACAGGCAGGCAGAGAGAGGGGGGGAAGCCACTCCCTGCTAAGCAGAGAGCCCGATGTGGGGCTTGATCCCAGGACCCTGGGATCAAGACCTGAGCCGAAGGCAGAGGCTTAACTCACTGAGCCACCCAGGCACCCCAAGAAAACGTAATTTCTTACAGAAGAAGAGACACAGGAAAATTTTTGTTCTGTCTTTGTCCTCGTTATACAGTTGAAGGGATTCACACTGTAGAAGGATTGAAAGATGGAGGCCAGTAACATATGTAGTCTTAAAAAAAATTCTGGGGTACCATCCTCCTGATAGCACGGAATGACGAAAGCTATATTTGAGAGTATGACGAGGAATGGGTAGGTCCTCCACCTTGAAGCCAAGCTGTGTCTAATCCCTTCCCAGAGGTGTGAATTACTTACATCTAATCAGTGACTTTAGGGTTGGAGGGAATCTCCAAAAGGAAGTGACTGGTATCTTTGCGTCCAGCAATGTGGTTGCGGACACATGTGTTGTTGAACTACCTACCTTGAACTGAGGAAGGCCCTGGAAGCCTCCTGCATCGTAGGCATACTAGGAATGGTTTCCCTGGTTAGTACCCAAAACCATAAACATCTACAGATTCGAGAAAATGATGGTAGTTTCCAAAGAAGAGACACGGAAGCAAGGTTGTTCTGACTCTTCAGGTAAATATAGAAAAAGTAAGGGATCCCATAACAGAAGAAAGATGCAGATGAGGTAACCTTATGTTGGAATTATCAAGGGTTAAGGAAAAATGATGGTTGCAGTCATCATGACGCTGTGGGGGTGAGATGGAGGCACATAGGTGAGTGAGTGGGCCTTGGACATCAAGTGTTTGGTGCCATAATGTGTGTAGTGCCCTGCACAGGAAGGTGCTAATGTCATTGATGAAGAATGATTAGTTCCTGCCTGAGTAGAGTAATGCTCACTAGAACAACATTTGTGGTGGCCTCCAGAGCAGTAATGGGGTAGAGATGTATTTGTCCCTGTGCTCCCTACCGTGAATACAAGAGGGTCCTGGCAGACGACTAGGTGAGGTCTCAGGTATTGTCCAGATGATGTCACTGGTCAGGTCTCATTGTTTCTATAAAAGAAAAAGGAAGATACTTCGTCCGGACCCAACTTTGCTCGTTCTTGGTCCTCATCAATACCAGGGCACCGCAGCGTGTGTGAGTGGATCTCCATGGAGGGATCAGTGCCCTCGGTAAGTCAGTAGGTGGGCGTTGTAAGGATTGATGAACAGCAGGGGGCACGGTCATCCTGACATGGCGGGGAGGGAGGCGAAAGCTACCTGTGAGAGCGCAGGGCGTGCGGGCGGGGCCTCCGCCTTGGGTCAGGCTGTGGCCAGTGTCCCGCCCGGAGCCCAGCCTGACCGGAGCCTGCGTGTTGCGGGTGCCTCTCCCGGTAACGCGCTGCTCTCCAAGAGCATCGGGGTGGCCTCTGGCGCTGCAGCGGTCCCTGGGCCGCCGCCCTCCCCGGAGGAGCGCTCGCCCGGGCCACCCCCCGGATCTGTGATTCCCCAAGGGGACTTGAGTGTTCCGTCTCCGGTAGCGCAGATGAGGATTCTTCCCAGGAGAAGAGGACCCGAGAGAGAACCGGGCGACGCCCATCAGTCTTGCCATCCTTGCAGGGAAACGGGAGCGGCGAGGGGCGCGCGGCGAGGGCAGGGTGCTCCTTGGGAGGACCGGCGTGCAGCATGTTGCAGGAGTGTGGGAGCTCTAGTGACCCTGCTCCTGAGGTTGGGGGCGGGAGAAGAAGAAGGGCCTTTCGGAGCTCACGGGGCCTGGCAAGCTCCTCTCCCCGGGGCCATGCTGAGTTGGGGGCCCTGCCCAGACAGGTGCCAATGAAGCAGAGCGCACACTCTTAGCACCTGACTGGGGAGGCTCCCGAGCGGTAAAATCCTCTTCACGGTGGTGGTGAGGTCAGTGGTGAGGGAGGAGGATGCTGCCGTCTTCGAGGCTCTGGGCCGGAAGCCAGGCGAGTCCGGGCAGCCCCCTGGGCCCTATCCCCGTCGACACTGGGACGGCGTTTTCTGCGTGTAAGTGGCACACAGAGTCCCCTCGGGGTTAGGTATAGGAGTCCGTTATCGGACGAGCTTCTCATTCCCGGATGCCGAGCACATGTGTGGCTGCCGTGCCGCGGCCCCGTACGTGCTCTTCCGTGTCGTTCAGGTGACTTCGGTGTCGCGGTGTTAGCGGTGAACGCCAAGAAGTTGGGCAAAGAGTAAGGAAAGGGGAAGAAGGTGGTTCTGTGGGTCCTCGTAGTCCTCCAGCCACGCAGAGCCGAGCGCACGAGGGCCCCCCTCCGAGGGAGAGCTGCCGGCGCGGGCCTTGTAGGCGTTGGAACCCGTAGAGTGGGGGGACAGTCTGGGCTACAGCTCTGGGGATTGCGTGGGGGAGCGACCAGAGAGCTCCGGATCTCGGGGACAGTTCCGTTTGCAGACCGAGGCCGTGTGCCGTGCCTTGCCCGGACAGGGGGTCATCGCTTACGCTCGCTTGCAGTGACTGCCAGCCCAGGTAGAGCAAGGCTCACCAGGACCAGCGTGCGGCGTCCTGCGTTCCGGGAGGGGGCGCGAGAGCCAGCTGCCCACCGGGAAGGCGGGTTTCTCTGACCGCCGTCTCGCTCCTGCCGTCCCGGATCCCGCAGACGATTTCTGTGTCGCGTGGCCGACACGGTGACTCTTTTTCTGTTGCAGAGGAGGACGGCGGCGACTTGGTGTCGGAAGACGGGGTACGGGACCCAGCCCGTCGTCGGTGGATCATCCTCGCCATCCGGGTCGATGGGAGCAAACGAGGGGGTCCCCAGGGCCAGGGGCACGGCGGCGGGAGGGACGGGGGCCAGACGTGGTGACGATGTTCTGGGGAGTCCTTGCCGACGGCGAGCAGGACGTGGCGCGGAGACCCGAGAGCTCCTGGGGTGTGAGGAAGCAGAAGCGCGGGCTGCGGACCTGGAGCGAGCTGTGCGCGGTGCTCTATCCAGGGGGGTGCTGATGACGTCCACTAAGAGTGATTAGTCCCCTCCTGGACAGAGCACTGCCCGCTACGAGCGGCGTCCGCCGACGGGTGGGACGCGGGGATCGGCTCGGAGGGTCGCTTGCCCCTGGGCGGGCTGCCTTGACGGGAGGCAGCCGTGGCAGACTCCGGGCTGTGTTCTGAGCCATCCTCAAGATGGTCTGCGGTTCTCCTCTTCCCCGTGTGAACACTTAGGAGCGAGGGCAGATGAGGGCTCTCTGTAGAAGAGGGGGCCACCGAAGCCGCCGCCGCCTCTGTGGGTTTACGCGCGTAGCTGGTCGAGGTAGAGATGTGCCGGGATCCCCGCAGACGGGAGAGTGCGAGCTGGAGGACAGTCGGTCCCCAGCGTTTTCGCTCAGTGAGAAACGCAGGGCACAGGCCTCAGGATGTGCTGGAGTTGGGGGGGAACCCACGCTGGAGGCGCGGGGGGACGTGGCAGGTTCTCCGCACGGCTTGGGGTGAGCGGTCCCTCCCTTGATCCACACCGAGTGCAGTGTTGCCCTCAGTCACGTGCCGATCGCTTCGCCGGCCTGATCCTGGGACGTGTGTCCGGGGGGGGGGTCCCCTTCCGACACAGCTGTGTGCGCGGTGTATTTCCGACCCCCGACGGGGTGAGTGCTGCAGGGCTTTGACCCGTTGCCTTGAACACCGGAGGGCCCTGGCCCCGACTCGTGTGTGGCGTCTGGTGCGCTCGCGATGATTTCCGTTGCGTGTCGCTAAGAGTGTGAACACGACGCGATCGGAGCTGGTGAGGTTACTTGGAAACGGAAGGAGGGACGGGAGGAGCGGCGTGTTTCTCGGCGGGGTCTGCGGAAGCCGGACGTGACGCTGATGAGCTGTGAGTGAGGTCTGCCGCGAGCACGTCCCCACGTCCGCGCAGGCTGTGGTCGTGAGACGGCGTCATGTGGTGTCCCCGAGAGTCGCAGGGAGGGAGGTGGCCGGGAGGAGGGAGGCAGCGGGTGAGCCCGGAGCCCACTGTGGGCGCTGCCCACCCAGAACGGGGCTGGTCACAGAGACAAAGTGCCACAGCTCCCTTCTGAGTGCAGCAACGCCCAACACGCACTGCCTCTGCCCGTGTCCTCACTGGTGGACGGGGTGGGGGTCGGAGTCCCTGAGCTGCCTGTGTCGAACCCCAGCGGGTGCCGGGAAAGCTCTGGTTCGGGTGTCGCGTGTCCTCCCTGCTCCGGTCCTGACGGTGTGATTTCCTTTAGATGCAAAGAACCGGGATCCCTCCTGATAGAAGAACAGAACCCAGGAAGCAGCTCGTGTTCCCTGGGGCCTCCTCATCGCCCAGGTTCCTGGCGGGGTCCGGAAGGGTGCTCCACATTGGAAGGCGTTAGTGGGCATTTAATCATCGTACGGGAGCCTGTCGGGACCATTCCTGGTGGCGTGATGCGAAGATGAAGATCCTTACTAGCACAAGAGAAACATTGGGGATGCCTTCCTCTCCTAGTATCCCTGTTCATCTGGTTTAAACATGGGGAAGGAAGACCATGGGTGCTAAGGCTGGACGTGCGTGTGATCTCGAGATGCCTACTTTGAACCCAGGAGGGCTTGTCATCTATGTGTTCTGATAATAGGCATCCTGCATATGATTTCCATGGAACACTGCTAACATTTTGTACAACTTTAAGCTAAAGAAGATGAAATACTTCTGTGGATGAAGAAAGACAGGGTCAATCTTGTTCTCACTCTGTCCTTAGAATCATCCAGTGAAATGTAGAGCAAATGAGGGGATCCATGTAGAGGTACGTATGCCAGTTGGAGGGCAGTATTTTGGATTTGTCTGTGGTTCTCAAAAAATGTTTGATACAGTCATGGTCCAGTGGATGAGAAATTGAAAGATGAAAGCTCTCTTTGAGCATTTGAGGCCAGGTGTGCAAGACGTACCTCTTGAAGTCGTTCTATTTGGATTGCCATTCCCAGAAAGGTGCCAGTTACATTACACTGTGTGAAATTAGTGTTTTTCTCATTTCAGTTTGTTGTGGCCTCTGAAGCCCTGAAGGGGAGGAGATGCACAGGTCCCAACATGGCCTGCTATGACCTCGGGAGAAGCCAGGGACTCACCTGGATCTAAGGTACCCTCTAGATGATCTTAGTGATCCATTCCTCACCCTGTGGGCACCTGAGGGTTAAGAGAATGTGAAGGTAACTTTAAATTGCAGAGGAGAACATGGAGAAACAGCTTCTTTTTGTCCTCCTAATCATCTGTATATAAACAGTGCAGATGAGGGGATCCTCATTTAAGGAGAGATGCCAGTAGGAGAGGACAGTGGTTGAGCATCGTGCAGACTTGTTGGAAAATCTTTTGTGAAGTCTTCCTGACAGTGGGGAGACTGAGGTAAGGTGCAGTTGATGGTGTGAGGGGTATCTTGCAATTCTTCCTCATTGCAGTCTTACTGTGTACAGTGCCTGACTAGGGTGGTGGTCATGACGTCCAGTAAGTGCCCTCAGTTTCCATTTGGGGACAACAGTGCTCACTGAGAAAACTGCCGTGACCATCGGGCCAGTGGAGGTAGAAAAGTGGAAAAGTCCTTGATCGCCTTTCTTGAAACCAGGAGGGTCCTGGCCTCCCCCTGAGTGTAATCACAGACATTCAAACGATAGTCTCATTGGTTCAGTTGAATGAGGTAAACACCTTCAAATTAGGAAAGACTAAAATACTTATAAAAGATAATAGCAAGTCCCAGAAGTTTATTTTCGCTTTTGTTTCCTTTGCCTTTGGAGACGTATCTTGAAAGAAGTTGCTGTGGCTGATATCGAAGAGATTACTGCCTATGTTCTCCTCTAAGATTCTGATAGATTCCTGTCTCACGTTGAGGTCTTTTATCCATTTTGAGTTGATCTTTGTGTACGGTGTAAGAGAATGGTCGAGTTTCATTCTTCTACATATAGCTGTCCAGTTTTCCCAGCACCATTTATTGAAGAGACTCTCTTTTTTCCACTGTATATTTTTTCCTGTTTTGTCGAAGATTAATTGACCATAGAGTTGAGGGTCCATATCAGGGCTCTCTACTCTGTTCCACTGGTCTATGTGTCTGTTTTTATGCCAGTACCATGCTGTCTTGGTGATCACAGCTTTGTAATAAAGCTTGAAATCAGGTAAGGTGATGCCGCCAGCTTTATTTTTGTTTTTCAACATTTCCTTAGCGATTCGGGGTCTCTTCTGATTCCATACAAATTTTAGGATTATTTGCTCCAGCTCTTTGAAGAATGCCGGTGGAATTTTGATCGGAATGGCATTAAAAGTATAGATTGCTCTAGGCAGTATAGACATTTTAACAATGTTTATTCTTCCGATCCAAGATCGAAAGCTTCTGCACAGCAAAGGAAACAGTCAAAAAAACAAAGAGGCAACCCACGGAATGGGAGAAGATATTTGCAAATGACAGTACAGACAAAAGGTTGATATCCAGGATCTATAATGAACTCCTCAAACTCAACCCACACGAAACAGACAAACACATCAAAAAATGGGCAGAAGATATGAACAGACACTTCTCCAATCAAGAAATACAAATGGCTATCAGACACATGAAAAAATGCTCATCATCATTAGCCCTCAGGGAGATTCAAATTAAAACCACATTGAGATATCACCTTACACCAGTTAGAATGGCCAAAATTAACAAAACAGGAAACAACATGTGTTGGAGAGGATGTGGAGAAAGGGGAACCCTCTTACACTGTTGGTGGGAATGCAAGTTGGTGCAGCCTCTTTGGAGAACAGTGTGGAGATTCCTCAAGAAATTAAAAATAGAGCTTCCCTACGACCCTGCAATTGCACTCCTGGGTATTTACCCCAAAGATACAGATGTCGTGAAAAGAAGGGCCATCTGTACCCCAATGTTTATAGCAGCAATGGCCACAGTCGCCAAACTATGGAAAGAACCAAGATGCCCTTCAACGGATGAATGGATAAGGAAGATGTGGTCCATATACACTATGGAGTATTATGCCTCCATCAGAAAGGACGAATATCCAACTTTTGTAGCAACATGGACGGGACTGGAAGAGATTATGCTGAGTGAAATAAGTCAAGCAGAGAGAGTCAATTATCATATGGTTTCACTCATTTGTGGAGCATAACAAATAGCATGGAGGACAAGGGGCGTTAGAGAGGAGTAGGGAATTTGGGTAAATTGGAAGGGGAGGTGAACCATGAGAGACTATGGACTCTGAAAAACAGTCTGAGGGGTTTGAAGTGGCGGGGGGGTGGGAGGTTGGGTTACCAGGTGGTGGGTATTATAGAGGGCACAGCTTGCATGGAGCACTGGGTGTGGTGAAAAAAATAATGAATACTGTTTTTCTGAAAATAAATAAATTGGGAGAAAAAAAAAAAAAGATAATAGCAAGACATACTCTTGTCCTCTCTGGGTTCCTGTTGTCAACCAGGTAAATGTTCAGTGGGTTTCGGGATCCCCGGCAGAGAGGGATCGGGAGTTGGAGGGCAGGGCGGGCGCTGTCTAGGGCTACTGGCAAATGCTGGGTGTAGTCATTCATACCGTGGTTTTGAGAGAGCTACAGGATGCATCTGAGGTCATGAGGCGTGTTGCAGAAGTCTATGCTGTTGAAAAGCCGTGTGCAGCATCCTGCCCTCTAAGACCCAAATCACACAGCTTGCGTGTAATCGGTCTCTGTGATTGTAGCACTGCTCCATAAAGTCACTTGTGTTTCTTATTCCACTGACGCACGTGGAGATGCACATGTATCTGTCTTCCAGTCTTGAACACCTGGGTGCCTGGAGAGCCAGCTGTGTCACACTCCTCCTCACCATGGCTTCAGCAGTCAGTCTGTCCTTCCAGTGTGAATGATGGCAGATTCAAGAAGTTAAGGATACTTGTAATAGAAGAATACAACACAGAAACAAGCTTGATCTCTGGGTCTTCATAATTCTCCGGAGAAAAGATCGTGGATTCCATACTAAACAAATATTGCAAGAGCCAGAGGATAGTGGATTGGCATCCTCTTAGGGTCAGTGAAAATCCTGAGAGGTGCGGGTGAGTGAGTGCTACCTAGGAGAGTGCTCGGGCATTGGGCAGGATCTGTGATGAGGAAGGATGTGTGTAGTGTCCTGCCCAGGAGGGTGCTCACTTTATGGACTGAGAGTGAGTACTTTCTGCCTGGGCAGAGTCCTGCTCACTGGAACAAACATTTATGGGATCCCCAGAGTGATGTCGGGGGTGGAGGTACATTAGTTTCTGCGCTCCTTGTGGTGAACCAGGAGGCCCCTGGTAGTCATCTGGTTGTGATTTCAGGCATCTTCAAGTTGGTTTTAGTGGTCCATTGCTAACCTGAAGAAAACCTGCAGATCGCAGAAATGACAATGCCTTCTACTCGTGGAGACTAACACATGAAATGGTTTTCCTTTCTGGGTTCCGACCGTCACAGCGCAAGTAGAGGGAGTCAGTGGATCACCTGGGAGAGGTAAGAATGTTGGTGGGTCGTAGCTGTGCATTGCTGAGGGTTATGGGTAAATCTTCGAGACCGGCAATATGGCAGGGTGAGGAGAGAGATGAAAACTTGTCTTGAGAGCCCATGGATTGGGCAGTTCCTTAAAGTTGAGCCATCCTGGCCAGCCATTCCGTGGCCCACCTACCAAGAAATGTGCTCAAACCTTCGACTGCATTTTACAAGCACCTGTCCCCGAGAAGTCGCACTCAACAAGGACATTGTCATGGTGACCTTCAGACTGGTAATGCGCGTACAGGCCCTTGTGTCCCTGTGCTGTGTGCCAGGAACTCAGGAGGGGCCCTGGCTGCCACCTGCATCTCCGGCATCCTCGTGTGCATTTCAGGGGTGGATTCGAATCGACGTGAGTGTGTAGATGATCGCGAAGATGATGATCCTCCTAAGAGAAGAAGGAACGTAGGAGCTCCCTGTTCCCTGCCTCCGCAGAGTCCCGGGAGTCACTGTAAAGCCGGCCAGGTATCGCACGCCCGGGGAGGTTTGTGTGTTGGAGGGAAGCGAGTCGGCACTGTTGAACTGTCACGGGAAACTGGGGAAGAACGTCACGTGGCAGTGGTGGTGAGACGGGAGCGCCACAGTAGGCCGGTGAGTGACAGCGTGGCTGGCGACCTCCCTTGAGTTCCCCGGTGTGCGGCCCCCTGCCTAGAAAGGTGCCGATACCACAGTCTGGGTGTAGTCAGCGCCTTCCTGGGCAGAGTGACGCTCTACCAGCACAGCGTTCCGGGAGGCCTTGGGACCAGTAGGATGGCGGACGTGCTGTTTGCCGGTGCCTCCTGCTTGGAAGTGAGGAGCGAGTGCCCCGGGAGGCACGTGGATCTCCGCCTTCCCGAAGCGGATTTCCATGTTTCCTTCCTTTTTGTTTTTTTAAAGATTGATTACTTGGAAGAGAGTCAGAGCACACGCACGCAGTGCGGGAAGGAGAGGAAAGCGTAGGGACTGTGGTCAGCGCAGGGCCAGACACGGGGGTCCCCGTGTCCACCCCGAGCTCCCGACCGGAGCCAAAGGCCAGAGACCGATGCTTCACCGACTGAGCCACCCAGGGGCTCCTCAGCGTTTCGTTTCTCACGGTGTGAACGCCTGGGGGACTAGGAGTGCTCCCTGTTGGAAGAGGAAGCCTCGGCTCCGAGGTTTCGGCTCCGTTGCTTCTGTTGGTTGCGGTGCACGCAGGGAGGTGGCGGGCTCCCGCACGCTGGAGGGCATGAAGGCGGAGGGCGGTGGCCGGGCGTGTCGTGGGGTTAGGAAAGATGCGGGGACTTGTGCTGTGAAGGGGACAGCTCCCGTCCTCCCCGTGAGCCCCGCCCAGCGTTGTTCCTGCTCGAGAGGGCTGAGTGCACTACAGCTCTTGAGCGCCTGTCGGGCGAGACAGGCGATCGCGGGTCTATTAAGAGAAAAGCACAGGGACGGTGGCCTTCAGGTCGGGGTTGGGGAGAAGATGCTGGCCCCTGTCCGCGTCCCGGTTCCCATCCGAGGTATCCTTCCGGTGGTTTCCGTGTTCCCATTTTGAAGCACGAGAACACCTGTGGCTTAGAGACGATGAAGAACCTTCACGAAGAATGAGAAAAAGGGAGAACAGGCTTCTTGTCTCTGGCCCTCCTCCTCTCCCCGCAGAGGTAGAGAAGGGAAGGGGAGGGCTTCCCCCGAGGGAGGGACACAGCTGGGAGACCGGGTGCCGGAATGGGGTACGCTGGTGCGGAAATCTCGGGCGCGGCCCTCCCGCTGTGGCCGAGGGCGAGCAGACCGCGCCCGTTGCGCCCCTAGGGTGGCCTTGGCTGGTTCCTCCTCGATCTGTACTGTGTGCGCCGCCCTGCTCGGACTGGCAGGCATTGTAGAGAGAGTGCCTCGTAATGTCTGCCTTTCCGTGTAGAGGAACGCTCAGCTCTGCCGTCGTGCGCCGGCGAGCCTCGAAGACCGCGGTCGGGCCGCAGCCGCCCGCGATCCCGAGCTGTCTGCCTGGGACCCGGGAGGCCTTGGTCTGCCGCCTGGTTCTGACCTTCGGTCGCCTCACGATGATCGCCCTTGTCCTTTGGAACCTTGTGACCTGCTCCAGCTTGGCGGACATGAAGGTCCTTCCTTTGCCAGGAGAGGAAACCGGGGAGGAAGCTTTTCTCTCACTGGTTCTTCTCCACACCAGGGTCACTGGAGAGCAAAGGAGGTGATCCTTGCCGAGGGGAGTCGGATGCTGGAGGTCCTTGGGTCAGGCTTGTGTAGGTTCCGGGAAAACCTTTGGAACCGTCCTTGGGATAGTAGTGGGTAGAACCAGGACAGCTCCGTGGGAGAAGAGGCGGTTTTCTGGGACGGTCTTCCACCGTGAAGTCACGCTGGCTGCGCCGCTCTCCCCTGCAGGTGCCGGTCACTTTCGGCGTTCGGACGGTAGTGCCTGTGTGGGTGGAGTAACGATCATGAGTGAAAGTTTCTGTGATGACCTTGGGCCCCACACTGGGGATGGAGCAGCATGGGTGCTCGGTCTCCCTGCCGTGAACTCAGGAGGGCGCAGCCAGTGACCTGGAATACAGGCCTTCTCGGGTCGTTGCAGGGGCCCAGTGTTGACCGTGTGACTACCTCAGGCTCAGAGAGAAGGGGATTATGCTTCCTTCTATAAGAATACGGTAACAGTCTTATTCTGTTTCCATCACCATCCTGGTATGCATCGAGCCCATGAGAAGTGCACCTCAGTTATTTGGCTCAAGGTTTGTGTCCTTGAGATTCGTGTTTGAACCCAGGAGAACCCTAGTACCTTCTTGTATGTGATAGGAGACATCCAGAAGAATACTTGTGTAGTTTTGTCCTCAGCTTATGAACACCTAAGATTTTAGTGAAGATGAGGCTACTTCGATAAGTAGAGGAACAGGAACCGTTTCATTCTGTGAGTCCTCCTAGAGATGCTGGATAATGTAAAGCACCTGATAGTCATTTCACACAGGGAAGGTTTACGTTGGAAGACGGTGTGTCTGTGCTGTCTAGTGGCCTGGAAAAATTGGGAGGACACCCATCGCAATAAGGTGGAGAGAGAGATGAGAGGAACAGTGGACATTTTAAGTGGGGACTGGACATTTACATCAACATGACCCATGCTGTGTTGTCCCCTACTCTGAAAAGTACCCAAGGTAGAGACTACATGTCATCTGTGCCTTTCTGTGTAATGGTCAACAAGGGCCATGGATGTGGTGGTTTTCCGAACAGTGATGCGAGTTCAGTTGCGTGTGGTACCGAGCTGCCTGCCTTGAAGTTAAGAGAGCCTTGGCATTAATCTTGGCCTGGTCTTGGCATGTTCAACATTCAGTCATTTTTCCTAAGAATGTGAACAGTTACAGATGAGATAAAATGAAGCTACTTCTTAAATAAACGAGTTTATTCCCTTTGAGTCCACAGAACTGTCTGCATGACGCTAGATCTGAGGCAGTCCCCACTCCAAAAGGTGCAGGCTGCAGAAGAGTAGAGACAAACCGAAGCAGTAGGTCCTTTCACTTGAACTAGGGTGTGTTTAGTGCATGATATAGAAAAGTCATATTTACACATAGTATGTGTAGTTCAATTTCTTTTTTTTTAAGATTTTACTTATTTGTCAGAGTGAGATTTTTTTGGACTATTTTATTTATTTGACAGAGCAGAAGTACGGGGAAGCCGCAGGCCCTGTTGTGGGGCTCAGTCTCATGACTCTGAAATCATGACGTGAGACAGAATCAAGAGTCGGCCGCTTAAGTGTCTGAGCCTCCCAGGCACCCCTGAAGACAAGTGTTGATAGAAGTGCACAGGGGAACATGGATGTTCTGCCTGAGTCTTCACAATTGTTCTGGCAAACATGGTGTTCTTGGTGGTGTCCTCACTAATGAAAACATGCCTGTTGGCTGGCAGTAGGTTGTCCTCATCAGCGATGATAGAGTGTTCATGGGTACAGTCATTGTGACGCCGTGGCTGTGAGGTAAGCCATCTTAGAGCGTGAGAGGGACACTGGACAGCATCTGTGTTGAGCCGTGGTGTGTACAGTGCCTTGCCCAGAAAGGTACTGAATACGTTTATTAAATGTGATCAGTGCCTTTCTGGGTAGAGTAATGTTCACTATAAGCAACATTTGTGGCATTTTTCAAATTCACATTTGGGATGGAGGTGTGTCTGTCCTTAGGCTGACTGCCTTCCACACAGGGGGACCCTGGCAGACATCTGGGTCTGTTCTCAGGTATTTTCAAGCTGATTTCAGTGTTCTGTTGCTAATAATGTGAACACCTATAAATAAGAGAAAATAAAGACACTTGCTAAATATACAAGATAGCACAGATAAAGGTCGTTTTTTTTGAGTCCTGATATGATTCAAGTCAATGTAGAGAAAGAGGGTGTGTATGCCCAGTGACCGAGGTATGAAGCTAGTGGGGAGTCGGCCTCCATTTTCTGAGGTGATAGAAAGATCTTGGCCAGTCTTGGCCAGGCAATATGAGAAGGGGAAGGAGAGAAAGTGCACTGCGGAGAGCAAGAGGGACGGAGCCTGCCCTGCCGTGCCTCATTCTCTCTGCAGTGCTGCCCACAGAAAGGGGCTTATCACTGAGATTTCGTGTTCCTAGCGCTTGTCTAGGGTAATGCTTAACAAGAACAAGGATTTTAAGATGGTCTTTATAAGTGATGAGATGAAATCCATCTCTGTGGTTGAAGACTTAAAATTAGACGGTACTGTTACGCACCTGGGTCTGATCATAAACATCATGAAGTGTTCTGTTTTTAACAAGGTGAATATAGTTTAGAGAACATGGTGATACTTTTTATAGATGAAGACCACACAGAAAGATGCTTGTTCTCTGGGCCCCAGAATTCTTTTCAGGCAAACATTGAGACCCAAGAGAATCCTCACTAAGGGAAAAACGCCAGTTGAGGTGTAGTGTGTCAGCATTATTGACATGTATGGGAAACTCTCTGGGACACTCCTCATGATGTGAATGGAGAGATGAAAGCTACCTTGGACTGGGAAAGAGGAGCTGGGCATGTCCTTCACTTTGAAGCCTCGCTTGTACAATGCCCTGCCTAGAAAGATACTAGTCGTTGAGACTGGCGCCTGTTTGGGTACAGTAATACTCAACAAGAAAGATGTTGTACTCACTTAGGAACAGTGATGGGGTTGGAGAGATAAGTGTCCTTGAGCTCTGCCTTGAACTCAGGAAAGTACTTGGAGCCACGTGTGTCTCTGGCATCCTCACAATAGTTGCTATTGTTGCAGTGGTCCATGCCTTATAATGTTGTGAACACCTCCAGATCAGGAAAGAAATAGGAATAGCACAGATACAAGCTCATTCCCTGTGGGTCCTTAAATTCTCCTGCATAAACGTAGGCCGGGTGAGCACACCCCAAGGGAGGTTTGCAAGTTGGAGGACGAGTGCATTGGCATTTTCTTGAGTTACGCAGTAATATCTGCACAATCCTCATGCTCTGATGGAACGAGAGAGGAAAGTACATTTCTGAGGCCATGTTCGACTTGGTGGGTCCTCTTGTTTGAGCCACGGTCTGCAAAGTCCCCTGTCCACGCAGAAAGGTGCTGATCACTTAGCCTGCATGGTGCTCGCACCTGTCTTGGCCAAGTCACTACTGAACAAGAGCAGCATTTCGGTGGCTTCAGCCGCAGACGGGCATGGAAATGCACACGTCTTGAACCCAGGAGGGGCCTCGAAGCTCTCTGGGTATGACGGCAGGCGTTTGCAAGATGCTTTCATCGCAGTATTTCTAACAGTGGACACAGGTAAAGGCTGGAGAAGATGAAGACAGGTTTTTTTTTTTTTTTTAAAGATTTTATTTATTTATTTGAGAGAGAGACAGTGAGAGAGAGTATGAGCGAGGAGAAGGTCAGAGGGAGAAGCAGACTCCCCGTGGAGCTGGGAGCCCGATGCGGGACTCGATCCCGGGACTCCGGGATCATGACCTGAGCCGAAGGCAGTCGTCCAACCAACTGAGCCACCCAGGCGTCCCTCAGGTTTTTTTTTTTTTTTAATGAGTTTTAATGAGTTTATAGATACACAGATAATAGTTTGTTCATTTTGTATCCTCCTAATTATCCAGGTAAATGTATCAAAAGTGAGGGTAACCCCACCAAGTGCAGGTTTGAAAGTTGGAGGGCAACACGTTGGCATCATCTCGGGTTATGAAAAAAACCTAGATACAGTCATCATGTCGTAGTGGGCAGAAAGATTAAAGGCTCATTCTGCAGTGTGAGGAGGATGGGCAGGCCCTGTCCGGTGAAGCCGTGTTTCGTGCGGGGTGCTCCAGACATGAGCTCATCACATGCACTGTGTAATCGCTGCTTCTCCGTGTAGGCGAAATCGTAACGGGAACGGCGTTTGTGGTGGTCTTCAGACCAATGATGGGGCTGTCCTTGTGTCTGTCTTCTAGCTGCCCTTTGTGACTCAGGAGGGCTCTCGCAGCCACCTGTATCTTCTGCACCTTCAGGGTGACTTGACGGTTTTGTTCTGGTGAAAACCTGTGAGAGAAGATGCGGACGTTTCCTATCAGAAGAAGAGAGCGCAGGAACAGCGTCGTCTCTGCGTCTTCAGAATCATCCAGGTAAATGTGAGAACGTGGGAATCCTGTGTGAGGGAAGGATGCACGTGGAGGCACAGTGTATGTCTTTGTCTGGGTTTATGGGACAGTCCGGGGTGCAGTCATCATGACCTGTGGTGGGCAGAGCAACGAGGCCTGCATTGAGAATGGGAGAGGGACTTGGTATGCTCTGTGCTGTGTCCAGCTCAGGAAGGGACCTTTTTTGGGTAGAGTAATGCTCCAAAAGGGTATTTCCAGTGGCCTTTGGACCACTGATGGGGTGGGCTTGGCAGCTATCATTTGAGGTCCCTTTCCAGAGCACAGCTGGGATCCATCCGAGATCTCCGCACTCTAAGTGTGGCCATCGGGCCAGTGGGGCTTCTCCGAACTGACCGGGTGGGTTCTTCTCGTAGATCTCGGCCATCCACTAATACTGAGTAAAGCAACAAACAATGGTGGCTTTAACTAATGTTAAGAACAAATGTTTTTAAAGATTATTTATTTGTTTATTTATTTTGAAAGAGACCGAGAGAGCAAGCATGAATGGGGGAGGGGCAGAGGCAGAGGGAGAAGCTGACTTCCTGCTGAGCAGGGACTCCCATGCCTCCCCTCCTTGTGGGGCTTGATCCCAGGATCCTGGGATCATGGTCCAAGCCAAAGGCAGGTGCTTAACCAGCTAAGCCACCCAGGTGACCTATGATTAGAGAAGTTTTTTTGTGACAGTTGAATGAGAAAATCTACATGAAAATTCCAAAGTACATGACCTTTTTTTTTTCCATATACTGTTTTTTTAAAAGACTTAATTAATTTATTTGCCAGAGAGACACACAGTGAGAGAGGGAACACAAACAGGGAGGGGGAGAGGGAGAAGCAGGCTTCCTACCAAGCCCAATGCAGAGCTGGATCGCAGGACCCTGGGATCATGACCTGAGCCGAAGGCAGACGCTTAACGACTGATCCATCCAGGTCCCCCCCCACAAAGTACATAACCGTCTTGCTAGACACATCAGTCCCTTTATTGTAGTGATGGTTTTAGTCCTGTTTCTACATATTTTCACTCATCCAGTTGTACACATTAAATATGTTCAGTCGTTTTTATAGCAATTATATCTCAGTAAATGCATTGAAAGGAAATAAAAGTATGTTACCTTCCAGTTAAGCAGTCCTTCAGTAAGTGATTCATGCTGACTACTGCCACTACCCCTGCTTTGTTTATTAGCCAGGCAGAGAACACATGATGTCACCGCCTTTGAACAGGATGGTATCCGTGGAGATGGTAATGACCACCGTGCTTGGGTATACCATGTAGGACATATTTTTGTTAAGAATTATACTGTTCTGTGGATATTTATAGATATTTTAAAATGCTCAGAAAATTGATTCAAATGAGGAAATAATTTTGATAATTTATTAACGTCACACAAGAAACATGCTTCTTTAAAGCACATTTGAAATCATTTCCCTATGCCTGGTACTTAACACAAAGCTGCGTTTTTCATGCGGCAGGAAATCTGTAGACACCCAAGATGAACCAGAATTTCAAGGGGTTTCCTGGTGGCTCTGTCGGTCATGTGTTTGACTCTTGATTTTCACTCGGGTCATGATTCCAGTTATGAGATCAAGCCCCACATCAGGCTCTGCACTGGACATGGACCTGCTTCAGATTCTCCGGCACCCCCCCCCAATACTCACACTCTCTCTCTTTCTCCCTCTCAAAAAACCCCCCACAAATTTCAAAGGCATATGGTTCTTTACTGTTTCATATACTTTTTTTCAGTGTGCTTATTTTTTTAAGGTTTTTTAAAAAAATGTATTCGACAGAGAGAGAGCACAAGTAGGCAGAGAGACAGGCAGAAGGGGACAGGGAAGCAGGTCCCCTGCTGAGCAGAGAGCCCAATTTGGGACTCCATACCAGATCCCTGGGATCATGACTTGAGCCAAAGGCAGAGGCTTAACCCACTGAGCCACCCACGCACCCCAGTGTGCTTATTTTTTTAAAAAGTATATCCATGCCAAGAAGCATACATAATCATTTTCACTCAACTCAAGCTATGAAGATTAAGCAAATGTATTAGGGAGGGCATGATTGCATGACTTACGGCTAAAAATGAAAAAAACTGATTTTTATCCAGTCACAATTTTGAATTTCACCTTCGGGCCCTATCAGTGCGTCTGTCGCTTTGAACTCCGCTTCTCTTCTTGATCCCCGATGACCCCCGCCTTTGAGTGAGTGCACTTCATGTTGATGATATCGTTTGGTTGTTGCTATTTTCAAATCTTTTTATGTCCTTTGTTTGGGTCACTTCTGACTTGTCAGCAGGCCCGGCCTGCTTGTGCTGCTGACTTCCGAGTGGTAAAGGAAGCCACATTCCACGTGCGCCGCCTGCAGTAGGGGTGCTTCCGGCCTTCCTTGCTGCCCAGCGCTGGGGCCCCTGGACAGCTAGCTCGCAGGATGGGCAGGGAGGGGTTTGAGGAAAGTCGCTTTCTCGTAAATAGAGCTGCTTTGTGAGAAATTTGCTTTTTCTTGGCAACAAATGGTATAAAATAACAGTCATTGTTGTGTCTGTCACTAGGTTACAAAAACAATTAGGAAATATTTCCATACCCATTTTAACACCAGTTTTATAATTAATAATAGTGAAGATGAATTTAATTTGTGATTGGCATGTTAGTATTAACCCAGTGTTTAAATGATCATTATTAATGTTAAATGAGTATGGCTTTATTAACATTAAAGTTTATATTTCTTTTCATACAGGTAGGAAGCATTGAGGAGAATGTAATTAGGGGGCTTGGTTATTTTATTTCTAAGGAAGTGAGGGTTGGATACTCAGCTCCAGTTATTTGTACTAATTTTTAATGATAAATTTTGTTAATATTCACAGGGACAAGTGAATCTAGGGTATATATACTCAGATTTATGTACCCTGTATAGATCTGTGTGTGTGTGTGTGTGTGTGTATATATATATATATATATATATATATATATACACCCTGTATATATTTTTCTATATAGAAAACTATATAACAGTTTTCACTCTGGTACCTTAATATTCAAATTCATTTTTTCCTGTTAAACATAGACTGTGATGTTTAGTTTTTTTTTTTTTTAAGATTTTATTTATTTATTTGACAGACAGAAATCACAAGTAGATGGAGAGGCAGGCAGAGAGAGAGAGAGGGAAGCAGGCTCCCCTCCGAGCAGAGAGCCCGATGTGGGACTCGATCCCAGGACCCTGAGATCATGACCTGAGCCGAAGGCAGTGGCTTAACCCACTGAGCCACCCAGGCGCCCTGTGATGTTTAGTTTTAAATGTCATCCTAGGGGCACCTTGGGTGGATCGGTCTGGTAGGCATCTGATTTGTTGATTTCAACTTAGGTCCCGATCTTAGGTCCTGGGATCAAGCCCAGCATGGGACTCCACACTTAGCGGGGAGTCAGCTTGACATTCTCTTTCTCCCTCTGCTCCCCTACTCACGCTCACTCTCAATTACCAAAAAATGTCACCCTGGTTAGGCAGTAGTACCCACTTTTTGATCAAACACCAATATTGATGTTGCCATGAGGCTATATTTTCAGATGAGATTAACATTTAAATCCATGGGCTTTAAAGACGGCTGATTACATTCTAGAATGTTGGTGAGCCCCATCCAGTCAGCTGAAGGCCCGGTCCCTCAAAGATGAGAGAATGTGATTCTGCTTTTAGGCTACCTTTGGAACTCAAGATGGAACATCGCCTCTACCTGGGACCCCACCCTGCCTCTCTGCCCTGCATAGTTCAGATTTGCCAACCACAGTGGTCCTGGGAGCCAGTGTCTTAAAGTAAACATCGCATTCTTGCGTTCACTCTTGTTCTCTCCCTGGATCTTTCTCTTTCTCTCGTGTGTGTGTGTGTGTGTAAATCTGATTGGTTCCATTTCTCTCAAGAACCCTAACGGGTCTCTTTAAAAAATGCTTACATGGGGCACCTGAGTGGCTCAGTGGGTTAAAGCCTCTGCCTTTGGCTCAGGTCATGATCTCAGGGTCCTGGGATCGAGCCCTGCACGGGACTCTCTGCTCAGCAGGGAGTCTGCTTCCTCCTCTCTCCCTGCCTGCTTCTCTCTGATCTCCGTCTGTCAAATAAATAAAATAAAATCTTAAAAAAAAAAAGATGCTCATGTGTTACTGTATTTGTGACGTGGCTGCATTTTTAACAAACGGGGTCACACAGCATTCTTTGTGTAACATGTCAGACTGTGAAAGTGAACAGATTGATCTCCTACATCAAATTTGTTTTCTGGTTTAAGTTTTAAAATGTAGTTATTTAATGTTGTCTACTTTAGGGTTAGTGATATAAACTAAGGATGCAATTTTGTTTAACCTTTTACCAGTTTTCCCATGTGCTATAACACAGAATTCTCTCCTGTCATAGTCCCTGGGAGTTACGTGGGCAGTAACTCCATGTGTTAATTTCTGTAACTTTGATATCACTATTGAAGATAGTGTATGTGAAATGGTCCTCCTTAGTTTTCCTGTTTAAGGATTTTACAGAAAATCTGATTCATTTATATATAGGCATTAAAAAATAGCATCACTTCAACAGATTTCTCTGAATGTAAGCTTTAGCCTTCTTCCTCTGCTTTTGCGATGATGGGAGTTAAACAAAATGAAAAGGTTTATATAATAGAACTTATATGCCATACAGATTTTGTTTCCTTCAGGAAAGTTATGTTGTGGGCTTCGTAGATATGTAGAATGGATATTACAAGTTTATCCCTAGCACTTTTATTCCTTTTTCTTTTTAGGTTGATTAAATTCTCATCCCCATCATGTTTGCTGCCTGATAATTGATGGTTGACCGGTAACATGCCCAGTTTTGCCAGCTCAAGTAACCTTTCTATCAGTTCTTAGGTTTTAGCCCACTTTAGGTAGATAATTTCATTTAAAGGTTTTAGGAAGTGGAATTAAATAAACTTTCCAAACACATTGACTTGTTAGGACCTGCTTGACAGTGGAGTAGCAAGAGATGGCACCTTCACTGTTAACTTTGTAAAGTCCGTCTTTCTCCGGTCTTGCCAGGCTTTCTTTTGTACGGCTTCCTTGTGCTTCAGAGAAGCTGGTAGTGACAACCGGAGTTCTGAAGGACTGGGTTTCCAGCGCATCCTGTTTCACCCGCTGTGTTCAGAGTCCCTGCCCTCTGGGGACTTTCTGGTATGAAAAACAGGGCACTTTGTCATATGGGTTACTTTTTAGCTCATCAGAGAAATTGCCGGAAACGTTCCTGAGTTCCTTCTCGATAGGTAAGTTTGCAAGTAGAAATCCACATGTCCTAATTAAATTGGTTTTTGTACTTACGTATCTAATATTGTGATAAATTTGGTTTCGCTGTCAGTTTCCAACAGTGTTTTCCCCTGTTGTCTCATTACAAAACGGGAGTATAAAATAATGAAAAGTTGATTCACTTTTGGTTTGTTTTGAGTGCCTAACCACAGAAATGAATGAGGGACCTTGTCGCCCAAGTAGATAATTATTCACCAAATGATACTTATTACTTTTATAACTACTATACTAATACAACTATTATGAGTACTAGTATGAGTAATTTTATAAGTAATGCTGAGATGAAGTTCAGTTTAAACAGAAAAACTACATGTTTAAAATACACCTATACGTACATATATTTATATTATTTTAATTCTGTGTTTATAAAAATGGGATAATGCTATCCACCTTCTATTCAATATAACATGGATATCTTCACTCATAAATATGATTTATTAAAGTTTATTGTGAATTCCTATACTTTATGCAGAATGTATAATATGAGGGCAATGAAGGGAGGATTTTATTTTCCCTCTCAAGTAGGAATTAACTAAACAGTATTTTAAGTTTCCATTTTCTTCCAGTTAACTCTGACTCTTTGAACCTATTCCACACCATTTAGTAATGACAGCTTTACCCTAGACAATGAATATTAATATATCTCCTTACAGTTTTCTGAATTACTTTTATTGTTTTTCAAAAGTTTTAATTGGATTCTCTGTGTTGATTATAATATTATCTTTGGGTTTTTTAGTATTGATTTTTTGCATTGATTTTCTTTTTTTTTTTTTGAGAAACACAGTGTTGTCTAGGCTAACTAGAAAAAATCTGTAAAACCGAATATTGAAGAAAAAGTAGCATTTTTACACAAACTATCTTTTTAAAGATTCTTTTTAGGCATGTTTTAGAACTTGAGCTTTTCCACATCACTGTCCATGTTAAATATGTGTGTGTGTGTGTTGGCGGGGGTCACATTAAAAAATCTGAAAGTCACTGCTGAAGTTTAAAACATACAGTTTTCTCTTAGTTTTTGTATCCCATTCACTGAAGTTTATTGGTAGAAAAGAAAATTTTATCGTTTTTACCTATCTTTAAAAAAAAAAAGATGTTCATTTATTTATTTGAGAGAGAAAGAGTGAGAAGCAGACTCCCTGCTGAGCAGGGAGCCTGATAACTGCTCAGGGCTCGATCCCAGGACTCAGAAATCATAACCTGAGCCAAAGGCAGGCGCTTAACCAACTGAGTCACTCAGTGCCCCTTATGTATCATTTTTAACTAGAGGTTAATGTTTGTTGACTCTCTTATTTTTCTTGAGGTGTAACATTCATAATTTTTTTTCGAAGAAGCAAGAGCTCTCAGGAGAGGGAGATAGAGAAAGAGAATCTTGAGCAGGTGGAACCGACAAGGGGCTCAATCCCACGACCCCGAGATCATGACCTGAGACGAAATAGTCGGATACTCAACCAACTGAGCCACCCAGGCGTCACAACATTCACAATTCTTTTTTTTTTTTTTTTTAAAGATTTTATTTATTTATTTGAGAGAGAGAGACAGTGAGAGAGCATGAGCGAGGAGAAGGTCAGAGAGCGAAGCAGACTCCCCATGGAGCTGGGAGCCTGATGTGGGACTCGATCCCGGGACTCCAGGATCACGCCCTGAGCCGGAGGCAGTCGTCCAACCAACTGCGCCACCCAGGCGTCCCAACATTCACAATTCTTAAAAGTGTACTTTGCAGTGTGGCACAAACCCCTGTCAAGTTATGAAATACTACCATCCTGGGGGGCGCTTGAGTGGCTTGGTTGTTAAGCATCTGCTTTTGGCTCAAGTCATGATCCCAGGGTTCTCGGATCAAGCCCCACCTCAGGCTCCCCGCTCAGTGGGGAGTCTGCTTCCTCTCCCACTCCCCCTGCTTTTACTCCCTCTCTCTCAAATAAATAAATAAAATCTTAAAAAAAAGACTACCATCTTGTGCAAAATTTCCTCATCCTCTTTCCCAATCCAATCCCAGAGGTAATCCATATTTTCATTTTTTCCTACCACATACTAATTTTACATGTTCTAGAAATTCATGTAAATGGAATAATATAGTGACTACTTTTCTGTGCTTGGCTTTTTTCTTTCATAAATTCCTTTTGAGATTTGTCCATTTGATACATGTATCAATATTTCAGCACTTTTTATTGCAGAGTTCTATTCCAGTTTGTGAATATATTCTACTTTGTTTACCCAGTCTCCTACAGGTGGACAAGTGGATTATTTTTTTTTAAGATTTTTATTTATTTATTTGACACACAGAGATCACAAGTAGGCAGAGAGGCAGGCAGAGAGCCCGATGTGGGGCTCGGTCTGAGGACCCTGGGATCATGACCTGAGCTGAAGGCAGAGGCTTCTACCAACTGAGCCACCCAGGCGCCCCGGACAAGTGGATTATTTCTATTTCAGGACTATTATAAATAAACCATTTATTAACATTTATGTACAAGTCTGTGGAGTTCTATTTTCACTTTTCTTGACCAAGTATTTAAGCGTATAAACGCTGATATATAGGGGGAGGAGTATTTTTAGTTTTCTGAAAAATTGACGGGCCTTTTTCAAAAGTGTTACAAATGTTTCCTCTGCCGCCAACAATGGATGGCAGTTCTCTGACTGTTCAGCATTTTCACAAACCATGGCAGTTGTCAGTTTTCCTGTACTTTTCAGCCATTGTGGGGGGGGGTATTGTGTTATCTGGAGGTTTGAATTTGCATTTTCTTGATGCCTGATGCTATTTATGTATCAACTGTTTCCTCTTTATTTTCTCTTTTCCTTTTTAAAAGATTTTATGTACTTATTTGACAGAGAGAGACACAGTGAGAGAGGGAACTCAAGCAGGGGGAGTGAGAGAGGGAGAAACAGCCTTCCTGCCGTGCAGGGATCCCGATGTGGGGCTCGAACCCAGGACCCTGGGATCATGACCTGAGCCAAAGGTAGATTCTTAATGCCTGAGCCCCCCAGGTTCCCCTCTCTGTCTCTTTAAAGATTTTATTTATTTGAGTAAAAGGGAGCATGAGAGGGGAGAGGGTCAGAAGGAGAAGCAGACTCCCTACTGAGCAGGGAGCCTGATGTGGGACTCGATCCCACGATTCTGGGATCATGACCTGAGCTGAAGACAGTCACTTAACCAACTGAGCCACCCAGGTGCCTTCCTCTTTATTTTCTAATATATTATTGTATGTTCAATAAGATCCAGTTTGAAGTCAAATTCTAATGGCTCTTGGTAATATGTATACATAATCAAGATCTAGAACAATGCTACTTGATACAAAAATTTAATTATGTTGCATTTAATACAAGCATTTAAATGCTTTCTTACACAATAGGTCTGCCTTTTGGAACATTCGTATAAATGAAATACTTTTCATTTTGCTTTTTTCACTTAGGGTAAGGCATTTGAGATTCACTTAACGTTATTGCAATATCAGTTCTTGATTCTTCTCTGTTGCTGTATTGCATTCCATGGTATGATATTGCATAATTGACGTACTTTTCTGCAGGTTTTGGACATTTGATTTGCCTTCATTTTGATGCTATTATGAATAATTTGCTGTGAACATTTTTATGTACAGTTTTGCATCGACGTATATTCTCATTTTTCTTCGGTAAACATTTAGCAGTAGTATTGCTGGGTCATAGAGTACACACAAATTTAACTTTAGGAAGTACTACCACAGTGTTTCCAAAGTGCCTCAACTATGTGCATTCACACCAGCAATGGATGAGAGTTCTACTTTCTCTACAGACTCAACAGTTGACAATTTCAGCCTTTTTAATTTTTTATTTATTTTTGTATTACTGAAGTATTACTGAGATACAATGTAAATGTGAGTTTCAGGTATACATCATTGATTTGACAATTACAGACAGGACTCTGTGCTCACCACAGTTAGTGGCGTTACCTTCTGTCACCGTACGATGTTTATTTAGTATTGACTATTTTCCCTATGCTGTACTTTGTGTCTTTGTGACTTACTAATTTTGGAACTGAAGTTTGTACTTCCCATTCTGTTTTGCCCACCCCGCCCACTCTCCTCTCGTCAAGCAGTGGTTTGGCTTCAGTATTTAGAAGTCTGTTTTGGTTCTTTTTTTGATCATTGGTCTTGTTCTTTAGATTCCATAAGTAAGTGAAATTGTACAATATTTGTCTTTCTCCGTCAGTCTTAAATGTTGCCCTTTCTGGTGTGCGTGAAGTGGTATTGAATTTTTATTTTAACTTGTTTATCTGATGACTGTTGAGGTGGAACATCTTTTTAGAAGTTTTATGGATTGTGTGTATGTCTTTTGTTAAGTATCTGCAGATTTCTCTTATTTATTGTGTTGTTTATCTTAGTTGTACGAGTTCTTTGTACATTCTGAATACAGTCATCTGGTTGTATATGTGTCGTGGGACAATTTTCTCAAAGTTTGTCACCTGTATTTTTGTTAACTGTGTCTTTTGAATAGCAAATTTTTTTATCCTGAATAGCTCCATTTCATTAAATTGTTCCTTTATTTTTTGTTCTTTGGTGTGCTGTTTAATGAATATGTGACTTAAGGTCTCCATGATTTTATTCTGTATTTTCTTAATATAAATTTAATGATGTTTCTTGTTGCAGTTCGTACCATGACCCATTTTGAGTTCATTTTGAGTATGACCTGAGGTAAAGGTGGATGTTCATTTTTTATCTGTATGATAGCTAATTTTTGCAGTACCATTAGTTGAGAAGGTTATCTTTTATTTTTTTACTAAAGATTTTATTTAAGAGCTAGAGCTAGAGCGTGAGCAGGGAGGAGAATGAGAAGGAGCCCCCCGCTGAGCCGGGAGCCCGATGCGGGCTCGATCCCAGGATCCTGGGATCATGACCTGAGCCGAAGGCAGGTGCGTAACCACCTCGGCCACCCAGGCGCCCCTCCATTCACTTCTTTTTTACTCTTCCTTTCAAATGTATTATTGCTTTTGTGCATTTTATATGCCTAAAATAGAATGGATAGTGTTTTTTAGGTTTTTTGATAATGGACAGGCATTGGTATCTATGTTGCTCTATACAATTCTTTTTAAATCAGAAGGAGTAGATGTGTATTTATTTTTTAAAAGATTTTGTTAATTTATTTGACAGAGATCACAAGTAGGCAGAGGCAGGTGGAGAGAGAGGGGGAAGCAGGCTCCCCGCTGAGCAGAGAGCCTGATGTGGGACTTGATCCCAGGACCCTGAGATCATGACCTGAGCCGAAGGCAGGGGCTTTAACCCACTGAGCCACCCAGATGCCTGAAGACTTGTATTTATAGTGTCTTTATAATTAAATAATTTCATCAATTCTTTTTTTTAATGTGGATTTGAATTAGCCTTTCTTTTTTAAGATTTTATTTATTTATTTGACAGATCACAAGTAGGCAGAGAGGCAGGCGGGGGTGGGGTGGGAAGCAGGCTCCCTGCCGAGCAGAGATCCCTTCTCGGGGCTCGATCCCAGGACCCTGAGCTCATGACCTGAGCCAAAGGCAGAGGCTTAACCCACTGAGCCACCCAGGTGCCCCCTGAATTAGCCTTTTTTTTTTTAAAGATTTTATTTATTTATTTGACAGGGAGAAATCACAAGTAGATGGAGAGGCAGGCAGAGAGAGAGAGAGAGGGAAGCAGGCTCCCTGCCGAGCAGAGAGCCTGATGTGGGACTCGATCCCAGGACCCTGAGATCATGACCTGAGCCGAAGGCAGCGGCTTAACCCACTGAGCCACCCAGGCACCCCTGAATTAGCCTTTTGAAACACTTTCTTTATTTCAGGTTGAAAAGCTTCCTTTAGTATTTCTTGTAAGGTGGAATCACTAGCAACATCCTTGGTTTTTGTGTATCAGGGAATGACTTTATTTTGCCTTCATTTTTTTCTGCAAGATTGTTTCACTGGATATAAAATGTTCAATAAGCAATTACTTTTTCTTTCAGTGATTTGAACAGGACATCCAGTGCCTTCTGGTTTCCATTGTTTCTGCTGGTAAGTCAGCCATTATTCTTTTTTTTTTTTAAAGATTTTATTTATTTATTTAAGGGAGAGACAATGAGAGAGAACATGAGCGAGGAGAAAGTCAGAGGGAGAAGCAGACTCCTCACGGAGCTGGGAGCCTGATATGGGACTCGATCCCGGGACTCCAGGATCATGACCTGAGCCGAAGGCAGTCGTTCAACCAACTGAGCCACCCAGGCACCCCAGCCATTATTCTTAATGGCATTGTTTTACCCTTGACCCATTACTTTCCTCTTGCAGGCTTCATGCTTTTGTCTTAATAATGTATTTCAGTATTTTCACAACAATGACCGTATAAGTGTCTCTCTCTACTTTTATTACCTATAGTCCATTTGAGGGTTTTTTGGTGTTTAAATTTACATTTCTCATGAGATTTGGGAAAAAAAAAAACCCTTTTAGTTGTTATTTCTTTGAATATTTTTTCTGCTCTTTTCCTTCCTTCTCTCCCATCCCCAGTACACTTAAATTGATGGTCTTAATGGTGTCCAACATCACTCTGAGACTCAGTTTACTACTTCTGCGGTTGTTTGTTTTGGTTGACATGTTGGATATTCCCTATCCATTCATCATATCATTCCTGTCACTCCTGTCATTCCCTATCCCTCTCTATTCATGGTAGCTGGTGGCTTTTTTCCTGCCAGTTCAATTCTGTTGTTAATTCCACATGGTGAAATTTTCACTTCAGTTATTACAATTTTCAATTCTTTCTATGTGGCTTTTAAAAAAAGCAGTGCCTGTCTCTTTGCTTGCTGTATTCGATGGCACATCACCATTATAGCCTCCTTTACCTAATTAAGTCTGATTGTTGTTATTGCTTTGGACATACGTGTAATGTCTTCTCTTCCTTAAAGCCTCCGTCTCTTTCTAGACACAGTAGTGGGCTCTCTGACCCATAGTTTGTTGTCTGTCTGCTTTCATTCTTGTGTGGCCATCAGGCTTTATCTTTGTATGTTTTGTGATGTTTTTGTGAACAACCGAACTCTGGATTTCTACCCCCATGTCTTGTTTTTATTGTTTTCTTTTTTTATTATTATTATCTTAGTGATGGGGCTGGCCTGTCTCAGAGAATTACATTTCCCCTTCAATGTAAAGCCTTTGATGTTGCTTCCCAGAGGCTGAAGATTCGGGACTGCCCGGAGTTACCTTGGAATGATAGTGGTTTTAGCGAGGCTCTCATTGTCTTGGTCTTTCCCGATTTCTCTGTTGAGCTCGCTGCCTAATTTGGTATCACAGCCATTCATTAGGCTTCACTAATTGCCCGCTGATTGCACTATTATTTTTAACAATGCCCCCGGGCATAAAATGCTCTGAAGTCTGACCCAGTTAAAATCAGGCAGGGATAATTTTTGAGGCCTATCTTTGAGGTTTGCTTTGATGCCAAGAGGGCTTTTCTTACCTGTCCCTTTGGCTTCATTCTCTTTCTTAAAGTAGCTGGTTTATGGTTTATTTTGTTGCTCTTAATTAAGAGGAACTTTTTGCCTTCTTTTTTTCTTATCACCAAAATCTCATTTGTTTTCAATAGCACCTTTAGTCTCTAATTTCCTCACACTCCTTTTTTTTTTTTTTTTTAAAGTCAGTTCCTTTAGGAAGAGCTTTGGATTTCTCTTTTCTTACACACTCCCTCTCGCTCTCTGCGTGGTGCCTGAGCTACTAATCTGGATACTGGGCAGGGTGTTAAACTGTTTTTTCTTTAAGATTACCCCTTCCAGTTGGAATGTACCCCAAGGAACAAACTAGGGAATGGGCAGTTTAGAGCCCCAGAATTCTCATACAAGGGTACCTAGAGTGGAATCTACATCATATGAGCGTGGGATGGTTGTAGGAACGGAGCCTCTGATCCGCGACTGCGCTCATGAAGACTCAGGACCTCTTCATCTTGGAATGGGAATGACAAGTGCAGAAAACCTGCCCTTTCGTGTAAGTATCTTACTAGTTGTTGGCCATCTGAGAGGAGAGTTTGTTGTAGTCACAGTCCGTGAGAACTGAGGCTCCATCAACACAAGATGGGGACGAGTGAGGAAGTGCAATGTGGCGCACGCGTCATCGACTCTTGCCATCTTCCTACAGTTTAGTACATTTAACTGGAATAAACGTGTCTTAATTTGACGAATGCAGTTAAGACAGTTTCCGGAGACAGTTCTTCAAAATTGTGTTTGCTGGGATACCTGGGTGGCTCAGTTGAATAAGCATCTGTCTTTGGCTCAGGTCATGATCCTGGGGTCCTGGGATCGAGCCCTACCTCGGGCCCCCTGCTTTGCAAGGAGTCTCTTTGTCCCTCTGCCTGCCCCTGCTTGTGCTCTCCCTCTCTCTCCCTCTGACAGTTAAGTAAAATTTTTAGAAAAAATAGATTAAAAAAATAAAATAGTTTTTGCCACTGATGCCTCTTTCTCTGGCTAGTAAGCTTGCAAAGCTCCTCATGCTGCCATGCCAGAATTGAAACTCCTGCATTGCTCTCAGTTTTCCAGGATTATGTTTATTAACTTTACCTGTTATTCCTATAGTTGAACATTAACCTAACTTTATCCATTTCTCTAGGTTTATTAATAGTATTAAAATAGCTGTTTGATGCATTGTGATATTTATAAATGTCAAATCCCAATTTATCTTGTAGGTGCTGTGTGTGTGTGTGTGTGTGTGTGTTTGTCATATTGTGGAAGTCAAACAGCAGTGTCTTGTTCTATATTTTGTCTGTGAGGTACGCCTGGGTAGCTCAGTTGGTTGGAGGACTGCCTTTGGCTCAGGTCATAATCCAGGAGTCCCGGGATCACAGTCCTGCATCGGGCTCCCAGCTCCATGGGGAGTCTGCTTCTCTCTCTGACCTTCTCGCTCATGCTCTCTCTTACTGTCTCTCTCTCAAATAAATAAATAAAATCTTAAAAAAATATATTGTGGGGGCACCTGGGTGGCTCAGTGGGTTAAAACCTCTGCCTTTGGCTCAGGTCATGATCCCAGGGTCCTGGGATCAAGCCCCACATTGGGCTCTCTGCTCAGCGGGGAGCCTGCTTCCTCCCCTCTCTCTCTGCCTGCCTCTCTGCCTACTTGTGGTCTCTGTCTGTCAAATAAACAAATAAAATATTAAAAAAATATTGTATCTGTGATCTGGCCCATAGATGAACATGTTCGTGTATACATCGGGTCAGGTCTTTCAGTCTTGTGCTTGCAGTTGAAAAGTATAGACTTTTTTAAAGGATTATTACTGTGCTCAAAAAATCTACAGTTAAATGCAAAGATATTTAGTTATTTATTAGGGTGAAACCTAGTGCTCAGTTCTTGCTCAGTGAACATTCGGGTTCCAAGGAGGAGCCAAACATGTTATCCATTAATGTGCATTCTTAGAATTTAAGCCATTATTTTAATGACCTTTTGAATTTGTCTTGTTATTTTTCATTTTAAGTATTTGTCACATCAGGTTCCTCATCTTCTGTGTGCATGACCTCTCTGACGTGGTAACACCTGTGGTAAATATTTCCTATCACTTTTGTGAATACGAAATTGGAAAACACATGTAAATACGCAGAGCAGAGTGTTTGACCTTTCCAGAAGCAATATGTAATTGTAAATGTTATTTGGTAATGTCACCCAAAAAATGTTCTATCCAAGTATTTTTTCACACTTTTGAATATACTCATTTAAATATTTTTTGATAAAAGGAAAGTATAATTATTGTCAATGAAAACAGATACACGGAAAGTGATGACGTCAGTCACCATTGTCCTTGGTTCACACACAGCCTCCCTCACAAGTGCCCACCCCAAGCCGTGTCCACAGCCTCGCATTTGTTCAAGCTCACCCATACTCGTGATTGACCTTGTGCTTTCGTTACTTTACTCTTTTGTAGACCTAGAGTGAAGTTGCTTTTCATTTTTGCTCACCTCAGGGAAACAAAATTATAGTATATCTGTTCTTCCGGAAATAGTCTCTCTGCTCAAATACGTTACCCATTTTATTCTTCTAGAACACATGTTGTTCCTATATTGCAAACTAATATTTAACTGTGTTAAAGCCTCCTATATAAAAATTTCCCGACAGAATTCTTCTTATAAATTTGGTCCTTTGATGCATCTTTTTAAATTAGCTTTGCCGTTATGACAGAGTGCCTTACCACTTCGTGATGGTATAGAAGTTTTTATATTTTATTTAAGTTTTGAGGTCAGCCTGGTTAATCTCACCAACTTGTATTTGCTCTTAACCTGGAATAAAACTTTGCCAAATACCAAGAGAGTTGAACTTTTTTTCCTCCCCCTATATCCTTGACCTAAAATTGTAAACATTTCCAGGAAGATGAACATTTTTGGCAGCATCATATCTTTCCATACCTGAATATTGCTATGTATATTTGGTATGAAGTTTTAATTGACATAATATGGGCCCTGAGTTATTTTTGATAATTTTATTGCTTGGTAATTTTACTTTTTTACTTTCTTTGGTCTGTGGGGTGTTTTGTCATTGTATGTGCTAGTTGATTATCTTTGCAGTACCTGGAAGCTATCAAGTTGATGTTTATTGTTCTGAAAATCTTTCATATATATACAGTGTGTATATATATATAAACACACCCCAAGATTTTTGATGTCATTCTCCCCTTTCTTTTAAACTAGCAAAGCTTGAGCACAGCATATGTATCATGCAGCAAACTGATGTTGGAACGGCGAGTGTGAACGTGAGGACACAGGCTCTTGCTGTCCAAGCACTTACATGGTGACAGGTGGGCATTTGGCTTTTTATTACGAATGGAACATTGAAAGAATTTTCGTTAAGTATGGAAATAATGTGTAAATATAGTTGCTCATTTCACTCTTGCTCTTGAGTTTCTCAGAGTAGTTGTGTACAATGATTTGTTGAATTCTCATGAGAAATCCGAGGTATGGTATTAAAAGTGTCCACAGCTCAGGATCTTGTTATGAGTTAATATGGTGAGCCACAATGCTTGCTACATGCATTCCAGCTGTCACGTAAGTACGCATTAGGTTGTGAATCACGATTGTTAGAGGTCAGAAAAGCAGAAACTGTTCCTCGAGATGGGAAAACTAGGAGCCTCCTTCATCTGTTAGATCACTCATGTATGCATCCCATAACAAGGGAATACCCTGAGTATGTTTGCATGTTTTAAATGTAATTTGTTTTCGGGGCACCTGGGTAGCTCAGTGGGTTAAAGCCTCTGCTTTCAGCTCGGGTCATGGTCTCAGGGTCCTGGGATCGAGCCCCACATCGGGCTCTCTGCTCAGCGGGGACCCTGATTCTCCCTCTCCCTCTGCCTGCCTCTTTGCCTACTACTTGTGCTCTCTGCCTGTCAAATGAATAACTAGAAAATTTTTTTTAAAAAATGTAATTTGTTTTCTGTTAATAATTAACATTTTTTCAACCTCGTGCATAACATGGGGGAATGATCCACAATGAAGCCTGGTGATGGGTATTGAGGAGGACACGTGTTGCATGGAGCACTTGGTGTGGTGCATAAACAATGAATCTTGGGACACTAAAAATATAAAATAATTTTTTTTCATTAAAAAATCTGAAAAATCAATGTTTTCCTGAAAGTTCTCCAATTCATACCCAGTTTTTAACCCAATAACTGCCTCATTCATAAATTTAACAGCGCATTTATACTTAAATGAACACCTATTTAAACCGTAGTGTGGAGTTGTTTTCCACATTACGATAATTTGTTCTGTAGCATCTTCTTTCTTAAAAAATACCGCAGTAGCATTGTTGAGGATCTCTCCCTCTTCCCATTTCCCTAAGATCACAAGTCACCTGTTCCACTGACTAAGCCAGCCAGATGCCACCATTTAACTTTTTTAAACTTTCTAAATTTTTAAATTATTTTTTATAATTTTTAAAAAGTTTATTTACCCATTTGACAGAGAGACACAGTGAGAGAGGGAACAAAAGCAGGGGGAGTGGGAGAAGGAAAAGCAGGCTCCCCACCGAGTAGGGATCCCAATGCAGGGCTTAATCCCAGGACCCTAGGATCATGACCTGAGCCGAAGGCAAAAGCTTAACAACTGAGCCACTCAGATGCCCCTAAATTTTTATTTTAGAGCGAGCATGTTGAGGGGACGGGGAGAGGGAGAGGGATGGAATCTCAAGCAGGCTTCCTGCTGAGCCCAGAGCCTGTCGGGTCTTGATCTCAGGACCCTGAATCATAACTCCAGCCAAAACCAAGAATTGGACACTCAACCAACCTAGCCACCCAGACACCCCAACTTTAAGTAGGCTCCATGCCCAGCCTGGAACCCATCGCTTGACTTGAATTCATGACCCTGAGATCAAGACCTGAGCTGAGATCGAGAGTTGGGTGCTTGACTGAGCCACCCAGGTGCCCCAACTTTTGAAAACTGTTTTGTGGTTCCTCTTCCATTGTCTCAATAGGCAGCCATAAAACAAAGGCACATAATGGCTTTGATTGCATTAAGGCTCCTTCCACTCTTCCGGAACTTGGCTGTGGAGTCTGTCCCCTCCTTTGAGCTCTATGTGGAGAGAGTTTGACCAGCTTCTCCAGATTTGCAGGCCGATGTCTGAAACCAAACTTATGAGAGCCCTTTAGATCTCTAGCTGCTCTGGACTCTCCTCAGATTGTCCCAGCAGAGTCAACCTCAGGCCTTTGCACTTACTGGTCCTTCTCCCTGAATTCTTATTCTCCGCATCCATATTAGTTTGGTTGACTCCTTCAACTCCTGCAAATTTTTGCCCAAGTGTCACCACCTCAGACAGGCCTGTGCTGACCTCTTAATTCAGCATCCTGGTCCCTGTCCTTGGCTCTCCCACGCCCCTTACCCTGCCCCACATTTTCTGATTTCATGCCACCTGTCACATTTTAGCATGGTTTATCATTTGCTCACTCTGTCTTCTCAAGTGCACAACTGTCCCAGTTCGCCTGGGACTTGGGAATGTTCCCAGGGTGTGCGACATTTCAGTTTTAATACTGAGAAAGTCACAGCAAACGGAGATGAATTGGCCACCTTGCTTCCTTGTCTTTCTCCTGCCATTTCACAACTACGGAGATCTCCGTTTTGTTCCGTGATTTATCCCACACATCGACAACAGTGCTTCACACATAGGAGGCAGTTAATAAATCTTCACTGAATGAAGGAAGGAATGAAGAATAAGAATTACAGGGCTTCCATCCGGTAGCTAGGCACGTAGATTCTAAATGGACCTGCTCTATGTTCCTTTTGGAGGGTAGAATCAAAAGTGAATAAGACAATAATTACTAAAGTTTCTAAGTCACTTTTTAGTTCACATACGTATTATTTCCTCAGATCTTGCTTTACTTAATCTTAGTGACTGTCCTACAGCATGGAATGAATAATACCATTATGGCTTCCAATGTTTGCGAGTGTAGAAAGAATTTCTTCCCATAAGGGCATTTTCTCCCACCGACACTAGAGTAACTAAGCATTCCGCAAATGTTCCTAACTTCATAATGATTGCTCCCGATGTTAATTTTTTTTATTACTTTGGTAGTCATTGTCCTTTCCTTTGGAATGGGAAATTTGAGTCTTAGCGAAGATTGCTGACTTGCATAAAGTCACAAAACAAGTGAATGACTGATGCTAATGTTTTTAAAGATATTTGGTCAATTTAAATGCAACCAAGGAAAGATTGCTCTTTTTACTTCTTTTTTCCCATTTTATTGAGGTATACTCATTATACAAAGCAATTGGACATCTTGTATACATTTGCATTGTATGTAGTGAAGTTGTCATTCATTTCCCCACCCTGCTTCACACCGCAGAAATGCCAGATTGGACCAGCACCATTAAATAATTAATTTTGCTGTAGTGTTAGCTTTTTATGGTAATGTTCCAATACTATACTGTTTTAATTAGTGGTCCATTTAATACTCCTTATTACCCTTTTTTGAAGGTTTCTTTATATAATCTCACCTACTGAAGGCTTAAAGCTAACATTTAACCTCACTTTTTAAATTTCTAATAATATTTGGCTTTTTAATTTATTTGCTATGAGAGTATTTTTGAGAAACCACTTAATAACAACAGTTTTTCTACATTTGTGTCTTTGGTGGTATGTCCTCCAAAGCTGTCCTTATAAATCCCTTAGAGAAGTTTTGTTACTTTCTTTATATAAGGCCTGAATCAGTCTTTCTAAGTGTATTGGTGAGTGATCCCTTGCTGTTGTGAATTAGTTGTGAATGAGGTTATTGTTAGAAAATATTGGTATATAGTGAAAGTGGCGGTTCTGGTTCTTAGTGCTCAACTTACTAATATGTTCAACACTGTTTAAAGTCTTGGTTCGTTTGTTTTTCACATGTTATTTATTTATTTACTTATTTATTTAAAAGATTTTATTTATTTATTTGACAGAGAGAGATCACGAGTAGGCAGAGAGAGGAGGAAGCAGGCTCCCCGCTGAGCAGAGAGCCCGATGCAGGACTCGATCCCAGGACCCTGAGATCATGACCTGAGCCGAAGGCAGAGGCTTCAACCCACTGAGCCACCCAGGTGCCCTCACATGTTATTTAAAACATAAAAAATACTTATATGCTTGTAGCAAAATGAAAATTAAGCATCATTTTCCATTGTCTAGATGGACAGATCTTACACATCATGCACAGAGTGTCAATGGCTGTGCCTTATTAGGCTCATGAACCCTCTGAAAAATAAATTGATATGTGTGATCATACATTTTTGGAATAGACAGATCATAGATTTCTTCAGATCCCCACGTGTGTCTGTAAATCAAAAAAAATGGAGGAGTCTGTATATATAAAATGTATTAAATGCCTTTAAAATATATACAGGGGTCCCCGCCAGCCTAGTCAGTAGAGCATATGAGTCTGGATCTCAGAGTCATGAGTTCAAGCCCCATGTTGGGCACACGGCTTACTTAAAAAATTTTGGTGGGGGTGCCTGGATGGTTCAGCCAGTTAAGCATTTGCATTCTGCTCAGGTTATAATCTCAGGGTCCTGCTCAGTGGGGAGTCTGCTTCTCCCTGTCAAATAAATAAAATCTTTAAGAAATATATTTGGAAATAAAAATTAAGATATATACATACATCATCTTTTAGAATAGATCTCTCTAACCCATTCATCTGTGTATTTTTTCAAATACAGTCAGACTTGACATTTTCCTCCTAAATAGCTAATATTCAGAGCAAACTTCTAGGAACCAATTTTGTGGTGTTAATTTCATCCTTCTCTTCAAGTTGTTCCTCGCTGTCCCCGTTCTGATGGGCCTTTGAAGAGCGGCAGCCCGCCAGCCCCACGCCGGTCTGCCGCTCTTTATTCCAAGTGACTCTTGAGTCTCTCTGGCATATTTAACATGTTCCAACCTAGTTCTATTGTTACTTTGTTTTCTTCTTTCCTTCTCGTATCCTCCCTGTACACAACATAGAGCCAAAAGTGCAGTAGAGAGGTATTCATTTCTGTTTTGTTCACAGATGGTAACTGTGTGCCAGTGGTAACTCATGGCACATGGTGAGGTGTTCGTTAAGTTGCTGGGTGAAAATAAATGAGGAATGGTTTTTAACAATAGAAGCAAACTTAGCTAGTGAGAAAGATTGCACCGAGTACTCACATACTGATGAGTGGGCATGCAGATACTAAATAAGACAGGAGATAATAGTTAGATGCTTTATGTGTGGGATCGTTAGCCAAGATAACATCATTTTTTATGCTTCTGAGTAGCTTTTAAACTTACTGAAGTTTTTCCATATGTGGAATCATGATTAAAATTGAACATTAGGGGGCGCCGGGGTGGCTCAGTCAATTAACCATCTGACTCCTGATTTTGGTTCAGGTGGTGGTTTGAGTCAGGATCTGGAGCCCTGCCTCAGGCTCCACGCTCAGCAGCGAACCCGGGGCCTCTCCCTCTCCCCCTGCCCCTCTCCACACTCGCTCTCTCCCTTCCTCTCTTCTCTCTCTCTCTCTCTCAAATAAATAAACGTTTAAAAAAATTAACATGAATCTTATGACATAGAATTAACTGTGGTATCTGGCTCTTAGGTCTGTTATAAGATAGTATAAAAAGACATTTCCCCACTTCCTGACCTGGGAGCAGACCTCCAGTGAATATTAATGATTTTGTAAGTCATTCTTAATATTGCAGTTATCACTGTTATTAAAGGCAGTTGTTTCATTCTTCATTCTAGATAGGAAGTGTGTGCTCAGGATAAATGATGTGTTTAAGCATACAAAGCCAAGAGAGTGGCTGTGTTTTCATTCATTTTAAAAAATATGAATGCTCTTTGTCAATATTTTTAATATTAAAAGTAATTGTTTGTCAGTTTACCTAAGGAAACAGCTTACGGATATAAATTGGCAAATCCGTAATAGACCAAAACCCAAGCCATTCCATACCTTTCTCATTATCTATATCAAACTTGTGCTCCACCTCCCTTTATGCACAAAAATAGACAATAACATACACACATAGACACACTATGTATACTTTCTTGTTTCTTATACATCTTACAGGATCAGAATCATTTTATCAAATCTGTGGTAATACTGTACTACACATTTCCCTAGAAATTGGCTTTCTCCTTGGATATATTTTCATACGCATTCCTCTAGGTCATCATATACTTATGGTTTTAGATTTTAAAATTCAAGTCAAATGCAAATGAGATTCATTAAGTGGAAGATTTCCCTAAAAAAAAAAAAAAAGATTTTCCCTAAAAGAGCCAGCGTGCATAACCATGAAAGAATAACTTTCTGTTGTTGAAAGCCATGCAAGCTTGTGGTACTTTGTTATAGTAGCCCTAGGAAAATAATACGCTGGCCTTCAGGAGCTTGCTTAAGTTGTTAATTCTCACTAATGTGCGTATATATACACACATATGTGAGTGTGTGTGTATTTAAAGATCTTACTTATTTTGGAGAGAGTTCTGCGTGTGTACGAGGTGGGGTGGCAGACTTCATACTGAGTGTGAGCCCAACACGGGGCTCGATCCCACGACCCTGAGATCATGACCTGAGCTGAAATCAGGAGTTGGATGCTTAACCAACTGAGCCACCCTGGCACCCCTCACTAATTGGTTTTTACAGGTAGAGTTTTCACATCTGTTTGTCAAGTTATCAAAAATTTCCTGTGGGAATTTTAATCTGATTACCTCAAAATTGCAAATAAAATTGAGAAAATTTAGTATCTCCAAAATAGCAACTTTGTATTTGAGAGCATACCTATGTGTCTATAATTTAAACCCTTTATACTATATAATAAAGTTTTGGATTTTAATTGTAGATTCTGAAATTTTCTTAATATGTACTAACCGCATTTTGTGTTTCTTTTTCTTTTCTGCTTCTACCTCTTTCTGTAATGTAAGGACTATTGATATTTTAAAATTTATACCTTTGGTCCATTTTCTAAAGAATATATTTTGTATTCTCACATTTCTGCATTGGACTATTCTTTCTTCCTTTCTTCCAGCTTTACTGAGATATGTTTGGCAAATAAAATTCTATTTAAGGAGTCCATGGTGGCGTACATATTGTGGGGTGAATATCACTGTTGAGAAAATTGACATGTCCATTCCCTCACATAGTTACCATTTTGTGTGTGTGTGTGAGAACACTTAAGAATTAATGTTGTGCATGGGAGACATTTATTTTAAGTATTAAATGAGCTAACCCATTGACCTTTAAATAAGAATTTAAGTGTTACTAATCTTCATTATTTTAAGTAAAGATTCATAGTGTCAAATGCAACTTGGGTGCAAGGAATTAAATTTGTTACAATTCTTCCTCCATGACATGCTGTCCGTATTCATCCACACCTGCCCTGCTTTTATTTACTTAGTTGTAATAATGTAGAAACACAAGTCTGTCACTGAAAATCAGAGCCATGCGCACTAACTCCGTGTGCACCCTAGGAGCTCCTGCCCTCGCCTCCCTCCAGTGGGGGTTGTCATCACTGATTTCTGTTCAGCACTCCCTCGCCTCCTTGTCTCTTGCTGTGTGTAATCTTCTTTTTTTTTTCATTTTGTTAGAAGTTTTATCCTCATTTTTGTGTGCTGGTGTGGTTTATTACAGTTGACAACTATGGAGCATTCTGCTGGGTCTCTTTACCACTAATTTCACTGAGGCTTTGGGTGATGAACTTGGGTTTTGCTATTGTGAGAAGGGCTGCTGTGAACAGCCTGATGCTGCCTGCTCTAATGAATAAAAGTTTCTCCCGGGACTTCCCTAGGAGGGAAGTAGGTGGGCTCCAGGTTAAGTAAATGTTCGGCTTCAGGTGGTAATGCTAAATCATTTCCCAGATTACCTCCACTAAGTCACACTCCGAGCAGCAGCGAAGGAGATGCTGTGAATTGACTTCAGCCCAGCACTAGGTGTCGTCGGTCCTTTAAAATTTTGCTACTGAGATATAGGTAGAAGGTACCCCCTTGGGGTCTTGATTTGCATTTCTCTGATTAATAATGACATGGAACACTCCTTCATAATTTCCTTGTTATTAATACTATGAATGAATATATTACCATCAGAATATCTTTGCTGGGCGCCTGGGTGGCTCAGTGGGTTAAGCCGCTGCCTTCGGCTCAGGTCATGATCTCGGGGTTTTGGGATCAAGTCCCACATCGGGCTCTCTGCTCAGCAGGGAGCCTGCTTCCTCCTTTCTCTCTCTACCTGCCTCTCTGCCTATTTGTGATCTCTCTCTGTCAAATAAATGAATAAAATCTTTTAAAAAAATATCTTTGCTGTAAGGTTTTGGTTTTTTTGCAGTGAGTTGTTATTCAGTGTGAGTTTTCTTCTACTCCCTAGTTTCTAAGAGTGCTATTAGGAATGAATCTTTATGCTCATTAGCTGCCTTTATTATGAGAGTCCATTCTGATTTCCTACCTTGCCAAGGTTCAGAGCCATACTCCTCTCCTACTCACTGTTGCAAGAACCCAAGGCTTTAAGATTACCCAGCGTGGCTGGGCCTTCCCACCATTCACGTCTTCATCTTCATTTACCCTTCCAGTTATTTCCTCTTCGTGGATTTGGACCCCTACTTTATTATGAACTCAACTCTACATTCCAAAGGATTTTTGTTGGGGTGCCTGTGTGGTTGAGTGTCCGACTCTTTATTTCGGCCCAGGTTCATGCTCTCAGATTCAGGAGACCGAGCCCCGTGTTGGGCTCTGTGCTCAGTGAGGAGTCTGCTTGAGATTCTCCCTCGCTCCCCCTCCACCTCTCCTGTTGTCCCTACTTCCTCTTGTGCTCTCTATTGCTTTCTAGAATCATTAGAATATTTTCTTTACATTTTTAAAACATTTTATTTATTTATTTGACACAGAGAGACACAGTGAGAGAGGGAACACAGCAGGGTGAGTCAGAGAGGGAGAAGCAGGCCTCCCCCTGAGCAGGGAACCCGATGCGGGGCTCCATCCCATGACCCTGGGATCATGACCTGAGCTGCAGGTAGCCACTTAACGGCTGAGCCACCCAGGCACCCCTAAAATAATTAAAATCTTTTTTTTTAAAGATTTTATTTATTTATTTGACAGAGAGAAATCACAAGTAGGCAGAGAGGCAGGCAGAGAGAGAGAGAGGGTAGCAGGATCCCCGCTGAGCAGAGAGCCTGATGCGGGACTTGATCCCAGGACTCTGAGATCATGACCTGAGCCGAAGGCAGCGGCTTAACCCACTGAGCCACCCAGGTGCTTTAAAAAAGATTTTTGTTATATTTTCTCCATATTTCTAACTTTGTAAGATCAGTCTATCTTCAGGTTAAATATCTGCATCAGTGATTCTCAAACTTAAAATGTGACTGAATTGCCTGGGGATTTTGGTAAAAATGCAGATTTTCATTAAGTATCTCTTCTGATGAGCCCAAGACTCAATTTGAACATGTTCTCAGGGATTGCCTGTGATGCTAGTCCTTGAACCACACTTGAAGTAGCAAGCTCCTACCTTGACTGGCATAATGGTGGAAACAGGATTCCAGAATCCATTTTCCCACCTGGCCTCTCAAAAAAAAACAGGTCTGCAGTGATTTTTGTGATCAGCTCTCCTGCAGTTGCCCTGGAAGCAACATGAGAGTGAAAGTCACAACGAACTGGTGGGGAAGAATGACCGTTTTCAAGCTGCAGCTGAATCTTGGCTAAAAGGAATTTACTTAAAGCTCATGCATCCTAACAATGACCATTAGTTTTCTTTTCTTTTTTCTTTTGTTTTTAAGATTTTATTTATTTATTTGACAGACAGAGATCACAAGTAGGCAGAGAGGCAGGCAGAGAGAGAAGAGGAAGCAGGCTCCCCGCCGAGCAGAGAGCCCAATGCGGGGCTCTTTCCCAGGACCCTGGGATCATGACCTGAGCTGAAGGCAGAGGCTTCAACCCACTGAGCCACCCAGGCGCCCCCCGACCATTAGTTTTCAAATAGGAAGTTAACATGATGAGTAAATGTATATCTTTTAACATGAGATTGACTTTTTCCATATACATGCCTATAGTGCTGCCATAGCTTGATTTGCCAAGATAATTGGGATATATAATTGACTCATTCGATCCCCACAACAGATCTGGAGGCAGATGAAAGAACATCCTGAAACAGCCAAGGGTTTTCTGGTGGGTTAAATGGGGTGATGCTCGTAAAAGTAGTCGGAGCCTGACCTCTAAGTAATCACCCAGGATAGGTTATTTATGGTTTCAATGTTAAGTCCTTTGGTAACATTTAGAAAAGTTTTGTAGAGTACTTCATACACCACTAGAATAACTCTATATCATTAGTTTCTAGATAGGTTATGCTTATCTTTGCTGTCAGTAGATTGTCTTCAGGTGATCGTTACTGGTACAGCAGGGAAATGACTTGCATACTTTTTCTGACTATTCCTCTTTACATTAATACTTAATACATGTGCTTTTGTGTATATAATCTTAACTGTCATTAATGTACCATTAAAACAAAAGTTAAAAATGCTTCACCGTTCTAATTAGTAGCATGCACTGCCAACTAGAACAAATCAGATGGAACAATTGCCTTTTTTGATCTCTGTCCCTACCTGGCCATGCCATGTTTTAGACATAGTACATTTGCCTGAAGAATGGGACTTGGGCACTCCAGGAGAAAATATAAAAGGATAAACTTCACCAGAAATGCATGAAACTCAAATTCAGTACTGACCTTTGGATAAAAAATAGTGATTTTTTTTTTTTTTCGATTAGAAGATGAGAAAGGTAAACTTACTGCGCAGAATTACCCAGATTCAAAATTTTGGATGTAGGCTTCTACATTCAAAATAGGATGCTAGTATCTTCTCTATGATCATGATTTCTTAGATATCAATTCCTATTAATATGACGTCTTTTTTGAGCCTTATATTAAACTTTCCAAAAAACTGTTTTATTGCATTGGTTTCCTTGGTCCTCAAGGGAAATCTTTCGAGAGAGAAAGAATAGATACCTGTTTGGTAGGAATATAGTGAAACTAATGAAATAAATCACAGGAAATTGTTTAGCAAAATGCCTGATAAATAAGTCCGTATATATTTATTATTATATAATGTATTATATATTATTATTCTCATTTTAAGCCTGATCACCTTATGATATGTGTGGGAACTTCAGAGTTGAGAATATTCAGGGATTTCTTCAAGAAAAACACAAAATAAGCATCTCAAATTATGATTTTAATTTATATTTTAAAATAACAAAGCAGTATTTTGTCATGCTCAATTGGGAAATTATACAAAGGGAAGTTTTGAAAGTTTATATTTTCCCTTCATTCTTTATTATTTTAATTTTTTTCCTGATGGGAGTGTGTCTTTAATTTTTTTAAATTTAAATTCAATTAATTAAAATACAATGTATTATTGGTTTCAGAGGTACAGGTCTTCGATTCATCAGTGCTCATTACGGCACACACCTTCCCCAGTGTCCATCACCCAGTCACCCCAGCCACCCCAGCCATACTCACCCCCTTCCCTCCAGCAACCCTCAGTGTGTTTCCTGTGATTAAGAGTCTCTTATGGTTTATCTCCCTCTCTGGTTTTCATTTGTTTAAAGATGGAATCATTCTGCTTACATTTCTGCTGTCTTTTGCCCAACACAAATAGTTATATTTTACCATCCTTTTGCCAGTGCAGATAATAGACTATCAGTATCAAAAGCTTGGTTAATGCTTTAATAGTTTATCCTTTAGTTAAACATCATAGTAGTACAGGGTGGGATGTAACTGAATAACTTGTACATTTAACACAGTATTTTGACAAATTCATGTTGATAATTATGGTTCTTGACTAGTGCCATTTTTGAGGCACATCTATGGTTTAAATTTTCATAGTTTGATTAAAATAATATTTTGTACCATGACAAATCTCCTCCTCTGCTCTCTTCTCCGAAAGCTTTTCCTGACTTTTGAAATAAAATTGTACATATTTAAGGCATACAACTTGGTGACCTGTTAGACATAGTGAGATAATTACTACATTCAAGATGATAACATAACAGTGACTTCACATAGTTACCTTTTTTTTTGCTTTGTGGTAAGAGCACCTGAAATCTACTCTTAGCAAATTTCCTGTATCCAATATAGTACTATTAATTGTAGTCATCATGTTGTACATAAGATCTGTAGACTTACTCATCCAATATAAACACCATTTTGTAGTTTTGACCGACATTTCCCCATTTTCTTCACTTCCCCACCCCCTGCTAACTACCATTCTACTCTCTGCTTCCATGTATATGACATTTTTAGATTTCATGTATAAACGAGACTGAAAATTTTTCCTTATGTGTCTGGCTTATTTCAGTTAGCACAGTGTCCTCCATGTTCACTCATATTGTTGCAAATAATAGGATCTCCTGATTTCTTTTTCTGATAGATCCTTGTTGATGTAAAGAAATGCAGCTGAGATCTGTATGTTGATTTTGCATTTTGCGACTTTACTGAATTAGTGTTTTCTAACTCTGTGTGTGTGGGTGGGGGGACTTAGGAATTTCTACTTATAGAATCGTGTCATCTGCGAACAAATAATTTTACATCTTTCTTCCCAATATGGATAACTTCTATTCCTTTTTCTTGTTTCATTTCTCTTGCTAGTACCGCCAGGGCTAAGTGGCAATAGTGGCCATCTATGTCTCATACTAGATTTTAGAGGGAAACTTTTCAAATTTTTTGCCATTGATTATGATGTTAGCTGTGGGTTTCATAAATGGCCTTATTCATGCTGAGTAAATTTCCATTTATACTTTGTTTATAGTTCTTATTATGAACAGATGTTGGACTTTGTCGAAGTCTTTTTCTGAATCTTTTCAGATGATCTTGTGATACTTAGCTTTCATTCTGTTGTATGGTGTATCACATTAGTTGATTTGCATATGTTACAGCAATCTTGCATCCCATGTAAAAATCCTACTTAGCTATGGTGCATAATCTTTTTGATATGCTATTGAATTCAGTTTGCTAATATTCTGAGAATTTTTTGAATCTATATTCTTCAGAGATACTAGCCTGTAATTTTTTTTCTTGCTCTTTCTGAAACTTAGCTTTTAAAAACTCTTAGCAGTTTCTTCATGTAGAGTTACATCCTTTGAAGAATAATATATGGTTCTTAGTATTAAAATGTAATTATATTTGATGTATTCTCTAAAATATTCTGCATCATACTTTTCTTTGCTCCCAATACAAAGTATATGTTCTTACAGGTTAAGGTTTTAGATTTTAAAATTCATCAGCTATGTGGGAAGTATTTGCAAGTATACAGTAAATGTGGTTTTAACATTATTCCCTGTGACTGTGTTTCCACACAGCATTTGGACTGTTGATTCTGTTAAACTGTTCAGATCAGTTCTTGGTGCCATGATTGTTTTATGTATTAGAGCTTTAGAAGAAAATTTGAAGACAAAATCCTCCAAGTTTTGAAGGACTTCTTTATCGTTTTTCTTGTTACTCAAATGAAATTAATGTCATTTTTTTACTTAAGTAAAATCACCTTGAAACATTTAATATAATTAGCTTTACAGTATTCGATCTTCTAGAATCATAAGTATATACAGCTGTTTTCTGTGTTCAGAATAGTTTGGAAGTTCTTTTTTTTTTTTTTAAAGATTTTATTTATTTATTTGACAGAGAAATCACAAGCAGACGGAGAGGCAGGCAGAGAGAGAGAGAGGGAAGCAGGCTCCCTGCCGAGCAGAGAACCCGATGCGGGACTCGATCCCAGGACCCTGAGATCATGACCTGAGCCGAAGGCAGCGGCTTAACCCACTGAGCCACCCAGGCGCCCCTGGAAGTTCTTTTTTTAAGGAATCCTGACCAATCCTTGCTAATTTGTTTCCTAGTTATTTCACTTAAAATTTTTCTTCAGCTGGGAAGACTTTTTCCTTTTTTTTTTTTTTAAATAAAGATTTATTTCTCAGAGCACAAGCAAGGGGAGCAGCAGTCAAATGGAGAAGCAGACTCCCCACTGAGCAGGGAGCCCTGGGACTCCATCCCAGGACCCTGGGAGCATGACCTGAGCTGAAGGCAGATGCTTAACTGACTGAGCCACCCAGGCGCCCAGCCATAATCTTTTCTATAACTTGCACGGCAACGTTACACCTCACCAGATTGGTAAAAGCTACATGTAACACAGAGCACATCAGACAATAACTTAGCTCCCTCCGCCTTTTCCATCTTTATCTTTTGAAATTGCAGTAGGTCCACACCCTCAGGTAAACTTTTTGGGTGGATTTGCTGCCTTTTCATATAAAATAACAATTTGACAGGAGTGATTTGGGGCGGCTGGATGGCTCAGTTGGTTGAGCGTCGGACTCTTGGTTTTAGCTCAGGTCATGATCATAGGGTCAGGGGATTGAGCTCTAGGCTCTCAGCGGAGTCAGCCTGAGATTGTTTCCCTTTCTTTCTGCCCCTCCCCCTGCTCACTCCCACTCTCTGAATAAAGAAAAAACTAAAATCTTTGGGGCATCTGGGTGGCTCAGTGGGTTAAGCCGCTGCCTTCGGCTCAGGTCATGATCTCGGGGTCCTGGGATTGAGCCCCGCATCGGGCTCTCTGCTCGGCAGGGAGCCTGCTTCCTCCTCTCTCTCTCTGCCTGCCTCTCTGCCTACTTGTGATCTCTGTCAAATAAATAAATAAAATCTTTAAAAACTAAAATCTTTTAAAAAAATAGTAAAGCTTTAATTCAGCGAGAAGGAAAGTGTATTTCCAAGTATTTATATCAGTGGCAGCTAACAGTATAAAGTCTAAGGAGGAAAGCAAATACCTACAAATGTGTTTCACTGGGGATGGAATCAAATGTTGGAAAAATGTATTTTGTTATATTTGCATGTTGATTTTCACTTTTAAAAGTGTTTTCCACGTGTTGCTTTGTTGAATCCTGAAACCATACGTTAGAAGTGAAGATGAGTTTATGGTATAAATCTTTATAAAGATTGAAACACTCCATGTAAATTCAGTCAACATACCGCCTGAGAAGTAAGTAAATGGTCAGTAAATGTTAATAATTGTTGAAATTATTAGTACTAGTTCTAAGAACTTGTTTTATTTTCTGCTCTGTGCAGAACAGAAAATGAGATTGCAAAGGTTCTTTTTTTTTTTTTTAAGATTTTATTTGTTTGGCAGAGAGCACAAGTTGGAGGAGCAGCAGGCAAAAGGAGAGGGAGAAGCAGGCTCCCCGCAAAGCAGGAAGCCTGATGTGGGACTCAATCCCAGGACCCTGGGATCATGACCTGAGCCAGAGGCAGACACTTAACCAGCAGAGCCACCCAGGCGCTCCTGGAAATGTTCTTGTTTTGATCGCCAAGAGGCCCAAGTTACTTAATAAAGAAAATTGAATTTTTAGTCCAACTTGTGAAAGATTATAAACTGGGGAAGTACGTAATCTTCTCCCACCCGCCTATGCCACAGCCCTAACATTTAAAAGGTATATACAGGGACGCCTGGATGGCTCCGTTGGTTGGGCAGCTGCCTTCGGCTCAGGTCATGATCCCAGCGTCCTGGGATCGAGTCCCGCGTCGGGCTCCTTGCTCGGCGGGGAGCCTGCTTCTCCCTCTGCCTCTGCCTGCCACTTTGCCTGTGCTCACTCTCTCCCCCTCTCTCTCTGACAAACAAATAAATGAAATCTTAAAAGGTATATACAAGTGATTCTGGATAGCAAAACTCAATGCTATATTGATGTTACCTTTTCTCAAACACATCTACATTATTATAGCAGTTTCAATTTAACATTCCATTATGTCTCTGGAAATTCATCAAAGTGATTTTAAAGTTCACTGGTAATACTAAATGAGGATGTTTAAAAATACAAAATATGAGAAGAGAAATGAGAGGGATATTTAAAATATCCTATAATAAACCATTATAAAGCTATGATGAATAAAAATGCAACCGTGGCATAGAAATTGGCAGATAGCTGAACCAATCTAATTATTCAGATTTAAGGAAATTCATTAATGTTTTTTACATAACTCCAAAAATATTGTTGATAATTTTGTTTCTAGATATTTTGCAACTTTTGTTTCTCTTGAAAATTTACTTATTTTTCCATTGTACTAATCTACTGCTGTTATATAGGAAAGGTACTGATACCAGTGTATTTTATTTCTGCCTAACACCCATCGTCTCACTGGTTCTCGTTACTTTTCTGTTTGTTCTAGAATGATGGTCACGTCATCAATGTTGTGGATCCATTGGTTTTTTTTTTTTTAGTCTTTTTTTTTCAAAGATTTTATTTATTTATTTGACAGAGAGAAATCACAAGTAGAAGGAGAGGCAGGCAGAGAGAGAGGGAAGCAGGCTCCCTGATGAGCAGAGAGCCCGATGCGGAACTCGATCCCAGGACCTGAGATCATGACCTGAGCCGAAGGCAGCGGCTTAACCCACTGAGCCACCCAGGCGCCCTGTGGATCCATTGTTAATGTTAAAACCAAGTCGTAGGCTCAGTTGTCCTTGGTAAGTGGTCATGTGTTGCCGAAGCTTCCTCCTTCCTGACTGCAGACTCTAGTCATGTCAGCATGGTTTCCTAACCCTTGTATTTACCAGCATACCCTAGTAGATGTGCTTTACTCACATGGCTTTAAAGAAAGTAGAATGTCCTCCTTAATGTGTGTGCCTCATCTAAGCAGTTGAAGGCTTTAAAAGCAAAAACTGAAGCTTCCTAGGAAAAAAACTCCACCTCAGAACTGCATCTCCAGTTGCCTGTGCCTGGTGACTGGCTTCAGATTTCAGACGAGCCAGCCCCCCTCGCTAATAAGGCAGTTCCTTGATATGAGTCTCATATACACTCGACACCTTCTCCAGGTCCATACTTACATCATCTATATATCAATCTGCTCTAGTTCTGTTTTTCTGTAGAACCTTGACTGATAAACATATCTTAAAACTGTCTTTGGAGTTGTCTTAGCTAACCTGATAACACAACTTGGAACTTCTGGGAGAGAGCTAAAAATCTAAAATGCAGCCAGAACCTTCTTGGTCTCATGAGAGGTTTGTGAAGTACAGGCTCTGCTGCTATTCTCTTTTGAGAGACTGGAACAGTGGTTAGTATTTTGCACGACTTTGTGTTTGACATTTTAATAGGTATCATCATCATAATTTAGAAGCAAAATGATAATAGGAAAGTAAGAAATGAAGACAGGTAGGGAAAACAGTCACAGACGGGCTTCCTTTTATAGAGCGAAAACTGCTGGGCATTTTAAAGGCGGGGAGATGTTGACCGAAAAGCGCTGCCGCCTGAGATGGGAAAGCAGGTCTCCAGATGAGAGCAGCAGCCTCTGGAATTGACTTGCAAATAAGACAACAGCATCTCCACTCCATTTTCTCGAGCTTAAGAGGACGCGGAAGAGGACTTCAGTGAAGTCTGTGAATCCAGGTAGAGGGACAGAGCAGAGGATGGGTAGTCGTGTGTGAAGTCTAAGCTTACAGGCCAATCTTCTGGAATAGAGAGGCAACATAGCCTGATCCCTGGGTCTGAGTGCCAGCCCAAAGTTGCCACTCCCTAGCTATGCGTCATCGCGCAATTTGCTTAACTCTCCATACCTCAGTTTGCTTGTCTGTTAAATGGGGATCATAATCATGCTGGGGATTAAGTGAGCTAATACATAGAAGCTACTTAGAACGGCGCCTGCCACATAGAATAAATGAAACATATGGTAATGGTGACTATTAAGAATGCAGTCTAATGGGGCGCCTGGGTGGCTCAGTGAGTTAAAGCCCTTGCCTTCGGCTTAGGTCATGATCTCAGGGTCCTGGGATCGAGCCCCGCATCAGGCTCTGCTCAGTGGGGAGCCTGCTTCCCCCTCTCTCTGTGCTTGTGATCTCTGTCTGTCAAATAAGTAAATTTAAAAAAAAAGAATGCAGTCTAACAGTGAAGATTGAAATTGTCTAGTGTCTAGTTTACACACATTCACATCTTTGGTAGTTAGGTGCATAGATTAAAAATAGGAAGCCATTTCTTTAGTAATAAATACATGTACCTAATCTGTTACAGAAATTATATCATTTGCATCTATGTTGGTTTTCACCAGAAGTACTTTCCCAGTTTTTTTATTTTCAATTGAACCTTGTGAGAAACTTGTGAGTCTAATGTAGTAATAGTGTTCTCATGAGGATTAAATGGTATCATTCTTATAAAAGTCTTTTAGCAATTACTTGAGTGATTTTATTATCTGTTTTTATGGATGTAATAATTTGAAGCCTTGAAACCTTAAGTGGTTTCTTTTAGTTGGCATAACACATGGGTGTCCTGGGTTCTTTTTTGCTAAATTACAAAATTACCTTTCTTTCTTAAATTGCCAATATTCACAACTGTAATACTTTCATTTTGTAACTGGTGGAAAAGGCAGATAAATAATAGGAGCTGCTAATTTTTCTTCTTACCCTCTCTGTTTCCACCCTCCTGAGACGGTGGAATGCCTACATCTTGGCCCATATTGTACTAGTTTTTTGCCTTCATTCAAACAAACACAAACCTTACATACATATGTGAGATGTTCATTATTACCATTTGCCTTTACAAACGTTTTTAAAGATGTATTTTTTTAGAAGATTTCATTTATTTATTTGAGAGAGTGAGCAGGAGCAGGGGGAGGGGCGGAGAACCTCAGGCCGACTCCCTGCTAAGCGCAGAGTCTGTTATGGGGCTCGATCCCACAACCTCTGAGATCATGACCTGAGCCAAAACCAAGTCGGGCGCTTTACCTACTGAGCCACCCAGGTGTCCCAACTTTTACAAAATTTTTGACCATAAATAGATTACTCTGCAGCTTACTTGTTTCATGTCGCAATATTTCAGGATCTCTCTTCTGGTCGGTGGTTCTCAGCAGGGAGAGGGCTTGTTCGCCCCACCCCAGCCCCAGAGTAGTAGATCAGAATGCATTACGGGAGGCAGCATGCCACCGGCATTCTGTGTGTCGATGGCAGGGATGTGGTTTAACCCAGAACAGGACAGTCTCTCTTTCACACACAGACACAGAAACACCCCCGCCATCTCAACAAAGAATTCTCTCACCCTAATGTCCGTAGTACCAAGGTTGAAAAATCCTTTTGTAGGTCAGTAGAGCTATAGCCAACTATTTAAATGGTTGTAAAATATTACATAATAGTGACAGACTTCAGTGTGTTCAGTTCTATTCATGATGAGTCATTTGAGAAGTTTCCCCAGTTTTTGCCAAAACAGACAATGCTGCAGTAGACATTCTTGTTCATAGACCTTCAGATGCTAAGTTTCTTTCTCTTGGATACATTCCCCACTGTGAGACTGTTGGTTTACCGTTTAAGATTTTAATAGTTCTCTGAATCACTTTTCAAATTATGGGAAATGACTCACACTCCATCAATAATAAGTGAGAGTGTCATTTCCCCAACATTCCGCTAGGACCTGTCTATTATCTGTCTTCTATAATTTTAGCTAGCCACTTGTGTTAAAAAAATGATGTCTCATTTTACCTTAATTTGCATTTACCTAATTATCATTAAGCTTGAGCAGCATTTCATATATTTATTAGCTATTTGGATATTACCCTAATTCCTACTGATAACTTTCGTTGATTTCTTTTTTCTATTGTCCTTTTATAACAGTTTTTGGAAATACATTCTATACTGTGGTTAATGCATTTTATCTATCATGTGCTGCAAATATTTTTCTCATTCTTTGTCTTCTGTTATAGCTCTTTACATTTAACAAATTTTGGTTTCTATGTATGTTAAGTTTTTTTAATTTTTTTTTGGTCAGTGTTCCAAGATTCATGGTTTATGCACCACACCCAGTGCCCCATGCAATATGTGCCCTCCTTAATACCCACCACCAGGCTCACCCAACCCTCCACCTTCCTCCCTTCCAAAACCCTGTTTGTTTCTTAGAGTCCATAGTCTCTTGTGGTTCATCTCTTCCTCCGATTTCCCCCCAACTCACTTCTCCTCTCCAACTCCCAATGTCCTTCGTATATTCCTTATGCTCCCCAAGTAAGTGAAACCATACGATAATGGACTCTCTCTGCTTGACTTACTTCACTCAGCATAATCTCTTCCAGTCCCGTCCATGTTGCTACAAAAGTTGGGTATTCATCCTTTCTGATGGAGGCATAATACTCCATAGTGTATATGGACCACATCTTCCTTATCCATTCGTTCATTGAAGGGCACCTTGTTTCTTTTGACGGTTTGGAGACTATGGCCATTGCTGCTATAAACACTGGTGTACAGATGGCCCTTCTTTTCACGACATCTGTATCTTCGGGGTAAATACCCAGTAGTGCAATGGCAGGGTCATAGGGAAGCTCTGTTTTTAATTTCTTGAGGACTCTCCACACTGTTCTCCAAGCTGGCTGCACCAACCTGCATTCCCACCAACAGTCAGTGTAAGAGGGTTCCCCTTTCTCCGCATCCTCTCCAACACACGTTGTTTACAGTCTTGTTAATTTTGGCCATTCTAACTGGTGTAAGGTGGTATCTCAATGTGGTTTTGATTTGAATCTCCCCGATGGCTAATGATGATGAACGTTTTTTCATGTGTGTGTTAGCCATTTGTATGTCGTCTTTGGAGAAGACTCTGTTCATGTCTTCTGCCTGTTTTTTGACCTGATTATCTGTTTTGTGTGTGTTGAATTTGAGGAGTTCTTTTTTTGTAAGATTTTATTTATTTGAGAGGGAGAGAATGAGAGAGAGTGAGCATGAGAGGAAGAGAGGTCAGTGGGAGAAGCGGACTCCCTGCTCAGCAGGGAGCCTGATGTGGGACTTCATTCTGGGACTCCAGAATCGTGACCTGAGCTGAAGGCAGTTGCATAACCAACTGAGCCACCCAGGCACCCTAGTATGAGGAGTTCTTTATAGATCTTAGGTATCAGCCCTTTGTCTATACTGTCATTTGCGAATATCTTCTCCCATTCCGTGGGTTTCCTCTTTGTTTTGTTGACTGTTTCCTTTGCGGTGCAGAAGCTTTTGATCTTGATGAAGTCTCAGAAGTTCATTTTTGCTTTTGTTTCCTTTGCCTTTGGAGACATCTTGAAAGAAGTTGCTGTGGCTGATGTCAAAGAGGTTACTGTCTATGTTCTCCTCTAGGATTCTGGTAGATTCCTGCTTCACGTTGAGGTCTTTCATCCATTTTGAGTTTAACTTTGGGTACGGTGTAAGATGATGGTCGAGAGTCATTCTTCCATACATAGCTGTCCAGTTTTCCCAGCACCATTTATTGAAGAGACTTTTTTCTACTGTATGTTTTTTCCTACTTCGTCGAAGATTAGTTGACCACAGAGTGGAGGGTCCATATCTGGGCTCTCTACTCTGATCCAGTGGTCTATGTGTCTGTTTTTGTGCCAGTACCATGCTGTCTTGGTGAGTGGTAATCAAGTAAAGCTTGAAAGCAGGTAACGTGATGACCCCAGTTTTGTTTTTGTTTTTCAACATTTCCTTAGCGATTCAGGGTCTCTTCTGGTCCCATACAAATTTTAGGATTGTTTGTTCCAGCACTTTCAAAAATGCCGGTGGAATTTTGATCAGGATGGCATTGAAAGTGTAGATTGCTCTGGGCTGTATAGACATTTTTTTTTTCCCCAATTTATTTATTTTCAGAAAAACAGTATTCATTATTTTTTCACCACACCCAGTGCTCCATGCAAGCCGTGCCCTCTATAATACCCACCACCTGGTACCCCAACCTCCCACCCCCCTGCCACTTCAAACCCCTCAGACTGTTTTTCAGAGTCCATAGTCTCTCATGGTTCACCTCCCCTTCCAATTTACCCAAATTCCCTACTCCTCTCTAACGCCCCTTGTCCTCCATGCTATTGGTTATGCTCCACAAATGAGTGAAACCATATGATAATTGACTCTCTCTGCTTGACTGATTTCACTCAGCATAATCTCTTCCAGTCCCGTCCATGTTGCTACAAAAGTTGGATATTCGTCCTTTCTGATGGATAAAAGACCTCAACGTGAGACAGGAATCTATCAGAATCTTAGAGGAGAACATAGGCAGTAATCTCTTTGATATCAGCCACAGCAACTTCTTTCAAGATACGTCTCCAAAGGCAAAGGAAACAAAAGCGAAAATAAACTTCTGGGACTTCATCAAAATCAAAAGCTTCTGCACAGCAAAGGAAACAGTCAAAAAAACAAAGAGGCAACCCACGGAATGGGAGAAGATATTTGCAAATGACAGTACAGACAAAAGGTTGATATCCAGGATCTATAATGAACTCCTCAAACTCAACCCACACGAAACAGACAAACACATCAAAAAATGGGCAGAAGATATGAACAGACACTTCTCCAATCAAGAAATACAAATGGCTATCAGACACATGAAAAAATGCTCATCATCATTAGCCCTCAGGGAGATTCAAATTAAAACCACATTGAGATATCACCTTACACCAGTTAGAATGGCCAAAATTAACAAAACAGGAAACAACATGTGTTGGAGAGGATGTGGAGAAAGGGGAACCCTCTTACACTGTTGGTGGGAATGCAAGTTGGTACAGCCTCTTTGGAGAACAGTGTGGCGATTCCTCAAGAAATTAAAAATAGAGCTTCCCTACGACCCTGCAATTGCACTCCTGGGTATTTACCCCAAAGATACAGATGTCGTGAAAAGAAGGGCCATCTGTACCCCAATGTTTATAGCAGCAATGGCCACAGTCGCCAAACTATGTATAGACATTTTAACAATGTTTATTCTTCTGATCCGTGAGCATCGAATGCTTTTCCATCTTATTGTGTCTTCAATTTTCTTCATGAGTGTTCTGTAGTTCCTCGAGTACAAATCCTTTACCTCTTTGTTTAGGGTTATTCCAAGGTACCTTATGGTTCTTAGTGCTACAGTAAATGAAATTGATTCTCTAATTTCTCTTTCTATATTTTTGTTGTTAGTGTATAAGTAAGCAACTGATTTCAGTATGTTGATTTTGTATCCTCCACATTACTGAATTGCTGTATGAGTTCTAGTAATTAAGTTTTTAATGTCTTGGTGAGTTTTTGTTTTGTCTTAGGACAGCATACCCCTCTCTAGCTTCAAACACATATTGTTCCACATTTCCCTAATACTTTTTCTACTTAGATCCTTAATATATATGGAATTTGTGTTTTACTTGGTCAAAAATAAGAGTCCACATTAGTTTTCTACCTCATTAGATAATTTCCATACAGTTAATTAACAAATCATCTTTTCTTCACTGATGTAAAAACTTGTTCCTATATATTCCTGAATCTTTTGTTTAATACTTTTAATTTTCTTGTAGTCATCTATTTTTATTTCTATGGCATAGTACTTTAGGTTTTTTTGTTTGTTTGTTTTTTATTTCTATGGCATAGTACTTTTTTTTTTTTAGTTTTCCATAGTACTTTAGTTTTTTTAAAAAATTCAATTAGCCAATTTATAGCACATCATTAGTTTCAGATGTAGTGTTGAACAGTTCATCAGTCTCCTAGAACACCTAGTGCTCATCACATCACGTGCCTTCCCTATGGGGTATTCTAGTTTTTTGATAATTTTCATTATCTGGTTATGCAGATCTCTCTTTGCTATTCTTTTTCACTAAGGCCTTAGTTCTTGGATGATCATTCTTTTCAGTAAACACTAAAATCATGATACCAAGTTTTAAAAATAAAGCTGTATCAACCAGGGCCCTGGCAGAAGACAAAGGACACCTTCTCCTCGAGAACCGGAGTTTAGTGAAGGCATGTGTGAGTCGCGCGAGGGGACGGCGGGGCAGGTCGGGGCTACCGGGAGCAAGCGGCTGGCACCACCTCTGCGCGGAAGGATGAAGGGAAGATAGAAGTTACCAGAGTCCCGAGACTTGTGTTTCAGATAGGATTAACTCTCCTTTCTATTTACAAACCGTTCTCAATGATGTAAGGGAGAGGTGTTAACTTACGGGCATTTATTTTGTGTAAAGCAACTATCAAAATATCACATAAATTCTATTTCAGAACCCTGTCTCCCGCAGCTCACCCTCCCTGGGAATAGGTTGGAGCAGGAAACACAGGAATTGAAGTAAACAAATCAAGACCAGTTTGTCTGTGGGTAAACAGTGCGAAGAAGTGAAACAGTAGGCAGGATTGGGGAAGGGAGCACCACCTTTCAGACAGGGTGGTCAAGACTGGCCTCTTTGAGACGGCATTATCCGAATTGAGACCTCAGTGACGAGGAGCCAGTGACGACGGCTCTGGAGACAGTGTGTTCCGAGCACAGGGGGACGTCAGGGTCAAGAGGCTGCGGTGGGCTGGAACTTGGAAATCTGAAAAACAGCAGGAGCCTGGGAACTGGAGCCCTGAGGGCCTCATGGATCATGATAAGGACATGCGGCATTGCTCTAGGTACAGCGGCATAGCACTGCACGGCTTCTAGCAGGAAAATGCCAGAGCTTCCCCTCCATTTTTCTTTCGATTTGCTACTAAAATGAGTTATAATGTATGAGCCTGCCTCTTACGGCATATACATCCAAATGCTTTCCAGTTGTTCTAATTTAAAGAGTGTGGTTCTGTCCAGATCAGTGTATCCTCCGTGGCTGAGTATATTATTTGAAAATAATTGCTACTTAGTTGGTTAAATAAGTTTAAAAAGGTATCTTGCTGCCTTGATTTGTATGTCTTTAAGTAGTGGTGATGGTGCCATTTATTTTTTGTTTTTTTTTTTTTAATTTAATTAAGGCGGATTAGTCTTAATGCCTAGCATTCATCCATTTTTCCGCCGAGATATGTGGCGTATGCCATGGTGTGCCCCCCAGATCCCCCTTTCAGGACTGAGGCACTCTTTCAGTTGGTAAAAATGTTGATGTCCCAATGCCTTGCCAAGATCATTCCTCCTCCGGGGGGGCTGGCTCTCTTCCGTGACTATTCAATGCAGGGGTAAAGGCTTGGCTCTCCACCTTAAAGATGGTCACCCCCAAAGGGCTAGTCCAGCTTTGAGCTCTCCCTGGAGGAGAGGGAGGTAGTGGACTCCTCTGTGCACACTCTCTTCACACACTACGGGGTTTGGTCCTGATACACTAATGACATAAAATTCCCACCTCAGAATTGTTTCCTGAAACAGGTTGTTAATAATTCAACACTTAATCATTAATTAGTCCTTAGATTTACCCCTCTATCTGGGATACTGTAGGCTATTTTCTTGGTCTGTTATTTGTCATTCTTGTTCATGGTCTTTAAATTATTTTAATTAAAACTGTGTCTTCACATGAGGGCATATTAATAATCTCTCCCATTTGAATATTGGTTTTACATACATAAAGCTTGTTCCCCTTTTTTTCTCCAAAAAATATTAGCCTCTCAGTGCAAGGCTTCTTTATTTATGGAAGATTTAAATTTTTATTTAGTGAAGTATAATGATTTTTTTTGTAAAATATGTTCAGGCTTAGTAAGCCTCTGCCATCAAATCTTTAAAATAGTAATCAATATTGTCTCCTATGTCTTTTCTAATTCCATGTTTTTTTCAACCCACTTAAAATTCGTTGGGATACAGTGAAAATCTCTCCCCCGGTATATCCAACTTAACCAACCAAATTTCACCTGTTTTGCTCAACTTTTCATTTGGTCTCTCCTTAAGCCACTGCCACAGTATTTGAATTATTTTGGCTTTCCAGCATTCACTTAATAGCTGATATGGCAAATATGCTCTCATTTTTGCTTCCTTTTTTAAAAATTTTTTCTGAAATAGAGCATCACTTTGTTAAAATATGAAAGTAATATTTGGATTTTAATGCAATTACCTTAGTTAGAAATGAACTAGAAAAACTAGCATCTCTGTGATATTGAATTGTCCTATCTAGAAACTGCTGTATGTCCCTCAGGAACAGTTTCTAGATTTCTACATACAAGCCCCAGTCTGATGTTGGTACTTGACTCTACATTTCACAGTTTCTTCTTCTATTTGTGAGTGGGGAGGTCACTTAATAAGTTTTGTAATGTAGATAGTTATGTAATCCCACTTGCCCCACTTGCTGTATCTGTAAAGTGGCGAGGATAATAGTCCCTCCCTGCGGGGTTTGTTTAGAGTTTGAAATGAAGTAACAGACACAAGGCAGTCTTACACGGATGATCCGCAGACACCACTATTATCCATAAGCCCTACCTCCTCCAGGAGGTAGCTGTTCTGAGATTGCTTGTTAACTTTAGCCGCCAGTAATCACGCAATGGATATTTGACACCTGAAGCCTGGGAACCTGCTTTTATTGTGGGCCAGCCACTGTGCTGTGTGCTGGACAAAACGTCAAGGAAACTGATCTGGTCCCTGCTTCTATGGGGTTTCCAGTATGTTGGGGACAGACAGATAATTAAATGGTACGCAGTTAGAGATGTGGTTATCTCTTATTAAATAGCAATGTAAAGAAAGAACTGCATGTTATGAAATACTAGCTATGGAGACGCAGTTGGGGCAGGTGGTAGGGCCAAGCAGCGATGACATTTCAGCCAATACCCGGCATGCAAGGAGCCGATACCAGGCAGAGTACGCAAGACAGAGCAAACAGCATGTCTGCAACCTCTAAGGAAAGACAAATCCTGTGTTTTTAGGATCAGAGAAGCAGTGTTCTCTGATAAAATGAGCGTAGGTTCTGGGATCACGTGTACTTGGAATTGAATTCCAACTCCTGTCACTACGGTGGGTGCTGGGCAATTTTGGCCTCTCCGAGGCTGGGTTTCTTTATTATGAAATGAGGTGGGTTAGCCAGTAGTCCTGTCAGACATTGCAAGGGTCCCGTGAGATCATCTGCACAGTGCCTAATTACCACAGTGCTTGGGATAGATAGAGGAAGCGCCGACCAAGGCAGTGTTCTCAGGTATTACCAGTAAATCTTACACTTTTTTTTAAGGTTATTTATTTATTTGACAGACACAGCGAGAGAGAGGAAACACAAGTGCAGGGTGGGCAGGAAAGGAAGAAGCAGGCTCCTGCTGAGCAATGATCCTGATGTGGGGTTTGATCTCTTAGGACCCTGGGATCATGACCTGAGCAGAAGGCAGATGCTTAACGACTGAGCCTCCCAGACGCCCCCTTATTCCACGTTCTTCAGGACTAGACCCCACTTTCTTGTTGCTTTTTTCTTGTGTCTCCTTACGTCTGTGTCTCCTTTAGTACAAAGTGGCTTCAAACATAGTAGTGGTTATTAACGGAGTGTCTCTTACGTGCCTACACCATGGTGCTTGTTTTTTTACACATTGACTCCTTACAATACTGTCTGTAAGGTGCGCATTGACCTCCATATTTTGAAGGGGTGAAAGCCAGTGCACGGAAGAATTACTGGTAGAAACTGTAGCCACACCAACAGTAGCAGCTTTGAGCCATGATTTTGAAAGAGGCCATGCAGCTTCCTCCTTCACAAAGTTGGCATTACAGCTGAAGTATACCCAGGACTCACGCTTTACCCTCCATTCTAACCTCCCTGCCAGGTTCCTTAATCTGCTGGTGTCCTGGTTTTGTGGTCTTTCAGGTTTATCGTTGGCACCATTTTCTTTCCTCTACCTTGACTTCTCTCTCTCTTTTTTTTTTTAAGATTTTATTTATTTGTCAGAGAGAGAGGGAGAGAGAGTGAGCACAGGCAGACAGAGAGGCAGGCAGAGGCAGAGGGAGAAGCAGGCTCCCTGCTGAGCAACGAGCCCGATAGGGGACTCGATCCCAGGACGCTGGGATCATGACCTGAGCCGAAGGCAGCTGCTTAACCAACTGAGCCACTCAGGCGTCCCTACCTTGACTTCTCTTAACAGTGATTCCGGTTCTCTACCAAAATGATATGCTCGCAAATTGATTGGGTAAAACATTTCCTACAGGGTTGACTCCATTTTGAGTCCTTCTACCTAGAGTCAACCCTGTGAAATCCTGTGAGCAATGTTTTGATAAGACTTGGAAAACCTAGTACACAGGAACCAGACAAGGTCCACTCCAACTTACCTTGTCCTTGAATGAAGAAGGAGCACATTTGGACCCAGGGATTGATACAATTTCTAGCACTAAATACATTCCAATGTGTTGGTCTATGAAAACTGTTTAAAAATTAAGAGCAAAGGGCTTTGAGTTTTAGCAAACTAAGGCCATGGCAAGTTAAATAGCTTATCATGTAGATTATCAACAAGCCTGGTACGTGGTCGAACTTGCCAGCATTGGAATTAAGTAGATGTATTCAAGACACACACCTTCAACTGTCTGGTAGTTTTATTGGTACAGGAAACCCAGGTGATATTTTCTATCTATAATTTCTTTTGAGGCAATATAGTCATTTAGAAATGCCTTCCCAGAATTTAAAGAAGAAAGGTTTTTCAGACAGATTATGCACAATGCCAAAAGCAATAACTTCAGTCTGAACTCAAGTCTCATCTTAGCAGAAAAGCAATAGCTTCTTTGTAGAGCGGGCATCCTAATTATGTTCATTAATTACACACAGCTCACAGTGAGAACAAATGATTCTCAACTAAGAGAACGTTGTGTAAATTAAAATCCTGGGTTCTAGGAAGAGAAGTTATTCAGTAAGATGGTTTCTATGTTGTTGAGTAAAGGACTTCATTGAGAGATTGTATAGAAGGTCACTGTGTAAGAACATCTGGGTGGCTAAGTGGGTTAAGCACCTGCCTTCAGCTTGGGTCATGATCCTGGGGTTCTGGGACTGAGCCCTGGGTCAAACTCCTTGTTCAGCAGGGAGTCTGCTTCTCCCTCCTCCTCTGCCCCCCACCCCCGCTCATGCTTTCTCTCTCTCTCTCTCTCAAATAAAATATAAAAAAAAGTTCTTGAAAGGGGATCGCTATGTAGAAAAGGTTTTTTTAAAAAAAGTTATTTTGGGGTCCAAGTAAGAGCCTGTCCCCACTCTCCAGGGCCCCTCCTGTAGGGTTGCCGATGAGGGCTTTTGGGACAGTTAAGAAACTACTGGCTTAAGTGTCTTCAAAATGAATTTTTGTAACTAAAAGGAAAAGAAGGTAAAATTGTCCACCAGATATACTTTTCCTGGACATATGAGGCGACTTTTCTCTTTCCATCTGAGGTAGTAGTTTCATTTGCACAGCCCAGAGCTCCTCTTCAATCATTTAAACAAACTCTTCTCTCCAGTGGCTATTAAGCACACTTTATTTAGTTCATAGCAACAGCCTAAGTCAAGTTGGACAAATAAAATCAGCTCATGTCTTACTCATTCCCACATACTAACCTTAGAATGTTTAACTAGCATTCTCATAGCGAAGCAGACAACAGGTGACCTTGTGCAAAGATTTAGCAATTTTTGGGAGGAGAGCTTTTGAAAGAGGAACCCCCCCCCCTCCACGGGGCAGGCAGTTCAGGATCCAGAACAGAACTTTGCCATTTGTTTGTTCATCCATTGTATTTTCAAACCTTTTATACAAAAGTCAATAGTGCTGATTTGAAAGTAATTCTGCAACTCGTGTTTTTAATGGCTGGAAGGGCCACTTGAATGTTATTCTAGACGTGGGAATAATTGAGGCTGAATAATAGATGTTCACATCTTGTCTGACGATTTAGGAGAATAACTTGGTCCAAACACTGAAAGAAATGCATTACAAGTGGTTACTGTATTTTTTTCTAAAGATTTCTTTTAAAAAAAAAAAATGTGAGAGAGCCTGTGCATGCTTGCAAGTGGGGGAGTGGGGAGGGGGAGAGAGAATCCTAAGCAGACTCCAGACCCATTCCAGAGCCTGACATGGGGCTCTGTTTCATGACCCTGAGATCACGACCTAAGCTGAAACCAAGAGTTGTATGCTTAACCTACTGAGCCACCCAGGCACCTCCGGTTACTGTATTTTAGCAGATAGTTTAATTTACTCGAGTTGAGCTAAATTTACATCACCATACTCATTACACCGAGGCCAGCTGAATGGATATCTTTGTAACAAATATAGCTGGATTCAAGGAGCTGAATTTTCTAGAGCTTTCAATATTCACTAAGAAATCCCTGCTTATATTTGCCCCTTTCCTTGGGAGCTTAAAAAACCATGCTGTATTTAAAAAATTTACTAGCTAATTTTTTTCAAATAAGTGATTGTTCAGTAATGGAGGAGGTAGGTTTGATAGCACTGAGGAAGAGGTCACATGCTTTTGTAATTGACAAGAAGTGACTTACACAATAGGGAGATTCAGAGAACCAGTTCTGTAAGTGACTTGTACGTTTGACTTGACAAATCTTTTTATGGATATAGAAAAAGTGCACATTATCTTATGTCAGTATAACCAAAGAACATTTTAATTGAAGATAGTAAAAAAGACAGTTAATGGCCTGCTCTGAATTTATTTCAAGGAGAAGTTATGCTTGAAGTAAGACACACCCACACAGATGTACTTCACCTGCTCTCCATCAGGAGACTAACAAAAGATGAGCAGTTTGGATTTCTGATGACAAGTAAGTATTTTGGTGAGCTACTAATGGGAAATAATGATATAGGAGGTATTTGCATGTAAGAACCATGTTTGTTAAGCTGGGGGTTTTATCATTTTATCTAAAAGTTTTATTTATGTACATGTAAATACATATATAATGGTTATATACAATTATATATAATAGTCTATGCTCTTTTAATAGTTCATACTCCATAAGTTAACTGTAGAAACTTCTATCTCATGTACTCTTTTAACTATTTTGCTGACCATTGATAGACCTTCCATACATGTCAAGGTTGTGTGTGTGTGTGTTTGTGTGTGCGTGCGTGCATGTGTTTCTCCAAATAATGGACAACAAATTCAGGTAGCTCTAAGTATTGGACACAGTGAAGAGAAAAGAAATTTTACTAACTTTTATAAAGAAGTAACTAAGGTGACATAGTTGCTTCTCATAATGTGTACAATTCTATTTTACCTGGCCCAGGCTTTCTCCCTTCTGTCGAGCTGGAACAAGTATCAATAGCATCTCCTATCTGCAGCTCAAGCTTCAGGAAGTAGCCAAGTTGAGAGTGCAGAAGCCTGAATGAGTTCTATAGAGTGAAGGAATTATTTGCTGTTTGGCAAATTGAGGAAATCTTAAGATAGGTTAAGGGGGATACAGTTTGAAGCCAAGGGCTTGGATTCCTGAAAAGATCAAGGGAGAGAATAATAATAAGATGGTTGAGTAGGGGCACAAGGATCTGGAAGAATACCAGCAATAAGATGCTTTTAAACATGGATGAGCTTTTTCTTTCCCCTTAGTCAGTGGGGAGTGTGGGTACGTTCCAACATTGCCTCATTCACCCTTGACTACCTCTATTATCGTGGATAATTGAAAGCCATCTGCATTGAGGTTCTTTACTCTCCCATTATAACCAAAGAATCTATGCAAAAAATTGCCTAGCTGCAAAACAGACTCAAAATATGCAGCATCTAATGGGTAAGATCTCCCAGGATTTGATCTGAATGGTCACATCAGGTGGTCCAGAGTAGAGCCCTTATAAAATATTTGCTGAAAATCCCTGAAGTCTCATAATATTGAAATTACAAATCTTAGCTTCGCATTATCTTAGAAAGAACATATCCCAAGTATCAAAGCTTTAAAAAAATACCTCCCTAATGAATTTTCAAGGTCCGGGGTACAAAGCAGGGTACCCAGAATTAGGGTACAGAAATTACTGAAGATTTTTTTAAAGATTTTATCTATTTACTTGACAGACAGAGATCACAAATAGGCACAGACGTAGGCGTAGAGAGAGAAGAGGAAGCAGGCTCCCTATGGAGCAGAGAGCCTGATGTGGGGCTCGATCCTAGGACCCTGGGATCATGACCTGAGCCAAAGGCAGAGGCTTTAACCCACTGAGCCACCCAGGTGCCCCAAGATTTTTGATAACAACTGACTTAACTGATCATGTGATTGAACTTTGAGTTCTAAGAAATTAAGCATTACAGAAAGTGCTTTCATAAAATCTTAAAGCTGTCAAACCTGTTGTCCTATAAAAGACCTTTAACAATTATAGGTCAGTCCTAAGAAAATCGACTTACCAATTTGAAGAAGATTCTGTTTCAGTGTTTAATGATCCTCGTTATTATGAATTTTCATTATTTAGACTTCAGTCCTTCAAATTACAACTTAACACCCTGTGTTTTTTCAATCTTAACATAGCCTCTCAATTTTTGTGGATTTTCAAAAATGGCAGCTAATGTCAGTCATGTCTAAGATTTGTAAAACGTTCATATGTTCACTATCTTACCGAATCATAACCGTTCTGCAGTGCAAGTACTGTTATTATCACAACTCTACAAACCATGGAACTGATGACGATGCACTTTATCCAGAATCACACAGCTGTTAAGTGATTGAGATACTTCAAATATTCTAGTATATGTGATGAGAGAGACAGTGGTAAAATACTTGGCAATGATATCACGTCAAGTTTCCAGGGCTTCACTATAATGGGGAACTCCCTCCTGAATAAAAGTACTATTTGCCAGGCACGTTTTTTTTTAATTTAAAAAAAATTTTATTTATTAATTTGAGAGAGGTGGCGAGAAAGAGTATGAGCAGGGAGAAGGGGGAGAAGCAGGCTCCCTGTGAGCAAGAAGCCCGATGCGGGGCTGGGTCCCAGGACCCTGGGATCATGACCTGAGCCAAAGCAGTCACTTATCCAGCTGAGTCACCCAGGTGCCCCTAGGCACTGTTTTAATTATTTCTTTTTTTCTTTTTTTAAAAAATATTTTATTTATTTATTTGACAGAGAGATTACAAGGGGGCAGAGAGGCAGGCAGAGAGAGAGGGGGAACCAGGCTCCGTGCTGAGCAGAGAGCCTGCTGGGCTCGATCCCAGGACACTGAGACCACGACCTGGGCCGAAGGCAGAGGCTTAACTCCCTGAGCCATCCAGGCGCCCTGTTTTAATTATTTCATATGTACATTAAATCATTTAATTCTTGCAAAAATCAAAACGTAAGTACGATTATTGTCCCAGTTTTGTTTGTTTGTTTAAGAATTTATTTATTTGACACAGAGACATAGAAGGAACACAAGCAGGGGGAGAGGGAGAAGCAGGCTTCCCACAGAGCAGGGAACCCAACTCGGGGCTTGATCCCAGGACACTGGGATCATGACCTGGGCCAAAGGCAGACGCTTACCAACTGAGCCACCCAGGTGCCCTATTGTCCCAGTTTTACAGATGAGGAAACTGAGGCCCAGAGGTGAAATAACTTTTCCAAGGTCACACAGGTGAACAGGCAATGCCAAGATTCCAAACTAGGTCATCAGGCTCCAGAGTCTGTAGTCTTTATCTTGGTATCCTGCTGTTGGCCAGCAGAACTGAAAGTGAATCACTGGGGCTTTAATTTCTATAATCATCACCTTGACTTTGGTTAGCTAATCTGATTAGTCATTGAGCTTTACTGGTCATCCTCCTTGTCTATATGGCATACTGTCAAAAGTTTCAGTTAGGTAGACCCTTCCAGGTCAGGACAACAGTGACGAAGTCGTGTTCACACACAGCTCGCTCTCTCCTTTAAAATATTCAGACAAGTGCGGCACCTGGGTGGCTCAGTCCATTAAGCATCTGCCTCTGGCCCAGCTCAGCTCGTGATCCCAGGGTCCTGGGACCCGGCCCTGAATTGGGCTCCTTGCTCAGTGGGGAGCCTGCTTTGCCCTCTCCCTCTGCCTGCCACTCTCGCTGCTTGTGCTCTCTCTCTGTAAAATAAACAAAATCTTTTTTTTTAATGGAAAAGAATAGAGGGAAAGCAAAACACACTAGACACTTGTCCTGGCTACAGGAACCCAAGCCAGAGGTCAGGCCTGAACTTGGAGGGAGCTGTGAGGGATAGGTGGAGAGAAGCTTTACACTGGGTGTGAGCTTCAAGTGTTGATGTGCGCTGGGCTGGACTTCGGAGTCCCTGAAGGTAAGTCATGGAAAGTTTGACCAAAACTAGGAAGTCTGCACTTCCAGTTGTGGAGCAGGGAGATCCTTCAGAACAGTGCAGGGAATGATGCTTGGGGGAAAAAACCAAGTCATTTCCTATTTGTGTCTTACCCGTTTCAGTGCACTTCATAAGCTGGTTGCATTTGTGGATACGGGGTCTGAAGTGTGTACCCAGGGACAGAGGTTCAGGAGAATCCTTTTCCCCACCTCTAGGAGAAACCAGTATCTAAAGTTGAGATTAGTTTGGGGACTATTACTGGCTCCCTAGGTCGTCTGTCTTTGAAAAGTGACTCTGACGCATAGTCTGAGAATTGTTCTGAGCTGATGGAATATCCGAGGTGTCCAGCCTTGGAGATCCTCAGTGAATTCATCAAAGCAAACAGGCCCTCGGAGGTTGGGGAAGAATGCATTGAGTCCCCTTGGGTGCTTTCAGATGAGTTGAGAGAGCTGGAGGACAGTGCTAGGTGCCTGGTTGCCGTTCAAGGTCAGGTCCGGCCTCCTAACAAAGTAGTCCAGTTAGGGCTCTGCGGCCCTTTGAGGTTTTCAGTGCATGTGGATTCATGATAGAGCTCTAAATACATGAGAAAACGGAATGATTTATCCACAAATGAATTGGAAGCCAAGCCATCTGGACTCCGTAAATTCAGGGTCTCAGTCACTGTCATGGGGAAAAGACCTACTTGAGAAGAGAATGATGCTAAGTGTTAAAAGTGACATGAAAATGATCTTTGAGGGGCGCCTGGGTGGCTCAGTGGGTTAAAGCCTCTGCCTTCGGCTCAGGTCATGATCCCAGCATCCTGGGATCGAGCCCCGCATCGGGTTCTCTGCTCAGTGGGGCGCCTGCTTCTCTGCCTACTTGTGATCTCTCTCTATCAAATAAATAAAATCTTTTAAAAAAAAAAGTTAAATTCAAGAATTCACTCTTTTGGGACGCCTGGGTGGCTCAGTTGGTTAAGCAGCTGCCTTCGGCTCAGGTCATGATCCCAGCGTCCTGGGATCGAGTCCCACATCGGGCTCCTTGCTCAGCAGGGAGCCTGCTTCTCCCTCTGCCTCTGCCTGCCATTCTGTCTGCCTGTGCTCGCTCTCTCCCCCCCTCTCTGAAAAATAAATGAAATCTTTAAAAAAAAAAGAAAAGAAAATGATCTTTGAAACTAAGCAGTGTTTAAAGGATAGCAAGGAAACCCAGCCTTTCCTGTGGCTTTGCAAGGGGAATGCTTCTTTCCCGCTCCTGAGCAACATAGTCACCCACAGTCCTCCTCACTCCCTCCTTCCATGTCCTTCATTTGGAAGAGAGATGCTGCAGGAAGCTTTGTGGGATTAGGTCTTTTTTCTCTTTTTGAAAGAAAAGACCAAGCTCTCCATATGTGTTGTTTTATGGGAGCAGTGATGGTCTCCCTAGGAGAGCGAGGCAGCCTATCAACTGGTCAAAGAACAGCAGGGGCTGGGGGACTGTTCCATGGGAGCCTGAGATGCCTGAAAATCATCACATTCTTGGGAAAATCTTGGACTTTGACAGGATATAGAAAGGGCTTCCAAGGCCACCTTAACCTTAGAGTGAAGAGAACTCAGAGGGACATCTGAGGTGTATATGTTTTTATGCAAACGGTCCTTTCAAACAATATTTTAAAATGCCTTTGTCATTTTCATAAGGGAGAAACAAGATTAACTGTTGAAATCTTTCATAGGACTGGGAACCATCCCGTTACCGTGTGATCTCACAGCTGAACGACTAAATTTCACACGGACATTGGATGAAGTTCTATTTTTGTGATATCAGACTATCATTGACTTCAACAGGGAAAAGAATACGAAACACCTCACACACATGCTTGGCATACGGTGAGTCCACAGTTAATATGTGTTGAATTAAATTTGTTGAATTAAGTTGAATTGGAATTTTGACTCTATTATATAAGAAATAGTATATAACCCACAAAGAAATTAAGAATTGATTGACAGAAATTAAGTATTGATACGGGAGAGTGTGGCTTATCACTTGTGATGATCGTGTATATGAGTCTGTATACGTGCCTATGTATGTGTGTGCATCTACGCATCGTTACGTGTATGGAGTGAGAAATTCTGTCACGTCTGTTGTCTGTCAGTCCGGTCCATTGGTCCTTTGACCGAGAAGGCATCAGTGGGACTGTGTGCTCTGTGGAGGAGCCTCCAATTGCGGTGGCCTGCCTGGAGGTGCACGGGATCCTCAGACGTATTCCCCTTTGGCAGGAAACCAGCAAGCTTCCATTCAGGCTTTCTTCCTACTTTCAGATCTTTCTTTATCTTCCTCCTTACACCTCATCCAAGGAGTCACTGTAATTGTCCTTTGGAGCGCCAGCTGATATTCGTAGCTTCCTGTGTCTTTGCCCAAGGGAAAAACGCTGGTTTCCTCTTTGCTATTTGGCAAATGTCAAAAGAAAAAGACTGGCTACACTATGTATTCCTGTCAGCAGCATGAATGAACATCCTGTGTTTTTCCTCCAATCTGGAGAAGATTTAACTAGCTAAAACTTAATTAGCCTAAGCTGAGTTTTTTTCCTATTATTTCCCTATTTCTTCTCCTTCATTTGTTCCTTTTTATCTTCGAAGAATCCTGATCCTATGTACTTATAATCCCAGGCCTTTATATCTTTGTGTATCATGTTTCTCTCTAACTCTTTTTTTCTCAGTTCTGGGAGAATTTTCTGAATTCTTCCTCTTTATAGACTTGGTTTTCTGCAATAATCTGTTCACTGCCTCCATGCTAGTGTTTTTTTTTTTTTTAAAGATTTTATTTATTTATTTGACAGAGCGAGATCACAAGCAGGCAGAGAGGCAGGCAGAGAGAGAGGAGGAAGCAGGCTCCCCGCTGAGCAGAGAGCCCGATGCGGGGCTCGATCCCAGGACCCTGAGATCATGACCTGAGCCGAAGGCAGCGGCTTATCCCACTGAGCCACCCAGGCGCCCCCATGCTAGTGTTTTTTGTTGTATACTTGGGTTTTTCATCTGATGCAATCTTGCCTGACTTTATATTGCTTTGTCTTCACCTATGAAGAGTTTTCCCAAAACTCTTGAAAGACACAAAATAGAAATGTTTTGGTATTTTCTCCAGTTCCATGGAGTAAGTCTCTTCCATTGGGAGAAACCTGCTCTTACTCCTTGGATTAGCCCCACTCTGTGGGACTACCAACTCTTCAAATGTCTGGGAAGTTCTCTGTGTGTGTTTTTTTAAGCAAACTTCATGCCCATCCCAGGCCTCCCCCCATGTCCCTGAGCCAGCCAGGTGCCCATGGGAAGTAGTTTTCTTTTCACATCCTAACAGTAATCTTTACTAAGTTCTACTAGTTGGGGTGGGTGTCCGCACAGATAGTTTATTTCTGGCAAGAAAAGTGGAGTTCCTCATTTATGCACTTTGATTTTGCTACAGTGATGATCTAGGGGTTATAAGTAAATATGGAGGGGGTTCCTATGGAAAAGTTTTTCTGTTTAAGATGGCTACATAAAGTTAGTTAGAGGACTTTCCTCTTCCAGAATTGTCTTGACTGCCCGTTCTGGGCCTGTCAAGCACGTTCCCCTCTCCTAGCTCATCGCCAGTGCTAGAGGAAGAAAGCAGGCAAGTGAGCACCCTGGCCTGCCACTCAGCCTCTGTAGGGGGCAATTGTTGGACTGTCCTGTCTCCTTCCTGTCACTGCCTCCCGAGTCCAGGAGCTTACCTGCACTCCCGCACTGCGCGTGGTGGTTTGAGGAGCTGCTGTGCATGGATTCCCCTCCACTTACCTCTTAACCTCACAGTGGGCGGGGGTCGGGTTCATTCATATGCAAAACAAGAAAAGGGTAGGGATAATGTGTCTCTTGATTTTGTCCTATCCACACCACCCAACCTTTCAGAATGTCCCGTTTCTTGCCCTCTGTTTTCTAGCAATCATGTAGACTTTCCCTATTTTTATATTTATGTGAGCATTTTTTTTACCTAACGAGAATGTCTACTGCAGCATTGTTTTCATAGTGAAAAGTTGGAAACTAATAAAAGGTTAACTGAATTATTTATATCTGTTAAATATGAGGCTATTCCAATGACTGTAAATCTATATTGATTTCTTTTTTTGGTTAATTATTTTTATTAACATATAATGTTATTTGCCCCAGGGGTACAGGTCTATGAATCATCAGGCTTACACACTTCATAGCACTCACTATAGCATATACCCTCCCCAGTGTCCATAACCCTACCCCCCTCCCCCTGGCAACCCTCAGTCTGTTTTGTGAGGTTAAGGGTTTCTTATGGTTTGTCTCCCTCCCGATCCCATCTTGTTTCATTTTTTCTTTTCCTACCCCCCAAACCCCCCACTCTCTGCCTCTCAATTTCCTCATATCAGGGAGATCATGTGATAATTGTCTTTCTCTGATAGACTTATTTCGCTCAGCATAATAACCTCTAGTTTCATCCACGTCGTTGCAAATGGCAAGATTTCATTTCTTTTGATGGCTGCAAAGTATTCCATTGTATATATATACACCATTCATCTGTTGAAGGACATCAAGGTTCTTTCCATAGTTTGGCTACTGTGAACATTGCTGCTTTAAACATTTGGGTGCACATGCCCCTTCGGATCACTACATTTGTACCTTTAGGGTAAATACCCAGTAGTGCGATTGCTGGGTCATAGGGCAGCTCTATTTTCAACTTTTTGAGGAACTTCCATGCTGTTTTCCAGAGTGGCTGCACCAGCCTGCATTCCCACCAACAGTGTAGGAGGTTCCCCTTTCTCCGCATCCTCGCCAGCATCTATCGTTTCCTGGCTTGTCAATTTTAGCCATTCTGGCTGGTGTCAGGCAATATCTCACTGTGGTTTTGATTTGTATTTCCCTGATGCCGAGTAATGTGGAGCACTTTTTCATGTGTCTTTTGGCCATCTGGATGCCTTTGCAGAAATGTCTGTTCATGTCCTCTGCCCATTTCTTGATTGGATTATTTGTTCTGTGGGTGTTGAGTTTGAGAAGTTCTTTATAGATTTTAGATACTAGCCCTTTATCTGTATGTGTTTGCAAGTATCTTCTCCCATTCTGTCAGTTGTCTTTTGGTTTTATTGAGTGTTTCCTTTGGTGTGTGAAAGCTTTTGATCTTGATGAAATCGCAATAGTTCATTCTTGCCCTTGCTTCCCTTGCCTTTGGTGACGTTTCTAGGAAGAAGTTGCTGTGGCTGAGGTTGAAGAGGTTGCTGCCTGTGTTCTCAAGGATTTTGATGGATTCCTGTTTCACACTGAGGTCTTTCATCCATTTTGAGCCTATTTTTGTGCATGGTGTAAGGAAAAGGTCCAGTTTCACTTTTTTGCATGTGACTGTCCAATTCTCCCACCACCATTTGTTGGAGAGACTGTCTTTTTTCCATTGGACATTCTTTCCTGCTTTGTCGAAGATTAGTTGACCATAAAGTTGAAGGTCTCTATTTTTAAGTGAAAAAATCATGTTATAGTATTTCTGGCATAGTACCATGACTATTAAAATTTTTGTAAAATTATATGTAAGCTGAGAAATACAGAAAATCTTGATGTCCGATGAAGGCATTCCAACATTTGAGATGTGAATAAAATGTTTTGATCTCCCATCCCATGTCCTGTGGGAATTCCAGTATCTCCCCCCCAATATTTCTATGAATTCCTGACAATTTATGTTCCCATGCTTACTTCTGATTCTGAGTTCTAAGTGGTCCTTTTTTTTTTTTCCTGCTCTAAGAAAAAGACATTCTGCCTTGTCAGCGCCTCAGGCCTCAGGCCTCCGTTCTTTCCCACTCTTGTGCTTCCCCTTCTCTGGCCCAGACTCGGCCCCTATTCTTTACTCTCCCCAACCACATGTTTTTGTTTTTGTTTTAAGATTTTATTTATCTGTCAGAGAGCACAAGTAGGGGGAGCAGCAGGCAGAAGGAGAAGCAGACTCCGCACTGAGCAGGGAGTCCGACGTGGGGCTGGATCCCAGAACCCCGGGATCATGAGCTGAGCCGAAGGCAGCCGCTTAACTGACTGAGGCCCCCAGTGTCCACCCCGAGATGCTCCTTTAACCAGGCCCCGGTTACTGATACAGACGCCTGGCTTATTGTTGTTGAGGAGGAGGCTCGTTCCTGGGAGAGCTTACCTTCTAATTCAGGGCGTGTGTAGCTTCACTCACATGACCTGAGTGAAGGCAGGGGTAGCCAGTGGCCATCTTTGAACTTTCTCTGGCTACCCCGTCACAGAAACACTGTACGACCAGCTCTCCTCAAGGGTGTCCTCCTCCAGCTAGGCTGCTCAGCCTTGAACTTCTCTCTCACTCTCGCCTTCTCATTGAATCCCTGCCCGCCCTTTTCTTAATTTTTTAAATTTTTCCAGAAGAGTTTAGTAATTTCTTTTCTGATACTTCTTTGAATCACACGCGTGGGACCTCATCTTTCTTGTCTCCAAGTACTTCCCGCAAGGCAATTAGCTAACCAGATACAGTGCCTTCCTTTGAAAGATCTCTACTATTGGCTTTTCAAGTGATTGACTTTACCGCCTCACCACACGTATGTGTAGGTTTACAGAAACACAGAGCTAGAGACATAGAGTCACCCAAAAGGGTGATACTGTCTCCGGACTCTGCAGGATTAGGAGTGATTTCATTCCCTATTCCATCATTGATAAGCTGCATTTTCTATTTTCTAAGACAAATGTGTATTATATAATAATCTTTAGAAGGAAGAAAACAAAAAAGCTTCAGTAAATATTATTTCAACCTCTCCAGCTTATCTCATTGAAATAGAATATAATGGGGACCCCTGGGTGGCTCAGTCAGTTAAACATCTGCCTTCGGCTCAGGTCATGATCCCAGGGTCCTGGGATCGAACCCCACATCGGGCTCTCTGCTCAGCGGGGAGCTGGCTTCTCTGTCTCCCTCTGCCATTCCCTCTGCTTGTGCTCTCTCTTAGTCTCTCACAAATAAATAAATAAAATTTAAAAAAATAGAACAGAATTGCTCTTAACTTCTTTTTTCAGGATCCAGAGGTTTCTGGCCATGTGTCTTCTTTATAAATTGGAAGTCCCCTTTTCCATACTATATATGTTTTTTTAATTGAAGTATAGTTGACATATACACTATGCAGCTTTAAACTAATTTTAGCCAAATAAGTACAATCTTAAATACACACACACACAATTTGGGTTTATACATATTACCTATAGAAAAAGCAGACTAAAACAGTTAAGTGGTTCACTTTTCGGTGGGAGAAACTTTCTGCATGATTTAAATTTTTTAAAAAGATTTTATTTATTTATTTGACAAACAGAGATCACAAGTAGGCAGAGAGGCAGGTAGAGGTGTGTGGGGGGGAGCAGGCTCCCCGCTGAGCAGTCTGATGCTGGGCTCGATCCCAGGACCCTGGAATCATGACCTGAGCCGAAGGCAGAGGCTTTAACTCACTGAGCCACCCAGGTGCCCCATGCATGATTTAAAATTTTTTAAATATTTTATTTATTTGATAGAGGGAGGAAGGGAGTACAGAGGGGGAAGTAGGCTTTCCACTGAGCAGGGAGCCCACCGAGGGGCTGGATCCGTGAACCCTGGGATCATGACCAGAGCGGAAGGCAGATGCTTAACTGACTGAGCCACCCAGGTGCCTCAATTTTAAATTTTTTAAGGATTTACTTATTTATTTGAGAAAGAGAAAGCGTCTATGCAAGCAGGGTGGGAGAGGCAGAGGGAGAGAGAATCTTAAGCAGGCTCCAGGACCAGTGCGGAGCCCAGTGCAGGGCTTGATCTCACCACCCTGAGATCCTGACGCTTGACTGAATGTGGCGCCCACTGCGTGATTTTAAATTGTTTGCATCCAAGCTTGTGTTTTACTGTTACTTAAAAAAATGAAACACGCCCACAAAACCTACAGCGGGAACTTCTCTGGAGCCTTTTAAATTCATTTTTCCTTCAAACACCGCCTTCATAGGTGATTTTGCGTGTCGACTCCGTTCCCCGGTGGGGCCGTGGCGTGCCTCGGCTGAGTACGAAACGGCGAGCCGCTGCTGGCTGCTCCGACAAGCTGAGGCCTGTCAGTTCGCCTAACAGCTGTTTTGCCCTCTGCAAAGTGAGGGGCCTGCGCCGTGTGGGATGTATGGGAACCCAATCCAGTGTTTCTGTGGCTCCACTGAACGTCAAGAAATCCAGAACCAAAAATGAAGAAGTTCTTGCTCGAGAATGCATAGGTCTGATTCTGTGAGTAGGAAACAAGGGTTCCTTGCACGGAGAAGAACTGTTGCTTTGACGGCCCTGCTGTAGGTGGGGGTGCCGAGCTGACCGCGTCCTAGCTTTCCTCTGCCAGATATTTTCCATAGACTTTGTGAAATTTTTTCCTTTGGCGAAAGTGATCTGATTTTCTGGAACGTGGAATAAGAGATCTGATTTCCAGCCAGCTGTTTTGGGCTGCATGTACTCTACAGAGAGAAGGATGCTGACATCTAGATGTACGAGGTTCCTGGTTCTGGGCTGTTCTGTGGTAGTGACTGTTGCAACCCGAAGCTGCCTCAGGGAGATGTGCGCAGTTTGCAAAGTCACGCCTTTTCCTTCGGATCAGATTGGAAACCGCTACCTTGCCTCAATCTTTGAAGCAGTGTCTTCAGCGACTTCCTTCAGTGCCTGGATTTGGCACTCGATATCGGGCCCCCCTTGTGCCCAAATTAAAACTAGTATTTATATAGGCCAGTCACTTTTATGGACCAACGCAAGGCCCCTTGCTCGGCCTCCGTGCAAACATGCAGGACTCTATGATCTACTCGATTTAAAATTATAGAAACCCTCAAAAATAGTAGAGGCCAACAGTTATATAATTTTTCTCACTGACCATTCTGGCCAACTGAAATTCAAAAGCCCCCCTCTCCCCCCACCCCCATGTGGTGACCAGAAACGAAGTGTGAGGACAAAAGATTCCGGTTCTTTCTTGGGTCCAGTGGTGATGGTGGTTTCACTCTCCGCTCCGTAAGCCAGGTGCCCCCTGCTGTCTCCTCCATATGACACTCGCTGTGAGATCTTCTGGCCATTTATTCAAGTCTACTAAATGTATCGTTCCAAGTGTGCTCAAAGTATCTAAATCATAATGCCCTCATTCTGTCAGGCTTGTTTAAAATGCATATTGGTATGTAGGCTTAGTTTATTATTAAAAAAAACGGATACCTCCCATTTTGCTGTGTCTAATCTAAACAATCCTTAACTGTGTCAAGCCAGGAATTAATTAGTTTTATATTTCTTATGTTAATTTCTCTCACTTTCCCAGCTAATTTCATTGGAAATCTGTTTTATTAGCTTAATAACACTTCTATCCTTCTGTGCTAATGGGATTTTTCATAGAAAATTCAAGGATTTCATATAGGCCTGAATAAATAGGACATCATTGAATGACAGGGCTAATACATGGGAACTCCTCGGGTACCCAGCTTCTGTAACCCCTTCGGGTCCCTGAGTAGAAGCGGCTTTGCCTCATGGGTCGTGACAGCTCAGCAGTGGACAGATCCGCTCTCAAGGCGGTCATCTGTGCATGACCCCGAGGGTTAGACGGAAGGTAAGCAAGTCGACTCTTTCTTAAAAGGCAACATTTCAAGGGGCTTGACCTATCAAACTGGGGACAATGACTCATGCTTTCCTCACACAGAAAGAAAGCAGATGAACAACTATTCCCAAAGGTTAGAAGCCATCTATTGAACTCCATGAAGCGATACAATACCAGATGACTGGGTCACACTGTTGCTTGCATTCCTCGGGAAAGTTGGCGTTTCCACCCACCCTGGCCGTTAACTCCCCAGCAAGGAAGGTCTCTAACCTGAGAGGACGTGCAGGTACGAGGAGGAGGCTACTGATTGAGGGAGGTCTGACTTGAGGAGGGCTCTCATAGGCTTGAGTTTAATAAATATCCTCCACGGAAAAACACATCATGCAAGGAAAGCTCTAGAAGCAGCAGTGGGGCATACACATTCCTGGTAAGTTTAGGGGATGTTCCTTAAGAGTTATAACACCTTCAGGGGACCTTGAAGGATTCAAGAAATCAGATGTGGAGGTCGAGTCTGGGAGATACTTCAGTGACCTCTTTCATTTTTCAAAACAATTGTGGTAAAATCTACAATAACATTTACCATCTTCATCATTTTTGTTATTTTTAATTAAAAAAATTGGGCGCCTGGGTGGCTCAGTGGGTTAAGCCGCTGCCTTCGGCTCAGGTCATGATCTCAGGGTCCTGGGATCGAGTCCCGCATCGGGCTCTCTGCTCAGCAGGGAGCCTGCTTCCCTCTCTCTCTAAGCCTGCCTCTCCGTCTACTTGTGATTTCTCTCTGTCAAATAAATAAGTGAAATCTTTAAAAAAATATATTCTAAAAAAAAAAAAAATTTAGTGGGCTCTGCGCCCAGCATGGGGCTTTGAACTCACAACCCTGAGATTAAGAGTTTCAGGCTCTACCAACTGAGCTGGTCTGCCACTCCCCCAAATCTTGATCATTTTTCAGGGTCCAGCTCAGTAGCATCAAGCCATCAGAGAACTCTTCTTCTTGTACAGTTGAATCTCTGTCCCCATCAAATAGTTCTTCATTCCCCAGCCCCAGGGAACCTCCACTCTACTTTCTGTCTCTATGTATTTGACTACTCGAGGCACCTCTTACAAGTGGGATGCTAGAATATGTGTCTTTCGGTGATGGGCTCGGTCTCCGACAGAACGTCCTCCGGCTTCATCTTTGTTGTAGCATGTATCACAACTGCCTTCCTTTCCAAGACTGAGTCATGTCCCGGTCTATGAACTACTACGTTCTGCTTACCCGTTCACCCATCAGTGACACTTGGGATATAATGGCATATTTCTGAATTAAAACCAGAGATTCCTAGACACCCTGGAACTAGGTTACCAAAACTGTGCTAAAGACAAGTTTCTGGGATACCAGGAAAGTCCTCTTCACAGTAGTTTCCTGAGCAAATAACAAAAGGGGCAGGAAAAGCCAGGTGGCGTATTTGCTATTTGGTTGAAAGCAGGAGTCCGGCACTCCTTTAATGCATTTTCTAGGCACTTGCAGGATCTTTTTTTAAGATTTTATTTATTTATTTGATAGGACAAAACCCGGGGGAACAGCAGTGAAAGAGGGGGAAGTGGGCTCTCCACTGAGCAGGGAGCCCAATGCGGGGTTGGACCCCAGTCTGCTGAGATGACGACCTGAACCGAAGACAGATGCTTAACCGACTGCGCCACCCAGGTGCCCCTGGGTGCTTGTAGTTTTGATAATTATCTTTTTTTTTCTTTTTACCAGAGTGATAATTATTGGCTTAAAATAAATAAAATTCCAGCAGCACAGATTCTTTCTCTTTTTTAAGATTATACTTCTTTATTTGAGAGAGAGAGAACACAAGCAGAGGGGAAGGGCAGAGGAGAAGCAGACTCCCCGTTGAGCAAGGAGCCCCACATGGAGTGAGATCCCAGGACCCTGAGATCATGACCTGAGCCAAATGCAGATGCTTAAGCCACTGAGCCACCAAGGCCCCCAGCGCAGGTTCTCTCTTAAAACACCCAAGACACATAATAACTTCATACTTTTGATGATGTAAATTCCATAAGGTCACGTGGAAGTTTACCTAGTAAAGATGTATAAAATTCTGTAGGCTTTGGGTAGATTATGGGAGAAAAGTGGTGCCTTAATAGCATTACAATGAATATTTCATAGTTTCCAAAATAGCTTATGTTTTAAAATACAGCATTCATTTTCTTAAAAAGATCTTTTAGAAACCTTGGAAATAGCCCCAAAATTTCATAGGCTAGCGTAAGAATTTGCAGCTTGCCGTAACATCATGTTCTGACATTTGATGCCCTTTCTTAATCCCCTTATTTTTCTCATCTCTATTTTTCAATTCTTATTTTATTTTAATTTTTTTTATTTAAAAAGAATTTATTAACGTATAGTGTATTATTTGCCCCAGGGGTACTGGCCTGTGACTCGTCAGGCTTACACACTTCCCGGCGCTCGCCATAGCCCATCCCTCCCCAGTGTCCATCCCCCATAGCACATCCCTCCCCCGTGTCCATCCCCCAGCCGCCCTCTCCAACCAGCAACCCTCAGTTTGTTTTGTGAGATTTAGAGTCTCTTATGGTTTAAAAATTTTATTTATTTATGTGTCTGAAAGAGAGAGCGAGAGTGCGTGCACAAGCAGGGGGAGCGGGAGAGGGAGGAGAGGGAGGAGAGACAACCCCAAGCCGATTTCTGCTGCCAGCAGAGCAGGGCTCCATCCCACCATCCGGAGAGCATGGCCTGAGCTGAAACCAAGAATCCGATGCTTCACCCACTGAGTCACCCAGGCGCCCCTCCATCTGTATTTCGAACTCTCCTTTCAAAGTCAAGTTTCCCCCTTTTCCATCTTTCTTACTCACCTGATCTTTAGCCTTGCCCAGACCCCAGCCCTCCCTCGACCTACAGGTGTTGTCCTAACCGTTTCTCGGCCCCACCGATGGCTCCATGGCTCGGAGAGGAAGAGCAGATGCGGGCGCACGTGACACCCGGCGAGACGCTGCGCTCGCTCCCTCACTGACGCAGGTGGATACATCGGAGTTTCCCTGAAACACATTCACGGTGCAATATTATGGACAGGGTTCACGTGGACGGAGTGTTGGGCCAATAAAAGCAAATTGCAGTTAGTTCTTTCGTTCTTAAGAAGGTTAGTTACTGGTTTGGATTTTTAAGGCATTTACTAAATAAGTAAACACTAAACACTTCGTGGCCATACAGCTTTCACCCTCTTACAGACCTACGTCTGAGAAGGCAAACGTTCTAACTGAGGGTTTTCCTGAAGTTCTTCCTTCCTTGAACCTCCTGATCTTTGGATTTCTCCATGACCTTAATTGCAGTCCGTCCTAAAATTTGGGTCATTCTGCATCCAGGCTGATGGACGATGTGAAAATGCACGTAGAGAGCATGAGGGCAGTTCCCCACGTCGTCGTAGCAGACTTTGCTTACCCCCAAACAGACTTGGCTATATTCGGGGGAGCCCTAAGTCACCAAAGTCCTAAGCTGCTCCAAGGAAACAGAGAACTGTCACTGGTCTTATTTCTCTATCTCTCTGCGCCTCTGTCTCATGCCCCCCCCCCAACACACGCAGGGCTTCTTTCCACTTAAGGTCCTTCTCCTCTCTTGACCTCACTTTCACTCTCTGTAAAGTGAGGAAGGCTCAGTGATCTCTGAGACCCTGTCTGCCCTAATATTCTTTTGTTTCAAAACCTATGAATAAACATGATGCTAATACTCACACTGCTACTTCCCTTTTAAAATGACCTGTACTCTGGAAAAGAGAGGTTGATGGATGTTGTAAAAATCACTTCCTGGAAATGAGACGAGCCATTTTCATAATGAATATGATTTCATGCACCTAGCATTTAAAGAAGCAATTTGCTTGCCAGGTTGCTAAATTGAAGATTATCATTGTGGTAAGGAAATTAGTGGTTAACATTTATGGCCATCTACAAAATCCACTCCACATTGATAAGTTTTTCCTCATAGCCTAGAGAATTCTATTAAAGGGTTAGATTTCTGTTGTACAGATGAGTATCTTAAAGGTGAAATACAAGTGAATTGAGCTAGCTCATGCATTTAAATTTAAATTTGTCATATGTCTGTAGGTACTGAGCACACCATAAAGCAAGCTTTGAATGTTTCATGTACTTTTAAAGGGTGACACGGATGAGGCACCTGGGTGGCTCAGTGGGTTAAGCCTCTGCCTTCGGCTCAGGTCATGATCTCAGGATCCTGGGATCGAGCCCCACATTGGGATCTCTGCTTAGCAGGGAGCCTGCTTTCCCCCCTCTCACTGCCTGCCTCTCTGCCTGCTTGTGATCTCTCTCTCTCTTAAATAAATAAATAAAATCTTTAAAAAAAAAACCCTATAGCATTTTTAAAAAGTGATATGGAGATTGTATTTGTGAGCAAGAAAGGTTTATTTAAATGGTTAATGAGGACACTCACCTCCCTAAAATAAAGCACCTCTAAAAATGTGTTTATCTTTCTGACCCCAAACCAATGAAGAGTCCTGCTTATTTGCTTGCCACATCAAGTATGACCCATAGCTCTATAAGCAGACCAAGATTGATGGTAGGAGTATCTGTAACCAAGATATTAACTATTGATTTGGGAAGACCTGTCATGCGTCTGATTTTATTTTCAAAATATCTCTGAGCATAAACACCATTAAACAAATAAAATGCAATGAAATGTGGGCTGTGCTAAATCATCTCGTCCTCAAACTTTCATTCATCACAGAAACTGGGAAGTATAGAAAGCTCCAGATGTTGGAAAAGCCAATTGTCATGATGGTGGTGGATGGCTCTTTCTTCGTGGTCTTCGAAGGGCACCACTGCCTCGGAAAGGAAACGAGTAAAATGAGTCCGTCCCATGAGCCTGCAGTGACACAATAGATGCCTGATTGATCTTTCTTCTAAGTCATAATATTGCTCTTGACTTTTAAACTTTACTGCCTGTAAGAGCATCTTGAAAATGCATCTTTGTCTTGTGGGATTTAGGCTTGTGGGTAAATTCTGATACACGGAACACCTCTGGGCTGAGTTTGAAGGTTTGATAAAGTCTTTTTTTAAAGATTTTATTTGTGAGTAATCTCCACACCCACTGTGGGGCTCAGACTCACAACCCTGAGATCAAGAGTCACACACTCCCCCGACTGCGCCAGCCAGGCGCCCTGAGAAAGCCTTTCTCATTTTTTAAATAATTTCTTTTCTTTTCTCCTCCTGCTTTTCCGTAGTCAGATACTAAATATTGGGAAAGAAACAAAAATTCATGAAATATGACTTGGTAGCTTAAAAGAAGAGATAAAAGGGGAAATGTATAAAAACAAAGCCATCTAGTTCTGAACTAAAATCGCAGATCACGGTGTTCTACACATCTGCTAAGGATATGGTCCCAGAATTGTTTCCAGGAAAAGAGAGAATCTGTATGCTGAAAAAGCCACAACGTCTATGAAGTACGTACATAGCAATTATACAATGAATGTATAATTATTCTTGGTTGAGAGGCCAGGAAGTTTCCCCAGGCATCCGCGTAAACAGTGGTACTGGGAGTATAATGACAAAGGTCTCAAACACTGTACATGTGATGTGGAATTCCATCGGGCCGTTGCTTAACATGGCGCTTAATAGAAGTTCATGGTGCGGGGGCGCCTGGCTGGCTCAGCCGGGGGAGCGCGCGACTCTTTAGTGTCGGGTTCTAAATTCAAGCCCCATGGTGAGTGTAGAGATTACCTAAAAAAATAAAATAGAGTCCTAAAAAGTAAACAATAAAAAAGAAGTTAACGGCATAGTATCATACCAAAGCTTAACGTAGGAAAGGCCGCTCGGCTGGAGGACCAGTATGAGTCAATCTCTGTGCGCAAGCTTCTGCTCACGCGCCAGACTCCAGGGACGTCTGGAAGAGCCGACCGATCGTGGCTTCTCCCAGCAGCCCTCCCATGTGAGGAGCTGTTCTTTTTAAGTCCGCTTTTGACACAGACTGAGCGACGCAGAGCTGGGATCGTCCTCCCGTAAACGGTTAGAGCTTCGCTGCTTCGTGACGCAGGTGAATCCACGTACCGCCAGACCTGCACGTTTGTGGAGGCGGGAGACCTGGCACTAAGGTGGCCATCCCTTTCCTGAAACCTGAGGAATGAGAGAGAAGAGCTCAGCTGAAGGAAGTTATAAGACGAAAGGTTCTTATAAGTGAAGGTTCAGTGACGACTGACTTTTGCCGGGCATTGTTTATGGGACTTTACATGCAGGATCTCGTCTCATTGTCACATCAACCAATATTGTACCCATTGTCCATAAGGAGAGAGAGAAGAGCAGAGAAGCTAAGAAGTTTTGCCCGACATCACACAACTAGAAACTGATGAAGCTGGGATTTACAACCAGCTGGTTATTAGGCCAGATTCCACGGTTTTAACCACCATAATACGTTGTCTCCTCGTGGCAAAGCTTTTCTCATGACCCCAAAAGGATATCTTGGAAAGGAGCAGAGGGCCATGAAGCGACGAAGCATCTCGTACAGACAACTCCTTGCACTGCGGACCTTGGACTGCCCGCGTAGAGCAGCGTGGGCGCCCCAGAGGCCTAGATCCGCCTTGGCCTGGCCGGCGGGGGAGATCCGTGCCTGCACTCCGGTGACCTAGATTTGAGTCCTTCTGAGGCAACCTTGCGTCAGTCTGGCTCAGTTTCCCCAACTGCGTAAAGAGGGATTTGAACTAGAATTGGAACTAGCATGGGGGGGCAGCAGAGCGACGTCACCTGGGAAGCTTCCCGGCGCAACGCTCAGGTCCTGCCCCAGACGCGCTCGAGCCCCCACCGCGGTGTGCAGGGCAGGTGTGCAGGGCACGGCGCTACCTTTCCGAGGCCGGCTTCTCCCTTGCGAAGGTCTTCAGGCTGTGGTGCCTAAAGAAGCAATTCTGCCTAGACAGGGGTGGTGTTGTGTTAAAAGCTAGAGCCGCGTGCCCGACTCCAGCTCCATCTAGAACAGCCAGCAGTACCGTCACTCCGGCGGGGTAGAGGTACTTGAAGACGGGCCACGGGCACAAGCTGACGATCACTGACCAAACGGGACCCGTAAGGACCCAGGACAGGCTGTGGAAGTGCGCAAACCCGCAGCGTGGACTCCTCGGGTGAGCAAAGCCCGATCAGCAGCGGCGAGCCGACAAGCAGCCGCGGCCGTGGTAGGAATCCCAGTAAAGCCGCGAGCAGTAAGGACAAGGCCACCGACGGCCGTCTCGGGCACGTGCCTGAAATCCCAGATGAGTGATCTCCCGGCGGGGTCTCCCTGGGCAAATTTCTCTGGCTTCCCCGAGCTTCGATTTCTGCATTTGCGATACAGAGACGGATCGGAGTGGACTCGGGGCTTTATTCCAGTTGGGTTATGTTTTCATTAACGTTTATTGTGTCCCTGCTACTTGCCAGATGCATTGTACATGCTTGACACGTGTTACTTTATTTCCTCTTGACCGAACCCCAGAGAACACCGAGCTCGCAGCGGGCGGCCCGGCTGGGCCCAGTCTGCCGGGTTCCAGAGGCCGCGCCTCACCTCCCTGCCCTCTCCCCTGCCGCCTGGCCCCCATGACAGCTCCAAATGGACAGAAGCTACTAAATTGCTTCTTTACAAGCGAAGTCCATTAAATCCTCTCCATTATGAAAATGGCTTCTCTGGTTCCAGAAAGTGCTTTTTACAAGATTCATTAAACTCCCTTTTCCCGTGTACATGTCATTTTATGAGGGTGGCAGAAATCGAGCTATTAGCGCCGTGGGTTTTCATTGACTCACAGAAGAACAATGCTAGAGCTGTCAAGGCCCCAAGACATTGTTTAGTCTCTTCCTCTCATTTTACACATGGGGAAACTGAGGCTCCGAACAGATAAGTGTTTTGATCATGAAAAGCCACTAGGCTTGTGACTGAATGAAAATGAAAGCCCATATTCTCAGACCTAAGTCAGCGTTCACTTGCTCACTCGCTGTCAACACACAGCCTCGCAAGCAGCCGCCACTGGTGACTCGTTGATGCGTTTATTTATTCCGGGGATACCTATTCATGGGGCGCCTGGGTGGCTCAGTCAGTTAAGCGTCTGCCTTTGGCTCGGGTCATGCATGATCCGCGGTCCCCGGATCGAGTCCAGCCTGGGGCTCCCTGCTCAGCGGGAGCCGCCTCCTGCCTCTGCCTGCTGCTCCCCCTGCTTGTACGCGTGCTCTCCTCTCTCTCTCTCTCTCTCAAATAAATGAAATCTTTTTTAAAAAGGGATATATGTACTGAGCAGTTATGTAATTTGCCAAGCACTGTGCAGAGTCCAAGGGGGAGAAGAAATAAGCCGGAGGTTGCGCTGGACTCAGCCCCTTGCCGCTCTGGCTGGAAGGGACCGCGAAGGGGGCGCGGCGATCTGTGTAAAGCGGCGGTGCTGGGCCTCGGCTGCGCGTGGCTGTGACCTTGGGGTGGTGAAAGGTGCTGGCGCCCACCGTCCTCCGGGACCCACCCTAGCAAGCTGCATGAAAATCTCCGGAGGGTCTGGGTTTGAGTAGTGCCCTGGGGGGCTGTGAGATGCCCCTCGGTTAGTGACCGCGCTCCGAGTGCGTGTTGTGACAGTCGTGACGAGTGTGGGAAGGACCGTGCTCCTGCGCAATGCGAGGGCTCAGCAGGACATCGCTCTGCCAGGCGAAGGGAGGCCTGGCGGGGGGCACCGGCTCCGAGAGCAAGAGGAGTCGGCCCTCTCTGGCCGGAGCTCGCAGCTTTGCCCGCCCACGAGCCCGGCCGGCCGCAGCCCAGGGTCCCGGGCACCTTCGCACTCCCGAGAAGTTGGTTGGAAATTTCTGAAGCACGTGTTGGTGCCGCGCACGAACCTAGGCTAGGCGCTTCCACACAGGAGTGCGTTAGACCCTTGCGTGCCCGGGTGGGCGCTGTGTCTGTGCCCGCGTTAGCACTGAGGAAACCGACTCGAGCTGATGAGCTTGCCCAAGATCACACAGGAAGGGCTGAAGCAAGATTGCAGGTTACTCCCGAGTCCAGGGACCTCTTCCACCACATCATGGTGCGAAGGAAAAGCCCTTCTATAAGATGAGTAGCCTGTCGCTCCTGTGCCATGTAGATAGGATGTTGGGGCGCCTGGGGGGACGCAGGTTAAGCATCTGCCTTTGGCTCAGGTCATGATGTCAGGGTCCTGGGATGGAGCCCTCCCCTGCCCTTAGGGCCCCCGCTCAGTGGGGAGTCTGCTTCTTCCTCTCCCTCTGCCCCTCCCCTGCTCATGTTCTCTCTCTCTCTCTCATCAATAAATTAAGTAAAATAAAAACCTCAGGATGTTGATCAGGAACCTGTTAAAGCAGTCTGTTCCCCATGCTGGTTCCGTTCTCCCTCATCTTCCCTGTCCGCTTCTAGCACATCTTCCTGCCAAAGCAGCCGCAGGGACTGTCATGAAAAGGAAGGAAGGCACTTGCCATTCAGCCGTCTCCCTTCCAGGAGGTATGAACATGTCATCTCTTAGGATTTTGAAATCACTTCCCGTAATGAGTTTTGCCAGAGAACAGGCACAAAGAATTGTGTCTCATTCTTAGCACATCTTCTCAGCACGCCTTTTAATGACTCCCGTGGAACCGGAGCCGCGCATGCTGTGTTTCTGTCTACGCTGAACATTAGCGAGCGCAAACATTCTCCACAATGGCTTGAAATTAGCAAGGCAGTGTTGAATACATTTCTGCTCTTTTGTTGTCGAAAGCTAAAATATGTATTTACTTTCTTCTAAAGTAACCAAAAATTTCAGACAACGCTGTGCCTGTCTGCTTGGGCTGCATTTGAGATCGAAAGGAAGCCGTCGGCACAGTGTGTGCCCTGGCCTGCGCGCGCTTCCGTGCACTTGAACGTGGAACCAGAGCGATGGGGTATTTTTATTTTGTCTGTTGGCAGCCCATTCCCACGTCCAGTGTGCTCAGGAAAGTCTCTGCAAAGGAAAAGCCAGAGCAGGGTGTCAGAGGAAATAAAAGGCGAACCAGATTTCAGCTTGGGATTGTTATGGGGACTGAGAGGGAAAAGTAAATGTCACAATGCTGCCTACAAGGTGCTACCACTTGCGTGCCAGCTGCCCTTCCCAGCGTGACTTGCCGGCAGAATGGGGTAACCATTGAGTGAGACGCTTTTTAGAATAAAACACACTCACATGCACAGTGGCTCCCAAGACATTCGTCCCCGAAGAGGGACAGACCTGGTCTTGCGACCTCCACAGTTGATACTCTGCTGCTGACTTCGGGGAGGAGTGGCTCATGTGACGTCTACCCTGTCCCCCAAAGTAACTCCTGCTAGGCAGGGGGCAGGGTGGGGCGGATGCAGTCCTCATCGTCCCCAACGTCCTTCGAACAACCTGCCGCTCTCCTTCCCTGCGGTTCCCGCGCCCGGGGAGGAGGCCCCCGTGCTCGGGTTGCCAAGGTAGGTTTGAGAGGCCCGTGGCTCTGGCGAGGCTCTCCCCGCAGCCCGCGCAGACGAGGGCTCTGCAGTGTCTCTCAGAATAATGTCGCGTCTTCTCCCTCTCCTGGTGACTCTTCAGGCCTGGCTTTCGAACATCATCGAGCACGTGGCTTTTACGAGCGTTGCGTTGCTGCACAGGCTGTACACGCGCTCGGTAAGGCCGTGGCAAGGGCGGCACCCAGGACGCCAAAGACCTGTCCCGGACAATGACAAGACGGGCCGCATCGTTGCAGACCCGCACGGGACCTGCGCTCCCTGGTCACCTTCAGACACTCCACGACCGTCTCGGTGGCAACAAGGCTTGAGGGACGGCGGGGGGGGGGGGCGATTTCAGGTACTTGGGGGAGAGCAGCTCTCATGTCTCCGTGAAAGGACCCTGTCCCCGCGTCGTGCATGTCCCCGCGCAAGAAGGGCGGAGGACGAGCGGATGCTCTTGCCGGCGGAAGCCCGCGGGAACTGGCGCGTGCGCAGACCGGCACGCGGGGGGCACAGGGTGCTCGCCGCTGCCCTCCCTCCCTTCCCGCAGCACAGCTGCTTGGGCTCCTGGCAGCGCCAGAATATTTCTTGGGCATAAAAGGCTGCCAGGCCAGGGCTGAGTGCCATGGTAAGAGAGGCGAGAAATGCACCAATGAAGGGAATTTCTCTTTCCTTTTCTCAGAACCCTGAACTAAAAATAAAACAGAGGACACTGCACTACTACAAATACAAACCAGCACAGGGGGAAACGCCCACGGCCCCCCTACCCCCCCCACTCTCTCACAGGGTGGCTGTGAACGTGGCATGAATTAATACATACAGAGCACTTCAGATGCTGTTTACCAGATGGAGGGCTATATAATTTTTTAAAAAGATTTTATTTATTTATTTGCGAGAGAGAGCACACAAGGGAAGAGGTCAGAGGGAGAAGCAGACTCCCCACCAAGCAGGGAGCCCCATGCGGGACTCGATCCGGGGTTCCAGGATTATGACCTGAGCCACCCAGGCGCCCCTAATTGCTATTATCATTCCTTACATTAGGGTGGCCCCACATCCCTATTGGATCCTTCAAAGGAATAAAACACGCCGAGTTGCTCAACATAATTCGCTTCCATCAAGTCTTGACCAAGAATAGAGTGAGTTGCGAGGCACTCCCCTTTGCACATCAAAATCAATATAAACAGCGAAATGAAAGAAAAAATGGAAGGATTAGGCTCTTGCTAACTAAGCGCAGGAAACAGAGAATTCAAGCACGATTCCAGCAGAATCCCTCCGCGGAGCGTAGCTGCTCTCGGTTGAGCAAATAACATCACCAGGCAGACTTGAGAAAACCTTTGGAGAACCCCCCCCCACGTCCCCCCATCTCGAATCTTAGGGGTTTGGGGGAGCAGCCATGTCATTGCAGAGCTGAAGGAAGCCTGGGTTTCTAGAAGTCAAACGTGAAATGATTTTCCTGCTTGCTTCCCTTCTCCTGGAGGTCACCGCCCCCCGCCCCCCCGGCCCATTTTGGTGAGTGTGACGGCCGGCCGGGCCGTCTGTGTTTACTCCACTCGCTGGAAGGCGACAGCCGGTAGGGGCCACTGAGCTCAACCGGCCACCCTCCTCGTTTGACACCCGCGGCTGATAGCTGCGTCCCAGTTCGTCATCGGCATCCCTCCTGGCATGGCTGGGGCCGCGAACACTGGGAAAACGGGACAGGTTCCTCCTCCCCACATTCTCACAGAGGCCAAGGTCATCGGCCCCCTCCCCCAGCCGGCTTCACACACAGTTTTCACTGTTCCTCTCCGCTCCCGCGCGAGGCGGCGTCTGAAGCGTCAGGCCTTGGCCGCGGAGGGAAGAACAAAACCAGCCTCCCAGCACTCGGGAGACTTACAAGAGCTCAAGGAAGGTCAAAAGGGTGAATTACGCGGTGACTTGTGTATAATCCGCATCTTTCCAGTGCTCTCCGGGCTGAGGCTGACTGCAGGGGAGGCAGAGGTGGAGAAAAAGCATCGACAGTCACAGAACACGGAGCTTCGAGCAGGTGATGGTCCTCCTCTGTCTTCCGGGCTCTGCACGGCGTTCTGCTAGCTCTTCCTCCGAAGAGCATTTAGGGAGAACAAATGACTGTTTCCAGATTTGTGTCAAAGTAGGAGTCGGAAATAACTGGATATCGTGTAAGATTTTCTTTATTCCTAGTCAAGAAAGAAAAGGCCCGAGAATTGGAGGACATGGTCCAGAACGGAGAGCTGTAAATCCCGACGAATCACTTCCATTCAAAAGGAGCCAGGAAGGCTTCACGGAGGAGGTGCGCCTTGTATAGCTCTTCTCCCCTCTTCTTATTTCATTCTGCGTTGTTTCCTTGCACAGGGACTTCGAGAATCCGGTAGAATTTAGGTAAAATTAGGATAGGCATAACTTTACACTCTCATACGACCATGCATAGAAATGCCAAGTGCCCATTGCATCCTGGGAACTTCCGGTCTCTCTCTCAGGGCGCCTGCGCACTAGGAATCGGCGGCCGGTGCTCTCTGGGCCGCCGGAAGCTCTGTGCTGTTGGCCACTCAGCCGCGTCGAGGTAGGATTATGGCCCCAGTTCTTTGCAGAGCTGAGTGGCTGGGATCTCATATGAAACCGGGAAGAACATATTCTTAGGAGTGTTTTCCCACACCCACCCCCAAGCTTTATTTATTTATTTAGTAAGTAAGCTCCCTGCCCCATGTGGGGGGATCGAACCCACAACCCTGAGATCAGGAGGCACGCGCTCTACTGACTGAGCCAGCCAGGCACCCCCCCGCCCGCCCTTGACCTTTATAAGGGTCATTACCTGTCTGCCTCATCCATTCAGGCTTCCAGTACCTCCCATGCTGTCCTCACTTGAATGTCTGTGTAAAGGCATAACGGATACGTTAGAGAAACCACTCAGCAAAGCAACCGTTTTTAGGTTTTAGGATCACCCCTTTCACTATGAAATAAGACGGCCCTTTCAAGTAACAAAATGGAGAAAGGATCAAATGTGAGTCATGACTCAGTTACACTTCTCTGCTTGAACGCTTCCCAAACCATCGCCTTGTGTAAGATGTGACGGACATCGGACTGTATTGACCTTTCACCCAAGAATAACCCTGGATGCCCAATAAATTCACACCTTGCAGGGTTCTCATATTCCGTATAGAATTTCTATGCCCCTACAGTCACCACACGTCCATGCTACAAACCAGAGGCCAGCTAATGTTCAGGGTACGGAGGACCTGCTGGCACTTTCATTCATTAGGGCATTCGTAGATGCTCCTGGGCAAGTGCAGCCGTTTATTTGAAGCAAGTCATTTATCTACAGAAGCCTTCGGTGCATGTGAAGAAGTGAAAGTAGGCTTCTCGTAGGTACTTCGGAATTCCATATAAAAGGAGACAAGGGTTTAGTAAATGCTTCTGATGCCACGACTTTGGTTAAATATATGTGAACATCCTGAATGATATAAACATACAAGACTCTAGAAAGATCTGACACCCCCCCCCAATTCCTTACCGCCTTTTCTCATTGGGACTACCTTACCCCGTAGTATCAGCAGCCCTGGCTCCTGCTTTCACTTCCATATGTTTCCCACCTCCGGTTTCTCCCTACCCTAGTCCACTATCCAAGGCCCCAAAGTGATTTTTCTCAATGTACATTTGATCGTGGTACCACCTTGCTCAAACCCACAAAGCCCTCAGACTCCTTAGAAGACATTCGAGGTCCTCCCCAGTTTGTTGCCCACCTGATCTGCCGCATCCTTGCCTCTCTCTCCTTCAGCCCTGTCCTGTAGATAGTCACACTGGACTAGTGTCACCGTGACCACGAGACGTCCCGTGCTTGCCCAGGCCTGTGCCTTTGCACCTACCGTTCCCTTCCCGCCTTTTGCAGTCAGCACAGGGCCCCTCCCTCTCCTAGGTCAGCTCAAGGATGACTTTTGCTAGGTCTCCCCGCCCAGACCGAGTTGGTGGCCGCCTCGCCGCCATCTGGTCTCAGCGCGCGCACTGTCTCCTTGTAGCACGCGTTTCCAGCTCCGCGTTAGCATGCGTTTTGTGCACCGCTTGCTCGTGCCCTCCTGGAGGGTTAGAGCAGAAGTTTTGCGCAGTGTTTAATAAATGTTTGTTACATGAATGAATGAATGAGTTAATAAATTAATTATTTTCCCCCACCGTGGACATTAGTCAACATTTAGAACAGTTCGTTTCCACTCGGGAATCCCTTTATTTCCATATAGTATAATGAGGGCTGTTAAGTTTACCAGGGGCCTGGGAAAAGGAAATGTAATAAATGGGGAAGTATTTTTAAGTAGGCATGTGTGAGCATTACCTTAAACCTTTTTTTAAAAAAAAATTATTTATTTATTTGACAGAGAGAGAAAGAGAGATCACAAGTAGGCAGAGACAGGCAGAAGCATGTTCCCTGCTGAGCAGAGAGCCTGATGTGGGGCTCGATCCCAGGACCCTGAGATCATGACCTGAGCTGAGGGTAGAGGCTCAACCCACTGAGCCACCCAGGCACCCCTACCTTAAACCTTTTAAAGACAGAAGTTATACTCAGGAAAACATTGTAAATGAGAATGTGGGGGAAAATGGTTTGCTGAGTAATAGCTAGGCGTGAAAAGTTCATTTCTTTTCCTTTTTTTTAAAGCTGTAGACCCAGTGTGGGGCTTGGACTCATGCCCTGTGATCCAGTCCCATGCTCTATGGACTGAGCCAGCCAGGTACCCTTTAAAGAAAAAGTACCCAGGTACTTTTAAAGAAAAGTTCTTTTCTTTAACCCTGGGAATAAAGTGATAACCCACATTCCAGTCCCCTCCCTCTACCTGCTTTTGCCAGTGTTTACCAAGTGAAAAAGAGCCATTGAGTGGTTTCATCCAGACTTCTGGTCTCTGAAATACGTTCATTTTCATTGTTCTTGATTTTCTTAATTTTATGAAGATCAGGTGACATTTGCAAATGTGTTAACATGGTTTAAAAATAAGTTGCTTGCTGTAGGTAAAAATTATTTGTTCAGTTTACAAAATTGGAAATTTCTCCATCCAAAGCTTAATTTATATGTTTGCTTTGGTATAATTTGAATCATGGCACAATTTGTAAAGTAAGCCACAGAATTGTGCATTTTTAATTTTTTTAAAGATTTTATTTTTTTGAATGCCTGCCTGGCTCAGTCGAAAGAGTGTGCAACTCTTAGTTTGAGATAATGAGTTCAAGCCTCCATATCGATGTAGAGATTACAAGAAAAACATAAATAAACTTTTAAAATATTTCATTTCATTTTTAAGTAATCTCTACACCCCATGTGGGGCTCAAACTCACAATCCTGAGATCAAGAGTTCCATGGTCCACTGACCGAGCCAGCCAAGTGCCCTAGAACTGTGTGTATATATTTTTTTAGATCAAAAGAGGTCTTAAGACCATTTTTGTCCAGTGTAGGTGACAGATTTGAGGAGACTTTGATGTTGTTACTACCTGGCAATGTAAGAGATGTTATGTTATAAAAAAGCCACACAAAGTTTTTAATCTACCAATTCTAGGAATAACCAAAATACACATAAAGAATTCTGGATTTATTTATTTGAGAATTAAGCCAGAGTATCTGGGTGGCTCAGTTGGTTGGATGTCCGACTCTTGATTTCAGCTCAGGTACATGGTCTTAGGGTCATGATCTCAGGGTCATGAGATCGAGCCCTGTGTCGGGTTCTGCACTGAGCATCAAGTCTGCTTAAGATTCTCTCTCCTCTGCTCCTCCTCCACCCTGTTCCGGGGCCCACGCCCAGGCTCTCTCTCTCTCTAAAAATGAAAAAGAGAGAGAGAGAGAGAGGGGAAGAAGAATTAATTGAGATCTATGCACTTGCCTACCAAACCAGTCTTTAAGTTTTAGTTCTATCATCTTTACTTGGTGCTATTGTTTATAACAATCAATCATGAATGGAATTTAGTAACTTTAGGGCTATTCGGAGAAAATGAAATGAATAGTGCTTGAAGTTTTCTTAAGTCACAAGCTCCCTTTTTGCTGTGATTCAGCAACTTTGAGCAGTTGCCGAGCAAAGCTTTCGGAATCTCTAGCCATCTGACCCATCTCAGAGCTCAAGAGGGGGAGGCTTCAGGTGCCCGAGTCTGCACTCCAGTGTGTGGGGAAGCAAGACTGCCGGCCCAGAGGGTCGCCTGCTTCTGCTCTGGCCTCAGGGCTCAGGGCCTTTGCGCTGTTTGGCACTACTGGGATTTTGTCAGCCTAGGGAATCAATGGGCAGTGTGCTGAGCGCTTTTATTTAGAAAAGCAGATTCAGAATAAGAATGGAAGCCCAAGTTTTGAGCCCCAGATACAGTCTGGACTTCCCACCTTACATCAGTGCCCACGGTGGCCCTGCAGTGACTGATGGACCAAATACATCATTCAAAGATACCGTTGTCCCCAGGTCTCATTCATCCGCATTAAGGAAGACCCATGGTTGGAGGGTCAGGTGTAAACGGAAGAGCCAACGTCTCGGGCTTCTGAGAGCTCCAGGCTCCAAAGGCAGCTGCGAGCTTTGCCTCCGAACTCCTCCTCTGTGCCTGACGAATGCTTGACAGAAATCTTTGCCTGGGCGTCGGGGGAGTTTTTGCTTGTACAATGCTGTCATGATGTGACCTTTCTCATTTACTATTTAAAGAGTTTTGCTATGAATAACTGTTAAAATTTACCCGGGTGCCATTTAATGGAAATCCTCAAAGGCTTCAGAAACAATTTCATTTACAATGAAGAGATGGAATGCAATAAAAAGATCCGGCTTCTGTGAATCTCTTCACTTACTGTTTCAAATTTTCCAAGCTCCCTTCCCTTCAAAATGCTCCTTTTTTTTTGGCTCCATGCCCAGCATGGAGCCCAATGCGGGGCTCTAACTCACAACTGTGAAGTCAAGACCTGAGCCGGGACCAAGAGTCCCACGTTCAACCCACTGAGCCACCTGCGCGCCCCCAGTTTCTCATGTTCTTAGATGGAGAAAATTCTGCTCGCTTCTTTCTCCTTTCTTCTTGAGGCTCTTCTGCTGAGTGCCGCCTGGGCCCACTGGAAGTTTCTCTTGTGCTCACAGCTTAGATGAGGTAAGTGGAGGGCGGCCGGAAGGGCACCCTTTCTTCCGCACGGAGCTCACCGGCACGCCAGGCCGATTTCGTCCCCTGCCCCTGCAGAAGCCAAATTGCTCTCCTCACCCTGGCCCCCCGGCGGCTCTCCGCACTCTCCGCGGCGGAGCGAACCGCAGAACGGACACCCACGTCCTCCCCCGCGGAGACTGCCTGAGCGCCGACGACTCTTCTAGAACACACGTGCTCGCGCAGGCGTGGAGAAACGTCAAAGGAGAAGCAGCTACCCTTCCCCAGGCGAGAGGACAGCGGGAGGAGAGCCGGGCAGCCGGGGAAACAAGAGGTCGCGGCTTGTTCGGAAAACGCGGCCCCAGCAGAGCGAGCTGGGCCTTCGGCGGGGGACGTCTGCGCCAGGTTCGTGGGGTCGCTGCTGTCGTAGACCCGGGACTGGTCGCGTCACGGGCGAGGCCCCCGGCGAAGGGAGCGGGCAGGGTCTCCTGTTCCAACATTGGCCATTTCAGGGGCCCCTAGCGCCGCGGAGCGTGGGACCGAGTGGGGACACCGGTTAGTGGCAGTCCCTGAGCGGCTGCCTGCCCGGGCTGCTGGCCCCGACGTGGGCCCTGCACAGACCTGAGGCCCGGGGCCGGGGCCGGGGGGTCCCCTCATTACGTGGCCTTGGGTTTCTGCTCTCGTGACCGACTCCCTTCGAGGTGCTCTCCCTTCAGATCCCACGAAGAAGACAGTCCTTGTTTTCTCTACCCGATCTGCCTTCTGCTTTTCCCTTTGCGACTGTGACTATCATTAAACGAAGAATCCCTGATGGTAAACGGGGAAGGCTTACGTGCGCGGCCCCCCCGAAGATCGATCTGTACTTCCAGCTGTGCACGGCCCGTGGTCAGAGGGAAGAGGGGGTCACTGGGCTCCGTCTTCTCCATCGCAACGACTCACTTCCTGAAACCCCGATTACCACAGCAGCTTCCGCGCCCCAGTCTCCGCTCTGCCCAAATGCTCAGATCATTCTTTTTGCCAGATTGACTCGTGGCCTCTTTGTTTATCTTGCCAGACCCAGGGATGGAGCAGACAGGACACGGGTTTGAAGTCCAGTCAGAAGTGGTGTCACATTACACCTTTGCCTTGATTTAACGAATATGTTCTATTTGGGAAACCCGAGCTCATCGCTGCTCATAACCATCCTGCGAGGGCAAGTATTTAGTCACTTTGTTTCAGATGGAGACAGAAGCCCAGAGACGTTAAGCGACTTGCCCAAGGTCACACCGTTGGCGAGTGGCAGAGCCGGGTTTCCAATCTCGGCGTGCGGGCCGGAGGGCCTGCCCTTGAGTGTGCCCGCGCTGGAGGAGGTGGCCCCTCCCAGCAGCCCGCGGGTCACCGGGGCAAGCGCGCTCGCTCTCTGACCTCCAGGCTCCTCCTGGCAACCCAGCCCTGATTATCTCAGTAGTGATTACAGGGCCTCATACCCGAAATGCGTATGAAAGACTTTATAAGGCACTGTATAAATATTAACAGTTTTATGATTTTTACTGTGCGGGAAGGCCTTTCCATTATTTATAGAATTGAGTCCAAATGTCTGACTCTGGCTTTCAAAGCCATCAAAAGGTAAGTCGAGCCGGTCGTTCCATGCTCTTCGCTGTTCTTCACAGGCTTATTTCTGTCTTTACATTTTCGAGCTTGTTCATTCCTCAAGCCTTTCCCCAATTCAAGGCGCTTTTTTGTGTCATTCCTCCTCAAAGCGTCCTTCTCAGATAATGCCAGTGCAGTGCGCATTGATCTTTTTCTTCTCTGACCTTGACCTCTCCTATCCCTTTCAAGGATAAGGAGCTCATCTTCCCAACTTGGTTACAAATTCCTTGAGGGCAGGAGTCGTGTCTTCTTTTGAGTGCTTATGTTACGTGTCCCCGGCACAGAGAGGGGGTCCCTGACACACAGGCAGTGGCTAGCGATGTCTTCATTTCTCCCCCGAGTCTCATTCTAGTGTGGGGCACTTGCTGGGCCTTCAGGAACACTTGTGGATCTGTCTTAGATGTGCATAGCATCTGTTCGGGTGTTCAGCACACAATGAGCACTCCATAAATTGTATTTTTAGAGACGAACTGTTACCACATAAGGACTACCAGAAATTACTCATACTCTTTGTGTAAATGGATTTATACAATTATAATGTTTAGGAGCTGAAATAAAGATGAGGGAAAGAAAATCACGAGACTGTTTTTTTAAGGCAAAAAGAACAATAGAACTTCGAGTCCAAATGTTTTCAGTGGTGTGTTGCGGAACAGGTGTGAGGTTTGTTGAAAATAATTTGTTATTAATGAGAGTTAATTTGTCAAGTCTGCAGATGATTTACTGTTTTTTTTTTTTTTTTATGAATTGAAGTAGATTCCAGGTTTCCCCAGAAAGAAGCTCATTTTAATTCAATGGCTTCCTTGACTGGGAAGGCTATGTCTAACTACATTCTCATTCACAGACCTGGAGGCTCCTTATCCTTTGGAGAATGGTCCCTCAGTCAGCAAATCAGAAGGAATCAGTGTGATTGAAGACCAAAACAAAATAGAACCCCATAAAATTCGAAGTCTTACACAGGAAAATGTTTTTCTCTTGAACGGGGACCAAGGCTTAGGAAAGCTATCTCTCGGACAGGCAAGGTTTAGTTGGGTCCTGAGATCGAGCCCAGTGTTGGGCTCCCTGCTCAGCAATCAGTCTGCTTCACCCTCTCCCTCTACCCCTTCCCCCCAGCTGATGCTCTCTCTCTCAATAAATAAATTAATAAATAAATAATGTTTTAAAATAAATAAAAAAATAATTTGGGGAAATATGTCTTTACCCTTCTTCTAAGACTTCACCTGATCCATCTTTGGATTTTTTTTGGTCTAGAGAGAAACTCAGAAAGTCCAATCCAAAAACAATGAACTGCATCCGCATAGGCAAAGGCTCCCCCCATTTTAATCTGTACGAGCAGAAAAATTAGCTTAGTTTTGAAATTTCAGAACATTTGATCTGTTTGCATAGCAGAACTGAATAACTTTCTGATGAATTTGCACAAAGCAAAATCTGAATAAATAGTTTCAAACTAATAAGATTAAAGGTTACCTTGTTACCTTGTACCTTGTTACCTTGTTAAAGGTAACAAGTCTGTCTCTCAGATTACCCAGATGATTGCTTAACATGTACTTGCTTTACAGAGATCAATTTGATAGATAAAATATTTTTTAATCTCAAAGATTTATTTTAAAAAATTTTTATTAACATATAGTGTATTATTAGCCCCAGGGGAACATGACTTTGAATCATCAGGCTTACACACTTCATAGCACTCACCATAGCACATACCCTCCCCAATGCCCATCCCCCAGCCACCCTCTCCCCATCCCCCTTACCCAGGCAACCCTCAGTTTGTTTTGTGAGATAAAGAGTCTCTTACGGTTTATCTCCCTCCCAATCCCATCTTGTTTCATTTTTTCTTTCCCTACACCCAAGACCCCCCACGTCACCTCTCAAATTCTTCATATCAGGGAGATCATATGATAATTGTCTTTCTCTGATTGACTTATTTTGCTCAGCATAATAACCTCTAGTTCCATTCACATCATTGCAATTGGCAAGATTTCATTTCTTTTGATGGCTGCATAGTATTCCATTGTATATATATACACCATTCATCTGTTGAAGGACATCAAGGTTCTTTCCATAGTTTGGCTACTGTGAACATTGCTGCTATAAACATTCGGGTGCACGTGCCCCTTTGGATCACTACGTTTGTATCTTTAGGGTAAATACCCAGTAGTGAAATTGCTGGGTCATAAGGTAACTCTATTTTCAACGTTTTGAGGAATCTCCATGCTGTTTTCCAGAGTGGCTGCACCAGCTTGCCTTCCCACCAACAGTGTAGGAGGTTCCCCTTTCTCCGCATCCTCGCCAGCATCTATCGTTTCCTGGCTTGTCAATTTTAGCCATTCTGGCTGGTGTCAAGCAATATCTTACTGTGGTTTTGATTTGTATTTTCCTGAAGCCGAGTGATGTGGAGCACTTTTTCATGTGTCTGTTGGCCTTCTGGATGTCTTCTTTGCAGAAATGTCTGTTTATGTCCTCTGCCCATTTCTTGATTGGATTATTTGTTGAGTTTAAGAAGTTTTTATAGATTTTGCATACTAGCCCTTTATCTGATATGGCATTTGCACATATCTTCTCCCATTCTGTCAGTTGTCTTTAGGTTTTGTGGACTGTTTCCTTTGCTGTGAAAAAGCTTTTGATCTTGATGAAGTCCCAATAGTTCATTCTTGCCCTTGCTTCCCTTGCCTTTGGCAATGTTTCTAGGAAGAAGTTGCTGCAGCTGAGGTCGATGAGGTTGCAGCCTGTGTTCTCCTCAAGGATTTTGAAGGATTCCTGTCTCACATTGAGGGCTTTCATCCATTTTGTGTCTATTTTTGTGCGGTGTAAGGAAATGGTCCAGTTTCATTCTTCTGCATGTGGCTGTCCAATATTCCCAACACCATTTGTTGAAGAGACGATCTTTTTTCCAATGGACATTCTTTCCTGCTTTGTCGAAGATTATTTGGCCATAGAGTTGAGGGTCCATTTCTGGGCTCTCTATTCTGTTCCCCTGATCTATGTGTCTGTCTTTTTTTTTTTTAAGGTTTTTTTTTATTATTTATTTATTTGACAGACAGAGATCACAAGCAGGCAGAGAGGCAGGCAGAGAGAGAGGAGGAAGCAGGCTCCCCGCTGAGCAGAGAGCCCGATGCGGGACTCGATCCCAGGACCCTGAGATCATGACCCGAGCTGAAGGCAGCGGCTTAACCCACTGAGCCACCCAGGCTCCCCGTCTATGTGTCTGTCTTTGTGCCAGTACCATACTGTCTTGATGATGACAGCTTTGTAATAGAGCTTGAAGTCTGGAATTATGACGCCACCAACTTTGGCTTTCTTTTTCAACACTCCTCTAGCTATTTGAGGTCTTTTCTGGTTCCATATACATTTTAGGATTTTTTGTTCCATTTCTTAGAAAAAAAAAAGATGTTTTTTTTTACCTTTTTTAAAATTTTCAGCATAACAGTATTCATTATTTTTTCACCACACCCAGTGCTCCATGCAATCCTTGCCCGCTATAAACCCACCACCTGGTATCCCAACCTCCCACACCCCCCACCACTTCAAACCCCTCAGATTGATTTTCAGAGTCCATAGTCTCTCATGTTTCACCTCCCCTTCCAATTTCCCTCAACTCCCTTCTCCTCTCCATCTCCCCATGTCCTCCATGCTATTTGTTATGTTACACAAATAAGTGAAAACATATGATAATTGACTCTCTCTGCTTGACTTATTTCACTCAACATAATCTCTTCCAGTCCCGTCCATGTTAATACAAAAATGATGGTATTTTGATAGGGATTGCATTAAATGTGTAGATTGCTTTAGGTAGCATAGACATTTTCACAATATTTGTTCTTCCTATCCAATGAGCATGGAACATTTTTCCATTTCTTTGTGTCTTCCTCAGTTTCTTTCGTGAGTACTTTATAGTTTTCTGAGTACAGTTTCTTTGCCTCTTTGGTTAGGTTTTTCCTAGGTATCCTATGGTTCTGGGTGCAATTGTAAATGGGATTGACTCCTTAATCTCTCTTTCTTCTGTCTTGTTTTTGGTGTATAGAAATGCAACTGATTTCTTTGCATTGATTTTATATCCTGACACTTTACTGAATTCCTGTACAAGTTCTAGCAGTTTGGGAGTGGAGTCTTTTGGGTTTTCCACATATAGTATCATATCATCTGCGAAGAGTGATAGTTTGACTTCCTCTTTGCCTATTTGGATGCCTTTAATTTCCTTTTGTTGTCTGATTGCTGAGGCTAGGACTTCTAGTACTATGTTGAATAGCAGTGGTGATAATGGACATCCCTGCCGTGCTCCTGACCTTAGCGGAGAAGCTTTCAGTTTTCTCCATTGAGAATGATATTTGCAGTTGGTTTTTTATAGATGGCTTTGATGATATTGAGGTATGTGCCCTCTATCCCTACACCGTGAAGAGGGTTTTTTTTTAATTTTTTATTTTTTATAAACATATATTTTTATCCCCAGGGGTACAGGTCTGTGAATCGCCAGGTCTACACACTTCACAGCACTCACCAAAGCACATACCCTCCCCAATGTCTATAAACCCACCCACCTTCTCCCAACCCCCTCCTCCCAGCAACCCTCAGTTTGTTTTGTGAGATTAAGAGTCACTTATGGTTTGTCTCCCTCCCAATCCCATCTTGTTCCATTTATTCTTCTCCTACCCACTTAAGCCCCCATGTTGCATCACCACTTCCTCATATCAGGGATATCATATGATAGTTGTCTTTCTCCGCTTGACTTATTTCACTGAGCATGATATGCTCTAGTTCCATCCATGTTGTCACAAATGGCAAGATTTCATTTCTTTTGATGGCTGCATAGTATTCCATTGTGTATATATACCACTTCTTCTTGATCCATTCATCTGTTGATGGATATCTAGGTTCTTTCCATAGTTTGGCTATTGTGGACATTGCTGCTATAAACATTCGGGTGCATGTGCCCCTTTGGATCACTACGTTTGTATCTTTAGGGTAAATACCAGTCGTGCAATTGCTGGGTCATAGGGCAGTTCTATTTTCAACATTTTGAGGAACCTCCATGCTGTTTTCCAGAGTGGTTGCACCAGCTTGCATTCCCACCAACAGTGTAGGAGGGTTCCCCTTTCTCCGCATCCTCGCCAGCATCTGTCATTTCCTGACTTGTTGATGTTAGCCATTCTGACTGGTGTGAGGTGATATCTCATTGTGGTTTTGATTTGTATTTCCCTGATGCCGAGTGATATGGAGCACTTTTTCATGTGTCTGTTAGCCATCTGGATGTCTTCTTTGCAGAAACGTCTGTTCATGTCCTCTGCCCATTTCTTGATTGGATTATTTGTTCTTTGGGTGTTGAGTTTGCTAAGTTCTTTATAGATTTTGGACACTAGTCCTTTATCTGATATGTCGTTTGCAAATATCTTCTCCCATTCTGTCAGTTGTCTTTTGATTTTGTTAACTGTTTCCTTTGCTGTGCAATAGCTTTTGATCTTGATGAAATCCCAATAGTTCATTTTTGCCCTTGCTTCCCTTGCCTTTGGCAATGTTCCTAGGAAGATGTTGCTGCGGCTGAGGTCGAAGAGATTGCTGCCTGTGTTCTCCTCAAGGATTTGGACTGATTCCTTTCTCACATTGAGGTCCTTCATCCATTTTGAGTCTATTTTCGTGTGTGGTGTAAGGAAGTGTTCCAATTTCATTTTTCTGCAGGTGGCTGTCCAATTTTCCCAACACCATTTATTGAAGAGGCTGTCTTTTTTCCATTGGACATTCTTTCCTGCTTTGTCAAAGATTAGTTGACCATAGAGTTGAGGGTCTATTTCTGGGCTCTCTATTCTGTTCCATTGATCTATGTGTCTGTTTTTGTCCCAATACCATGCTGTCTTGATGATGACAGCTTTGTAATAGAGCTTGGAGTCTGGAATTGTGATGCCACCAACTTTGGCTTTCTTTTTCAATATCCCTTTGGCTGTTCAAGGTCTTTTCTGGTTACATATAAATTTTAGAATTATTTGTTCCATTTCTTTGAAAAAGATGGATGGTACTTTGATAGGAATTGCATTTAATGTGTAGATTGCTTTAGGTAGCATAGACATTTTCACAATATTTATTCTTCCAATCCAGGAGCATGGAACATTTTTCCATTTCTTTGTGTCTTCCTCAATTTCTTTCATGAGTACTTTATAGTTTTCTGAGTATAGATTCTTAGCCTCTTTGGTTAGGTTTATTCCTAGGTATCTTATGGTTTGGGGTGCAATTGTAAATGGGATTGGCTCCTTAATTTCTCTTTCTTCGGTCTTGTTGTTGGTGTAGAGAAGTGCAACTGATTTCTTTGCATTGATTTTATATCCTGACACTTTACTGAATTCCTGTACAAGTTCTAGCAGTTTGGGAGTGGAGTCTTTTGGGTTTTCCACATAGAGTATCATATCATCTGCGAAGAGTGATAGTTTGACTTCCTCTTTGCCTATTTGGATGCCTTTAATTTCCTTTTGTTGTCTGATTGCTGAGGCTAGGACTTCTAGTACTATGTTGAATAGCAGTGGTGATAATGGACATCCCTGCCGTGTTCCTGACCTTAGCGGAAAAGCTTTCAGTTTTTCCCCATTGAGAATGATATTTGCGGTGGGTTTTTCATAGATGGCTTTGATGATATTGAGGTATGTGCCCTCTATCCCTACACTTTGAAGAGTTTTGATCAGGAAGGGATGCTGTACTTTGTCAAATGCTTTTCAGCATCTATTGAGAGTATCATATGGTTCTTGTTCTTTCTTTTATTGATGTGTTGTATCACATTGACTGATTTGCGGATGTTGAACCAACCTTGCAACCCTGGAATAAATCCCACTTGGTCGTGGTGAATAATCCTTTTAATGTACTGTTGAATCCTATTGGCTAGTATTTTGGTGAGAATTTTCACATCTGTGTTCATCAAGGATATTGGTCTATAGCTCTCTTTTTTGATGGGATCCTTGTCTGGTTTTGGGATCAAGGTGATGTTGGCCTCATAAAATGAGTTTGGAAGTTTTCCTTCCATTTCTATTTTTTGGAACAGTTTCAGGAGAATAGGAATTAGTTCTTCTTTAAATTTTTGGTAGAATTCCCCCGGGAAGCCGTCTGGCCCTGGGCTTTTGTTTGTTTGGAGATTTTTAATGACTGTTTCAATCTCCTTACTGGTTATGGGTCTGTTCAGGCTTTCTATTTCTTCCTGGTTCAGTTGTCGTAGTTTATATGTTTCTAGGAATGCATCCATTTCTTCCAAATTGTCAAATTTGTTGGCGTAGAGTTGCTCATAGTATGTTCTTATAATAGTTTGTATTTCTTTGGTGTTAGTTGTGATCTCTCCTCTTTCATTCATGATTTTATTTATTTGGGTCCTTTCTCTTTTCTTTTTGATAAGTCTGGCCAGGGGTTTATCAATTTTATTAATTCTTTCAAAGAACCAGCTCCTAGTTTCATTGATTTGTTCTATTGTTTTTTTGGTTTCTATTTCATTGATTTCTGCTCTGATCTTTATGATTTCTCTTCTCCTGCTGGGCTTAGGGTTTCTTTCTTGTTCTTTCTCCAGCTCCTTTAGGTGTAGGGTTAGGTTGTGTACCTGAGACCTTTCTTGTTTCTTGAGAAAGGCTTGTACCGCTATATTTTCCTCTCAGGACTGCATTTGTTGTGTCCCACAGATTTTGAACCATTGTGTTTTCATTATCATTTGTTTCCATGATTTTTTTCAATTCTTCTTTAATTTCCCAGTTGACCCATTCATTCTTTTTTTTTTTTTCCAGACCCATTCATTCTTTAGAAGGATGCTGTTTAGTCTCCATGTATTTGGTTCTTTCCAAACTTCCTCTTGTGGTTGAGTTCTAGCTTCAGAGCATTGTGGTCTGAAAATATGCAGGGAATGATCCCAATCTTTTGATACCAGTTGAGTCCTGATTTAGGACTGAGGATGTGATCTATTCTGGAGAATGTTCCATGTGCACTAGAGAAGAATGTATATTCTGTTGCTTTGGGATGAAATGTTCTGAATATGTCTGTGATGTCCATCTGGTCCAGTGTGTCGTTTAAGGCCTTTATTTCCTTGTTGATCTTTTGCTTGGATGATATGTCCATTTCAGTGAGGGGAGTGTTAATGTCCCCTACTATTATTGTATTATTGTTGATGTGTTTCTTTGATTTTGTTATTAATTGGTTTATATAGTTGGCTGCTCCCACGTTGGGGGCATAGATATTTAAAATTGTTAGATCTTCTTGTTGGACAGACCTTTTGAGTATGATATAGTGTCCTTCCTCATATCTTATTATAGTCTTTTGCTTAAAATCTAATTGATCTGATATAAGGATTACCACTCCTGATTTCTTCTGATGTCCATTAGCATGGTAAATTCTTTTCCACCCCCTCACTTTAAATCTGCAGGTGTCTTTGGGCTTAAAATGAGTTTCTTGGAGGCAACATATAGATGGGTTTTGTTTTTTTATCCATTCTGATACCCTGTGTCTTTTGATTGGGGCATTTAATCCATTAACATTCAGGGTAACTATTGAGAGATATGAATTTAGTGCCATTGTATTGCCTGTAAGGTGACTGTTACTGTATATTGTGTCTGTTCCTTTCTGATCTACCACTTGAAGGCTCTCTCTTTGCTTAGAGGACCCCTTTCAATATTTCCTGTAGAGCTGGTTTGGTGTTTGCAAATTCTTTCAGTTTTTGTTTGTCCTGGAAGCTTTTTATCTCTCCTTCTATTTTCAATGATAGCCTAGCTGGATATAGTATTCTTGGCTGCATGTTTTTCTCATTTAGTGCTCTGAAAATATCATGCCAGCTCTTTCTGGCCTGCCAGGTCTCTGTGGATAAGTCAGCTGCCAATCTAATATTTTTATCATTGTATGTTACAGACTTCTTTTCCCAGGCTGCTTTCAGGATTTTCTCTTTGTCACTAAGACTTGTAAATTTTACTATTAGGTGACGTGGTGTGGGCCTATTCTTATTGATTTTGAGGGGCGTTCTCTGAACCTCCTGAATTTTGATGCTCGTTCCCTTTGTCATATTGGGGAAATTCTCCCCAATAATTCTCTCCAGTATACCTTCTGCTCCCCTCTCTCTTTCTTCTTCTTCTGGAATCCCAATTATTCTAATGTTGTTTCGTCTTATGGTGTCACTTATCTCTCGAATTCTCCCCTCATGGTCCAGTAGCTGTTTGTCCCTCTTTTGCTCAGCTTCTTTATTCTCTGTCATTTGGTCTTCTATATCGCTAATTCTTTCTTCTGCCTCATTTATCCTAGCAGTGAGAGCCTCCATTTTTGATTGCACCTCATTAATAGCTTTTTTGATTTCAACTTAGTTAGATTTTAGTTCTTTTATTTCTCCAGAAAGGGCTTTTATATCTCCCAAGAGGGTTTCTCTAATATCTTCCATGCCTTTTTCAAGCCCGGCTAGAACCTTGAGAATTGTCATTCTGAATTCTAGATCTGACATATTACCAATGTCTGTATTGATTAGGTCCCTAGCCTTCGGTACTGCCTCTTGTTCTTTTTTTTGTGGTGAATTTTTCCGCCTTGTCATTTTGTCCAGATAAGAGTATACGAAGGAGCAAGTAAAATACTAAAAGGGTGGCAACAACCCCAGGAAAATATGCTTTAACCAAATCAGAAGAGATCCCAAATCGTGAGGAGGGAGAAAGGGGATAAAAAGAGGTTCACAAAGAAGAAAGGGAAAAAAAAGGAATTAAAAAAAGAAAACGAATAAAGAAAAGTATGAAAAAGAAAAAATATATATATATTAGATAAACTAGTTAAAAAACGTTAAAAATGAAAATGGTAAAAGTTAAAAAAAATTTTTAAAATTTTAAAAAAATTTAAAAATTTAGCAAAAGAAGAGAAAAAAAATGAAAAAGAAAAAAATTACTTTAACTGCAAGACTAAAAAGTCACAGGGAGAAAGCCATGAGTTCCGTGGTTTGCTTTCTCCTCCTCTGGAATTCTGCTGCTCTCCTTGGTATTGTAACCGCACTCCTTGGTAGGTGAACTTGGTCTTGGCTGGATTTCTTGTTGATCTTCTGGGGGAGGGGCCTGGTGTAGTGATTCTCAAGTGTCTTTGCCCCAGGCGGAATTGCACCGCCCTTACCAGGGGCCGGGCTGAGTGATCCGCTCGGCTTTGCTTTCAGGAGCTTTTGTTCCCTGAGCGCTTTCCGTAGAGTTCCGGAGGACGGGAACACAAATGGCGGCCTCCTGGTCTCCGGCCCGGAGGAGCCGAGAGCCCAGGGCCCCGCTCCCCAGTGCGCCCTCAGTGAACAGCGCCCAGTAACTCCGTCTGCCTGACCTCCGGCCGCGCTCCGAGCTCACCGAGCCTGTGACCCGTTCAAGGTAACCCCGAGCTGCGAGCTCACTGTCGGCTCTGTCTCTGCAGCCGGCTTTCCTGTTCCAATATCCGCAAGCTCTGCGACACTCAGACACCCCCGATCCTTCTGTGACCCTGCGGGACCTGAGGCCACGCCGACCCCGCGTGGGCTTCGCCCCGGTTTAGCCTCCGGAGTGATGTTCCTCAGCAGAACAGACTTTTAAAAGTCCCGATTTTGTGCTCCGTTGCTCCGCCGCTTGCCGGGAGCCGGCCCCTCCCCCCGGGGTCTATCTTCCCGTCACTTTGGATTCACTTCTCCGCCGGTCCTACCTTTCAGAAAGTGGTTGTTTTTCGGTTTCTAGAATTGCTGTTCTTCTTCTCTTCGATCTGCCGATGGATTTGCAGGTGTTTGCAATCTCTAGATAAGCTCTCTAGCTGATCTCCTGCTAGCTGAAGTAGTCTCAGCCGCTACTTCTCCGCCATCTTGACTCCTCCTCCCCCACTATGAAGAGTTTTGATCAAGAAAAGATTCTGTACTTTGTCAAATGCTTTTTCAGCATCTATTGAGAATATCATTTGGTTCTTGTTCTTTCTTTCATTAAGGTATTGTATCACATTGATTGATTTGCAGATGTTGAACCAGTCTTGCAGCCCTGGAATAAATCCCACTTGGTCGTGGTGAATAATCCTTTTAATGTAATGTCGGATTCTATTGGCTAGTATTTTGGTGAGAATTTTCACATCTGTGTTCATCAAGGATATTGGTCTATAATTCTTGTTTTTGATGGGGTCTTCGTCTGGTTTTGGGATCAAGGTGATGCTGGCTTCATAAAATGAGCTTGGAAGTTTCCCTTCCATTTCTATTTTTTGGAACAGTTTCAAGAGAATAGGAATTAATTCTTTTTTTTTCTTAAAGATGTTATTTATTTATTTGACAGAGATCACAAGTAGGCAGAGGCAGGCAGAGAGAGGGGGAAGAAGGCTCCCCGATGAGCAGAGAGCCCGATGGGGGGCTCAGTCCCAGGACCCTGTGATCATGACCTGAGCCGAAGACAGAGGCTTAACCAACTGAGTCACCAGGCACCCCGGTAATTAATTCTTCTTTAAATGCTTGGTAGAATTCCCCTGGGAAGCCGTCTGGCCCTGGGCTCTTGTTTGTTGGGATATTTTTGATGACTGCTTCAATTTCCTTACTGGTTATGGGTCTGTTCAGGTTTTCTGTTTCTTCCTGGTTCAGTTTTGGTAGTTTATAGGTCTCTAGGAATGCATCCATTTGTTCCAGATTGTCAGATTTGCTGGTGTATAGTTGCTCATAATATGTTCTTATAACTGTTTGTATTTCTTTGGTGTTGGTTGTGGTCTCTCCTCTTTCATTCATGATTTTATTTGAGTCCTTTCTCTTTTCTTTTTGATAAGTCTGGCCAGGGGTTTATCAATCTTATCAATTCAGAGAAGCAGCTCCTAGCTTCACTGATTTGTTCTACTGTTCTTTGGTTTCTATTTCATTGATTTCTATTCTGATCTTTATTGTTTCTCTTTTCCTGCTGGGTTAAGGCTTTTTTTGCTGTTCTTTCTCCAGCTCCTTTAGGTGTAGGGTTAGGTTGTGTATTTGAGACCTTTCTTGTTTCTTGAGAAAGGTTTGTATCACTATATATTTTCCTCTCAGGACTGCCTTTGCCATGTCCCACAGATTTTGAACAGTTGTGTTTTCATTATCATTTGTTCCCATGAATTTTTTCATTTCTTCTTTAATTTCCTGGTTGACCCAGTCATTCTTTAGAAGGATGCTCTTTAGCCTCCATGTGTTTGGGTTCTTTCCAAATTTCCTCTTGTGATTGAGTTCTGGCTTCAGAGCATTGTGGTCTGAAAATATGCAGGGAATGATCCCAATCTTTTGGTACCGGTTGAGACCGATTTGTGACCCAGGATGTGATCTATTCTGGAGAATGTTCCATGTGCACTAGAGAAGAATGTGTATCCTGTTGCTTTGGGATGGAATGTTCTGAATATATCTGTGATGTCCATCTGGTCCAGTGTGTCATTAAAGGCCTTTATTTCCTTGTTGATCTTTTGCTTGGATCATCTGTCCATTTCAGTGAGGGGGTGTTAAATTCCCCTACTATTATTGTATTACTGTCAATGTGTTTCTTTGATTTTGCTATTAATTAGTTTATATAGTTGGCTGCTCCCATGTTGGGGCATAGATATTTAAAATTGTTAGATCTTCTTGTTGGACAGACCCTTTGTGTATGATATAGTGTCCTTCCTCCTCTCTTATTTTAGTCTTTGGCTTAAAATCTAATTTATCTGATACAAAGATTGCCACCCCAGCTTTATTTTGATGTCCATTAGCATGGTAAATGGTTTTCAGTCCCCTCACTTTAAATCTGGAGGTGTCCTAGGGTCAAAATGAGTTTCTTGTAGACACCATATTGATGGGTTTTGTTTTTTTATCCATTCTGATACCCTGTGTCTTTTGATTGGGGGCATTTAGCCCATTTATATACTATTGAGAGATATGAATTTAGTGCCATTGTATTGCCGGTAAGGTGACTGGTACTGTATATTGTCTCTGTTCCTTTCTGGTCTACTACTTTTAGGCTCTCTCTTTGTTTAGCGGACCCATTTCAATATTTCCTGTAGGACTGGTTTGGTGTTTACAAATTCTTTTAGTTTTTGTTTGTCCTGGAAGCTTTTTATCTCTCCTATTTTCAGTGATAGCCTAGCTGGATACAGTATTCTTGGCTGCGTGTTTTTCTCATTTAGTGCTCTGAATATATCATGCCAGTTCTTTCTGGCCTACCAGGTCTCTGTGGATAAGTCTGCTGCCAATCTAATATTTTTATCATTGTATGTTACAGACTTCTTTTCCTGGGCTGCTTTCAGGATTTTCTCTTTGTCATTAAGACTTGTAAGTTTTACTATTAGATGATGAAGTGTGGACCTATTCTTATTGATTTTGAGGGGAATTCTCTGTGCCTCTTGGATTTTGATGCTTGTTCCCTTTGCCAAATTAGGGAAATTCTCTCCAATAATTCTCTCCAGTATACCTTCTGCCCCCCTCTCTCTTTCTTATTCTTCTGGAATCCCAATTATTCTAATGTTGTTTCATCTTATGGTATCACTTATCTCTTGAATTCTCCCCTTCATTGTCCAGTAGTTGTTTGTCTCTCTTTTGCTCCAGAGCTCTCTTGTCTCTTTACTTCTCCAAACAGGTTTTCTCAAATACCCTCTATGCCTTTTTTGAGCCCAACTTGCTCCTTGAGAATCATCTTCTGAACTCTAGATCTGACATATTGCCTATGTCTGAATTGATTAGGTCTCTAGCCTTCAGTACTGCCAGTTGTTCTCTTTTTTTGTGTTTAGTTTTTCTGCTTTGTCATTTTATCCAGATAAGTATATATGAACAAGAGAATGAAATACTAAAAGTGTGGCAAAGGCCCCAGAAAAATGTACACCAAATCAGGGGGAGAAGATAGGGGGTAAAAATAAGTTCAAAAAAATCTTTAAAAAATTTTTTTAAAAATTAAGAAAAAAATATATATTAGACTGGTGAATAGAATAGTGCCAACCACTTAATTTGGGGTGTATTTTGGTCTTAGAAGAAACTACCTTGCAAAATTTTAAAGAAAGAAAACATATATATACAAAAGTAAGGGTAAACACGATGAAGGGATGGAATATGACTGTAAAGATGATAATTTTTTAAAAAATTCTAAAAAAGGGGGTTGGTAAGTTGGTTGGGAAAGGAAAGAAGAAAGTGGAGAGAATTTGCTCAGGCTGGAGACTAGAACAAAGCCCTGTGCTAGATTTAGGGTATATTTTGATCTATTAGAAGAAGTCGTATCCCAAAATTTTTTAGAAGAAGAAAACCTTATTTATATAGAAAAATAAAGTTAGATACAGTGAAGGATAAACTATGACTATAATAATGAAGGTTTAAAAAGATTTTTTAAAGAAAGGTATTGTTAAGACAAACTAGTTAAAAAACGTTAAAAGAGGAAAGAGGAAAAGTTAAAAAAAATTAGAAAAAGAAAAAAATTTATAAAATTTAATTAACTTTGCAAGACTAAAGAATCATGGGGAGAAAGCCATGAATTCCATGCTTTGCTTTCCCCTCCTCTGGAATTCCGCTGTTCTCCTTGGTAAGTGAGCTTGGTCTTGGCTGGATTTCTTGCTGATCTTCTGGGGGAGCGGCCTGTTGTAATGATTTGCAAGTGTCTTTGCTGGAGGTGGAATTGCACCGCCCTTACCAGGGGCCGGGCTAAGAAATCTGCTCAAGTTCGCTCTCGGAGCTTTTGTTCCCTGAACGCTTTCCGTAGAGTTCCGGTGGACGGGAATGAAGATGGCGGCCACCCAGTCTCCAGCCCAGAGGAGCTCAGAGCTCAGGGCCCCACTCCTCAGTGCGCCCCCAGAGAAAACCGATTCATCCCTCCCATCTCCCTGGCCTCTGGCCATGTGCCGAGCTCACCCGGCCTGTGACCGAGCGTCTCTGTCTCTGGTGCACAGCCCCGCCTGGAGTCTCCAAATCCAGCAGATCCTGCCGTTCTGCTCTTCCGGTGGAGGAAGGTGAGTCTCCCTGGATCTGCCCCTTGTGGGGTCCCTGCTCACAAAGTGGTGGTCCAATTGTGCCACGGATCACAGTTTAAGGTAACCCCGAGCTGAAAGCTCACTCCTCAGCTCCATCTGTGTAGCTGGCTTCTGCACTCTAATACCTGTGAGCTCTGCAACACTCAGACACCCCCAATCCTTCTGTGACCCCGCAGGACCTGAGACCACACTGTCCCTGTGAGGGCTTCACCCCAACTTAGCCGCTGGAGTGATGTCCCTCAGTGGAGCAGACTTCTAAAAGTTCCGATTATGTGCTCTGTTGCTCTGCCACTTGCCAGGAGCTGCCCCTCCCCCCATGGTCTATCTTCCCATCACTTCGGATTCACTTCTCCCAACGACTTCCCTTTCAGAAAGTGGTCGATTTTCTGTTTCTAGAATTGCTGCTTTTCTCTTCAATCCCCTCTTGGGTTTGTAGGTGTTCGGAATGGTTTGATAACTATCTAGCTGATCTCCTGCGACCTGATGTCATCTCAGCCTGCTACTCCACCACCCAAAAAATGAAAAAATATATTTTGTTCCAAAACATCATGTTGAACACTTGAGATGTAATCATACTCTGAGACTTTAGTATCTGGGTGGAATCCTATTTTATTTTTTTTAAGATGACAGCTTGGGGGCCGCCTGGCTGGCTCAGTGGGTAGAGTATGTGACTCTTGATTTCAGTATTGTGAGTTCCAGTCCCACGCTGGGGGTAGAATTACTTTAAAAAAAAATCTTAAAAAAAAATGACAGCTTGGACTGGGATAACCTACACTTCCTTTTTCATAAGCTTCTGTAACATGACAGGAAACACACTGCAAAGTGTAGCTAGATTTTCCCTTCATTCACTAATGTTTTTAATAAGCCCCTCCGAAACCTCTGGAAAGCAGAGGAAGTTTCTGAATGGGTATTTTTCTTTTCCACTCTTCCAAAGATCCTGTCAGCTGAATATTGCAAGATTGAGGGAGCTTTAGTTCTTTGTTTCCAGTTAAAATCTATTTGTCCAGTTAGAGACACATGGGCCCGACAATAAAACTATGGCTGAAGTTTATGATCAGGAAGAGGCCAAATGCCACTTGTCAGCTAAGAGCTGTGCTCACTGGAATGAAACATTGCATTTCTGAAGTGCAACTGAGTTGTACAAGGGTTTGTCGGTATCTCTGATGATAAGAACCTTGGCAGTGTTGACTAAGAATCTTGGCAGAGTTGGCTAAAAGGGTGGGGTGAGGATCAACCAAATGAGAAAACTGCACTATGCCCTGAAATGTGGTTATAGGATCTCCCTAGATAGACACGTAGTTTAACTCTTTTTTTAAATATTTTATTTATTTGTTTGACAGACAGATTACAAGTAGGCAGAGAGGCAGGCAGAGAGAGAGAGAGAGAGGAGGAAGCAGGCTCCCTGCTGAGCTGGGAGCCCAATGCGGGGCTCGATCCCAGGACCCTGGGAACATGGCCTGAGCCGAAGGTAGAGGCTTTAACCCACTGAGCCACCCAGGTGCCCCTAGCTCTCTTAATAATAACACAGAATAATTAAATATGGCAGCCCCATAGCACACTCCCCTGCAAAACAGCTACATGAAAATCCCATCACCTCCCATGCTCCACCACCTCACCAAAAAAAAGCAGTAGGATTTTGTGATTTACAAAGAAATAAGAAAAGTAGACTGAACATTTTTGAAGTCATTCAAGAAGTGAAACTGATCCAAGACAAATGGTGCATTTGAATCCTATAAAAATAAAATCGGAGGAAAGCTATGTCCGAGTAGTAGCCTAGAATCCTAGAATATAAGTTTAGATATGTCCATTGAGTTCATCCTCTCCAATGCTGCTTCCAGTTGGAGAAAATGGAACCCAGTGAGGGCTATGGCTTGTCTTCCTCACAGTTTTTTAGCTTCACGAAGATCAGAAGCTCAGATCCTAGGACACCTCGTTATGAAACACTACCAGTAGGTTCTTATTTTGTTTAAATGGGACTTTACGAGATAACCGTGTTGTGACAGAAATGTGGCTTAACATGGTCTTGAACCCAAAGAATTTCACTCTTATCTGGAAGACTTAAGAAGCAAACTAATTAAATATACAGAGCCATAGGAAGAACTACTTGATGAGCGCTAGAAGAATTCATCATTCAAGCTTGTCAGGGAGCGCATTTTCTCTCAAGTCAGAATCTCCCAATCCTAAAAGCCAATAACAAGGCAATCTCACAGCTCAGCAGTAAAGCTACTTTTAAATCTAGAATGAGATCATTGGGTTCAATAGACAGACTCAAGTATCACTTAAAATTGGGCCTGCCTGCGTGTAATAGACTTTGGATCTTGGCTGTGTGTTACCATAACTTCTCTGCCATCCTCATGATGTGTGTGTGTGTGTGTGTGTGTGTGTGTGTCTGTCTGTCTGAAAATGAGTTCTGAAAATGTTCCAAGTGAACATTTGTTTCAGATTTCCTGGCATAGCTAAGAATCAGTTGCAATTATGCTTTGAACTTATATCCTCCAGTTTTCAACCTTGTCTTCATTGTTCACATGAAAGCCAGAGTCTTTCACATTTATTCATTAAGGAAATATTTACTGGAGAGTTATTATGTTCCAAAACACTGCATCAGGTGTTAATAATTTGAAGATGAAAGGGGCTTGACAAGCGAGGGACTTGGCCAAGGATTATCCACTCACCTATCTTGTCTGTCCAAGAGTTACTCGTGAGCTGGAAAGTACCTTGTATTTTCTGTTGGAGCCAACATTCTGCCAAGATCAGATCTGTCGAAAAATGCCAGGTAACTGGATCTGACAGATAATTAGCTCAAATGTTCCTTTTTAGGATAATGTTGATAGCAAATATAAAATAATGTTTGAAAATTAAATTAATAAAAATGATGTGTACTAATTACCCAGTGGTTGCTCAGGGAAACAGGGATCAGGTGCATTTCCAGCCCCCCTTCTGAAGGAAGCATCTATTTTGATGGTCTTTTTCCAGTCTCAACAGACACATCTGTCTTGCCGATGTTATATTACCTGCATTCACAACAGGGAGCTGTGCATTACTTTCATTCCCATTCCTTTTCAACTCATCTTTAAAAAAAAATTGATTAATTTCAGAGAGAGAGGGGTGGGAGGGGCAGAGGGAGAGGGGAGACTCCCAAGCAGACTCAGCACCAGCATCACCCTGAGATCATGACCTGAGCTGAAACCAAGAGTCAGGTGCTCAGTTGGCCGCACCACCCAGGCAGGCACCTTTTTAAAAAAGCAGATCATCTAGCCTATCAAGTCCAGCTCTCATTCTTCCACAAAACAGTTCAAAACGAGGCTAGTCCCATTGTTTCAGCCACCTTGTGAAGGCTACATGAAAAAGCTGATTGAATTCTGCATGTAGCGAGTTAATAATCTCAAGAGGGGATAACTTGTCCGAAGTCTTCGCGTCCACCACAGGAATCCCAGACCCTTTGACATGGCGATGTACTTGGATGTTCAACCAAATGCCACAATTACAGCCACAAATGTACCTCTCTCTCTCTCTCTCTCATTTTAACACTACTCTGTTCAGATGTAGTGATACCATCTACATTAGAGATGGATTTGTATTTTCCATTCCTTGGATTTGCATGTCAGTCTGTCTTATTTTATAAACTATGAAGTTATCAGATTACTTGCAGTATTAGAATTTTATCGTGAAAACCAGTTGGCTGTGGAGTGTGTGTGTGTGAGTGTGTGTGTGTGTGGTGGGGGTGTGTGAAAAATCAGTAGACTTTCCTTCAGGTCCTAGAGAGACATCTGTGTTTAAATTGGTTTTTTTTTTTACTCTTTTTATTTCCAATTTTTTAAGTTTGATACTAATGAACATTCATGGAAATGTAGTAATATATTTTCAAAAGGCTCAGTTTACCCTTAATATGTAAATTATAATCATTAAGGAACAGAAGACCTGAATTTGTAAGCATTTGAACACCTTACAGCAAAGTTCCAGTAATACTTTTTCATTAATTCCACTTAAATTTTTCTAATCCTAAAGAATTTTTCTAACTTAAAATACATTGTCATTAATTCCTCTTAAAATCATAAAGAAACTTTTCTAACGAATTCAAATGTTCTTTTTTTGTGGGTATTTATTTGTTGACTGTATTTATTTACTAAAAGGTAACTCTAGCATAAATACCTGTGTGAACAGTTTATCCAATAGAACAATGCCGTTGATGACATTTTTAGTATTTTTCATTTTGCCTATTAACAGCCCAAACCATGACATTCAGTTTTTGAGACAGTGTCCCTACTTGGCACAGAAGTCTACACGAGAGCTCGTTTCATTTGCCATTTATTCCAATAACTTGACAACAGTTATTTGCATCTAAATCTAACAGTATTTGTACAAGTACTTTCAAGCTAAAACTGCTAAAAATTTCCAATACGCATGCAGTTCGAGATATTTACAAAGTAACATATTTATTGTAAAGCGTGTGGCTCTAAGCTCTTTATAGGATGTGAATACAAGAGTCACTCTACCCTCTACGAAAACACGGCCACATCTGAGAGAGGCGATTCTGCTGGCGAGAGTCCTGTGTCCAATTGGGTTGAAACGGGTTGGCTGCTCTAACTGTACAGGAATGCTACTGTGCCATCATGGAATCGCCCGATAGCTCAATTCACACGAAACAGCCCCAGAGTTTCAGGTACAAGCCCTTAGCAACCAAGAGACCCGCAGCACAGGCAGCACTGGCGGAACACACTTATTCTGCAGGTGGGCTCTGCTTTAAGCAAAGTCAAGATTGAAAATCCAAACATACAAAACCAATAGATTAGAGGGATGACTTGTATTCTAAGATGGTCTTCTGCTTTATGAAAGTATTCACAAGTTTTGTCTAAGTGGCAGTTCCCCTAATGCACTGAAAATACAATTTGATTCACAGAACTTCAGTTTACATGTGACTTTTTGCACAACCATCGTGAGAAGCAAAGTATGCCTATATACAGTACTGAATTTTCTCTCTCAGGATCTAGGTAAGTGTCTTATCACTGTACTGGAAAAGGACACTTAAGCCGAAGTGTTACCTTTTGAGCCACTGAAATATGGAGCAAATACTGCCTCTAAAACAGTTTGGGGACTCAACTTTATAGCATAGATCTTTAGATAGCCCAAGTACATAGCTATCCAGAGGCCACAGTGTTGGGCCCTATCCTGCAGAAGTTTGTTTTATTTTTGTGGATTTCCCCCCTTTTTAGCTGTGTAATTTTAAAGAGATGTTAATGGTGGTTACACTGTAGCTAGTCTATTTATGATGTCTCATTCTTATACTTCATTGCACAGAATCACCTTTAAAAATGCAACTTCCTGCATTTCATTACTTTTCCCAGTGTTGACCCGGGGTGATTTTCATTCAAATAAGATTCTCTTTTATTAGCTGTGAGCTCCCTGGAGGGAGGGTGTTGGTGGGAGGGCAGAGATCCTGTCTACTCTATTTCTGTCCCCCCCTCGGCACACATCATAGAGCCTGGCACCTAGGAAGCAAGCTCTCAATAAATATTTATTGAATGAATGAAGGAATGAAGAAATCATTGAATTGGGAGAAATGTCTGGAAAGCGTTCTTCACTCTAGCATCCAATCCAGTATGTTTCTGGATTATGTACAATCAAAATGAATTTCCAGAATCTGAAAAAAATCACAGAACCTCTGTTGTTCCCTATACATTTTTTGTTTTGTTTTTGGTAGAATCCACTAAAATATGGAGCCCTTGATAACATAGACAGATTTAGAAAAATTAAATCACCTTAAAGGTCAGAGGGCAAAGCAGAGAAAATTGAAGAGCGTTTCCTTACTCACCAACTGCTAGAGGGAACTAAAAAGGCACACAGATTGACCAAAGTCCAAAACCAAATCAAGCTGTTGGCCATGGTGTCCAGACCCAGAAATAGTACTTTTGAGTGTTGCAACACAAACTTAGCCACAGGTATATTCAGAAACAGTGAAGGCAATTCATTAAGAGCTAGAATCGAAGGAAATTACCATTTGCCATTTTGTAGGGCCAGACACATAGATCTGCTCCAGGCAGGGCCGGGGGAGATCACACTCCGTTGGCTGCAACCATTTCGCTCTGCCGATGCTCATACCCATTACAGGCTGCATAGGAAATATAAGTGAAATAGCAAAATCCAGCTGGAGGAGACAAAAACAAAATCTGAAAATAAAATAGCACTTGAGTGGATAAAGCAAACCAATATAGTCAGTGGGCATGCTCATAAGTTAATAGACGTAAAAGCGTTCGTGATTGTGTTAGGAAATAAAGCTTCAGAGTCTACGGTGTATGATGCCTTTAAACGAAAGAGTCTGAACCGCATTCGAACAGTTCAACTTAAAACCTAATACAAATAAAGTAAAAATCTAGGGAGCATGAGAATCTGGATTTATACCAGAATTAACGAAGTGAGAGAGTTTATGAATCTGCCTTCTTCTGGGAGGCCTCTTTAGGATCATGTAACTAACGTAAATATTAAGCTGTCTCTATTTAAGATCAGTGAATGGGTTTTTCTATGGATAATGGAATGACTTTCCTTTCAGGTGAATAAGAGCAAATGCTGAAGTGGGGTCACTACCTCAGTAGTTGTAGCTAGATGTGTAGTTGGAACCTAAAAACTGTATTCACAGGATATGTATCCTAATTTGCCTTTACAATCACTTCCCAAAATACCTACCTCGGTATTCTGTGTTTATCATTGCACCAAATGAGAGCAGCCCCAAGAGGATTTTTGAAACTCTTACATGTATGTGTGTGTGTGTGTATGTGTGTATGTATGTATATGTGTGTATATGTACATATATGTGTATATGTGTGTATATGCACACATATGTGTGTATATATGTACGTATATGTGTGTACGCACATGTGTGTATGTACATATTTGTGTATATAGACACACACATACGTATATAGATACTTCACTCAAGGAGGAGATGGTTTTTCCGGGAGCTGTCTCCAAGTTCAGTTACCAGAACACTCTCTCTCTTCTTGTATGCAATGTAAAATCTCAGTACATTAACTTTCTTGTAGATCATTTCGTGCCACCATTTTTTACTTCAATCTAATGGATTTGGAGAGGAATTATGATCTCTAATCAAAGAGGGAACATGTTAGATTGTCCCTTTCGCTATTCAGAGATTTTAGGTTGTTAAAGGCATTTTTCCCCGAATGCCCTTTACGTTTAAATATACATAATTGACTTCTATTGTTAAAAAACAAAAAGATATTGTACCAGTAATTCTTAATCCAAATCATTTGGACTTAAGTCATTTCTAATTGAAAGCCTATCACATGAATTGTTTATGGTGACAGACAATATACTATGAGTCATTTTAAAGCTCTAAAAGTGAGTTATCAGGATCCACTTCAATCTCCACATGATAATAAAGGATTATTATGTGCAGTAACCTATTTATGAAAAGGAAACAGTGTGCTTCTTTCAGACGCCATCAATTGCTTTAATGAGGAGTTGAAAAGCTGGGCTACTTTACATGCACATCACCGCCCCAGTTGCATAAGGATTTACAATAGACAAAACAAAACTACTTTTTGTTGTAAAGAAGGGCCGTTTGTTTAAATCGCACAATAATGTTTGCATCGAAAAATTCTTTACAGGCTAATAAGGCTTCATAAACGTTACATAGACTTGGTTAGTTAAAATCATTCTAACGCTAAGACCAAAATGAAAGGCTTGCTGGAGCTGACTAGGAAAAATTCAATTAACCACATGCCTAAAGAAGGCAGAAGAGAAAAGATGTCTCCTTTCTTGGTTTAGGTACTTTTTAATTGATTTGAAGATGCAAATAGTACATCATCGGATAGCACCCCATTAATGCTCCCATAAATGTAAGAGGAAAACACCGCTTTCCCAGAAAATGTGCAAATTGAGGATTCGGAGCCTAATCTTTAAGCCTAAAAGAAATAGAAAGCGATGCACACATTTGTTTCTGCTGCCTTGAATTTGCAGAGAAGTTACTTGGGATGTTTGAATCTCACCTTTGAAGGGTTCCTTCAAGGTATTTAATGGCTCATATGTCTTTATTAAATGAGGTGTGTGGCGGCCTCTACTGGTGTGTGTTCATAGAAAATGTTTCAGTAGGCAGAAAAAATACTCATTTCAATTAAAAAGTTAGAAATACTCTGTCATTGAAATATACAAAAATATCTAATTTAATGCAGAAAAAATATATTACACGTTGTGTAATGCACTCTTAATTAGGAAAATAATCTAAAACACTGACCATGTTAGTGTAAAATGATTTACGGAAGGGCATTAATTGTTCAATTCACTCTGAGATTGGGTTAAATATATTTTATTAATGAATTACTAATCCCGACTGAGGCAGTTTCTTACCTCTAGTCCACTGTTAAATCCCCTTAGTTGACTTAAATAAAATCACTTAGAACAAACCCAGAGGAAAGGAAATATTTTACAGTTAAATCTCTAAAGTCCTACAACTAGAATCATTTGATGACAGGCTGGTTTCTATAACTCAAGCAAACTGTACGTTGACTTAATAGAGCTGACATTTTGATCTATTTTACAGTGTTTTTAATTTCAAAAATACAACACATTAAAATATGTTCAATTTATCAAAGCTAAAAGCAACATTTAAGTAATGTACTTAAAGTGCAAAGGCACTTTAACACAAAGAAGTGATGCCTAGTGGCTATACTTGGTAACTGAAGACGGAAATCCCATATATCATTATTTACAAAAGAATTTATAGTCTCAAAAGATCTTTGGAGATCTTCTACAAAATACACTGAATATCCATTTTTATGTGAAAAGTCTGCTTACTCTTTCTTCATTCATTATAATCTCCTCTTCCCATTCCCACACTGGAAAAATAAAAGAAGAAAAAGGAAACAAAACCATAAACAAAATATATGAAAAAAACGCACTGTAGAAACATTCATGTTCACTGATGATTCCTAAGGAGAGAAGGGAGGGTGGGGGGAAGAGAAGGCAGGGTGGGGGGAGCAAGAGAGAAATAATTTAAAGGAAAACTCGGAAACGCAGTATCATTGCTTCGCCCCATCCCCCAGACATTTTCAAAGTCCCCCATTGATGCCGAGAGAGAGAGAGAGAGAGAGAGAGAGAGAGAGAGGACGCAAACACGCACAAAAGCAAACGCAGTGTCTCCAACAGTCTGGAGCAGCGGCCTTGGACTTGGACCAGCCCTTCACAGCTGACTGATTGCAGTTTGTTTCTCCAGAACTTCGAGGTAGTCTGGCTCTGATTGCGGCTTAGCTCGCAGTAAAGGGTGGTCGGGCTTTGACTGCCCCACAAAGCATTTCCTGGGAGTTCCGTATAAAACGGTTTTGTTGATTCTGTCCTGGTTTTGGCGTCGAGATTCATACGATGGGGCGAACTGCCTTTTCGGTAAGGTACAAAAGTTATAGTGGACCAGTCCTGCACTGGGAAGTTCCTTGACTCGCTCAGCGATGTTCTGATACAGCAGCTCGGGCTCCCTCGGCGTGGCCTGCTTCTCGAGCAACTCCGTGGCACTTATCGTGTAAGCCAGCGGGGCCGGCTCTTCTTTCTTCTCCTCCAGGTTGCCATAGCTGAAGTCTTGCAGGTTTCGGTAATAGGCTACCGGGTCTCCTTCCTTCTGCATGTAGATGGGGTTCTGGCACATCTGCCCCACGGGCGGGGGGATGTAGTTATAGACGTGGCCGTCTGTTTTGTCCTGAGCCTCGGTATTGTAAGACCCATACTGCAGCTGGAAGGAGCTGACGTCTAGGTTGTTGGAACTCCTCGGCACGCTCGGCACCCCCTTTCTGCGTTTCAGGACAAAGACGAATAAGCCGGCCCCAAAACAGACAGATAGGATAAAGACAACAAGCAACCCTAAAATCAGGACGGAAAGTGGCACTTCAGTGTGGAGCTCTGGGTAGGAGCTGGGAGACACACTAAGCGACCGAGGAGTGTCTGTGTTGTGATTCATGGACAAAACGGTTCCGTCTGACAAGTTCGGGCTGTCGGGACAGATAGCGTCCCTCCCCAGAAACTTCAGGATCTCCCCCGCGTGCTTTGCAGGAGATTCGCAGGTCACCTCGTTGATGATGACGGGGGAATTGGCATGTTCCGTCCAGTCCTTTAGCCCCATGATGTCACAGGTGCAGTCCCATGGGTTCTCTTGCAGATCTATCTGGATAAAGGCCGGAAGCTGATCCAGAACCCCTTTCACAGGCAGGTGAGAAAAATGATTGTTTCTCAGATTCAGCCTGGTGAGGGCCGTTCCCCCAAATATGTTGTCGGGTAGGGAGCGCAGCAGGTTGTTATTCAGAAACAGCAGCTGGAGGTTAATCAAAGCATCAAAGGTCAGTGGCTTAATCTCCTTGATGACGTTGTACTCTAAATAGAGATACTGCAGGCTCTGCAGTCCGTCAAACATCGAAGGGTACAGCACTTCCAGGTAGTTGCCATTCAGGTAAAGTCTGCGTAAACTGGTCAGGTTTGTGAAGGCACCTTCCTGAATGACCGCGATCCTGTTGTTCCCTAAATGCAACAAGTCCAAAGAACTGTATTCTAGGAGGTCGTTCTTGTAGACAGTTTGAAGATAGTTCCCTGTCAGGTAGAGCTTCTTTGGACTGGTAGGTTTGGGCTGCAGGTCGGAGATGTTCGTGAACTTCCTTTCTTGGCAATTTACGTTGAGACCGTTGTCCGAGCTCTGAGAGGTACAGACGCAGCTGCTGGGGCAGGTGAGAGGCACGGGGGACTTGGTCTGGTACACCATGATGGGTCCGAAGCTCTGCCTGTCCTTTGACACGGTGACCCGGGGAGTCGGGCGATTTCGCATTTTGGGGGGTCGGCTGGCTTTGGGCGCCCTGGTTGGGTTGAGAGCGGGATTCATGGTGGGCGACAGCCTTTGGACGTGCGTGTCGGCATGGCCGCCCCTCTGGCCAGAGTCGCCGGTGCTTTTTCTGGGACAGAGATCTTGCCTGGTCAGCTGGGTCACGTCTTTCCCGTGCAGCCGGAAGGGAGTCTCACAGACGATCTCCCCGACGAACACGGTTATGGTGTCCAGCCAAGCCTTGAGAGGAAGCAAGTCACAAGTGCAGTTCCACGGGTTCTCCTCCAGCTGGATCTCCATGATCCCGCCGATGTGCTCAAGGACGCCGGCGAAAGGCATCACCTTCAGCCTGTTCCCTCTCAGGTCTAAGTGGGTCAGCAGGACGAAGCGGAACACATTGCTGGGCAGGGACAGCAGAAGGTTGTCATTCAGGATGAGCACCTTGAGCTTATTGAGCTTGCTGAAGGCCCCTGCCTCGATGGCACTGATGTAATTGTAGTCGGCCTGGAGGTACTCGAGGGTCTCCAGGCCCAGGAAGGTGTCTTCCCTCAGCACCTCGAGCTTGTTGTTGTTGAGGTGCAGTCTCTTGAGGGTTTTCAGGCCGCTGAACGCCCCGGTTCGGATCTCCTGCAGCCCGTTGTTGCCCAGGTGGAGAGTCACGGCGTTGGAGTAATTGACGAACTCGTTAGGGTACAGTCTCGTCAGGAGGTTTCCATTGAGGAAAAGCTGGTAGATTCGATACTGGGGGGGCTGGAGCAGGCTGACGGTTGTAAATCCTTTGTTTTCGCAGTTAATATTCAGGACGTTTTCCTTCTCTTCGCACAGGCAGCGGATCTTGCAAATGTCTTTGGCAGTTTTGCGGCTCTCCGTCTGTAAGATCCCGGCCACGGTTAACACACTGAGGAACCAAACGCCGCTCAGCATCTTTAGGCACCGTCGGTGTCAGTTCAGGTACCTACAGGCAAACCTTGGGGAAGGGTGCCGGAGAGAGCAGGATGCGGGGGAGAGAGAAACAAGGAAGCCCGATTAAAATGGCAAAGCAAGGGGGCGGAGTGGGAGGCAGGGAGAATGCGGGGAGTGGGCAACACGGCAGAATGAAATCACTGCGTTCGTTTCTCAAAGCGGTTTCTTCTCGCCTCGCCCTCCCCCTCCCGCCCGGCCCCCGCCAGCCCACCCACACACGCGTCCCGGAGCACACATGCTTGCACCTGATTTCCCGGCGGGGCGCAGCCAGCCGCGGAGTCATTAGTAATCGAGTTGTCCTACTAAATCCAGCCCATCACCTCCTCCCCTGGGGCATCTTGAAGAGATCTCGGGCGGCTCGCCCGTCTTAGCTCGCAGCAGAAATCGCTTTACTTTTTTTTTTTTTTTTTTTTGAACTGCGCAAAAAGGGGGTGGGAAAATCGGGACTGGCGGTGGGGGAGGGGGAGAGGATGGAAGAGCAAAGACAGCGCGGGGTGGGGGTTACTCACACATCAGGAGAAGACGGGACCCCTCTCCTCTGCAGTCCGCCAGTAGTTTAGCATCTTCGGAAAGAGAAGAAGAGCAAGGTAAAAGAACACGCCGCTTCCAGGGGGATGCCCAGCTTTCTGCCGGAGGATTTGATTTGGCAGGGTTGGGGGGGGAGGGGTGCGCAGGAATTAGAAATCCGGCAGGCCGCCGGGGAGGAGAGGAGGGCCCGAGCGGCGGGAGGCCGAGGCGACAGGGACCCGGGGGGTGCGATTGCGTAGGGAGGTCGGGGCGCCGGCCGACCCCGGCGGGCGGCGGCGGCGGCGGCGGCGGCAGCGGCAGCGACGGCCGAGCCTGGGCGCGCGCTTCCAATCCGGCGGCGGCGGCGGCAGTGCGCGGAGCAGTTTGAATTTGAGAGGTTTTGCAGGCTCCCCCGGACAGGGCTGGGGTGACGTCACGCGGGGAGGGGGCAGGCGGCGGATCGAGGGCGCGCGGTGGGGGAGGGAGGGGCAGATGCTTCCCTTCCCTGCGAGCGGTTTGCAAAGCTCAAATCCGGGCTGCGTCAGTTGCTTCTGAACTACTCCACCTCCAACCCGGCGGGCGGCGAGCCGCTGCGAAGCTCCGGGAGAGGGATTCTCCGGGAGGGGCCCGGCGGAGGGGCTGGGACCGCGGGGACTCCTCCGGCCTCCGGTCCCTTCGACTGGTTTCTCCCACCTGCGACTCCCTCCTGGCCCTTCCGGGGGGGTGGGGGTCTCTCCCAGTGAGAGAGGGTGTGTGTGTGTGTGCGCGCGTGTGTGCGTGTGAGTGTGTGGGGGAGATGTGCCTCTTTGCCTCAGGACAGGGGCGCTTGTGCTCCGATGCTCTTGGTGCGGAGTGGGGGTGTGCCCGCTCCGGAGTGGCTGTGTAGGAGGGCGAAGAGGGGCTTTGTGCTTTACAGACCGAGCTTTGTTTCGGGGCTGGGAGAATTACTGTCCGGGCGGTGACTGGCCAAACAGATACTTGCGGGGATTCTGAAAGCCAGCTCAGCGTCAGAGAGAAACCACACCAAAACCATTCTCTTCGAGGCTGAGTTGGGCAGATGATGAAGTTTAAACGTGTGCTTTTTGCCTGCAGGAAGGAGAAGTGGGTGTGAGAAACGCCCTGCCAAGCTGAGCCTCACTTGGCGGGGTGTGGGAGCCCAGGAGTGGGGGGGCCCCCCCAGAGGGGGCCTAAGCCTCCAGGCGGCATTTAAGTGCCAGGTGTTGGATTTTTGCCTTCATTATCTCGCGCCTCCTGAATGATCTTAAGGTCCCCTGGAACCAGGTGGCTCCTGGTGTGGAGTCCATCTGCAAGACAGGAACGTCTGCTGTTGCCCGGAAGGGCCGGGGGCAGCCTCTCGAGAGGCAGGAGAAGGAGGCGATGGAAGAGAAGGGGGCGAAGGGATGCACTGAGGCTGCGCCTGTCCCGCGGAATACTTACACTTGCTTTCCCCGACTCTTCAGTCCCAGTCTGCTGCGGACAGGGTCGACACAGGGTCCCTTTGCTGGGCCACATTTGGAATAGAGATAATCCCACCGGCAAAACGAGCCGCCTGAGAACGGAAAGCCCCCTGCTTCTCCCCACCTGCCTCCCTGGCAAGCTCAGGCTCTGGATCGTTCAGCCCGCACGGGCTCTTTCCTCCCGCAGAAGGGCTCTGAGCGTCTGCAGACTTAGGCACTAAGACAACCTGTGGCTCCGCCAGTCTCCTCCAGAATGGTGCTGATGGCTTTCACCTTGCCCTCTGCTTTTCCTTCGGGGAAGAGCCTTGCCCCTCACGTGGAGAGCCCTCTCCCCATCCTGTAATGCTTGCTTGGTGTTGGGCAAGATCCTTTCCTTTTGGGGCCTCAAATTTCCCTTCTCTGTGCCAAAGGGCGGCGGGGAGCTGAGCTGTCCTCGGCGGGGGAGGGGCAGCTGTGATGGCCTCCCAGTTCTATTGCAGTCTCCTCACTGGGTGCGCAGGGATGCGTGCCCGATGAAGCTTCCGTTCACAGCAAAGGGGCACTTGTTCCTCCATATTTCTAAATATTACACATAGTTCCTAGAGAGATGTGGCTTATTCGTTGTCATTCATTTAACAAAACATTTACTAATTAGGTTAATATTTCATGGAAGCAGAAGCCAACATGAGAGCTGGACAGGACTTTTGCAATCAGATTCATCTTATAGATGAGGACGTTCTTCCACCCGAAGTGCTGACTTGCTTAAGTTCAAGCGTCTATAAAATGAGAAACCGAACCCAGGGATTCCGAGTCCTGGGCCAGGAACTTTCCCCCAAGCTCACTACTGCTTAGTGTGAACTGGAGAAGAGCGGTCTGCCTACATTTACAGAGTGCTGCTGGTGTCTTACCCGAATGTGTGCTTTTTGAAAAAATTGTATTTGAAAGTGAAATACTAAATATTAGTTTTAGTTCGCAAGTAATTTCCTGCAAGACCCTGACGACGCTGTCAGTACTCCTTGAGGACAGCGACGATTTTCTTAAACATTTCAGAGAGAGAGGGAGAGAGAGAAAGCGGGTAGATAGATGGGGGCAGCTCGAAATCCGTGAACATGATTACAGAGTGAAAGCCAGGCGGAGGTAAGCTGGCTGGAGCGGGGGGCGACACTGGGAACCCGGAGATGGTGTGACACATCTTCCTGCCCTGGTTAGCTTCCGACACGGGTCGGTGGACTCTCCCCCTACTCCTGGGCCTCCTGCCTGCTGTCCCCGAGCCTCCACAGCCGCTTTCCGCAAACACGGTTACAGGGAACGCATCGGCCTCAGCCCGAGAGAAGCACTTTAAGGAAGTTTCGTCCGGCCCCGCGTCTCGGGAAGAACCGCCGCGGCACCCCGCTAGGGAGAGCGGGCTTGGACGGTGGCGGAAAGCTTCTGGGCGAACGGGGAGCCCAGAGGCGGACGCTCCAATAAGGCAAACGCTCCCTCTCCTCGCCGGGCCGAGGGAGGCAGACGCGGGGACTCTGTCGCCTCGAGCTCCCTCGCCTCTGAGTAGAGCCCCGCGCGGGTCGCGGGGGCTTGCACGGCGCGCGGGGAGGGCCGGCGGGGTTCGAGCCCGCGCCGCCCGGCCGCCCGCCAGGCCTCGAGGGGGTTAACGGGAGTGCGGCGGGCCTGCTGCGGAGGGGTGTCAGGCGCGCGGCCGCCCGTCTCCCCCCAGTCCCGGCAGGTCCGGTTCCCGGAGGGCGCTTCCCGCGGTCGGCGCGCCGGACGGTTCCCCGCTCCCCGGGCACCGGGCACCGAGCACCGAGCACCGAGCACCGACCGCGAGCTCAGCCCTCCTCGCCCTCCCCCCGGCCGCCGGCCGCCTCATGCCCGGCGCCGGGGCCCACAGCCGCGACGGCCACGCGCGCTGCCTTCGCCCCGGCGACCGTTCTCCTCGGGACCCGCGGTTCGCAGCCGGCGCACGGGGACGCCCGGCCGGCGGTGGCCCCGGAACCTCGCGACGCCCGGAGCCCGACCACGCCCGCGCGGGCTGTCTCGGAGCGGGCGAGCGCGGGAGGGCGGGGGCGGCCACCGAGGGGGCGGCTGCCGGCGCGCGGTCCCCGGCCGATCGCGCCCAGGCTTCCCGCACCCGACCACCCACCCGCGGGGCGAGGCGGCGGCGAAAGGCAGGGGGCCGAGCGCCGCGTTCCCGAGCGCAGAGAACTTACCCGGCGAGCGCGCCACCCGCAGCTTCCCCCGGAGGCGCCCGCAGCACCGGCCAGCCGGGAGGCGCGGGAGCCGGCACAGCCTCGGACCCGCGCGCCGGGGAGCGGGGGGCTCGGCGGCGAGCGCGGGCGGCGCCCCCAAGGGCAGGCAGATCCCCACTGGAGCGGCTCGCCGCCGGGCAGCGCTCCTAGCGGGAAGCAGGGAGGGAGCCGAGAGGGAGGAGGGAGAAGCTCGGGGGCGGGGGTGGGGGATGGGGGGTGGGGAGGCAGGGACGGCCGCCCGTCTCCCGCACTTATCAATCACCCCGCAGATCAAATGTCCCCGCCGCGCTCCCGGGAGGGGCCTGTAGCAGCCCACAAAGGAGCCGCCGCTCCATTCCTCTGACAGCGCGGCCGAGCGCTGCTCACGCCTCTTGGCCCCTCGCGCCCGGAGCTCTGCCCCGCCCTTGCGGCGCCCGCCGTGGGCTGCGGCTGGGACTCGGTCGGGAGAAATGAGGGTGGCCCTCGGTCGGTACCAAATCCCAGGGGAGACTAAGACCACTGGGCGGAAGCTGCCGACCACGGGGAGGCGGCGAGCCCCGGAGCTGGACGCCGCCCGGGACGGCTGCTCCCCTAACTAGTCCGCGCCCAGTCACCGGAGTTCGGGGGCAGATGTTTAAGGACCTCCTACGAGGATGGCAAACAAGGAATTTCCATAGAACATGGGGCGAAGCGAGGCTTGGGCAAACGTGTTAGCAGAAGCCAGCCCTTAGCCGCGTGCCCGTGCCTGTTTTCATTCGATTCTTCCTGTTCTGCGCGACGTTGCCGGATCGACTGGCGCGCACTTTGGGCGCCCCCCTTCCCCTCCCTCCTCTCCTTCCCCTGCTATTAGCAGTCCCGGTGGTTGTACTCGGCTGCAGGAAGGCGCTCAGTGAGAGAGTCGCTGTAGTTGCAGAGGGAGGTGCGGGTTTCGCCAAGAACGTTGCCGTTGCCTTCAGGACCTGCCTTCCCCAGGGTATTCGGCGTGAACTTGCACTTGTGTTCGTGTCAGCGAGGAAGAGGGAGTTTCTCTGAAGGGCGGAAGACATTTCCCCCTCGATCCGGGAGGAGGGGGGCCTTCACGAACGCCCTCGCTGCCTCTGGTCCTTCTTACAGCCCCTCCGGCGTCTGTAAAACCCCCAGTTGTTCGAATCTGCAGTTTGAGGATGGAGAAGGCGGGTCGATGAGAGGGACCCCAAGTTAGAGCAAACATTAGCTCTCCCGCTAATGAATCTGCTTTAGGGTTTGGGTGTTTTCAAGGTTATTTCCTATACAATGAAGCCAGTTCTCGCAGCACTGACTCCCACCTCATTCTTATCCTTCCCGGGGGTGGGGGGGGGTGTCGGGGGGGTGGGGGTGGGGGTGGGCTGTCTTTTGTGCTTTCCCGCACTCTTTTCATAATGGTTTTCTAAGGAGCGAGTGCTGGGCCTTTTGAAGAGAAAATTACTGGTAATCTTATATTGTGACTGTATGCAAAGTTTACTTTTGGAATAGTCCAGAGAATTATCTCGTATAATCTTAGCTCTGAGGTTTTAAGGATCATTGCTGCTCCTTTCACTTCATTCCTTTTGCGATTTCCCTGCCATCCAGATCAACAATTTGGGAATAACACCGTTCTCACATGGGCACAGGGGCAGACTATTCACAGTTACTTACTCAGAAACATCACCCTGTTTCATTAATGTCCTTTTTTCTGCAAAATACTAACCGCGCTCTTTGCCACAGAGTACAGCTGTGATCTGGGCACATCATATTATTACTAACTAGGAAAAGTTAATGCTGTTTCCTCTGTGTCTTTACCTCCTTTCTGACTGTGTCATCTTTTCTTGTAGTTATTTAATGGGTGCTATAAACAACCACAAAACACAGAGCTAAGAGGCTATTCAAAGGCAGAAATAATGAGACAGTCATGCTGGAAAAAGGAGACAGTTTACTGAGAAGGGTGGTGTGTCTCCAGCCAAAGGGAACACACACACACACACACAAGCAGTAACTTGTATGCAGATTCGATGAGGAACACAGTAGCAATGATAAAAACCGACATTTTATTTTTGATCCGGTAGAAACATGTAAAATATGGCATGCGTCAATTTTAATTAGCCTTGGAAGCAAGGCTAATGTGTTTACCAGCCCTCAGAAAAGCATTCAGCAGGCTGCCTTTCCACAGGGGACCACACTGATGGTAAGATAAAAGGAGAAAGAGCCGATTTTTCTTTTCGTCAGCATACAGTTTTCCAGTAGGGGGGTAGCTGTTTCGAAGGGTGTCGTGAACACACACACAGACAGACAGGATGACGAGCAACACAAAACTTTGTGTGAGGGCTGCGGCATAGATAATTACGGTAGGAGAGAGCTCCAAGTGTGTGAGTTTCAAATGTAACAATTTATTTGAAAGTTTCTTTGTACTGACTTTTCTAAAAGTTTCTGCATTGGGGCAAAATGCCCTGCTATACTTGAATATCAAAGACATGCATATTAATGTACTTTTCTTAATGAGTAGAAGTGGCATTGTTAATTCTTTGGTGTAGTGACCTTATAAACATCTCTTTCTGTGCTCTCTTTTCTAGTGATCATTTCATCTTATCCATGGGCTTAGAGATCCTTGACTGCGATGCCAGTAGGGAAATAGAGCAAGAAAATGAAATTTTTCATATCATTCTAAGATTCAGGGAAAACCAGAAATTTCACCTAGAATTAATCAAAAAACAAACATGTGCATGCATTTCTAAGGTGATGCAAATGTTGCCCGATTACTGTGTAGTACACAGTTTGAGAATGTTATTTTTCTACCTTCTCTGCACCTATGCAGAGCTGGAAAGCTCTTAAAAAAAAAAAGACAAAGTAGGAACCTCATGCAGAGCGAGTAATTCTAAGACAGATATGAGACGTTCTCAGAGTAGACTGTCTCTTTTGAATCAGAGGTTTCAAAGATTTCAGACGGAGACAAATTCCTAAATAAAGAAATGCAACACAGAGGATGTGCCATTAATACCGGTTTATTCATAGTTTAGAGGATACTGTAGACTTTGGTTCTGTGATGCTATTGAGAATGTGGATATTTTTAAATTCAATTCCATTATTTTGATTATTTTGGCAGGCATGTTGGCTTGGTTGGAAGAGTGCTGGGCCAGGACCCAAATAGTTTGTCTTTTAATCCAGCACACCTCCAAACCCTTAGAAACCTGGGTTCAGATCTCACTTCTTCCTCCTACTTGCAGGGGGGACCTGAACTGGCACCTCTGTCAGTTTCCGCATGTGGAAAACTGGGCGCTAGAACCTGCCATGTGCAGTCGGTAGGGATGGGATTTGTGCAAAAGCCCTGGAAAACTGCGAAGCGGTACATACATACGAAGGGAAATCTTGACACGACGGATTCCTAAACTCACTTCTTAAAATAACTAAATTATACAAAACCAGTGATTTTAGTGAGAAAGCAACATTTTAACTGAAATTGGATAACGAACTCATGTTAGGAAGTTATTTACGATTTTGGTTGGCGTTCTATGATGTCGAACATTCCAATGGAAACAAAAACATTCCATCATTTCCCTCGATTGTTCCAGATACATACATACATACATATATATATATATATATATTTGATGTATATAGAATGTGTATGTGTGTATAAGCAGCTTACACTTCTTTAACAAATACAAACAAGTCAAAGGAACACAATATGCACTATGACCCAGCAACGGAGTGAGAGGAAGACCTCAGGCTCCCTGATGCCCTGCTTTGTGATCTGCTTGTGGGTTGAAGCAAGAGCTTCTGGAACCAATTCCCCTTGTCATAGCCATGTGTCCTGAAATATTCCATCGCTGTATACTTTAAAAATCACCAGCCATGGCCTACTAAATTGACTTCGTGAATGACTAATAGGTTGGATCTCAGAGGTCGAAAAACACTGACATACAGAATCAGGAAGGGGAGGAAGGAAAGATGGGATGAACAGAGAAAGGGGGCAGTAAAAAAGGGGGTGGGGAGAAGAGAAATCGAGGAAAAAGAAGTTAAGGAAAAACTTACAGTGCTCAACCAATTGTATCGAGTGTCACTTAGCAATGCAATCTGCTCCCTGAAGGTTCTAGAGCCTCGTCCTTATTGATCGAGTGGGGTGATTCATCAGTAGGAACTATATTTAAGCTCACCGGCCTTGGGAATGAATATACATGGCAAAAGCCACAGATTTTGCAGATAAGGCTTAGGACAGCCTTAGCAGGTATTTCATTTATCCTGACACATTTCATCCTGTTAATCTCCCTGGAGCTGGAAGTGATATTTTGGTCTGGAGTTACAACCTAATGCGTCCAGGAGGAAACCAAATTTATTGGGTTCGACATTGCACATTATTGGAACGATATAATGCAGTTGAGCCTCTGTACTAAGTTTTGTTGATTTTATTTATGTATTTATGTTTGACTGGTATAAATATATGGTAAAGTATATGCTGTAATGGAGAGTTTAGTGCTGACTCTGCTGGAACAGTCAAAAACGTCTGCTCACAAGATGCCCAATTCTAAAGACTTACAGCCCAAAGAGCAGCGACTAAGGATTTGCATTAAGTATTTCTGATTTTTTTAAAAAGTCATCATTCGTGGAGGGGACCAGGCTATTAATATTCAAAAATAGCGAGGATCTAGCCTGAAGTTGTGATTTGCACAAAACGAAGCAAGGTAAAAATTGTGGGTTCAGAGGGGAGGTGAGTGAAATCTAAAAGTAAATAAAATCATTTCCAAGTAGTAGCTGAGTGCAGCATTCAACCATCATTGCAAATCAATGAGAGGAGAATGGATTTTTTTTTTTTTTTTGCCTTGAGTCTTGATGAGTTATTACTCAGATGTGGTTTCAGTTCTTTTTTTCTTCCCTCCATTTTTCTTCTCCTGGGAGGTTTCCTAAATGACATGACAAGGATACCTGGCATGCACCCTTATTCACCCGATGATTGCAGGTGGGGTCACCCCGAAGTCAAATGGGATGGCTCCGGAACGTATGTCCGACTTTTGCCTCTGTCTGTGGCCATATTGTGCTTCCTGGGCAGATTAAAAAGAAAAAAACAAAACTTCAGATTCCATGACATTAGATATCCCTGAGGCTTTCTCGGAAAAACTAGCCCAAAGTCTCTCTGGAGTGGGGGAACCATATGGAGTTTCTTGTAAGCACTTTGGAGCAACCCCAGGAAACCATGACAGACCTAGAGACATAATCACCCACGGATTTGTCCCCCAGCGTGGGCATCACCACAGCAACTGGTGTGCAGTAGTAGGGTCCATGTCATTTTATTAATATTTTGAAAGAAGGCAAAAGCAAGCTCATTGCTTGCTACACATCAATGCTTCAGAATAATGAGCTCAGTGTGCTGAACCCTTAGCTCTTTATATGAAGATCTAGTTGGCACAGGTCAGGAAATGGCACTATTGGAACTAGAGAACTCATTTGCCATCCTTTAAATATATTGAATTGTTTTATTTTAATGCATTTTTCCCATGACATTTTTTCCCATGACGTATATCATAAGATGTGTACAGTATTATGAAATGTTTGCAGCAAGGATGGACAATTGTCACATGAATGAATCCATATTCTGCTCAAGATTTTAAAAAAATATTTATTTAAGTAATCTCTACACCCCAATGTGGGGCTCGAACTCATGACCCTGAGGTCAAAAGTTTCATGCCCTACTGACTGAGCCAGCCAGGAGCCCCTCTGCATACACTTTTTGTAAAATATAATCATCAGTCAACCTAAGATAACTTCTATCTCCTTTTTTAAAGATTTTATTTATTCGAGAGAGAGAGAAAGAGAGAGTGGGCAGGGGGAGGGAGAGGGAGAAGCAGCCTCCCCACTGAGCAGAGAGCCCAAAGTGGCGCTCAATCCCAGGACCCTGGGATCATGACCTGACCTGAAGGCAGATACTTAACTGACTGAGCCACCCAGGTGCCTCTAACTTCTATGTCTTGAATACAAATAAACAGTACAAAACAATTTTAGGTAATCCTGAGTCCCTGCTGTAAAGTTCCAGTTGCTTGGAATTCAAATATATGATTTACTCAAGGGTCTGAACAGAGCTGCTATGATTTACATTGATAATATTGGAATGTATTAGGCTACAACCAAATTCGTTTATTATGCCTGCTATGGCCACTAGCCAAGTTCAATCTTGAGCTATTGTAATGTCAAATTGTGCATCTCCACTGACCTTTAAATAAGTGGTTTATCTAAAATAAAGTCCAGGAACATGAGTGAACCATGACACCCATGTGGCCTTAAATTACCCAAATTCTTGATCCATTTTCAGTATTAATATTCATTAACACCCCAAATAATTTTTAAAACTCCTGTGACATATTAATATAACAAATATTCTGTGCAGAAATTTCTCAAAATACAGGGGAGTAGGGCAAGTGATCTACAATTACACTTTGCAGATGTACAAAGCTGCCTCCATGCATGTTCAATTGTTATCTTTCATTGAAATACCAAAGTAATTAGTCATCTTTAAGAATTTTCTACTTGTAAAATGTCAGTGATTATTTTGGGTCTAGATGTTGACTAAAAGCACTTGATAGCCTAAGAATTTGTCTTTTATATGTATGTCTGCCTGCCTGCCTTCCTCTTAAAGTTGGTCTGCGAATTCCTTCATCCACAATTAGATGTTTTGTCAAAGAAAACTATGAACACCACAGGCAGCAGCCTATCTCCCAGGAAAATGATCACTTGGAATGGGCCAACACCGCAGAGAGGTTTCTCCCAGAAAGATGCCATCGTGATTGCTATTTCCGCTTGAGTTGTCCCTTGGCTAGTAGAATGGTAGTGCTGGGCGGGGCTTTGGATGGGAAGGTCTAGGGACACCACTGGCATCCAGCTCCTCTGGGCTCTTGGTAAAGGGGCAGGTTTCTGGGCCCTGCCCCAGACTCGCTGAATGGACTTCTCTGAAGGTGCAGCCAGGGAATGCTGTTTGTATAGGATTTTCAGGGGACTTTGATGCAAATTGCAGGGCCAATTCTAGCGGGGAGAGAGAGCGAGAGAGCAAGAGCGCGCAAGTGCGCACCAGTGGGGTAGGTAAGGGGCAGAGGGACAGGCAGACTGAGCAGAGAGCCCGATGCGGGACTAGATCCCAGGACCACGGGATCATGACCTGAGCCAAAGGCAGATGCTTAACTGGCTGAGCCACCCAGGCGCCCCTGCTACTTTAGTTTTAAAATTGTTTTTTGTGGTTTTTTTTTTTTCAGTGACAATCAGCTTTAAAATTTAATGCAGCAAATACACTTTGCTTACGAACCATGTTACAGTAGGCCTGTAAGAAGTGGCTTGCTGGTCAGCCACATGAAGAGACAACATTTTGTTTCAAACTCTTTTGACTGCAAGTTTATTGCTATTTATTTGTGCTTTGGGTGATAAACTATATAAAATGGAAAAAAATGCTTGATAAATACTTATTGAATTGAAGGGAAAAAAAGAACACAGACCTTGCTGTTGAGTTGGAAAAGATTTTTTTTCTTATCAGCATATCGATGCTAAAATCTCAAATTTAATGGAGTCTGAAGTAGCTTAGTTTTCGTGTTATCCTTTCCTTTCCTGGGTCAGCCGAATCGTTATGAAGACATTGCAGGGAGACCAATGTCCATAATAGTTTTGTCTTTTGCTTTCTTCTTCAAGATTTTGAGCAAAGTTATATAAACCCTTCGGAAAAGGCTTTGGCGCGGCGGGGGTGGGTGGGTGCTGAGGTGCCACGTGAGGGCTTGAAACTCTCTTGACCTGTAAGTGTCAACTTCAAGAAAATTTCTGCTCACAACTTTGAAGATAAAATAGAACGTCTAATTAACATTTAGGAGTGGAAGATATATATCCATTTCAAGTAACCTGACCTGGATTTCAGCAGAGGATCTCTTCTTGACACATTTGTAACTCATTGTAATTGCTAATAGGTACTGTGTGTACACACCCAAGGCAGAATGGGGGTTAACCTCGCAGAGTTCCAAAGGTGAATTAACTTGAAATTAAACAATAAATTTTTGTGAAGGGACATTTCATTTGCAATCTTCTAATCCTACATCAGATGCGTATGATTGACAAGTACCAATTATCCAAGAAAGTTGGAAGGACTGGTGGCATTTTGTGCTTCATCTGTATTACTATAAATATTTTCAAGGGGAATCGGGTGACTTCAGGGTATGAAGCATGGTGATGGGCTTTGGAGCCGGACAAAACTAGGTGGGAATCCCAGCCTGGCCACCTGACCGGAAGCACGAGTCTGGGCAGGTTACTTAAGTTCTCGGAGTCCCGCCTTCCTCTTTTGTGAAGTCTGCGCAATTCTGCTGATTTTGTGAGTGTTGTGAGAAACAGAAAACAGATACAAAATTTTTCCTATCCTGCCTGACATTTAGGAGGTGAAGGGGGAACCATGTTCCCCTTCTGGTGTCCTTAGCTTGGTCCATAGAGTAAGGAATACCGTCTTTTTGCCGAGAAGAAGAGAGGACTCGTGGGCGCTCCTGCCGCCTCTCTCTCTCTCTCTCTCTCTCTCTCTCGCTCTCAACCCCCAAAAGAGAAGTGACCTTGCAAGTGACTTTGAGTAAAGAATCTGAATAAACTTAGCTCAGTGCCTTTTGTGTTCTCTCTCTTTCAGGTCTACTTACCTGTAGAATATGGCTAGCACTGCCTGGAATTGGGTGGCTGAATTAAATTGAATTGACTGTGGCCATAGACCTCACTAACTTACTGAATTCAAGGTTAATAGTATGAAGCTGATATTTTGATCTCCACGAACCTGATGCTTTTGTTTACTTCTCAGTAGGTGCGAACTGAAGGAGTGGACCGTGTGGGGCAACGGGGAGGCTCAGTGGGTAGAGCATATGACTCTTGATCTCAGGGTTGTAAGTTCAAGCCCCATGTTGGGTGTTGACCTTACTTAAAAATAAAACATTGTTGGGGTGCTTGAGTGGCTCAGTGGGTTAAGTGTCCGACTTTTAGTTTTGGTTCAGGTCAAGATCTCAGGGTCCCGGGCCTGAGCTCTGCACAGGCACCGTGCTCAGTGGGGAGTCTGCTTGAGATTCTCTTCCTCTCCTTCTACCCCTCCCTGCCACTCTCTCTCTCTCTCTAAAAGAAATATATCTTTTAAATTTTTTTAAAAAATTCTCAGAAAGGGGCGCCTGGGTGGCTCAGTGGGTTAAGCCTCTGCCTTCGGCTCAGGTCATGATCTCAGGGTCCTGGGATTGAGTCCCGCATCGGGCTCTCTGCTCAGCAGGGAGCCTGCTTCCCCCCCTTCTCTCTTTGCTTCCCTCTCTGCCTACTTGTGATCTCTGTCAAATAAATAAATAAATAAAATCTTAAAAAAAATTCTTAAAAAATAAAGGAGCAAACAGCTATCACTCCCAAATTGCCAACAATAGACAATCAAAAAATTGAAGCTGCTGTTATCATAGTCTGTTATCATAGCTTTCTACAGTAATTCGATCTCACAATACCAGATGTCTCTACTTCAGTATACTGTTTATGGGACACTATCCTATACTCTGATTCTTTATTCCTTAATTGGGAGGAAAAAATGCCCATTGCTATCTTTTATCTAAGTGAACAACATGATTTGTCAAAAACTGAAATTCTTTCTACAACTTCAAAGCCAGGAGAAATACTATGTTTGGGGCTTCCTCCAGGTGAATGCTGCTTGGTCATATATTGTATACACTCCTTGTAAACTCAGAAAATGCCCGACATATCAAAAGTAACGGAGTTTAGAAGTATTATGAGGGGATAATGTTTGTCATAGGGAGACCAACGCTCCCAATGTAGCTTCAGCTGGTTTGTGAGAGAGAGGGAGACAGACAGAGACAGGCAGAGAGACAAGAGCAGAACATATAGAGAATACCATAGCAAACACCTTTGTTCCCGCCACCAAAATGGATGATGGAAAAAAGACCTAAAGCAAATCCAAACAATATTAATATAAAAGAAATATGTGAAGATTCAGATGACGTCTCATCCCTTTCTCCTCTGCCCACAGGCACCTCATTGATGTGTATATTTCTGGTCCCTTTTGTGTATCTTTACATATAAGTGTGTATATATTTATGTATTCATCTATGAACAATATATAGGCTTATTTTGTGAAAAAAAAAACACCATACATGTTATTCTTCATTTTTCTAATTTAACATTTTTAAAAAACTTTCCATGTTGATATATAGGAATCCTTTGATTCAGCTTAACTGTGAATTAATAGTCATCCTATAAATGTGTCAAATTAGATTTACCCATTCCCCGATTGATAGACATGTAAGTTGTTTCCATTTTTTTCCCCATTTTTTAAAAATCACCAATAGGAACAACCCACATCCTTGTTACGAACGCCTTTACCTGTCACTTGTCTTCAGTGTTCTGAGCGGGCACTGGTTTTCCTTACATAGTGTAGACTCCAGATTTCTTTTTCTTTAAAGATTTTTTTTTTATTTGATAGAGAGAGATCACAAGTAGGCAGAGAGGCAGGCAGAGAGAGAGGGGGAAGCAGGCTCCCCGCTGAGCAGAGAGCCCGATGTGGGGCTCGATCCCAGGACCCTGAGATCATGACCTGAGCCGAAGGCAGAGGCTTAAACCACTGAGCCACCCAGGCGCCCCCAGATTTCTTTTTCTGCAGGGCATCTTATGCTGTTTCTGACCATGTATTGAGTTATTTTATTCACTGTTTACTTTTTTAAAAGTAAGCTCTGGGCTTAAAGTAGGGCTGGAACCCAGGACCCTGAGATCAAGAGTCATATGCTCTGTTCCCGAAGCCAGCCAGGAGTCCCTCTGTTTACTTCTTGAAAATGGCGGCCTCCCCCATTGACTGAACGTCTGTATGTGCAGTGACTGGAACATAGCGTGTACTCAGTAATGCTTGCTGCGTGAATGAATGGAATGAAAACAACAAATAAGTGACTTTCTTTAAGGTGAATTCTCTGCCGGAATCTCCTCCGTCCTTCACACAAAGAGGCTTCTAGCAATTCTGCACCATGGGTTAGCTAAAAATACCCGACCTGTCTGGTTCCCCGTAGTACATGTGGCTTCGATTTAAGCTCACATTTCTGCTGGGTGCTGTGTAATAGGCCAAGAAACCAGACCCCCAGATGGGCATGTCATTTCCCTGAATCCTGGAGTCACTGGTAATAGAAGTGACTGTCATTCTTTTAAAATATAAAGTTGTCCCCAGAAGTCTTCAGACAGACCTTAAGACAAGCAAAAGCTACTGCAGCCTTGCCGTGTCTGTTCTCCATTGCTTGCTTAGTCAAAGAAGCCAGATTTTCACTCTAGCCTGTGCCAGAATAAAGACTATCATTACCACACATCTCTGTGGCTAAGCACGACTCTGTGACAGAGTTCTGGCTAAGGAGAGCGGAAGTGTCGTCCGGGAGCCTCCTGAAAAGGGGCAGTGGGGGGCCTCTGCGTGGTGTCTAAGTGTTTCTGATTGGATGGGGGCCCCCAAAGGGAGGTGATGATCTGGCGGAGGAGGCCGGTGGGGTGGGCTGGGAGAGGGTTTGGCACGGGGAGCAGCGGACAGGAGAGCAGAGGGGAGGCTGTCCGCCAGGAGGCAGAGAGTGGAGGCTGTTTTTAAAGGAGGAAGAGGAGGAGGTCTGCTGACCTATGGTGTTCTCCCTTTGTTGGTCCCTCTGTCTTGTTCTAAGTAGTTCCTGGGTCAGTGAGGGCCTATGGATATTTTGAGGTCGGTCTCCTGATGGGCCTGTTTGTATTCAGCTAGGGGCTTGCTGACCCCTTCCTACAATCCATTGCTCAAGCCTGTTTGCCTATAAGCAGCCTCTACTTCTTGTTCTGTTCTGCAGTCATCTTGGACCATATAGACTACGGTTCTCTAGGATAGAGGAACAAGTCCCCGGAAGGGACTCAGGTCCCTAAGGGCCAAGTGGAACCATCATAACAGCCCTCAACTGTTTACCTTTTTCTTTAATGTGAGAATTAAACTTCTAGAGTCAGGTGACACTAATCCAAACAGATACATTTCACTAAAGAATACCATCCTAACAATCTTGCCATTTACTAGTAAATATCTCGACCTGCTGGTCAGTGCCGTGCAGTAGCTGTGTAAACCTCAGCAGCTCTGTCTCACGACCAAGCTTTTCTCTTCTATGGAACAGCAAGATAAGCTCAAGACTGACATCTTTGTCTGTTAGACAATCCTGTGACCATATTTAAATAGAATCGCTCTGGATGGTGAAACCAGCATTAGTCAGAAATGAAGCCCGTCTTTATAGTTTGGCAAAAAGCTCATTAATTGGATTTTTTTTTTGATTGTTTGAATGCAGGCTAGGCTGAAGTTTATCTTTGTACTACCAAAAAAAAATAAGGCCCCTAAACAAATCTGCAGGGTAATTGTTGGCTTACTTTAGAAACTAACTGCTTTCTAATTGAAAGTTGGCAGCTTCCTATTTGCATAGAAACAGTTAATGTACTAACTTTCAATTATTTTAAAAAATCCATTTACTAAAACAGTCTGACAGTGGGGGGCCTGGCAGCCTCAGTCGCTAGATCATGCAACTCTTGATCTTGGTGTTGATAGTTCGAACCCCATGTTGGGTGTAGAGATTATTTAAAAACAAAATCTTAAAAAAATAGTCTGACAAGACATTACTAGTGTTACTCGTTTTGTAGTGAGGTGGTCCAAGACTGAATCTCAGTATTTCTGGTTTCCTGAAGACGGGCAGCACGGATAGAGCTGCTTTTCAAAAATTGCAGGAATTGCTTCCCCAGAGCCGGAAGAGTAAGGCGGGAATGTCCCTTTGGATTTGAAGTAGGTGGTCTTTCTCTCCCTTCTGGAACGGGTTAACTGGGAGCACCGTTGACATACAGAAGTAAGCTAAGTACTTCTTCTTTGTCCTCTGATATTGGAAGTCATCTAAGTGTAAACAATTCAGAGTGGAATGCTAACTTATTTGAATAACGCAAACGTTTACTTTTGGGGGATTAAACCCTCATGGATGTCAGGGGATTTCCACTTCTGGAACAAAACCTGGGAACACGGGACAGAGAGATGATGGGAGAAGAAACTCTGGCCACTGACCTGTCCGAGACCCTCCATATTGGGGTGTGTCCTATGAGTTTGATGGACCGAATTGTCCTTTTCTGCCTTGTAACGTTCTGATGAAATTGTCATTCCCAGCGCAATGGGTTGACCATTACTACTTGGGTTTAGGTTTGTGTTAGTACTGCCCTGGGGAAAGGAAAACGGAGGGGTCTGGCTTCTGGATTCAGACAGAGGTTTTTTTTTTAATTTATCCATTTATTTAAGTAATCTCTACACCCGGCTTGGGGCTTGAACTCAAGACCCCGAGATCAAGAGTCACTGAGCCTGCCAGGTGCCCCTCAGACAGAGGTTTGTGAAGACTGGAGGAGTTCCTCTTAGTGGTAACTAGATGGACTGAAGGCAGCAGTGGCCTGAACGAAGAAGGAGGCTGCGGTTTAGAGCCAAATGTCACAAGGAACAAGCAGGGGAGATACATGGTCCCCAGGAATCATTTGAAATACACAGGCGGCCTCTATTACTAGTGATTACCTGGGGTGACATCTCAAGTCATTTTCTTTAGATATTCAAGAAATGGGATTCCTAGAGGGCTAAAAGATGGGGCACTAGGGCTCCCCAATAATACAGCCATTTCTCTTCAATGCCCACTAAATTCTGGTCCCTAAGTAGAAGACAGTTGATACACATGATAGAAGGAGATCATGTGTATCAACTGTCCTTGCTCACAATACCTGAAAGGCAGCATATTCTAGTAAAAAGAATAAAAGCATATTCTTTTTACCAGAAAAGGCAAATGCGTAGAAATATTGGAGATTTGTGTTTACCTTTTCTCACTAGTTCATACTGCAGTTCCTTGTAGTTCATACGGATTGGGGACATTTTGGTAGTCAGATTACAACACAGCTTTGTCAGAATTATCAATAGGATTCATTTCCAGGAAGAACGTGGAAATATTTCTGCAATTCCAGAGTCTTTAAAAAAATCGTATTTCTGCTGAAAGTAGGAGAGGGAAACATCTTTATAGCTTAGAGAAACTAAACTCTTATTTTATTTTATGATTGGATGCAGTTGAACCTTGAACAACACAGGTTTGAACTGCATGTCCCCTTGTATCGTTTTCTTCAATCAATACAATAAAGTACTATAAATGCATTTTCTCTTTCATATGATTTTCTTAATAACATTTTCTTTTGTCTTGCTTACCTTCTCTCAAGAATACAGCATATAATACATGGAACATACAAGATCTGTGGTCATTGTTTACGTTATCAGCAAGGCTTCTGGTGGACAGCAGCCTATTAGTACTTAATGTTTTCGGGGAGACAGAAGTTACACATGGAGTTTTGAATGTCTTTGGGGGTGTTGACACCCCAGCCCCCATGTTCTTCAGGGGTCAGCTATATTTTGTTTTGAATCACGATGCAGAATAACAACGAGAGTGTTTGATATTCTGGTATTAAACGACCGAAAGTGAGTGCTATTTACTCAGGAGCTTCATGGTTTCAGTGTTATTGCCATGCTCTCCAATGACAGGACACTGTATACAGATTTAATAACAAAAAATGCAGCAAAACTAAAAGGCTGTAAAAAATAAAATAAAAGGCTCCATTAGTAATGGATAATAAAGTCAGGGAAGCTCTTAATGGTGACCAATATCACAGTTGCTGAGTCTGCAGCTTTTCTTAATTTTTTCTTAGCTGGTTTACTACTGTTTTGCTGTAGAGGGTTGAACACGTTTCTCCGCTCTTCTTTAACCAGCCAGACGGCCCAAGATGATCTGCCCAAGATGATCTGCAGAAGTGCACTCAAGCGGAATCGGAAATGCCTGGCAGTAAAGGTCGATTGGCCTTTCCTAAAATTAGGAGGAATATTTATAGCCATTCAAAAAGCAGATTTGGTTGATTACAAGGAGTAGAGTGTGACCTTACTCAAGCCCCTTGAGGGACCTTTTTGTCACTTTGTCATATGTGCGGTGGCACAGCATTGAGCTGGTGTCTTGGTTTGATTTGAGAAAGAGATGCTATGGTCTTCTGATCACTCTCCTGACCCCTGTAGCTCCTAACTCCCCATTAAGTAATTCCCGAGGAAGCCGCTGGAGTCCTACGTAGTAGGTAGGTTGAGTGTAGGAGGACAGCCGTGCAACCTGTCAGGTCCATGAGGCTTCAAAGAAGAGAGAGTGGGGGTCAGGCTGCCTGGAGACAAGACGAGTTGCAGTGTGGATGGGGCTTAGCCGGGCCTGCAGTCCTACACGGAGCTGGGAGGGGCACGGGTTCTGATCGCAATCAAACCAAAAGCTTGTTCGCAGGCAGGAAGTGAAGCAGTTTCGAAATGATTTGGCAGAATCAGGAATGGTCCCTAAGCAAGTCTGGGCAGGGTGAGCAGACCAGAGACTGTCAGGCTGTGCCTAAGGCAGGAATGAAGCAGGCTGGGGCTTGGACTTTGGGACTCGGGTCTACATCTCAACACGACTAGTTTCCAGTGAGTCTTGTGGCTGCTGCCGGAGCTTACAGCAGTCAGCATCCCGGGGTGGAAAGGGTCAAAGCCACTTTGGACCGACTAGCCTTCATGTCCAGGGAAAGAGGCTGCATCTCTGTCCTCTGGGACACCCCCCAGTGCCCGCTGCGTGTGATACCACACTCTCTGGATATATTATGGGCTGGGCTTGGTCTGGGGGAGCATCTCCCTGGGTCACTGCCATCTGTTCCTTTACCAACATCTCAGTCCAGGATTCTAACTTCCTCCTCTCTCTCAGGTCTTGACAGCTAGACTCTTGGCATTATGGGTTTTTCTGTTTTGGTCATGTGTTTTTTAAGATGCTGTGTGACTTCAGCCTAGTGACATATTAGCTACATAAGAAATGCATTACCAGTATCTCTGGGCCCTGTCTCTGTCTTCTCCATCTCCAAGTCAAGGCCTTATACAAACATCAACAAATACTTACCGAGTGTCTGATCTATCTATCTATCTATCTATCTTTTAGAGAAATTGACGTGTGTTCGGCACTATAAGGGATACGAAAAACCACATTTGCTATAGCAGGGTCCACTGGGGACCCTTCCATCTTGGAGAAAGACAGAAAATAAGTATTGTGTGGCTTGCAGTTGTCCCAGAGTTTTCGAGTATGAGGGGTTTAAAAAAATAAATGGATAGAATTGAGATGAGAAGGAAAGGTGGCAGAATCTACTTTTTTGACAAGGTAAATAATGCCTGCTAGATACAAGGCACTCTTTCGAGGACTTCGCAAGCAATAACTCCTCGAATGCTCATAAGCAGCCTTTGAGGTAGATCAAATTATGGGAAAACAGAGACACAGACAGGTGGAGGAGCTTGTGCGAGGTCCGGTAGCTGAGAAGCGTCTAACTCTATGCATGCACTGGGGGTACCTGGGGGGCTTAGTCGGTTAAGTGTTTGCCTTGGGCTCAGATCGTGGTCTTGGGGTTCTGGGATTGGTTGGGCTCCCTCCTCAGCAGGGTCCCAGCTTCTATCTCTGCCCCTCCTCCCACACTTGTGGTTCTTCTCGCAAATAATTAAGCAAAATATTTAAAAATAAATAGAAAGGCACTGGTCAATGTGGCAGCTTTCTCAGTTGCACTAACCACATCTCAGGTGTTCAATAGCCAAAGGCAGCTGGGGGCTACCGCAGTGGCTAGCACAGATATAACAATTCCAGAATTGCAGAACTTTCTGGTGGATAGTGCTGGCCTACCGTCCATGTATTTAACAATTTCTCTGCACTATCTCTTGCTGGGGTAATGATGCAAGCAAGCATGGGGGTGACTGCATGCTTCTAAGTCCTTACAGAGAAAGTTGCTTCAGGATAGAGCCAAAAGCAAGAAGTGGAGGCTAGTTTTGAATACTGGGCCCGGTACTGGGCTTAGTCCCTATACTGGTTTCCTGTTGATCTATTCAGGTTGTCAGTTTCTTCCTGATTCAGTTTTGGAAGTTTATAGGTTTCCAGGAATGCATCCATTTCATCTAGGTTGCTTAACTTATTGGCATATAACTGTTGAAAATAATTTCTGATGTTTGTTTCTATTTCCTTGGTGCTAGTCGTGATCTCTCCCTTTTCATTCATAATTTTATTAATCTGGGTCCTCTCTCTTCTGTTTGGTTTAGTTTGGCCAGTGGTTTATCAATGTTATTGATTCTTTCAAAAAACCAGCTTCTACTTTCATTGATGTGTTCTACTGAATCTCTAGTTTCTATCTCATTGAACTCTGCTCTAATCTTCATTATTTCCCTTCTTGTGCATGGAGTTGGTTTAATTTCTTGTTGGTTCTCCAGTTCTTTAAGGTGTAAAGAGAGCTGGTATATTTTGGATTTTTCAATTTTTTTGAGGGAGGCTTGGATGGCTATGTATTTCCCCCTTAAGACCACCTTTGCCGTATCCCATAGGTTTTGAACTGAAGTGTCTTCATTCTCATTGGTTTCCATGAATTGTTTAAGTTCTTCTTTGATCTCCTGGTTGATCCAAACATTCTTGAGCAGGATGGTCTTTAGCTTCCAAGTGTTTGAATTCCTTCCAATCTTTTCCTTGTGATTGAGCTCCAGTTTCAAAGCATTGTGATCTGAGAATATGCAGGGAATAATATCATTCTTTCGGTATTGGTTGAGCCCTGATTTGTGACCCAGTTTGTGCTCTATTCTGGAAAAAGTTCCATGTGACTGGAGAAGAATGAGTATTCTGTTGTTTTAAGCTAGAATGTTCTGTATATATCTATGAGGTCCATCTGGTCCAACGTGTCATTCAACGCTCTTGTTTCTTTATTGATTTTCTGCTTGGATGATCTATTACTGAGAGTGGTGTGTTAAGATCCCCTACTATTAATGTATTCATATCAATATGACTCTTTATCTTGATTAACAGTTGGCTGATGTAGTTGGCTGTTCCCATATTGGGGGCATAAATATTTACAATTGTTAGATCTTGGTGGATAGACCCTTTAAGAATGATGTAGTGTTCTTCTTTACCTCTGACTACAGTCTTAAGTTTAAAATCTAATTTATCTGATATAAGAATCGCCACCCCAGCTTTCTTTTGAGGTCCTTTGGCATGAAAGATGCTTCTCCATCCTTTCACTTTCAGTCTGGACGTATCCTCAGGTACCAAATGGGTCTCTTGTAGACAATATATGGATGGGTCCTGTCGTTTTATCTAATCTGCAACCCTGTGCCATTTTATGCGAGCGTTTAGGCCATTTGCACTGAGAGTGATTATTGAAAGATATCTTTTTGTTGACATCATGTTGCCTGTGAAATCTTTGTTTCTATAGATTGTCTCCATAAATTTCTGTTCTATGACATTCTTGGGTTCTTTCTTCTTTTAGAGAACCCCCCTTAATATTTCTTGTAGTACCAGCTTGGTGGTCACATACTCTTTTATACCTTGCGGGTCTTGGAAGCTCTTTATCTCTCCATCCATTTTGAATGTCAACCTTGATGGATAAAATATTCTTGGCTGCAGGTTCTATGTTCTATTTAGTGCCCTGAATATGTCTTGCCAGCCTTTTCTGGATTGCCAGGTTTCTGTGGACAGGTCTGACATTATTCTGATGGACCTTCCTCTGTACATAAGGAATCTCTTCCCCCTAGCTGGTCTCAAAAGCTCTTGTCTAAAATTATGACTCATTAGTCTTATAATCAAGTGCCTCGAGGTCTTGGTAGATTTGTTGATCTTGGGGGTGTCCTTTCTACCTCTAGGACACCAAAATGCTGGTTCCATTCCCCAGACTGGGAAAATTTTCATGGAGAATTTGTTCAACTATATCTTCTAGTCTTCTTTCTTTCTCTTCCCCCTTAGGGGGTCCCAATAATTCTGATGTTGGAATATTTCATGGCATCATTTATTTCCCTAATTCAGTTGTCATGGCTTCTAAGCTGTTCCAGGCCTCCTTCTGATCCCTTTTCTCTATCAGTTTGTTCTCTAGGGCACTAATTCTATCATCTGCATCAGTTACCCTAGCTGTTAGAGTATTTAGATTAGATTGGAACTCATGATAACATTTTTGACTTCTTCCTGGGCAGCTTTCACTTCTGCTCTTAGAGATTCCATGTTGTCACTAATGCTTTTCTCCAACCTAGCCATTGGCTGGATGGTCGTTATCCTGAATTCCCTTTCAGACATACTGTTTATGTCCATATCCAATAGTTCTGATGGAGAGGGCACAGTCTCTGAATTTTTTCTCTGTTGGGTGTTCCTCCTCCTAGTCATTTTGATAAGAGGTGGTCAAGGGGATGTGTAGCTGAATATATCAACCACGATCCAGGCAGTGTGCACCCTGGAACGCTTCTGAGCAATTGGAAGTCACCACCAAATTGCTATGTAGCTAGCTACCAAAATTAGCAACTCGCAGCTCATACGGGTTGGAAGTCCAGGCTCGGCTTAGCTGAGTGCCCGTGCAGGCCCACCAGGGGGCAATCAAGGCGTCAGCCAGAGCTTCTGCGTTATCCGTGGCTTGAGATCCTCTTCTGAGCTTGTTGGTTATTGGCAGGATTCAGTTTTTTGAAGCTTCAGAAACGAGGTTCTCAGCACCAGTCTGCCCGCTGTTCCCTCCCTCGTGACCCTCTGCATAACATGGCGATTTGCTTCTTCACTGGGAAAGTATCAGCCACTGCCCCTCTGGTATCTGAATTCTAGTCCCAGTTGTGCTTATTTATTTACTTATTTAAAAGGTTATATTTATTTATTTATTTTAGAGAGAGAGAGAGAGCATGCACATGAGGAGGGGGAGGAGCAGAGAGAGAGGGACAAGCAGACTCACATGCTGAGCATGGAGCTAGATGCGGGGCTCGATCCCATGACCCTGAGACCATGACCAGAGCTGAAATCGGACCAGAGTCTGATGCCCAATGGACTGAGCCACCCAGCATGCCCCAGTTTTAAAGGACTCAACTGATTAGGTCAGGCCCACCTAGGAAAAACCTCCCTTTTGATTAAATTAAGGGCAACTTAAGAGGGACCTTAATAACATCTGCAAAATTCCTTTGCATTTGCCATGTATATAGCATACTCATACTCATATTAAAGAAATCCCATCCTATTTATAGGTCCTGATCACACTCAGGGGAGAGGATTATACAGGGTTTACTCACCAAAGGGGTGTTTCAGCAATCCATCTGCCACAACTCATGTGTTTTAAGAAAGGAAGTGAGTTTTCTGACAACAAGGTGGGAAGATAGGGCTTTCAAGAGGCTGTTTGTTCCCCTTCAGTTATTTGGTCTCAAGTTAACAAATCTCACATTAAAACCTTGGCCTTCTGAGCCACCCAGGCTCTTGGGATCAAACCCTGCATCGGGCTCCCTGCTCAGTGGGGAGTCTGCTTCTCTCTTTTCCTCTGCCCCTCTCTAATGGTTAAGCATCAAACTCCTGGTTTCAGCTTAGGTCATGATCTCAGAGTCCTGGGATCAAGCCCCACATGGAACTTGACCCTGAGCATAGAGTCTACTTTTCTCTCTTCCTTTCCTTCTACTCCTCCCCCTGCTCCCATGAGCTCTCTCTCTCTCTCAAATAAATAAATAAATAAATATTTAAGAAAAACCTTGGCATTCTGAAGGGTGAAAGGGAGTGGGAGATACAGGCTTCCAGTTCTGGACTGAGTACGTCACGTGGATGGAAGGTGGACCATAGTGAGGATAGTCAATGAAATTGACATTCAGGAGCTGTGGCGACAACAGCATCACCTTACACACTTGTTGCATCACCGTGTTGTGCACCTGAAACTAGTGTAACATTGTGTTTCATGTAGGCTCAAATAAAAAGAAGAGAAACCTTGGCCTTTTGGTCTCACCATTTGTCTATTAATGCATAGTCTTGAAATGGATATTTTCATGCTTTTGAAACCCAATGATGCTTAAAAATAAAAATGATAACTTTGGCATTAATATTTTAAGTACAAAATGAACACATGCTTCTAGTTAGAAAAAGTAAAATGATAGAGAAGCCCACTGACAATACAGTAAAATGGGAAATTGTCCCGCCTGCCACCGACCCCCTCTTTTTTGCCCCCCAAGAAACATTCTTTTGGATTCTTTATTGAGCATATGCAGATGCAGATATTCCATATTTTTATTTTGCATGCTTATTTTCTACAGTTCAGCGTGGATAGTGGCATTTTTCCATGTCAATACCTACAGACACTCCTCTTTCTCATATACATGTAAATATGTATATATATATATATATATACACATATATACACACATATGTGTGTGTATTTACATATAAATTTAACTACACATATCCATATTCATACAAAATCATGAATGTAAAGATTGAAAGAGGTCATTCTGAAGGGAAAGCTGTTGTAAAGAAGGAATGTTCACGCACAGCTCCTTATCTTATCCTTGTAATAAATTGTTGTTTGGACTAACCCTGGTTTTAGCCTCCTCAGAACTAAGGAAAGCCCATCTTTAAACTCACCTGAATCTTTAATCTTTGTTTTATGTCAAGAGCTATTTTCAGACCATAATCACAGCTCTGGAGCTTTAAAGCATCGAGGCAATTCGATATCAAAAGGATTTGACTTTGTTCTTTCCAGGGAGACAGACAAAAATGCCTGCTTGAAATAATCAAATGGCAGGAGAATTGGCTCTTTCTAATCCCCGCGCTCTCCCCGGATAAAGGAGGATGAAGAAGAAATTGTTCAAGGAGAAGAGAAACAGAACATCTCTCTTCTGTCCGTAGCCTTTTCCATACCTTTGGCCTATTCCAGGGACTCGGTCTCATCTCTGGTCCTAGCACCGATCCTGTGCCTTAGGCGGGGAAGATGCAAGAAGCCTGAGCCAGATGTCTTACTGTAAATCAGCTTTCCTGTCGGTGCTGATCTGATCAGCGAAGTCTACCGGTTGGCTTCTTGCCTTATTCCTTATGATGAAGGTGCCATTTGGGGACGTTTTTGTGAACAAAGAGAGTTGCTGTTAATAATTAACCTGGAAAAGAAAGGCTTTCCAGGGCTGTCCCATGCAAACTGGACACACGATCGCTCTACTCCTGGTCAGGCTGTGCCCGGCCCCCGCGAACGATAATCACCCCGCGCTTTGAACCAGGGCTCCCCAGCCACCACGCTAAGCACTTGACTTACAGTGTCTTATTTAATCCTCACCGTCAATGACCCTATTGGATATTGCTATTATCTCTGCCCATCTTACAGACGAGGAACTGCAGTTCCCACGGCGAGGTTCCCACGCGCGAGACAAATTGCAAGGATGTGGAGAGGGTGAATGGGGGTATCAGCTCAAAAGCAAGGAGGGCTGCGCTGCAAAGAGGGAATGACTGACGGGAGAGATGAATCCTGCAGGCTGTGTTTTGGGGCTGAAAGTGTTTCTTAAGAGGCCAGGAGACCGTGGGTTAATAGATGATTTTTTTTTTAAGAGATTGTATTTATTTATTTGACAGAGAGAGACACAGCAAGAGAGGGAACACAAGCAGGAGGAGTGGGAGAGGGAGAAGCAGGCTTCCCGCCGAGCAGGAAGCCCAATGTGGGGCTCGATCCCAGGACCCCAGGGTCATGACCTGAGCCGAAGGCAGATGCCCAACGACTGAGCCACCCAGGTGCCCCCTAATAGATGATTTTTGTTGCCACGCTCAGGGATTCTTTTCTCTGTGACAGCACGGAGTTCGAGGAGCCCTTATCCTCCGTCTTGCTCACTTCGGCATCATCTTTTCTTACCCATAGGTATTCCTTGTGTAAGCCTCGTTTCCTCAAGCGGATGGCAAACGACTCAAAGGCGGGGACCAAACCGTTCTGGCATCTCTCTGGGTGACTGTCACAGTGCTAAGTGCAGAGAGATAGTCAGCAAGAATTTGCCTCTCTTTCCAGCTTTAAGGACTCTTAGGATGACATTGGGCCCCTCCAGATAATCCAGCATAATCTCCTCATCTCAAGGTCAGTTGATCGAACGACTTGAATTCCTCCTTGCTGTGGAACAGAACCTACGGTTTCTGGGGATTAGAATGTGGGCATCTCCCCGGGGCCACTCCAGTGCCCCTCCACAGATGGGAAGGAGAAAGCAGGGAGGACGCATGTCTCTCCTGGTGACCATTTTCCATTGCTGACAAACCTCGTGGCTTAAAGAGCACAGAGCTATTATTGTACAGTTAGTGATGTACAGTTCTGTAGGTCGGAAGTCTGAAATGGGTTTCAGCGTGGCATTCCTTTGGAGGTGCTAGCCCAGGAGCCATTCCTTGCCTCTCCAGCTTCTAGAGGCCACCTGTGTTCCTTGGCTTGCTCTCCTGCCTCCTTGCACTTATTAGGACCTTTGTGTTGACATTGGATCTGCCCAGATAATCCAGGATAATCGCCCCATCTCAAGATCAGGTGATCAGCAGCCTTAATTCCCTTTGCTACATAACCTAATGTATTTACAGGATCTGGGGATTAGGACCTGGACCTAATTCTGCCCCACACCCTTTAACAATTTGCCCCCAAATGTTCAAATGTGCACAAAACTATGTACGCAGAAAGTACAATAAATCGCCATTTACTCATCCCTGAACTTTGGACTTAGTTCATTTTTTAAAAGTAAGCTCTAGGCCGAGTGTGGGGCTTGAATTCACAACCCCAAGATCAAGAGACACGTGCTCTATGAACTGAGCCAGCCAGACACCCCTTGGACTTTGTTCATTTTTAAGGGTTATTCTCTGAGTGGTTGAAACGTTATTTCATACAGTAAATACTAGTCAACTTTATTTCTGAATTTATTCCTCTTCTTATATAAACACTATCGATTAAGATTATAAAGTGTTGATTAAACATTTTTGTAGACTTTAATATTTATAGTGGTCATAAGTGATGTGAAATAGTACTTCTAAGCACCCTTAAGGCGGAATATTATATTTAAAAATCAAAAAAAGTAGGAAGGACACAAAAAAACTAATATTCTGAATCCTCATGTATTCAGGAGTACCTCTGAAAAGCACATTTGTAGGAAATATTTTTCAGAGCTTGCAATTTTTAAGTCTATGGTCTGTTAAAAGTTTATTTACAAATCCCATGTTTGGACTGTAGTGTATATTTTAAGACAATCTACATTATATTTTCGCAGCTTTATTGAGCTATAATTGACATATAATATTGTATAAGTTTGAGATGTACAGAGTGTCGATTTGACACATGTACATATTGTGACATTGGCAATTTACATGATTAAACCCAAGGACACACAGTTTTAAAACAGAAAATACTTGGATTGTATGCATTTTCATTCAAATTTATAAGATTCACAATGTAGAAAGCTTTTTAAAAATTTTGTGATAGCTCCATTATGAGGAGATGGCGTTTTGCATTTGTGTTACCACCTTGCTTTTATTTATTCCCAGAGCCTTGTTGGACTTAACAATATCAGAAGTTTCAGCCTGGAGAGGTGTTCAGACCAGTGTTCAGGCTTTTGCTGTCAGTGTTAGTGACAGTAGATCTCACTCTGTGTGTTCTGTATGTGTATGTGTTTGTATTAGTCAAACTAATGCTCATTTTGGTAGCATATGACAGGGAATTTGTGATATCTTAACCTAATTTGGGCTTATTTCACACTTGCATAAAATCTGATGCGGATATTTCTGTTTCGGAAGTTCTCTTGAGCAGCCCTGCTGCCGGCCATCATCATCTTCCATCATCTCGGATGGCTTCACTCCCTCCCCTGCAGTGGGGAGGGAGAGGGACAATGTGGGAAATTGCACGGAGCAGTGTAGGGGCCAGGCCTGGAAGTGACGTGTTTCACTTCCGCCACACTCCATTGGCCAGTACAGGGCCATGTGGTCCCACCTACATGTAAGGATGAGGGAGACTAGAAGATGTAGTCTTCCTGCATGCACTGGAGGAAAATGAAATTGTGTGAACACATAGTAGTGGTCTCTTCCAGTTTGTGAAGAGAGTTTTCAGATCTCTGATCTGGAAGACACTTTGAGGTTCAGCATCTTATCTTACAGAAGTGGAAACTGAGGCACAGTTGTGGAGGAAGCCTTGTACAAGACTATAGGGAAAGTGCCAGGCCAAGATTCTAACACCTAGTATGTAGATAACAATTGGGATTGGTTCAGACCCTTCCTAGCATCTACCTGGGGGAAAATGGAACCCCATGAACAGCACCGCTACTATCGCTCTAATGAAAAGTTTATTTATTTTTATTATTTTATGTTTGTTTATTTATTTATTTTAAATTATTTATGTATTTATTTTATTATTTTTTTTTAGTTAAAAAGTGAAGAGAGGTACAAGTTTACAAATGCCAAGATAATGTATATGTAATTTCTTAATATTTTAATGTAAGTTTGATCTTACCCATCATGGACTAGCGTGACATTATTTTATTTTATGGTGCTGAACATTTTTTTGTCCATTAATGAGTTTTGTAACCATTAAGTACCATTTTTGAAATATATGCTTGAGAGAGATAAAACTAGAATACTTAATATCTATACTTATTATGCTTTAATATCTTGCCTAAGAGTTTGGAAAGGAAATGACATTTGTGTCCTGTATAGGCCAGTATTTCTAAACCTTTCCTTTAGTATTCGCATTAGAGATAAGTGAAGAAAAATTAAAATTATCTAGAAATTGAAATGTTTCTTCATTAAATTTGAAGTTTTCATTTTCCAGAATATATTATTCTATGATTTCAGCTCTAATATTCTTGTTCTTACCATGCGACCAATACATAATACATAAATTATAGATATGGAAAGATTTGGCTTGGGGGCTTGGAGTGAAGTAGCAAATGGAGAATAAAGAAAAATAAATACGAGTTCTATGAGATTATTCCTTCTTCCTACTGAGGGAGCATCAGAGCTCTCTCTATGGCTACAGTGCGATAAATACTGTTGCTCCATATCTATGTCCCTGTTAGCTCTGAGCCAGTTTCTGCATGTTTCGGTTGAAAAATTCTTCCTTGAAGAGCTTTGTTTTCCTAGCTATTGTCAAAACGCTTTCTGTGGCCATGTGCCTCCGTTGTGGGTTAGTGTTCATCCTCGCTGCATGGATAGAAATGCAGTGTTCACATCTACTACCACATCTAGGGGATCCTGGCCACTGCAGGGGGCTACACATTTACAGTAACAGCAACAGCAACAAAACAGCACTGATACCTAACGATTGTTTTTACCAGTCATCTTTTATTGGAAGTTAATTCTCAGTGAGGATATGAAAGGATTCAAGGGTGCCAGGCAAAGGTCATGGCCAGGAAGTAGCTGCTCATGTTTGAGTTCCTTGTAACAATGGCAGTAGTTGAAAAGCACAGAAGCTGCCAGCACCAGCGACGCCCCCTTTCTTCACATTGACATACTTGTAATACCCACAGTGACCTCTTTGAAACGCTCCAGCAGTGCCTTTAGGGGTGAAATCCCTCATCAGTATCCAGCTTGGCAGCTCTCCTAGTTTCACAGCCACGAGCTTCCTCCCCGTCACTGGTACGGGGGACGCCATCTTGGAGTCCTAGGTGTCCGCTCTGGATACCTAAGGATTATTGAGTTGTTATGGGCCAGTTATTGACTGTCTGCCAGTCACTGTTCTAAGCAATATATATTCGCTCATTTAATTCTCAAAACAAGAGTCTGCATCTCTCATTTATTCCTTTTTAAGAACAAAGAAAACCTTCCCAGAAGCTTCTGGCAGATTTCCCCTAAAGTCTCCTTGGCCAGAATTATATCACTTGCCCAGGCCAAACCAAGCATTTACCGAGAGGAATGCTTGGCTTAGAAAGTCCAATCAGAACTCATCACCCAAGTATGGGGTAAGAAATTATAATTCAGAGGAGGTTGAACAAAATCTGGGTTGTGCTGGCAAGGGAGAAGGGAAAGGTCAGGCTATTGGGTAGGAAGCCAACAGTGTTTACCACAGTAGCCAGGGAGAATGGAGTGGAGATCAAGAGAATCTAATTTGAAGGCATTTTTCAAACTCTAAATATTGAAGTGAAAATAAAATTCCATTAGTATTTGTACTTAAAAATAATGAACATCAACCAAAATAGCTGCAGATTTTCTGGGCACCTCTACTTAATTTCTTCTTAATGGTTTGCAGTGTAACTCCAGGCAGGTTCACTTAAGCGTTTGGCATTTCTTCCCTGAATATGACAACCCAATAATGAGACTTTTTAATTCAAGAAACTAGAGCTGTCATTCTACGCTCGTAGTTCATCCCCGATGTTCACAGCTTGATCTATTTAATTTCCCCCATCACCAGGACTCAATAAAGGCAGGAGGAAACATTTCCATAGCCACTGAAAGTATTTGGCAAGACCTTCAGCAATCCTATGTCAGAGGGCCAAAGAGCTGGATACGCACAAGGCACTCGTGGAGTAAACATCTGCGGCACCCTTCTGTTCCCTAGGTGCGAGGTACAGTCTTCTTTCTTTCCTGTGTGTAATAACCCCCAGTTAGCATTACAGTGATTTCGGCCCGATCTTCTTGGGCATCTGGGGCCCACCGCCAGTTTGTACGACGGTGGGAGTCCTTGTGAAATGTGGCAGATTTGTAAGCATCTCTTTCTCTCAGACAGACACAGATTTTCCACATTGAGTATTTATTATAATTGAAATCACACTCTACACAACTGTTTCCCGTTTTGTTTTGTTTTCTTTTCACCTAGAATCATTCTCAGCTGGTAACGGTGTTAAATTTTCCATAAGCCTTTTTGGATTTTATCTGTGATAGGTGAGTGTTGTCCTGCTCCCAGTGCTGTACATACCTTCTGCCTCCCTCCCTTGCCTTCCAGCATTCCCAGAGCCCTCCTTCCTAATGAGTCTATCGCCCTTGCTCGCAGGTGATCGGTAATAATGTGATTTTGTCCTCTGGAGAGGCAACCGGCAAGGGCCACTTTGCCCCCAGTATGGCAATCCTTTCTGTTTTATTTCTTGTGGACACTGTATACTGATTCTGTTGAAGTTGAGCCAGTGTACTTCGGAATCACCTTCCCAACTATTTTTCCAGGAACAGACAAATTTCATTATTTTCTCACCAGGTGCTGCTTTTTTTAAGATTTTATTGATTGATTGATTTGACACAGAGAGAGAGAGAGAGAGAGAGTGAGCGAGTGAGCGCACAAGCAAGGAGAGCAGCAGAGGGAGAGGGACAAGCAGGCTCTCTACTGAGCTGTGAGCCCCATGCAGGGCTTGATCCCAGGACCCTGGGATCATGATCTGAGCTGAAGGCAGATGCCTAATGACTGAGCCACCCAGGTGTCCCCAGATATAGCTTTAGACTTAAAGAATATACCTAAGTTGATTGTTCACTTTTTTTAAAGATTTTATTTATTTACTTGACAAACAGAGATCACAAGTAGGCCAACAGGCAGAGAGAGAGGAGGAATCCAGCTCCCTGAGAGCCTGATGCAGGGCTTGATCCCAGGACCCTGAGATCATGACCTGAGCTGACCTTTAACCCACTGAGCCACCCAGGCGCCCCAATCACTCACTTTTTAAAAACAGATTTCCCTTCTAATGACAACTGGATTTTTCTGAAAATTTACTTTAGAGGATGAAGATCAGTGAGTGTTGAACATGCTTGTGACTAGACTGCTGGGTTTAAGAGAGTACCGTCTGCTCGCCGTGGAAGGTCCTGTTTCAATCCCACCCCATCTCATAAAGCAGTCCCCAGTCATGGCCGCAGTGAAACTTCCGTCTTGGCTGTGCAGATTAATCCCAAGGCACTTAATTATTTGTGTGCAAAGTTTCATGGAAAAACAGGGCTAGCGGTCGCTCGCTGACCTAGTGTGCCGCCTGGGCGCTGCGCGGCTTTCCAGCTTGTGCGCCGCGTTACAGCTGCAGAAACAAAACTCACAGGAAATACACACGCTCAAGCACTTCAGAAGCTATTTTACACAAGTAGATTTTATAAATAACCACAAGCTCTCTTTATCAAATGTCAACACCCAGCCGCCCCTGTGCTCCCTGAAGTGTGCACTCCCTAGAGAGAGGAGAAAAGAAAGCCTTGGGGTTCACACCCCGAGCTGCCAACATTTGTGTGCGCCGTGACAGGTAACTCCTGATTATGGAGCTCCTTATCTTCAAGGGGAAAAAAAAATTGGATTGAGTTTCCCTGCATTGCCCTTCATGTGCATTTCCAGAAATAGAGTGGGCTTCCGGGCGGGGGCGGGGGCGGGGGTCGGGGTGGGGGAGATCACTGGGTCACGTTCATCGTCAGGAGAAGATTGTAAGAGGAATTCTTGGGCACAGTGCTTTTCAAACACATTTTGAGCAGGAGTAAGAATTCTCCTTTATACGATCACGTTTAAAGAGCACTCTTGAGATTCTTGATGGCAAAGGGAAGGAGAAGGGGCCTCCTCATCGGAAGGTAAGGAGTACTGTCTGTTGCGGGGGCGGGGGGGGGGGGGACGCGAACCGAGAAGGACTCTCCAGATCAAGTCCTAGGCCGCTCTGTCCAAGTCTCAGCCTCCTCTTAGCTAGTTAAGTGCCTCAATTCTTACAGAGCTTATAAAATCGCCCACCTATTTTGCTTGTTCTTTTTTCCCCAAAGACTCTGCTGACCAGTGGAATGCCCACAAGTGTCAAAAGAAGGGGGGGTGTCTTACTTGTGGGGGGGGGAGATGGAAGTGCGGGTCTTAGTATGTTGCACGTCTGAGCAGAGCTCTTTATAGTTCGGTTTTGTCTTTTTATTTCTTTCTGCCCCCGAGAGCTTCATATGGAGATTCAGGGTGACCTCCCGCTCTGCTTCTCTGTCAGGCCCTCACATAGACACCAAGAGCCCTCCCTGGGCAAACCACCTCCCTCCCCAAACCTGCGAACTCTGACCCCCGAGCCCTGGCCACGGCACTCTGGGCAGAATGGGGGACGGACCAGAACCGAGGGGCGGGCTGGCTGTGCCATTCCGCAGGTACCCGGCTCTGCAGTAGTTGTCCGCATGGCTCCTTCCTTCCGCCTGTGCTCTCTGGGGTTTCCTACTCAGCTCCATGTCGGTGCATTCTGCTGTCTCTCCACAACCCGCCATTCCTCAGACATGCCAGGCTCCTGCCTGCTGCCTTTCCGGTTCCTCTAGCACTAGGACGGCTTTTTCTGCTCCCCCCACCCCAAAATCTTTTCGATGATTCCCAGAGGATCTTGGGGGGAAACACAAGTAGATGTGTGCTCAGTGCATTTTTTTAAAACTCCAAGCCCAGATTTCTCTTTATGTCTTTTTAATATCACCTGTTGGGGGAATGTACTTCAGGCCTTACCCATCAGACAGGAAGAAGTCAACCTTGTTAACTATTCTAGTTTAAGGAGCTTCCTAAGCACTTGGCACACATTATCAGCTAACCTCTCTGATTACATCATCATCGTCTGAGCTAATGGCCTTTCAGTCAGCTTCTCCTGGAGCTCAGTGGCTGCTCTGTGGGACTTCTTTCTCGCTCCTGCCAAAAGCCGATGCCATAGCTTCCTGTGGTGATTTATGTCCCCATCTTTTTTGGTGATGTCCTTTCTAAATATCATAATTACAGAGATAAGCTGCCGTATTTAGTTTGAGCACAAGAATGTCACAACACCATCAATTTTCCTACCATTGCTTTACTATTGGTCTGTGGAACACAGATTATTTTTGGATATATAGATACAAGCCACCCTGATTTTATCCCCAGTCTGCCTACCACCGGAGAAAGTCTCTTTCTACAACAGTCTGTCAAATCATTCTCTTTCTATTTCCCCATTCTACTCAGAGCAATTGAGCTATAGGTACCCATGACATTTTTGAGTTGTACAACCTGACACTTCTGCATGTGAGCAGTATATTGGAAAATATCAATAATTAAAAAGGACCAATGAGGTCTCCTCCACAGGTGTAGTAGTTTTGTGTTTGCAAAAGAGGGCTGCACGTAAACAGAAAACAAACACCTACTGCACAGAAATCTTACTTCTTAATTAAAAGCTCTTGATCTGGGGGCCCCTGAGTGGCTCGGTGGGTTAAGCCTCTGCCTTTGGCTCAGGTCATGATCTCAGGGTCCTGGGATGGAGCCCTGCATTGGGCTCCCTGCTCAGCGGGGAGTCTCTTTCTCTCTCTCCTTTTGCCCCTCAGCCCCACTCAATCTTTTTTAAAAAGATTTTATTTATTTATTTGAGACAAGAGAGGGTGAGAAAGCATGAGAGGGGAGAAGGTCAGAGGGAGAAGCAGACTCCCCATGGAGCAGGGAGCCCGATGCAGGATTCATTCCCAGGATTCCGGGATCATGACTTGAGCCGAAGGCAGTTGCCCAACCCACTGAGCCACCCAGGTGCCCCAATAAATAAAATCTTAAAAAATTTTTTTTAAAGGTTTAATTTATTTGACAGAGAGACACAGCGAGAGAAGAAACACAAGCAGGGAGAGTGGGGGAGGAAGAAGCAGGCTTCACACTGAGCAGGGAGCCCGACGCGTGGGGCCCCATCCCAGGACTCTGGGATCATGACCTGAGCCGAAGGCAGACGCTTAAGGACTAGGCCACCTAGGCGACCCTAAATAAATAAAATCTTAAACAAATAAAATCCCTCAATCTGGAAACACTGGAGTGATTGTGGCCCACTAGTAGGTTCTCTCAAAGTCATCTCTTTTATACCCGCAGCCAGTGCTCTCCTTCGAGACCTTCCCATTTCGTAGCTAAACAGTTACAAGTGGCCCCGACTGGTCTTCTTGATGCTGATCCAGTCCATTCACCACCAGTGTTTTCGGCTTAAAATGAAAAGCAACATTCCCTTGCTCTTCATCTCTCAGCCATCAATCCTGTTCCTTTAGCTCTTTTAACTCTTGCTTCTGGTTAGTAATAAATTTCCTTTTTTTTTCTTTTTAGTGAGATATTTCTAAATAACCGTATACATCACTGTTTTGTGGCGTACATTATACATCTTCACTTTTTGCTCCCCAGCCTTCCGCCAGGATGGTTTTTCCCTTTTTTTCCTAGCTCCTCTCTTGATTCCTTTTGTAAGTTTAAGTAATATATTAATGATTTTATTGCCCATCTGAACGACTTGCGGCAGTATTTCTGAGCTGCTCCTCTGGTGAGAGGTTGCTGGGACACGTGAGAGGAAGTGGGACGCTCACTTCTGTTGGCAACACACACTGTCTCCTGACGACACGGTCTCCTTTGCTTACTGCTGTCTACATTCGGTTCGCTTTCCGAGAGGAACGTGAATTTTGGATCGTTTGAGAACTCATTTTATCCTGTTCTCAACCTTGAGAAGTACTTCGGCTGTGTGGGGGGTTTTCGCTTAAAAAGTAGCAGCAATGGCCACAGTCGCCAAACTATGGAAAGAACCAAGATGCCCTTCAACGGATGAATGGATAAGGAAGATGTGGTCCATATACACTATGGAGTATGATGCCTCCATCAGAAAGGATGAATACCCAACTTTTGTAGCAACATGGACGGGACTGGAAGAGATTATGCTGAGTGAAATCAGTCAAGCAGAGAGAGTCAATTATCATATGGTTTCACTCATTTGTGGAGCATAACCAATAGCATGGAGGACAAGGGGCGTTAGAGAGGAGTAGGGAATTTGGGTAAATTGGAAGGGGAGGTGAACCATGAGAGACTATGGACTCTGAAAAACAGTCTGAGGGGTTTGAAGTGGCGGGGGGGTGTGAGGTTGGGGTACCAGGTGGTGGGTATGATAGAGGGCACGGCTTGCATGGAGCACTGGGTGTGGTGCAAAAATAATGAATACTGTTTTTCTGAAAATAAATAAATTGGGGGAAAAAAAAAAAGTGGCCCCGGTCTCAAAGGCATTGCTCCATTATCTTCTCGCATCTCCTCTTGATGGTGAGAAATCCAGTCCTGTCGTTCCTTTGTGGGTAACCTAAAGTTTTCTCTTAAGGGCTGTGGTATCTTCTCGTCCTGGCTGTTCTGAAATGTCATGATGGGTCGACGTGTGGAACTTTTCCCCTTGAATCTGGGCTGGGCGCTGACTGGGCTCCTGTGCTGGGAACGCTGAAGTGCGTTAGCTCCAGGAGGCTTGCTTTTGTTTCTTCGCGCAATCTGTCCCCTGCACTTCTGTCTTTCCAGAACACCTGTTTGTCGAGTGTGAGACAGCCTGTATTGAATTTCTTTTATATATTTCCTCTCAGTTTTCTTCTTCTTTCAGTTTTGTTCTGCCTAGAAGATGTCTATGTTATATTTTATTACACTTTAAATTTCAGCGGTCGTATTTTTAAGTTTCAAGAACTTTTTCTGATCCTACCGATTTTGTAACATCATTTTTTTTTTTCTTTTGGATGCAAAACACTGCTGGTCCTTCTCATTCCATTCCTCCTCCTCTTCTGTTCTCTGAAGCATTTCTATTTCCTTTGCTATTACTTTTCCCCAGCTTTACTGAGGTATAGTGACATATAACAAATACGAGTATCAGGTGTACGCGGTGCGGATGATGTCTGTGTATGCGTAGTGAAATGGATTTAGAGAATGGCTATAACACGTATGCACTGAAATGATGATCGCATAAGGTTAGTTAACATGTCAGTTCCCTTATATAAATGACCATTGTCTTTCGGTGATAACAGCGAAGGTCTGCTGTCTTCTGGCTTGCGCGTGTTCAATCCAGTGCTGTGAATTCTGGTTGCCATGCTGTACCTCCGATCCCAGAGCGCTTTCATCTTATAGCTGGAGGTTTGTACCCTTTGACCAACACCTCTCCATTTCCACTACCCCCACCCCTGACAACCAGAAGTCTGCTTTGTGCTTCTTTGAGTTCAGCCTTTTTGGATAACACATAGGAGTGAGAACAGGCCGTGCTCGTGGTTCTCCGTCTGACTTACTTCACTTAGCGTGATGCCCTCAAAGTCCATCCATGTTGTCACCAAAGGATTTCCTGCTTTGTTCTCTTGTGTGTTTGTGTGGTACAGACACTGCTGCTCAGGCCTGGACCGCATCCTTCCATAGCGGGTACGGCCGCTGCACCTGCCGCTGCTTCTTGGTCTCGGGTTCTCCTCGTGCTTGTTCAGTCGGCGGCACATGGCACGTGTCTTCTGGGGGTGCAGATCAGGGTCTTGTCCTTCTTACCCTCATAGAATTTCCTGGGGTTCCCTTGTTGGTTCTGGTTGATGATGGGGAGAATGCGATTAATGGATCTGTGAACAAGTCAGATCTTGGAGAACTCGGAAGCCATGCCGCCTGTCACTTTGTTCCTTTGTCCTTTGTCCCTCCTTCTTGCCAGGAAGGTCTTGAGCCTAAATCTTGGTGGTGGCTGCACAGTCTGTTGCAAGCATTTCCTACTTTTGTGTGGCAGAATAATATTCCATCACACACACACACACACACACACACCACATCATCCAGGTCTCTTTTCAGGTCTGTTAATATTTGCTTAATATATTTATGTGCTCCAATGTTGGGCACACATATATTTACAAGTGTTACATCCTTTTGAGCAACTGACCCCTTTATCATTAAACAGTCACCTTTTCTCTTGTTACAGATTTGATTTAAAGTGTGTTTTGTCGGATAAGTATAGCCACCCCTGGTCTCTTTTGGTTTCTATTTGCATGGAATTTTTTTTCTATTCCTTTACTTTGAGTTTATACGTGTCCTTCAGTCTGAAATGAGTCTCTCAAATGAGTCTCTTGTAGGCAGTATATAGTTACATCTTGGTTTTTAATCCTTTCAGCTGCTCTGTACCTTTTGATTGAAGAACGTAATCTATTTACATTTAAAGTAATTCTTGACAGATAAGGACTTACTGATGGCATCTTATTAATTGCCTTCAGGCTGTTTTGCCAGGTTCCTTTCTTCCTCTTCTGAAGTCTTCCTTTGTGAAATGACACTTTTCCATAATAGTATGCTTTGATTCCCTTCTCTTTATCTTTTGTGTATCTCCTCTTTTTGTTTTTTGGTTACCACGAAACTTACATAAAATATCTTATGGATAACGGTCTTTTTTAAGCTGCTAACAGCTTAACTTTGATCACATAGAAAAACTCTACCCTTTTACTCCTCCCCTATACTTACACTTTTGGTGTCGCAATTTACCTCTTTTTATTTTGTGTATCATTTAACAAACTACTGTAGCTATAGTTATTTTCAGTTCTTTTGTACTTAATCTTTTATACTTGAGTGAAGTGATTGACACAGTGCAATATTGCAGTGTTAGAATATTCTGAATTTGACTGTATACTCACCTTTACTGGTATGTTTTACTTTTTCATATATTTTCACTTTACTAGTCATTGGTCTTTTGTTTTTGCTCAAAGAACTCCTTTTTGTAAGGCAGGACTAGTGGTTGTGAACCCCCTCAGATTTGTTTGAGAAAGTCTTTATCTTGCCTTCATTTCTGAAACACAGTTTTGCCCGGTAAAGCATTCTCAGCTAGCAGGGTGAGTTTTTTTTTTTTTTTTTCCCAGCAGTTTGAATGTATCATCCCACTTGCTTCTGTCCTGCAAGATTTCTGCTAAGAAATATGCCGATAGCCTTATGGGTGTTCCCTTAAATGTGAGAATTTTTTTTTCCCTTTGCTTCTTTTAACATTATCTCTTTGTCTTTGACTTGAGATCGTTTTATTTTAATGTGTCTTAGAGAAGATAATTTTCTGTTGGAATTTGAAAAATTCTACTGTGATTAATATATAGTGTTATACTCGTTTCAGGTGTATAATACAACGATTCAACAATTCTCCACCTTTCCCAATGCTCATCAAGACAAATATACTATCAATCCCCTTTATCTATTTCACCCACCGCCCACCCCCACCCAACTCCTCTCTGGTTGGAATTTTGGAGTGACCTATTAGTTTCATGAACTTGGATGTCCAACTCTTTCCTCGGGTTTGGGAAGTTCTCAGCCATTATTGGTTTAAATAAGCTTCCTGCCCCTTTCCCCCTCTCTTCTCTTTCTGGGAAGTCCAATAACATGTAGATTGTTTCTGTTAATGGTATTCTGTAATTTATGCAGACTTTTTTCATTCCTTTTTTTTTTTAAGTCTCCTCTGACTAGATGATTACAATGACCTGTTTTCCCAATTACTTATTCTTTCTCGTACTTGGTGAAGTCTGTTGTTGAAGTTCTCTATTGAAATCTTCAGTTCATTCATTGTATTCTTTAATGCTAGAATTTCTAGGTTTTTTTTTAATGGTTTCTATTTTATTGTTGAGTTTGTCATTTTGTTTTCCTAATTTCATTTAGTTGTCTGTATTTTCTTGTAGTGCACAGAATGTCTTTTTTAAAAAATATTTTAAGGGGCGCCTGGGTGGCTCAGTGGGTTAAGCCTCTGCCTTTGGCTCAGGTCAAGATCCTGGGGTGCTGGGATCGAGCCCCACATCGGGCCCTCTGCTCAGCAAGGAGCCTGCTTCCTCCTCTCTCTCTGCCTGCCTCTCTGCCTACTTGTGATCTCTCTCTGTCCAATAAATAAATAAAAATCTTTAAAAAAATATTTTAAGTAGTCTCTACACCCAACATGGGGCTCAAACTCACAACCCCAAGATCAAGAGTTGCGCGCTCCACCTACCGAGCTGTCTAGGTGCCCCTCACTGAATTTCTTTAAGAAGATTATTCTAAATTCTTTGTCAGATAGTTCATAGATCTCCATTTCTGTAGTGCCAGTAATTGGTGTTTTGTTACTTTCCTTTAGTGGTGTCATGTTTCCTTGATTATTATCCTTGGGGCCTTGTGTTGGTGTCCGTAGGTTTAAGGAAGTAGGTACTTCTTCCATTCTTTACAGACTGTCTTCAGCAGGGGAAGCCCTTCACAAGTTGGCCTGTCGGAAGATTCTTGGTGGGCTATCTGGTGAGGACCATACCCAACAGCTTGCTGCTGGAGTCACTTAGCAGTCAGAGCGGATGACGGCAACCTTCTTGCATTCCCCTGCAATGCTGGTGTGCTAATATGAGCATGCTCAAGTAATGTTTTTAGCTCTCTGCTCCCTGGACTTTCTCCCTATTAAGTTTTTCTCTGGCTTTGCAAATGAACAATGGAGCATCAAGACCTGCCAAAGCCTCAGAGTCTTTCTTTAGCCCTAAATTTTCCATGCAACATCAGTCAGAAATCTACTCTCAACTCTCCTAAAACTACCCCCTTTCAGTGCTTTCTTGATATATTATCAACACTAGAATTAATTTTAGAGATAACTTTTAGGACCTCTTTGTTTGGGGCGATTGGCATGGGGGGAATATAATGGACAGTGCCGGCCATCTCTGTGGTCTTTTGTGACAAAGTTCAAGTTCCTATCACATTTTCCCTTGCTATTAATGTCAATATGAATAAAGGATAGACTCCTGAAAGATGAATAACACAGTGTAAAAATAACTGTGTGGAAGCAATGAGTAGAATTGACATTTCAGAAAATTGAATTAGTAAATAAGAAGCCGAACTTAAAAAACTTCAAGAACCCAAAGAAGAGACATGAAAATAATGAAGGTGGTGACAGTAAATATGGTGGAGGGGTCCAGTAGATAAGAGCTACAAATAAAGATGAAACAGAAGCAATATTGCAGAAAAACACATGGGAAAAATGTTTCTGATCTCAAGAAAGACATTAAATCTAGAAAATAAGGGTGTTCACCGGCTTCTATAAAAAATTAATAAAAACAGATTCACATCAGGTAAAAATATTAAATGTCACAAAGAATCCTAGTTGTCAAGTGTCTACAGCCCACCAAAATAAAAAACAAACATAGTAACCTAATAGTAGTCATCCACAAAGAAACAAGATCAGACTACCCTTAGTCTTCTCCAAAATACTAAATTGAAGAAAACAGTAGATCATCAACTACAGAGCTTAGAGGGCAGATAGTTTGAGTTAAAAATTGTAGATTAGGTCAAGAAATCAAATTCTCATTCATTTTGAATATGTTGGAAAGAAATGGTCGATCTATCTCTATCTGTCCTCAACATGTATAGATCTAGGGTTTGTGCCCCCAGAAGCGTTTACAATTTCGGGGCCCCATTTAGGAAAAAGAATACAAATTGAGGCATGAAAGTGAATATTTATTTAGGCGAAGAAAGCACAGCAACTTACAAAGTTGATAAATAACTGCAAACATGACTGCATTTTCCGATAACATTTGTTGACTGTGCGACCACAGAAGATATTAAGGTCCATAAAGGGAAGTCAGATACTTGCTTTTGAGATTGCTTGTAGTCACTTCATTATCTCCCTCTCAATTAATTGCTCAGTAGCATTTCATGTGGTTGACTATTCCCTACTTGTGGAAACACTTGCTTCTATCTGTTTCCTTGATCCCACACACTTGTGTTTTTTCTTCTGTTTCACTGGCTGATCCTTTTCGGTCTCTCCTTCTAGCTTCTCTTCTCTTGGACCTGTAGAATATGGTGTCCTAAGAATTTAATCTTGGGTCACTTTTCTGTTCTTACTCTACTCCCTTCTCAGGTGGTTTCATTTGTTACGTGGTTTTACGTAACATATTCCAAAGATCCCAAGTCTGTATCCTGCTGTGACATCTCTGCTGAGCTTCTGTCTTAACGGGACATATCCACATCCTACATATCCTTTCCTGGGTGCCAGCTAGGCATCTCCAACCCAGCACATGAAAAACAGACCTTTGGATTTCCCTCTAAGCCTGTACCTCTCCCAGTCTGTTCAGGTGTCAGCAAATAGTAGCGATATTAATGATATAGACCACTCTGGTTTAAGTCACCATTATATTGTTTCGAATTTTTTTTAAAGATTTATTTATTTATTTGGGTGGGGGCAGATAGTCGCAAGCAGACTCGATGCTAAGCGCGGAGCCCGACGCAGGACTCTAGCTCATGACCCTGAGATCATGACCCGAGCTGGAACCAAGAGTTAGTTGCTTAACCGATGGAGCCACCCAGGCACCCCTGCTTCGACTTATCTCTCTGCTCCCATTCCTCATAGTCTCGCTTACTCGCAGTAGCCAGAGTGATATTTTTAAAATGTAATCCTCATCATGTCACCGCCATGCTGAAACTCCCCCAGTGGCTTGCCAGTTGCCTTGGAATGTAATCCAAATTGTTTACCCTGGCTTACAAACAAGCCTTTCTTTACATGACCTGGACCTTCTGCCTCTCCAAAGTCAATCCCCAATGCTCTCTGCTTAGCTCACCAATGCTCCAGTCACACAGGCCTTTCTGTCCCTCGAGCAAACTGAGCTAGTTCTTTCCTTGGGGTTTGTCCACGAGTTCTTCCCTCTGCCAATAATATCATCTCCAAAAACTGTACACAGCTGTCCACTTCTTCTCATTCGGATCTCAGCTTACATCGTCCCTCCTGAGCAAGACCACCTTTGAGACTCTTATTTGACTAGCAGCCCCCCCAGTCATTATCATATCCTCTTATCTTAATCCTCTTCAGTATAAATATTTTTATCTGATACTTTATATTTTATTTATATTTAAATCATTTTTGGTTTTCTCTCCCCACTGGAATGTCAACTTCATCTTTTTTTTTTTTAAAAAAAGATCTTATTTATTTATTTGACAGACAAAGATCATAAGTAGGCAGAGAGGCAGGCAGAGAGAAAGAGGAGGAAGCAGGGTCCCCACTGAGCAGGGAGCCCGACATGGGGCTCGATCCCAGGATCCTGAGATCATGACCTGAGCCGAAGGCAGAGGCTTTAACCCACTGAGCCACCCAGGCGCCCCTCAACTTCATCTTTTAATCACTGAAATTTCCTGAATACCTAGAACACGACCTGACACATAGTAGGTACTCAGTGCCTGCTTCCAAAAGAGGAAAGAATGCTTAAATGGACACTAGTGCAAAAAAGTAGGTGCTTACCTTTCAAGTCATGGAAGATGAAAGCAACTGTATGAAGTACATTTACCTGGGAGTACGCTGACAAGAAATAGTAAGTTTTTTTTCTCTCCACTATTACTGTAAATCCATCTTGGGGAATCTGGTTTTGAGTCCATGAATGAAATTGTAGGCAGGCTTTGTACCTTATTCACTCAGCCTTAGTCGCTATGAAGTCCACTGGTTGCTTTCATTGGTGATCGTTCTGCTTTAGTAATGAGTAGTCTAGTCTAGTCTAGGGTAAAAATAACAAAACGTTGAACTTCAAAATGAAGAATTCTAGCCTCCATGTGCGTGACTCTCCCTCATCCATTTCCTCCTTTCTCCACCCGCCTCCCCTCCACACCAGAGTGTAGTTACGGTTTCCGACCTCTCTGGGATAGAAGGCTGCTGGGAGGGGAGGTCAGGGTCAGGAAGTTCTCTCTTGACCAGATCTCCAGGTATCTGCTTATGGCAGATGTTTACAGCTGCCTTTCCTTGGGCTTGGTGGATGGTCCGATCTGACTCTTTGCTTTAGAGGTTCCCCCAGTGGCAATAATCGATCAACACTACGTGCCTGCCTTTTATCCTGAGAATTCAGCATTTTTATTTTCTATTGGGATCGCTTTACCCCGGTAGGCAGTCTGCCTTGGCAAGACTCAGAAAGGCTTCAGGTGACTAGCTCTCCCTACCACCTGGCCCGCATGTCACATTTGGTCTGAGAGAAACCATCCTGCGTCCTTGCCCCCGTTCGGTAACTGCAGAGCTGGGACCCAATGCTTCCTGTTCTCACGTCAGGCCAATGGTTGTGACCTCTCTTGTTGTTAGATTCCTCACGTATCTACGCTGCCCATGTTCCCCACTCCCAGTTTCTAGTTCTAAGTTCACAACAAACATGTGAAAAAGGTGTAACATACATTATTGATATATGTCAATTAACACCAATGTATTATATATTAATTATATAATTAACTATATTGTATATTATATAATTATATATTAACATACGTTCATGTAACATTGAAATCAGCATATTATATAATATTAATGACTATATTATATAAAACTGTATTATCACAACAGTGAATAGAAATACCAGATTGTCCATGAATGGAATCCTACCAAATATATCAAAAGCCACGTATCTGCTGAAATTTAAAGCCTCTACCTGAGATAACAGCATTTGTTTAACATTTGTGTGGTCAAATATGTATTTTTCTTTGATATTCCCCCACTGCTTTTAAGTTTAGAAATTCCTGACCCTCAAGAGCATTGATTTCACCCTTCTGTGGTGGTTTTTGTATTTTCCAAATTTTCTATAACTGTCTATTACCTTGACGATTAAAATAATAAACTATAGTTAACACTGGAATTAATCTTCAACCCAAATTACAGGCCTATAAACATTATCAGATAATCCTTTACAGCCTGACCCCTTTATCTTCAAACTCAGTGCACGACTAGGCTTCCAGAGACTTCTCTAGTAGTCCCCGGAACGATGCTTTGATGCTTTGTGTCTGTGTCGTCAGATCATCCCGTGCTGAGCGACGGGAAGGGAACCTGTAATAGAAAGAGGATAATGGGAAGAGTCAAGACTCTGGAGTCGGTCAGATGGAGGCTCAAATTCCAGCTGTCTCACTTCGTAGCCCTTCGGAATGACATTTGTAAAAGGGGGGCAAGCCTGGGGTCCCCGTCGGCATTAAATGAAACAATACAGGGCGAGCACCTAGCGCATTAAAAAAATGCAAATACATGTTAGTGTCTTTGTGTCCGTCCCCACCTACCCCTCGGGATGCGCAGCTAGCTCAGCACTCCTTTTTGGCATGCTTATCAGGGATTCTTGTTAAAATTATTTGCTCTATAAGCTGAGGAAGTCAATTAGCTATATCCCTGAATTGAAAACGGTAAGAATGGAAGCTGTATTTCCCACATAATGTAGCACGGAACATTCTGGTAGAACACAAGCTCAACCGAGAGTTACTTCATGAAAGCAAAGCAATTTTCTTTCCAGTGTATTTTTGCCTATCAGTCCGTTTTTGTGAAGTTATCCTACAGTCAACAGCCTCCAAATCTCAGCACTTCTGGAGGCAAAAGTTTCCTCACTCACCTTTCACAACCTTTACGGGCCAAGCACTGTCCTCCTCCATAGCTCCTTCACCCTGAGAAGCAGGCTAGAGGAGCAGGCCCCTCCTGAGCCACACCAGCCCCAGGGCCGAGGGCAAAGTGAAAGAGAAGAAGCCTGTGTCCCGCCGGGGCCCTGAACGCTTCTACTCAAAACTGCCCCATGAGGCGCCTGGGGGGCTCAGTGGGTGAAGCCGCTGCCTTCGGCTCGGGTCATGATCTCAGGGTCCTGGGATCGAGCCCCGCGTCGGGCTCTCTGCTCAGCAGGGAGCCTGCTTCCCTCTCTCTCTCTCTCTCTCTGCCTGCCTCTCTGCCTACTTGTGATCTCTCTCTCTGTCAAATAAATAAATAAATAAAATCTTTAAAAAACAAACAAAAAAACCCTGCCCCATGACACTTGAGCTCGTCGTTGGCCACACCAAGTTACAGGCCTGAGTCTGGTGTCAGGGAGATGCGAAGTGCTACTTTGCCGCCGGCCTGAGCCAGCCGAGAGTGGGGTTCTGGGCAAGTCTGGGAGCAGCAAATGTTACAATGGTACCGTTTAGCACATATGGTCTCTCAAGCGTGAGGCTCCCATTTGAGGTAATTCCGGAATATCTGAAGCTGAGGTCAGAAAGCTGTAACCTGACTGAAATGCTGTGACAGGGGTGCGGCTTAGTCATTTCTGGAATCTGTGAGGCCTCTTGCCTTCATGTACCTTCTTTCTTCAGTCACTGAAGATCCACCATGTTTCCCTTTTTGGACTTTCATTGCCAGAAATCTTGGTGCCCAAGTCACTGCCAAACCGTGGTCATTGGCTTGACTCAGCTGCCTGCTAGAATCTTCTCTCGCTGCTGACTTAAAATCGTTCCTGTGCCATTGAAACCCCAGTTGTCCAGATTTGCATCTTTTAAGACTTCCAACCTTGTCTCTAATGTTTTGGGAAATAGTCCAAATACTGAATCCTGAAAAGATAAAAATGTGAACCACGATTATAAACAAACTCAGAAGAGAATGTTCCAGTTCTTCATAACGTATCTATGAAGAGATGGAGCATATTATGACCAAACTTGAATTCACTGTGAAAACTTTGTCTTAAGCCCTAAACTGAAACAAAACAAAACACAACAAGATATTGCTTGTGTGTCACAGAGGGGAGTGTGGAAAAGCTTTTATGCATCGCATTCTCCAGCGAGAACGGGAACCCGAGGAAGGCAAGATCCACGGGGAATCTACATTCCCAGCATCGGCCACGTAGCCCCAACCGGAAAGAGGTGTTTCCTGCACATAAGACACCTTGCTCTGTGGTGGAACTCCAACCATGAGGCAATTGCCCTGAGGTCACAGAGCTAGGAAGTGGCAGAGGTTTTGGGGTGTACATGTAGGGACCTTTTCAATTTTAGAAGTTCTGCACTTATTTGCATGTGTGGCAAAAATAATGAGCGTGAGAACACATCCGACTTCATGGATCTTAGGGACTAGGTTGAAGCACAATTTATTTAAGTGGAAAATGGGGGTCAATGAAAAGAACCGTGTTGAGCAAATCAGAATATGGGGGAGGGGTGCCTGGGTGGCTCAGTGGGTTAAGCAGCTGCCTTCAGCTCGGGTCATGATCCCAGGGTCCTGGGATCGAGTTCTGTGTCGGGCTCCCTGCTCCTTGGGGAGCCTGCTTCTCCCTCTCCTCCTTGCTTGGGCTCTTTCTCACTATCTTTGTCCGTCGCTCTCTCTCAGATAAATAAATAAATAAATAGTTTCTTTTTTAAAAAGTAAGAATATGGGGAATATAAGGGATGTGGAAACTAGCCTGTACATGTCCCAAGAATGACCAAAGCCTGGGAAACAGTAGCGTCTACCCTGATGCTTAACTGCCATCTCCACCCAGTCGACACATTCATCATATACCATGTTTTTCCTGTGATACAACGTATTTAATCTAAGCTGGTTGAGCTTCCTCTACATGCCAGACACTTCCCAAGAGCAGGAAGAATGGCAGACACTTGCCTCTCCTCATTAGGCTTTCAGTAAGCCCCTCAACGACACCTGAAATCAGCCACATCTATTGTGGGTGGAATTTATTTTATTTTATTTTTATTTTATTTTTTCCCCAATTTATTTATTTTCAGAAAAACAGTATTCATTATTTTTTCACCACACCCAGTGCTCCATGCAAGCTATGCCCTCTATAATACCCACCACCTGGTACCCCACCCTCCCACCCCCCCGCCACTTCAAACCCCTCAGACTGTTTTTCAGAGTCCATAGTCTCTCATGGTTCACCTCCCCTTCCAATTTACCCAAATTCCCTACTCCTCTCTAACGCCCCTTGTCCTCCATGCTATTGGTTATGCTCCACAAATGAGTGAAACCATATGATAATTGACTCTCTCGGCTTGACTGATTTCACTCAGCATCATCTCTTCCAGTTGTGGGTGGAATTTAAAAAAAATTATGGACATCTCTGCCCACCAGTTCTAACCAGGTATTTGGAAAGTCTTTCCATTATAAGTTTCCTCTATTGTGTGGCAATTTCCTTCTTCCCTTTAAAACAGCAATTTTGATGTAAGTTAATTCAGCTGTGCTGTTCAGTCCCTCAAAGGTCAATTAGCAGCTCCGATTAAATAGGGTGTTGTCTCTTTGCATCTGTGGTATTGGCTTTAAAAATAAGGATGCCAGAGACCTAGATAGCAGGTGAATCTGGGTCCTATAAATAGAAAAGATAATAAGGCACTTCAGCTTTCTGCTAGTAAAACTTTATGTAGGGTCTTGGTGACTAAAATTATAGGCATTTAGAGTGTCGGGAAGGGGAAAAACTTATTATGGCAAAATAGCACAGAGTTTTCCTCTCTGTAATAGTTATGAGTTTTTTCCTCGCTTAAAATAACATGATTTTATGAGCTTATAATACCTGCTGGAAATTAAGAAGAGTGCTGCATTTTGGAGCTCATTAAGTGTTGATTACGTAAGTATTTCTGGGTGAAGCATCGTTTGAATTTTCCTTTAAAAGCAAAACTGATGTTTTTTTTATCCATCCTTTTTGTTATTATTTTCTCAATTATGTGTTTGTAAAGCACATGATTACTCTTAGTTATTCTCATGAGCGTTCTTTTTCATATCTAGCAACAACGTTAGGTCTGAAAAAAAGTTTCGCAAGAGAAGCAGCAGGAAAATCTGTGTACTGTTAGCTGGAAATGGCATTTATGAATATTTTAGTTGATTTTTCTATAGCTCCTTTTTATTAGCACCACATTATTTTCTCTATCATGTCTTCATCTAAATATGTGTTAATGTGAATTAATTTAGTTGCAGCTGGAGAACCCTTTAAGCAACGGCTATAGCTCGGCCAGTTATATCTCCAGATAGAAAGTGATTCAGGAATGAGGGGGCCCCTGATGGCTGAATGTTGGGCTAAACTTCATTTACTCCCATGGTTTCCCCAGAAGATTAGACACTCAGGACTGGCGGGGGTGGAGAGAGAGGGATGAGTATTTCAAACAAATTAACGTAGTTTAAGCTAGGTATATTGGTTCGGGTCCAGCCAAGAGACAGAAAATACAGATTTTGGAACTGAGAGGGAAGAAATTGCTAACTGGCACTCTGGGTTTTGGCGTTTACCACCTTCTTTGTGGCCCTTGGTCCCTCGGCTTCTCCCCTCCCCCTCTCATCCCCATGCACTCTGAATACGTGTTCGTGTGGAAATGAACAGGGGAAGTAGGCCGTGTCATTCCTCTTTGCACAAACCTCTAGCGCACCCATCTTACTCAGAGAAAGCTGACGTCCTTAAGTCTACCGCGTCGCATGGAATTCGGGTCCCTATTTCCCACCCTTTGCACCTCTGCTTCCACTTTCTTCTCGGCTTCCCTCTCGGATGTGCTGCCTCGTTCACGATGGTACTCTTGCTGTTCTCACACGTGCCGTGGGTGCCGGCTTTAGGCCTCAGCACTTAGTGTTTTCTCTCTCTAGAATGTTCTTCCTTGCCTCTTTGCTTCCTTTCCTTGAATGTCACCTTCTTAGTGAGGCCTTCCTTGGGTATCCATCTCACATTCCGACTTGCTCTTAACCTTTCATTTCACTTCTGTATGCTTATTTTATTGTCTCCTCCACATCTGGAATTCCAAATACTCCTAATCACTCATGCCAGGGTTTTACTAGTACCGGTTTTCCAGGGATATTATAAATATTTGATTTATATGTATCTATCTATCTATATATATAAATTTATATATTTTTATATATACTCATATATAAAAATGAAAAAAAAAGAGTAAAGTGTGGGCCCTGACACAGGGAACACCCAGGAAATATTCGCTACGTATGGCCAACAAGCCCTAGGAAACATAGCCTAGGAAAACCTGTGTGTGATCTTTGGAAACCCCTTTTGTCCATGGTTGGCATCTTGTCACACACTCAATATAGACTCTCAAGACCTGAACTTTCTGAAGGTAAGAGGCAATTAAAGGTGAACATAAGTGTGTGTGTGGTGGGGGGGACACCCAGGTGGCTTGGTTGGTAAAGCATCTGCCCTCAGTTCAGGTCACGATCCTGGAGTCCGAGGATGGCGCCCCATGTCAAGCTTCCTGGTCAGCGGGGAGTCTGCTTCTCCCTCCCCCTCTGACCCTCCCTCTGCTCATATTCTTTCTCTCACTTACTCTCTCTCTCAAATAAATAAAATCTTAAAGAAAAAAGATGAACATAAGGGACGGTGTACCAAGGGAAATAGAGACCACAGCGCCCTTACAAGACATTGCCAAAGAGGACACACCAAAAGGTGTTGGTCGAGGATATAATAATGTTGCATTCTAACTACAGGGCCTGGCAAGGGTGCGTGAAGAAGTTTCGAGGATATCCCACGATGAGCACCGCTGGAGCGGTCTCCCAGGGCGCGGGCACACACTGTGCCTCCTCAGATGCCCGGTCCGCCCTGTCTCGGCTCGCGCAGTATTTCCATCCAGCCACGTGAGACGTTTCAGGCATTTTAGATCCCTTCTTCCTTCCCTGCTCTCCCCCGCCCCCATTCATTTCCAAGATCGGGCTGGCCTGCCAGTGTTACCTCCTTTCTCTGGCCACCGCTGCCATTGGTGCCTCTGCACGGCTCAGCGGGAGCGCTGTGGCAGATCCCAGCTCGTCCTCCCACGGCCCAAAGCCAGCATCCGCCCTGCCGCCACTTAGTCCCATTCTGGTATCGGCCCCGAACGCTTACTGCATCCCACACTCGCTTCCACTTTGATCGTTCCTTTGATCTTCCAGCCACGGTTTGAGCGGAGGACTCGTAAAAGTTTCTGTTACAAATGCGGAAGCAAGTCCAGAGGGGTTAGATAACTTGTTCTAGGTCTTTCCGCTAAACAGTAGCAAGGTGACGGCTCGTGACTTTTGTACCACCTCATACCTGCCTCTCATCTTGCCAAAACATAAGCCCCTTTACAAAACTGAACCTTGGCATTTAAAGATCTTCATGACCTAGCTCCATCTACTTCAGATCCTTATCTCCCTTCTAATCACCCTTGACAATTCACGGTCCAAGCCAACCAGTTGTCTGCCCCCCCACCCCCGCCGTGTTCTAGGGACTACAGTGTGCTGTAACTTTGCATGTGCTCCCTCTCTGCATGCCTACACATTCCTCCTTCTTAGACTATCAAAAATACTAGAAATTTTCAGGCTCAAGTTCATTACTACTTCCTTCAGGAAAGCTTCGGTGCTCTTGGGCAGGATTCATGACATTTTCGGCTGTGTTCTCACAACATTCTGCATTTACTCCTAATATAGTATTTTTTTTTAACATTCTGACTTCTATTACAATTGTTCATGTATTTGTCTCCTCTCTCCATACCAAAAATTCCTTCTGGGCAGAGACTACATCTGATTTATCACATAATTTTCATCACCTGGCATAGTGCCTGGGACATAAAGTTTCTTAAAAAAGGTTTGTCGAATGTGGACTGAACACTGGACTTCTCCAAGGCGGTAGTAGCTGTCAGTTATCAGGGTTGGGAGCCTCTCCTTCAGGCTCCCAAGATATTCCGTGTACTTTGGACATTGCATTGTCACTTTTTCTTTATGCATCTGCCTTCCTTGCGAGGCTGCCTGAAATGCGGGAGACGCGTATAAAGCCGCTGACTCTGATTCAGTGAGTGGGTTTGAGTGAATAGATGAAAGCTGACTGGACCATTCGAGTCAATCAGCGATAAATCAGTGTGACTGGCCGAGAAATGAGCAAATCAGTTGTCCTCTGGGGGAAAGGGATGACTATGGACCAGTTTGACCGTAACGGTGATCAGAATGACTAGACTTTGGGCTGCTGCTTCGCATAGAGACCAAGCCCGAAGCAAATGGACTGGATAATTGGCCAGTATAAGCACCTCCGTGGTCAAGGTAATAGTAGAAATGAATGTCTCATCCCCTCTGCTGTTAAGAGATGTCTATCAGTTTTGTCTAATTTCTCGTTTCAAGAATATCAAATTCTGATGGTCAGTCTCAACAAATAGAATAAGTACATGAAGAAAGACCCAGCAGATCTGAAAAATGTCATGAAGCATGGCCTGTGATATTATCAACATAATGTCCTGACCTAAGTTATTCAATCCCTTCATTGAAAAATGCAAAATATTTGCATATAGAAATCCTTCAATAGTATTTTTTCCTTTCCTGATACCAACCCATCTGGCTTGAGATTTTGTAAACCAGATGACTTTTTTGATTCTCACAAACATGACATTTTAATGAACATAATAACATAAAAATGTGTATCAGTGCCAACCTGTCTTAAATATTTTCTATCAAACTGTGACCTTTTCTATCTGAAGTAATAGCTAAATCCTTTTTCCTTGCGTTCACATAACCTGCTGAGAAATTCAAACAATGTCATCTGAAATGTAAAGGTATGTTTAGTAAAATTGGTTAAACCCAGATGTTTATTCAGGGGTGCAACAGCTTGATAGAGCTGCTGAGTGAAAAGGAAGCTGCAGGCTCACAGGTTAGCTTGAACCTTTCAGATGAGTGAGGCCAGAGGACAGATCAGCTGGGTTCATCAAGAGGAGTGTCAAGAGGAATTAGAAGATTTCTCCCGAGGGGCTCGATTATAGTTCACAGCATATTTAGAGAACATTTGCTCGCTCTCATGGTAATGGGGACTAAGAGCTAAAGGTGCCTCTAATGTCTACTCCATCCTTTTCTATAAATCCTATGGAGGGTCTGAGCATACCTGATTCAAGCCCCCTGTCCTTCCCACATTTGCTCCCACTGTGGCATGAGTGGCTGGGGAAACCATGCAAAATAGCAGTGCGGTACCAGGACACCCGTGGCTTTCCCTCCTGCTCACTGCAGACTCCACAGAAGTCAGATACAAAGGGACGAAGTGATGCTGTTATAGTTACTCAAGAGAAATGCCCAGAGGGGTAGACGTAAGCAGTTCCTTCCCTTAATAGGATAAGGGCTCTTCCCCCACCCTTTTTTTTGTTTTGTTTTTTGGCAAACTCATCTTCTGATCTATGAGAGCCTCAAATAGCTCAAATATTTTTCACTGTGAAAGTCTTGCTAACCTCTGGGAATGGTCATAAGCTCCTCTATGGTACTATCTGTATGCTGAGCACTGTAGGAAGCAGAGACGATAAAATAAGACCTTTGTTCTAGAGTATCTCACAGTACAGCAGGGAGGATAGACACATGAACATGAAGCCCAAAGTATTACCATGAGATGCTGCTCTAATCATAATATCTAATAATGTAATAATAAAAATGTGTCCCAGTTGGCCTGGGAAAATTATGGAAGACTTTTCTAAAGAAGTGATAGAACTAAGTCTTGACCTTACCTAAGCAAACACAAATATTTTTTTTTTACTTTTTTAAAAATTTCTTTACAGCATAACAGTATTCATTATTTTTGCACCGCACCCGGTGCTCCATGCAATCCATGCCCTCTATAATACCCAACACCTGGTTCCCTGACCTCCCACCCCACCCCGCGCCTTCAAACCCCTCAGATTGTTTTTCAGAGTCCATAGTCTCTCATTGTTCACCTCGCCTTCCAATTTCCCCCAACTCCCTTCTCCTCTCTAACTCCCCATGTCCTCCATGCTATTTGTTATGCTCCACAAATAAGGGAAACCGTATGATACTTGACTCTCTCTGCTTGACTTACTTCACTCAGCATAATCTCTTCCAGTCCCATCCATGTTGCTACAAAAGTTGGGTATTCGTCCTTTCTGATGGAGGCATAATATTCCATAATGTATATGGACCACATCTTCCTTATCCATTCGTCCGTTGAAGGGCATCTTGGTTCTTCCTACAGTTTGGCAACCGTGGCCATTGCTGCTATAAACATTGGGGTATAGATGGCCCTTCTTTTCACTACATCTATATCTTTGGGGTAAATACCCAGGAGTGCAATTGCAGGGTCATAGGGAAGTTCTCTTTTTAATTTCTTGAGGAATCTCCACACTGTTTTTCAAAGTGGCTGCACCAACTTGCATTCCCACCAACAGTGGAAGAGGGTTCCCCTTTCAAGCACAAATATTTTATAAAGATTTCAAAAGGTGTCTCAAGGATTCCAAGAAAAAAATTAAAACCAGAAGTTGAAATACTAGAAGGATTCTTTTCCTAAAGATTTATTTATTTATTTTAGAGAAGCGCTCCTGCAGGCAGGGGAAGGAGCAGAGGGAGAGGGAGAGCGAGAATCCCAGTCAGATTCCTCACCGAGTGTGGAGCCTGATGCAGGGCCTGGTCTCATGACCCTGAGATCATGACCTGAGCTGAAACCAAGAGTCAGAGGCTTAACCAACCAAACCACCCAGGTGCCCCTGGAAGGATTCTGGCTTTGTGCTTCTTACCTCTATTATTTTTGGAGGGTTGACCTCGGTCTCTCTCTCTCTCTCCCTCCTCACTCAAATAGCTATCAATACTTCAACATACCCATCGTGAAATATGGCCATTTGAATTCACAGCCTCACTTAGAGAGTGCTTCACAGGAAAAGAGAATCTATTTAAATTTTTTTTTTAATTTAAAGATTTTATTTATTTATTTGAGGGAGGAGAGTGAGTGTAAGCAGGGGGAGGGGCAAAGGGAGAGGGGGAAGCGTGCTCCCTGGGGCTGGATCCCAGGATGCTGAGATCATGACCTGAGCAGACACTTAACTGACTGAGCCACCCAGGCAGCCTGGGGGAAAGAGAATCTGGTTGGCCCTACTAAGGTCAGTGTATACCCCTAAACTAATATGCTATACCTAGGGGCCAGGCTCACGCAGCAGAGATGTAAGACCTGGGTCACCAACCCTTGGATAGGGAGAGGGATCCCCAGTGTATAGTGCCTGGATTGATACCGCTTGGTATTCATTACAAATACCATATGCAAAGAAATTCCCTCAGATCTGTGTGACTGAAACATAGCTGTTATGTGGGGAGAGAGGCAAAGATGAGGCAAAGAGGCCAGATTTTAAGGACTTTGAATTTGAACTTTGTCCTGTAAAGTGGCATGGCAAACTCTGCAAGGGGACAATAATATATAGCATCATTGACTGAGACCGAGAAAACTCGAGAAACAGCAGTTGGGAGACTATTATCATATGTTATTCCATCTCCAACTGTATATTATACATCATAATATTGTATATGCTAATGATAGCATATATGACATTTCCTATGATATACTGGAGAGCCTGTTGTCTATTGCGTATCATTATTATATATTATTGGTACTATTTTTTTTAATTTTTAATTTTTTATAAACATATATTTTTATCCCCAGGGGTACAGGTCTGTGAATCGCCAGGTTTACACACTTCACAGCACTCACCAAAGCACATACCCTCCCCAATGTCCATAACCCCACCCCCCTTCTCCCAACCCCCCTCCCCCCAGCAACCCTCAGTTTGTTTTGTGAGATTAAGAGTCACTTATGGTTTGTCTCCCTCCCAGTCCCATCTTGTTTCATTTATTCTTCTCCCACCCACTTAAGCCCCCATGTTGCATCACCACTTCCTCATATCAGGGAGATCATATGGTATTTGTCTTTCTCCGCTTGACTTATTTCGCTAAGCATGATACGCTCTAGTTCTATCCATGTTGTCGCAAATGGCAGATTTCATTTCTTTTGATGGCTGCATAGTATTCCATTGTGTATATATACCACATCTTCTTGATCCATTCATCTGTTGATGGACATCTAGGTTCTTTCCATAGTTTGGCTATTGTGGACATTGCTGCTATAAACATTCGGGTGCACGTGCCCCTTTAGATCACTACGTTTGTATCTTTAGGGTAAATACCCAGTAGTGCAATTGCTGGTTCATAGGACATTTCTGTTTTCAACATTTTGAGGTATTGGTACTATTTTTGAGTTTGAGGTACTTCTATCAAAGTGGAGATGTTTCATAAAAGCCTAATTTATTGGGTGCCTGCTGTGTGCAGCCACTCGACCTCACATAGATTATTTTAGGTAATGCACACGAGTTCCCAAGAGTAGGTTTAACTTTCGTCACCATTTTACCAATGGGGACTGTGAGGCACACAGGAATTAAGTTGCCCAGGGTCACACACATAGCAGAGCTAGGGTGTGTCTCCACACCGTGTGAACGCCGTCTGTCTACTTACCCTCATGGTCTCTGGCCTCTCGGTCTGCAGCTCGGGGCAAGAAGCTATCTTTGTTATCACGCGGGTCCCTTACATGGTCTGTCGGTCTTCTCGCCTAGACTCGGAGCTCCTTAAGGTTAGGGACTGAGTCTTTCTCATTTCTGTGCCTAATGCCTATCATGGGATTTGGTGCAGAAAATGAGATGATGCATTTCGTGGGTGTACTAGTCACACCAATGTTTCTGGTTCTGGAACTCTCATTGGCCAATGAAAAGCGAACAGAAGTTATTCGATTGGCTTTCATAGTGGAAGCCTTTCAGAATCGCCCTGTGATTCTCCATGCTTTCCTCCTTTGCTATGGCAAAGCTTGGAGTCTCCTGTTGAGACAGAAGAATTAGAAGATGGCAGAGCCTCTGTCAGATGGCTTTCTGAGTGACCACATGGAGCAAAGATACAGTCCCTCGCCCCTGCCGAAATATAGTGGACGTAGGGCTTGAAGGAGAAATCAACTTTTATTGATTGAAGCCACCAAGTATCAGAGGTAGTCTGTAACTCTAGAAAAGCCTAGTCCTTTCTGCCTAGTAGAGTGAGCAATTGTTGTTGATTGAGTAATAATATCTCTCCCTGATTTCTACTTCCTGTTCATCTCATTTGCCAGTCTCTCCTTTTCTTACCGTTCACCCCTCTGCCTCACAGGACTGGTGTGGTGGATTTCCTCAACTGTCCACGGCCACTTACCCCAGCTTGAAGGGTTGCCATCAACTAAAATCGGTACTTCCACTGAACCATAAAAATGCATTCACCACTGACTGATGCCTAAGAAGGGTTGCCTCAGAACAGTGCCTTTCCGTCTCCTTTCAAATGTCCCCAATGGCAGAAGAGAGAGATTGGAACGGAGCCAGGAGCAACTTAAAGCAAGCATAAAATGTTTTTAAAGTCTCCTACATTATCTAAAAATGCTGTGCAAAATTTTGCATTCTTATTCATTATATATCTTTACTTTAACTTAAAATAAGGTTTTCCCTCAAGTCCTCAAGGGATATTGATTTTTTTCCTCAACAAATGTGTCCTGTAGATTGTTTACTACATATCTTAGATAATCAGAAGAAAAAAAGTATCTGGACTCTATTATCTTAGCTCCCCAAAGAAATGCCTTCACTATGATTTAATGTTATTTTGTGTATTTTTATAGAGGCCTGGCTCAGGAAAATCTATGTGAAGAAAACACCTGTGTCTTTTATCAAAGTGTAGTAACAAATACTGTCTAAAATAGTACACAGTATCCTTTATACAAGAAGCCATGCAATTCATTTTTGTCAAGTTTTTCCTGTGTCCTCAACGACCCCCCAGGTATCCATATATCTCTGTTGGAGGAATAAGACTTTGGCACAGTGGTTCCCAAAGTGTGGTACCTGGACAAATATCATCAGCGTGACTTGGGAGCTTGTTAGGAAGGCATATTTTCAGACCCCTCCCCAGACCTACTGAATCAAAGACTGCAGCTGGGACACAGCATGCTTTTCGTCTGCCTGGTGCTCTTGTGTTTACCTCTGCCCACCCCATCCCCACCACCTCATACCACTCTCCCCTCTGCCCAACTAGTCTCTTTTCCCTTTCTAGAACACATCAAGCTCCTTCTTGCCCTAGAGCCTTTACACTCACTGTTCTGTCTCCTCTGCTTGCAACATTCTTTACTATGGCTCTCAAGTGACTGGCACCATCTCGTCATTCATCATACTTCAGTGGAACGTGACACTTGCTCAGAGACACTGTTACAAAAGGCTAATTTAAAGTAACCAACCAGGGGTGCCTTGGGGGCTCAGTCAGTTAAGCGTCTGCTTCCAGCTCAGGTCATGATCCCAGGGTCCTGGGATTGAGTCCAGTGTTGGCTCCCTGTTCAGTGGAGGGTCTATTTGTCCTTCCCCCCCACCCCCTCCACACACTCTGCCTCGCTTTTGCTCTCTCTCTCTCAAATAAATAAATAAATATTAAAAAAATGATGTAGACAACCAGTCCCTCCATAACATCACCATTATTTCTCTCCAGAGCCCTTATCACCATCTTCTACCCTGTGCATTTGTTTGCTTATTGTTTGTCTCCTCCACTGGGATGAAACTCCATGTAGATAAGACTTTTGTTGGTTTTGTTTACATTTGTACCCCCTACTCTTAAAATACTTCCTGGCACATAGTAGTAATTGACCAAATGTTTGATGAATGAATAATTAGTTAAAAGAACCATAACTACGAGTCAGGAGAACTGGATTGATAAAGGAAAAATGTGAATGGGGGTGCCTAGGTGGCTTAGTCGGTTAAGCGGTGGACTCTTGGTTTCAGCTCAGATCATGATCTCAGGGTCTTGAGACGGAGCCCAGCCTTGGGCTCTGTGGTCAATGGGGAGTCTGCTGGAGGATTCTCTTTCTCTTTCACTCTGTCACCCACCCGCACCCCCCACCGGCCATGCTCTCAAACTCTCTCTCCCTCTCTATAGTGGATAAGTAAATCTTTAAAAAAAATGTGAGTGATTTATATGATCATGTCCACAATTTCCATCTAATGAGGTGTTTTTTTTAAAAGATTTTATTTATTTGTTTGACAGTGAGACAGAGAGAGTACAAGCAAGGAGAGCAGCAGGGAGGGGGAAAGGGAGAGGGAGAAGCAGGCTCCCTGCTCAGAAGGGAGCCCTACATGCGCTCGATCCCAGGACTCTGGGATCATGACCTGAGCAAAAGGCAGAACCTTAACTGACTGAGCCACCCAGGTGCCTTCCACTTAATGTGCTTATGCCCAGAAGGAGGTGTGAACTGGCAGTCTGGACTCTTAGTTGGTCTCAGTTCCTATTTGTCTCACATGGATTGAGGATATGGCCATGCTGTGTGTGATTTTTAGACAACAAAGCCCTTAAAGTCAAGCCAAACTACTTATTCTGGTGCTCAACCAAAGAAGCACAGCTATGTTCCGACACTGGGGAGGAAACGGTTGTGCTGGGCTTATTGAGAGATGGTATATAGGTCTCCAAGATGATACCATCTTAAGAGATTTTCAAGGGTGATTTTGACTGTACTTGATTTTCACCTTAGACTGGCTTTGTAACATTGTCCTTGAGTGATATATGATTTCGCTGTAGCTGTGCTTTGTGATTCTTTCAAAGAACTTTAAAATTACATTCGTGAAATCCCTCTCTCTTCCTTCCTTTCTTTTTCTTTTCCTCCTTTCTTCTTTGCCAAAAAGCAGACAGACATGAATGTAATGGAAAGGAAGTCTAGTGGTGGCTAGAATGCGGCAGTCTGGCAGGGTTGTGAGATTTCATATGTATAGGGAGATCAAGCAAATGAGTACATAAATGAAGTAAATATCTTGAGGAAATAAGTAAATATATTGAGAACAAAGGGAGCCAGTTGGTTTTAACTGTTCAAGAAGGGAGTTATAAATATTTAAAGGGATAAAGTGAGACTGAACCCTGAGCTGTTGGGTAGGGATGAGAGGTGTTGATATGAACTCAGTATTCAGTAAATACAATGTAGAAATAAATATCAATGTAAATGTGTGTAATATATATTTATATGTGAGTGTGTATATAAATATACACATGTGTAAACATACCCCCTGACACACATACACACATGTATTTCCTAACTCTGTTCATTGAGCAGTCCTAGAAGAGTGATAATGTGGTAGCAACAAGCACCCTTACTGTCCAGCTATTGGTTTCTAAATACCACTCACTGTCCAGTGAAAAAAGCCAGAGCACCTTTGAGAAATGACTGCATCAAGGATTGAGGCAAGAAAAGAACCAGATGGACCTAGAACCTTTTATTGTTCCCGCAATAAGGAGGTTCTCTACGAATGAAGTGGCTATGTATAAAGGATACAAATGCAGCTTAAAGAGGATCAAAGGCCAAATCTAGGAGAATTTGAGCAATAGTATATATAATCATGGTGATGGACTATATCCCACTAAAAAAAAGTCACCATCTGACAACCATCATAGAAATAATTAGGTCAGGTAAGACGGGGTCCCTGGCTGGCTAAGTTGGTGGAGCACATGACTCTTGATCTCAGGGTTGTGAGTTCGAACCCCCTGTTTGGTGTAGAGTTTATTTAAAAATAAAAATTTTTAAAAGCTTTAAAAAGGAATTAATTCAGGTAAGAAACAACAACAGATGCTAAAACAAGTGGGTGAAAATGGAGTGAGGGATGGGATTTTGTGTAGTTCCAAAATGTCTCCCCCCAAAACATTTATTCCTTAAGAAGAAGATAAAAAAGTTACTGCACAGTAGAAATACAGGGCAGATACCATATTAATCGTGTGACCAAATTTAACACCTTAGGCTGACAGATCAACACCATGTACTACCTGCGAGGACAGAATGAGAACATAGCATCACTCTTGTGATATTTCAGTCAAAAACGCAGAACTTGGGTCTAATTGTGAGGAAACCTTAGACAAATATGTAATGAAGGACATTCTACAAAATTACACCATAATCTTGAAGAAGTCAAAGTCATGAAAATCAAGTGAAGACTGAGGAATGAGTCCAGATTAAGAGACTGGAAGGTTGTACCAACAGGGTGCAACTTGTGGGCCTGAACTCTATTCTCTTGCTAGAAAAGATATTGCAACAACTGGTGAAATATGAATGGGGTCCCTGGAGAAAGGATATATGGGAGTTCCTTGCCAATTTTTCTTGCTACTTTTATGCAGGTTTGGCATTATTCAAAATGCAGTTTTTTTAAAAAAAAATTTCATTCATTCATTTAGAGAAAGAGCACAAGCAGAAGGAGGGTAGAAGGAGAAAGGGTGAGAACCTAAGGCAGCCTTCCCACCGAGGAAGCCCAACGCCAGGCTCAATCTGAGATCTCAACCTGAGATCGTGACCTGAACCGAAACTAAGAGTTGGATGCTTAACTGATTGAGCCACCCAGGCACCCCCAAAATGCAGTTTTTTTTAAAGGCACTAAAGTAATAAAGTAAGTTCTTTTAAGAAACTGCATAATTTTGATTTAGATTCTGGTATCGTTTTTGAGCACCTACTGCATGCAAGCCATCGTGCCAGCTGTAATGATGACTAACACATAATGATGCCAACGTTCCAGAAATATCTATCCCAGGGCTAATACGTGCCAGAACAATGTGATCATAGGGCTAAACTGCTCAGTTTCCCTTGTCTCAGAGAACTCAGTTCTGATGTTGCCTGATGTCCAATATCTGAAAACAGTTGTTTCACTTATTTTGTCCAATTTACTAGTTGTTCACTGTGTGAAGACAAATATGGTACCATGGCCACAAACAGAAATTCTGTGTAATTTTATTTCCTATAATCATTTCGGAGAAATATTTTACTGTTTCTCATAATGTTAAATGTACACTTAACATAAGATCCAGTCATTCTACTTCTAGATTTTTCACCTTAATGATATTAAGGCACAGGCCTATACTAAGATTTGCACACAAATGTTTACAGCAGCTAATAAGTAATAGCCCAAACCCAGAAATTCCCAAAGTGTCCATTGAAGCGTCCATCAACAGAGGACTGTGTCAGGAAATTGTGGTAAATCCATAGAATAGAACTAGAAGGAACGGAGTACTGACATATGCAACAACAACTATTATACTTGGTGAAAGAAGCCAGGCTCAAAAAGTCTATATGAAATTTATATGGAATTTGAGCACAGGCAAAACCAACCTACAGTGACAAAAATCAGATCCGCAGCTGCCTGGGGCCTGGGTGGGGAATTGCAGTCCAAAGTGGCAGGAGGGAAGTTTGGGGGATAATATTCCATATCTTCATTTGGGTGATAAGTATATGTATGTATATATTTATCAAGATACATTAAACCAGCCACTTAGCACGAGTATATTTTATTTTCAGTAAATTAAACCTCAATAAAGTTGATTTTAAAAGAAAAAAAAATAGCAGAGGTGCCCTCCTAATAAGAGCAATTAAAATCACTCCACATAGACAACCATCGAATTTAGAATTTAAGATTCAACTATTGTTTGTTTAGCTCTTACTAAATACAAGGCACTATGATCATCACAATAGTGGCTAACATTTCCTGACCATTTACAGCATGCAGGTTCTATGCTAAATACTTTCTGTGGATTTGTGCTTTTAACAAATAATTATCAAGGCGCTGCTCTATGCGAGGTCCTGTTCTAGGCACTTGAACTTGTTTTGACAGAGTTTACGATCTCACGGCAAGAAACAACCTGTTGATGAAAAGGCAGGATGGAAAAACTTCAGCCTTCACTCTCAGTTGAGGACACTTGTATAGTTGATATACATGCTGTGCATATGTCACTACACACGTGCACACACACCCACGCACATACCTGCGTGCACCAATCTGGGTTGGCTGCTTTGGACTCACTCTTTCCTCCCCCTTGCGGTTACCTAGAATGCTCCTGGTTACCCGTGCGCATGCGCAGGCACACTTGTCCACGCCCTCTCAAGCACCAGCGCATGCGCTGTCTGAAGTGGTCAGGCCGAGTACAGGAGGCACGCCTAGCGGGTACGCCCATCTCTTTCACTCACTTCTTTCCCTGCCTCCTGCAACAAATGGTTTTCACTACACGGAGCCAAAACCTACAGGCTTTCTGTAGGACAAATAGAGCCGGGCTCTTCCGACACTTGGGAAGACCCCATGATCGAATTCCATCAATATTTTATAGAGTGTCCACCATGGCAGGCTTCGGAAGTGAATGAGACCAGCTCCTTATCCCGAAGGAGCCTGTCAAGTAGCGAGTACTTCAAAGCGAACATCGCAACCCCTTACCAGCTTAATCTGCAGCACATTTTTGGCATCCTTGGAGGAACACGGTTGGGCCTCCTGGTCTTCAGATTGGAGTCGTCTGTGGCGGAACCGACAATTGTTGTGAAGTGATGGGAGTCCATTCAGCATTAGTGTCCAAACCAAAAGAGCCCTCAGAGATCACCAGGGCCAGGGCTGCTCCACAGGTGGCCCCTGGACTGGGGCTGGGTCTCTGTCCACAGTGTGCCAAGCGCAGACCCGGAGAGGAAGCGTTTACAGACTTTTAAAGTAATTTGGCACTGCGGTGATGTCCAAGGGTGTGATTTTTTTTTTTTTATTTTACAAAAGCGTTGGTCAATGATACATTGGGCTAAAAAGGTCAGTATAGAGAGTAGGGGAAGCATGTCGCCCTCATGTCACCTCTGTGGAGACGGAGACCCAGAGCAGGAAGTGACTTGCCCAAGGGCTCGTGGCTCTCCCTTCGGGTCGGTTGCTTATCATGCTCCAAGGTTTATTCCCAGCTCACTAGAAACAATGCTGAACTGATACCCAAAGAAGGCATTGTTCACACGGGATCTGTATTCCTCATGGCATCTGTGTGTATATATTATTATCACTTTGCAGGTGACGAAAATGGCCTTAGAAAGGTAAATCACCATGTCCCAATGTCACCCAGGAGTCCGTGGGGGAACACAGGTCTCTTATCCACCATGCTAGACACACCTTATCTCAGGAAACCCCCCAACCATCGTAGGGGGTAGAGACGATCGCGAGCTCCATTTTACAGCGGGAGAAATTAAAGTTCAGGAAGATGAAGTGACTTGCCTAAGGCCATAGCGAGCGGGTGATACGGCTGGATTTTATTCGCCTGCTGGCTCCAAAGCCCACACACTTTCCCACAATGCCACGCTGCCTCACAATGTTCAAATGAGAAATGCGAGTGAGAGAATAGAATATTGTTCTCTCGGTATTGAAGCATATCGGTTTCATGGGAAAGGTCACAGGCTGGGGAAGTTCGGAAGTGTAATCTGGGACTCCTGCCAAGGTCTGAGTCCTGTCTGGTTGGCACATACTTCCACTGTGTCACCAGTGCAGGCTATAGCTCATGTCGGCTGTTTAACTCCTTTTCTGCAGCCAAGTCCCAACGGAATTCTCTACGATTCCTCTGAACTCTCTCCGTCCGGGCAGATGCCAGTGATCCTCCCTTTGCCTGGAATGATCTTTTCTAGCTCTCGGCCTAGCTCACTCCGATTCATCATTCAAGCGCCAGCTTCGGTTTTACTTCCGCGCGTAAGCTTTTAGGCACTCCTTAGGGAGTCAGGTCTCCCCAGTACCCACCTTCGCAGCATACGAAAACACCCAGTGGCACTCCACATAATTGTAAAGAATTGATTATGTAATTTGTATTTTCACTTTCTCTTCGTAGGATGTAAATTCGGAGAGAGCAGGGGCTTTGTCTTGCTCACGCTTGCCTCTCCTAGCGCAGTGCCAGGCATGCAAGAAACTCAATGAAAATCTGGTTTTGGAAATGAAAGAGCGGAGGCACGGATGCAAATGTTGGGTTCTTATGCAACCGTGCCTGTTGTCTTTTCTGGGTTCAGTTCGATCAGTGTTTCCTAAACTTGTCTGATCATAAAATTCACCTGGAGTGCTTGCTAAAAATATAGATAATTAGGCAGAGAAGCCTGGGGGTAGTCCCCAAATCTCATATATATATTTTTTTAATTGGCAGGATGGGTGGTTTTTGTGGGCAGGGAAGTTTGGGAAAGACTGACTTTAAATATCTGTGTCTTATTTCTGAGGATTTTTTGACAGTTGGACCTACAGACTCCCAGGATCCGACCCAGAACTCTTTTCCTTTTGCTCCCTGCCCCCACATGCCCTCCGCTTTATGTGGGCTCAACTAGTTACTACTCCTCATACACATTCCACAGCCCAAATGTTTTCACTTTAGTTGTGCTATTTCTCTAGTTCAAATGTCTTTTCCCCCATTTGTGTTGTTTTCAAATGATACTTCTTGGATCCAGTTCAGTGGTGCTTCCTCCATGCAGCCTTCCATGATTCCCCCTTCTTCTGACCTCTCCTCCGAATGTATGTGTTCCTCTTTGATGGCTCTTATCACATTCAACTTTGTATCATAGCTTCTTGTGTCTCCATTTCTTTTAGCCTATGAACAACCCGAGGGCCAGATCCATACCCAGGCCCAAGTTTTGTCCCTCCTGAAGCACACTCAAGATTTGACTCCAGTAGGAACCAGGTATTAGTTTAAGATCTTTTCCCACCAGCTCGCCAACACCATTAGGAAAATGGAGAGCATCAGGCAGATGCTTCCTCAACTATACTCTTCTTTCCATCTCCACACCAAAACCAGTCACACGACCATACCTAATTCAAAAGGGAGGAAGGAAGTGTAAGCCTATTGTTTGTCTGAAAGGAGGAGAAAACTGGGATATTTGTGGACACCCTTAATGATTGCCAAAAGGTATGGCTGGTACATATTTCAATGGTACTTTTCTTGCTGTATTTTTTTTTAGAATTTACTTATTTTTGAGACTGAGACTGTGGGGGGTGGACAGAGGGAGAAGGAGAGAGAGAATCTCAATCAGGCTCCCCGCTGAGCACTGAACCCTGTGTGGGGCTCAATCCCAGGACCCTGAGATCATGACCTGAGCTGAAATAAAGAGTCAGACGCTTAACCGGCTGGGCCACCCAGGTGCCCCATTTCTTGCTTTATTTTTAATTACTTTCCCCAGCTCTCTCCTGGATAGAGAGAGGGTACATCTGTCTTTCCTTTCTTTGGCTCACTGACTATGCATATATTTGAAAAAAGTGGAGTCGTTTATGACCCCACGTGGGTGCAAGAAATTTAATTATAGACTGACTCTTGCTTTGGTAGAAAGTCCAGGAAAGTTCCTCAGAGTTAAGAGACTGAGAGTCAGAGCGAGACAAGTTTGGGAAACTGTCAAACTCTGTTACTTTAGAGGACACTTAATTACACTTAATAATTTGCAATTTACTGCTTGATGTTCCATGCAGATAACATCTGCTTCCTTATAAAGGATATATGGGAAACAATAGCCCCAAAGATGCTTTTTGGAAGGAGGTTTAGAGAGCATCCAGGTGTGTAGATAACTAGCCCTCTTGTTATGGCAAGTAGTTAGGTTTGGTCCTTGACTCTAGCCTGACTTATTTTTGCATGTTTGAAAGCCACTTAAACTTTCTCCACATCATCCCCCATACCCTGCCCCCCTGCAGCAAGGAGAGAATAGTTCTTAGCAGCTTTGGGGGAATTTCAGAGGAAGGGGCCAGGTAGCACAGCAGTGGGAAAGAGTCTCTTGGATGGTGGGCTTCAGCTACTCTGTATTAACATCATCTTCAACACTGACATCATGCAAAAGGGTGTGTTATATAAAACAGAAGACACCCATTTGGAATCAGAAATACATCATTTTGAGTCTCATCTCTGTTACTTCCTAGCTCTGTAAACTTGGAAAAGGCACAGTCACCTCTGAAAAATGGGACAACATTTACCTTATGACACTGTTGTGAGGATTAAATGAGAGAAAATACACAGCCCACCTACCACAATGCCAGCACATAGTAAATTATAAATAAAAAGCAACTGTTAAAATGGAAGCGCAGGGGGCACCTGAGTGGCTCAGTGGGTTAAAGCCTCTGCCTTCAGCTCAGGTCATGATCTCAGGGTCCTGGGATCGAGCCCCACATCAGGCTCTCTGCTGTGCAGGGAGCCTGCTTCCCTCTCTCTCTCTCTGCCTGCTTGTGATCTCTGTCAAATAAATAAATAAAATATTTAAAAAAAATAAAATAGAAGAGCAGGCAAAAAGATCCATTTCCGGGAATTCAGCACTCCCCAAACATCCTTTAACCCAGCATGCTTGTATATTAAATATGCTGGGTTAAACGTTTTACTTGTATAACTTCTAAAAATCTTTTTTAAAGGAATCTCTACTCCCAATGTGGGGCTTGAACTCATGACCCCAAGATCAAGAGTCACATGTCTTACTGACTGAGCCAGCCAGGCGCCTCTGTATAATTTTTACTCATAATTATAATGTGCACAGATACTGAATTTCTCCCCTCTTTCTGAATTAATCATGCTCAGCTATGTTGTTCTCTGAGTCAATAAAACTTGGCTTCCAGAAGGGATGGTAAGATCTTCCAGCGTTACATACATTCTAATAGAGGGAAATTATCATGTTCTTATCTTTAACGATCAAAATCAGGACTCCATTATTCTCTGCTGTGATATTCATTATTAATGTGTGACAGTGGATTTGGAGTTAAAGTATGAATGTGTGAATTGCTATGGTACCACAAATTAGGGTTTTGCATATTGAATCATCTCCTATGTTAAATACGAAGAGACTGTAGCTAGACAGATACATTTGTGTGGTAAGTGTGGCAGGAAGAAAAGAACACTGATAAAACAACCATCGTGAGGCTCAAATACTTTCTCTTGAGGTGTCTTTCTTCTCAGTATCTACCATTTAATTTCAACATATTTTCCTGCTACTTCAGTAGTGACAAATGGTCTCAAATGAGTATTTACCTTAACTGCTTTTGGGTTTTGCTTACTTAATCTGTACAGGGCATCTAATGTTTGAAATGGGTTAGTTTATTTTTTTAAAGATTTCATTTATTTATTGGAGAGAGAGAGGAGAGAAAGGGAGCACAAGTCGGGGCAGAGGGAGAGAAAGAAGCAGACTCCCCGCTGAGCAGAGAGCCCACAGGGGGCCAATGCGGGGTGATCCCAGGACCCTGAGATCATGATCCGAGGGGAAGACAGATGCTTAACCGACTAAGCCACCCAGGTGCCTCACTCTCCTTGGTTTTTCTATTTACATTCTCTCCAACTGGGCACCTGGACGGCTCAGTCAGTTAAGCATCTGCTTTCTGCTCAGGTCATGATCACAGAGTCCTAGGATGGAGCCTTCTGTGTGTGGGGGCGGGGGGGCCAGGCTGCGTCAAGTTCTCTGCTCAGCAGGGAGCCTGCTTCTCCCTCTCTCTCCCCCCACCCACATGTTCTCTCTCTTACTTTCTCTTACTCTCCCTCTCAAATAAATAAATGCAATCTTAAAAGAAATAAAACCAGCCTGGGTGGCTCAGTGGGTTAAGCCGCTGCCTTCGGCTCAGGTCATGATCTCAGGGTCCTGGGATCGAGTCCCGCATCGGGCTCTCTGCTCGGCAGGGAGCCTGCTTCCTCCTCTCTCTCTCTGCCTGCCTCTCTGCCTACTTGTAATCTCTCTCTGTCAAATAAATAAATAAAATCTTAAAAAAAAAAAAAAGAAAGAAAACCAAGAAGAGTATATGTTCCCGCAAGACTAGAGCTGGGAGGGGCATTTAAAAAATTCCCAATCCACAGCTGTCATCTGGCAAATTGGAGTAGCTTCTAGCCAGAGAGATCAAGGTCCTTCCCTGGGAATAATTTCTAAAGGCAGAAGTCGGATTAGAACTCAGGCCACCACCTGCCTCCTGTGTTCCGTTTCATTCTAAGTACAGGGCTGTCAGGTTGGCAACTGACGATGCTACATCCCCATAAAAGACTCTAAACCCAGGGCTTGTGACCCTCCTTGGGACACAAAGTGTCATAGCTATCATCTGTATTTTCTGTTTCCCTTTGAGACGACAGGACGAATGCTCAGCTATTCCAAAGGGGACGAGTACGCAGTGAGCCGTCTGACAGGCAGGTGCCCCCCCTACCACTCCGCCCCCAGCAGCAGGTGGGACCTGTTAAGTCCAAAAAGCAAACTACTGAGATAGGAAATAGGATGTGGCCCGCTTAGCCCTGCATCTCCTTCCTTCGCACTTGAATAAGACATGCCTGACCTAGTGTTTGTGGCTCAAGCTGAGGCTTGATCTAATTCTGAGCCTTTAGGGTGCCTGGGTGGCTCAGTCCGTTAAGCGTCTGCCTTCAGCTCAGGTCATGATCCCAGGGCCCTGCAGTCGAGCCCTGCGTCAAGCCCCACGTTGGGCTTCCTGATCGCAAGGGAGGGGAGTCCGCTTCTCTCTCTCCCTGTTTTCTTGCTCTCTGTCTCTCTCTCTGATAAATAAATCTTTAAGAAAAATAAAAAATAAATCTAAGCCGTTATTCTGATTTTGTTTGACTCAAACTGCTGTGATGGTGGGTGAACACCTGCATTTTCTGTCTTCAGATATACAGGACTTAGCGACCCGGAATTCAGTGAACATTTATGGCTGCATTTTCCACTGGTCCTCATCACTCTTTCCATACCATCAAGTGATAAGTGACATTAAATAACATGAAACTTGGAAGCAGTCGTCCCAATTTATGTTATTAGCCAATGCCTTTGCCTAAACAAGGGAAAACATTACTAAAACTCAGTATGGGTATCTTGTGATCGCGCTTCAAGATTTTTCAAAGTTGAAAGATCAAATCTAAAGGAAAAAAACCAAATATATCCGTGTGATTTAACCAAGAGAACGACAGCAATTTAATCCCTGTTCTAAATTCACAGGGCGTTCTCAGAGGAAGAGGAAGGTAACCAACACAATATAAATTTCTCAGACATCTGGATTTCTTTTTTTTTAATATTTTATTTATTTGACAGAAATCACAAGTAGGCAGAGAGGCAAGCAGAGAGAGAGAGAGAGGAGGAAGCAGGCTCCCCACTGAGCAGAGAGCCCGATGCGGGACTCGATTCCAGAACCCTGAGATCATGACCCCAGCTGAAGGCAGAGGCTTTAACCCACTGAGCCACCCAGGTGCCCGACATCTGGATTTCTTGACAGTAAAGACTGTTCAGTAGTGGACTGGCTGGACCACCTGCTGTCTGTGGTCCCCTCCCCCCCACCTCCCCCGTGTTCAAGCAAATCTTTATTATTAGCCAATTTCCTGTATGAAAAGGACTGGTGAAGGCATCGATAATAAAGCCTCTTTTATTTAGTAAAAATCCAATATAAAAGATTATCAGAGTACCAATTAGCAGGCTGTGTTGCTGGACTTCAAAGTAGTTTCATCTGTGGACCAGGGACTTGGCGCTAAGGATGGAACTAGGGTCTGCGAGGAGCGGCCATGCAGGGAAGACACAGAGAAGGAGGCTGAACGCCTGCCTGCGGCAGTCACGTTCTCCTTAGTGCGAGCGAGGCCAGGGCGCCCCAAGCATGATCCATACCTGAGCTACACAGCAGCGGGGAATGACGGGTCACCACCACCCCCCGCCATGGTTTTCACGTCCTGGGATCCATTCATGCAGATTTCAAGCTTTGCAAATCATCGCAGGAAGCTCCGTCCACAATCTTTGGACAGAGAATAAGAAGGACCATTTTCTGAGGACTGGTGTGGACCCGGTACTCTACCAGGCTCCTCGTATACATCAGACCCTCACGTCAACCCGAGAGGGTAGATGTTGCTATGATCCTCGTTATCCTTGTGAAGAAAACTGGTGCAGGGAATGGCCGGTAAATGCCAATGTTATTATGTTTGCTTGAAAATAAATATTTTGGGGGCACCTGGGTGGCTCAGTTGGTTAAGTGTCTGCCTTTGGCTCAAGTCATTATCTCAGGGTCTTGGGATCGAGTCCCATATCTGACTCTCTGCTCATTTGGGACTCTTCTTCTCCCTCTCCCTCTGCCTGCCTCTTCCCCTGCTTGTGTGCTCTCTCTCTCTCTGAAACAAACAAACAGACAAATAAATCTGTTTTAAAAAGAGGAAGAAAAATGTTTTCAACGAAAGGCAAAATGGCAGGAATTTAGTTGAATGACCTTGGGTGAGCTTTAAAGAGACTTTCTTTAATATGTGGTATTAAAATTCCGACTTTCCTGGCTAGCATTCTTAATATTCAGCTCCATAGTCAGGTGCTGAGGTATGCCCGTGGATTAATTATTTTTATGCAATGGTGACTATTTCCCAAATTGAACTGTTTTCGTAGCTAAATTCAGGCTTGCACATACGCGTGTGTGTGCGCTCACACAGAGAAAAGATCAAGGAACCTAATGCTATTGCAGGAAGCATCAATATTTCTGCTTGGTAAAGTGTATAAACAGAAGTTTTCAATTAAGTAAGCAGAATAAAATAGGGAGACTCGAATTGAATCTAAACTAGCTTGAGCGTTTTAACAATCAATGGAGTTAACATTATAGTTAACTGAAGGTTAGAGATAAAAATCCTCTCTGCTTCATCCTGATGGGAAAACCCATCAATTCCCCTTTCCAATCTTATTGAGCTGCAGGTTCCGATTGGTGTCTTGAAGACATACACAGCAAAGGGCAGTGAAAAAGCACACTTTGGTGGTCTTGGTTGGGTCCCGCTCACCGCGGCTTCCATGTTTCTGTCTCTTCTTGCCTGGACTCCTTATTTTTTGTGGTTGGCTGGATCATTCCACTCAAGTCGTGCTAGCAGCAGGTAACAACCTACCACTTTCCTAAGTCCGTCTGTAGACGAAAAAGACTCCCAGGTAGGAATCCAGGCCACCTGTCTGCGCCTTGTTTTCCTTACGCTTTCTTGATTATCATCATCCTTGGTGGACCTCCATCTTGACTCTGGATATTATCGTCTGCTCTCCACTTTGCTCCTGGGGACAAGCACCGTAATTTGGAATTCTTACAACCTGATATCAAAACCATGTTAGAGCAAGAATTTCAGTATCTGAACCTAGCTACACTTCAGGAAGCCCTGGGCAAGAGGTACCTCGTATCCCATGTAAAGCCCCGTGGATGGACCAGCCAAGTTCACCCTTGGCCTAGCCTCATCTGAGAGAGGAGGTGGACAGGATCAGTTCGGACACCTGTCTCTGACCCCATCACCTGGACCGTGGACTGTGTGTGCTGTTTTCTCCCTGGACCGTGGACTGTGTGTGCTGTTTTCTCCCTGATTGCAGCAGTGACCTCCTGCGGATCTCATGCCCTCTATGCACCCAGGGTAATTCTCATCACTTACCTCTATGAATCAAGAAGTCACAGATTAGCATTTATATCTCTATTCTTCTCAATACGTCCATACGAAGCTGCTTTTTGAACTTGGCGTTCACTTACTTTCTTTTAAGGGCAGGACATTAGAAAATTCTAGGGAGGTAAGGGTATGACTCAGCTGCAGTAAAGTGTGTACTACTGTACATTTCCAGGGGGTCCAAATGCAGTTACTTAGTACTAGAATGAGGAAGAGGTAAAAGAAAATGAAATGATCATGGTGGGAAATGAATTATAATTATTGTTAGCATTTTCTTTGCTTTCAGCTTTGAGGAAATATCTGAATGTTTTCTAAAATAAGAATTTGCTTCTCTTGTTTTCTCCATGTTAACTGAATCTTTAGTGTTAGGATGGAAACATACAGAAGTGAAAACCCACTAGAAATTATATCCTTGGTTGTTTTATTACCAATCAGTAAGAGGAAACATACAGAAGTGAAAACCCACTAGAAATTATATCCTTGGTTGTTTTATTACCAATCAGTAAGAGGATTAAAAAGGCTTAACATCAATTACCTGACTAGACAACCAATGGAAAAATAAAATTACATCCAAAGTAATGGTGATAATTGGCCTGTTCGGGCTTCTGGAGACCTTATTCACATGCCCTATGATTATGCCTTCATTAGACCCCGCTGAAGGGACGGCCCTCTGGGGGGCCGTGATTCATAGGCAGTGGCAATATTGCACAGGGGTGGAATATGACAGGTGAAATTAGGCCAATTAAACACACATAATTCTGGGACTAGTTAAATTTGTCCATACCAGATTGCTTGGTTGATGTAAACTACATTTTCCTAGCTCGTGTGATTATAATTTCATCTTGTGCTTAATCTTACCCCCAGTGAATGGAAGTTAGGCTGTGGACAGAGAGATGCCCACCTTATTATCTAAGTTATTCCTGGCACTGGTTTTAAGGGCTTGTCCAGTAACAAGGACAGAAGTTTTACCCTTTTCCCTTGATCCAAAAATGCATCCATTTAAGCTAATGTGGCACAGACTGTCCTTCCTGATGCTCTTCCCAGGCTCCCTTCTACTCATCTCTTAAGGGGGAGGGAAAGGTTTTCGTTCTGCTCCTTCCCTGCCCCAGCTGAAGATGCGGTGACTCTCTTAGGTGCACCTTTCTCATAGCTCATAAGAGACAGCGATCAGACTGCACCCCAAAGCCCACATTCACAAATATGCACAGATGTCATTTCAGAGGACAGCGTGCTGGCTTGGAAGGCGTGTGCCACAACTGACTGTAGCTTAGCATGGTTCCTGTGGTCTGTCTGTCCCGCAGAGGTACTCTGACCGATGGACCCAGTACATGGGTCTCCCTTATCAAGACAAAGGAACACCGGGGAGCCTGGGTGGCTCAGTCAGTTGGGCGTCTGACTCTTGATTTCAGCTCAGGTCACGACCTCAGGGTCATGAGATCGAGCCCTGCTTTGGACTTCATGCTGGACGTGGAGCCTGTTTAAGATTCTCTCTCTTCCTCTGTCCCCCCTACCCTGCTCACACGCGTGCGCTCTCTCTAAAACAAAATAAATTTAAAAAGAATGAAGAAACCCCTACCAACTTCTAAACCCCTTCGTACATACTCCTTTTTGGTGTTGTTTTTGGTAAGCACAACTTTGCTGTTATTTTGATCTTTAGTTTATCAGGATTTATCCGTATATACCACATTTACTTGTCTAAATCCTGGGCAGAGGGTCCCACTCAGGCATCAAACAGAAGGGGCCAGGCAGACGGAGACTCCGAATCCAGCGCCATGCCAAGGGAACTGGCAAAGAGCAAGAAGGTTTCAAGGGGAGGGCTGAAGCCAGAGTCTCGAGGGATTGTTGAACTGGAAAGAGTAGCTGCGGCATCGCATGGATTTGTAAGAAGGCCAATCAACCCGGACTGCTGACTAAGCCTCCGTCCATTCCAACAGTCCTCCGTTATTGAAAACCTTCTCTTGGTCTGCCGCTAAGCAAAAGATACCGAGATAAGCTGGCCGGGTCTCCTGGAGCCCCAGAAAAGAAGATTCTCCATGCTTGCCGACATTTTGGTGCACGGTGGGTGTTCACAGGGCCCTGTATCTGTGACTACCCAGCAGGAATTAACGTGGAGAACATTCTTCCTGAGCACTCACTATAGGTCAGGTGCCTTTCTGAGTGTTTTCTGTGCTTTCAAACATTCTATCCTCACAACAACTCTTTAACAGAGGGATGATGAATGTCCTCATATTACAGATGAGGACACAGTAGCACAGAACAGGTGAGGGGCTTGCCCAAGGGCACACCGTTTGTCAAGGGAGCCTGGGAAGCCTGGCTCCAGAGTCCGAGTTCCTAACTTCTAAACGCACCAGCTCTCTCAGTTTCCCGTTCACCCAGTAGCATTTATTCATTCACCACATCTTTACCGAGACCCCACTAGGTGTTGAGCATTGGGCTTGTTGCTGGGGATGGAGCGGTAAAGAAGATAAGGCAGGGTTCTAACACGGTCCGAGATAGACGGGCTGTTAAGTGGCTCATCAAATCAGACAAAGCAATGACATTCCACCTGTTCCCTTCAGGACTCTAGTCATGTCCCTCCTCTACGGCCCCGGAGTCTCAATGCCAACACAGGAAAGATGATGATGATAATAATTATTATTATCATTATTATTATTATTTAGCCTTCAGATGAGAGGGAATTCAAGTGTAAACTTGAGAGCATCTGTCTGCCCCGCCCCCAGCAGCGTGGACCAGTGTCCGCAGAGGATCAGAAGGGGGCATTTTTAAATGAAAAGACATGGCCAGCTGTATTTGTCTGTTTTAAATGAAAAGACATGGCCACCTGCTGTACATTATTATGGCACCTGCTTCGTATTTGTGCATAACTTTATTAGTTAGAATAAAAGCAGATGATAAACCGACAGAGAGAACAAGGTAGATGGATGTTTAAAATGTTCTTGCTTTCAAGCTCAATAGTGAGTAACCGAAAATTCAATTTTTAAAGATCGCTACAGGAGGGAAGAAAACACTATCTTTTGAAAAAACAGATTTCATCGGGACCGTGTGGGAAGCCCTTGTACAGCGGAGTGCAGGCTGTTATCTGGAAACTGTATCATACTTATCTCGGAGTCTGGCAGAGGATTCCATATTGTACCTCTACTCTGAGTCATTTTAATCCCCATCCTGCTTTTTCTAGCCTGGTTTCGACATCAATTTTGTTTTATTGGCGTGGGTCTTAAGAACCACAAAGCCCCTTTGAATTCCAATGTATAGACTTAGACAGAGAGGGCAGGACAGGGGCCCTGGGAAATTTTATATGATCCATTCAACACACACTAACTCTGGGCCAGGCTGTGGGCTCTGGGCTGGGGTATGAAGCTCAAGACGTTCTTTCCCTGGCCCAGCAAGCCTGCAGTCTAGTCTGATGGGAGGGGAAGACACAGATGGATGAGTACAACACGGGGAGGGAATTCTGCGAGATCTCGGGAGCTGGTTAATGCCAGCAGGAGGTACATCTGTGGTCCGGGTCCCCAGAAGAGGGCAAAAAGCCGCCCAGGTGGGATCCAGGCTAGCAGCTGTGGCTAAAAGCAGCGACTGGGGCCAAGGCTCTATTTCAGGACCAAGGAGCCACGAGGCCTTGGGCAAGCTCATCACCGTCTCGGAGCAGCCATTTCTGAACCACCAAAAGGTTTTGCACAGAGGAAATGTAGAGTCAGCTATGTGCTTTGGGAAGATCTCTCAAACATCCCCATGGAGAGCGGTTGGAGGAGGCAGGGCCGGAGGCAGGAATGGAGAGGAGAGGGCCGAGCTCTGTTGAGGAAATCGAAGTCTCCAAATGCAGGCTCTTCTGTATGCCCAGCATCTGGCAGTGCCCAGAGCGACAATGATTCACCATATATAGTACTTACTTTGGGTTTGGCAAGTGGCCAGCGAGGAGAGCTCCCCCTCCTCTCCGCTCAGCACACAGGACCCATTCAGTATCATCCCTTTAGACCACGGCTGGGCTCCTTGCCCTCCAATCCCTGGGCTCCCCTGGCCCTGGGGAAGTGACAGACCTTGGGAATCAGAGAGACAGTGCCCTTCCTCATCACGTTCAGCTGCCCTCCTGTTTAGGGGGTCACGGATGGTCCCGGAGGCAGCGAAGCTTTTAGTGCCTTTGCGAGGAGGATCTTGTGGATGTGAACGCTGCTACCTCTTCTCCCAGCACAACCCCTCCCCCCGCCAGGACGTGGGTCGGCAGCATCTCCGTGGGCCCGGGGCCAAGATGCAAACAAGCGCGGCATCTTCATGCTTCCTGGCCGCAGAAGGACCTGCCCCCGCTCTCTGGGACGGTGCTTGCTGGTGAGGCAGAGTTTAAAGCGGTCTGAGGTTTCTTCCAGGGCATGGTTTCCTGCTCTGGCCGTGGTGATACTCTTCAAGAACAGGAACCACAAGAACAAGGCCGGTGTCTTTTTGTCTACGAATGACCCTAAGAAACGTTGTTGCAAAGAAACCCGTTCAGCTTTCCCAGAATCATTGTTCCCAACGCATTTGATCTCAGACCCTTTTCCCATCCATCTGTTATCACCTGTGTCGAAATGATGTGGGGACATGCCACTGCCCTGAGTCTGGGAGTGGGGGTGTCACGGCGAGTGGCCATTTTGTAGTTTATTAGCCGTGGGACCAGGCAGGTGAGTTAGCCCCGCCGAGCTAGCAGAGGTTTCCTTCTTGAAAGCCGGGCTGTGCAAACACTTGCATCAAGGCTTCCAAACCAAGTACTGACCAACGCAGACACATCTTATAAAAATGATCCCCCACCCCTGGCCATCTTCAAGACCGTGACATTAAAAGCTAATGAGTTTTGTCTGTTTGGTGGTGTTTCTGGTGTTTCCCTCACTTAGGAAAATCAGGGACTAGACTTGGGGTGTGAGGAGGTTCTGAATAACAGGGAAGGCAGTGTGACTTCTGGGGTTCTTTGCTGGCCTAAAACATTTCTCCACCTGCTGGCTGTTGCTTGGAATCAATGTCACCGAGCCAGGATAACTGCCACTTGGCTGATGGACACGTGGAGGGTTGGGGGGGCTAGATACGGCACGACCTTCCAGCGCGGCTACCTTCGTATATTGTCCTTTCGTCCACGACAACATTTCCTCATCCGAAGACATGCATTTTGTAGCCTCCAACTTGGGTCTTCTCCCAGCCACGCCTCCTCAGTTTCTTCTGCTCCTGTCGGTATATGCCAGTCTCAGGATCCCCGCCCGCGGACACCCTGCCTGGCTCAACCAATTTAAGCAGGTCCTTTATCCCAAACAGCTCTGTTGGAGGAAAATCTAAGCCACAGCCCATGCGTCCAGGCTTCTCAGATGGGCTCCCCAGACACGGGACTCTTGGCAGCCTTGCCCCCACAGGGCCTGCCCTGTTTTGGGAGTTCAGAGATCACGGCACAAGAAGATTCCTAGCTCTGTGAGTGGGAGGGGAGCCAGAGTGGGAACGAACGTCAGCAGATGACACCCCCTGACATTGCTTCCCCTTTCTCAGAAGTGGTGTTTTGTTGGTTGCTTTCCCACAGCTGAGCTTGTCATAAAAGAAGCTCTGTTCTCCCAGGGTTTGTTAATTGCAGCATCACTGGGTTTAAAAAAAAAAAAAAAGAACCTTCAAGAATGTAGGGAATCTTGTCTTAATTCATTTTGATATCTAGTCCCTTACTGCAGTGTCAGTTTCCAATCTTATTTTTGATACACCAAAAATTAACAATTCAAAGCCATACTGACATACTCACATTTCCAATATTTAAATAACCCTCTATGCTAATTAAGTGTAAATTACATTAGACATATCAGGTGACGGTGCTGCATATCATCCAACAGTTGCATAATCTTTCGAATTCTGTCAAAACCTACCGATTTCAAATAGTGTTAACTTTTTCAGGAGGAATCTCTCTTAATATCTAGTGAGTATCTAGGCCCATCGGTGAAATGTTTTTGACAACTAATTTTCTGGCGCAGCAAATACTGGTGATACTTGGGAGTTGGCTTTGATCCTTTGATCTGGTGATGGCGTGGGTGAGCGTGGAGGAGGGATGGGGCTGAGTATAGTTCACGTGGTGATTTATAAAGCTCCTTTCGCAGGACTAGAGTGAGGATCCTAAAGGAAACGGCATTGTTGGAGGCCATGATACTTAGGAGGTCTCTCTCTAGCTGGACCGGATTCCAAAGCCATCCCAGTGGCTTGGATGTCAGAGAATCCTTTTCACTCTGTGCTTAAGAAGCATTCCCCTGAAGGAGTCCTGCTGATTCTGGAGATTAAGGAAGCACTTCCTGGTGGCAATTAATTAATTGTATGCAACACTTTAATTTACAATGAGTCACTCCAGTTTGAGAATAAATAAAACCCTCTAAACTGTGAAAGCAAAATGAAAATAAATGTTGATGGCCATTTTCCCAACCTTGCGTGTGCATTTAAGGGTGTTTCTTTTAGATTCTTAGTGCCGGTGCTTCGAGGACCACAGCCCGTCTAGCTAAGAAGATCGTTCAGCTCGGTCTCAGGGCCCACGATCTCCTTCAGCCAGGCTTCCTGCCCACGGTGTGGATCGCCGGGGAACCAAGTCAGAGCCTGGGGAACGGCGGGGCAATTCCACTGCCAATACTGGGGCTCAGGGTGCGCCCTCTTTGTCAGGCAGCAGCATTTGCCTCCATCCGCTGCATTTCCTCAGGCACCTCGGGGGGCTGTGAAGCCCAGAGAATCTGTGAGGAACGCAGGGCGCCCAGGGGAAGCTGAGAGCGCGTTTCCATCCCGGGCATCTTCCGCACTCGCTCTGCGAGCGCATTTGCGCATTCTTACGGCCTCGGCTGACCGGATGCTCCTAGAAAGCACAACGTGTCTGGTCGATTTCAGGCCTGCACCCGCGCTGCTTCCAAGGGGGCTTTTCCTCCGACGCGCTCGGAGCCCCGCGGCAGCTCGCACAGCTTCCCCGAGCCCCTCTCTCGGGGCAGGACGCGCGCCTCCCCCTGAATTCGCTCGCCTTTGGGGGGGGGGGAGATGGGGGGGCCGTGGCGAGCGCCGCCCGCTGCAGCTTCGGCCCGGATCTGGCTCCGCGTCGCAGCCTTGTCGGCGGGGCGTTCGGGCCGTGTTAGCTGGGGCCGCCTCAGTTCCGCTCCCGCACGGCGCCGCGGGCGTCCCACACAGCCTCGCTCGCACCCACGGGAGGCTTATAAAAAGCCGCAGCAGCTGGGCACCGGTCACCGGAGGCCGACGCGCCAAGCCTCGCCTGCCTCCCTGCAGCTCGCGCCTCCCTCGGCTTTCAGAGGCAGGAGCCGCCCTTCCTCGCTCTCCCTGCTTAGCCTCGAGGGCGCAGCCCCAGCCTCTGCTCCGTGGCCAACTCGGAAAGGCCGCAGGCTGCGGTGGCCCTGCACGTGCGTCGCCACGACCCCGAGGCACCCGCTCCGGGACCGCGGGCCACGGCGGCACGGTCGGCAGAGAAAAGGCTGGACGCTCGGTCTGGCCCCCGCGCACCGCGCCCTGGGGCTGTCCTGAGCAGGGGCCATGGGACCCCCCCCCCCATCCCCGGCGCACTAAACCCCATCCTGGGCCGAGCAGCGGCCGGAAAGCGGCTCTTTCCCCAGAGCTGGTCCTCGGGGCTGTAATTCCTGCCCGTGCCCGGTTCCGAAGCTCAGTGGCTCGGGCTCTGCCGGGCGCGCCCACTCCTGCAGGGTCGCCAAAGCCTTGGGGCCGGCATCTTCGAGGATTTCGGCAAACCCTTTCCGGAAGGTGCGGGCTCTGATGTGGCCGTCCGTCGTGGCAAAACTCCCAGAGGGATCACACGGCAGAGGCCGAGGGGCGAGTCGATGTGAGTGACGGGCTTAAGTCCCTGTGAAGCCATGTGTGGAAACGGCCCGAAAAGGCACCTTCAGATGGTCCCCGAACACGTGGCGTCCGGATTTAACATTCTCAAGCCTCTTCTTAGAAGTCTGCCTTGGTTCCCATCATCCGCTTTGCGGAGGAGCAGAATTTGCCACCACAAAATGTGTCTCTTTGGCATGAGGATTATTTTAGGCTGATTATTTTTTAAGAAACAGAAGATTCAAAAGGGTTTTTTTTTTCCCACCACCCCCTTAACTGCCCCTCCAAATTTAGTTGGGAAGCTGTACCAGAAAAGAGCCCTCACCGAAGATGACTTTGTTTTGCATTAGAAAGAATTCTCTGCTTGGCACAGCAAACATTTGTTTAGGGAACCTTTGCTCTTCCCAGTTTCCTGTGAATTGTCTTTCTCCCCTTTGAAGTTCCCCGCCCCTACCTTCTTTTTTTTTTTTTTTCCCTAATTTATTTATTTTCAGAAAAACAGTATTCATTATTTTTTCACCACACCCAGTGCTCCATGCAAGCCGTGCCCTCTATAATACCCACCACCTGGTACCCCAACCTCCCACCCCCTCTGCCACTTCAAACCCCTCAGACTGTTTTTCAGAGTCCATAGTCTCTCATGGTTCACCTCCCCTTCCAATTTACCCAAATTCCCTACTCCTCTCTAACGCCCCTTGTCCTCCATGCTATTGGTTATGCTCCACAAATGAGTGAAACCATATGATAATTGTACCTTCTTCTCCTTATTTCAGGAGAGCACAAAAGCCTCGCTTGCCTGACTGCTTGCGTGTGGGCCTCACAGTCTTACGGGGCCCCTGCATGTACAGAATTAAGTTTGGGTTTCTGGTGGTAATCTGTCTTGGGTCAATTTGATTCTTAGACCCGCCAGAAGAACCTAGCAGGGGACATGAAACTTTTTTTTTCCTTCCTTCATTCATATTTAAAAATCTCCTCCCTTTGTATAGTCACCATTAACAAAAACTGAAGTTCTGAAACTTCCGGCTTTTAAGACGTTAGACCAGGTTCTGAAGCAGGGAATGGAGGTGAGGCATTCCTAGAGATCTAGTGGGAATTCAGATTCTGTCTGGGTATGTTACCTTTTCTTCTTCAATCAAACCACTCTTCTTAGTTGATAGATAACGCTGGAGGTTTTGTTATGACACTCACTAAGAACCAAATAAAGGTAACCAGCATAGTTCCATTTTCCTTGTTCTTTTATTTTATTTTTAAAAAGATTTTATTCATTTATTTGACAGACAGAGATCACAGGTAGGCAGAGAGGCAGGCAGAGAGAGTGGGGGAAAAGCAGGCTCCCCGCCGAGCAGAGACCCAATGTGGGGCTGGATCCCAGGACCCTGAGGTCATGACCTGACCCAAAGGCAGAAGCTTAACCCACTGAGCCACTCAGGTGCCCCCTTCCATGCTATTTTAAATGGAACTCTGCCATGTGCTGATGAGAGTAACCATCAGCGGGCTCAGAGCCCAATTGTGGGTTTTGCTTGGGTAGAAATTAGTTCATCAATAGAAAAAAAAAATTTTTCCCCCCAAACTGAGCTCTCCATAGTATCCTGGAAGAAAAACTTTGATTGGCCAGGTTAGACCGTGGTAACAAAAACCTCCTAAATTTAAGTGGCTTATATTAGCTCCTTAGCTAATTGATTTCTTGCTCATGCCTCACGCCCACTAGAACGTGACTTCCATGCCCTCTAGAACAGCCCCTACCTAGCCAGGACATTGCTATTGCTCATCTCGTGGCCGAAAGAAAAAAAGGCAGCGGTAAAGGGCATGGCGGCTCTCGAGGCTTCTGTCCTGACGCGGGTATGGGTCGTTTTCTCTTGGCCAAACTAAGTTGCATGGCTCAGCCTGCCAGGGCAGAAATGTGTAACCTTCCCTAAGGGAGGAGCAGCGAGCGTCTGGACAGTAACATAATCTCCCACAGGCCTCCTCCTCCTCCAGGCTCTCTCACCACATTTCTCCCGAAAGGGCGAAGTTGATTTTGCATTTGCATCATGGTTTTTTAATTGTGAGCCATCCTCTGTGGTACCCAGACAGCAATTTCAGGACAAGGCCCCTGGCCTCTTGTGTCAAAGAGATTTCCTGACCTGTATCAAAAGTGCCCTGGGGAATCTGTGGCACTGTTGAAAGAGAAGTTGTTCGGAAGATGCCTTCTCTCCATAAGAAAGCCCTTCTTTACCCTTAGCAGAGCAAGCAGAACAGAGCCGTTGCCTTCCAGAAGCTTCCTATATTCATGTAGTAAGCCTGGGCATCAGCAAACCTGACATATATTTTAAACCATAGACATTAGTATTCCTTCTCCTCCTCGTTCTCCTTTTTTAAGCTTTGTATACTCGCTGCTGCAGTCATCATGTGGTATTACCCTGTTGGGTTTCTCTGATTTATGTTCACATAACATTCTCCATCTCAGTCATAAGCTGCCTTATAATTACTTTTACAATATCTGTCTCCCCTGACTTATCCACATGTGCCAGCCTCGAGGCTAGTCTCTCCTACACCTAACTGGGAACATCCTGTTCTTTTGCATCAGCCCAGGTCTTGAGACATCATTGGCCATTCCTCTTGGAGCTGGCATGTTGAATTCCTGCTTTAGGAAGCATTTCTGGGGTCCATTCTAGTCTGCATTCTGTATACCAACTTCCTAGGAGCCCCCCCCCTTTCTCCGTTTTCCCTCTCTCTTATTCGTGTGGACTTCTAAATCTCCCTCTTCTTGGAAGCTTGGCACACAATCTTTGATCTCATGAAACATGGAGCTAAAGCTCAGTTGGGGGGGGTGAAGTTGGGGAGAACCGAGAACGTGCTTCTGCACTTGGCAGACCTGGGGTCCCTAGAGAGTTAGAGACTGCTCAACCTTCCTGGTCCCAAGGAGGGAGCTCTGTGTGCAACAAAAGAATGCCTACTGGCCTCTGGCCGGCCCCATGCTGCTGATACCACTCATTCCTCCCCAGGATGGGTCTGGCCTTTGGGGAAAGAGCACTGGCCTCAGCCAGCCAGGCACTTTGCTGGCATGTTAATATTAAAGACAAGGCAGGAGAAAATGAAATGATGTTTTATGTAAGAAAATGGTTATCTTAACAGCACAGTGGGTGTAATGTACTCACTGATCTGTTTTTCTTACCTGTCAAAACTCCAGTTTGAGGATTCATATCAAACTTATTTTAGTTCACAAAGAAAGGCTGTTTCCAAGGGGGTTTGGGAGAAAAAACATCACTGGGTTGCGGAAGACAATGCTTCCACATACAAGCCCAGATTCACAGACTAGAGGGCCCAGACAGGTGTGCGTGTGTCTGGTTGGAAGGCAGCTTGTTTGGGATAGAATTTCGAGGGATGGAGCTGGCAGCAGAGAACAAACAGCACCTTCCCTTCGACAAGACGGCGGTTTTTTCATGTGTTGCCTGAGGATAGTCATAGTACCTATTTGATAGGGTTACTTTGGAGGAGCCAAAGTGAGAATACGCGTTACAGTGTTTCCCATAGGGCAGGGCACAGAGGAAGTCATCAAAAATGTGAATTTGCATCGTTATTATAAAGGTGTTACCTCACCAGGTTTCGAAAAGTGGAGTCATCATAAAGGGTGAAATTGGCATTGCTTATCCAGAACTGGGGCTAGAGTCCCTCTCCGCAGTTCCAGATGTCACCTTCAGGCCACTGCATACACGAATCACTGATCTGGCTGCCCAAGGCCAGGAAGCAGAATCCCCGTTAGACTCCCATGCGGTCCAAATTACAATTCTAGACACATTTCCTATGTGTTGAGTGCACGTCTATGCACCAAGCGTCATTCCTGATTCCCGAAGGACGGGATCTCATGTCAGCCACAGAACAATCGGAAGGTGGGCACTGTGATGAGCACCAGAGTAGAGGGATTAAGACAATGAGGTGCAGAGAGAGTAAGCCCCGGCCTCGTGCTAGCGGGGAACCTAGTAAGTGCCAGGGCTGGGACTTGAACTTCGGTCTGGCTGGGCTCCAAGTCTCCAGATCTGAGACTCTTGTAATAGGAACAATAACTGTAAAAGATATCCTTCTATTCCTTATTTTTATATTTCCCTAGGGGTCTTATGTCTATTATTACTTCAAGGAAAAGACTATGAAAATCTCTTTTAAAGCAAAATGATTATAAGTAACTTTTCCTTATACACTTAAAGATTTATTAAGGCATTATTATTAAAATTTCTTGTTCAGGATTAAACTGTTCAATTTATAGTACTTGATAAATTACCTTGATACACTTAGCTACCTCTTCTTTAGCATCTCTTTAAATTAAATGTTTGGTTTAAGAGCAGAGAACACTGACAAAAATGAGATTTCAAAATAAAATGACTGCATGCAGAAATCTGTATATAGCTCTATGAATTCTGAATGTCTCAACATTTTAATTCCCATCACACGGATATAAGCTTGGACTTAAAATATCTATAATTTCACTTTGAATCATACATTTAATGATTATTTTTTATGCCTTGCTGAATTTGTTTCCACTTCCTCTCTTCATCAGAGCCCTAGTTTCGCCAACGCCGAAGTGACACTAATCTTGAGACCAGGTTTGAATTCATTTTAGTAATTTGTAAGTACATGTGAATACCAAGGAAGTATTAGCAATGTACCCATGTGCTTGATTTAGAAGTTTTGGAAGAAAGACTGGCAGAGCTCAAATAGCATGGGGTTTTCGGGTAGATAATGCTGAATATGATTACTGACCCTGCCATGTACTAGCTGTGTCATTCTGAATATATCCTTTAAGGTGAGTGACCCTTCATTTCCCCATCTATAAAATGGGGGTCATAGTTCTTTCTTCCCGGGAGAGATGGTATGATGTACATCAAGGGCATAGACACAAAATAAACTCCGTTTTTATTGGAAGCAGGACATAAGAGATGCGATCGTGAGATCAGCCCCATCTTGGGCTCTGTGCTCAGTGTGGAGTCTGCTTCGGATTCTTTCTCCTTCTCTCTTTTCCTCTGCCCCTCCCTCTGCTCGTGCTCACTTTCTCTGTCTCTCAAATAAATAAATGAAACCTTAAAAAAAAAAGTGAGGAAAAAGTGGATCATTTCTAATGCGTAATGTGGAAAGAATTTTTGGCAATTCCTAAATATGTAGATATACTTATTTGTTCTCTATAGTATATATACAGACTCTGTATATTATGTATATATAGCATATACATATATATATATACACACTATAAATATGTAGAGAAGCCATATATATATTCTATATATATATTCTGCATATATATACTATATATACACACAATATACTCTCTCTCTATATATATATATATAGAGAGAGAGAGACTTATAATCTCCCCCACACACACACACACTTGCACACTGGGTTACTTCATCGTTAGCTCACTGTTACAGCACATATGGAGGGAGAGTAAAATCAGGCTGCTGTAATGGCTTAAATGAGATTCTCACCCAGAACAAACAATGGCTCTCCATTCTTTAAAATGAAGTTAGAACCCTTATTTTCTTCAGTGTTGTTTGTATGTTAATTTTTAAAAGATTTTTTTATTTATTCATTTATTTGAGAGAGAGAGAGCACAAGCAAGCAGAGAGAGAGGAGGAAGCAGGCTCCCCGCCGAGCAGAGAGCCCGATGTGGGGCTTGATCCCAGGGCCCTGAGATCATGACCTGAGCTGAAGGCCGAGGCTTTAACCCACTGAGCCACCCAGGTGCCCCTGTATCATTAATTTTTTAACTTTAGTTTCTTCCTAAAAATTATTGTGTATGGCACAATTGTGGAAAGTCCATGCTTGGCACAAAGGTGATCTTATTTAAGGCTCTTAACAACCCTAGGGTGTAGGTAGCATTATCCCCATTTTTCAAAATGTAACTTCTTGAGACATAAGAGATGCATAAACAAACTATAAATTTTAAGGTGTATAGTTTGATACATTTTGATGTGTGTATACACCCATGAAACCATGACCAAGATAAGTGAACCTTTCCAGAGCACACCTGGGTGGCTCAGTCGGTTGAGCATCTGAATCTTGATTTTGATTCAGGTCATGATCTTAGAGTGGTGGGATCAAGTCCCACGTTGGGCTCTGCACTCAGTGGAGAGTCTGCTTGAGCTTCTCTCTCCCCTCTGCCCCTCCCCCTTCTCTCTGTCCCACAAATAAATAAATAAATCTTAAGGAAAAACTTTAAGTTTCCTCACATTCCCTTATAATCCATCCCTCTGTCCCTCCTTTCTGGTTGATTTTCTGGGAGCTGTCACACCGTTTCTAAGGTGACTGCAAAATTCTCCATTCTCCAGAGTGTTTAAATATATGAATATATGGAATTAGAGAATGTTAAGGACTTGCTTACGGCCACAGCACTTGCTGTCCAGTGCAAATTTCCCAGCAAGGTGAGGGCAAGCTCCTCCAGGATAGAGGTGTTTCTCAACTTCCCGCATAGCGTGAGCAGATGGCTACTTCATAAAATCGCTGATTAAATAAATTAATGGTTATTGATTACTTTGCTCAATCCCAGAACACTTTGAGTTCCATAAAGATTGATCGTTTCTACGTTTTCCTCGCCTGAACATAAACTCAACAGAAATGAAAACACACAAACACGTACACTCGTTTCCACAGCCCTCTGTGACATTAGAGCTATGACCTGTCTTTCAGAGGCAGGCATCAGAAGTAATGTTCAGTACATACCTCATCGACGACAGGCTTTCTGCTGTATGTCCAGTGGTTCATTTATTCATTTATTTTTAAAGATTTTCTTATTTGTTTGACAAAGATCACAAGCAGGCAGAGAGGCAGGCAGAGAGAGAGGAAAGCAGGCTCCTCGCTGAGCAGAGATCCCCATGCGGGGCTCGATCCCAGGACCCTGAGATCATGACCTGAGCGGAAGGCAGAGGCTTAACCCACTGAGCCACCCAGGCGCCCCTCATTTATTATTATTTTTTTAAATTTTATTTATTTGAGAAGGAGAGAGAGTGCCCACAAGTACAAGCAGGAGCAGTGGCAGGCAGAGGGAGAGGGAAAGCAGGCTCCTCGCGGAGCAGGGAGCCCGAAGTGGGACTCAATCCCACGACCCTGGGATCCTGACCTGAGCTAAAGGCAGACGTTCACGACTGAGCCGCCCAAGCACCCCAGGATTGTCCAGGGACTCATTTAACCCTCATAATTGCCTTCAAGCAGAGGATGGATCATTTCCATTTGTAGAGGAGAAAACTGAAGTTCACGGACTTAAGTGCTTTCTCAAGGTCACATAGGGTGATTCCTGCAGTGCTCCCAGAGCCGTTTCTTCTCTGCCATCTTTCCTACTTCTTCCTCTTTAACTACCAACTGAAGCATCCTTAAAGGTGCAGTTGCTTCACGACCCCTTCCCCTGATTTGACAGTCTCCATTCAAGCATTTTAGCATAATTGGGGAAGTCAGTGGGCGGGTGATTCTAGCTCGCTGTGGTAGAAGCCAGTAAGCCATCTACTTATCATTCGGTTGGTGCACTTTCTCTGCTTTCTATCCCCTTGATAACACAGCAGGATGTCATTTTAAAGGATGCCAACCCCAACATGGTTCTCGCACCTAACTTGCAGCATCAATTATTGGCTGGTTGCGAGAGATGCCTCCATTGTATAAATGAGCCCATTCACTCCGACACCTAAATTGTCTTCACGTCACATCAGGCCCAAGTCACTCAAGTTGAACATGAGGCAGTTTCATAATGTGCCTGTTAGACAAGGCGGAGGGTGAAGCGAGTGTTTTCCAATTTCACACCCCTAATCCAATTTACTAGACACTGCAGTGCATAACTTTGAAAGCAGAAGAGGATGGGGTCTCTCACTCCTCGGAGTGGACTTTCAGGCCTGCTCTAAGTACACCTCCTTGCACGGGTTTCCTAAAAGGAAATGGAATGGAATTCAGAAAGAACAGGGGATCTCACTGGTGCCCGTCGTTCCTCAAAGCACCATGGACAGGTCTCTGGTGCTGATCTCGGTGTGATAGTGTAGCAGGCGGGAAAGGAGGATGAGGTTGGTAGGGAAGAGTGAAATCCCACCCCCGGCCTCCTGGACACAGACGTGACTTTCCCTTGGCTCGGATGCCGAATCACTTCTTTCCACATCCTCTAAGGTGTGTGTGAATTACGGAAAAGAGAGAGAGAGAGAGAGAGAGAGAGGTGGGAGACAGCATATGCTTTTATTCACTAATTATATTAAGTACAAGAGAAAATGCATTCTGAGTCCCATCTCACTGTGTTTTTTAATTCTCCTTCCCAGTGTGCCACAGACATCCCATTTTCGGGACCAGCCATCCTCCTTCCTCTTCACACACAGAAAGTAAAAGGGGTAATTATCCCCCAGGAGCACCTTAATTGTTCCAATTAACCTGACCACTTTTTGCAATCAAAGCCAGGCAGAGAAGAGGATTTAAAGTGATCAAACACCATTTTATGGGCTGTAGATAAGTAATAGACAAGGCAGGGCATTTTCTATAAAGGATGGGCTCTGAAATGACATGGCTTGCACTCAGGGATTTTTTTTTTCTCCAACCATTACTGAAAGGAAAAAATGACATTTTAGCAGCTTTTAATTCTATCATCACCGTGCTTTTCTTTAATAACATGGCACATGACTACAATTATCCTTGCTTGTTTAAGCTGTTTGTGGAAGCATTCTGTGAGTGGGACTGTTTGATGGTTAGGTTTGAGCCCCTCTTCTAAAACGGGTGTGCGCTACAGCACTGGACAAGCCACTAAAGCTTGCTGAACCCCACTCTCCCTATCCACGTGTCAGACCGTCCCTGTCAAACCCCCCACCCCAGGCCCCGGCTCCAGGAGGCGGGCACTGTCGCCAGTTTAGTTTAGATGATGGAATTGAGTTTCAGTGAACTGGAGTGACCTTCCCAAGTTCATGATTTAGCTCGGTAGTGAGTTAGAATTCAGTTCTCCCCGTCCTCCTCTTCCTCCTCCTCCTCCTCCTCCTCCTTTTAACATCCTAATATTCACTGAGAATCTGCTATGTACCAGGTACTGCACTAAATATTAGGGACCCAGTGGTGAATACAATAGACAAATTCTCTGTTGTCATGGAACTTAAATGGAATTCAGCTCTGTTTGCAAAGCTCATATCCAATTGCAATACCACAGAATTTTGCTTTCCTTACAATATTGTTAGGCTCAGATTAGTGAATGAATGCAAAACTGCTCTATTCTTTAAGGAAGTTGGGTTATGTATGTGATACACACACACGCACACACACACACACTCATCTTACAGCAGACTGAGTATGAACCTGTTCAAAGCTAACTGAGGCAAGATCGAAGGAAGTAACTATAACTAAAAATTGGGTCATTTGCTCAAAATCAGTTAAATAAAATGTAATAGAAAATATACAGGCAACTCTATAGGGATAGAAAGTAGATTAGTGGTTGCCTGAGAAAGAGCAAGGTGTGATTGCAAAGGGGCATAAATTTCTTTCTGGAATGTTCTGAAATTGGATCTGGTGATGGTCACGTGATGCTGAACACTTACTAACAATCTTGAATTGTATACTTAAAATGAGTGAATGTTCTGGTATTAAATTAGACCTCAGAAAAGCTGTTAAAAACACAAAGGAAATTAATAAAGGCTTATGAGTTGGTCCGGATGGGAAGTGTGAGTTTAAGTCTTTCTGGGCTGATTAAGGAAGAGATAGGATCATGAGAGGTAGTAGCACATGAGCTTTACTGGGCAGTACATGGACAGGACAGAGTGAAACGAGATGTCCTTCTCAGCAGCAGACCTTCCAGAGACAGCAGCATGGGGGCTATCACACCGAAGAGGAACAGAGCAAGGGACCCCCTGAGGGAGAGGGAATCGGAGACGGGGCTTACGCGTCTAGGCAGCGTTGTTCAACACCGAAGTGGAGAGTCTCTGTGTCAGAGAGCTCTGAAGGGCAGTGGTGGTTTGGGGTCCTCTTTAGGCACCTGGATTGCTTTATCTCTGGCAAGCAGATGTTAGGTGTAGTTTCACAGAGTATATAAAGTAACTAGGTTCTGTATGGTAAAAATATGTTTATTTGGACCATATTTAAAGCAATGTGATGTGTAGGAACCTGAGTTCAAAACCCCAGGGCTCTGAGCTAATGCGTCTAGCCTCCTGGGAATAAATAAATGACCCAGGTATCATTTTAGGCCAATGCACAGGGGCCATCTCTGGCCCATTTATATAACAGGAAGGTATCGTGGATTTGCCACATCACTTAGCTAGTAGCCTCCAAAATTATACTGGTTAAGAGCCAACAGCTGTCTAGTTCACCTAGACAGGTCATGTACCTGTTACATAATGATCCTGGGCAGCTTTACCTATCTAGTTTCCTCATCTGAAAAACGGGACAGCATGAACATTTGCTGCACGAGACTGTGACAATTACCTACATGTTTACCTATACGGTAAAAACACTCATCACAGTGCCCTGCCCATAGGAAGCTTTCGACAGTTGGTAGAAAGAGAAGCGTAAACAGCAATCCGTTCTTCCTCAGGAAGAAGAGAAATTTTAATTAATAAAGTCTACGCTATTTCTATTGAGAGCAACTTTTGAAGCAGCGTTGCGGTCAAAAGAGCTGACGATCTCCCACAGACATGCAGGCACGTTGCCATCAGTCTGGTACAGAAAGCCGGTTGGCACTGACCCGCTCCCACCGGGGATCCTTTGCACCAACCCCTGGAGAGGAGTTACTCGTGAGCCGACCGCCTCGCTGCTCTTACCCCCAGAGTCTACACCTGTGGCTCGAACAGGCTCTGTTGAATCATTCTGAGGACTGGATGAATGAGCACAGGCACAGGCACACAGATCACTCACTGTGATTAGGAAACCGAGACTCGGAGACATTCAGTAGCCCGTCCCCCCCATCACGATGGTAGTAAAGGCCCGAGCTAAGATTTGAACGCTGTCCATCTGAAGCTTGAGGTTGTTCTCCTGACTCTTATGCTCCCAAACGGACCCTCTGTAGCCCCTGTGGCGGGAGGAACCTCTCATCCCTTGTATCTTCATCTTTAAAATGTCAGAGTTAATATGACCTCGGTCTAGGATTGTCCTGAGAATTCGATGAGACGTATAAGACATTAGTAAGTGCTAGTGAGTGTTCAATGACTCCGGTCATTTTTGCCCGAGACACTTTCACTTTAAAATGTACCTCCTGGAATGAGGTCACAACTCATGAGAGGAAGATTGGGGCCCAGGCCGGGGTGGACTCCAGCCCTGGGGTCCCTTGATCATCATCCATCTCAGCAAATGTCGGTCCCATTAGTCGGTTGCTGTTTAAAACCTTTAGCGTCATCCTGGACTCCTTCCATCTGACCCTCCGGGCCCAGGTCCCAGTCACCTCTGACTCGGATTCCCCTGCGAGCCGGCTATTAGCTCCTCTCCCTGCTTCAGTCTTGTTCTCGACACAAACGTCACCGTGACCCAGTGGAAACCCATGGCAGGTCAGGTCAGTCCTCGGCTGCTATCGTTTTTCTCCTCTTCTGCCCACGTAGCTGCCTGGCTGCCTCTCTCGGCTCCTGTATCAAGCTGTCCACTGCTGGGCAGCACAGTCCTGGCGAGCCGGCGGCTTGACTAATATCCATTTATTATTTCACAACTTCAGTGAGTGAGAAATCTGGACACTGCTTCGCTCTGTTCCCTGCTCGGGGCCTCCCCAGGCTGCCATGAACGTGTCGACTGGGCTGCGTTCACCTCCAGGCCCCCTCAGGTCATGGACAGACCTTGTTTCCTCGCAGCTGCAGAATTCCTGACAGTTTCCTTCCTCAAAGCCCGTAATTGAGACCCAGGGTCTCTGCCACTCCAAGTCTCTGACTTCCAGATACTTTTTGAAAAAGCTCACCTGATTAGGTCAGGGCCACCAAGAGTGATGGCCCTTTTAATTATCTCAAAGTGAAGCTGATCAGGGACCTTAATTCCATCCGCAGGAGTCCCTTTTCCTTTTCCACGTAGCATCACCCAGTCGTAGGAGTGATGCCCACCGCGTTCGCGTGCTCTGACCCCACTCAAGAAGGGGACGTGAGAACAGTGGGTGCCCTCTCAGAATTCTGATCACGTGATGCCTCTTCTGGTCACACCATCTAATATTGTCATCTGCCCCCTCCTACCCTTTCCCATGTTCCAGTGACTCTTATCCTATTCTATTCTTTTAAAAAATAAAGTATAGATACTTATTAACATATAATTTATTATACTACTAACATTTTATATTTTTATGGTGCATTTGTTATGATTAATGAACCAATATGGATATATTCTTATTATTAACCGAGGTCCATACTTTATTTACATTTCTGAGGTTTTCCCCTCAGAGTCTTTTTACAGTCCAGGATCCTATCCAGAATAGTGGATTCCATTTACTGGTCATGGTGACTTAGGCTCTTCCTGGCTGTGCCCACTTCTTCACGCAAAAGAGCCAGGAAGGATTCTTTCTGGATCTGGCAGGGGCAGAGTAATCATTGTGAAATACTTGAGACCATTCTCTACAAGAAGGCCAACTCTACAGGGGAAAGACTTTGCCAGAACCTTATTCCACCCATGCAAGGACATTCACTTGATTCCATCTGCCTCTGGCCTTCCTGGTTAACCTAAGGGTAGGAAATAAACGATTACAAAAATTGTGAAGACCACAGTCCAGGAGAGGCCAAAGCAATCAGGAGAAAAGAGAACAAGAGAGGAACATGAGGTTGGACCTACCCCTCAGCTTTCTCAGATAGTGTTCAGAAGGCACCAGAAAAAATCAAAGTGGAGGCGTGTTTTCTGACTCAACCTGTTTCAAGGAGGCAGAAAGCAGAAGAGCGAGCTCTGTACGTGGGCACGGCTGTTTAGTGCATAGTGACCCCACACAATGGTAAATGTGGCCAGATTGGTGTTGTTGAAGTTGACGCATTCTGATCAGCAGTCTCTCCTTTTCAGCGGGAGTAGAAAGGGATTGAAGAGAGTAACAGCAGTAGAATCCCACTCGTAGCGGACACCGACTGCCGTGGCAGGTGTGATCTCAGTGTGCCTGAAGGGGGGCGCACATGGGACAGATGGGAAAAGAAGTAATGGCTTAGCATAGACTTCAAGACTGAGTAGGAACTAGGAAAGAACAGGAAGGAGGAAGGAGGCCATTCTGAGCCACGCAAGAAGCATAAGAGCCAGAAGAGAAAAGGGCCTATTGCGTGCGTGCATGTGTGTGTGTGTGTGTGTGTGTGTGTGTGTGTGTAAGAAACTGAACATGCCTCGCATGTTGAGTGTTATGAAGGAGAGTGGAGCACAGTCAGAAAACAAAGCTGGAGAAGGAGGTGGGGATCAGATCATACAGAATATTGTGTTCAGGGCTGGGAAACTCATTTTTTATTCTAAGAGCAATTAAAACCATTGAATGGTAATGGTGCCATCTGATTTTTTTATATTGGGAAGATGATTCTGGTTGCTGTGTGGAGAATGGATTGTAGGTGGTGGGGGTGGGGGGGTAACAAGAAATGTCAAGGACATCAAAGTCCAGCATTAATGTAGATGATGAATGACATCAGGGTGATAGTGAGGCTATACAAGAGTAGAGAAACATTAGAGAAAAAATTAAGAGGGACAGTCTGCTGGTATTGATGATTGATTGGATGGGGCATGGGAAGGTGAGAAGAGGGACTCAAAGATGAACCCAGGAATCTGGTAGGGATACACTTTTTGTCCAGTTCCAACAGTGCCTTGGGAAAATAGTGTCTACATAGTTAGCAAACCTTTCTACATAGTTAGCAATCCTTTCAGTACCTTCACAAAGGATTTATTCAATGAAGGTAATTGTTTAAGGATACCATCTGTCTTAATTAGAGCATGCAGAATTTGAAATCTTTGAGCGAGCCCATATTTCTGGTGAGAAATGCCAAACACATACAATTGTAACAACTTGTGGAAATGAAAAAAAAATAAGAAAGCTATTTAACTAATGTCCAGTCCTATTGTTTATCAGGAAATTTTTAGTTGAAGGAATAACTAGATATAGGATAACTGTAGACAGAATGATAAGTGGAGGATTCATTAATTGTCCCTTGCCAGGTTCTGGCCTTATTCTTGACAATCAATTACAGCTAAGCTGAGTTTCTAACTTTTCAGTTGGACAACTTTAAAAAAGGTAGGAAGGATTTGCTGCCCTGAACTATTTACCTGATTGAGTTATTTTTAAATTGCCCTGTGAGAGTATTGCCAAGGACTGAAAGCTGACATATCATCTTAGAAGGGGTGAAGTTTGATTGTGAAATTGGACATGAACTTATCTGGCAAGAACACAGCTTCTGAAGTGTTTTTGCCTAAAATGTTTCTTCTCATATAAACTTATGAGAATGTCAGAGATGACATTCTAAAGGTCAACCAATCCAGCCCCTTTTTAGACATAGATGAAACTAAGGCTTACAGGGTTAAGGAACCTGCCTATGGTTGCATGGCACCTTTAGAACAGAGCCAAGATTCAAAGTCATTAATTTTGAGATCATTGGGTCCAGTGCTCATCAGACTGTCTCGCACCTCTATGTATGACTGGCTTCCAAATGCAGATAGGTACTGTTATTGATAGAAAATGATAAAGCATAGATGCATTCAAAAGCATCCTTAAACTGAGAGGAAGTTTATAAAACTTTCTAAAAATCAGGGCACCTGGGTGGCTCAGTGGGTTAAAGCCTCATGCCTTCGGCTCAGGTCATGATCCCAGGGTCCTGGGATCGAACACCGCATTGGGTTCTCTGCTCGGCAGGGAGCCTGCTTCCTCCTCTCTCTCTCTGCCTCCTTGTGACCTCTGTCTGTCCAATAAATAAATAAAATCTTTTTAAAAAAGTTTATAAAAATCAATGTATTTTTTCCCAGTCAACGAACATTAAGATTATAACTCCTCTCATCTGGAGATCAATATAATGGAGGAGGAAGCTGTTAATAAGGTGTTCTCACACTCAAGAAAATTTGGAGCCTTATTGTTGTGGGTTGAGTCCTGCTCCCTAAAAAGATATGTTGAAGTCTTTTCCCCTAATACCTGTGAATGTGACCTTATTTGTAAATAGGGTTTTGCAGGTACAGTCAAGATGAGTTCATACTCGATTAGGGTAGGTCCTAATGCACTAAGACTGATGGCCTCACCTGAAGAGGAGAGAAGATACACAGGGAGAATCCTGTGTGGTGACAGAGGCAGAGCTTGGAACCATGTATCTCTCAGTCAAGAAATGTGAAGATCGCTGGTGGTACCAGGAACTAGGAGAAAGGCATGGTACAGGGTCTCCCCTGAAAGACTTCAGGGAAAGCATGGCCCTTCTGACACCTTCATTCCAGACCTTTAGATTCTAGAATTGTGGGACAATGAATTCCTGTTGTTTTAAGCCCCCCGCCCCCAGTTTGTGGTGATTTGTTACAACAGCCCTATCAAGCGAATACACTTCTTTTCGGTTGAGGGCTGCCAACAGGTTATGAAAGATCACCGGTTAGATGGCGGGTTGTCACTGTGGGCTTTCTATTTGCCCCACTTACTTCCCTTCCTCGAGATGCTACTGCTTTCAGCACAGTGCTTCTCCGTCGCTGGCACTGTGTAGTGAATGCATTTTAACTCAGGTCATCTCTCCTCCTATCCTCTTCCACTCTCTACCCCTTCCCCGCTTCAGTCTGCAGGAATGGAGGTCTTCCACATGACCCTTGTAGATCAGATTTATTGTAGAGGATGCAAGCAGATGGGGTAAATCAATGATCACTTTTATGAGCTCTTTCATTTCCTCTTACTTTCATTTAAGAAAAAAACTCAGTTTGCTTTTATTGAAGACATTAAGGATTATTTCCTCTGCCTCCAAATTGAGACCTACATGTATAGACTTTTATCTGAATCCCAACTAGAAATTTGGGTCTTTTTTGCTGTACCAGGCAAAGATCAAAGCAGAAGTCAATATCTAGGAAAGATAACAGAGAACCAGGAAGTATGGTACTTCAGCAGCATAAAATAAATACAATCATTCCCCCTGGCAATTCTGTTCCAATTAGACACACAGGTGACCTCTATACTTGTGTACTCAGGTGCTGAGCTTCTTAGGTATTAATGTGGCACCAGCTTTAAATCATGCTCTTTCAACAACATCCTCCTCTGCTATTCAACTTTGGGGTTGGGAGGGATGTCAGAAGTCAGTGAGCTCAGTGGAGTCTAGGGAAGTGCTGAGAGTTGCTCAAGTTCACAAAACTAATTGATGGCAGAGTCAAGCCTGGAACACTGGCCTCCTGTGCCCAGCCTGGCATTATTTCAGCCAAATAGCTGTTCTCTTTACATGAGATTTAGTTTTCTTTCAGGAAGTGTCATTGCTCTTCCTTTCCAAGCAAGTGTAGTGCAGTTCAAGGTCTGATCTTTGAACGCAAAGGACAGAACTTTCCTGCAGAGCCATCGACTTCAACACTCTCTTATTTCAATGAGAGCTGCAACACTTTGCCCTCCTACCAACAGAACAGGAGAGAATAGAGTAGAAGCTTCAGATAATAAGACAGTTAATTCAAGATACAACTTCAAAATTAAACAACGGTAATTCCTTAGTTTTGATCATTGTACTGTGCCTATGTAAGACGTTAACACAGAAATCTGGGTAAAGGATATAAAGGAAGTCTATACTATTTTTGCAACTTTCCTGTGTGTCTAAATTTAGCTCAGATTAAAAAGGTTTAAAAAATTGAATAAGCAGGATTTTGAAATATACTGATGGCTTTCCTACCTAACCTTATTCCTGAAAGAAAATGTGTGTGTATATTCCTCAGAAGGTTCTGTACAAATTCTGTCCTTATATTGCAGCAACACAGTAAGTTTGATAAGTTCCTCTTATCATTTTGTGAAAATTACATTTTGTTAATAGCCATTAACCATTATATGATAGACTATGCACTCAGTAGCTATAATCTGCACATACTAGAGCTATGGGAGAGAAACAAAGCGTACTCTTGGGGGCAATGCAATGATTGGATAATCCTCTATTGGAAAAGCTATAGTGCTCCACTTCTCCCGGGGGGAAAAATGCAGTTAGTATCAACTGGAATATGAAACTGGTAGCTACTTCTCTCCAAGCCCATTTCTACATTTAAAATCCATGTAATTATTTCAAACTCAGGCTGGATGTATTTAATGTTATCTCTTGCAATTGCCCCAAATGGATCCTGCAATGCATTTATATTAATCAATTAACTGTTGAGTGCCTACTATTTGGAAATCATCATTCTAGTTGGAAAGATAGGCAAGTAAGTAGATTATCATTATATGGTTTCATAAGTGCTATGGTAGTACAGGGAGTCACCTGGTTCTATCAACGTACAGAGGATCAGTACTTCTAATTTGGCCTTTGGAGTGGAGGTACCAGGGAGGACTTCCCGAAGGAGGGACTATTTGGGGCTGAATCTTTAAGGAGAGCATGAGGTAGCCAAGCACAGAAGGCAAGGTCTGTAGAGAGGCATTCTACGCAGAAAGAGGAATATGAGCACAGTGATGAGAAAAATTTGGCAAGTTTATTTCTTTATCCAGTCATCTATTGATGGACACTTAAGTTGCTTCTATAATTAGCTATTGTAAATAATGCTGAGATAAACATAGGATGAATATGTCTTTTTGAATTAGTGTTTGTGTGTTCTTTGGGTAAATATGCAGTAGTGGTATTGCTGGATCATATGGTAGTTCAATTTTTAATTTTTTGAGGAATGTCCATTCTGTTTTCTGGAGTGGCTGCACCTGTTTGCATCCCCACCAACAGTGCAAGAGTTTTCCTTAATTTCCATATCCTCACCAGCACTTGTTTGTCATGTTTCTGATTTTCGCTGTTTTGATAAATGTGAGGTGACATCTCATCGTAGTTTTGATTTGTGTTTCCCTATTGTTGAGGGATGTTGAGCATCTTTTCATGTGTCTGTTGGCCATCTGGATGCCTTCTTTGGGGAATGTCTCTTTATGTCTTCTGTCCATCTTTTATTTGGATTATTAAAATGAATGACATTTATAAAAATTGAATAAAGAAGTGCACTCTAGTTTCACAAGCAACTTATTATTTTCTAGGCACATCTTAGCTTGGCATAGGGAAGGCACAAACGTTTACACTGCCACCTGAGCATCAGTTACTTTTGCTCTGTCACTGCTCAAGTTGTGGACATGGAATGATAGCATCACCATTGTTCTCCATGGCCTTTTCTGGACTATTATTCATTTATGCTGTGGTTAAATCCCTTTGCTATCATGAAAGTTCTATCATTTATTGCTAAAAACTCTTCCATCTTCATACTGTGATCAACTAGTCTACTCATTTACCTACGACTCTGACACCTGCTTCACAGTCGTCCTCTACATTCTAAGTCCCCGTTATCCTAGGATAAGATCAGTGCCTACATGGATGACCTGTTCAAATACTCTGGCCTCCTAGTTCTAAGGACCTCATCCGGTCCACGTCAGTTAACCCTCCCCAGAGGATCACACTGGATTTTGTCATCATGCATGACTGCTTCACCTCCACAAGTATCCCATTTTAATACCACACTTACCTTTCCTTCCAGCTTTGTAGTTTACTCCTTTCACTACTGTTACTTTACCTCTGTAAGACATCAAGCCACTTACCATGCTATTATTTTCCCAATCAACCTTCTGCTTTCTTCACTTTCCTTTTTAAGCGCCCTAGTTTTAGAATTAATCAGTTCAATAACATCTTTGCCAGTAACACACTTTATGTTATTTGTCTTTTCATTTTATCAACCTGGAAAAAACCCAACCTTGTATCAATCCAACTGTTCACCTTCTCTGATTGTGCCAAAATGCAGTTGAATTCTACAAAGACTGTGATTCAACAGAACAGGTGAATTCTAATAAGAATTCATGATCTTAAACTTCCTGTGGACCCTTGATTCTTAATGAAAGAAACCTATTTATCTCTATGGTCATTCTATTCCCTCGCTCTTCACAAAGACTATTTCAAAACTTTTCTTCAAACTCTAGCCCCGTCTCAGGTCATATCTTGTAGATGACCTTTTATTCTGTCTTACTGAGAAAAACGAAGATACAAGAAGGAAACGTCTGCATTCCCCCTACCAAACGTGCAAGGTGATCTATATCTGAACTGCATCCATTTTATCTTCCTTCCATTTTGTCATAATATAGGACCTGTCTGTCCTTCAATCCGAGGCTGAGGAGTCAACTAGTGCTTCAGATCCATCAGTTTCCATTTTCCCAAGACCTTTACATTCAGGAACTTTAAACTACTGTTTACTTATTTTCTTTATTATTTTCAACCTCTCTAATAGACTACTTGTATCAGCTTTTATACATGCTCAATTCTCTTTCATTGAAAACAAAATAAGCATTCATTTACTGATCACTCTTCTCCCCTATACGACTAAACTTCTAAATAGGTTGTTTATACTCATTGCCTCCACTTCCTATTCCTATTCACTCCTCAACCCAACACAATCCAACTGCCATCCCATCATGCCACAAACTAGCTTTTGCTAAAGTCATTAATGGACTCTTGTCATCAAATTAAAAAAAAATTAAAATTCTTCTTTTACTTGACTTCTCATTAACATTCAACCTGTTGACCAATTCCTCTTTTTTTGAGAAAAATAAAAGCTTTACGATACAACCCTTTCTTTTCTTTCCTTTCTTTTTTTTTATACAACCTTTTTGTTTTGTTTTGTTTTGTTTTCCTTCTTCATTTCTTACCTTCCTTTTTCTCCACCTGTGTAGCAAGTGCAATCTTTTCCTCCACCTTCACCCCAAACCTCAAGATTCCTCTTTCCTTTGCAGTTTGGGTGTTTTACATAGTAAGAGAAGCTGCCATAAATAGATGGAGTCCAGGAAAAAAATTTCTACCTCCGATTCCTTACAATCCAGCCTTGACTTCTGTGCACCTGCTGCCGGGGCAACAGCGGGGTGGATCAAGGAGAAAGCTGTGTTAATGGGACTCCAGGTCCTGTGCTGGGTTTCAGTTAAGGCCAGCTTCATGATCTGATTTACATTATTGGAGTTTCATAAAACATTTTATTGGTAAAAAAATCTTTTCTGCACATATTCACATTTATATGTACGCACACACACACAGGCACACACACACACACACACACACACACACTGGCACACATGCACACACAAGCCTAGTCCAATGGTTGCACTGAGCCTGCAACTAAGAAACAAAGTGGGGGTATCATTTTGAGTTTCAGATATCTGAATGCTTCTAGTGCTCAAGTCCTCTGTAGAGACAAATAAAGCGTTGTATGTGAGGCCTCAGATGGTATGCAGTATGCTGGTTTCAGTGGTGCCTCGTTCTCACTCACAGGAAAAATATGTTCCTTTACCCCATTGCCTAAACTTGATGCATCTTGGAGTTTCTAACCCCACATCTATTTAATCTGTCATGGCATCTAAAGCCTTTTGCTGATGCCCTAAAATGAAAATTGCCAACCAGGGATGGCAACATCTAAATAAGACTGATGAGTATACTAATTATTTCAGGGATAGATGCTCTATAAAGAGGACTGATGGGAAACACTCTCAATGTTAGCTACCAAGAAAAGGAAAGATAGCATTTTAGCAAATAGGATGCTTAATCAGCAAAAGAAAGCCTTCTAAAGATCAGTTTCAATCTTAAGCATGGAAAGTATGTTAGTGAATGTCAAGTTGAATATTCAGTCTGCTTCTTTCAATTTAAGTTTGATTCAGGGTGCATTTATTGGGGTCTGGTATATGTCAAGAATTCTATCCCATGCCACGGGGCATCCAGATGAATGAGTCATGGTTCCTACACTTAAGGAGCTTGGAATATGTCACCTACAGATCATGTGTCTTTTGCACCAAATGATTAAACCCTACAGTTTCTGAGCTGCTCAAGGTGAGTTGAGAATGCACAGTATGATGGAGGCCAAACAAACGAACAATCAGACAAAATACTATGATACTGTTCAGTATCCAGTTTCCAGAAAGACTGAGATAGGAAGTGTAGCTTTTTCTAAGAAGGTTTAAGATATTCTCTATGTTGCCCCAGTGCTCGGAGAATACAGATAAAATAGAAAGAATGGATTTGACAGAGCAAGCGTATATCATTTGGGCTAAAAAGAAAATATAACAACGTTATGAAGCCATTCCTATAAATCAGCAAAGCTAGAAACCAGTATTTTGTGTGGCCAGCTGGGTCAAAGGGGCTGAGCAGTCACATAGGAGGAGAAGTAATGATTGCTTATTGGATTCACTAATATCACAACCACCGCCATCGCTACTCCTGTTGCTGCTACTACTAGTGGTAGATAATGTTTAAGGAGATTTTATTCCCTGCTCCAGACCTTTTTCTAAAAATTTTATTCATATTATACCACTCCATCTCTCTGAGAACTCTAAGTGATACATATTCATATTTTTATTTTATCATTGAAATAGCTAAAGCTTACAGATTAACTAATTCATCCAGAACTTCACTGGCTAGACATTGGTGATTGAGACAGAAATGCTTTGAGTGGGTAATAGGAATGGGGGGCAGGTTGGAACAGGTTAAAGAGAAACCTACAGGTGAAAGTACAGCTAAGGAGCAGGGGAAACATATTTGGAGATAATTTTTTGCATGAATTTTTTTTAACCAAAGAAAGGAGCTCTCTAGGAAGGAACAAAGCAAAGACTAGTGCAGAGATGGGTCACTTTGTGACATGTGATAGGCAAAAACTGAAGCACTTTTTGTCCAATGGCATCTATTTCCTTTGTGAAGGAAGAGACAAGATTATCTTCTAGAAAGGAAAAAGAAGGTGGGGTCAGAGTTTTGGAAGAGGGTGATCAGGTTCGAAATAGACCTTGGAGAGAGTGGAAGAGTCCGTTGAGAAGGGAAATACAATAGGACTGCTTGGCATTGTCGAAGATGGACTTATTTAAGGTTTGTGATCATATATTTATAGTACTATGAACCTGCACTCTTAGAATTTTCTCTTGCAGCCCTGGGATTCTTCATTGCAAGGAGAGAAAAGGTGGATGTTTGAATTTTAGCTCTGTTGGGATTTGCCAGATAAGTGCAATGAAAGACAGATGGGCGAGAGAGATTAGGATAATGACAGTGATTATCAATCAGTGTTACTGAGGTGAGAGGATGTGGAATCTAAGCTGGGTAAAGAGGGCAGTGAGGAAAGTCGAGGACTGATCAATAGGTAGAGAGTAAAGAAGTTTTAAAACTCACAATGGGATGCTTTAAGCCAGCTTAGAGTTAGAGATAGTGTTCAAGAATGATATGCTTGAATCAATGCTTTCAGGAGCAGCAGAATTTCAGGTAATAACAGAGTCCACGCTATGACTGTGCAAATGGGTAGATAAGCAGGAACACAGAAGGTCGCTTAGTTTTTTCTGGATATGCTAAGCTTAATATAAATTCTGGTGTTTGCATTGTTGTTCTCATTATTGCTATAACCTGTATAATCAGGTAATCTATGGTGTGTTGGGATACTAATTTTTGCCCTGTTCTTGCTGTAGGAAATTTTAAACACGAAAAGGCAATATTGCCCCCACCATACACACTCAAGCCTTGTGTTCTAAGATGTAGGCCACTCGTTCTAAGCTGCAGTGGTATGTCACACCCCCCCTCCCTCCCCTGCAACATGCGCACCACCAGGAGGCACTTGGGAAGTGGGTTGGGGTGTTTCTGGTTGGAAACTAGGAAACACTACTGGCATTCAGAGAGTGGGGGCCAGGCAGCCCCCTTTGCAGACGTCCTGCAAAGCTAGGGCAGGCATTGCAAAAACTTCTGCCATTTTCTGCACTATTTTTGAATGTCCCCTTAAACATTATTGTAGGTGTAAAAACTGTTTATCAGAGTGTGGAACCAAACTCAATTTTAGGTAAACACCTAAAAGATTTATTGTCTATTTTAATAACCATTAAAATTTCAAAGAGATGCAAAATTCCATAAAAAAAATAGGAGACCCTGTCTTCAGTTTTGTTTGAAACTTGTTGAGGTTTGTTCACCACATCACAAGATAAGATAATAATTCTGCTAGACATATTTGAGGAAACCGTATCTGCATTTGTAACTGCTTTATGCAAATAGCTAAAAGGAAAATTTTACTTCTAAGTCCTTTCAATGGAAATAAATATTACTAAATTAGCATATATGAATTGCAGTGATCTCATTAAATTTTATCCATAAAGGTTGTTTTAAGTATATTATTAATACTATTATTGCAATACAATAATTAGTCTAATTAGACATCTTAGTTGTAAATATTTCATATAAAAATTTTAATTTTGATGCTGCCTATTGGTTTTCAATCTCATTCTGATCTTGTTCCCTGAGGTCTATCATAACCTCTCTAAAGCTTCTTTTGTTAGCTTCCTCTTTTTTAAAAAAATTCATTTTAGATAGAATATTTTTAGAATATATATTTATGTATTTAGAATAATTTTAGGTAAAATGTTCTATTTTATTCTAAAATAGTAACTATTTTTACTAGTCCTTACTTACTATTCCCTTCCTTACTATTCCCTTCCTCTGGGTTAAGATTTTGTAGGTTTCAATGTTAGATCATTCAAGGGATCATGCTGGACTTGAGGAAAGGGAAGTTACTGTCTGGACCCAAAGGGAGTGATCTGCCCTGGGATACTCAGGGGATTCCCCTAGGGATGGCAAGTGGGTTTGGGTTTTCGTTTTGGTAGCGAATTCCTTGTGTGGAAGACACTTGCTCTCTGCTTCTGGGCACATCTCCAGTGGGGAGATGGCTACATCATCATCACATTTTTCTGGACTGAATAACCCTTTTTGTCTCCCGTTTAAACCCAAAGAGAAAGGAAGTCTCCCAAAGCCCCGTTGAGATTGACTTTCCCAACAGGTATAACAGATGGGCTAAATTAGATTTATTTGACTTAAAAAAGAAAAAAGAAAAAGTCACTAGCCCTGAAGTGCACTGGTGAAAACTCATACCAATTACACTTGAGCATGATAATATTATTTTAGACATCTTCTCACCAAAGACACATTTAAAAACCTTTAGTGAGGGGCGACTATTTTTATGGCTTTATTCCTGCATATTCCAAAGAACTAGTAGCTTCTGGTTGACCTTCTGTCCTGTCCCTCGGGCACCTTTGGAATGAGTATCTTTTCATTTTTAAATTTCCACATCCACTAGCATCTCTGTGTGAAGCCTCCAGGGAGTAAGTGCATGTGAGATAAGATTCCCACATCTTTCTCTGGTTTGTTACATTGTGGAGAGCATGGTAATACTTTGGCAAAAAAGAAGAACTTCAGATTGTCAAATCCCAGTGCTTTTGTGAAGCTGGTGTTTGTAAGAAAGTAGACTGAATTCATCAGGATCAGACAGTGGTTGGAATAAATCACCAGGGAAGACCATGAGCGGCAGGGGGAAGCTGCTGGGGTGCATACACTTGGGAAATGAGAAAACAGATCTTTGAGCCATGCTTACGAAAAAGAATTCTCTGGACTTATCCCTTAGGAGTGACTGGTTGGTGAATTAAAACGTCCGCATTCGTGTTTCCCCTTGAATGACTGTTGCACAGTGAATGCTTTTGAGGAGAGATCTACATGGCTTTTTTTTTCCCCTCAGCTGAAAGCTCTGGAACTCAAGACAAGATATTTCAGTTGTGTGGCTTCATTGTGTGGGTCGTCACAAAATGAGGTGGGGAAGAAATATTGCTCTTTAAAAGTTAGTGAACCGTGGGGATCTTACGTGGAGTTGTAAAGAGTTCAGGCTAGTCAAGGAGAGAAATGGCAGATAGACAACTCGAAGAGGGTTCGGGCTCCGTTTGAAAGACATGGCCATTGATTTCAAAGGGCTTTCCTTTCAGAGATGCACAGCCCAGGCCTTGGGGATTTCAATAGATGGTCAAAAAATATCCATGTTATTGCTTTGGGCTTTTTGCCAAATAGAGTTTCCACATCCATCCTCAAGACAAGTTTATAGTTAGCTCCACACAGCACATAAACTGCTTTGAAAAGGCCCCCAAATGGTTAAATTTCATCAAACAAGTGGTTACTTTGAAATGACTCATTAGCATCCTGTCACCAAGCAGGGCCTTGACTGAGTTAAGTTGCTTGTTTTCAAACACCTGTTAGAAAATGCACCATATGCCGGCCACTCGAATTGAAGAGAATTCTCAGAAACACAATCTTGGACATCTTTTAAAAACAAACAAGAATTGCCAAGCATTTTATGTCTATCTGGGGAGGACAGGCTTCTGGGTACCTGCTTTGCAACTATTGCAGGCGTAAATCGTGGTCCTTATAGAACCTTCATTCTGCCCGGCCTCTCAGCTGCATTCACATTGTTGGCCTCCCCGTTTTGCAACTGTGTTTTTCATTGTCTGTTGACTTCCTATGTTCCTACTTGAGCTCCATGCCTATCCCCTCTTGGGGTCCCCTTCTCTGCACGTCCCCGAAATGCTTACTTATTCCCCTATTGTATTGTAGGCTCTGTTCTCTCCTCTGCACGAGCTCTCTGGCAATCTCATCTTCCACTGGCCTTCACTTTTCCTCTGCATTTGTGCTGTCCATTCTGTTAGCCACTAGCCAGGCGTGGCTCTTGAAGCTTAAATTAATTAAAATGAGATAAAGGAAAATTCAGTCGCACCAGCCTTTTTTCCAGGGTTCAACAGCCACACATGGCCACAGCCAATGCAAATACAGAACATTTCTATCACTACAGAGAGCTCTATTAGAAAATGTTGTTTTGTTTTTTGGTGACTCTTAGATGGGTCTCCAGTCCAGGCATGTCTCTGGGGCCTCGGACTCACAAGAGCCTACCAGACATCTGCATTTGAATGTGCCATAGGCTTCACAGATAAATTATTTCCCCCAAATTGCTCCTTTCCTGAAAGTTTGATTGGGGCCTTGAATGCAGAGATAAGGAATTTCATCTGTATTCTTTATGAAGAGGAGAGCCATCAAGAATTTTGATTGTTCCAGGTAATTAAATTCAAAACTGACAGTTCTTTATTTTTTTTAAAATTTTATTCCTTTTTTTTTTTTTTAAAGAAGACTTCCAGTTTTCAAGTGTGGCATTTGACAGTTTCTAAGTTGAGTCATCGATTTCAATGACCCTGTAAAAGGCACCCATTCCCTCCCATTACCCCTGTCCCCAAATTAATTTCACATACTAGATGCAGAATGAGGCTAACAAAGCAATCTTTGTGATAGGACTTCCACAGATTGCTTAATTGACACTTCCAAATCTCTCATTTATTTGGATTTCTAAATCAACAGAATTAGACTACAAATTAATTCATTAGTGCAAACAATAGAAAACGGGGTCAGGATTATTAGGAGAAGAATAGACAAGGAGATGAATTGATCTACAGTCAGATGTACAGGTTGATCCCTGAAACTCCGAAAAAGTAGGTCAACTTTTCCCCCTCTCTCTTAATTACATGCCCACAAGCTTTCTTCTTGTCAGGTCTGGAAATCTGTGTAATTATGTTTCCATATCCGATCGCGTCCAATTTTGAAATGAAATAAACAGTAAGAATTGGTCACATTAGCAAGTGGAGCCACGAAATTACATTCATTAAGGCATTGTTCAATTATGGAGAGCAATCCTCTGGTGACCCCAGGAAGGGGAAAATTCAGTTTACAATTAAGAACCTGCGGTACTCGATAAATATATGTATTATTTCGGAAAGAATGCATTCTTTCCCCTTCTATCAAAAGGAATCTAGACCGGGAAAGGGCTTGGATAAAGAATAATTACACTTTGATGAAAAGAAGCTGAATTCACCTTGATCCAAATCAGGTCAGTAATTATCCACCCTAATGCAGTATAATTATAAACCTTCAGGAGAGTCTCCGTGTAATTCTGAAGGAACAGCAAGGTAACAAGCAATGTTTCCCATTTAATTTTCCACAACATACAACGTGATTCTATACTGAATCACTAGTATGTTTTTATTACAGTCATTTCTCGTGCTTTTAAAAAATTCCCCCCTCCCTAGACAAATTTTTATCAGGCAGGCAAAATGTCTGCTTCCTCCCAAAGTTTTCTTTTCTTCAAGACCTTTTTCAGAACTTCCAGGAATAAGCAAGGAACGATGATTTCAGCTCAGTAGCTAAAGTGGCCAAAATGGAGACCATCATCTTTCCTTGTCCTGCGTTTGCCTGTCTACTACATAACACTACATATTCATTTGATATTTTACTAGATAACAGAGCGAACCTGAACAGCCTACAGCCTACGTGGCCATGAGAGCAAGATATGCATACTAAGACAGAAAGAGGGACAAAGAGGAAGGGAGAAAAGGAGAGAGGGAGAGAAATGGGGCACTTTTGTATAATAGAAAGGGTCGACTTTCACACTCACGTGAAATGGTCCTTGAGTCAAACATTTTATCTTCTGAGCCTCGGGTTCCGCATTTGTAAGATGAGACTCAGAATACATATCTCATAGAGTTGCAGAGGACCCAACGAAATAAAGCTCTAAAACGCCTACTATGGTGTCTGCCACAAAGTCACCATTCAATAAAGAATGGCAAGCATTCCATGGGTCACCCAATAGCCACATAGACCTATCAGTCATTTTGCCAAAAATAGTGTAAGCATGACATATGTTGTACACATTTGAATTGTAAAGCATAGACATTTGGGCAGTTGTAAAGTCTGGAATAATTGAAGGAGGGCCTGGCTGGGAATCAGGAAATCAGTGTTTGAATCTTGACTACGATTGCTGTTGGCCAGATGAACTTGGGAAAGTCACGTAACCTTCGGAGCTGGAGTGTCTATGACTGCAAGAGAGAGGCCACAGGAAGCGCCCTGGACATCTGGTGTGCTAATCCATGTAAAGGGGCTATTGTAAGTAAAGCTCTTTGGGTTTTTATAAACCATGAAGGGGTGAGACCCTGTTAGTGTCCTTTGCATTGGGGAAGCGGTTCCAGAGGCAGGCCCTCTTGGTGTGTGGCTGAGAAGTCTTAGACTTGAAGGCTGACAACATCATCTGGCTCGATGTGCGTGAAGCTTCTTCATTCTGTTTCTCGAGGGGCGACTGCCATGGTTGCAAGCTGTGTCCAGCCCTATCTCACCCAGGAGTCTGGGAAACGAGCCCGTGGGCGCTGGACGTGGCGATGGGAAGGTAGTGGTGCAGACTCCTTGGAGCCTGTTCCAGGCAGCTGCACTGAACGCAGAGGTTTTCGGGGAAAGCAGACACAACCTCGAAACCATGTTCTCTTTATCACCATCCAGCAACCAAATCGGAGCACACAGTAGGTGACTAGTAAATGCGGGCCATCTCAAGTTTCATGAGCCCAAAACATCAAACCACGCAGAGTCCACTGACTCTCCATTCGGTCACGACGCGCAGCGTTCAGGAAAGACTTTATGCTTCGTTCCTGGGGGAATTTTCTCAATTGTCCTTTCTCCCCGCTCAGAGACGGCCTTCCTTTGTGCTGTCTTGCGACTTCACTTTCAAAACTCTGGGGAAATCAGGTAGGAAGCATCTTGGGGATTTTCCGTTGTCTGCCAACTCTCAGTTGCCAATCAGGTTGCCATTTTGGATTGCTAAATGGCCTTCTAATTCCCATTTCGTGCCCAGTGCTTGGTCTCCCGTTGGCTCTACAAGACTGTCAGAACCGATTTACTAACCTCGCCTGTCTCCTCCCTCAGAACTCTTGAGCCGGCTCTTTCCCCTGCTCTGCGCCGCCGCCACTGAGGAGCCAAATAAGCGAAATAAGGCGACTGAGTTCCATGACACATTTCGAAGAGAAACATCCACTCTTTCCCGAGCCCATGAAGTTTTAAATATCAGAAGTCTGTGTCTCTGTGAAAGAGTTGCCAAAAAATTACAAACAGACTTCTTTTTAAACAGAATTTCTGTGTAACTTCAAGCCATACAAGTAATATTGAGGTAAACCTGCCTGGGGGTGGGCGGGTAATGAACGGCCACTTAGGTACACTTGGTTCTCTGGGAGGGAAAAAAAAAGGTCTTTTTTTTTTTCAGACCAAGTAGGAAAGAAAATCTATCATCAGATACAATTTTGGACCCTTTCTCTCTCTCTCTCTCTCTCTCTCTCTTTGGCTGAAGATTTTGCACCGAAAACATTTTTACAGGCATGTCTAAATGGCCAAAAAATACAGTGATTTCCTAAAAGCTAATAAAGTTTTAACATAAAAAATAGATTTTCTGAGATAGCAACTGGCAGTTTGGGGATAGAAATAATGTATTCAGTAAATAAATTTCACACAGCCCAGCTAAGCACTCCTACAGACTATTCAGATCAATATTTGATGAGAATGTATCAAAGCAAACTTATTGCTATGAGGAACCACTGCTGTCTTTTGATTGAAGTTAATGAAGCAGACATATTAGTGTAAAGCACTTGCTGGATGCATTTGAAATTTGTCCTAACCACCACTCGTGATGCTAATGGAAGATGGTAATTACTGTCCACATAATTCTGAAATAATTAGGAAAATGGGCACTTTTCAGAATCATCCTATTTAAAATGCAGGCCCAATAACAGAAAAGTTTCTAGACATGTTCTGACTTGAATCAGTGAAGATAAAAGTGGCAGAGCGCCTTTTTACTTTACAATTGAAATCTCTCTTCCATTGCCGCATAGCTATAGAAGGAATGAGGGAGCCAGAAACGTTGCCAATGCGAAGGCGGAGCGAAGTGTGGGAGCAGCAGGTTGGCTCACCTCCCCATTACAGTTAAAGACGCTCTGGCCCTCCTGTAACTTGAGACCCTTCCTGCCTCATTCATGTTAAAAGAAGCTCCCTGATGGGGCTGAGTCTCTAGGATGCTTCCCTGAAGGCATAGATAGATCACAGCGCTGACAAGGACTTCCTAGGACTGAAGATGGTCAGAGCCTTCCGGCTCTGTGTCTGAACAGATCCTGGCAGGAGTGGCAGCGGAGGACAGGGGTGCCCCGCTCCCGGGATCACCTGACTGCAACAAGAGGGATGCTAAATGCAGGGCACGGGGGAAGAAAAGACAAAGAGTTCTCGGAAGAGTATTGTCAATTACGAGGCGTATTGCCAATTGCGAGGCAGCAGTCCTTCCCACGCCCCCATGATAGAGAAGGAGCTGCTTCAAGAAGGGAGCCCGTGACACCATCAGTAAAGAGGAGACAACCTGATAAGCAAATGTGGTCTCTGCGTGTGCATACTTTACCAGTCAATGTAAAATGCTTTGAAAATAATTTCTAATTGCAAAGAAGAGAGCCTTGGAGATGGAGAGGCCCAGAGCATGCAGGAGAAAGCGGTCTCCTTAGAGAGGGGTGGTTGCTCGGGCCGTGGTGCAGGTGTCCCACGAAGCACACCACGGGTGATGATTCAGGAGGGCACAGATTTTTCCCCACGAACGGTAAGATCTTAAGTCATGGGGCCATCCTCGCAGCTTATCAGATAATTCTCTGCATTCGTTTGATCTCAATTCTCTGCATAGCCACCAGGTGAGGAAGGCAAGTCAGATATATATATATATCTTACCTCTCACCTCTCTGCCCTCACACATGCTATTTCCCCCACCCATAATACCTTTCTAATTCTTCTTCCCCCGACAGAAAAGCCCATTGGGCCTCCACGATTCAATTCTATGTTACCACTTCTGGAAAGCCTTCCTGACCACATCCCCTTGTCCCTTTATCCCAAGGCTAGATGAAACGTCCCTCTTCTGTGCCCCCACAGTATCCTTCATGGCACTTATTGCTTATCACTTTGCAGTGTAATTATTGGCTTGTTGGGCTCATGTACTAAGTGGGTGCTTCTCAAAATGTGGTTCCTGGAGCATCAGAATTACCTGGGAACTTGTTAGAAATGCATACCTTTGGGCCTTACTCCAGGCCTAAGGAATCAGAGATTCTGAGAGTATACCCAGCAATCTCGGTTCATTTTTTAAAAAATATTTTATTCATTTATTTTAAGAGAGAGGGCATGCATGAGCAGGAGGTAGAGGCAGAAGGAGACGGAGAAGCAGACTCCCCACTGTGCAGGAAACCTGACGCGGGGCTCGATCCCAGGACTCCAGGATCATGACCTGAGCCAAAGGCAGATGCTTAACTGACTGAGCCATGCAGGTGCCCCTGGCTCTCTGTGTTTAAAGGAACCATCTGAGTAGTTCTGATGCATGCCCAAGTTTGAGAACCATTGTGACATGTACCGCTAGCAGTCTGCATGTTCTAGCTGATAGTAAGTACTCGGTAAAGTTTTTTTTTTTTTTAAGATTTTAATTTATTTGTTGAGAGACAGCATGAGAAAGGATGAGCTGGGGAATGGGGCAGAGGGAAAGGGAGAAACAGACCCCCCACCAAGCAGGGAGCCTGACACCGGACTCGATCCCAGAACTCCGGGATAATGACTTGAGCTGAAGACAGTCACTTAACCGACTAAGCCACCCAGGTGTCCCTTGGTAAAGTTATAATGAGTGAATGAATGAATCAATATTTCTTACTTTATGTGAGGTTTGGGATGTGTTGTTTCTTCTTGCTTGCTTTTCAGGCACTATCAATAGGTAGATGACTGATTTCCATTCGTTTGTTAGGTCATCCATTTATTTATTCATGTTAGACTAGCTAAAACTTGACAGCCAGAGTAGAATTCACACTGTTGGCCACAACAGTGGTACCTAGCTCTCCCAACCCTTACTTAATCCTGATGCTTCCTAGTCATCTTCGCTGATAAACCCTGGGCTTCAGCTGTAAACAAATTAAAGACTGAAAACTTCTTTATTGCTGTCTGTGAGTTACCCGGTTCCTTTCAGAGGAAGCAATCTCTGCGCCCTGGGCCGAGCGGGGCCTCCCTGCTCCTTGGCAAAGCCTAGTGAGAGTGTGTGTGAGAGCCTGAGCTGTCTCAATAGCCAATGTTATGCTTTCAGCAAGCTTTTGAGAACAAAGTCTCTGTTTTTATTGCTCTCCCTGCCAGTGATTGCGACTGGCTTCTTTCAGTGGGACATTCCATGCCTTTGCACTGAGTGCCAAAGCAGGACATCCCGTAAGTGCTCTAAGCTCCTCACAGAGCCCCAAAATGAGGCCATTCTGGAGTCTACCTCCTCTCCCATTCTGCATGCACAAATCCAAGCACGATTTTCTGGGCATCTTTTCCTGCATCCCAAAGAAGACAGTGAATACAAAGCCCCCAAGAGCAAACATAGTCTTTGTTATACCAACTTGTTACATTACAAAAACTGTAAGTAATTAGTTTCTGGAAACCTGTTCTATATGGTCATGTCCAAAACTTATGCCACACACATACACACAAAACTGACTTAAGGGAATGAACTGCTTAAAGCTTGGAGGTTAAGGTTAAAGCCATAAAGGATAAAAGCATAAATTATGTGGAGAGGTTTCATACAGGTGATGTCCGATTGAGCTATATAGAGCAATTCCAGAAGGTCAGTCTGTGCCTGCAAATAAGATACATATTTAACGTGCAGATTCGCCTGGAGTGTCGAATTCAGTAGGTTCAGTAGGTTTCTTCATCCACGAAATTGTTATTTTTATCAGTTGCCCCCAGGTAATTCTGATGTTCAGCTACTGCTCGGAATTACTGGATTAGGTGGTGGTCAACTCTCCTTCCAACGTAGTCTATAAAGTTTAGTATTACCAACACACACTTTGTGATTCTCTCTCTCTCTGTCACCCCCCCCACACACACACTACTATCCAAATAAGGGCGGGGATACCAGTTTCAACATTATATCAAGGGTCAGATAATCTGGGTTATGGTCCCATTCTGCCACACACTCGCTGTTGCTTTAGATAAGTTATTAGCCTCTTCTTTTTAAAAATATTTTTAAAAATTTATTTTCAGCATAACAGTATTCATTGTTTTTATACCACATCCAGTAGTTATTAGCTTCTTCTTGCTTTCAGTTTCCTTCTTCACAAAACAAATAGTCTGTACTACTAGATCCAATAGTGTGCTGGTGAAAAGAAAAAAAAAGAAGGCTTGATTTGTAGTGTGTGCAGCATTTGCCAGTTTGCATGGTATAAATAATCCCACCTGCCATGGCCACTTTCAAGCTATCAACGTGGTATCAGTGAACATCGAGTTGAGAGGACATGCAAACACTCTATTCTCCCAAATTCGTACAAAGTAGCTCCAGCTCAGCCCTGACTTTAAATGTCTATATTCCATTTTATGCAGTTAATGAGTTAGTAATGGTTGTATCTCCTCTTTAAAGAAAATGAAAGTCAGTCGTTCGTGGTATGGAGAGAGCCTGAACTTGGTAGTTGGACAGACTTTTAAATTCCAGTTCCACCATTTGGACCTTTGAAAGGACAATTAGCTTATGGATCTTGGCTTTCTCATTTGTAAACAAAACACTTCTTTTTAGTGAGGAGTAATGAGTGAATGTCTATAGAGTACCTAGCAGAGTGTCTACTATCTGTAACATGCAAATGAATTAAATAAGAAATAAAGCGGAATGGGAACAGCGGACTGATATCGGAAAATAAGAAATGAAAGAGAAAAACAATAGCAGTCATAACATTAAAAACACCAGCACTAAGCTGAGTGGTATATCCCACTGTATGTGTATATTACATTTATCCATTGAAGGGCCTGGGAGATGTTAAGTGAAGTGAGTCCCGGAAGGACAAATACTGCATGGTTCCACTTACATGAGATATCCAAAACACTCAAACATATAGAAGCAGAGAATAGAATAATGGCTACCAGAGGCCAGGTGAGAGGAAATGAAGAATTGCTCATCAGTGGGTATGGTATTACATTTATACAAGGAGAATAAGTTCTAGAAACCTGCTACATAACATGGAGCCTCTAGTTGGCAATACTGTATTATATGCTTAAAAACTTGTCCAGAGGGTAATACACAAAAAAGAGCAAGGAGACACATGAAGTCTTCTAGAGGTGATGGCTATGTTTATTACCTTGTTTATGGTAATGGTATGACAGGTGTATGCATCTGTCTGAACACTTCAAAATGTGTACATTAAATATGGTAACTTCTTGTACATCAAATATACCCCAATTTAAAAAAAAAAAAACATACCAGCACCAGGCAGGAAAAATGTCCCAAGGGAGAATATGAAAGAGAGTTCACAATAAAACTCAAGATTAATGATAACATTACTTACCGTTTTATTGAGAACTTTCCATGTTCTAGGCTAAGCTAAGAGCTTTACATGGTTATCTGATTTTAAAGGCACAGAGAGCTACATGTATTATAAACCAAACTGTCACTTTAAAAAAAGTCTTTTAGATGTCTCAAAACCTAGTTTTAGATTTGAGCTTCTGCACAGGACGATTTTGAGGAGGATGAATCTAGAGAGGAGCAGAAACATGAAACCAATTTACCACAGTCCTGAGCTTTGTACTTTGTATTCAAACCAATTCATTTGTGAAGTCATTCAGTGACATCCACTATATGCAAGATACTGAACAAGTCACTGGGAGGAGGAGGAAATGCAAATGTGAGTAATACAGGGCCTCTGTATTAGTGAGAGAGACAGACTCAGGCATAAATCACATTGATTTAAAGCTGACTCAAACCAACTTTTCTCATGGTCCCTTAGACTGTTTGTCTTCGAAGTCATTCACCTGGGCCTCTTATTCCCAGCCTTTTGTTATAAACACAATGTGCTCTCTTTTGAAAGTCTAGTAGGCATGTTTCAGTGGGTGTGTAGTGAAAAGACATCAGGGGTTGAAACCCTATCCCTATCCTATTTACTAACTGTAAGGTGACTAACTGTAGCAGCCAGGGCAATGTCCATGGCTACTTTTTATTTATTTTTATTTTTAAAAATTTATTTTAATTCATTTTAATTTTTATTTCATTTTATACTCAGGGTTCAATAAATATTGACTATTATTTTTGGTAACTTTGTGAAGTAGCTTGATACTAGTTCTTGACAATATCCTAAAATACATGATAGCTCAAACTTGCTAGAAGCTTACTCATATAAATTCTAAAACAAATCTTTCTGATTAGCAAGTGGTTCTTTTTCCTTGGATTCTTCTATCTCATGGATCCACTGTCTTTAATAAATGACTTCTAAGGTCATCAGGCTTTACTACTTCCACCAGGAAAGAATAAAACCTGAAGAATCCACTGTGGAAGATTTTATGGACCAGTCCTGGAAGGCGTGCATATGACTTCCTCTGATAATTCACTGGCTAGAACCCAGTCGAATCACTACACTTAACTCCATGAGAAGCTGAGAAATGTAGAAGTAAGAAGAAATGTTTTGGTGAGTAGCTGGCTAGTCTCTACCACAGAAACCAAGTAACTCTTATTCTATTCTAAAGATCTCACCCCACATAACACCATGTAATGTCAAACTATATATTTAGTTTTTTTAAAAAAAATTATATTAAGGAAATTCTACCCCTGACATGGGGCTCAAACTCATGAACCAAAGATCAAGAGTTGTGTGCTCTAATAACTTAATAGCTGGGTGCGTCTGTATATTCATTTTTCAAACAATATTAACAGTATCAGAAAATTTCTAGGTGACATATTTGCATATTTGGATGCAAGCTGACAGGAGAGATGGTCTAAGGAAACTTTCTCTTGTCTTTTCCCTTGGTGATTTTCCAACACTTTGTTGCTGCCTTATCTGCTGTTCATCAGCTTCTATTCATGGTATTCCAGTTTGCACAGTCTATCATGTGGAGCTAAAATGATAATAAAGTGAAACTTGAGAAACAAGCTAGGCATCAAGATTCAGAAAGAAGTCATGAATCAGTACTGTGCGGTAGAAGTACACAGAGGGCAGGAGAAATGTCAGAAGCCTAGCCAGAGAGGAAAAATGAAGAATTTGAAAGTACTGAGGGTAGAGAAAACCAGGCTTAATATTTCACAATTACTAGAGATCAGGGTACTTGTGGAAACTACCGCAGTGTCTCAGAGGCAGAGCCGGAATAGAGAGTTATTTTTGTAATGCCAAAAGCAAAATGCACTAACAGAGGGATGAACAGCTTTGGTAGTGTCCTATCTTCTTTTTTTTTTTAAAATTTTATTTATTTATTTGAGAAAGAGAATGAGCATGAGAAGTGGGAGGGTCAGAAGGAGAAGCAGATGCCCTGCTGAGCAGGGAGCCCAATGTGGGACTTGATCCCAGGACTCCAGGATCATGACCTGAACTGAAGGCAGTCGCTTAACCAACTGAGCCACCCAGGCGTCCCTTCTTGGGGAAATTCTTATAGCACTTTCTACATTATGTGAATCAGCACAATTTGTAATTATGTATATATTTTAATTAGAACTTTATATTCTTCAATGCTGAGCACAGTACTTGACTCATAATAATAACTGCTCAATAAATACTTGTTGAGTGGATGAATGGATGGATGGCTGTATTATTATCTTAGTTCAACTAAAAATTGGGTGACCTCCTAGAAGATATCCTGCAATCTTAACAATTTCTTTCTATTTAAAACTAGTGCTTTTGTTTCCAAACTTTCCTCCCCTATTTCCTTTCTCATATCTGATAATTTCTATTTAGTCCCCTTCATAGGCTTCTCTTTCTCTGCTCATCTCCTAAGTATTGAGTCTCCCAGAGTTTTGCTCCCAGGCCACACTTCTTTTGTTCTATGTACCTTCCAGAAATGGTTTTTCCCAACCCAGTCAGCTTCTTGTTGATGGCTCTGATGAAATCATACAACTACCAGAGAGCTCACCTTCAAGTTTCAGATGGTGTGAACTGCTGGGTGTCTTCATTTTGAGTGTCAAGTTCATGTTCATTAAAATCAAACTCATCTTATCTTCTTGTGAATGTTCTTCTGTTTCTGTGCTTTCTATCTGCGTTTTCATGAGTGGAAGTGTGTTGTCCTCTTGTGCAAATATCTATCATAGCACTTAGCACACTCTATAAGCAGCTAACAACTTTTAGAAAACAGGAGCTATGTTTGATTTATCTTTGTGCTCCCAAGACCTAACATAGTAAAAGACACAGAGCTGGTATTTGCTGAAATGAGATCATATATATATATATATATATATATATATATATAATAATTATATACATATATATATAATATAATAATATATACATATATATATATAATAATTACCCTTCCAGGTTCCTAAACTTGACCCTTGAAGCTATATTTGATTTCTCCCTGTTGTGTGATTATAACATTCAATCAACCACAAAATTCCATGGATTCTACTTTTAAAAAGTCTCATAGTTCCCTCCTTTCCAATCATTCTTCCTTTAACCAGAGTCCTTCACCCAAACTTTTGTAATGGCGTCTTAGATGGCCATTCACTAATACATCCTACAAAAGCCCCCTTCCTTCCCTTGTATTCAACAGATGTTTATTGAGTGACTACTATTTGCCATGCAGTTTTTAGATGCTGGAGATATGACAATGAACAAGACAAAACAATTTCTCAAGGAGTTTTCATTTTATTGGGAGAGATCTAAAGTTAACCAACAGTCAAAAATATATTATTTTTCCAACATTGTTGAGATATAATTGACATGTAATTTGGATAAGTTTAGTGATGATGTTGGATAAGTTATTAAGACACGATGATTTGACTTACATATGTATTGTGAAATGATTACCACAGAAAGTTAGCACATCTTTCACCTCATCTAGTTACAGAATGCTTTCTTGTTATTAACTATAGTCACTATGTTGTACATTAGATCCCTAGAACTTACTCATCTTATAATTGGAAGTTCATACTATTGGACCACATGTAACAATTTTTCCCACCCTTTGACTCCCGGAAACCACCATTCTGCTCTGTTTCTGTAACTACCTTTTTTTGGAGTGCCTGGGTGGCTCAGTGTGTTAAGCCTCTGCCTTCAGCTCAGGTCATGATCTCAGGGTCCTGGGATCAAACCTCACATCAGGCTCTCTGCTCAGCAGGGAGCCTGCTTCCCTCTCTCTCTCTGCCTGCCTCTCTGCCTACTTGTGATCGCTCTCTCTCTGTCAAATAAATAAATAAAATCTTTAAAAAAAGACTACCTTTTTTCTTATGTCCACATATAAGTGAGATCATACAGTATTTATATTTCTGACTTATTTCATTTAGCATAACGCACCCCCTCCCAGTTTCAACTATGTTATTGCAAATGGTGGAATTTCCTTATTTTTTATGTCTGAATAAAACACCACATTTTTAACCTATCCATCTGTCAGTGGACACTTAGATTGTTTCCATGCCTTGGCTATTGTCAATAATGCTGCAGTGAACATGGGGGTGCTGATGTCTCTTCAAAATAGTGATTTCATTTCCTTTGAATATATACTCAGAAGTAGGATTACAGGATCATGTGGTAGTTCTATAATTTTTGGAGGGAACTCCATATTTTTTAAAGATTTTGTTTATTTATTTAAGAGAGAAAGAGAGAGAAGGAGTGCATGCATGTAGGGGGGTGGGGCAGAGAGAGAGGGAGAATCAGGCTCCATGCTGAGCGGAGCTACAGGACCTTACGATCGATCATAGCCTGAGCCTAGCCAAAGGACATGCTTAGACCACTGAACCACCCCGGTGCCCTGAGGACTCTCCATATTGGTTTGTATAATAGTTATACCAATTTGTTCTCCCATCAACAGTGCACAAGGGTTCCCTTTTCTCCACATCCTCACCAGCACTTGTTATCTCTTTTTTTTTTTTTTAGGTGTTACTTTTTTAAAAAAAAAAAATATTATTTATTTATTTATTTTCAGAAAAACAGTATTCATTATTTTTTCACCACACCCAGTGCTCCATGCAAGCCGTGCCCTCTATAATACCCACCACCTGGTACCCCAACCTCCCACCCCCCCGCCACTTCAAACCCCTCAGACTGTTTTTCAGAGTCCATAGTCTCTCATGGTTCACCTCCCCTTCCAATTTACCCAAATTCCCTACTCCTCTCTAACACCCCTTGTCCTCTATGCTATTTGTTATGCTCCACAAATAACTGAAACCATATGATAATTGACTCTCTCTGCTTGACTTATTTCACTCAGCATAATCTCTTCCAGTCCCGTCCATGTTGCTACAAAAGTTGGGTATTCATCCTTTCTGATGGAGGCATAATACTCCATAGTGTATATGGACCACATCTTCCTTATCCATTCATCCGTTGAAGGGCATCTTGGTTCTTTCCATAGTTTGGCGACTGTGGCCATTGCTGCTATAAACATTGGGGTACAGATGGCCCTTCTTTTCACGACATCTGTATCTTTGGGGTAAATACCCAGGAGTGCACTTGCAGGGTCATAGGGAAGCTCTATTTTTAATTTCTTGAGGAATCTCCACACTGTTCTCCAAAGAGGCTGCACCAACTTGCATTCCCACCAACAGTGTAAGAGGGTTCCCCTTTCTCCACATCCTCTCCAACACATGTTGTTTCCCGTTTTGTTAATTTTGGCCATTCTAACTGGTGTAAGGTGATATCTCAATGTGGTTTTAATTTGAATCTCCCTGAGGGCTAATGATGATGAGCATTTTTTCATGTGTCTGATAGCCATTAGTATGTCTTGATTGGAGAAGTGTCTGTTCATATCTTCTGCCCATTTTTTGATGTGTTTGTCTGTTTCACGTGGGTTGAGTTTGAGGAGTTCATTATAGATCCTGGATATCAGCCTTTTGTCTGTACTGTCATTTGCAAATATCTTCTCCCATTCCGTGGGTTGCCTCTTTGTTTTTTTGACTGTTTCCTTTGCTGTGCAGAAGCTTTTGATTTTGATGAAGTCCCAGAAGTTTATTTTCGCTTTTGTTTCCTTTGCCTTTGGAGATGTATCTCTTGTCTTTTTGACCATAGCTATTCTAACCTGTATGGGGTGATATCTCATTGTGATATTGATTTACATTTCCCTGATGATTAGTGATGTTGAACACCTTCCCATGTATTTGTTGGCTATTTGTATGTCTTCTTTGGAAAAATTTTTATTCAGTTCCTCTGCCTTATTTTTAATCAGATTATTTAGGTTTTGCTATTGAGCCTCATATATTTTGGATACTAACCCCTTATCAGATATATGACTTGCAAATATTTTCTCCCATTCCTTAGTTTGCTTTTTTCTATTGATTTTTTTTTTTGCTGTGCAAAAGTACTTTAGTTTTGTGTAGTCCTGTTTATTTAGTTTTGCTTTTGTTGCTTGCATTATAGATGTTAAAACAGTAGTAAATGCTAGGAAGAAAGAAAATGAAGCAAGGTAAACGGGTAGATGAATGGTTTCTGGCAGTGTGAGTTAGGAGATATTTAGGTTGGATAGTCAGGTATAGTGTGTTTGAAGAGGCAACATTTGAATAAAGTAAAAGACTAAATCATGCAAATGTCTCTGGAAAGAGATCAACACTGAGGAAACTGTAACTCCTTTAGGTGGGAGCCTACTTCGTTTAAGCTAGGTACCTGCCATGTAGTAAGCAAGAGGTCACAGGAAGCAGAGTCATGTAGGAGGTTGGTTATGGTGCTATTGACACTGAATTATTCTAAGCATGATTGCAGCTATTATAAAATTGAGGGCAGTGGAGTGCAATAATTTGCTCTAAGCACTAAAAGATGGCTATGCTGTTAACAGACTGTAAGGATGTGTATCAATCAGCCACTGACACAAGAATACAGAAGCAAACATGTTCCTTCGGCAATAGGAAAGTAATAGAGAATTCAACCTTATTCCTGTATATTTATTTAGAGATGGCATGTTGACTCAGAGCAAAATATGTAATCTTAAATTATCCTAAATCCACGGAAAGAAATGAATTTGTTATACCCAATAATAAAAATATCAATAGCTATAATTTATTCACTTATTTAGCAAATAATTATTAAATCATTGAGCCTACTGTGTGCTAAGCACCAAGCTAGATATTAGGGGAAACGACATTAAATGGGGGGTGCAAAATAGGCACAAGGGAGATGGCACTAAAACCTCATCTCATCACAAGCAACCTCTAGGTCAGCCCAGACACAGAAATCTATTGCGTACACACTTGTAGTCAATGGGATAAAGTTTATATGCTTTCCCTGAAAGAGAGCAAGCTCCACAGGACTAAGGCCCAATCAGGTTCCCATACATTCAAATGTCCATCTGTGGTTCACTATTGCAAGACAGAATTCAATTTATTCTAACTTCTTCTCTGGGTGACATTTCATCATGGTACTAAAATCTTTATCCTCAAATGCTCTGGTAATTAAACTAGCATGAACTATGTGGAGAATTTTAAATCGCCATTAAACATAACTTCTGAAGTCCTTCCCAGTGTGTATAAATCCTCACTTAAATGTGTATCCATTTGTGGTGCTTTATTACTACAGAGTTAAAACAAAACAAAACAAAACAAAACAATTACATGCAAAGCTCAGACAGGTTCAGGGATTTTTAAAATCCTAAGATAATTAGTTATCTTAGCTGAGGAGACGTTCATGTTTGCACACATCAATCAGCCTATCACATCTACTTATTTCCTAGAGCAAAAAGAAAATGTATGAAAACAAAAGTTTAGATGCAGCTGAAAATCACGATCTGGTCAATTCATGTCCCTCTGCACATTGGACTTTCTCTTTCAGTGAGACCTCCCTGTGAAATCTGTCTTTCATGGAGAGCTTGAGCAATGCGCCTTTGACAGGCTTCTATTGTGACATCAGCTTCCCAAACTCCTCCTGGATAGTTTTGGACTGTGGATGGGGTCTTATGCATTCAGGCTCGCTTGGCTCCAGAGCTCCTGCTTGCAGATTTGCTTTTCCATCCAGTATAACACTGACCTAGTCAGTGTTCTTCTCCAATTGCCAGAGATGCTCACACACAAACTTTCCTCCCACAAAATACATACCAGTATGCTAGATTTCACAAACTTGATTGGATTGGGAGGGCACAGTGTAACTTTCAGCAACAGAAAGGAGGTAAAATTTAGTATTTAGGCATCCCTGATTATACTAGTTTCCTGTTGGCTGCTGTAACAGATTGTCACAAACTTGGTGGATTTAAGAAATGATTTATTTTCTTACATTCCTGGAGGTCAGAAATCTAAAAGCAGTCTTACTGGACTAGAGTAAAAGTGTCCGCAGGCCTAGTCCCTTCTAGATGCTGTAGGGAACAATCTGCTTTCTTGCCTTTTCAGCTTCTGGAGGCTGCCTTCATTCCTTGGCTCATGAACCCTTTCCCCATCTTTAAAGTGCTTCACTTCAACCTCTGCTTCTTTTGTCCCATCTCCTTTTTCTGGTGATGAATCTCTTGTCTCCCTCTTATAAGGACCCCTGTGATGTCATTGGGTTCACTGGATAATTTGGGATAATCTCCCATCTTAAGATCCTTGACTTAAATCACAACTAAAAAGTCTCTTTTGCCATGTAAGGTAACATATTCACAGATTCTGGGGATTAGGATGTCAGCATCTTGGGGTGGTCATTGTTTGTTTTACCACAGTGATGAAATTTATTTTTTTTAAGTTCTTTTACTTCCCATTACCAGGAAATTTTGACTGCCTGGTTCAATTTATGTAGTCCCACAGGCTCATACATCTTAATAGTTCCCCCTCTCTTTTCCTTCCTTCAGTTTTCCTCTTCACCCCATCTCTCCACCCAGATGTCCCTAGATAACTTTAAAATTATCTTATTTTATTATATGTAGCCATTCAACTCTGTGTTGCTATTATAAGCTAACTCCAATTCAGGTCTACCTCTGCCATCTGAAAGCACTAAAGTGTTAAGCGGAACACTTACGGTTTTTCATTTAGCTGGAACCACCCTCTAGAAACAATGATGACTATAAAAGGAAGAAAATGCCCTTATATTATGTATGAATCCTCTCTATTATGGTTAGCTCAGCTGGTCAGTATACGAGTTATAAAGAAGTTGCCTTTTCCTTGATATCAAAAGTGTTTCTTGGTCACTTATCTTGAGCTTAGCAAAAGTGAGTTTTTCTTCCTATAGCCCAATGAATAGCCTGCCAAAGATAATCATGCCAGGCAATCCCAGCAACGTTAGAGCTTACTTTCTACTTTAAGGTCTCCCCAGAGTAGAAACAGCACCCTTCTGATGCAGAGGCTTTCCCAAGTCTATTTCATGAAACTGACTGGTTAGGAAGGCAGACATTGAGAAGAGAATCCAAATGGAACACATGGATTGAACTGTGTCCTCCAAAATACTTATGCTGGGGTCCTTAGCCCCCGGTATCTCAGAATATGCCCTTATTTGGCAATAAGAATTTTACAGATGTAATCAAGTTTAGATGAGATCATCAAGGGTGGACCTTAATCCAATATGACTGATATAGAAAAAGAGAAAATGGCCACGTGAAGACATGGATGGAAAGAGAGCATGCCAGTTGGTGAAGTAAGTAGGGGCTGGAGTGATACAGCTGCAAGCCAAGGAACACAAGGATTACTGGTCACCACTACTTGAAGCCAGGAATCAAAGAAGGATTCCCCTTGCACAGGTTTCAGAGGAATCATGGCCCTGCTGGTACATTGATTTCTGGAAGCTCTAGCTTCCAGATAATAAATTTCTATTGTTGTAAGACACCAAGTATGTGGTACTTGTTACAGCAACTCTAGGAAACTAATACAGGAGTCAAACATGGAAAAGTGAGGTTTGGGCTTCTTATAAATTCTAATAAATTTCTAATAAATTCTAATAAATATATGGCCTGGACATATCTATGTCTTTGTCTTCCTTGTAAGGGATGAAATGGGGATAAGGAATGTTGAGTTTTACCCAAATGTTAGATCTTTACATTTTGCTGTTTTATGTTAGCACAAAGGCCTACGAGTCAGACTTACAATCAATCTGGTACAAGGTTGACCCTTCAGGAAGGAAATTTATAGATGATAGGAAAAGTCCTGCAGTGCCTGGGTGGCTCAGTCAGTTCAGCATCTGACTCTTGATTTCAGCTCAGGGTTTGATCTCAGGGGTGTGAAATCAAGCCCCATGTTAGACTCCACGCTGGGTATGAAGCCTGCTTAAGATTTTCTTTCCCTCTCTGCTCTCCCACCCTGACTTGCGTGCTCTTTCGTGCTCTCTCTCTCTCAAAAAAAGGGTCCTGCTTGTCTCTTGGGGAAGCTACTTCATTTTTTAGTGCTGCTCTTTTGAGTCTACCTCAGACCAATAAGAAAACCATTTCAGCCTCTCAAGGCTGTACTTAATGACGGGTATTTCTCCAAGAAGCCTCTGAAATATTAGACATTTTAGACATTAGACTATTAAGTTTTCTCCTAAGGCCAAAATGCATATTAAGTAAAAAATCAGTGTCTGTTCTTTCTATTCATTAATTATGCTCAGTTGGTTCATTCACTCACAATTAACATGTGAGGTTATGCAATGTGCATTAGATTATAATTTTACCATTTTAGTAATATTATAATATATAAAATATAATACGAAATATACATATCTAGAAATGTCATATGTGAAACTTAACACCCTCCTCACTTATCAGTTCCAATGTCTGTGTTCACAGATAAATTCAAGTATAAAGAAGAAAATCTTCCCTTGTTTTATTTTCTCTTTGTTGCTGTTGCTATTGTTGCTGTTCTGTTCTGTCCGAAAAAGAAGAGCTTTAGTCAAGTGGCTTGCTAGAGACCAAGTCACCTCTTTAGTGCTGGCAGCCTGGGGAAGTTTTTCACGAACTGTTATAGTGCCTTCAGTACCTGCAAGGTCCCACAGGGTAAATTGACAAGAGTCAACTGATTTTCTATACACAAGTATTGAACATTTGGAATTTGAAATTAAATTAAAATATTATTTATAATAACATCAAAAACAAATTATTTGGTAAATGTCTAAAAATTATATAGGATTTATATGTAAAAAACTACAAAACTGATGAAAGAAACTAAAGAAGATCTAAGTATAGAGACATTTTGTGTTCATGGACTGGAAGATTCAGTATTATTAAGATGTCAATTCTTTCCACATTGATAGATAGATTCAACACAATCTCAATCAATTTCCCACTAGCTATTTTGTAGATATCGACAAACTGCTTCTAAAATTTATATGGAAAGACAAAGACCCAGAATAGCCAACACAATACTGAAGAACAATGTTGGAGAACTCACAGTAGCTGATTTCAAGTCTTACTATAAAGCTACCATAATCAAGACCACATAGTATAGGTGAAAAGACAAACACATATCAATGAAATACAACAGAGGGTTCAGAAATAGACTCACACAAAGACAATTAACTGATTTTTATCAAAAGTGTAAGGCAATTCCTGGAGAAGGAACAGTCTTTTCAGCAAATGGTGCCAGAACAATTAGACATCAATATGAAAAATGAATCTAGATACTTTACACTTGATAGCAGAAGTAACTCAAAATGGATCATAGACATAAATGTAAAATGCAGAAAACTGCATTTTAAAACTTCTAGAAGAAAACTTAGGAGAAAATCCACATGACTTTGCATTTAGTGGTGAGTTTTTAGATATAACACCAAATGCATGACCCATGAAAGAATATAAATTAAAAATGTCTGGTCTCTCAAAGACACTGTTAAAAGAATAAAAAGACAATACATAAATGTGGAAAATAGTTGCAAAATATATATGATAAATGACTTGTAAATAAAATGTATGAAGAACTCTTTAAACTGAACTACAGATCTTTCTTAACTGATAAACCCACTGTGAGTTGAAAATACACTAAGTTTAAGATGCATTCAATACACCTAACCCACCAGACACATGAGCCTACAGTTGGACAATACCATCTAACACAAAGCCTACTTCATAATAAAGTGCTGACTATCTCATGTAATTGGTTGAATATTGTATTGATAGTGAAAAGCAGAATGGATGTATGGGGACAGAATGGTTATCAACATACGGGTTATTGACCCTCGTGACTGCATGGCTGACTGTGTGCTGTGTCTTGCTGTCCCCACCCAGCATCATGAGAGGGGATCAGAATGCATAGCGCTAACCTGGGGAAAGATCCAAATTCAAAATCCCAAGTACAGTTTCTGGTGAATGTATATCATCACTTTCTTGCCACTGTAAAGTAAAAAAATCATCAGTTGAATTGTAAGTCAGGGACCATCTGCATAAGGAAACAACCTAACTTAAAAATGAGCAAAGCCAGACAGACATCTCACCAAAGATGTACAGATTGAAAATAAGATTTTTTCAGCAACACTTCAGGTTTCCATGGGGAGAGTCTTTTCTTAAATAATCCTGTACTCTTGCTCGACCCCTTGTTCTCCTCTGTGGAAATGGAGAGTCACCTAAATGATGCGTTTGTTGGAAGAAATGGCAAAGGTACCTAACCTCTTTATGACAAAGGTAGCTTAATCATTTTCTCCATCCTTTCTTTTTTGGACCTATCTTATTGCAAAGAGAATGTTCTTTAGGGTATTTTACTTGTATGCCATATGCTTAGTGACAAACACTTTGCTCTAGGTGTTGATGATTAGAGGACAATTATGATGGTATTTGATTATTTTGTACTGCCTGTAAATCTGAAAGTAAGTTCTTAATTCTGGGATTCAGTGTTTAGACAATTGTTGCTTGAACACTTAACCCACAAAGTATAGCTCAGCATTTATCAGTAATGATGATGCTATTTTCATCTTCATATGTTTTCCCTATCTCAATTTGTTTTGCATTCAGACAGGAAGATGTACTATTAGTTTGTACTATAATGCTAATAAAGGAGGTATAAACAACTCCAGAATTTTAGTCATAATGAGTAGTTGGTTAAATAGATTATAGTTGGTTATTATTGGGCTCCAGGGACTTTTTTTTGTTGCATTCAACAATTTCAAGTTGGAGACTATACTGAAGCATAGTTTATAAGCTAATGTGACTCAGTCAATAAAGAGGCAGAGCCTAATTTACAGGACAACTGTAGGAGAAAATTTCAGGAGAATGAGAGGTGATGGAATCCAGAGATTCCATCTGGAATGATGAATGAAAGGAGTTGACCTTTTATAGGCGTGATACTGTCCCTACTATAACATAAAGAGATAAATGCACAAACAGATAAACTTTGGGATTTTTTGGTAGCTGTTGGAAGAAGCTTTGGATTTCTCAGTTCACCATGTAGTGGTGTCAACAAGAAAAATGTTAGTATAATAGAAGGTATGAAAAGTCTCTAGATAGAGAACTTATGAAACAGTATTTTTAGGTTGTGGAAAGACAAAATTTCTAGGGTAACCTAGTAGGCCTACTGGCCAGCTCTTTCTCATTTAGGATTTTTATTATACAATAAAAGTAAACACAATCAGTTCAGTTGTGCAATTTTCTCCAGCAGTGGTCAACTACTGAGATATAGGTGTAAAGAGAGTAAGCTAACAAAGTTCATCCAGAGTCTGATATTTTCCATGCAAGTTTGACAGAAGAAGAGGGGGAACAAAGGATTTGAAGTTGTCAGTAAGGGAATGGTTATAATGATGAGCGCATATGCACTTACATAAGTGAGCTGGAAGGTTAGGAAGTGGTGGTCAGAAAGTAGGATGCTTAATGTCAAAATTTGAAAGATAGGGGTACCTGGCTGGCTCAGCTGGTAGAGCATGTGACTCTTTATCTAGGGATTATGGGTTCAAGCCTCATGTTGGGCATAGAGCCTACTAAAAAAAAATTATTAAGCTAGTATTGTAACTAGCAATGGCTAGGATCCAGAGTATAACTATGGAAAGATTGATTGACAAGGACTTAAAAATAAAGTTCATTTGGGATGAATTGAACAAGGAACTTTGAGGCCAGATTGCTATGTAGGTCAACCACATAGACATTGAAGTTACCCAGGGTAATGACAAGAGTTGAGGTAGAGTGGAAGAGAGTGAGCAAGAAGCTAAATCTTCCCTGAAAAAAAAAAAACTGATTGACAAGGAAGTAGTGAGAAATGACAGGGACAAGAAAGAAGAGTGATGTGGTTGAATGACATGTGCCTCAAAGCAGCAAAGGTAGAAGAACAAATCACCAGAATTAGCAATGGAGATTGAGAGTGCTGGCTACCTTGTCTCTTGTTCTTGAGGTGCCCAGAGTACAAGAAAAGCAGCTGTAATAACAAAAAAGACAAATAAGAAACAGCATCTGCTTGACAGGGCTAAGAGGGAAATTATGCATTTAGATAAGACAAGGCTGAAAGCAAAAGAGATGAGAAAAGATATTCAATCCCATGCAAATGATAATCAAAAGAGAGCAGAGTGGGCATAATTATAGCAGACAAAATAGACTTTAAGTTAAAAACTGTTACAAGAGACAAAGAAGGATATCAGATCATGATAAAGTTCAATTCACCAGGAAGATATAACAAGAATGGGGCTAGGTCATATAACACAAGGTAATATGTAGCATGGGGTTAAGAGTCTAGCAATAATGAATTATCCAGGGATTTAAAGTTCTGGGGATATATGCAATTCAGATGTGCCCTCTGCTAGTTTAGCTTTGCCTTCTAATGGAAGGATGGAATCAACATTACTAAGAAACTTGTGGGAAAAATGGCAACCAAAGAGGACTGGGAAATTGGATGGGAATCAGAACTTAGTTTGGAATATGTTAGTTTAGAATGTCTATTAGACATCTAATTGGAGATGTTGATTGGGCATTTGGATGTATGAATCTGGAGTTTAAGAGAAAAGATGTGGGGCTAGAAATGTCAATTTAGGATGCATTACAAAATAGATGATAATCAAATCCATGAAACTGAATGGTATCATCTAGTGAGTCCATGTATATAGAAGACAGACAATGTACTAAGGAATTGGCCTTGTAACATTCCAACATTTACAGACTGGAGAAAGTTTAAGGAAGCAACAAAAGAGACAAAGTACAAGTGGGTAACCAATGTGGCACAAGAGGGAGACTTAAGTGAGTGTGGGATCCAGGAAGCTATGCGAAGGAATTGTTTCAAGAGAAGCGATCAGCTGGCTCAAGCCCTGGTGTGCATAACAATAACATGTGGACCAAGAAATGGCCATCGGGTTTAGCAGTGTGGAGGTCAATGGGGACTATGACAAGTGAAGTTTATGTGGAGTGGTAGGGAAAAGCCTGTTTGGAATGGTTGAAGAGAGAATGAGGGCAGAGAATTTGGAGATAGTATTAACAAACCTATTATTTTTGTGTTTTAAGGAAAGACCAGTAGATGGATTGGAAAATGGGGTTAAATGAGGGTTAATTATTCTTTCGTTCTCTTTTTAATATGAGAGAAGCATGGTTGTATGCTGATCGGACAGATCCAGTAAAGGGGGCAGGGAGTTGATGCAGGATTGCGAAGAGAAGCCAAGTCCTTGAATGAGCAAGAAGGTTGGAGAGCTAATGCCCCATTGGCCTTAGCTAAGAGTTTGGGCAGCTCATTCACGGAAACCAGTGGGAATACAGAGGACAGAGACCCAAAAGTAAGTAGGTAGGTAGATGTAGTTGTGGGATATTTTTGAAATTCTCTCCTGATTGCTTCAACTTTCTCACCAAAGTCGGAATCAAGGTAATGGATGAAGAGTGAGGATCCGCGAGGAGATGGAGGTCTGAGTAGAGAAGACAGCATGTTAAATGCTCATCTAGCATAGTGCAAGAAGCCATGAACTAGGGATGCATAGTATGATTGCTTGGCAGCATTAGGACCCCTTCTTACCCCTTAAGGTTTATGATCAGGATTTGAAAGTGAGGCCACTTTGCATGGTTTGTATTTTCTCCAGTTATGTTCAGCTGTATTGGGGAAGACAAATATTCTTTGGTGCTCCCTGAAATACTGCTCTGGATTCTTCTCTATCTGGTGACTAAATGCAAAGTACTGGATTGCCTTGGGAAAAGCTCAGAGCTATGAACAAAAATAAGTTATATCCTTGAGCTTCTAAATTCAAAGAACTATCATTTAGGGGGCTAGCTTATTTTAATCCTCACAAAGACGGAAATGAAAGGAAGTCTGTTGAACAGCTTCCAAAAAGAAGAATAGCAAATATATTGTTGTCCTTTTCCTCCATTTTGGATGACTTCTCTCTTCAACACCAAATAATCCCCTTAAGAATCTGGGGGCTATTGCTAGAGGGATTTGGCCTGCAAACTGTCGGAAATTCACACTGCTAGAAGTCACAAAATTACCTGACACTGCTGGCGGAAGGATAGACTAGAGCAGCATAGGGACGACAGAGTAGCCCAAGAAATCAACACAGGGCAAAGATTTTTCCCACTTATGCAAAGGTTGACATAGGGGGCTAGAGGAAGTAGTAGCACGGGGCCCTAGCTGGCTTGTCAGATCCATTCAAGAAGCCTTATAGCTTATAAACATCCCAGTGGGATGAAAGGATTTCAATGAGAAGTTGTGGAGTGAAACACAAACTTGGGGTAACAGTTATGCCTCTGTAGAATCATTGGTATCCAAAGGCTGTGGAGGCACTGCCTAGCAGATGCCTATAAGCCCCTCATTGTTGCACAAACAAATAACAGCTTTGGACTATCTTTGTTTTTTCCATCCTTGAATAGAACACACTGAATGATACAGTCACAAACATCAATAGATGTACGACTGCTGCTTTAGACTGAGGATATAGAAAGCTGCCATCTGTTTCTACCAACTACCTCCCTTTCACCCACCCCACCCATGCCCTGCCAACCACTTCCAGGAGGCAGGTGTCCCTTCAAAATATGTTGAAGTCCTAATGCTCAGTACCTCAGAATGTGACTTTAATTAGAAATTGGGTCATTGCAGGTCTAATCATTTAAGATGAGGTTGGGCCCCAATCCTGTGTGAATAGTGTCCTTATAAAAAGGGGGGAAATTTGTACATAGACACACACACAAGGGCAAAAACCATGTTGAAGGCAGAGATGGTTGTGATATTGCTTCAGGCCTAGGGAGTCCAAAGATGACCAGCAAACCGCCACAGGCTGGGAGATAGGCATAGAACAGTTCCTCCCTCAGAGCCCTTAGAAGAAAGAACCTTTCCCACACCAGGATCTCAGACTTCGGTTCTCTAGAACTGTGAGACAATACATTTCTGTTGTTTAAGCCACCCAGTCTGTGTTACTTTGTAATGACAGGCCCAGAAAACTTATATAGGCATTTTTAATATTTTTTTAAATTAAAGTAGAACCAGGGAAGATGAAGGAGAAAATACCTGCAAGAAGGAGAAGCCCTGGGATGGTGAACTTGACAGTGACTTGAATATGATTGCATACGTATCCAAGAGAGATGAAATTTTAAACCAGAAGTATCTGAAACATTATGAGGTTGAACCAGCATGCGATAAAATGAGTTGTCTTCTCTGAGCATAGTCAGGACTCAAATCTAAGAAAAGTATATAGTTTTATGAAGAGATCAAACTTCACATTTTTTCCTCTCAGAGAAGAGCTTGTTTCTCTTATACATTAAACTCTTCTGAATAGACATTTCAAGGGTGTGTGTGTGTGTGTGTGTGTGTGTGTGTGTCAGAAGGTGGGTAGTATTGAACTTTCAGTCTATTCATGGCCAGTTATATCAAAACATATTAGCCGGGACGCCTGGGTGGCTCAGTTGGTTGGACGACTGCCTTCGGCTCAGGGCGTGATCCTGGAGTCCCGGGATCGAGTCCCGCATCGGGCTCCCAGCTCTATGGGGAGTCTGCTTCGCTCTCTGACCTTCTCCTCGCTCGTGCTCTCTCTCACTGTCTCTCTCTCTCTCAAATAAATAAATAAAATCTTTAAAAAAAAAACATATTAGCCAAGCTTCAATCACTGAATATTTAAAGAATAACCAAAGTGATTTCTGTAACATTCTATAAGTCCTGGTAAATTCAGCTTAGCAAGACTTTAGTTGTTTTCTCAACTTAAGACCTGTAGCATTCATAGAGCTAAAGAAAAAAAAAAAGATTAACACTCCACACAAAGTTTATAACTGCTTCATAAGTCACAAAGATTCACTGGGTAGGTCATAAATGCTTTTGTTGACTGCATGAAAATCAAACAGATCCACTAGATGTTTTGTTCTTACATGATTATGTGAGCAAATTCCATTTCCCTTTAAGGAAGTAAACTTGGGACAAAATGCAACATAGACATTTTCAGCTCTGGATGAGGAAAAAATTACGGAGGAGTTATAATTATAGCTGTCTTGCAATTCTGAAAATGCCTTCATTAAATCCTGAGTGCTCTAATATAATGACCCTAACCCATCTTCATATGCCTTTCAAAGAATTCTTCATACATAGATGCTTTTTATACAATTTTATACACAGTTTACGAACTCATAATAACTAATTTTTTGTATCTATATACAGAAACTGTTGAAAATTTGGGATTTTTATTTGGGGAAGTTTTGCACACATTGAGGGGGAAAATAGTATAGGATATCACAGTATGTATATTTGCTGTAATAAACTGATTATTTGATTATTATAATGCCTGAAAACTAAACATGAATTCTATTTTAAATGTATTAGTGTTGGATAGTATTGCTGAGTGGAAAGAATCTTATTTACTTATTTATTTATAGACTCTTTTACCCAAAGATTGGGTTCTAATATATTTGTTGTACTGGAAACTGGCTGTGAAACTTTAGCTCCTTTGAGTTGCATTTGCTTCACTGATAAAACAAATGGTTTGGGCTAGGTAAATTCCAAGTTTTCTTTCAGTGCCAAAATTCTAAATTCATTAAACAGGTATTTATTTATTTTTTAAAAAGATTTCTTTATTTATTTGGGGGAGAGCACAAGAAGGGTAAGGAGCAGAGGGAGAAGAAGACTGTAGTGGGGTGAGGGGCAGAGAGAGAGAGAGAGAGGGAGAGGCAGACTTTCCGCTGAGTAGGGAGCCCAACACGGGGCTCGATCCCAAGACATCAGGATCATGATGTGAATCGAAGGCAGACGCTTAACTGACTGAGCCATCCAGGCACCCCTGGTATTTATTGCCTAATTTGTACAAAGGACTGTGCTAGTAGGCACTGATAGCCTGTCAGTGAATAAAACAGACAAAAATTCTTGCCATCGTGGAAGGAAAAAAATTGTCCTCATGTCTGTCCCAGCCCTCATACTCATCTTCATATCCTGTGCCATTTGAATCATTTTCCTACAGAATTCTTATGAGCAAGTCCTTATACTCAAAGACTTTCCAGGTTCTCTATCAATAGCACAATATTGCAAATTCTTTAATTAGGCATTCTTTACCCAAGGTGACCTAGCCCAGTACTATGTTAACTGTCTCATTATTTCAGTGGAAGTATTGGATAATAGAAAAGAACTGACACAGGGGTCCAAAGCCCTGGATTTAGGTCCTAGTACTACCACTTATTAGCTATATAAGTTTTTGGCAGAGCATATAAATTCTTGAAGCCTCTATTTCCTCATTTGTAAAATAAGAAGGATAATAACCTAATTCCATAAGGCAATATACAAACAATAAATCATACTTGGTAAAGTTATGAAAGTACCTTATAACTCTTAAGGTAAAGTGGGAAAGTGAAAAGACCATGGATTTTGCAATCATTTAGAACTAGGTTTGAAATCTGGTCAATACTTGATAAATAGCTTTGTGACTTTGAACAAGTTAATTAATGTCTCTGAAATCCTTACCTATACAATTGGGTCAAAATAGCTATTTTTGCATGGTTATTATGAGTGCTAAGTGAGTTTAAGGAAAATCCTTAACAGTCAGTAGGTTATTAGGTGACCACTGAATAGTAGCTATTATTAAAGCTGTTAGTATTTATTTTAATTCTGCATAAAGAATGAATTGTATAGATACTATATTCCTACTGGTTGACAAATTAATTCAAACTTCCCTCAAGAGAAAAAATACAAATATATATATATATATATATATATATATATATATTTGTGAGAGAGGGAAGAAGGGAGTGAGAGAAAGAGAGAAGGGAGATTATGAAAGATTCCAACTGGAACAAGAATGAATTGCAATCCCAATTTGGAGGTTATGCTGATCTTATAGAACCATCAAATAGTATTAGATAGTCCACAGTTAAAAATGCATAATAAATAAAAAGAGTAAGGAGACTGATTTATTATTACCTTATAGAGTTGAAAATGTTTAAACATTACGATCTAACATATCTACTCCTAGATATGTACCCTATGGAAATTCTTACACATGTCCAAAGTGAGGTATGAACAGAGATGCTAATTGCAGAATTGTTTATAAAAATGAAAGATTGGAAATAAGTTAAAAGTCCATCAACTGAGGGGGCCTGAATTTGACCTTTGATTTCAGCTCAGGTCATGATCTCAGGGTCATGAGATCAAGTCCTGTATCAGGCTACCCACTCAGTGGGGACTCTGCTTGAGATTCTCTCTCTCCCTCTTCCTCTGCCCCTCCCCCCTCAAATAAATAAATAAAATCTTTTTAAAAAGTCCATCAATTGAAGGGTGAATAAAATAATTGTGATTTACCTAATAAATAGGATATATACATCAGCAAAATGAATGAACTATATTGTATAACTTACCTATCAACATGATTGAATGTTTTTAAAAATATACACCCCAAAGAGCTAGAGGAATGTTGAAAAAGGTACTGGCACAAAAATAAACACATATGTCTGTTAGCCATTTATATGTCTTTATTGGAGAAGTGTCTGTTCATGTCTTCTGCCCATTTTTTGGACATGATTATCTGTTTTGTGTGTGTTGAGTTTGAGGAGTTCTTCATAGATTTTGGATATCAGTCCTTTGTCCGTACTAGGGAGCTGGGGGAATTTGGAGGGGAAGACAAACCACGAGAGACTGTGGACTCTGAGGAACTAACTGAGGGGTTTGGAGGGGAGGGGTGTGGGAGGTTGGGTGAGCCTGGTGGTGGGTATTGTGGATGGCACGTATTACATGGAGCACTGGGTGTGGTGCATAAACAATGAATTCTGGAACACAGAAAAGATGCTTCCCTCTCTCTCTGCCTGCCTCTCCGTCTACTTGTGATTTCTCTCTGTCAAATAAATAAATAAAATCTTTAAAAAAAGAGAGAGAGAAAAGAAATTTTAAAAATAAATAAAAATTAAAAACAAAAAACAAAAAACAAAAAAACAAAAAAGCCCTACATAGATCAATGGAACAGAATAGAGAACCCAGAAATGGATCTTCAAATTTATGATCAACTAATCTTCCACAAAGCAGGAAAGAATATCCAATGGAAAAAAGACAGTTTCTTCAATAAATGGTGTTGGGAAAATTGGACAGCCACGTGTAGAAGAATGAAACTGAACCAAATTCTTATACCATAACAAATAGAAACTCAAAATGGAAGAAATACCTAAATGTGAGACAGGAATCCATCAAAATCCTAAAGGAGAACACAGACAGCAACTTCTGTAACCTTGGCCACAGTAACTTCTTGCTAGACATATCTCCAAAGGCACGGGTAATAAAAACAAAAATGAACTATTGGGACTTCATCAAGATAAAAAACATTTGCACAGAAAACATTAAAAAAAAAAACCCAACAAAACAAAAACGAAAGACAGCCTACAGAATGGGAGAAGATATTTGCAAATGTCTTATCAGATAAAGAGTTAGTATCCAAGATCCATATCTAACCCAATAGTCAAAGAACAAAGAACCAAAGAACAGTCAAGAAACCAAAGAAAAAGAACCAAAGAACAGTCAAGAAATTGGCAAAAGACATGAACAGACATTTCTGCAAAGAAGACATACAAATGGCTAACAGACACATGAAAAAATACTCCATATCACTCAGCATCAAGGATATATAAATCAAAACCATAATGAGATACCACCTCACACCTATCAGAATGGCTAAAATTAACTAGTCAGGAAATGACAGATGGTGAGGATGCAGAGAAAGGGGAACCCTCTTAAACTATTGGTGGGAATGCAAGCTGATGCAGCCACTTTGGAAAATAGTATGGAGATTTCTCAAAAGGTTAAAAATGATCCAGCAATTACACTACTAGTTATTTACCCAAATAATACAAACATTGTGATCCAAAGGGACACCTGCACCCCAGTGTTTATAGCAGCAATGTTGCAATAGCCAAACTATGGAATGAGCCCAGATGTCCATTGACAGATGAATGGATAAAGAAGATGTGATATATTTATACACACACACACACACACAATGTAATATTACTCAGTCATCAATATGTATGAACTCTTACCATTTTCAATGACATAGTTGGAATTGGTGAGTATTATGCTAAGTGAAATAAGTCAATCAGAGAAAGACTACTATCATATGATTTACTCAAATGTGGAAATTAAGAAACAAAACAGAGGATCGTAGGGGAAGGGAGGGAAAAATAAACTAAGATGAAATCAGAGAGGGAGACAAACCATAAGAGACTCAACTCTAGGAAACAAACTGAGGATTGCTGGAGGGGAGGTGGGTAGGGTGATGGGGTAACTGGTTGATGGGCATTAAGGAAGGCACATGATGGAACGAGCACTGGGTTTTATATGCAACTGATGAATCACTGAACTCTACCTCTGAAACTAATGATACACTATATGCTAAATTTAATTGAATTTAAATAAGGTAGAAAAAAAAAGAAAAAATATAAAGACTATTTACATAAAGTTTAAAAACTTACAAAACTATACTACATATTGTTTGAAAAAAATATATGGTAAAACTATGAAGATACGGATAGGAATGATAATCACCAAATTCAGGATCAAGTCTAATTCTAAGCAAGGTGTGTATGTACGTGTGTGTGTTTGTGTGGGGGTGTGTGCATAAGAGGATAAGAAGCATGCAATCATGGTGAGGTACTCAAGGAGATTCACTTATATATGCAATGCTCTGTTTCTTAAGCTGGATGGTGGGTACATGGACACTTATTACATTATTTTCTATACCTTGTATATATCTACATTATTTTGTGATATCTACTGAAAAGAGTATGATAATGAAGTGAGAGGAAAGGAAAAGAGGGATCTGGTTCTTCCATGTTAACTAATCAGGAAGTCATGATAAATTGTGAGTTCTGGTGACCCAGTGAGAATCTAAGAGAAGTAATCATTGTACGAAGAGTGATATCAACACACTTCCAACTTACACAAAATAACCATAAAAGCTTAGGTGGATGGTTGCATCACCCATACTAAGGCCCAGGTATCTGTCTAACATCTTCCTGGAGGCAGCTAAGTGGGATAGTACAAGCAAATGAATGGTTGAAAAGAAATACAGGCTTTGAAGGCAGACTGACGTGACTTGTAAATTTCCTTTCTGCCATCTGCCCATGGAAATGAGCTGTAAACTTAGAACTGTCAGTGAATTGTTATGTTACCTTAGATAATTTTTAGTTTCAGTATCCTTAAATGTCTATATCTATATATAGATAGGCTATAATATCTATATCTATATATAATATTTAGTTCACAATATTTCAGGGAATATACACATGTACCCACACAATGCTAGAAAATAATAGGTACTGAAGGAATTTGTTTTCTTCCTTTTTATACACTAGGAGATTTCTTATAGCCTGAATCCTCCTAAGATTGATTATTAAATTTCACTATAATCTGCTTGAGATCAATTTGTATAATACCATTATTACAAGGACCTGAAGCAGTTTTTTTTTAAAGATTTTATTTATTTATTTGACAGAGAGAGATTACAAGTAGGCAGAGAGGCAGGCAGAGAGAGAGGAGGAAGCAGGCTCCCCGCTGAGCAGAGAGCCTGATGCGGGACTCGATCCCAGGACCCTGAGATCATGACCTGAGCCGAAGGCAGCGGCTTAACCCACTGAGCCACCCAGGAGCCCCCTGAAGCAGTTTTTTGATGTAATGCAGTTTTTCTCATTTTAGTATTTCTTTGTTCACCCTTATTTTTGTTATCGTAAGTACCCCCCAAAAGTTGGTTAAATTTCTAATCAAGAGTTGGATTGGAGAAACAAATTATCTGTTCATGTTCTGTCCCGACAGGTGTTGCTAAAGCATGTGGTGACCTTGGACAGCACTGTCTCCCTCAGCCACCAAGATGACACTCCTATTGCAGAATGACTTTGAGCATCTAAGCTCTCACAGCACCCTTGGCCACAACAGCATGCATTTTCTCACCATATTTTGTGGATCCTAGCTTCTGAACAAGCTGAGATCTCTCTGGTGAGCCATCTGGGAATAGAGAGGGGCTAGAAATTATAGGACTATCACTATGAGAAGAAACAGTTTTGGTAATAGAACCTGAGAAAAGTGACTGGCAATTCAAATTTCAAGGAATAATAGGAATCAGAGAGCTCAAGCAGCCACCAACCTCTCACAAGTTTATAGGTCCAAGCAAATCCCATAGCATCATCTTTCTTTTGAGAAAAATTTAGAGGGACAGAGTTGTTAAATATCAAACATAGCAAAGGTAGGAGCAACCTGATTTTCTCTCCTATAACCAAATGAACTTATACTCATCTGTGATACCAAGCCAGGATGTCTTAACTCTGTTCAAAGGCATTGACTATCATAGGGCTGCATGCTGAAATCTTGCAAAACAACACAGGAAATGGAATATTTAGCATGGTAAGATTGCATGGAAATCCAAAAGATCTGATATTTTATCTTGCACTTCACATTCATTTGTTATAATTACACACTTTTAACTGTGTGTGTATGGGGGGAGCATGTAGGTAGTAGAAATTCTGCATTTTGGTACCTGCTTCTATTACTCTCTGACCACAGTGAAATAAAGTTAGAAATTAAATTGTGTACAGAGGCACCTTGGTGGCTCAGTTGGTTAAGTGTTTGACTCTTGTTTTCAGCTCAGGTCATGATCTGAGGGTCATGAGATTGAGCGCTTCACACGTTCAGTGTGGAGTCTGCTTGAAACAAAATCTTTTAAAAATAAATAAATAAATTGTGTATGGTTTAAATTCATAGAAAAATCCAACCATTTGGAAATTTTAAAACATTCTCTCTTTTTTTTTTAAAGATTTTACTTATTTATTTGACAGAGAGAGATTACAAGTAGGCAGAGAGGCAGGTAGAGAGAGAAGGAGGAGGAAGCAGGCTCCCTGCTGAGCAGAGAGCCCGATGCGGGACTCGATCCCAGGACCCCGAGATCATGACCTGAGCTGAAGGCAGCGGCTTAACCCACTGAGACACCCAGGTGCCCTAAAACATTCTCTTAAATAGTGCTAGGTCAAAGTGGAACTCTAAACTGGTGACAGACCAGAATATGATGACATGAGAACACTACGTCTCAAAATATGTGGACGGTGGTCAAAGATGAACTTAGCAGACTTACAGCCATATATATTTTATTATGTGAAAGAACAAAGATAAGAATTTACTAAAAATAATAAAAATTAAAAGAAATAAATGTAAAAAAAACAGGAGGAATTAATTTACTCATTCAATAAGTATTTATTGAGTGGCTACTATGTGCCAGACACTGCTAGGTTCTAAAGCTACAGCAGTAAAGGTAACCAACTCTGTGCATTCATGGAAATTACACTGTAGGAGAAACAGAAAATTAACACATAAACAAGTAAATAATGTGTTAAGTGGTAAGTGCTTTTGAATAACAATAAGTCAGGGTAACAGAAAATATATTTAATGACTGAAGTATAGAAAAATGTGGCATGTACTGCTCCTCAGCAAAAGCTTCAAGAATCAATGTTCATGATTTGTTATATTCCCTTTTTTCTGCCTCTATGATCATGGAAAATGGTGTCAAGATAGGGCCTCCATCTGCCAGAGTCCATGAGACCCCTTGTTGACTCATGGTGGATAGTCAGCTTGCTTGAGAAATAAACATTATTGTTTGAGCCACAGATGTTTCCGTGCTTTTGTTGCTGCATATAGCCTAGGCCATCTTTATTCTTTTTGTTTTTTTAAGATTTATTTATTTATTTGAGAGAGAGAGCCCATGAGAAGGGGAGGGACAAAAGTAGAGGGAAAGAGAGAATCTCAGGCAGACTCCCTGTTGGGTGGGGAGCCTGACACTGGGCTTGATCCTAGGACCCCCAGGATCATGACCTTTGAAAAACAACACAAGAAATCAAGAGTCAGTTGCTTAACCAACTGAGCCACCTAGGAATCCCAGTCATCCTTACTCTTAAATTCATCTATGTGGAAATGTCAACTAGTTGGCCATTTACTCAAGACTTTGGGAGAGAAATTGGGATGCTAATATATAGCTGGTAGTTGAAGTCATGGAACTAGGTAAGATTCCCTGAGGAATGAGTTCATCAGCTTACAGTAAGGAAGGTGAGAGGATTTTGGAAGTTTGTGGGGAGAAGGTGTAAATAATCACTTTGGAAAGTGGAAGCAGGAACTATCAGGTAACTAATATAGACAAACATGGGAATTATCATATAAACAAAAGTGGGAATTAATATGTTAGAACACAGAAAAACAATAAAGCCCATAAATACATCCAAAACTTTGTTTTTTGGATAGATCAATAAAAAACCAAACTTCTGATTAATAAAGAACAAAATAAGAAAAGAGAAAATGTACATATATAATATTTGAAATCAAAAAAGGATACAACCACAGAGTTGGAGAATATTTGAAATATTATATATAGAAACTTAGACTAATACATAAAAAAATCTTCACATAATGAGGGGTGGCTGGGTGGTTCAGTCAGTTAAGCGTCCAACTCCTCATTTTGCCTCAGGTTGTGATCTCAGGGTTGTGAGATCAAGCCCTGAATTGGGCTCCACACTCTGCAGGGAGTCTTCTCTCCCTCTCTCTCCCTCTGCCTTTCCCCCTGCTCACTTTTTTTCTCTCTAAAATAAATAAATAAATAAATCTTTTAAAAAACTTCACATAATGAATAATTTTCTAGGGAAATAGATATTATCACAAGTATTTTAAAGAAGTAAAAAGTTGGAATAGGACAACAATCACAGAAAAAAGTTGAAAAATTATCAAAGAGCTACCAGCAAAATAGCACTAACTTCAGAAGATGTTAAAGGCAAATTCCTTCAAACTCCAAGGTATGAACAATTTTCAGAGTATGGAAAACAATGACATACATTCCATTTCATTTTATGAGAGTAGTGTGACCATAATCCTCAAATGAAAAAATACCATAAAAACCCTAAAGACCAATTCACATGGGAATATGAATAGCAGAAAGAAGGTTTACTTCACGACTCCTTTCTTTAATATTTTTGTGCCCTTAGGTATAGCAAAAGTTCAGTACGGAAAATCAGTGTTCTCTCTAGGGCAGTTTAGAATTATGCGAATCATGACTAACACAAGAAAATAAAAAAATAAAAATTTTTTTGGTAATAGCTAAAAAAAAAGTATTATTACTTAGAGGTGGCTATCCAGCTGTGGACTACATTTTGCAGTTCCCTTTACATCTACATGGAATCAAATGACTGGTTCTTGCCAGTGGACAATGAGTAGTAGTGACGTGAGACATTTCCAGGCCAAGCCACTTATGCAGATGTGCTTTCTCTAATCTCTCTTTTTTCATGTGATGGCTGGCTCTAGATGACACAGAGGTCCTATGAAAAAGTGCAGTCAACATATGGAAGCAGCCTAGATTCCTGAGTCATCGTGTGGAAGACCAGTCTGACAAACATGAACAGCAACATTGGACTGATACATGAGTAATAGGTTTCTGTTGGTTTTAGTCAATGAGACTTTGGGATTTATTTATTAAAGCAATTGACCTTATCCTAATTAATGCATGAGATTAGTCAATTATTTGCCCTGAGCTTCCATTTTCCCATCTCCAATATGGTCATCAAAACATTTTAGGTGGAAAAAGAATCTCTTTCCACCCACCTCATTGATCCCTATGTGCCCATTCAAGGAATAGAGTCGGTAAGATTACAGTTATCCCATGACATTCATTAGGCTATCTATGGTAGTGAAATGGGTCACTCAGAATCAGTTGCATAGCAACAAATTCACCAGAGCATAATATATAAACAAAGATATTTATCACAATGTTTCTCTAGTATCAAAAGAGGAAGAAGAGAAAAGAAGAAGAAAAAGAAGAAGGGGAGGTGTAGAGGGAGGAGGGAAGGAACAGGAAGGAGGAAAAGAAGAAAGGAAGGAGGAAGGAGGGAAGGAGGGAAGGAGGGAACATTCCAATACTCATTTTTTCCTTTTTTTTTTTTTGAGGCCAACATTACCCTGACACCAAAACCTGACAAGCACAATACAAAAAAAAAAAAAATTACAGGCCAATATTCCTTATGAACATAGATGCAAAAATTCTCAATAAAATATTAGCAAACCCAATTCAGCAGCACTTTTTTTAGAGAGGAAGTAGGGGAGGGACAGAGGGAGAGGGACAGAATATTAAGCAGGCTCCACACCCAGCATGAGGCCCGACGCAGGGTTTGATCTCACAACCCAGAGATCATGACCTGAGCCAAAATCAAGAGTCAGACGCTTAACTGAGTGAGCCACCCAGGCACCCCCTAATTCAGTAGTATGGTAAAAGAATCATATACCATGATAAAGCAGGATTTATCATTGGGATGCAAAAATTGTTCAACATACACAAATCAATAAAAATGATACACTACATTAACAAATTGAAAGACAGAAATCATGATCATCTCAATAGGTGCAGGAGAAGCATTTGACAAAGTTCAGTATCTTTCCAGTCTAATATTTCTCAACAAATTAGGTACAGATGGAGTGCAATATATCAAGCTCACAGCTAACATCATACTCAATAGCAAAAAGCTAAAAATTTTTCCTCTACAATCAGGAATAAAGACAAGTGTGCCTTCTCTTGCCACTTCTATTAAACATAGTATTGGAAATCCTAGCCAGAACAACTAGAAAAGAAAAAGAATTAAAAGATACTGAAATTGTAAAGAAGGAAATAAAGTCATCTGTTTACACTGACATGATTTTATGTATACAAAATCCTAAAGACTCCACTAAAACACTGTTAGAACTAATAACTGAATTCAGCAAAGTTGCAGGATACAAAATCAACATACAAAAATCAGTTGTGTTACTATACAATGACAATGAACTATCTGAAAATTATATAAACAATCCCATCTATAATAGCACCAAAAAGGGTTAAATACTTAGGCATAAAATTAAACAAAGAGATGAAAGATACATAGAGTGAAAACTATAAAACTTTGTTGAAAGGAATTGAAGAAGACACAAAGAAATGGAAAGATTACCATGTTCAAGGATTATAAGAATTATTATTATTAAAATGTCCATACCATCCAAAGTGATCTACATATCAAGTGTAATCCCTACCAAAATTCCAGTGGTACTTTTTGCAGAAATAGAAAAAATACTCCTAAAATTTTATGAAACCAGAATGTCCTCAAATGGACAAAACATACCTGAGAAAGAACAAAGCTCGAGGCATCACCCTTCCTGTTTTCAAACTATACTACAAAGATACAGTAATCACAACAGTATGTTATTATCATGAGATCCATCGAACAGAATGGAGAGCCCCCAAATAATCACAGGTATATATGGCCAACAAATTTGACAAAGATACAAGAATATACAATGAAGAAAAGATAGTTTCTCCAATAAACGGAACTGGAAAACTGGATATTCACATGCAGAAGAAGGAAACTGGACCCCTATCTTAAGGCACATACAAAAATCAACTGCAAATAGATTACAGACTTAGGCATAAGACTTCAAAGTGTAAATCTCCTAGAAGAAAACATAAGGGAAAAGCTCCCTGACACTGGTCTTGGCAATGTATTTTTTGGATTTGACACCAAAAACACAAGCGACAAAAGCAAAAATAAACAAGTGGGACTCCATAAAACTAAAGTTTCTGCATAGCAAATGAAAGAACCCACAAAATGAAAAGGCAACCTACAGAATGGGAGAGTATATCTGTGAACCATATATCTGGTAAGGGGTTAATATTAAAAACATATGGAAACTCTTACAACTCAATAGCTAAGCAAACACACACCTACAACCCCCCCATAAAGACAAAACCAAACAAATGACCTCATTAAAAATGGGTAAAGGACTTAAAAAGAGAATTTTTTTTAAAGACTATGTGTAAGTGGCCCATGGATATATGATAAGGGGCTCAATATCACTAATCATCAGAGACATGCAAATCAAGGCACAACGAGCTATCACTTTACACCCGTTAGGATGTCTATTGTCAAAAGGACAAGAGATAACAAATACTGGTGCAGATGTGGAGAAAAGGAAATTCTTGTACAGGGCTGATGAGAATATAAATGGAGCAGCAATTAAAAAGAACAGTCATACGAGGAATAAGTTTTAAGGATCTATTTACAGGGTGGTGGCTTTTGTTAATAATACTATATTCTGTGCTTGAAATTTGCTAAAGGAGTAGATGTTAAACGTTCTAGAAAAATGGTAACTATGTGAGGTGATAGTTGTGTTAATTAACCTGATCATGGGAGTCATTTCACTATGGATACATATATTGAATCATCACATTGTATGTTTTAAATATATTGCAATTTTATTTGTTAATTATACCTCAATAAAGCTGAAGAAAATATTATAAGCAGTTGAAGTAGCTGGAAATTTGGTTCTTATTTTTTTTTCAGTTTTGTAAGTGTTGGGCACTTACCCTGGTAAGTCTTTAGATATTTGAGAAATTGGGACACAGGAGAGACTTAAAGTTGTATTAAACTCAGTTTTGAAGATGTTCTGCCTGAGTGCTACACAATCTTTGAAGGAACATATAGCTTAGGCTATGTTTGCAGAAAGATGAACCCAGACCAACCAGATACCTGATACCCATCTTCTTCCAAAAGATTTTTTTTTTAAGTAACCTCTACCCCAATGTGGGGCTCAAACTGACAACCCCGAGATCAAGAGTCCCATGCTCCAGCGACTGAGCCAGCCAGGTGCTGAGAGACTCCTGAGAACCCTGGTAACAAGCTCAATTCTGGTGATAATATGGTGAAGGAGAGGTTTAGAGGTCATTACTCCCCTCTGGATACCAGAGGGAGAAAATTCACATTTCATTAAAACTAGAACAATATATAACGTGCTATCATGATTCCTCAACACTCTTTTGCAACTTTCCTGGCAACAGATGTCAATTTTCTCTGATGGCGGATGCTAGACCCTGAGGACTGATGGCTGTTCTCTGGGATCCAGGGAGGGAGGCAAGCAGCATTCCTGGTGTGCTGCCTGTTCCAAGTGTGACATGGCTATGGCTATGTCTCAGTGACTTTATTCACAGGACCTCTGTTCTCTGTCTTGTAGTCTGGGGGCGGGGGAGGGGGGAGATGCTGACATCCAGCGCTCTCTGCCCAGGTCCCTGTCATTTCTTCTCCACTGATTGCTAAATGATTCCACACCATAGGTAAGGGAGGGCCCGAAGATATAACAAGTGACAGAAACATTTGAGAAGGGGTTAAGAGGACGCTGTGATTTTCCCCTTTGTTATCAGGGACAGATGATAATGGGATTCTTGTCACTATGGCCCATGGAGGAGAAATGATACAACTACATCAATTGCTTCATTACCATCTGGAACGGCGCAAAGGAGAGAAAGACAGAATTCATCTCAATCAGCTCTTTCTTTGGTTTGGTTGACTGTCAGTTTTTGTATATCCATAAGATGGAATGATATGCTGCCAATAAAATCCTATTTTTGAAGAATACTTCATGACAGCTGGCTGTCTTATGATATAATCTTAAATGTGAAAAACAAGATGCAAAACTTTATTCACAGTTTGGCCCCATGCAGAGGGAAAAGCATTTAAGGAATTCTATAAAATGATGGAATCTCTGTGATTGAGTATTTTTTTTATGTCACTGTATTTTTCCAAATTCTCCATACTAAACTTCCTCTGCTTTTGCAATTAGAAAAATAAGAAGCATTGTTTTTTAAATGTCACCTCTTTCGCTGTTGAAACTACAGGGCTCACTTCCAGGAACACCTGAAATTAAAAGGTGGATATGGGAGTGGTTTTCTCATTTTGGCAGCTCAGTTGGAATTACTCAAGCTGACAGGTTTTTGTTTTAACTTTGTCTAAGGGAGAAGTGAGAGGAATAAAGTAAATTGAAGGACAAAGTATAGGGTTGGTTAAAAATTCCATTATAACAAAGAATTAGAAAATGTGGGCTTTGGAACAGATAGCCAAGTTTATTAATTCTAAAAAAAAAAAAAAAGCAGAGATGAGGATAACAAAAAGATTCTTTTTTTCCCCCAAAAGCAGACCTATGACTTGGTAACAAATTTAGTACTCCTAGTTAATGTATAATCTGTAACAACACAGGAATAAATAACAACAAACAATACTATCTCTGTGTCCTTTGTCTTTCCAATGTTCAAACTACATTTCAATTATTTTAGAGTAAAAATAGTGTCATAGTAGAAAAGGATTTCAAATCTCCTTTGTAGTAAATTCAGGATTACCAAACACAAAGAGTCCTCTTCATGGAGTTCCTGTTTTTCTAAACTGCCAATGCTGTTCTTAAAGACTGCAGGTAAGTCTGCTTTGGAGCAATTTTTGTGCATGCTCTTGAGTCTGTACAGTTTTGCTAAGGAAAGAAAATAAACATATGGTTTCACTTACTTGTGGAGCATAAGGAACAGCATGGAAGACATTGGGAGATGGAGAGGAGGAGTGAGTTGGGGATCCGAGGGAGAGACAAACCAGGAGAGACTGTGGACTCTGAGAAACAAACTGAGGGTTTTGGAGGGGAGGGCTTGGGGGGGGGGTGAGCCTGGTGGTGGGTCTTAAGCAGGGCACGTATTGCATGGAGCACTGGTAGTGGTGCATAAACAATGAGTTTTGGAACACTGAAAAAAAATAAAATTAAATTTAAAAAAAAGAAAGAAAATAAAACGTTGATAATAAAGTTTCTGTCCCAAACCATTGTTACATTCCAGGGCATTTTTACATAATACTATTGTTAATTGAAGCCTAGTGATAGAATCACTGAATTTTAGAGGCAGAAGGAATTTTGGAAATAAAACAAAATCAGCCACCTCACTTTACACATTAGAATACTGGTGTCAAACCTAAGACTAAATTCACTATACTGGAGCAACCGACCATCAGGGATTACTGATGCTTTTGTTTGAAAGGTCATCAGATTTGAAATGAATCAACATAATATTTTAAATTGTAAAAATTTCCAGCTGATTCTGGGTGGCAGGAAATGGCTGCTTATGAATGGAATGACAGGCTGAGAAGGCTTCAAAAGTAAAATATGTTGTTTGTGAGTGTGGACAAGTGGAGGGGTTGCCAGGCAAAAAAAGGATGCAATGCCTTTTTAAAATATTTCATTTGGCCAATAAAAATATCAATGCATAAAGAGTTAAGTTTCATTTATCTTACAAATGATTTTGCAGATGATGGATGAGTAAGAAGCTACAGTGTTCATTTTCCTTTTTCTAATTTCATAACACATAGGATTTCTCTCCTTCTTTGACCCCCATGCTCCCTGCTGATGGATTTAATACTGCTTTCATGTTACTGTATTTTGATTAATTTGTTACATATACTTTTTAATTTACTTTTAAAGTAAATAATCATGATCATTAACTACGTTGTTCTTTCTTTTACTTGGGCCACTATGCTCAGAACGGATAATCTTGGTTGCAGTGGGAAGCAAAATAACCATACAAAGTCTGCTCTTTTGACCAAGAAATAAACAAGGCCCCAAATGATCACTCTAAATCCAATTAAAGTTCAAATACTGAGCCTTTGGTTGAACACAGAATTTCTAATAAAATTACAAGGGGTGATTCCATTCCCTAAGGCTCTTTTAAAGCTTCTAACTTGACATATTGAAGTGGCATTAACTGAATTCATTAAACATGTGATAGCAGATAGGATACTTAAGAACACCATACAAATATAATTCCACTTTTGTTATCTACTCATTGCTGCGTATGAAGCACATATTTAAAGACCAGCTAATCTACCAATTTTTACAGGATTTCCATTTAAAAGGTGTGTTTATAATATATTTTCCATTTATTCCTCAAATATTGTTGAGTCCCTGGTATGAGTCAGGCACTCTTAGGTTCTGAGTCACTCTGCTTTCAATGAGTTTACATTCTGGTGGGATGGGGGCCAGATAGAAAAAAAATATGAGTAAGTAAACAAGATAATTTAGCCAGTTAGAAGTACTAGGAAGAAAAGAAATTAGAGGAAGTGTGATAGAGGATGATCAAAGGAGGGGAGCTAATTTAGACTGGGTGGTCAGGAATACCCACAGTGAGGGTATGTGAACTAAAATATGAATGACAGAAGATCAAGGATGGTGCAAGGTGAGATCAAAAAGTCAAAAGGTCAGATGGAATAATGTTCTAGGGAATAGGGCAGACACCCTAAGTTGAGAATGGAATGGACATGCCCAAGGATTAGAAAGAAATCTACTATGGCTGAAATATAGCAAGAGACTGAGTTATGTTAGTGATGGAAGAAAAAAGAGGGATCTAATACTGAGCCATTGGGTACTTCAACCTTAAGAGTTAAAGCTCAGGAGGAAAGAAGAGAAAAGGGAACTGAGAATGAATAGCCAGAGACCTAGGGGAGAATATGTGCAATATCATGGGAGCCATGATTTAAACATGGAGGCCATGGTGACCAAAATAATTTCAAGGAGATGGTAGCAGTTGGAGGCAGGATTGGAAGGAAAGAAGAGCAGGGAATGAAATGGTGAAAGTATAGAAAATATTTTAGACAAGTTATTCTGTGAAGAGTGGCAGAGAGACGTTTCTCTGTATCCTTACCAACAATTGGTGGTGTCACTTTTTTTTTTTTAAATTTTAGCCATTCTGATAAGTGTATAATGATAATTCATTGTGGTTTTAATTCACATTTTCCTAAACTGCTAATGATGTTGAACATATTTTCATGTGCTTATATACAATCTGTATATCCTCTTTGGTAAAATATTCTTTAATGTGCTTTCCTATTTATTTACCTATTATTATTATTTTTTAATATTTTATTTCTTTTCAGCGTAATAGTATTCATTGTTTTTGCACCACACCCAGGGCTCCATGCAATCCGTGCCCTCCTTAATACCCACCACCTGGTTCCCCCAACCTCCCACCCCCCACCCCTTCAAAACCCTCAGGTTGTTTTTCAGAGTCCATAGTCTCTCACGGTTCACCTCCCCTTCCAATTTACCCCAACTCCCTTCTCCTCTCTAACTCCCTATGCCCTCCATGCTATTTGTTATTTGTTATTTTTAAATGATTTTATTTACTTATTTGAGACAGAGAGAGAGCATAAGTGGGGGAGGGGGGCAAAGGGAAAGGGAGAAGTAGACTCCCTCCTGAACAGGAAGCCCAACAGGGGCTCCATCTCAGGACCTGGGATCATGACCTGAGCTGAAGGCAGACACTTAAATGACTGAGCCACTCAGGTGCCCCTGCCCATTTTTTAACTGGATTGCTTGTTTTTCTTCTGTTGAGTTTTGGGTAATCTTTATGTATTCTAGACATTAATGTCTTACCAGATATATGGCTTGGAGATTTTTTTCTCCCATTTGCTAGCTTGTCTTTTCATCATCTTAACCGTATTTCACAGAGCAAAAGTTTTAAATTCTGATGAGGTCCAGTTTATCAATCTTTCTTTTTAATAGATAATGCTCCTGGTTTCAAGTCTAAGAATTTTTTTTTGCATAGCCCTAGGTCCTGAAGAGTCTCTTCTATGTTGTTACCTACAAGTTTTGTAGGTTTACATTTTATGTTTAAGTGTGTGATCCATTTTGAGTTAATTTTTGTATAAGACGTGAGGTTTAGGTAAAGGTTCATGGTTTGCCTATGGATTTCTAATATATGTCATATTTAAATTAAAATATATAATTTATAATCCAAGTAGAATAAGTACTGATATTTTTTACATCCTCCATCAATTTTGGTATTTTCCTATTATAAATGTAAGACACTCCTAGAAAAGTCATTTCATGTAGCAGTATAAAGCAGGGTCAAGTATTTTCATAACAACATCAGCAATTTTTCCTCATACCATCTCCAAATTGGGACTACCCACGTTAAGCAACAGTCGAGATACGTTTTAACTTCAAAGATAGATGTATGATCAGTGATAATGTGAGAGTTTCTAATTAGAAACTAGAGTTTCTAAATTGATTTTTAAAAATTTTTTATTTTTTAAATTTCTTTTCAGTGTACCAGAATTCATTGTTTATGCACCACACCCAGTGCTCCATGCAATACGTGCCCTCCATAATACCCACCACCAGGCTCACCCAACTTCCCACCCCCTGCCCCTTTACAACCCTCAAATTGTTTTTCAGAGTCCGTAATTGATTTTAAGAGAGAAAAAAATCCAGCTTATTTTGGCTGCCTTGAGCTACACAGGTAAAATGGAAGAAGGCCATTAGTATAGGCACTCAATCTGTTTTTCAGAATTAATAACACTGTGGTTTTCCCTCAAATTACCATGAAAATTACCTTAACCTGCACTCAATTTCATGGGTATTATGGTCACAGTTTCCTATACTGTGTCCATGAGTCCAGTGTCATGTACAGTGAATTCATAATATACCAGATCGATCTTCTTTAACCCTCCCCTTTTAAAAGACATTATTTTATTTATTAGAGAGAGAGAGAGGTAGAGAGAGAGCACGAGTGGGGGAAGGGGTAGAGGGAAAAACAGACTCACCCTGAGCAGGAAGCCAGATGTGGGGCACCATCCCAGGACCCCGAGATCATGACCTGAGCCAAAGGCAGATACTCAACCGACTGAGCCACCCAGGTGCTCCTAAAACACTTTTTATCATATTTCCTCCAATTCCCTTCTCTTACAGTCAACAGCTCCTCATTTACTAATAAATAGCCCAGATTTCTTACCTTGGCATTGCAGGTCCCCCCAACCCTGGCCTCTACAGTACTTGTCTATGTAAACTAGTCTAATTCCATCCCCCAACCACCAAACCATCCACGAACTGTCAGCAATTGCTTTTTTACTCATGCTAACTTCTTCTAGCTGATATTCTATCTGTTGAATAGACTCCTGTTTTTCCTAGTCAGTGAAAATGTGAACTCCCCCAATCAACCTGCCCTAATCATTCCAGCCCAAATCTTCCAACGGTTTCCTTTGTCATCTAGGATAAAATACAAGAGCCTTACCATCGTCCAGGAGACCGTACCTGATCTGGTCAGTGTTACCTCTCTGACCTTCTCTCTTATGACATTTCTCTGCTCACTAGAGGCACTTCGTCCATGTTCAAGCCAGCAGAAGCCCATCTTCAGATCTCTTGGGCCCACTCTTCTGTCTTCCGCTTTCACTTACAAGGATCCTTTTGATTCCACTGAGCTCATTTAGATGACCCGGAATAATCTCCTTACCTCAAGATTCTTAATCATATCTGCAAAGTCCCTTTGGCCATGTGAGGTACTATCCTCACAGGTTCCAGAGATGAAGACATGCATCTTTGGGGCTCGTTATTTTGGAAACCATACTTCCCAAATGTAGTATTTTTTTGCTTCATTTAAGTTTCTCATCAAATGTCATCTAGTCAATGATGCCTTCTCTGAGGCATCAATACCATATCTTCTTTTCTCTGTATATTCCCCCTCCTTAGTTTCCTTTCCTTATTAACACTTCACACAACCTGACATAATTTTGTTTATATCTAAAGTACAAGATCTCCAGGGGCTCCTGGGTGGCTTTGTTGATTAAGGGTCTGCCTTTAGTTCAGGTCATGATCTCAGGGTCCTGAGATGGAGCCCCATGTTGGGTTCCCTGCTCAGCGGGGAGTCTGCTTCTCCCTCTCTTCCCCACTTGTGTATGTGTGCGCTCTATCTCTGTTTCAAATAACTAAATAAAATCTTAAAAAAATACAAACTCTCTGAAAGCAAGAATCTTTTCTGGTTTCTTCACTGCCATATCCCCTGCCCTGCACTCCATCGGGAACAATGCTTACCATATACTAGGTGCTCAATAGATGTGTATTGAAATGATGAATGTTGACTTTGTGTACCTATTATTTTCCTACTCCCTTATACATTCCTAGAAGTTAAGAACTACGTTTTTTAAAATTTTTTCCATTTCCTTTTTTTATTACGTTCAATTAGCCAACATATAGTACATCATTAGTTTTTGATGCGCTGGTCAATGATTAAGAACTGTGTTTTACATCGTTCATACACTTTATGTACTAAAGAAATCCAATATCATTATTATGATTTTATCTTGCCCAGTGAAAAGCCAGAATCCTCTGTCCTACATTCCTATTCTGACCTTATTCTCTCTCTTCATTTTTAGAAGTTCCCATTCAGTTATTTTGTATGGTGGAAAAGTGCTTTCTCTTACTCTTCTGAGATGAGCATATAGGCAGTAGAGTTTTCTGAAAGGTGCTGGGCTCAGGCCTTACTGTACAGATGGAAAAAAAAAACCCTGGAAACATGGTAGCAACTTAGACATCATATCACATAGCTTGAAATAAATTTTAAATAAACACTTGCTTAAAAGTACATCTTTAGGGGCACCTGGGTGGCTCAGGGGGTTAAAGCCTCTGCCTTCGGCTCAGGTCATGATCCCAGGGTCCTGGGATGGAGCCCCACATCCGGCTCTCTGCTCAGTGGGGAGCCTGCTTCCTCCTCTCTCTGCCTGCCTCTCTGTCTACTTGTGATCTCGGTCTGTCAAATAAATAAATAAAATATTTTTTAAAAAGTACATCTTTAAAAAAAAAGTACATCTTTAAAATCAAGAAGTGTTTATGTGGCTTAAAATGTCATAGTGGCCTTTAATACACATTTGGCTATCAGTGGCTACTTTAAAAAAAAAGATTTATTTATTTATTTATTGATTTATTTTTAAAGATTTTATTTATTTATTTGACAGAGAGAAATCACAAGTAGGCAAAGAGGCAGGCAGAGAGAGAGGGAAGCAGGCTTCCTGCTGAGCAGAGAGCCCGATGCGGGCCTCGATCCCAGGACCCTGAGATCATGACCTGAGCCGAAGGCAGCGGCTTAACCCACTGAGCCACCCAGGCACCCAAGATTTATTTATTTTTGAGAGAGAGAGCATGAGCAACCAGGGAGGGCAGTAGGAGAGGGAGAGAGAGAGAATCTTCAGCAGGCTCTGTGCTCAGTACAGTGCCCGATGTGGGGCTTGATCTCACAACCCTGCGATCATGACCTGAGCCAAAATGAAGAGTTCAATGCTTAACCAACTCTGCCACCCAGGTGTACAGTGGAGGATACTTTGGTGGATACTTTTAATACCAATCAGAAACATCAGCATGTTGTACAAGGAAGATGGAAGGAAGAAACCTCAGAGAAAGGAAACTTTGTGTCAGTAGCTTATGGTGTATTGTTAGACAATATGTCTATTTTTAACCTCTTTGAGTCTCAGTTTCCTCATTTACAAATGGTGACAATAAAGGCAACCATATTTACCGAATATTAATTGAAAGCCAAAAATGAAAAAAAAAAAAAAAAGAAAGAAAGCCAAAAATGATGATATGGTGAACAAGTCAGATGTGGTTCTTAAAAAAAGTTATTACAAACAATGACTCAATCTTGGCCATATAAAGTGCTTGGAGCAGGGTGGCAGAGGAGTGTGATATAGGGGAAGACCCAGAAGAAGAAGGAGGAGAGATCTCCCCTCATGGAACTGGCAGTCTTCCTTTCCCTTAGCAGTCAGAGGCCAGAAGTTTTCAACAAAACGACATCTGAGAATATTAAACTTCAGTAGAATCCTAAGTTGAGGTCAGAATTCCAAGGAGTTGAAATCCTAGAGAACAATATTGGTAATAACATTTCAAGTCTGAGAACTAAGACTGTATGGGCAGATCTGGGGGGTGAAATGGACTATACAGATGGAATGGAGAGAATGAGGTGCAACAGGGCTAGCCAGCAGGGACGAGGCAAGAAACAGGGCTAGTTACCCTCGTATACACAATGGATGAGACCTAGATCCAGATGCCCTGGGTAAAGGGGAGGCAATCATGAAGACCACCCACTTTGAAAGGTATATGCTATTCCTGGGTCCTCAGGTTCTATGACTTTGGTGTGTCATATAACAGCATATGCGTATATTTGCAGGTGAATCATTCAATACATTTTGAGGCTAGACTTTTATTCCTGATTTTACAAACTGCAGAAATGTCTGGGGCTATTTCTGGGTAGACCCTGACAGATCTAGGATATCCTATGATCAAAAACTGATAATTTTTATTAACATATACAATAAACATGGCAATAGCATTCAAAAAAGTAGCATGAAAGCCACATCCAAATAAATGTGTACTTGAGATTTAAGGTGGTGTGTGTGTGTGTGTGTGTGTGTGTGTGTGTGTGTGTGTATTTCCAAAATACCCAAATAATTAAATAAGGACAGTGGAGAGACTCCATAGCTCTCAAATGGCTACTGTGGTTTGTCTCTGGGAACTATCAGGTTGCGAACACTCTTGCTTTAACCATGTTAAAAATAACACCACAACCCATTTCAAGAGTAGGGAAGAAAAAATGAAGAAGATTAACTGGATGATGTGTCAGCAATGATAGAAAAGAAACCAAATGAATCATTTGGAGCTGTCACTGCTGAGTGACAGGTTCTCTGATGTCTTGGACTGTTTCATAAAGAGTTTGGTGTTATGAAGCCAAATTGGTGCGAATTGTTATGAAGCCAATCTGGTACTTCTGGTCACCTCAAAGAATGAATCAATTTGTTGCGAATAGATGAAAATATAAATTGTTTACCAGGGTATGGCTCTAAAATCCTTAACCCCCTTCACTCACAGCCCTGTGTCTTCAAATGCCTGTATCACTAAATTTTCTCTTTTTCACTAGCGGGCTGTCTTACTGTAAGTACTGTGCAAACAACTGCCACGGTTAGCATTTAACCCATCTCCATAGGTGAATTCACTCATTCAGTAAGTTTTTACTGAGTGTTTACTGAGTGCTGGGTAGTCCTCCTAGCCCTGGGACATGTACATACATGAACCAGACCAAGTTCTCACCCTCAGGAAAAGTAGATGCTAGCTCCCAAGGTACACCCAATGGCTCACCTGCCAAGAGAGATTTCAGTGCTGAGGAGAATGAAATCAGTCCCTGCTCCTTTATCTTCCCCAGCATTCTACACATACATGGTGCCAGTTCGCATACCAGATTGAATTGCAGGCTAATTAGGAGTACCCCATTAGGCTGTGGGCAACTTGGGAGGAGATCCTATGGAGGTAACTGTGTGTATCATCTGTTTCACACTCACTCACCAAGGATCAGTTGAGTTAAGAAGTTAACAAAGAAATCAGTTTTCTCATTTCTAGGTTCTGATTCTTTGTACTACTTTGTGCACTGTGTTCTTGCTTGTTTCATAGGGCATGTGCAAAATTCCCAAGAGGGAGGATGCTGCTATAGCTTCTGCCGGAATCTTGGCATCAGTGTAGTTTGTAAACTGGATTATATGTTGGCACATTGTCTACCCATGGCTACGACTCTAACTGATTCATGCCCTTATAGCCAGCACCCAGCAAGAGAGAGCTTCAAGCTCCTAAGTCCTATTCATGGCTAGAGTCTTTGACCATTTCTCCTTGATTTTACCTTGTTTCCTGACTTGTTCCTCTTTTGCCTGGTTTCTTCTTTCTTGTGTTACTTCTCATTTTGGACCCTGCATTCACCCCCTTGAATCTACGATTGTTTGTCTGGCTCTGAAAGTCACAGGATTGTGCTGAAATTACTTTGTAGTCTATCCAGGCTGGTTTGGCTACCCTCAGTGACTCCATTTCTTGATAAGGCCATCAAATGCCATAATCTTCTCCAGAATTTGCTCCCATGGCTGGCATCCACTCATATTGGCTTAATCCAGTCCCCAAGAAGAGGAATGAGACACAATAGGCATTCACTAAATGCTTGCTCATTTGAATTCACTCATAATAGTGGATACAAAATGGGGTCACTTCCTGACTCATGGCAATCCCTTCAGTGAACATACTTGTGTTCTTTGCCTTCCTTTGGAGGAATTCTCTTCTGCCCCCAAACACATCATCTAAATGTAATCTATTTTCTTATATCACGTACCTCCTTAGTCATAGTTAGTGGTCAAAGAAGGGAGAAATTGGCCAGACCCTAACAAAGCATGTGGCCTAGAATTCACCTTAACTCTCTTTTCAGAACAGCCTTGGAGGACTTGGAAAATGAGAGCAGATACTAGAACCATGTGATTACTTGATCAAATCATTCCTTATCCAGTCAAAAACTTAGTCAGCAAAGGAATGTCTTTAACTCATTTTGTTGGCACTGTTTATCAGGGTGAAGTATGTACAGTCTTGTGAGCTTTCTCTTTCTCCCTTTATCGAATGGGAGTCTTTATTGATATTATTTTCTGTTCCTACTATTATATATTGATTGTTTTGTGGGTGGGAAATTTGTCATACGTATAAAAAACCACATTTGGGGGCACCTGGGTGGCTCAGCTGGTTAAGCATCCGCTTTTGGCTCCCATCATGGTCTCAGGGTCCTGGGATCCAGCCCCACCCACATCAGGCTCTCTGCTCAGAGGGGAGTCTACTTGTCCCTGTCCTTCAGTCCCTTCCCTCTGCTCATGTACTCTCTCTCTCAAAGTAGTCTAATCAGATTATTTTTCCTTAGATTTTTCATATTCCTCTGGTAGCCATATATCTAGTTTCATAGGGAAGGATGTGAAGGCTCAGAAGCAGAAGTGAGGGATGGAGAAAAACAGAATGAAAGAGAGGGAGAGAGAGAAAGAAGAAAGAGACAAACCCCTGCTTCTAGTTCCAGGGTGTTTTGGTTATTGCCTTCTGAAAGCTCTGTTCATTTCTTCATTCATTTTCATGAACACTTAGCCTTCCAGAAAATATTCCTTTTATCTGGGCTACTTTAAATTAGGTCTCTCTTGTCTAACAACCACAACAGTCCACACCAATATACTACGCTAGTTTGTAATCCATTAGATGGTGATGAAATTACAAATTACAAATTAAAAAATTAATGGAACAAAATTAATAGAATATTTCTGAGTGTATCACATGAAGTGTTGCTGTGTGTGTGTGTTGCACACACATGTTGGATCACTAAAATTATCATGCTCAAAACTGTTTGAAAGCCCTGGAATGAAAGCATTTGAATCTGTGACCCAGTGGAGGCACTTGAAGAGTGTAAGCAATCAGTCTAGATCATTTTGTTTATAATGAGCAATGCAGGGACGTGGGTGATGAAAGAAAAACTCAAGAAAGGCGGAGTCATTCAAGAAACTTCTCTTATGAATTTGGTGAGGACTGGAAACCAAAGGGCCAGAAAGAGGTTCCTTTCAGTAGCTACAGCCACACAAGCTGCAAGAGATCCAATTATCCAGGTGATTGGCTTAGTGTGAAATCTCCGTATTATGCAAACTACGAAGAAGAATCGGAGGAAGTTAATAGGATCAAGGCAGTGATGAGTGCACAATCATAGCAGGATAATGGGCGTGCGGCAAGACTCAGTTTGGAAAATAAAGTGAAATATCAGGATGACTTAGTTATGAATGGACAACTAAGCTAATTCCTTTAGTCAGCGCTGTGGGAGTATCATGAGCCTCTGGTTAGTGGAATTCTGCTCCAGAGGAGGGATTCAGTCTCTGAATAAAAGCTGCTGTGAAATAACAGACTTATTACCCAAGCGAATAACTCTGGTTGAGTGACACAGTTGCTCTGTGGTAAACGGATAGGAAAGGTCTCTGTCAAGTTGAAGCTAAAGTATGGATATGGGAGGCAGTGTCTCACCTGAAGGACATCCTGCCGCTGCCAGTTATCTGGAGGGAAAATGCAATCTTCGTAACAGAAACTCAAACTTTGGGAGGGTTTTAGGTATGCTAGACGGCCGGGCGAGCTCTCGGTCCAGATGCTGGAGCTGCAGAGCCCCAGACAGATTTCTTTGATGACAGAGGAGTTCTGTGCTGTTCTATACAGTATTGTCTAGCCATATTTGACTACTGAACGCTTGAAATCAGCCTAGTGGGACTGAGGAACTGAATTTTTAAATTCTATTTCAGTTGAATTAATTTACACTTAAGTTTGAATTACTGCGCACGGCGAGCATCCTCCGTAGCGCGCAGCGAGAGCATCGGGGTGCTTAGGGGCAGCTCTCTGGTAGTGGGTCTGACCCTCCCCCTGGAAATGAATGGGGCGGGAGCTAGGTGGGAAGCACATGGTGGGCCAGTCTGAAAGGAGGTCCCTGTGCAAGGAAGCAAAACTTGCCGCTGCTAGTCAGGCACCGCTCCTTTCCTACACACTCCTGTTCCTTGAATTCTCACCTGCATCTGGAGAGGTCCTTTGTGAAATCCCATTTGGCTTGATTTGGGCTCAGGGGATTCACAGGAAGGAATTTGTCTAGAGATGACTTGGGTGTTAAAAGGGGGCGAAGGGTGCCTGCGTGGCTCAGTAGGTTAAGCGTCTGACTCTTGATCTCACCACAGGTCTTGATCTCAGGGTTCTGAGTTCAAGCCCTGCAGGGGGCGAAACCTACTTTAAAAAAGCGATGTCGGTGTGTGGGGCGGGGGGGGGGGGGGGGGGGAGAAGCCCTTGCATCCCTTGCAGGAGGAATCAGAGTGAAAGCATTTTACCCAAAGGTATGTAAAAGTTTCAGCCATACTGAATATATATATATATTCAGTATACACACACACACACACACACACACACACATATTCACTGTGTATATATATACACAGTGAATATACTTTTCACTAAAAGTTGGAACTATTAATTTTGCCTTATGGGCAGATTAAACAAAAACATTTTATTGTATTCTATATTTAAAGAGACATAAATAAAGCTAAAGCAATCTGTCTAAATAGACATAATTTCTCACTGGAGTCTAGTTCATATAATATTGGACCTAACTGATTCTAAGCAAGTTTATGTTCTGTACCAAAAACATGGTGTCGAGGCGCCTGGGTGGCTCAGTGGGTTAAAGCCTCTGCCTTCAGCTCAGGTCATGATCCCAGGGTCCTGGGATCGAGCCCCACGTTGGGCTCTCTGCTCCGCAGGGAGACTGTTTCCTGCCCCCCCCCTCTCTCTGCCTGCCTCTCTGCCTACTTGTGATTTCTCTCTGTCAAATAAATAAAATAAAAAAAAAAAACATGGTGTCATCATCCTCCCACAAGTTATCTCTGTGAAAAACTCAAAAACATCTCTTTTTTTCATTGTAAAATTTGAAAGATATATTTTAAAAGTATTGTACAGGTTTTACTAGTCCACTATAAAAAACTGATCAGGTACAAGTAATCAAACAGAAGGGAAAAAATCATCGTTGACCCAGCCATGGAAACTACAGTTAAATTTTGCGATATATACCACCAGAGAATTTTGGGTCCCATATGACTACTAAAGTCCTTTCCACATGTGTGCACTCACATGTATATTAAAATGAGATCACCTAGCATAATTGTAATGGGTTTTTCTCTTTCCATGTAAACAGATACAAAGTTTTCTTTCACAACAGACACATTTGCATACATTTTGTAATTTTATAAGGCTGCATAATATTTCATTGTGTGGACAAATTAGAATTAATTTAACCATTCTCCTGATGTTGTATATTTAGGCTTACATTTTCACTCACCATCATAAAGAGCACTCCGTAGAATATTATTGTATCTATTTATGCAAGGATTTCCTTTAAGATATTCTTTTGATTGGATAGCTACAATGAGAAATAATAAAGTAAGATAGGATGATCCTGGTCTGTAACATCAATAATGATAACAGCTGAGATTATTGAGCACTTACCATGTGCTAAATATTATTCCAATTGCTATGCAAGTTTACTTCTTGTGTACTCCTGTTCCTTGATTTCTCACCGATATTTGGGGAGGTACTTTAAAAGTAAATAATTAATCTGAATAAGTTCTACTATTATACCCATTTTACATATGGTAAAACTGAGGCAAAGGAGAATTTAGTCACTTGCTCAAGATCCTTTCATTACTCAGGAGAAACCTGGATTTAAATCCAAGCAGTCTGACTCTAGTCTTTGCCCTGAACCAGAATCTCTACTGTGCTTCCACACCATAAATTTTGCTTTGGGTGCTCACATTAGAGATTCTTTTCACCATTATAGCCCATCTATAAGGCTGTCTCTTGGGCTTTTGCTACCCTAAGCACATTGGAAAATATGCTACCACTCAAATATCAAAAATTCCCAACAAATAAAAGGAACTCTTTGGTTTTGGGTAACCCCACTTTCAGCGGCAGGAAAAGATAAACACTTAGCAACAGCAAAGAGTGATGGCATCAGTTCAGTTTTTCCATCCTAGTCAGTAATCACAATAGTATTTTTCTTCCATTTCTATGGCACTGTTCCTTTCATTGGGCCTCATGTTATAATTTCACATATCACATTCGTTTTTCCCATTGGATTGCATGGGAGGAGGTGTAATGATCCGTATCCTAGTGATTTCTGTTGTATAGGGCCTAGAACAGTGTGTTTTAATCTCCACAGAAATGCAAACATACCATCTTCTGACCTTATTTTGGTCATAAAATGCATTCCTAGATATTTCCTTGCTTCAACACATAAAGAAGCAACTTTGGTCTGCAATGTTGTGATACAGTAAGAAATAGATTTTGGGTTTGTCCCTGCTTTTGGGCCCACAGCCCCTAAAAACCCTTGATAGGTGTGATAGGAGCATCATCTGTTACAATATTTGGTCTAAGTCCCAGTTCCTGACATAAGAGCTTCCAGGACCCTTGGAATCTCAGGAGTGATGAGAGTCTTTTTTTTATATGCTAATGAGATGGTTCGTAGCTGGGGACCCCTAGGTAACATCAGAGAGAAAGAAAAACCAAAGCAGGATTAGAGGGTTAGAACTTTCAGTGCCACACACCCCCCACACCAACTTCCATTCGTGGAAGAAGGGCTAGAGATTAAGTTAACCACCTATGGCTAAAGCTTTAATCAATTGCATCCATGTAATAGAAACATCATTTAAAAAAAAAAAAACATGAAACGATGGGACTCAGAGAAATTCTGTGTTGGGGAACATGTTGAGGTGCCAGGAGGGTGGTGGACCCAGAGATGGCTTAGACTGTTCTTGAGTTGCATCCTTTATATAATAGTAAGTAAACTGTTTTTCTGCATTCTGTGAGCCATTCTAGTAAATTAGCAAACAATGAGGAGGAGGTCATTGAATTGCTTCAATCCCATTTGACGTGTGGGAGGCCCCAAGAGACCAGCGACTGGTGTCTGAAGTTGGAAGGCAGTCTTGTGGGACTGAGCCTTTCACCTGGAGAGTCTGATGTCTGTCTTAGCATCTGAGAGTTGGTGAATTGGCTGGTGTGGGGAACAAAACCTCACAAATTTTCTGTCAGAAGTACTTATGAAGAGAAAAAGAGAATGACCATTTCTAAGAATCCTGGCTCCTAAGCTGTGGCAGACCCAGTAGTGGGGTGCTTTGAACTGGTTCTCAAAAGACAACGAAATATGTAGAAGTAAGGTCTCATTTATGTAAAACTCCTATGAAGGGACTGGATTATTTTTCTCAGCTTACATTATCATCCTATGCTCTCCCTGATGGTGAAAAGTCAAGAATCAGCTAAAAGTTACATATGACTCCAGTGAATCAAAGAGGTTAGGCTCCTACCAGTATGGTAAATGCTCAAAGATATTTTAATATTTAATATTTTACAAGGGGAATACAGAAGAATGAGTGGCCATAAGGATATGGCATGGGCGTGTCCATTTTCAATCCCATTCCTGTGTCCTGCTCATTTTAATTAGCATTTGAACCAAAATTAAAACACATTAGGACCTCACTTGGGTTTGCCTTTTCATTTGGAAGTGCAGGAATATCTGCTGAGAAATCTCGGGTGTGACAATGCAATCAAGACTTTAGAAAAGCGTAGCCAAATACAATTTTATATCAGTGCTCAGAGAAAATTGATTGTGATATTATTTATATCACTTTTCTCTGTATTCATTTCTCAATCCATGCATATAAAAATGTAACTTTCTAACTCATGGACTATAGACACTATAGATTATATGAAATTGGTCATACATTTAAGATTCTAGAATCTTAGGGGAAAAAACCCATGTCCTACATAGTGCTCCATCTGAAATAAAAATATCCATATAAAGAGAATTAATGTCCCTTTGGGCTTCCACTAGGCAGGAATCTGTCTGCTCTATACTATATTACATTAGCATGAGCGCTTACTGTGTACCAGCATGGCGGGAATTTCCCCTGGCAGTGACAGCCATGGAGGGACTAAATGCACAGCAGAAACCTACATTTATATGTGTGAACCAACTCCTCCCTTTCCTATGTCCTTATTTTAAAAAGTGTGGCCAAAGGAGCCACAGAAGATGATTGTGGCCTTTGCCTCGGAAGGGTCCCTAGAAGCAGAAAACAGTCTTGCGAGAGATTGCCAATAAAAAGGATCAGTTTTTGTCAATTCATATCCTCATAAATGCATTCAGGTTTTTTAAAAAAGATTTTATTTATTTATTTATTCCAGAGGGAGAGCAAGAGTGAGAAAGAAAGAGAGAGAGAGAGAGTTGGGGGCGGGGGAGCAGAGGGAGAGAGACAAGCAGACTCCATGCTGAGTGTGGAGTCCTATGAGGGGCTTGATCCCAGCACCCTGAGTTCCTGACCTGAGCCAGAACCAAGAGTCAGGTGCTTAATTGACTGAGCCACCAGGCACCTTGCATTTAGTTTTTACAACATGAAGTTTTTGTGGCAAAAAAATCTCCTCATTGTTACATAGAGAAATGGGGCATAGCAGAGCCAGTTGTAATCATTAAATCTAAAAGGTTCTAGAGATTGAGAAATAAACTATTCTAAAATAGGCCTCAAGATATGCAAGAGTCTGATCTGATCCCTGACCTAAGGGTTCCCTAGAATGAAATGTTTCTTCTTTCTTTATAACAACTTTATGGAAATACAATTAACATACCATACAATTCACTCATTTAAAGCATACAATTCAAAGAGGTGTGCAACCATCACTACCATCAATCCTAGAATATTTTCATTTCCTTCGAATAAACCCTGCACTATTAAGTCATCACCCCCAAATCTCCCCTCAGCCCCTCTGGCGCTGGGCAACCACTAATCTATTTTCTGCCTATATAGATTTGCTCACTGTGTACATTTAATATAAATGGAATCATACAATGTGTGGTCCTTTGTGACAGGCTTCTTTCATGAGTGGGAAGGGCAGAGACAGAGGGAGAGAGAATTTCAAGCAAGCTCCCCACTGAGCACAGAGTCCCATGTGGGGCTCAATCTCAGGACCCTGAGATCATGACTTGAGCAGAAATCAAGAGTCAGATGCTTAGCTGACTGAGCTGCCCAGATGCCCCTAATTATGTTTTCTTGACCTTCTGTTTAGGAGCCAATTATCTGTATATTACTAAAATCTCCACCCCCTATGTACATCTACTAGATTGGATACATTCTTTATTTTCATTTGTCTGTACTTGGTATATATATGCACTTTACAATATTGCTTGGCTAAAAAGGATGGGTCTTGCCACAGTTGTAAAGAAGCCACAAATGACTATTTCTCTCAGTTCTCAACTAGGCCTGAGTTGGATATAGTCTGCCACAAATACACCAGTGCTTCCTTGAGTTGAATTATGTATTTTGACTAAACAGAATATCTCCAACACTAAACTAATTCAACAGTCAGGGGTCTCAAACTCTTTCATCATAGGATTCAATCAAGTGCCACAAAAATACAATTTAAGCTAATTTTCATGATTTTATTCTTGTCTATGCTGATATTTTCTAACTTCCGAGTTTCTTGGCCTGAATATCAGAACATCGAAAAAGTTTCCATGCTTTTGAAATTTCAGCATCTCTCTCCATGTAGATGGGTGGATAAGCCAGACCTTTTTTGTATTTCAGTTTGTACATTTCCTTTGGAGAACTATAAGACATTTTAGCTCTTTCTGGCACATGATTTTCATATGCATTCTGTACTTTTCTTTCTTTCCAAATTTTTCAAGAGAATCAGAGTCTACACTTTTAGGAACCTAAATGTCTAGTGGAAGGAAGAAAAGTGAAACAAAATAGGTACTCTATATATCTTGAATGAAAAAGAACAAGTTTAAAAAGCAATAATAGGTACAATTTATTACTACCTATGCGCCAAGAATTGGTTTAAACACCTTAGGTGTATTTCTTTTTTTTCCCCCCTAGAATATTTACTTTTGATTTTTACTGGGGAATCCATTTTAATATGCTGCTCTTTTTAAAGTGAACTGTCTATCTCCCATTCAAGTATAAAATAAATTTATCAATTAAAAATTAAACACAGAGAGGCAGAAAGTAGGAAGAAAAATACTGGTTGTATGCATTTCATCCCCATTTTAAAGATGAGCAAGTTGAAAGGTACAGGAGTTAAGAGACTTGTCTAATTAAAAGCTTGAGTTTATAAAATAGGATATGTGAGATTTGAATCCATGTCTTGTCTAAATCTGAAAACTGACTGTATTGATGCATCAATGTATAAGGAAGTTATTCTGCCATGGGACAAGAAGCCCATCATAAAAGTGTGAAGGGGAGAGACTAACTTTGCTTGGGGGCATTGTGGAACAAGAGAGAACTGAGGAGGCCTTGGAGCTGGTCATTGGGCAAAAAGCAAAACCTGGATCTGTGGTTGCCTAGGGCCACTGTGGATGAAAGACGGTGCAGGATGGGAAGTTGCTATTCCAGGCAACAGGCAGCATTGTCTGTGTGGGGAACAGGCCAGGGGGCAGAGGAGCCACAGCACATCTGACAGCTGCAAGTGGTCAGCATGTGTGTGCACTTGCGAAGCAAAGAGAGGAGAGGCTGGAAAAGCAGGTTGGGCTAAATAAGTTTCCATAGAGCTGTTACGTTAGTGTGGATGGAGACTGGATGAGAGGCATATAGACTCTGGGACTAGCTAGGGGGGGAAGGGAGGGGCAGGGGCAGCAATAGAGGAGGAGATGGATCTGAGATGTGGTGACTGGTGAAGGCAGCAGAATGTCAGCCCGGGGGAATTTAGAGTCTACACAATGTCTCTCAATGAAGCATCTCTGTTAGACCTCTGCCCCTCCAATCCCCTTGTCTCAGGACGACTTTTCCAATGCATTGATTCTAATCTTGCTTCTGCCACTTATTGTATAATCTTAGGTAATGCATTAGTTTCCTAGGGCTGCTGTAACCAGCTGCTATGGACAGGGTCACTGAAACATAAAAATGTGTTGTCTCCAGTTCTGGTGGCCAGAAGTCCAAAATCAAGTTGTTGGCAGGGTTGGTTCCTTCTGAGGGCTATGAGAGGGTATCTGTTTCAGGCATTTCTCCTTGGCTTATAGATGGCCGTCATCTCCCTGTGTCTTTATATTGTCTTCTTTCTATGCATACCTGTGTCCACATTTCTCCTGCTTATAAGAATACCACTCATTGGATTAGGGCCCCTCCTAGTGACCTAATTTTAACTTAATTACCGCTGTAACAATTCTGTCTCCAAATATGGTCACATTTTGAGATATTACGGGTTAGGACTTCAACATAAGAAACTAAGGAAGAGAGAACACAGTTCATCGCATGACAAGCTGGTTACCCCCAACCACAAGCTTTTTGAGTGCTGGGACGAATGGTTTATGCTTGCAACCTGCTCTTGAGAATTTCTCTTGGCGAGTGAGAGCTGTCTGGCCAAGAGATGCCTATGAAGTTAACCTTCTACCTCTGGGGATGGAGAATGACTGACTTTGGAGGTGAGGCCTACAAAAGCCTTGGGGTCCACTTGTCACAAGGTGGGATGACAATGTGGTGTGATTTATGCCCCTTGGCCTTCCATACATACCACCCCCAGGGATTAATCCAAAGCTGAATTGTGCTTAAGCCCACATGCTTCCTCCACTCTTCCCTGATCCCTGTTTTGTTTCCATCCCGACCACACAGGTTCCACTTGAAGTGTATGTTTGCAAAAAAAATCCCATCTACCTGAATCTTTATGTCAAGTGCATTTTCCAAGAAACCCAATCTCAGATTTTACCCAATCTTTTTTATCTATCTACTTTCCTGACATGGCACATAGCAAGTGGTCAGTAAATGTTGCCTATCGTTTCTATTATTGTTATGGTGTCTACTTTGGTATTTAATTAAGCACATCATTAGATATTGTGGGATATTGCAATTTATCATAGTGAAGAGTAATATTGATTCTTTATCATATTCTGGTAGCCCAGAGATTCTGCCTTGGGGAAATTTGAGTCAACAATAAAGACCTTGAACTTTGAGAGGATCCTAAGGTTCCTAGCTAAAAGGATTCACCCTACAGAAGGATATTTACATATGTAGTGAAAACTGGGTACTAGGGCCTCAGAGAGCTAAGCAAAGTCTATAGCAACAACTCTTAGCCAGAGAAAATGATAGATTCTTTTAAAACGTGCAACCATTTGGGGCACCTGGGTGGCTCAGTTGGTTAAGTGTCCAACTCTTGATTTTGGCTCAGGTCATGATCTCAGGGTGCTGAGATTAAGCTCCACAGCATGAAGCCTGCTTAAGGTCCTCTCTTCCTCTGCCCCTCCATGTGTACTCTCACTCTTTCAAATAAAATCTTTAAAAATATGCATTATTAATGCATATTTTGATAATTAAGCATTGTCAAATGTGACCTTAGGGAAACACAAGGTTTACAAACAAAGAAGTTCATCAATACATTAAACAACTTAGTCACAACTGAGTAGTATTTCCCCCAAAGGTCCAGGATAATGTAGTATTGAGACATCTACAATGTGATACTGAGCAGCTTTTGCCCAAGACCAAATAGAGAAAACAAAAAAAAGGTTTATAGATTTTTTTACCATTAAAAAATACAATTATTGACTCCACTGGAAAAAATACATTCTTGCAAGTTTATCTTGTCTTATGAAATAAAAGAATGCTAAATGCAAACATTGGCATGGCATTTAGTTTGTGTCTAGGTAAAACCAACAAGGAGAAGTGACAGAAAGGTAGTTTAAGTTGGTATCCAGATTTAAATTTTGAAGTTAGGCATGATGCAGTAACTTAGCACTTAGCATTAGTAGTTCCAACAAGGAACTATTAATATAACAGATGTATGAAGTCATTTAATAACATTCCATATCTACCCAACACCTACTACAATGCCTGGCACATTGTGTATTCTCCATAAATATTTTTTGAATTAGTGCTCAGTTGACTCACAGGGAAAAGGAAAAAAAGACTTTTAGAAAGACATTAGTTATATAAGGCTATTTCCACAGGTTTGAAGCTAAGAGCCAACATCATATTAATTTTCAAAATATTCCAGCTCTCACTATTTAGGATAGTAAATAATATGTTTCCTGCCTTCCTCTCCATAGTTCTGAACTGGGACAGAGAGAGAGGGAGAAAGGGAGAGGGGGAGAGAGAGAGGAGGAGGGGGGAGAGAGCGGGCAGAGACAGAGACCAGTAATCAGCTTGATTACTGATTAAAGCTCTATTAGAGGATGTGGCTTAAGTGTGCAGCTAACTGCTCTTACTCTCACTTTCTGAAGGGGACACACTCTTCTCAAACATCAGGCTTGACGTGTGTGCAGTATAGAGCTTTACCACAATGGCTAAGGGTGAAGACCCAAATTCATCCTCCCTGGAGGCAGGTATATCCTAAGGGAGAGACTGGAAGGGTATGGGAGTGAGCCTTGTATGACGAGTTAGTTCTCTTAAGTTGATTAGCTAAGTTTTTTCTCCTTACCTGAGCACCAGCAGGTGAAAGAGAAGGAAGAGTGAGGGGGTGGAAAGAGGTTGAGAGCGTCACTTGAATGGAAGCATGGGGAATAGACAGTGATCCTTCTAATGCCATCATCATTGTTCATTCATCAGCAAGGGTAGTTGGCTCTAACTCCAATATATATGTTAGATCTGATGACAGATTTCTATCTCCACAGTTATCATTCTAATACAAGCCACAAATCCCCTGCCTGGGAAAATGAAATTGTTTCCAGACTGGCAGAGTTATATGTAGGTTGTGCATTGTGTTACTCCATCCGTTCTATGGTACCCCCTGGTGTTGCACAGTACACAACCAGGACAACTCTATGTGATAAATTCCGCATCACTGGTGCCTATTATGTATTACTATAGGCTAATATTAGGTGCAGCTGATACAGTGATGAGCAAAAAAATATTATCATGGAGCTTACATTCCAGTGGAGGAGGAGAAAAACATGTATATAAACCAACACATGGATTTCAGACAGTGACAATTACTGTGTTAATTTTAGATAGTGGCAAGAACCATGGAAATAGCAAATACCACCCACGGAATGGTTGAAGACCCTCTGTAAGCTGTCCTTGGAAATGGGACTGGATCTTGGAGTTAATTCACATTGGTCAATAAGCTAAAAATGCCAGGCAAAAAATCTGGAAGGATAAGGATGATTAATTTCCCAGAGGCCATTGCTCCATTGAGGGATCTGCTGCTCCCTTAAGAGATGGGTGAATCTTTAGAGTCTGGGTCCTGGGAGTTAATAAGTAGATTTTAATTGTTTTATTTGTGGGAAGTGCTAAAATACAGACACTTGCATATTAACGTGTAGAATATTTGGACAAGGGTCTCCCAGACTGAGATGCTCACAGAAACTGAGCAGGTAATGTAAATGCATGGAGCAGGCAAGTGAAGGAAGCAGGGAAGAGATAATGCATGCCCCCATTTAAAGGGCAGTTGGCAATGGCTTAGCTTTCTCTAATCAATACCACATGGGGATGTTCTTCCAGCATTGCCAAATATTCTTATTTTTCCAGAGATGCAACAAATTTGGAATTTTATGTGAAATTTCTGGATCAGTAGATGCTATTTCCTAAAACGTTAGCTATATAGGTCAAACACACTTGCAAGCTGAGGGCAAGCTATTTTGACTTCTCAATTAGACTAAGAACACCAAAGGAACTCTTTCATTATTAAAAATGAAACATTATTTGTTTCCTTGAGATACAGATGCATATAATCTCACATGTTCTGAGAAGGTTGTTGCCTTCGGCTCAGGTCATGGTCTCGGGGTCCTGGGATCGAGTCCCGCATCGGGCTCTCTGCTCAGCAGGGAGCCTGCTTCCCTCTCTCTCTCTCTGCCTGCCTCTCCGACTACTTGTGATTTCTCTCTGTCAAATAAATAAATAAAATCTTTAAAAAAAATAAAGAATGGTCTTTATTTTTATGCATTTTGTTCTCCACAATCCTCCTTGTCCTAAGTCTATAACCCTCTGTGAAATAAGCCCTGCCATGTATGTTTCTATTTAATCTCTAGGCACTAAAAATGAAGCAGATGATCTTCAGAATCTGATTCTGAGAGAAAGAAAAAAAGATAAAGAGGGATTAGAATACTTCCATGGGCTTATACTAAGTCTATTAGGGTTATCTCTTTTGCCCTTCAAAATGACTAATTTAGATACTTTGACCTACTGGATGCAGAGCAGACAATTCAGATCCCATGGGTCTTTACAATCTACATTTGATGTTGAAGGGACTCCATAATTGGAATCCTACAGAGAATGTGTGGAGTGGATATTATATTTTCATACTGAAGATTTAATACAATTCAATATTGCTACCTAAAACCTCTTTCTATACACACACACACACACACGTGCGCGCATGCACACACACATGTATACACTGAGTTGTTAAGATAAAATTTAAAACAAACACACAAAACAGAACTGATAAATATTTGATTGTGAGATATATTTTTTTTCTGAGTGTCAAATATATGGTATTCAAACATTATTATCTATCTGAACCATTATTGTAACACATTTTGATAGAGTGAGAATGGAAAAATACAAGATATTATTCTGAGACTTTTAAATCCCTGAAAATTCAAAGTCAAAATCTGTCATTAATATATTCTGTTTGCCTCAGTACTAAAGGACATATGTTCCGTCTGAATCATGCAGTTTCATGATGTTCCTAGGACTCGAAAAAAATGACATTAGCTTTCTCTATATCGTCCCTTTACAGAGAAACACACAGAAGTTCTTCAATTATGATCATTGTGATATTTATTGGTGTCATCTACGTTACTTTATTTAGATAAGCTGATAAGCTTTCTTGACTCTTACAGTGGAGGAAAAAAAGAAATCAATGTTTCTGTTAGGTCAGTTCCATATTGAATTGTTTTGTCCAAAGGCTGTTGCTGAGTTTACAAATCAGAGTCTATACAATATGATGCAAAAACATATTTATAAATATTGAAACAGAATAAAGAATGAGCTTCTATGAATAAATACATGTAATATTTCAGGACGATCTTCAAAATTTAAAAGAATCAATCCTGTATCACCATGTCATTTTACCTGAAATTTCTAAAGGAATTTGGAGTTCATTACTTTAAGAAATCATACAAAAGATGGGTGCCTGAGTGGCTCAGTTGGTTAAGTATCTTCCTTCAGCTCAGGTCATCATCTCAGGGTCCTGGGATTGAGCCCTGTGTTGGGCTCCCTGCCCAGTTCGGAGTCTGCTTCTCCCTTGCCCTTTGCCCCTCCCCCTGCTCATACTCTCTCTCTCTAATCAATAAATAAAATCTTTTAAAAAAAAGTCAGAACAATATGTTCATTAAAATTTTTAAAAAAGTAATAAAAAAAAGTCAGGACAGGAAGAGATGTTCTAAACAGTTCAAATTATGCTTGTGTCAGACGGTAAATAGCATGTCTTTCCTGGTGTTGTTCTCTAGCAGGATATGATTATATAATTTATAACTATATTTGTTTAAAATATGTGATTCTTATGAAACTTACACAATGCATAATTATAGATATCTTTTATTTTAGGATTAACAACATCCAAAGGTACCATACTATTGATGGATCCACAAAGGCTGGAAAGGTATGAGGTTTGTAAATTATAGTAGGAACAACAACATAAGAAATTCTTTACACACATTATCTCAAATTATCATAATTATCTCACAAATTGGGCCATATTATGTTATTTTACAGATGAAAAAAATGAGGCTTACAGAGCTATTTTGAGTGGAACATAGAACTATTTAACTTCCCTTCACTAAGGATGATTCATCCCAGGCATATGGACTCTCAAAAAGTCAAAATATAGACATCAGGGTTCTCACAATCTCCCCTAAATTTATGTGTACAATTTTGTCTATAAATGGACACAAAAAAGAAAATCCATAACTTTTATGATTTCTCCAAGAGACTGGTGACCCAAAAAAGATCCCCCATGCAAACTTTTAAATTGTAGCTATAAATTCCATAAGGGCAAGAGCCATGGTATTTCTTTGACTTTTTCTATTCTATGTTGGCACGCAAACCATCTGATGACATATTCATAACTTAACAGTTATGAAGATATTTGTAATTAGATTTGCCAAACTAGGAAGCATTTTTTATGACCAGAAATAAGTGGAAAAGGGCACAAGCCAAATCTTTAAGATATAGTTTCATTTTGTGGATACAGGGTTCATCCCATTTAGTTGGTAAGATGGCTGAAATAGCCTGACTTAAAGAGAATGTGGTTCAGTTGTCTTGGTAGAAACTGAGTTCATTAGTGGTGACAGGATATCACCACTTAGGATATTGCAATCAAATATTGCAATCAAATTCAACACAACCCAAATGGAAGGTATCATCTGAACTCACTTCTAAGCCAACTAGCCTTCAAGACTTCCCTATTTATGAGAAGGGAATCAACATTCTCCCAGTTTTTCTCTACTCTGAAGGACCCTGCAGATAGAAAATGAAGCACATGCAAAGGCCTCAAAGGCTGAAATATCACATCTTCTTTCTCAATTCATCCACAGACAGACACATAGGTTGTTTTCATGTCTTGGTTATTGTGAATAATGCTTCAGTGAACATGGGAATGCACATATCTGTTTGAGATCCTGATTTCATTTTCTTTGGATATATAGACCCAGAAGTTGGTATCTCTAGTTCTCAGTGTATTCTCATAGCAGTTCTTGTCACAACGCAACTAGGGGGCCAGATGCCTACTTCTTGGGTGTGGGGCAATGTGCATTCAATGTTATGAAAACATGATTTTTAAGGTAGAACTCCCAAGATACCTTCACATGTAATGTTCCCTGCGGTATTTTATTCATATATTTTTGATTCCTTATGACATGCTTTACCCTTCTCCTGTGGCATTCTCACCCCAACCCCCAGCTTTTCCAATATTTTATTTACTTCTCAAGTCATATAGTTTCCTAACTGGCAAAATGCAATGCTGCCTTTTAATGCTTACCCTGTGTGCTTATGGCATCTGAAGCTATCAGAGATTTCACCTTTTTTGAACTGTCTCCTCCATTGTTCTGTTATTTTTCTTTATCTGTCATTTATATTCTCTCTATTGTCAGGAAAGATATGTGTCAATTTGAAACACAACTTATCTAGAGACTCTTCTCTCCCTTTGCTCGGTTCCATCACTCTCATGCTTCCAAATGTCACCACCTAGAGTACATTTCAAGTCTTACTGTCTCATAAGTTCTGTCTACTTCCAAATATTTTTTAAAAGATTTTATTTATTTATTTGACAGAGAGAGAGAAAGAAAGAGAGAGAGAGAGAGAGAGAGAAAGAGAGAAGAGAGAAAACAAGCAGGTTAAACAGGGGAGGAAGAAGCAGGCTCCCTGCTGAGCAGAGAGCGCGATGCGGGGCTCAATCCCAGGACCCCAGGATCATGACCTGAGATGAAGGCAGAGGCTTTAACCCACTGAGCCACCCAGGGACCCCAGAGAGAGAATCTTAAGCAGATTCCACATCCAGCATGGAGCCCCACACAGGGCTTGATCTCACAACCCTGAGATAATGACCTGAGCCAAAATCAAGAGGTGGGTACTTAACTGACTGTGCCACCCAGGCACCCTGCCATATAGTTCTTATAAGAGCCAATTCTGGGTTCCCTTAGGCTAGAAATATTTATCTTGTTCCTGACATAGTAACTCAATATTTGTTACTTACTTAAATTTCTCTAAATCCTTAGATCTCTTATCTCTTTCCAACCAGATCATTAGCTCCCTAAGGGATGCCTCATACATCTATGCATTCTCAACAGCACACAGTATAGTAGATGTTTTGTAAATATTTGTTGATTTGATTTAGAGCTATTTATACAATTACTTCCCTACTCAATGATACCTATATGAAACTGTGCACACATTAAGGGAACAAAAGAAATGAAAAAAGTTATTCTATTGCTAAATAAAAAGTCACATTGCTTCCTAACCTTTGTATTAAGACAGACCTTACAAGTATGCTGTTTTAATATCCACAGCAGCATATGCTCCAACCAGCAACTGGAATTTATCAAGAAGACAGGAACTGCCACAAATCGCCATTCCATAAGTAGAAAATGCCATCACTGCCATTGTAATAACACCAGGGAAGGTCAAATTACAGAGTTAAAGTGGGCCTCCCTTTCCAAGTTAAGGCTCTATATGAACAATCATGGGCCAGAAGAACATCAAGGGCCATGAGGACTCCTATAATCTGAGTAATTATTTGCTTATGGTGAGATATTTCCTGGAGGAAATAATACTAGTAATGACGGCCATTTATTGCATTCGTACCGTGTGCCAGGCACTGTACTAAATGCTTACATGAATTATGTAATTTAATCCTCACTACCGTGCTATAAGGTAGAGACCATTATTTTCCTGTTTTACAAATGAGGAAATTGAGACAAAGTAACTTGCACAATGTTACATAGCTAAGAAATGAGTAGACTGGGATTCCAATGGAGATAGATTGGCACCAAAGTTTATATGATTTTCTAACCTGAATTAGTCCTTCTGTGGCTACTTCCTTTACATTAATAGCATGACTCACGTAATAATCTAGATAGAGATTTATCTTAATCACAGACTTGCATACACGACCATACTGCTTCAGGAAAGGGGACTGGACAATATATTTTATTTCAAATTACCGGCAACATTTAGAGAAAGGGTTTGGGAATTTCGATAAATTCAACTTGGTCTCAAGTTCCAAAAAAGGCTTTTGTGTGTTGGTGCAAGCAAAAAAATCCACTAGTTGTAACAATCCTCTGATGGATTTAGAAAATCTCAGGAACATGGTCTGAATCCATTCTATGTGTCTCAGTATGGATGGCTGATGATACCTGTGCTATTCCAGTGGCTTTTCAGTGAGTACCTCTTTTTGTTCATCTGGTTACCAGTCCAACCTCTTTTCTCATGCTAAAGATGATTCACATGCCAATCATGAAATATCAGATTCCATCCCTTAGAAAGCTAATGGGGATATTTTTAAACACTTGCCAACTAGCAATTCTATCTTGTAGATAACATAAAGTCTATATACCAACGCACTCCCATGTCCTTTGGACTTAAACAGAATTTGAGAAAATGATTTCATACACTGCGGTAAATATATATAAAGATGTTCATTCAATGCTGTGGAGACTGGGTAAAATATAATTAATAGAATGAATGCATGATATAAAAATAACTCTGGGGACTGATATCAGATAACATTATGTCATAGTTTGATTCATAAACTCCACGGATACTGGGGCCATGTCTGATTCATCTTTGTATTTCACATGGGACTTGATACTAAATAGTTTTTGAGTTAATATGGTTGCCTGTAGGAGCTTTTCTATATCCTTTATGTGGACATACAGCTTATAATCAGGCAAGAGGCATATCTTGGATGAATGTGGGCTATTCAAAATTTTCACTTCCTAAAACAGTTTCCTCCATGTATGTCTCTCCAATCTTCATCTGCATTTGATTAAATACTTCCTCAAAAGGTCACCCATTGAATTGCTAGGCAGTATTAATGTCTAAAACATTTTTCCTGGTACTGAAATAAATTTTGGCTTATCAGGAGTCTATTCATACAAGTAATTTAAAAAATAATGAAATTATCATCATGCTTAATTTTCCCTGTGTTTCACAGCTGTGTTTGATCCTGCATCCCAGGAATCATAGGTGTCCTCTTGCTATAAAAAATTTACATTCCATGTTGACCCAATTCATGGGATTATGTTCCTCCCTCACTGTCCCTATCTAGCACTTCCTTCCTCTACTAAAGCCACGACCTATCATAAAATTCATCCCATCTTTTTGGACCCAAACCCTATAAATAACAATAATAATACCTTCCTCTACTAAAGCCACGACCTATCATAAAATTCATCCCATCTTTTTGGACCCAAACCCTATAAATAACAATAATAATAATAATAAAAATATTTTTTCAGGGGTGCCTGGGTGGCTCACTGGGTTAAAACCTCTGCCCTCGGCTCAGGTCATGATCTCAGGGTCCTGGGATCGAGCCCCACATAGGGCTCTCCGCTCAGCAGGGAGCCTGCTTCCCCCTCTCTTTCCGCCTGCCTCTCTGCCTACTTGTGATCTCTCTCTGTGTCAAATAAATAAATAAAATCTTTAAAAAAACATTTTTTGAGTACTTTCAGGTGGCACGTTCCATATTTTACAAAGACATCTTAAGAAATCTCTTTAAAATCTTTCTTCCTAGAAATCTCATCCTTAATTCATTTTTCCCCCTACAATGTCAATGTACCTTATTTCCATCCGGTGTAGTTTTCATCTCTGACATTATAATTTTTTTTTATATTTCATGTATTTACTTAACTTTTAGAACAGACAGAATACACTTATACCTTTTTTGAAATTGAGGTATAATTAATATAATATTAGTTTTAGGTATACAATGTAATGATTCATTATTTGTATATATTGTGAAATGATCACCACAATAAGTGCAGTTAACATCCATCACCATACAAAGTTACAATTTTTTTCTCATGGTCAGAAATTTCAAGATCCACTCTCCTAGCTATTTTCAAATATGTAAGACAATATTATTAACTATAGCCACTATGTTGTACACTACATCCCCCTGACTTACTTATTTTATAACTGGAAATTTATACCTTTTTCATTTCTATTAATTTCTACCTTTCATCTCTGACATTTTAGTCTTTATATTTCATGTATTTGCTTAGCTTCAACATATAGAACATATAGAATGCAGTTATAACTATTTTAATGTCCCCGTCTGCTATTTCTAACGTCAGGGTCAGTTATATGTTGGTTTTGAATGATTGGTTGTTCTCCTTAGTCATGTTTTCCTGCCTCTTTTCATGTCTAGTAATCTGTAATCAGATGCCAGACATCGTGAACTTTACCTTTTGCACGCTGATTATTTTTGTGCCCCTGAACTATTTGTTTTCTTGGAAATAGTTTGATCTATCAGGGTCTTCCTTTTATATTTTATAAGCAGGATCTGAGCAGCATTTAGTACAGGGCTAATTTTTCCTCACTCCAGAAGCAAGTCCTTTCTGAGCACTTAAGAAATGCCCTGTGAATTAGGACTCTCCCAGGCTGGTGGGTGGAACCGAGTTATTCCTGATCCTGAGCAGTGAGCACTACTACTGTTAATCCTTTCAAGATGCCCTTGGGTAGTGCCTTCACATGCACCTGCTGATGAGTATTCTTCAGAATACTTGGCAGTTCCCTAGCTTTCCTCCTTCCATGTTGCTCTGGACTCTCTAGTACTCTGTCCTCTGGACTGTAGGTGTCTTGCTCTACTTGCAGTCTCAGTTTCAGCTCTTCAACCTAGAGGTTTTAGATTCCCCCTGTGCTATGGCCTGGAAATTTTCTCAAGGTAGTAAGTTGGGGGCAATCACAGGACTCACTCCATTTGTCTCCTGTCCTTCAGAGATCACTGTCATTGTGTGGGGGGTTTTCGCTTAAAAAGTAGCAGCAATGGCCACAGTCGCCAAACTATGGAAAGAACCAAGATGCCCTTCAACGGACGAATGGATAAGGAAGATGTGGTCCATATACACTATGGAGTATGATGCCTCCATCAGAAAGGACGAATACCCAACTTTTGTAGCAACATGGACGGGACTGGAAGAGATTATGCTGAGTGAAATAAGTCAAGCAGAGAGAGTCAATTATCATATGGTTTCACTTATTTGTGGAGCATAACAAATAGCATGGAGGACAAGGGGCGTTAGAGAGGAGTAGGGAATTTGGGTAAATTGGAAGGGGAGGTGAACCATGAGAGACTATGGACTCTGAAAAACAGTCTGAGGGGTTTGAAGTGGCGGGGGGGTGGGAGGTTGGGGTACCAGGTGGTGGGTATTAATGAGGGCACGGCTTGCATGGAGCACTGGGTGTGGTGAAAAAATAATGAATACTGTTTTTCTGAAAATAAATAAATTGGAAAAAAAACTATATTAAAAATTTCTGATAAAATAAAAAAAAGAAGTATGCTGTTGAATTTCCAAATGTTTAGGCATTTAAAACATTTCAATTCCTGTGTGGTTAATATACAATGTTATATTAATTTCAGGTGTACAATACAGTGATTTAGTACTTCCATACATCACCTGATGCTCATCAGGGCAATCCCTAATTCCAATCAACTATTTCATCCATGCCCTCATCCACCTCTTCTCTGGTAGCCATCAGTTTGCTCTCTATAGTTAAGAGTCTGTTTTTGTTTTGTCTTTTTTCTTTGATCATTTGTTTTGTTTCTTAAGTTCCACATATGAGATCATATGGTATTTGTTTCTCTCTGATTGACCTATTTCACTTAACATTATATCCTCTAGATCCACCCATGTTGTTGCAAATTCTTTTTTATGGCTAAGTAGTATTCCACTGTATACATATACCATCTCCTCTTTATCCATTCATCATTCAGTGCACATTTGGGGTCTTTCCATAACTTGGCTCTTGCTCATGATGCCTCTATAAACATTGGGATACATGAATACCTTTTAATTGGTGTTTTTGTATCTTTGGGGTAAATATCCAGTAGCGTGATTCCTAGATCATAACACAGTTCTATTTTTAACTCTTTGAAGAAACTATACTGGTGGTTGCACCAGTTTGCATTCCCACCAACAGGGCAAGAGGGTTTCTTTTTCTTCACATCCTCATCAACACTTGCTGTTTCTTGAGTTTTGATTTTAGCCATCCTGACTGGTGTGAGGTTAAATCTCATTGTGGTTTTGATATGTGCTTCCCTGAAGATGAGTGATGTTGAGTGTCTTTTTATATGTCTGTTGGACATTGGGATGTCTTCTTTGGGAAGTGTCTCTTAATGTCCTCTGCCATTTTTAATTGGATTATTTGGGGTTTTTTTGGTGTTGAGTTGTATAAGGTCCTTATGTATTTTGGATACTAACCCTTTATCAGATAGGTCATTTGTAAATATATTTGTCCATTCTGTAGGTTGCCTTTTAGTTTTGTTGGTTGTTTCCTTCACTGTGCAGAAACTTTTTTCTTGTTGAAGTCTCAATAGCTTATTTTTGCTTTTGTTTCCCTTGCCTCAAGAGACATATCTAGAAAGAAGGTGTTATGGCCAATGTCAGAGAAATTACTACCTGTTCTGCCTTGTATTTTTATGGTTTCAGGTCTCATGTTTAGAACCTTAATCCATTTTGAATTTATTTTTGTATATGGTGTGAGAAAGTGGTTTGGTTTCATTCCTTTGCATGCTGCTGTCCAGTTTTCCCAACACCTTTTATTGAAGAGACTTTTTCCTGTTGCATATTCTTGCCTCCTTTGTTGAAGATTAATTGACCATATAATTGTGGGCCTATTTCTGGGCTTTCTATTCTCTTCCATTGATCTTTGTGTCTGTTTTTGTGTTAGGCATTTCTTAAACATCTTATTATTAATGATTTCTAATTCAATTCCACAGTGGCCAGAGAATATATTTTGGATTATATAAATACTTCTAAATATACTGTAATTTATTTTATAGTCAGGAATGTATATTGCAGTTTGGAGATATACTGTTCAATAGATATCGATTATGTCATATTGGCTGTTCAATTCTTCTATATGATGTTTTTTCTTTTTTGTCTATGTGTTTTAGCAGTTGCTAACAAAGGAGTTTTTAAATATCCAACTGTTTATGAATTAATTTATTTTTCCTTTCATCATATCTTTTTTACATACTGTGCATTGGACTCCCATTATGCTAATCCTCAACTCATTCCCTCTGAGTCTGGCCCCACAGCAGTGTGTTTCTCCCACGAGTAGGCATTAATGAGCCTAAGATTCTGGTTTTTCTTCACTGACACAGCATGTTCCATACTGCCTCCTACTCAAGATACAACTTAAGGAATTTAATAGACCCCAAAATAAAAAAAATTTCCCTTTAGTATAAATAGTTTCATGTTACTATAAAAATGTCACAACTGAGAACCTCTTATTAAGGTGTACGCAGTAGGTGGGGATGTGTTAAACCTATTTGGTTGTAGTTCTGACCAACATGTTGTGTTATTGACAGTTGTTTGCCTGGGCTGATGGTTTCAGGTTGTGGCCAAAGAACTGACTGAACTAAATAGCCCCATCTGCATTATACTCATATCTGTCAACTCACAGACCTAGGATGTGTTAGAATTCCATTTTTAATTATATGTAAATCTTTTGGGGTAACATATATTACTAGGAACCTCTGCTCCCAGAAGATAACTTTGTGTGTAGAGGTAAAAGGCTGGCACTGTGACCATAAATAGATTAAAAAAAAAACCCCGAAACCAAAACAGAACCTCCAATTAGCATATGCAACCTTCCATAGTGCAGGTCCAAATGAGAAAATATCCCAAACAGGTAACTTTTCTACAGAGAGTGTCTTAGTAGGGGGAGGCCTTAGCAAATGTCCATGTATATTGGATAGCATTTATAGATCACATTAGAATGCTCATCTTAATAGTTGCCTTTTCATTTCCTTCCATAAAATTGAAGGGCAAGCATTTTTTTTTTTTGTCACATGGAAGAATAATGGCTTTTAACAATGGCTTTTTGATTTGCACTAAGCCTAATCTTTTTCTGAGGAGTGCAATTATCAAGGACATTGTCACTGTTATATTGTCCTTGAGTACTAAGTGGTGAATTTGAAGACGCTAGAAAGCTTTCTTTGCATGAAATCAAGTCTCTTGAAACGATAACAGGCAACTGTTAGTGAAATGGAGACTAAGGTCTTCTGCAAATGTTATATTCTTCCTTCATTACTACTTTATAATGGAATGCAAGAACTCTGTTTTATAGTCTAGCTGAGAACAGCATGTATTGACCTCTTTTCAGTACTTCAGTCTAGTGTTCTCAGTTTACTGTTGAGGTATAGTATAGCTATTGACAAGCAAAAGGAATTGCCAGAGATAGAGCATATATTATTAAAGCCGTTCATTTTCTCATCAACAGTTTATGTCTTGCTTTGGGTAATTAGTGAGGTCTTGGAAGGAATTAGTATGGTATTTGGGAATGTGTGTGCCAAGAGAGTATACATATACTGAATTAGAAAAGAAATGTACTCATTTATGAGGGGACTGAGCAATGTGAATGGTATGCACATAGAAACTGAACTCTGAGATCATATGGTTTTCCCATTATATGCATACAATTGTCCCATTTATTGCTTTTTGTCTATAAGACTGACCCAGGGTCATTATGTTTCTAATGTTATACCACTGCATATATCCAAAACTACTTCATTCACCGACCATTACCCTGCATAAACTGAAGAAAAAGACTTTATTCCCACTCAGCAGCCTGGGGATATGTCAACCAGAGGATATAATTGACCAAATGGACTAAATCCATTTACATAGCCAAAATGTGTGATGGAACAGGTAGAACTCCAGGGACTAACCCAGATATGCTATTTCTAGATGATCTCAAGCATCTAGATATTCATATGAAACTTAGGCAGCCCAGTATTCTATCACTGGTATGTGTTGTTCAAGGCTATGTTTCAACCTAATTCCATCTTCAAGCATATGTATTCACTTCAGGTGGCTGATAATAACACACTGTCACATTTTATATGGATGTGTTGCACTCTACAGTTATGGTCTATTTCATCCCTCAGTATATTGAGGTTTCTGTCTTTTGGAAATGATTATTTCCATCGTATTTTGTGTAATCATGGTTCCAGGAGGGAATAACCTTCCCCTTAGGTGGCTCAAGTGAAACCACTTTTTTTTTTTAAAGATTTATTTATATGAGAGAGAGAAAGAAAGGGAGAGAGAGAGAGAGAAAGAGAGAGAGAGAGAGAGAGAAATAATCCCAAGCAAACCCAAGCAAACTCTATGCTGGGTGCAGACCCCTACGTAGGGCTTGATCCTATGACCAGGAGATCATTACCTGAGCTGAAACCAAGAGTCAAATGCCTAGCCAACTGTGCTACCCAGGCACTGCAAGTGAAACCACTTTAATGAATAAACTTCCTAGAGATGTGAGGCCAGGTTAAGAGGACTGACAATGGATGTTGAGGGCCCAGAGACTGGCAACAGAAAGAAGCCATTACCATCACTAGGGCTAGAAGAGTGAAGAGTGGTAAGGTGCTTCTATTTTTTTTTAATGTTCAGTTAGCCACTATATAGTACACCATTAATTTTGAATATAGTGTTCCATGATTCATTAGTTACATAGAACACTCAGTACTCATCACAATACATGCCCTCCTTAATACCCATCACCCAGGGGCGCCTGGGTGGCTCAGTGGGTTAAGCCTCTTCCTTCGGCTCAGGTCATGATCCCACAGTGCTGGGATCGATCCCTGCATTGGGCTCTCTGCTCAGCAGGGAACCTCCTTTCCCCTCTCTCGCTGCCTGCCTCTCTGCCTACTTGTGATCTTTGTCTGTCAAATAAATAAAATCTTTAAAAAATATACCCATCACCCCATTACCCCCTCTACCCACCCCCGTCCCCTCTGAAACCCTCAGTTTGTTTCTCAGTGTCCACAGTCTCGCATGGTTGGTCTTCCTCTCTGATTTCTCCCCCTTTAGATTTCCCTCCCTTCCCCTAAGGTCTTCTTTGCTATTCCTTATGTTCCACATATGGGTGAAGCCATATGATAATTGTCTTTCTCTGCTTGACTTAGTTCACTTAGCGTAATCCCCTCCAGTTCCATTCATGTTCATGCAAATGGTGGGTATTCATCCTTTCTGATGGCAGAGTAATATTCCATTGCATATATGTGCCACATATTCTTTTTTTTTTAAAGATTATTTATTTATTTATTTGACAGAGAGAGATCACAAGTAGGCAGAGAGGCAGGCAGAGAGAGAGAGGAGGAAGCAGGCTCCCTGCTGAGCAGAGAGCCCGATGCGGGACTCGATACCAGGACCCTGAGATCATGATCATGACCGAAGGCAGCGGCTTAGCCCACTGAGCCACCCAGGCGCCCTGGGCTACATATTCTTTATCCATTCATCTGTTGAAGGGCATTTTGGCTCCTTCCATAGTTTGACTACTGTGGACATTGCTGCTATGAACATTGGGGTGCATGTGTCCCTTCTTTGCACTACATCTCTATCTTTAGGGTAAATACCTAGTAGTGCAATTTCTGGGACATAGGGTAGCTCTATTTTTAACTTTTTGAAGAACCTCCATACTGTTTTCTGGAGTGGCTATGCCAGCTTGCATTCCCACCAACAGTGTAAGAGGGTTTCCCTTTCTCCACATCATTACCAACATTTGTTGTTTCCTGTTTTCTTAATTTTTGCCATTCTAACTGGTGTAAGGTGGTATGTTGTTGTGGTTTTGATTTGTATTTCCCTGATGGCTAGTGATGTTGAGTGTCTGTTAGCCACTTGTATGTCTTCTTTGGAGAAGTGTGTTCCTGTCTTCTACCCATTTTCTGACTGGGTTATTTGTTTTTTGAGTGTTGAGTTTGAGAACTTATTTATAGATCTTGGATACTAGCCCTTTATCTGTCATTTGCAAATATCTTCTCCTATTCCATGGGTTACCTCTTTGTTTTGTTGACTATTTCCTTTGCTGTGCAGAAGCTTTTGATCTTGATGAAGTCCTAATTGTTCGTTTTTACTTTTGTTTCCTTTGCCTTTGGAGACGAGTCTTGAAAGAATACGCTGTGGCCAGTGTCAAAGAGGATACTGCCTATGTTCTCCTCTAGGATTTTGATAGATTCCTGTCTCACATTGAGCTCTCTTATCCATTTTTAGTTTATCTTTGAGTATTTAGTTTATCTTATGAGAATGGTCCAGTTTCATTCTTCTGTATGTAGCTGTTCAGTTTTCCCAGCACCACTTATTAAAGAGACTGTCTTTTTTCCATTGGATATTTTTTCCTGATTTGTCAAAGATTAGTTGACCGTAGAGTTGAGGGTCCATTTCTGGAGTCTCTATTTTGTTCCATTGGTCTATGTATCTGTGTTTATGCCAGTACCATGCTGTCTTGGTGATCACAGCTTTGTAATATAGCTTGAAATCAGGCAACATGATGGCCCCAGCTTTGGTTTTCTTCTACAACATTCCCTTGGTGATTCAGGGTCCTTTCTTGTTCCATACAAATTTTAGGATTGTTTGTTCCAGCTTGCAACAAACAAGGACCCAGAGCCAGATGGCTTCCCAGAGGAATTCTACCAAACACTTGAAGAAGAAATCATACCTATTCTACTATAGCTGTTCAAAAAAATAGAAATGAATGGAAAATTTCTAAACTTGTCCTATGAGACTAGCATTACCCTAATTCCCAAACAGAAAAAGACACCATCAAAAAGGAGAATTGAAATGGAATATTACTCAGTCATCAGAAAAGATGAATACCCACCATTTGCATCAACATGGATGGAACTGGAGGGGATTATGCTAAATGATATAAGTCAAGCAGAGAAAGACAATTATCCTATGGTTTCACTTATTTGTGGAACCTAAGGAATAGCATGGAGACATTAGGAGAAGGAAGGGAAAAACAAAGTGGGGGGAGGGGATCAGAGGGGGAGATGAACCAGGAGATACTATGGACCCTTGCAAACAAACTGAGGGTTTTAGAGGGGAGGGGTGTCGGGACATGGGTGACCCTGGTGGTGGTTATTAAGGAGGGCACATATTGCATGGACCACTGAGTGTTATATGTAAACAATGAATCATGGAACTCTATATCCAAAACTAATGATCTACTGTATGGTGACTCACATAATAAAACATTATTTTAAAAAAGGAGAATTACAGACCAATATCCCCAATGAACATGGATGTCAAAATACTCAACAAGATTCTAACCAATAGAACCCATTAAAAGGATTATTCATCACTAGGAAGTGATATTTATTCTGGGGAAGCAAGGATAGTTCAACGTTTGCAAATCAATCAACGTGATAGAACATACCAATAAAAGAAAAGACAAAAGCCATATGACTCTCTCAATTGATGCAGAAAAAACATTTGACAAAATGCAACATCCATTCTTGATTGAAACTCTTCAGAGTATCGGGATCCTCAATATCATAAAAACCATCCATGAAAAACTCACAGCAAATATCATTCTCAATTTTCTCTTAAGGTCAGGAACACCACAGGGATGCCCACTCTCACCACTATTGTTCAATATAGTACTAGAAGTCCTAGCCTCAGCAACCAGACAACAAAAAGAAATAAAAGGCATCCGAATTGGCAAAGAAGTCAAATTCTCTCTCTTTGTAGATGACAAGATACTTTATGTGGAAAACCCAAAAGAGTCCACCCCCAAATTACTAGAACTCATACAGCAATTCAGCAATGTGGGAGGATACAAAAAATCAGTTGCTTTTCTACACACTAACAATATAACTGTAGAAAGAAAAATCAAGGAATAGATTCCATTTACAATAGCAACAAAAACCACAAGATACCTAGGAATAACCAAAGAGGTAAAGGATCTGTACTCCAGAAACTACAGCATACATATGAAAAAAAATTGAAGAAGACACAAAAAGATGGAAAAACATTCCATGCTTCTGGACTGGAAGAATAAAGATTGTTAAAATGTCTATCCTTTCTGATGGAGGCATAATACTCCATAGTGTATATGGACCACATCTTCCTTATCCATTCATCCGTTGAAGGGCATCTTGGTTCTTTCCATAGTTTGGCGACTGTGGCCATTGCTGCTATAAACATTGGGGTACAGATGGCCCTTCTTTTCACGACATCTGTATCTTTGGGGTAAATACCCAGGAGTGCAATTGCAGGGTCGTAGGGAAGCTCTATTTTTAATTTCTTGAGGAATCTCCACACTGTTCTCCAAAGAGGCTGCACCAACTTGCATTCCCACCAACAGTGTAAGAGGGTTCCCCTTTCTCCACATCCTCTCCAACACATGTTGTTTCCTGTTTTGTTAATTTTGGCCATTCTAACTGGTGTAAGGTGATATCTCAATGTGGTTTTAATTTGAATCTCCCTGAGGGCTAATGATGATGAGCATCTTTTCATGTGTCTGATAGCCATTTGTATTTCTTGATTGGAGAAGTGTCTGTTCATATCTTCTGCCCATTTTTTGATGTGTTTGCCTGTTTCGTGTGGGTTGAGTTTGAGGAGTTCATTATAGATCCTGAATATCCAACTTTTGTAGCAACATGGACGGGACTGGAAGAGATTATGCTGAGTGAAATCAGTCAAGCAGAGAGAGTCAATTATCATATGGTTTCACTCATTTGTGGAGCATAACCAATAGCATGGAGGACAAGTAGGGAATTTGGGTAAATTGGAAGGGGAGGTGAACCATGAGAGACTATGGACTCTGAAAAACAGTCTGAGGGGTTTGAAGTGGCGGGGGGGTGGGAGGTTGGGGTACCAGGAGGTGGGTATTATAGAGGGCACAGCTTGCATGGAGCACTGGGTGTGGTGAAAAAATAATGAATACTGTTTTTCTGAAAATAAATAAATTGGGAAAAAATGTCTATCCTTCGCAGAGCAATCTTTACTTTAAATGCCATCCTTATTAAAATACCATTGGCTTTTTTAAGGTAAGGGTGCTTCTAGACAAAGTAACTTACACAATGTCACACAGCAAAGAAATGACTAAGCTGGGATTTTATTGGAGGTAGATTGACACCCAAGTTTACATGATTTACTAACCTGAACTAGTTCTTTTGCTACTTTCTTATTTTATGTTAATAGCATGATTCAGTTAATAATCTAGTAGAGATTTATTTTAATCGCATACTTGCATATATAATCATACTGCTTCAGGAGATGGACAAAGTATCTTATTTTTTAAAAATTACTGGTATTTCTAAAGGCTTGGGAGCTGAGAAGGGCCCATGAAGGAGAGGTCACCTAGCAGGAGCTGTCATTGTAAAGAAATGCAACTACTGCCAGAGGAGTGCTGTGGAAGAAGATGTTGGGGAGAAATACTACCCTTACCTTTCTCTTCTCCTGCCCTTCAGTGTCCTGTTGGTGCCTCTGGTGGGCTAAAACCCGTCCAGCAGCCAGCCAGCAAGGGAGCAGGGCTCCATGTCCAATACACAGAACAGGCAGAAAAGGGTGTAACGCAGACCTACAGAGGGTGAAGTGGAGGAACGGAGAACAAATCAGCATACATTTTGAGTTTACTGCTTTTGCAATTTTATCCTAACCAGTCTCCCTCCATCCACACGTGTGTCTTCATCCAATCACAACACCATGGAGTCCAGAAAAATCAGTTCATAACAAAACAAATGAAGAAGCAAACACACAACAGCAGAAACAGACCTAAAAATACAGAGAACAGACTGATGGTTTCTAGGGATGGAGGGATGGGAGATGAGCAAAATGGGTGAAGGGTAAGGGAAGATACAGGCTTCCCGTTATAGAAGGAATAAGTCACAGGAAAAAAAGGGGCAGAGTAGGGAATATAGCCAACGGTATTGTAATAGCGTATCATGGTGACTGACAGTAGATGGCTTGCTGTGAACACGCCATTATGTATAGACATGTACAATCACTATGTTGTATCCCTGAAACTCATGTAACATGATGTGTGTCAACTATACTTCAATTAAAAAAAAAAGAAAAACAAATTGGCATCAATAAAGGTGACTGCATGGGGTAAAGAACATTTACCTTCCCTGCCTTCTGCTGCTCCCTCCCCTCTGCACTGAAACTTTCTGTAGATTTGTTGCTTTGGGGACAGAGACTGCAGTCCTTTCTAGGGCCTGTGGTGTCCTACTAGGTCTAGTTCCAGCCTATTCCTTCAGTCTTTCCTGCATTCAGCTCCCCCTAGCATAACTGATTTTCTTTGCTTCCTGCCGAATTCTGAATCTTTGAAATGTTGCTCCTTCCTCCTGGAATATTATTCCTGCTTTTCCCTGTCTCCTAGTCAATGTTTCTTCATCCCTCATATTTCATCTTAAAAGGCACTTCCACATGGAAGCCTTCACATAATTCCTAGATCCAGTTAGCTACCCAATTTTATACATTTTGCTTATCTCGTGTATATTTTCTTCATTGAATAGTTTCAGTTTAAAATTCTACTCTTATCCATTTGATGATTCGCTTGATTTCTATCTCTTCTACTACATAATAAGCACCATGAAGCAAGGAATTTGTCTGGTTTTGTTCACCATTGGATCGCAGGCCCTAACTCAGCACTTGCGAGTGATAGGCTTTCAAGAAATAGTCATAGTGTTGAAAGATATATGTGTACATGTGGAACTAATATAACACTGTATGTTAACTTACTGGAATTAACAATTTTTTAAAAAGACACACTGTGTGGAGGCACCTGGGTGATTCAGTCTGCTAAATGCCTGACTCTTGATATCAGCTCAGGTCTATGATCTCAGGGTCATGAATTCAAGTCCCATGTTGGGCTCCAGGCTGGGTGTGGAGACTACTTAAAAAAAAAAAAAAAGGAAGAAAGAAAGAAAACCTACAAAAGGCACACCGTGCACCTCAACCGCAGTTCAGGATGTTAATACCAAATAAGATGCATGCATTAGAATGTGTGGGTTCTTGATCCATTGTGAATTTATTACTCGGTTCTCTGTGCAGAAAAACATACAATGAGATAGCCACAGTTTATATTGGCTCTTCATGTATCTTGCAAGTAAAGCAATCTTTTTTATTTGTATTTTCAAGTTATGTCCTTGAAATGTCTGAGCTAAAAATCATTGCTGGCATTATTATGCATCATGGAAATTGTGTTTCTGTCTAAGAAATAAAAAATAAATGTCTCCGAAAACTATGTTTAAAAACCACCTTTTTACTATCTTGCATTTTTCTTCCCATAAAAGTCACATTTTCCTGGTCATGAAAAAGAATGCAGTTGCCAGGAAAAAGGTGTGAGTGTGAATGCATAATATTTAAAATTATTCAAAGTAAATGTTCTTTCAGAGAGGAAAATTGTTATATCAGGAGAAATGCTGTCTGCTTCCTAAGAGACCATTCTAAACAAATAATTATAAACCACATTTTTGATGTGGCCTATGAAGTTCTGGATGGCAGAATATTTTTGTAATTGGCTTAGCTGTGTTCAGGGAGACATGACTTCGGCCCTGTTGCCTCATCCCTTATTAAGGCCGTTGTTACACAGGCAACAGGGAATGTATGTGAAGGAAATACCTTATAATTTTGTTGAATTAATTTAGTCAGTGCCAGTTATTTTTAACATTCCAAGAAGCAAAGAGAAATTCGTAACTCCTTCAGTATGCCTATTGGAATGGGGAGTAAGGTGGCGCATGCAAATGAGAGAATGTGCAGGAAGTGCCTAGCTTGGTGAGAATAAATACTATGTAATATCACACAGTAGACACTTTGTAAATATGAGTTCTCTTTCTCTCTATTTATTGAGGTACTCAAGTTGTCAGGGAAACACTGATTACAAAAGCTTCTGTATTTCTACAAATAACACCGTAGGCACGTAGCCAGAGTATAACCACAGGACCATGGCCAGAGGGGACTTATAGCCAAGTGTCTAAAGAAAACTCAGAGGTTAGATAGTTTCCAAGTGAAGTTTAGGAGAAGGTACTTCATTTGGACCTGGGAATGCCTGGCTTTAAAATTGTATCTTTCATTCATCACTGGTATCAAAGACTGAATTCCTAAATTTGCAGTAATTGCTCCTTAGGCAATGTCACTGCTTTTTGTTAAATATTTTAATTTATAGGAAAAAAGGAGATCATTTGTTAAATTAATAATTTTATTGGAAAAAAAGGAACAGATCCTGAAATTGCTGACTTGAGATAACTAGAAAAGGCTATACAGATCTAAACCTTGGCTTTGAGATTGATGGGTTTATACTACTTTTGCCAGAGGGCAAAGTTTGCTTCAAAAATATGGGAAGAAATTAAGGAAATAATGTGTTGTGCTCACTGTTTATGTAACTTCTATTTGGATTGACAAAGGTTGTAATTTCAATTTAACTATCACCTGACATCACTGAATGGGACCCCCCCATATAGCATTATCAACAAAGCCCATCCCCAAAAAGATAAAAACAGAAACAAAACCAAAGCAAGCCCACATTTCCAATCCCAAGGGGATGAACGCTTTGCCGGTGCAGGCTAAGTTGTGGACCGACAGTAAATATAAGCCTATAGTTAAAAAGCAAAGATGGGAATAAAAGCTATCAGCCAAGAAATGCTTTGTTTTCCCGCCACCAAATCTACCATGCTTTTCTAAGTGTACCTATATATTTTGCCTCCTACTTCCCACTGAATGGAAGGCACAACTCTGCAATGAATTAGTGCTACATGTTGAGTTTTGGCCATCAGAATGTGACCAATGGGATATGGATCAAGGCAGTTAGGAGTCTGTACATTCTCCACATGCCTTCTCTCTCCAGCCTCGATGGCTATAAGTGATAGATTTGTAGATGGCATTGTTACAAGTTGCAAGGAGCATAGATCCTGACTCACTGACTGGAGATAGCCTGTTCTAACGGATGTAGATGGCAATGGGTTTTGTCAGCTTTTCAATGATTTCATAAATTTTCAAGAACTACTATATGTTGCATGCTTGGCTGTGCTCTTCTGTATGTCAACTTTTCCTTAATTTTAGCTCTTCATTTTTCTCTATATTGATCATATCCCTTAAAAAAAGGTAATGGTATGGTGGGGTTATGGACATCGGGGAAGGTATGTGCTATGGTGAGTGCTGTGAAGTGTGTAAACCTGGCTATTCACAAACCTGTATCTCTGGGGCTAATAATACATTATATGTTAATAAAAATATTTAAAAAATTTAAAAAAGGTAATGGCATTGAAAATAATTTAATTTTGTTTTAATCCAGCATTTTCCAAAGTGTTTTTCAAGAAGCACTACTTTTGGGAGATATTAATATGTATACCCAAACAGAATTTCCAAGCCTTTATAATTTTGGAAAATATTACATTCTATAGTAATAGAATGTCTTGGAGACACTTGGCATATATTATCATATTAAAGGCTCTGAGCAGAAGTGCAAGAAAGAAGCCAAAGTTACTTTTTCCCAGGTGTTTGTACATTTGTTGATTATTAATTTTTTTCCTGCAAACATTTCTTAGAAGTAGTTGCATTTGTGGGGTGCCTGGATGGCTCAGTTAATAGACCATGTGACTCTTGATCTCAGGGTTGTGAGTTCCAGCCCCAAACTGGGTGTAGAGATTACTTAAAAATAAAAAATCTCCCCTGGGACTAATAATACATTATATGTTAATAAAAAATAAAAATTAAAAAAATCTTTTAAAAAAAGATTTATTTATTTTACTCTAAAGGGGTGGCAAGGGGCAGAGGAAGAGAGAGACTCTTAAGCAGACTCCTTGCTGAGTGCAGAGCCCATTGTGGAGCTCAGTCTCACAACCCTGAGGGTTAAGCTCAATGGACTGAGCCACCCAGGAGACCCTTGAAAATGAAAAGTCTCCAAAAAAAGTAGTTCCATTTGTTGAAAAGTAGTTATAGAGATAGCCTGAGGAAAAAAAGTCCTGTAATTTCACTTAGAAAGATAAATTTTCACCAAAAAACATTGCATTGGTCAGAAGTCTACTAAAGAAACATAACCAATAGTTAAATGGGTGTATTCGTTTCCTAGGGTGGTTGTTAAAGTGACCAAAAAAATGAGAGACTTGAAAAAGCAAAAACAGTCTTTTCACACTTCTGTAAAGGCTAGAAGTTTCAATCCAAGGTGTCAGCAAGGTCATACTCCTTTTAAATGCTATAAGGAAGAATCTTTCCTTAGCTCTTCTGGCTTCTGGGGGTTGCTAACAATCCTTGATATTCCTTGGCTTTCTTCTCTTTGTCTTTTCTGTGTCTTCATATCTCCCTCTCCTCACAGGGGCACTGGTCATTGAATTTAAGGCCCATCCTAATTCAATATGACCTCATCTTCATTTAATTACACCAGTAAAGACCCTAGTTCTGAAGAACTTGACATTCAGAGTATATGGGATTGGAAACTAGGACCTCAACATATCATTTTGGGGACACAACTCAAGCTCCAATAGCAGGAAATATTTTTCATCTAAATATCTATCTATCTATCAATCAAAAAATTGGCTTATGCCATTGTAGCATCTGGCTAGGCAAGTCAGAAATATATAGGGCAGGCCAGCAGGCTGGAAACTCTTGGGCAGGAGCTGAAACTATCATCTGCAGGCAGAATTTCTTCTTCATGGAAACCCCAGTTTTACTCTGATAGCCTTTTAACTGATTGCATGAGGCCCCCACACACTATCAAGGGTAATTCACTTTATTGCAAGTAAATTGACTGTAGATGTTAAACACATCTATAAAATGCCTTCACAGCAACATTGAGCTTAGTGTTTGATTAAATAACTAGGTACTACAGCTTAGCCAAGTCGACACAGAAAACTAACCATCAAACATAAAATTGTCAGATCAGGAGACTCCTGATGTTCTAGCACATTCTAAAGCTCTTAGGCACATAAAAGCTTTCTTTTCTTCTTAATTAACAAATTTTTCTTGAGTTACCTTGATCAGCCATGAGGTAATCATTATGAGTCCTGTCTCTGAATGAAAGGGAGAATTGATGTGATGCAACTTAATTGTTCAGAACTAACTTAATTTTAAGAACTTAAACATAATGCCTATTTGGCTGTCTTGAAATCTTTACTTTGAGGTGATCTTAGAGACTACCTAAGCTATTATTTTTACTTTCTCAATGGGCAAACTGGCCCAGTTTGGGTAAGCACCTTCTCCTATTTTTGCTGACAGGTTCAGACCCAACCTGAGGTAAAAACCCAGTCCAGTTCTTTTTTTTTTACTGTGGGTCTCAGATAAACCCAATGGCTTTCTTCTTCCAGTTATTCTACTGTAGGAACATGTGTGTGCTGAGAAATTCCCAGTGCCCCTCTCCCAGGACAGAGAGCTCAACTGCCGGGTGCCGTCCATGCTGTTGGAGAGGAAGATACATGGGCAGGAGGACACGTCACCCAGCAGAATTCTTTTCTTGCCTCAGACCTTTCTGGACCCTCTTTAAATATGGGTCATGTCTTTCATTGGCATTACGTTTGGAACTCAATTTTTAGTCACTCCCGGTACACAAGGTTGGCCTTCCTCTGCATTTCGATGACACTGTATGTATTGATATCCTAGGTGACATGTCTGCATAAATACATGAAGAAGGGAACAGCAAAGGTCATAACTTCTCCTATTACTGAAGATAAAATTTAATGAGCTAGATCACAGGCTGCTTTAAGAACGGCCGTGCCAGGTTAATGGGGCTCTGCCACTGAAGCCAATTACACTTGGTACAATTACATCCTATTCTAATAGCTGTAAGTCAGGGTTACACAAAGATTCTGTCTCTCGGTAATTACTAGCTAGGAAGCAGGTGAGGGGAAACTAAGCAAATTGTCACTGATCATACAAGAGACACACAGAAAGCACAGAGCTTGTAGCTATTCCGGGTGCGTGTGGGTCATCTGTTGCTAAGAAGGAGCTGGCTTCACAGTCAGAAAGCCCTCTTCTTCTAGCACTGACCAAAAGGATATGTGATTTCAAAGACGCTTTTAGAAAAGTAGCTGAAAAGTGAATAGTAGGAGAGGGGGAGGAAGAACTCAGAAAGCCCTTCTCTATTGAAACTGTTTCCCTGAGGATTATAAAAGATGTAGTGGGCTGATATTATTAATTTCTTCCAACCTAAATACAGGGGAGTGTTACCAAAACCCAGAATGATATTGTAAAATTTTAACAAACAGACCTCAAAGATTGACTTAATAAAAGACCTCCTTTAAATTCTCTGCTAGCCTCACCGTGATGCCTATTTACAGGTCCTTTCTTGCGCATGGCTAAAAGGGGTCCATTGAAGAGTCTTCTGACAATTGAAGATCCATCAGAAATATAGATGAAAACACTTCGAAATTTCAAAGTTACAGAATTTTCCTATGATCTCACGGATCACTTTGCACACTATTGATTTTTGAAAAGCCTTCGAGGAACCAACACACCTTCTCCGAGTAAAACACATGTGTTCAGGTTATCAGTGAATAAATATTTAAAGATCCAAGGGAGTGGGGGGTAATGTTTCCTTTCTGAAAGCACTGCACCGGTGACATTTATTGGAACTGTGGGAAAGTCATTACAGACAAGGGCAGCTGTATTTCTGCGTGCTGCCTTTTGAGCAGAATGATGTTTATAAGGGAATGAGTATTAAATAAATGACACAAGCAAAGTCAATTTTTCAAAATGTTCTTTGTTTCCAAGAGGTTAAAGATTAAAAAAAGTAATTCCTAATATTGGTTGTTCAGACCACAATTGGAAAGACTTCCAGAATGACTCAAGATTTTTAAAAAATCCTTTCAAAGTAATGAGGTAATCTGTGGTAGAGTAGAAACAAAGAGAAGTGAGGGAGGAGGTGGAAAAGTGTGGAGGCAGATCCTTGCCCTCGTTCTGCTGCTTGCCCTGAGATTAAAGTTTGGTGATATTGCTCTTTTTGTCATTAGAAGAGAAGGAGGAGGTTTTTCAGTAATTGTATATTCATTCTGTCCCTTTTCTCTCTCTAAACAAAACTCATTTCTCTAGATTTTTTTTTTTTACAATCTCCAAAATGTCATTTGTTTTTTTATTCCTTGTTTAAGATCGCTATCCTTTTCTTGGTTATCTTCCTCAGGGACTCTCCTTAAAGAATTAGATTGTGTAAGTATGCTTAATAACTTGGAAGAGACTTCAGTCATTCCTATCAAAAGTGCCTTGTACAATTGCCCTTTGGTGATAACCCCCTCCCCACCAAGAGCCCTAAATAAACCAAAGGACAGAATATTCTTCCATTTTTCTTCTAGTTCTTTCACTATTCAGTTGTATGTATCATCTCAGTAAGGGAGAAAACCGCACTGAAAGTGTATTGTATTTGAGTTACCCCAGAAATGATGCAGGCATCCTTTCTACTTAATAGATCCAATGCCGATCTATGTTGGATAATTGCAGTGTTCTGAAAGTGCCGATTCTCTATAAAGGCAAACGTATATTCTTCTTTAATATTTAAATGACTGTGGCTATTTGGAGAACATAATGGTCAGCTCGGTCATTCACATAAGTGCTGGACAGTAGAGGAGAGAAAACAGGAGAAGTTCTACTTAAAAAAGAAAAAAAGGAAGAAACATATATACTAGTGGTTTGTCCTAATACCAACGGGTTCACATTAGAGACAAAACAAACCAAAGTCACAAAGGAATGACCTTCTCACTGGCAGAATTAAACTTTCTTAAAGTGGACTTCAAGAATCACCCATATCCATTCATATCCTGCAGTCTCCTTACTCAAGAATGGTCCACAAACCAGAAGGTAAAAGAACATCAGCTTTGGGGGACATCTGGATGGCTTGGTCAGTTAAGTGTCTGCCTTCGGCTCAGGTCATAATCCCAGGGTCCTGGGATCGAGCCCTATTATCGGGCTCAGTGGGGAGTCTGCTTCTCCCTCTGCCTGCCCCTCAACTCATATGCTCTTGCTCTCTCTCTCTCTCAAATAAATAAAAATATTTAAGAAAAAAGAAAGGCAAAATTTCAAGCTTCACCTCAGACCTACTGAATCAGAATCTGCATTTTATCAAGTGATTTGTAAGTACATTAAAGCTTAAAAAGCACTGCCCCAGACACAACAGACCATGAAGTTCTAGGGTCTACCTGCGTTATAATTTCTCCAAAAGAACATTTCAGACTTTCCAGATTCAATTCCAGATTCAGTTTCATGAATCTTCCAATAGGTCCATTCTCTGGTTTGTCTCTGTATTCTGGGCAGTGAGAGCCATTAGTGGTAAATGACTACTAAGGACAGGATGGCCTTTAGTGGAACAAACACTAAGCTTGGCGTCAAAGAGAATTATGTTCAATTCCTGACTCACCACTAGCTGTGTGAACTTGAACAGGATGCTTTAGCTCTTTAGTCGTCATTTCTCTCACTTACAAAATTGGGTTAATACTACCGGTGTCACAGATTTGTTAAGAGAATGGACTGAGATGACGCAAGCAGAGTGCTTAAATAAATCTCTAAGTTTGATCTCTTGCCTGAGGACCATCTCTACATTTCCGCCCAGAGCCTCCATATGAACTTCCCTTCTCTGATTCATTTTGTAGTTTGCTGCCTCAAAAGTATTAGGCAACTTTGCATCAGTTATATTGTTATATTTGAGGCTCACATTTCCTCAAAGCAACAACCTCTTAGGCCTCATCAGAGACTCAACATAATAATTTAGGTGAAACAATTTTTCCCAAGCCTTACTGCAATTAGAGAACCCCAGAGTTGTTTCATGACCATCTGTCAAACTGTGACTTGGAGAGCACTGAATCCCATATCACAAACTAATTGATCCAAAGGACTCTTCTCATTTAGATTGCTGGACGACTGGTCCGTGTTTGCCCAGCACAAGCCTAGTTTACTCTTGTTTATCCAGGTGTGATCATTAATACCCTCAATTTCACTTTAAAAGAGGTCTCCTAGCTTGTGTGAGAAATTACACAGTCAGCTCTAAGCAGATGACTTTGGCTTTCCAAAGCTAAACAGCAAGTGTGGAAGAAACGTTACACTGGTTCCCTTGCTTTGCCTGAGCAGTTCTTCAAAAAGTTGCTTCTGATAGAGAACCCTATATATTGCATCGCGCTTCCCAATCCTATGTGTGGTCTGCTGACTCTCTGTTGGCATTCAGGACCCTTTTACATTCTGCCCTGTAGCATCCCCTCGATCACACAGGATGCGAACTTGGGATCTCCAAGCAGAGTTCCACAGACTCTTAGTCACTGGCATGAGCTTTGGGGTGCAAATGAGAAGCACAGGTACCTTTGCCGCTTCTTCTGCAAGAGGCAAGCAGACTCTGGGATCAAATTTGTGATCGCGTTGCGATTTCAAACAGAGGGTGTTTTTTCATTGCACGCTCTGCATCTCCCAGCCACGTAAGCGGCTTTGAGGCTGAAGGTGATCTGTGAGGTTGGCAGTGACTTCCTGCAGATCCCTAACCCCGGGCAGCATCATCTCTCTAAGCCACTGCTTGCTTGTCCCTGCCTTATTCCTGCCAGGGCTTTGTAGTTTGCTTGCTTATTGATGTTCTAACACATCTATTGAGCTATAATTGATCTAATTAACCCTCTCCCTCCTCTTTGTCCCCCAGCCCCGGGCAGCTAATGATCTGCTTTCTGTCACTATAGATTAGCTTACATTTTTAAGTTTTATATACAAATTAAATCTTACAGCATGTACTCTGTTTTGTGTGGCTTCTTTCACTCACTTTAATGTTTTTTTTTTTGAGATTCATTAATGTTGCTGCACGTATCAGATTTCATTACTCTGTATTACTGAGTGGTATTCCAGTCTATGAAAATACCTTATTCACCCACACAACCCACTGATGGACATTTGCACTCATTTTTTTCCAGTTTTAGTTATTACAACTAAAGCTACTAGGAACCTTCCTACAAGTCTTTGTAGAGACATGTTTTCATTGCCCTTGAATAAATAATTTAAGATTGCAGTGGCTGGCTCTTTTTCGTAGTACTTCAAAGGCAGCGGGCTGTTAGGACTAAGCTGAACGCTCTTTCCCAGCTCCTAGCTGCCAGAAAATCACTAAAGTGGACGATGAACATAAACTTTGTATCTTATGTGAGAAGTGTATGGCTACAGAAGTTGCTATTGATGCTCCAGGAAAAATGGAAGGTTCCGTGGTCTGAATCAGTGGTGGCAATGACAAGCAAGCCTCCTGCAGGAACTGGAGTGTCTTGACCCATGGCCGTGTCTGGCTGTTGCTGAGTAATGGGAATTCCTGCTACAGACCAAGTAGAACTAGAGAACAAAAGTCTGGGGTTGCTCTATGGATGTCAGTGTTTTCAATTTGGTCATTGTAAAAAAAAAGGGGGGGGGAAGGATATTCCTGGACTCATGGATACTACTGTGCCTCATCACCTGGGGCCCAAAAGAGCTAGCAGAATCTGCAAATTTTTTGATCTCTCTAAAGTAGATGATGTCCACGAGTATGTTGTGAGAAATGTCCTAAACAAAGAAGGTAAGAAACCTAGAACTAAAGCACTTAAGATTCAGCATCTTGTTACTCCACATGTTCTCCAACACAAACATCTATGTACTACTCTGAAGAAACAACAGATGAAGAAAAATAAGGAAGAGGCTGTAGACTATACTAAACTTTTGGCCAAGAGAATGAAGGAAGCCCAAGAAAAATACCAGCAACAAATTGCCAAGAGATGGAGGCAGTCCTCTTTGAGACGTTCTAAGTCTGAGTCTAGTCAAAAATGAGATTATCTAGAGTAACAAATAAATAAGATCAGAAATTTAAAAAAAAGAGTGCAATGGCTGGATCACAGGGAGTTTTGTTCAACTTTTGTAGAAACTACCAGTTTTCCAAAGTGATTGCACTATTTTATAGTGATTGTACCATTGTCTTTGATTTCTAGTTGCTTTGCGTCTTCACCAATGTCTGTAACTGTCTTTTTAATTGTATCTATTCTAATAGGAGAGAAGTAGGATGATCCACAACTCCATGAAGATTGAAAACTGGCCACATTAGCCTGGAGGGGTCTTAGGTAAGAGATACAAAGTACTAGGTAATGGTGAAGGGTGAGAGAGAAGAGAATGAATCATGGAGTAGTGATGGCCATGGGGAATGACTTGGACAAAATACCTCTCCTTGCTTTGTGAGCCTCCAGAATTGAATGAGAAGTGATGAGGAAGGTTAACAGGTCAGTGTGAGAATGCTCTCTAGAGGGTTAAAGAAAGCCCCTTTCGTCCAACCAGAGAACCTTAGCCTCCCCAGAATCACACACACAGAGGTGTTAAGAGTGGTACTTGGTGATTTCAAAGCCATATCATGCCTTCCCCAGTATCTGCCATGCTATATTGATGTCCAAAGAGGTGCTCAGTGACATCTAATGTGTCCAACTGGCTGGGTAGTGCTTAGCTGATAAATCAAACTGAAGAACATGACTCCTCATTCCCTGGGGACGGTACATATAGGCAGGTCAGAGGCTCTGGGTTAGGCTGGTTCTCGCCTTCATCATGGCTAAGGTAACCAGGAAAACACAGGGGCCTGGGATAGTTATAATACAACCAACCCCAAGGACCAAAGGGAGGAAGATGAGAAAGACCCTCTGTCAAGCAAGGTCCAGAGATGGTGTCAAGGTGAGATAACTTCCTCTTTGTCTCCCAAGTCCTTTACCCTCTCCCTGCCTGGCACAAAGCCCCTCATCGGTCTCCATCCTTTTTCATGAAGGCCCCCCTTCCCGTTTAGTCCTCATGCTCTTTCTCCAAACTAATGCCCTGGCCTCACTCTCTTGCCATTCAGGCACCAAGAACAACCAGGAAGACCAAAATATCCTTCAAGGGAACCCGAGAAAAGCAGTCTGAGACTTCTACCATTCATTCAAAAAAGCTGAAAAGAGCATAAAGCCAATATGCAACTGTCACCATATGCTGAATAGAAATGACATCAAAGTAGAAGAAATAAAAATAAGAGACAAGATCAAAGCTGTCAGAAGAAGAGACCCTGGAGAAGCCCACCACTTCACATGACTTGTACAGCCAGTAACTGAATAAAAAAAGCCAAAGACCTTAGAAATACCTGTTGAGGGGCACCAGGGTGGCTCAGTCAGTTAAGCTTCAGACTCTGGATTTCAGCTCAGGTCATGATCTCAAGGTCCTGAGATCAAGGCCCTGGGCAGGCTTTGTACTCAGGGGGGAGTCTGCTTCTCTCACTCACACTCTTCCTCTGTCCCTCCCTCCCTTCTCTCTCTCTCTCTAATAAATCAATAAATCTTAAAAAAAAAGAAAGAAATATTTGTTGCATCTCCAGAGGCCTGCTTTCTGGGAAATGGCTGACCACGTAGAAGCTGAATCTCATACAAATAGGGCAAACTGATGGTTATGATTAAAATAAAAATCAAGTTGCAAAAAGATGAAATCCTATGTGCCTCTGTGAATTCTTCATTGGTGGGGAGGGAAGCAGGAGCCAAGGCAGGTGTGTGAGAAGGGAGGGAAGTGGTGTCCTGAATGGCTGGGGACCAGACCCTCAGGTCCACTGTTAGCCAGACATTAGGGATAAGGACTGAGCTTCAGAACTGAGCACTGAAGATAAATTCCCCTCCTGAACACTTTATCACAGGAGCAAGTAACATATGGATGCTGTTACTGCATTTGTTTGGGGTAGAGAAAAACATTAGGATCCAGATTGCCACAACCCAGATGGGAAGAGGGTTTGATGTGTGGACTGTGACTGTGACTATGATAGTTTCAAAAAAGAAAAAAAAGGCAAAACAAAGAAATCATGTCCTGGTCACCTACCAATACAGGTTAGGCTCTTTTCTCACTTAGAAACTGGGGGAAGGGAATGGGAATAGTCCACTCCCAGGGCAGGTGATAAAAAGGATCTTTGTCTGCAAAGTTTTAATACAACTATAAAACCCAATAAAAGCTGGTGTTTTAATTATCACCACACTCCAGCATTTCTAAATAATTACAGTGGTAAAACAGTCTTCCTCAATAAAGCCTTTTGCTAGTTCAAATTCTAAACATTTTTGTGATTTAGGTTTCAGAGGCATAAGTTTATTCTACAACTAAATAAAAAACTTAACTTGATCCAAAATGGCCAAAGGATTTTTGTATCTATTTCTCCAAAGAAATTATACAAATGGCCAATAGGTACATGAAAAGATGCTCAACATCATTAAACATTAGAGAAATGCAAATCAAAATCACGAGATACAACTTCCTACCAGGAGGGCTACTGTGGAAAAAAATTGAAACTAACAAGTGTTGATAAGGACGTGGAAAACAGTTTGGTGGTTCCTTAAAAAGTAAACATAGAATTACCAAACGATCTAGCAATTCCTCTTCTAAGTACATACCCCCCCGCCCCAGCTGAAAAGAGGTATGCAAACAAATACTTGTATGCCACTGTTCATAGCATCAGTATTCACAATAGCTAAAAGGTGAAAACAGCACAAGTGTCCATCAGCAGATGACTGGCTAAATGAAACATCCTATTCAGCCATAGAAGGAATGAAGTCCCGATCCATGCTACAACATGGATAAACCTTGAAAACATTATGTCAAGTGAGAGAGGCCAGACGCAAAAGGACAAATACTGTATAATGCCCCTTAAAGAGGTAACTGGGGGAGACAAATTCATAGATACAGAAAGTAGAATAGAAATTACTGAGGGTTTCGGGGGAGGGTTGAGTGGGGAGTTCTTCGTACTCTGGGTACCAATGGTTACAGAGCTTCTGTTTGAAAAAGTTCTGGAAATGAATACCAGTGATAGGCTGCATTGTGAATGAAGTTAATGCTACTGAACTACACACTTAGAAATGGCTAAAAGGGGAAATTTTACTTTATGTACATTTCGCTGCAATAAAAATGCAAAAAAAGTCTCTGTAATATTCAAAATAGCACATTTTTAGTATTCATCCTTTAAAAAAAAAATCATTGTCTTCTGCCGTAGAGTTCATTTGGAGAAGGTCCTGTTGTACTGTTGGCCCCAACACAGGCTGGAAGTTACCACTGGTCTATAGAAAGTTCCTAATGGTTTGGCAAAAACCACTCCCAGCCTATAATCCCAGAGGTCCTGCCTGTAATATACACATCCCTCGTTTCAACCGAAGAGTCTAAGTACATGATGGTTTCACAAAGACTGTAAAGGTAAAGTCACGCTGGATTAATTTGCTTAATGAGCTGCTAGGAAGCCACAATACTTTTGGGTAATGTAAGCTTCATTAGGTGGGATGAGAGTAATATTTAGTCTAGGGATAGTTTTGCCCCACCTCGGCTGCACACCCCTCTTTGTACACTACCCCGTGTACTATCGAATCCTCTGCACACTATCCTCCCTCCTGTTTGAGTCCTGGGGGTTGTTCCTCCCAAACCTCTTGGGTAGCTCTTCCCTCGGCCTAGCATCTGTAGATCCCTGAATTCTCTCTCTCCTTCTCCCATTCTCCACCCCCTCATCTCATTCCCGTCTGGCGATCTGCCCCCTGAACTCCAGCCACCTTGATCTATCTGGAGGCCCAGCTCTGTCCCTTCACCTTGGCGGAACCACCAGGCTCTCATCAGGTTTCTTGCTTCTGTACCACAACCTGGAACCTCACTCCAGGCCATAAGCTGGGTGCTCCTAAGCCTCACTTTGTTTGTATCCTGTGTCATGGATATCACCATCCCTAATTAGCTAATGCCCCATGTCTTGAAAGCGGTTGGTCAATATACTTTGTTTTTTTAGTTGTTGCAAGCAGAAAGGTGAAGAAGTTCTTGCTACTTCATTTTTCTCAGAATTTTTTCTCCTATCCCTTGTAATGGTTTTGAAAAGAACTAATTTACTGTAACAAAACAAAACACTTTTCCTTTCTGAATAACTTTGAATTCTTCCTATTTACTACTGGGACATTGACTACAGGTATGCCTAGAGTTTGAAATAAATGATGTAATAACACAATTGGAAGCTAACATTTATTCAGTACTTACTGTTTAAGGGCAAATTACACATTTAGTAAAATGACTCAGTGAATATTAGCTGACTCTGAATATTACCAATTTTATTTAATATTTTTAGTACATGTATATGTAATTCAATTACATTTATTTGAAACTATGCTTTATTACTGTATAAGGAGTAGTGATGCTAAACCAGGAGCTAAACAAGTTCTAAATGCTAGCAAATTTAAACAACGGACATTTTGACATTCAGTGCCTAATAATTATGCATGATTTCAGTGATAATTTACATAGATTCAGTACTTACAAGACTTTGCTTGCCTTATATTTCTAACACTTTCTAAAAGTAGGGTATTTTGGGACTACAGAAACTGATCATAAAAGTGGAATTTTAATTTTAAACCTGCATTATAAATTATAAACATAATGAGCTTTTTGTAAAATATTTTTAAAATACGGAAGCTTTTTTAAAAAGATTTTATTTATTTGACACACACAGAGAGAGAGAGAGATCACAAGTAGACAGAGAGGCAGGCAGAGAAGAGGAAGCAGACTCCCTGCTGAGCAGAGAGCCTGATGCGGGGTTTGATCCCAGGACCCTGGGATGATGACCTGAGCCGAAGGCAGAGGCTATAACCCACCTAGCCACCCAGGCGCCTCTAAAATACAGAAGCTTAAAGAAAAATGAAAATAACCAATAATCCCATCGCCTACTGATAAGAATTCTCATGGTCAACTTTATATCTAACCAGTATTTATCTAAATACAACTTGGGGGACGCCTGGGTGGCTCAGTTGGTTGGACGACTGCCTTCGGCTCAGGGCGTGATCCTGGAGTCCCGGGATCGAGTCCCACATCAGGCTCCCAGCTCCATGGGGAGTCTGCTTCGCTCTCTGACCTTCTCCTCACTCATGCTCTCTCTCACTGTCTCTCTCTCAAATAAATAAATAAAATCTTAAAAAAAAATAAATACAACTTGGAATCTTCAGCTGAATGTGTGTATATGTGTACATACTCAAGTTTTTCATAAACTTATGTTGATATTGTATTTGTAATGTGCTTGTCAAAACCATAAGGTTTTATATTTTATATTTCTTGTACCATTTTATAAAGACTGTTTTTGAGAAAATATAGACTTGTTTTCATGTACTTGCTTTAATTCTCAAAAAGAAATCCTTTTACTATTTCACGCCATAATCATTTTGGTCTATCCTAAGATAATCTCTCTCTTTTGTTTAGAAGTTGCTTATAAGAAACCTCACTTTAAAAAAAAATGATGGTACAGTCTGACTGGTGTGCTGGAGCCCTGTCATACTACTTTGCTTGAATTCAGCTAATTTATAACACAGAAGTCTCTACCACACAGAAAAGGGGAAAATGGTACAAATAAGGGTCTTTTTATTCTGGAGAAACAGTTATTAGATATACTCGTGTACCTCTGGGTATAGCCATGCCATAGAACACAAGGCTATTAAATGAAGATGGAAATAGATGAGGAAAAAGTCAAGTCACAGAAAATATATGTATTATGTTCCATTTCTGTTAATAATAAATTTATATGCATATGCAAAGAAAGAGATCTTTAAGAACTATGGTTGCCTCTGAGAAATGTGATCAGGAAATGATCTGATTTTTTTTATTTAAAAATTTTTTAAGATTTGATTTGTTTATTTGAGAGAGAAAGAGAGAGAGACAGAGTGCGTGCAAACAGGGGAAGGGGCAGAGGGAGAGGGAGGAGAAAGAAGCAGACTCCCCACTGAGCAGGGAGCTGACGCAGGGTGGAGGGTGGGTGCTGGATCCCAGGACCTTGGAATCATGGTTTGAGCAGAAGGCAGACGCTTAACCAACTAAGCCACCCAGGTGTCCTATGATTTTTTAAAAAATTATACACATTTGTATTTATTTAAACTTTTATAATAAATATTCTTACATAGATTAAAATTAATGCATATTTATTTCAGGAAAATAAACTTATTGTGCTGATACTATCTTGAAGGTATTGAGATAATAACAAACATGGGCACCTGCGTGCTAAGTTGGTTAACTATCTGCATTTGGCTCAGGTCATGATCCCAGGGTCCTGGGTTCGAGCTCCCTGTTGGGCTCCCTGCTTGGTGGGGAGTCTGCTTCTCCCCCTCCCTCTGTCCCTACCCCCTGCTCATGCTCTCGCTCTCTCACTTGCTTGCTTGCTTTCTTTCTCTGTCTCTTGCTCAAATAAATAAAATCTTTAAAAAGATAATAACAAACACATTATAAACCACTTATTTACTGTTTATAATATGTCAGATTGATTTGTGCTGGGGTAGTTTTAATTTATGATTACCTATCTAATTCCACTATTTTCTGTGTGACTTGGATTTTATTGTCCTTATTTTGCAGAAAGATCAATTGAGTTGCATAGATGTTATTTGCCCACCATCAAACAGCCAACGTATGTGTGAATACTTGGTTTTAAAGCCAGTATTTTTTTACCCCCCCTCTCTGCTGAGTGGAGAACTCCACTTGGTTGTTTTGGTACAAGTCATTTGCAAGTTCCATCCTGGAATGGATGAGGAATCTTAAGAATATTAGAAGAATGACAATTGCATGAATCCAGAACATGTAGGCTATTAACTACAGAGAGCTGGAGCAGTATTCTGTGTAACACAATTCCCCAGAGAAAGAAATTCTTTGAAGAGGTCACCTGGACTTCCAAGTGAGATGAGCAAAACAATTCTGTTGACTGACAGCATACAGTTAGCTGTATGGCTTTGGGCAAATGGCTTCATCTTTTTGTGCCTCAGCTTTCCTGTGTGTAAACTAGGGCATCTCAAATACTTTCATAAATTGATGTGAAAATGAAATAACAGTGCACTTATTATTAGACTGGCAAAAACGAGAAAGTTGGATACTACCAAGCCCTGGTTGAGTTGTTGGGACATTGCACTGCTGATAGGAAGGTGTGTGGACTGGTACAGCAATTATCGAGACTAATCCAACAGTAATTAATCACATGCATGCAAACCTTACAATCCCATCATTCTGTGCGTGGGGATCTCTACCAGAGACATTTTCACATGGCTCCGTAAATTCTATGCATTGTCTACATTAGGGATGAAAACTATAACAGTGTGGTAAGAACCACACACATTGCTGAAATCATTCCCTGGTAACACCAGAAACTCTTTCCAGTTTCACATTCTAATTGCTTAACATAGCAAGATACTTCCTGCTCTTATTAAGCCTTAAAGATATTTATATGCTTTTAGACAGACATTTTATAAATTGTTTTAGAATGTGGAATTTTTAATTTGATGTCAACTTTCATTTTGAAAGAAAATTTTTGAAAGAGTAAAGGACCTTTCAGTCAAATGAACTGAAGATTCTTCCAGAGTAACCACTTAATACCAGGGCCTCTGCTAAGCTTTGCAAATATGGAGATGCATAAGGTGGAGTCCCTGACCTCAAGAAGCCTGTATGACCTCAGAAAACATTTTAGAAAAAAACTAAAACATAGAGTTTTTTCACCCATCAGCATCTAAAGAAAAGCTCAGTTCAGATTTTAAGTCAATGATATGGTATCTTTTATCTAGACTGCAGCTCTCTAATTAAATCTTTCTGGCACTTTAACTCCAGGGAAACCCAGTTGATGATTCAAAGTCAGTCACCAAATGTGATTTAAAATCAATAAGAGTGAAAGACATCCTGGGTGTGTTGTCCTTTCAAAGGAAGTGGGAGCACTTTCATGCCTTGTTTGTAGAAAATCGATTATCTCAAGCAGCTACCAGACTGATACGGACAGAGAGAGTTTATGTCTAGGGATAGACCAATGTTATTATTCCTGATCTGCATACATTATAACCATTTGACACTATTGCACTTTAATGCTCTGTTGTAGGACATGCTGAAATGCTTGCTGTTATAGTGGAAGGTAACAGATTTCCATGTCTCAAGAGCTGAGGTTAACCAAAAGCAAATGTTAGAGTGTTTTGTTTCCCAAATGACTCTAATACATACTTAAATATGCATGTATATCTTGTCATATTCCACAAAGAACTGACAATATGTGGAGTTTTAAAAGGATCCAGGGATATGAAGGCTTAAAAAAGAAAAAAAAACATAAATAAGAAGCCACAAATGGAGAGAGAATATATCCAAATAGAACAACAATAACAAAAAAGATCAGTATCAAATGGGTGTTATTCCCCTTGAAAAGGACAGCATATTTGACATGTCATTTCCTATTGCAAAAACTGTTATTTGCTCCTTCGCACTTAGAAAATATAGCGCAAATTCTTTAGACTTACAGGAAAGATCCCCTATGAACAGGCTTCAAGTTATCTTTCTAGCCACATCCATGACAACCTTGAATCAAGTAACCCTTGCTCCAGAAAAGATGACTAATGCAGTGATTTCCCTAAGACCCCCCTGTTTTCCTCTTTACCTATATCCATGCTATCCTCTGTGAACCGAAACCTAATATTCTTCAAAGCCCAGACTAACAGCTACCTCCCAGAGTCCTTTTCTCAATTATCCCATTAAGTATTTGTTTTTTAAAAAATTCTTTCTACTCATTTATTTTACTATTTACTACATGCTGCCTATGAGATAGCTATTTGAATATGTAGCTTTTCAGAAAAACATGCCAGAGGGGTAAATTTATTAAAAACCAACACTGTAATGTATGTTATTAGCAGTAGAGTTGTCTAGGAGTATAAGGGGGAGAGAATCATTCTATTCTGCAAACTATCTTGAAGAATCGGTTTTGAAAATAGAATAAAAAACAAACTGGCATGTGGGTAGGAATTGGAAGTTATTAATTAATTTAATTAATATTGAAATATAGTTGACATCAAGAATGTGGAAGCTATTTTAATCAGAGTTTTCTTTTACCAGAAGTCAAGAACTCCATGTCCTTGTATTAACACCACTTCTTTGCAGAAACCAAGGGCAGAAGCCAACAAAGTGCTCATGGACTCACAATGCGAGTGCCATACTATTGGCTCTGAGGCTTTTTGCAGCAGAGGTCAAGAGGGAGCTTATGTGCTAAGAGTGATAACACCTCTGCAGGACTCTGTCTATCCATCATCAGCGATCAAGTGAGTGCCCCAGAATTCCACCTGCTCCTGGCAAGGCCCCGCGCCTCAGTGCCTTTCCTACAGGCTTGTCACCTCTTTCTGCCTTGTGATTATCATGGTTAAATTTCATCCCGCCTTCTCTTCAATTAAAGGTGTCGGGAAACTGGATATCCCTGTGCAAAAGAATAAAATTAGACCCTTATCTTACACCACACATGAAAATAAACTCAAAATTGATTAAAGATTTAAATAGAGGACATGAAACTATAAAACTCCTGGAAGAAAGCACAGGAGAAAAACTTCATAACATTGGTCTTGGCAAAGATTCTTTTGTATGTGACACCAAAAGCACAGGCATCAGAAGCAAAAATAGAAAAGTAGGACTACATCAAACTAAAAATCTTCTGCACAGCTAAAGAAACAAAAAAATGAAAGGAAACCTGCAGAATGGGAGAAAACATTTGCAAGTCATATATCTCATGAAGGGTTAATATCCAAAATATGTAAGTGATTCATATAACTCAATAACAAACAAACAAAAAGCAAAAATTTAAAAATCCAATTTTAAAATGACCAAAGGACCTGAGTAAACATTTTCCAAAGGAGACATACAAATGGCCAACAGGTACATGAAAAGATGCTTAATATGACTAGACATCTGGAAAATGCAAATCAAAACCACAATGAGATACCACATCACACTTGTTAGAATGGCTAGTATCAAAAGGACAACAGTTAACAAATGCTGGTGAGAATATGGTGAAAAGGTAACCCTCGTGTGCTGTTGGTGAGAATGTGAGTTAGTATAGCCATTGTGGGAAACAATATGGAGGTTCCTCAAAAATTAAAATAGAACTATCATATGATCCAGCAATTCTATTTCTGGGTATATATCTGTAAATTCTGATCTTGAAGAGATATCTGAACTCCCATGTTTATTGCAACATTATTCACAATAGCCAAGATACGGAAATACCTTTGTTTGTCAATAGATGAATGGATTAAGAAGATGTTTAATATATAAATATTTTCATATATGTTACATATATCAATTGTATGTGTTATATATGTTTTATATGTGATATATTTATATTTATATTGTATATTTGTTATATATATGTTGCCCTTATAATGGAATATCATTCAGCCATCAGAAAGATGGGAATCCTGTGATTTGCAACAACATGGGTGGAACTTGAGGGCATTATTCTAAGTAAAGTAAGTCAGAGAAAGACAAATACTGTATGATATCATTTATATGTACAATCTAAAAATCCAGAACTCATGGAAACAGAGCGGAGCGGTGGTTGCTATGGGTTAGAGGAGTGGGAAATGGGGAGTTGTTGGTCAAAGTTTATGAACTTCAGGTATAAGATTAACAAGTTCTCAAAATCTAATGTAGAGTATAGTGATAATAGTTAATAGTATTACACTATATACTTGAAAGCTACCAAGAGACTAGAATTTACAACATGGGTGAACTTCAAGGGTGTTATGCTAAGTGGAATAAGACGGAGAAAGACAATACTGTAAGATCTTTCTACTTGTAGAATCTACACAAACAAATAAAGCAAGCTCATCAATACAGAGAAGAGATTGATCCTGTCAGAGACATGGCAGGGGGATAAGAAAAATAGATGAAGGGGGCCAAAAGGTATGTATGTATATACGTCTGTATGTATAAATAAATAAATAAATAAATAAATAAATAAATAAATAAATAAATAAATAAATAAATAAATAAAATTAGCAACATAAAAGAAATGGTAATTATGTAACAGGTGCTAGCTAAGACTTTAGTGGTAATAATTTTGCAATATATACATGTGTCAAGTTAATACTATCGATACCTTAAATTTACAGAATGCTATATATAAATTCTATCTCAATAAAGATGGAAAAAAATAAAAAAAATTGAAAATTAAAAAATTAAATTAAAAAACTGACCAAACAATATAGGAAAAGATTCTCAACATCACTAATTGTGAGGGAAATGCAAATCAAAACCACAATGAAGTGTCACCTCATACCTGCAAGGATGGCCATCTTAGACAGAGAGTTACATAAATATATAAATATACATCGTGAACAGAAAATAAAAGGTGTTGGCAAGGATGTGGGAACCCTTGTGTATGGTTGGTGGGAGTGTAAGTTGGTGCAGCCACTATGGAAAACAGGAAAACAATATGGAGCTTACCCCCAAAGTTAAAAATAGAACTATCATATGATTTAGCAGTCCAGCTTCTGGGTATTTATTCAAAATAATTGGAATCAGGATCTCAAGCAGACATTTGCATTCCCATCTTTCTTGTACCATAATTCACAATAGAACAGAGGTGGAAAAAATATAAATGTCCATGGATGGATGACTGGGTGAAGAAAGTATGGTATATGCATACACTGGAATATGATTCAGGTTTTAAAAAAGAAGGAAGTCCTGTCATATGCTACTCTATGGATGAAACTTGAGGACATTATACTAAGTGAAATAAGCCAGTCACAGAAGGGCAAATACTTCATATAAGTGGAATCATGTAGTAATTCAAGTAGTCAAACTTAATTGAAGCAGAAAGTAAGAATCGTGGTATATATAGTTCAAGAGGCTGGGTATTATATGCAAACAATGAATCATGGAACACAACATCAAAAACTAATGAAGTACTGTATGTTGACTAATGTAAAATAGTGCAAAAATTCCTAAAAAATAATAAATGGCGAGGGGGGAGTATAGAGCTTCAGCCATGCAAGATGTAAAAGTTCTTGAAGTCTGTTGTACAACAATGGGCAATAGTAAACAAGACTGTATAGAACACTTAAAATTTTGTTAAAAGGTTAGGTTTCCTGGGTGGCTCAGTGGGTTAAGCCGCTGCCTCCGGCTCAGGTCATGATCTCAGAGTCCTGGGATCGAGTCCCGCGTCGGGCTCTCTGCTCAGCGGGGAGCCTGCTTCCCCCTCTCTCTCTGCCTGCCTCTCTGCCTACTTGTGATTTCTCTCTGTCAAATAAATAAATAAAATCTTAAAAAAAAAAAGGTTAGGTTTCATGTTATGTATTTTTACCACAATAAAAAATAGATTTCATCTTGGTTTTTATTTATGTTGATGCTAGTTACCGTAAGAAGCCAAGTCCCGAGTCATTCATCCTTTCTCTCCTGGACCCTAAAAGCCATATTGCATCTTTTTTTCTGTTTCTCCTACCTTCTCTCAACTCCTGAAACTCATTTGCTGGATCCTTTGGAAATTATCACCACCAATACATACCCCATCATTTGAAAAAGATCTCATGTTTTCAACACATGGACCCCATTGTCCCTCATTTACAGACTCTTGACTCCCTGTCACTTCCTCCAAATCTACTCCTTCCCTAATTCTGGGCAGTTTCAGTATTAACACAGACGGTCCTACCAGTCATCTCTCTTCTCAGTTCCTTTTCCTTTCCTCTTAGTGAACTTGTTTTTCACTTCCTTATAATCATTTCCATGGCCACATCCTAGACTTTATCATTTCCAATAACCATAACTCCTCCAGGATCCCATTCCTTGGCCATAGCCTTCTAACTTTCCAACTCACTCTCTTTAGTACCACATCTAAAATATTTTTGACCACCCTCTAACATATCTAATACATTGAATTTACATCCTTTTGATTTTTGTCACCCATTTATACTGTCAGATTCCTCCTTATCCAGATTATATTATATAGTCAACTATCAGAATCATTAATTGCATGCATGCCTCTTTATAGCTGCACTGTTGTACTTATTTGGGTTAATCATAATAATGAGAGGTTAATATTTCAAAAGTTTGGCCATTAGATCAGTAGTACATGAACTAAAGCATTGAAGATGTACGTAGGAGAGGGGGCACCCTTGAGTTATGGGAATGGAATTGACAAAACCTGCTGACAATGGGTGATTAGAGAGGACAAGGAGCTAAGAATGGCTTCTATGTCTCTCTTGGGAGATGGAGCATAGCTAGTGGAGACATTAACTGGTTAAGTTAATACAAGGAGAGGCATATGTCTGAGAGAAGTTAATTAAGTTGCTTCCAGTCCTACTGGAGTTTTCATTGCCACTGCATCACCCAAGTGGAGAGGTCTAGGTAGTAGTAGAAAAATATGGTCTCAGGGTTCAGAAGAAAATTCAGAATAGGAGTTATTGAAGAATGGTAAGAAGTTAAGTCCATGTGAGTGAAAGAAATCATTCAAGGGAAACCACATAAAACAAAACAGAATGTAAGAAAAAAATGCATCAAGAACAAAACAATACCTGCTTTGGGAATGTTTGGCTTATTTTTGTTTTTACTATTTTTTGGTGTCCATCACAGTGTGTAATCAACATACGATTATCTAATTCTTCCCCAAAGAAGGAAATTATAGAAAAATAGAGATACATTTATCGCTATAATAACAAGTTATATAATTCTTCTAAAATACATTTTGCGTAGTTCCAAAATGATGCATTATTAGAAAAAAAAAGTTTTCTGATGAGAACCTGAACTGTTATGATAAGAAAATTTATAGCTTTATTTTATTCTCATATATTTTGGACCTAAGGACATTTTCCCTATGATTTAAGATCCATTATAAACATTGAACTATTTGTGTTAGGATCTCTGTAAACAAAGCCCCTTCCCAAATATTGGGCCAAATGCCTGAACTATTCTGATTCTTATATAAAGCCCAGCATTGGAAGAGATTATATCTCTACTGGAAGAAAGGGAGATTTATCAGTAATCAGCAAATGTTCATTAAATCCTAAAAGATTAAACACACAGGCTGGGGCTTGGTAGTTGTACTTGGTCATTTTCCCGTTTGCTTTCAGAAACATTCTTCATTCAAATATAGGGCGCCTGGGTGGCTCAGTGGGTTGGGCCGCTGCCTTCTGCTCAGGTCACGATCTCAGGGTCCTGGGATCGAGTCCCGCATCGGGCTCTCTGCTCAGCAGGGACCCTGCTTCCCTTCCTCTCTCTCTCTGCCTGCCTCTCCGTCTACTTGTGATTTCTCTCTGTCAAATAAATAAAATCTTTAAAAAAATATATTCAAATATAGCATCATCATTCCTGTAACAAGAACAATGCCATTTCCTGAAGTTATCCTGAATGTCAAAGGCAAAATTGGGTTATAAACTTGGCCCAGCTTTTTCTTAGCCATGTGATATTCACAAGTCACTGACCTCTCTAAGACTCAGTTTCCTTATATAAAATATTTTTTTTAAAGATTTTATTTATTTATTTGACAGAGAGAGATCACAAGCAGGCAGAGAGGCAGGCAGAGAGAGAGAGGAGGAAGCAGGCTCCCTGCTGAGCAGAAATACTTAATATAATTGTCAAGAGGATATTTATAAATAACATAAAAGACTGTTGAGTAACATGTAAGGTATTAATGCTCTCCAGTGTAGTTCCATGAAAACAAAAGTTTTTCTTTCTTGTGCTTGCTGATGTAAGTACCCAGTAGAATACACGGCATAAAGGAGGTATTCAATAAATACTTCTTGGATGAATTGATTAACTTGACTTTATTTTATCTGGCTTTTAAAATCCTTCAAATTGCATGCTAAATAAAAAGCAAAAAATAAGACATGTGGAAAAATATTTACATCAAGAAAAATGGACAGTCTGAGGGGTTTGAAGTGGCAGGGGGGTGGGAGGTAGGGGTACCAGGTGGTGGGTATTATAGAGGGCACGGCTTGCATGGAGCACTGGGTGTGGTGAAAAAATAATGAATAATGTTTTTCTGAAAATAAATAAATTGGAAAAAAAAAGAAAAATGGACAAAAATACTTCATAGAGGCCATGAGATCCCAATAAATCTAGTTGTTGAATGGGAAACCTCAAATCGGAACAAGTAGAAAATCTTGAAATACAAATGAGCTGAAACTCCCCATGCCATAAATTCTAGTCATCTCAATTTTAAAATTAGCTTACAGATGCCATAAATTCTAGTCATCTCAATTTTAAAATTAGCTTACAGTAAGAAACAAAAATAAAAACAAAATAATCTTTTACCAGGAGGTAGGATTTTTTTTTTTTTTTTAGCAATTCTTTCTATGCGTTCTTGGGAGTGTTTTCCAAATTCTGTATTTTCTTCCATTGCTTTCATAAGCTAAGAAACTGGTTTTGCCATTATCAAGTATTTCTTACCTCTCAACTATACCACCTGTGATTACTATGCAGCAGATGGTTTTTAATTTGGGAGGCTTAGGTACTGGGGAATTTTTTCATTAGTGAATGTTGCAAATGGGCCTATTTTTAAATTATCTGTATATCAGACTGAAGATAATCAACACCATTTTATAAAGATCTTTTACTTTTCATAAATTTGTTTTCCCTTGCTTTTGTTTAAATGTTGACTGCCTGTCCTTATTAACAGGTTTATCTGTTTCAGTGGTTCAGATAGGTTTCCCTGAGTTCATTTTAATTTTTCCTCTTCCATTGAAGTATACTACATTTTCTCAGTGTTACTTTGTTTTATAGACAAATTAGTGTATTTAGACCATTTATATTTAAAGTGATTATTGTTACATTTGATTAATGCCTACGATGTTTGTAACTGTTTTCATTAATTGCACTTGTTTTTGTTGCTTCTCCCCTTTCCCATCTTGTTCTCCCTTCTCTGGTTTTACCTGAACAGTTTATATGATTCCATTCTCTCTCCTCTCTTACCGTACCAATTGTACTTTTAAAAAATTGTTTTAGTTTTTGCCCAAGAGTTTACAGTATAAATTTATGACTGATTCAAGTCAACTTTCAAATACCATTCTGTCACATATGGATAGTGAAGGTCACATAATAGAATGTTCTCAATTTCTCCCTCCTGGCCCTGATAACATTTGCTGCCTTTTATTTCACTTATCCATATGCTCTAATTACCTAATATGTTGATGGATTATTACTTTGGACAGTCATAAAACAGATCAGTTAAAAATAAGAAGAATAAGAAGGCGGTTAATCCATTCCAAACCATGTGAATGCTATATAGTTGGGAACAGGTCAGATTTATGCTATAGAAGCAACTACAACATTCAATGCTTAGACAAAATGCCAAAAGCTTTTTATAGGTAAAAAGTTGTAAATAAGGAAAAGGCAAACACAAAATGAGAAACAGCAACAGATGTAATCAAGACATTCACCAAAGAATAAATACCAGTGATCAACATCAATAAAATATGAAAAAATATTTTCCCTCACTAGTAATCAAATATACATATTTTAAGGTGAGATTACTTTTTCACACATCATATTTGCAAACATCAGTACTACTGTTCCTATAAAAGGTTGGCAAGTACGTGAGGAAAATGGCATTCTCTTCTATTTTCAGGCAGACTATGAATTGGCAATAAAAACTCTTCTGAAAGGCAGTTGCCAATTGATATAAAAAACCTTAAAAGGAACATATATTTTTTGCTTAGCATTTTAACTTTTAGGCATTTAATCTAAAAACATTACCGCAGTAGCATTGTTTATAATAGCAATGATTGTAAAGACAACTAAAAATTCACAATTAAACATATTATTAAGGTTTTTTTAAGGTTCTAGATGCTGCTAGATGTTAGGGACGCTACAATGAAATAGAAATGCATGATACTCTGAAAAACAATCTGAGGGGTTTGAAGTGGCGGGGGGGGGTGGGAGGTTGGGGTACCAGGTGGTGGGTATGATAGAGGGCACGGCTTGCATGGAGCACTGGGTGTAGTGAAAAAATAATGAATAATGTTTTTCTGAAAATAAATAAATTGAAAAAAAAAAAAGAAATGCATGATACTTATCCTCACGAAACTTGCATCCTCCATGGGGTTGTAAACAATCTGAATGCTATAGCAATCATTAGAAAAAAATGACAGATATATATTTTTTGACATGGAAATAGTTTCCCAAAATGTTTTATGGAAGAAAGGACTTCAATACAGCATGTAGAGTTTGATTCAACTTCTACGAAATAAAAATGTACATTCATTTATGTATATGGACCCATCTAATTGTAAATAGTATCTACATTATAAACATTTAGGGTAGAAAAATAAATACCAAAATATTAACAGCACATACTTCTGAGATGGCATTATCAGCACTTGTTAATTTTATTTAAAGCTTTTGTTGCATTTCCAGATTACTTTGCACCGAGTACAGGTTTATATTTAGAAAACATGAATAAAGCTACTTCCAAGCAGAGTAATACAGCCATTAAATTAACATATTCCTGGTGTCCCTTCAAGTTCTGACCTCCTTATATCTGCGGGGCCCTCTTCCCCTCCAATTCCCCCATCCTACCTTAGACTGTAGTCATACTCTACACATGGACTCCTGAACACCCAGAGTTTTCTTGGGACTCAGTGCCTTTGCGAACTCTCCCCGCCTCCTTTTGTCTGAAAAACCCTTTCCCACCCCTTCACTTGTTTACCTGCTTCTGGCGGTTGAGGAGTCCCCTCAGCTGTCTTTGCTTAAAAGCACCCCCCCATCTCCTTGCCTTCGGACTATGACAAATGCCTCTTCTCTTTACTACCACAGCACAGCACACTTGTGTGCTGTGGACCAATTCATCATGTAAATGGAAAAATAAATTTAATCTTACTTTCCTCCTTTTCCTGCCTGCTGTCTCTCACCTGCAGCTCATCTCCTTCTACTCTCCTCCTCACTCACCTGGATCCGTTAGCACCAGCCGCATTGCTTTTTCAGAAGGGCACAGACACTACCAATTTAGGGCTTTTGTCCTGGCTGTTCCTTCCGCCTAGAATTTATTCCCCAAGATACCAGTCTATGCCTTTTGGCTTCTGTTGTGTCCCTTGCAGCCACAACAGTGCCTGAAACACATTAGGGGTTTAATTAATTTCTGTTAAATAGGAATAAACATTAAACCACAGAATTCCTGTTCATTTTTACGGTCAAGTAAAAACATCTAGATTTATGTTAGAAGGAGCTTTATTCGAAAAGACCACAGTTATAGAGAGAATGCTCTGGTCGCAAGTTCTGCAGGTATCTCAAAATTGAACGGAGAAAAGTGTTTTTTTACTTTGAATACAAAGTTGTTCCTGTGTGTTATTATTGCTACAGTTTCACTCACATATACTGATTACGACATTCACCCACAGTAACTTTTATTTTAGACAAAACTGGGAGGAGGATAATTGTGAACTGTCATACACCAGTATTTTGTAGCAAATCACCAGAGCTTATGAATATATACCTCTTACAATTTTTACAGTCATAACTATCTCTTAGAGCACAACTCTTCAGTGAGGCAAAAATAAATACGTCCATTAATAGACCCAAAGATATAGCTTTAAAAGTATGCTTAGTAATTAGCATTTCAATATTTATCTTATTTAAAAATGATCTATTTATCTAATAAATATTTATTAATTAATTTAGCATAAGTCTGAGGTTTTAATTTACCAGAAGATTTTGAAAACTGTTTTCAAGTTGACATATTACAAAACATAAATAGTCTTAAAATAAGGTTTGTCAGGATAATGATTTAATTTGATTAAACACAAATTTCCATTTTTTATAATCTTAAATGTTTATGTAGCGTACTGAATAATCAGTAAACCTGAATAAGTTTAGGAAGAATATTCCAAATAGAATTTTAAATGTCTGCTTACATTTTACCTAAACTTGATAACTCAGAAAAAGTACCTGATGTTATTAAACCAATAATATTAAACCAGTCTCGTTTGTCAAGATTTATTTGTGTGAACTTGAGTTTTAAAAATATCTGGGTTGGGGTGCCTGGGTGGCTCAGTCAGTTAAGTGTCTGACTCTTGATTTCAGTTCAGGTCATGATCTCAGGGTCGTGGGATTGAGACCTATGGAAGGCTCCAGGCTGGCTGTGGAGCCTGCCTAGGATTCTCTCTCTATCTCTCTCTCTGCCTCTCCCTCAAGCCCCACCCCATATGTGTGAATGTATGCTTTCTCTCTCTCTCTCTCTCTCTCAAACAAATAACAAAAATAAAAATATTTGGGTTAGCACCTGGTATTGTATGGAAGTGTTGAATTACTATGTTGTACAGTTGAAACAAATATTCCGCATGTTAAATAACTGGAATTTAAATAAAAAATTTAAAAAATATTTGAGTTAGTTTTCATAAGAGTATTTTTAAAAATCCTAGATGTTAAAGTTCTTTAATTTTTGAGAATTGGAGGAATATTTAATTTAGAGACGTGCTTATTTATCTTTAAGCCAATTATAATAGAGTCCTTTAAGGCATTTTATAATCTAATATGTTAGTACTATCTGGGTGTAGGAAAAGAACATACGTAAATACATATACAGCCAGACACAAAGAGAGAATTAATAGCTTTAATTTAAAATGTTTAACTCATTGGTTAAGAAGAGTTGGCTCTTGCCCCTGGACACCTTTACATTTTTATAAAACTCAGGACTGCATTTCTGGTAGATCGGGCAAGTGGAAGTTATCTACTCATAATGAGAGCTGAAGCATTCCTGACAATATTAGTGGAGGAAACCCTTAAAATTTTCTTTGCCCTGATATGTAATCTCACAGAGGCTGTGGATTAAAATCTTGGGCAAGGGACTGAGGAGATGCCAAGTGACCATCTGGGTGTCTAAAGCTCATCCGACTTGATAAAACATCTAGCCTCTTTCCAGTTAGCTTTTTCAGCATTAGGTGTCTGCAGAATCCCTCAAGAACTCCTAAGAGGGAGGGGGGCATAAAGCTTAAGCGACTATCGGATGTTGAAGGGCCCAAGGGGGATGGAAAAAGTTTGGCAGAAGTGGATAGAGGGATCGAGGAGGTAGGAGTGTTAACAAGGGACAGATCAAAGGATTCAAGGGAGCTGAAGGAAAAGTTGAAAGTCATGAAAAAGAGGAAGGAGGATGGGGAGAGGACGGTGGGTGGTGGCAAAAAGGGATAAGGAATTGGCGAGCCAGTATGGAGACATTACATGTTTCCCAAAGAGGCCACTGAAATTCTAAATGGACTATAGGAAAATTTGCCATTTTTGAAGATATTGAACTGAATTAATGCCACCATGGTGGGGAAGATAGTCAGCAGGGACAATAGAGGGAGAGTTACCCATAGCATTAGTCAGTGAAATCAGAGATAAGACCTTAAAGAAGCCAAGAGTTCTGCTTGATTATTCCCCTGGTACAGTTCTGAGGGGCCAAGAAAATTCCCTACCCCAGTTCCCAAAGAAAATGAAGGAGTCCTCACACAGAAGAGTAGGGAAGGTTTCTTCTCAAGAGTTAGGGAATGAGGGGTGCCTGGGTGGCTCAGTGGGTTAAGCCTCTGCCTTCGGCTCAGGTCATGATCCCAGGGTCCTGGAATCGAGCCCCGCATCGGGCTCCCTGCTCATCAGGGAGTCTGCTTCCTTCTTTCTCTCTGTGATCTCTGTCTGTAAAAAAAAAAAAAAAAATGAGTTAGGGAATGAGACCTCAAAACGCTGAAGAAAAAATTCTTTGCCCAAACAGTCAAAGTAACTCCTTATTGAGCATAGACATGATGCCCAGAGCACTGGCTTGAAAACTGAATTTACCAAAGGATTCCCAAATTCATGAACGAGAGAGGAGTTCAAAGAATTTGCAAGGTGCCATTAGATATTGGACAGGTAGACAGGGGGAAAGTGAAGTCCAATCTTGTGTTGAGTCAGCGCTCTATAAAACTGTCAAACAATAAAACAAATCCAGAGTTAGGTAAAGAAAGAATTTATTTGAAAAGACTGTTGCAAGAGGGAGAATGCTCTGACCACAAGATCCACAGGCACCTCAAAATAGAAGAGGAAAAATGGTTTTTCTGTTTTTTGTTTTTGTTTTTAAATAGGGAAGGGTAAGCAGGGCTAGCAGGAACTTTGCCAGGGGCTGTGCGGGTGAGTGGCCCGCGTGATTTGGTGGGGATGGGTGTGAGGGGTTAACGGAAAAGGTTTCTCTTGAGGACAGCCCGGAATGAGCAGCATCTCAGTGCCTGCTTAAGCTTCAGAGTGAGACAAAATTTAGGGATCTGTGGGAGAAGGGAAGTTATCAAGTCAATGGAAACAAAACAAAGAAAAAAAATCCAGTGGGCTACTTATGAGTAATTGTGTGAGTACTTGGTCTTTATCATTCTGAAGACTCCCTGAGTTTGCCCTTTGCCTCTCTCAAGTTGGTATTGCTCAGTGCTCTCAAGAATGATTTAAAATATCATACTTTAGGGGAGCCTGTGTGGCCCCTTTGGTTAAGTGACTGGCTCTTGGGTTCGAATCAGGTCGTGATCTTAAAGGTGGTGAGATTGAGCCTCACCTCAGCTTCTGTGCTCAGAACAGAGTCTGGTTGAGTTTCTCTCTCCCTCGCCCTCTGCCCTTCCCCCAACCACCCCCACCCACACTCTTTCTCACTCAAATAAATAAATAAAATCTTAAAAAATATCATACTTAAGAAAGTCAAAGCCTCAGAGTAACCAAGTCTCCACTGTACCCAGGTCTTCAGCTTCTCAGACTTCTGTGTTCCCTGGTCAAACTAAATGAGATGCCAGACTTTTCATATGTCACAGATATGTTTATCTAGAGCTATTTCTGCCACTCTCTTAGCATAATTATTATTAGTAGCTTTAATTAAGTAGATATTTCACAACTTTTTCTGAGATAACTTCAACTCCCTTGCAGACCCTGTCACTGAGATTTCAAGTGAAATTATTAACCACCTCCCAGCAAGAAGAGGAAATCATGGTGTCCCAAACTTTGGGACCAGGAATCTAGCAGGAATTGGTGGAGCCAGGATCATAGTCCCCTTCAAAATGGTTCAAAGGAAAGAGAGAATTTATTGGAAGGGAATGGGGAGATACAGCAGAAGCCAAGGGCAGAATGTCCAGGGTTCAGATGGCCCCTTTTCCACACCTGCTGACCGTGACCATAGCAGCTATCTCTCCAGGAGATGGCTCTGGGTAAGTCACTTTTTTTCCATGTAGGTCTCATATGTGTAAAATGACTTGGATATATATCACGATATGGAATAAGACATATCTGGATAAAAAGGTGTTGCTGGCTAGTCTAGAACACAATTTCTAACTATACAGACGGGGGAGATTTTTTTTTTCCCTGAGGGAACTAGAGGCTGGAGCCACCCTTGTCTACCTGCTTCAGGACCCCTTGGCATGCCTCCTCCATCTTGGCAACCATGGTCCTGTCTGAAGTCTTTTCTCTTTGTCCCTGAGAATACTGTATTGAATGAGTTCATTGTTTATTAGCTCCCAGACTCTTGGCCTTTGCCTGGAGCTGGGGAACTACATCACCCAGAAGGCCCTCCTCCACGAGCGGCGGCGTCGCTGGCCAATGAAGCAGCCGGAGAGGGACGAAACCGTGCACTACGCGCCGTGTCGGGGCGGGACTTCTGGCCTGGTCCCCGCGGCGGTTATTTTATTCGTTCCTGGTGCCGGAAGAGAAACTGCTGTCCTCACTGCACAGACCCGGGTCTGAGGCTCGGCAGTGTCGCTTCCCCGTATCCCCCGTCGCGGGGGCCGGGCTGGGGACCGCGGAGTTCGGGGCCCCGCGCGTGTCTCCCGGCCCTGGGCCGCCCGCAGGCCCTGCCGGCGGCGGCTGCGCTGGTGGCCCGGGCGCAGGTGGGTGCTGCCGTCCCCACGTGGTCCCCCGCCCGCCGCCACCTCCCGATCGCAAAGCTCCGAATGAGGGCGCCTGCTGAGGTCACTGCAGCCCGGGCGGACGGTGGGGTGCCCTGAGTGACGTCCCCATTTCTGACGGCCAGTGGGAGGCGGCGTGGCGGGTGTTACAGGCGGAAGGGCGGGCCTGTGCCGAGGCTTGGGTGTGCGACTGGGTAGGGAGCGCCTGGGGAGCTTCGAGGGAAGCCGAGCATCCGTGCGCTGTCGCACGGACTAGAGCGAGAGGGGCGGGTCGCACAGATTTAACTAGTTAAATTCACACAAATTCCTGCGAATTGTTTGAAAAGTAACTATACCTCTAAACATTTGATTAAAATAAAGTATTAGCTATCACACCCTCTTAAACGCTTAAAAGCAAGAAAGCCACCCACATTTTCAAAGGCTCATCGCCTCATTGCACCAAGGTGTTAATCCTGTAGACAGTAAAAGCTGATATGCCTCTCTTGACAGGTACTAAAGTGTTTGATATCAACAGCAGCCCTATGGGATAGGTACCACTGTGCCCGTTTGACAGATCAGGATATTGAGGCACAGGGAGGTTGAGTCCTTCTGTAAGTTTGTGCAGTTGGTACGAGGCAGTGCTGTAGTTTGAACCCAGTTTTAGTTTATGGTTTGGATGTAAACATACGCCGGGCCAGTTCATTCCTCTAGCGGACATCCTGTTTACTCTCATCACAGCCCTGATGGCTCTCAAGTCTTGCCTTCTTTTTTCCTTTGCTGTCACATGACTCGATCCAAACCCTCACTTCATTGCAAACTTGACCCAGTGTCCCCTCCTTCAAGATGACTTCCTTGGTTGCCCCATGGAAAGTTGCCCCCAGTTTGTTTCCTTACTCTTTTGTTGTCTTTAGGACTGTCTTGATCTTTTGTTTAGTTCCTTGTGGATGATCTGTCTCCAACCCTGGAATGTAAGCTTCTCCTTGTGCTCTACCCCAGGCCTAGAGCAGTGCTGGTTTGTAACAGGTGCTCAGTAAATGAGTAAATGAGTGCACGATGCTACCCTTCACGGACTCCCTACCATGCCTTGGAAAGTTCCATGCTTGGAGACGATCTTGTCCCCTTCTTTTCTTCCCTTGCTCACTGCCATCCAGCCAGGCCAACCTGAATATGCCAAACTCTTTCCCACTTCCTCCCAGCTTTGACCTTCGGAGTTGCCCCTGATGGGGACACTGTTGCCAGATCTTTCCTTGGCGGCCCTTTCACATCCTTCCAGGCTCTGCTCAAATATCACCTCTTTAATGAGGCTTTTCCTGGCAGTTCTAGCTAAAATAGCCCCTGTTCCAGTCTGCTCTCATTTTGGCATTTTTGTGCAGGGGACATGGCATAGTTACAAAAGCAAAGATGCACGTTAGGTTGAGCTTTTCCAGGTTGTGCTGAGGGAGTAAATAGGAAAAATAGTAGTAACAAAACAACCGTGAAGTGTTGGCCTTCATCAAGCCCTTGATATGCCCTGAGGGACAATTATTATGTACCACCTCATTTAAGTCTTACCTCCTTAGAATTTGCTTCTGGGGGCGCTGGGTGGCTCAGTGGGTTATGCTTCTGCTTTCAGCTCAGGTCAGGATCCCAGGGTCCTAGGATCGAGCTCCGCATCGGGCTCTTTGCTCAGCAGGGAGCCTGCTTCCCCCCTCCCTCTGCCTGCCTCTCTGCTTACTTGTGATCTCTCTATTCCTGTGAAATAAATAAAATCTTTAAAAAAAAAAGAAAAAAAAGAATTTCCTTCTGTTCTTATCCTTACTTCACAGAAGGGAAACTTGAGGCTCAGAGAAGTCAATTTCCCAGCCCAAGGTCACCCAGCTCTTAAGTAGCTGAAGCTCCAACTCAGTATGCCAACCCCCAGAGCCTCCACTCCTAAGCACAACAGTACCCACAGTGGGCTGGGGAGGCCTGGAGATGACACCTGAAATCTTTGCAGAATGGGTTTAGGCTTCCTAATGAGGAAGGCATAAGGAGCATTTCTGGCAGAGGGAACCACATGGGCAAAAGTAGGGATATGGACTGGTCAAGAAGGCATGAGGGGGCTGGTGTGGTTGCTGAGGGCCCCTTCCAGCTGCTGAGACACGTCCCATTGGGCAAGACTGTGCTATTGGAATTGCTGCATGTTCATCTCACTCTCATTGTAGTGGTGGAGGGGTATGGGGGTTAGCCAGAGGGACCTGGGTTCAGATGTCCGCTTTTTAGATGTGACTCTGCTTGACTTGCTGGATCTCCCTGAGCCTCAGCACACTGGCTGTGACACGGAGATGATGACAGTGTTGACCTGGGCTGTGGGAAGATGAACACAAGTAGTAAAAACATAGCAGGCACAGGTGTGGGCCAGGCATTCCAGTGTCTGCCTTATGAACATTTTCTCTTGCATTCTGACAACAGCCTGCTGAAGCGGGGAACGTTAGTCCTACTGATGCAGAACTCACTGCTGAGAGGAACGAAGTGACTTCCCCAAGGTCACACAGCAGGCAACCCTCAGCACAGAGCCAGGTGCACAGCGAGGACCAATGAGACTCAGCAGCTGCTGCTGTTCCCATCATTGGTGGGACGATTGCTGTTATTATTTCCTCCTTTGACGTCCTCTAGTGCGTACTCTCTGCTCCTCTCAGGCCACCGAGGCGTGCTATTGTCTCCCCTGGCTGCCCCCCTAGCAGACTTTTGTGTCAGACTCTGACAAAATTGCATCCTGGGCCAAGGCAGCATCCACCACTGCCCTTGAGCCCAGCACAGAGCGAGGCCCTCAGGAGGTGCCTAGTGATTCAGACCTTGGGTACCCGCTGGATCTTTTCCAGTGATGGAGTGACAGTCTCTAATCCCTGCCTCTCTTTGACTTCCTAGGGATCAGCGGCCTTTGAGGATGTGGCCATGACCTTCCCTTGGCGGTCCTAGCTCAACACATTGAGCCCAAAGGCCACTGTACCAGGAGGTGATGCTGCAGACCCGGATGCCCTTCTCTCACTGGGTAGGTTTTCACTTAAGCTGTCTCCTGGGGGGAACCTGCAGCCTCCTTCATTCTGCCCTTGCACTGCAGGCCTGGCTAGGCCAAACAGTATGGGGACCTTCCCTCTCTCTTCCCCACAGCTCCTGCTGTGTTTGTGTCTCACATCCTGCCTGGTCTCCCTGTGTGTCTAGCAGGGGTTGGTGGGGCCAGGATCACAGTCCCCTTCAAAATGGTTCAAAAGAAAGGGAGAATTTATTGGAAGGGAATGGGGGAGATACAGCAGAAGCCAAGGGCAGAATGTCCAGCTGGGGCCCATGAGAGACTGAAATCAAAACCCGAAAGGAACCATGATACACCTTGGCCTCTGTGTCTCTTGTCATGGCTTCTGTGTGTCTTCTCTATGCAGCCGATTAGCTCTTTCTGGTGCAGATCACTCTCTGAGGACCCTAGATTCCTTGCCTCTACTTTTGTCCACGAGTTCTACATCCTTGTTTTCAGTTTCTCTCCGTAGTTGGGCTTTTTTGTGTGGACATCCTGGAGGCAGGAAAGGGCCACCTGAGCCTCTATTTCCCTCAGTTTCTCACCCCAGTGCCCTTCATAGGCTGGCCTCAATCTGAGATCCTCATCCCAGACTTCCACAAGAAGGAAGCTGGCTGGCCCAGGGGTCAAGGGGTCCTCAGAGCCCCCACAGCAGGGGCCCTTGGTGATGAGCTCTTTTCCAAGAAGAAAGGTGAGTTGACGTTCAGAGGCATTTCCCATCACTGTTACCTGGTACCCTTTGGAGGAAAACACATCTCAGTGAAAGGTTTGAAGCTCTGTCGTTCCCAGAGGCCTACCTCGAGGGCTGTTCCTCGCTTCCGAAGGTATGGACCAAGAGTCTCCAGTTACACAGGAGAGTGCACAGACCACTCATTAAATGACACTGGCGTCTGGAAAAAACCGTTCCTTTCCCCTCCCTCTCTTGTGGGTCAGTGTCTAGAGAAGCAGCTACCATTGCGCGAGTGTCACCCACTGTCACCCACGTGTCACCCCTGCCCCACTGATTTTATTACCCTAGACTCTCGGGCTTTGGCAAGCAAGGAAAAGTTGGGCAGTATCGTGAGTCCCAGTTTAGAGATGGCCCTTGACTTTGAGATGATATCCACTCATTCCCAATTCCCCTGGATTTCCCTTTAAAGATGTCAGAGATCCAAGGATCAGAAAAGAAAGAAATTGCAAACAGAGGTTTCAGAAATGTCGAAACACAGCAGGCACAGAGACACTATTTTCATCTTCATTTCCCCCTGAAGTGGTAATTTCGCTGCTTCTCTGTCTCCTAGTAGCTGGCTTTTATATACAAGATCCCCTTTAGGCTACCGAGCAAAACCTGACACAACAGAGCCTACCATCAAGGAGCCTTGCTCCCTGGACAACTGACTTTGGGAGCCTCAGGGGGTGTCCAGAGTGGGCTGAGGCAGGGATCGGCAAGGAAGGGCCTTCAGAAATGCAGGAAAGGCGCTTGAGTGCATGGCCAGTCCTCCAGGAGACTCCCTGGAAGAAGAGCCTCGAATGCATAGTCTGCGGACAGGTGGATAGCATGCGCTCAAGAGCTTTATGGCAGAAGTTCTCTCCGGGGGTTTCGGCCTACGAACAGGGTTCATCCCCACCAAGGGAAGACCCCAGGCTTCATCCAGGGAAGAATTCTTAAAAGTTCAAGGACGCCTGGGTGGCTCAGTTGGTTGGACGACTGCCTTCGGCTCGGGGCGTGATCCTGGAGTCCCGGGATCGGGTCCCACATCGGGCTCCCAGCTCCATGGGGAGTCTGCTTCGCTCTCTGACCTTCTCCTCGCTCATGCTCTCTCTCACGGTCTCTCTCTCTCTCAAATAAATAAATAAAATCTTTAAAAAAAAAAAAAGTTCAAGGACTTCAGGGAAGGGGATAAGGGGAATTTCCTCTACAAGATCGGGAGACTGACTCCAGAAAGACGACCTGGCAGCACAACGAGCCCCACAGAGTTTCTCAACAGAGCGCACCGCATTTGACCCTGTCCATAGTAGGGAGAAGCCCAGTGAGGGGAGTGAATGTGGAGAGGCCTTCACCTGCCACTCTGCTTTCATCCAGTGTAAGAGAATGCACGCCAGAGAAGAACCCTTTGGGTAGAGGGAATGCAGAAAAGCCTTTTGTCTCAGCTTCTCCTTAGCTTCTTACCCAAGGAGGACACTGAGAAGCCTCTGGAAGCATCAAGTGGGTTAGGGTTAGGATAGAGGATGTAGCCTCTATCCACAAGTCGCACCCCATGCAGCACGAGCACATTCACGCTGGGGAGAAGCCCGACGGCTGCCAGGACAGCTCTCCCAGCCAGCACGACACTGTCCACACTGGGGAAAGCAGCAAGCGTGGAAAGGCCTTCGAGGCAGATGGCACCTCACGCAGCACCAGTGGAGTCCACTACACCTGCAGATGCACCCCGGGAGCACGAAGAACGTGGCGAGGCCTTCACCCAACGCTTCAGTTTCCTCCTGCGTAACAACTCCAGGACGAAAACCCTCTGAGGGCAGAGAAGGCAGGAGGGCCACAGGGACCAGCACTGCTGAGAAGCCCGAGGAGCACATGGTGTTAGGAAGCATTTGGCTTCAGCTTAGCCCTCACCAAGCACTAGAGGGTTCGTGCCTGGGACGGTGAAGGGAAGAGACGCGGGAAGGCCTCATGCTGGTGAGCCGTGCCTGGGACGGTGAAGGGAAGAGACGCGGGAAGGCCTCATGCTGGTGAGCCCTCCGCGCCTGACATGACCTGACTCACACTAGGGGAAGAATTTTGGAATGTAACTACCACGGAAAGTCTTTGGGCCTGTGAATCCTCTTGCTTGGCATCGGAGAATTCATGCTGAAGGGCAGTCCCCTTAAACTGCCATTGCCATGAAACAACTTCTTGTGACAGATCATTGCTTACTTTTAAAGACTTTTATTAGGAAAGGACCCAGCCTGGAGCCTTTCTATCTACGAATTCATCCAGGAGAGAAACTTAGTGGTTGTTGTGAGCTGGGAAAAACCTTCATAGTTTGATCTCTAGGTTGCCCTGGAAAGCTCTCTTTAGAATATTAAACGACAAAGGAGAAAGAGATGTTGACAATAAAGAAGAAGAAATGCACACATGACTTCTAACCCTGACATGGGCGCCGTGCCTTGGATGATTTATCGTTGCTTATTTTTTTGAGAGAGCATGCTAGGCAAACAGTGGCCACCGGTGTGTGTGTGTGTGTGTGTGTGTGTGTCTTAATCCCTGGAACCTGTGACTAGGTTTACCTTACATGGCAAAGGAGGATCAAGGTTGCCGATGGAATTAAGGCTGACCGTCAGCCAGGGAGGTTGTCCTGGATAATGTAGGTAGGCCTGATACAATCCTAAGGGGCCTTTAAAATGGAGCCAGAAGAGCAAATGTCAGAGTGACATCAGGTGGGAAAAACTCAACAGGCCACTGCAGGCTCGGAATATGGAGGAACCGAACGCAGTTGAGGGCTTTAATTTAAAAAAAAAATCAACTGTCACTTTCTTTATGTGGTTTGGAATGCCCGTCACTCATTCTCTTTTGCTCCTGGTCCACTTGTTTGACCATCTCTTCTGTGGCATGGGGGTGATTGTGTCGCTGTGTGGGCTTCCCTGTTGATCGCCAAGTCTTTCTGCTGACCGGTGTCACTCAGCTTCCTTAATCCCCTGTGTGGGGGGGTGCTTCTCTATGCCCGACTCAGCAGTTATTTAGGGGTGGAATTAGAACTAAAACAAAATACTACAGCCAAGTTGAACTTGTGACCAACTCAGCAAAAACACTGAGAAGAAATCTCATTATTTGATCCGGTAAAGAACTATGAGTGTCACTGTAAAGTGCCTAGAAATTTTTAAATTGTTTTTTAAAGTCTCTATTTTAATTGCAGTTGGGGAACATACCGTATTGTATTAGTTTCAGGCATATGATATAGAAATCCAACACTTCCATGCATCAGCTGGTGCTTATCAGGACAAATGCCCTCCTTACTTTCCATCACCTGTTTCATCCATCCCCCCCACCCGCTTTCCTTCTGGTAGTCATGAACTTCTCTGTAGTTAAATGTCTGTTTCTTGGTTTGCCCACCCCCCCTTTTTCCTTCGTTCGCTTCGCTTTTTTGTTTGTTTGTTTGTTTTTTAAAATCTATGTATGAGTGAAGCCCTATGGTATTTACCTTTCTCTGACTGACTGACTTCACTTAGCATTATACGCTCTAGCTCTATCCATGTCATTGCCAGTGACAAGTTTTCATTCTTTTTTATGGCTGAGTAATATTCCATTATGTGTGTGTGTGTATATGTAATATATAATTTATATATAATATGTATCTTCATTCATTCATCAACTGAGGGACACTTGGGCTGCTTCCATATCTTGGCTCTTGTAAATAATGCTGTAAATGCAGGGCTACATGTGTCCCTTTAAATTGGTGTTCTTGTATTCTTTGGGTAAATGCCCAGTAATGCAATTTGCTGGGTCATAGGGCACTTCTATTTTTGAGGACCCTCCATACTGTTTTCTACAGTGGCTGCACCAATTTACATTCCCACCAACAGTTCACGGGGGTTCCTTCTTCTCCACCCCCTCACCAACACCTGTTGTTTCTTATCTTGTTTATTTTAGCCATTCTGACCAGTGTGAGGTGGTATCTCACTGTAGTTTTGATTTGTATTTCCCTGATTATGAGTGATGTTGAGCATCATTTCATGTATCTTTTGGCCATCGTGATGTCTTCTTTGGAGAAATGTCTGCTTATGTCTTCTGCCTATTTTTTAATTGGATTATTTGGTTTTTGCACGTTGAGTTTTGTGAGTTCTTTATATATTTTGGACACATATTTTATTGTATATGTCATTTGTGTATATCTTCTCCCATTCCATAGTTTGCTCTTTACTTTTGTTGATTGTTTCCTTCACTGTGCAGAGCTTTTTTTGCTTCTGTTTCCCTTTCCTCAGGAGATATAGCTAGAAAAAAGTTGCAACGGCCTATGTCAGATAAGTTACTGCCTGTGTTCTCCTCTAGGACTTTATGGTTTTAGGTCTCACATTTAGGCCTTTCATCCATTTTGAATTTATTTTAGTGTCTGGTGTGAGAAAGTGGTCCAGTTTCATTCTTCTGCATGTAGCTGTCCATTTTCCCAACACCAGTTTTTGAAGAGATTTTTCCTATTGCATATTCTTTTCTGCTTTGTTGAAGATTAATTGATCATATAATTGTGGGTCTGCTTCTGGATTTTCCATTCTGTTCCATTAGTCTATGTGTCTATTTTTGTGTCAGTACCACGTTTACAACAACTTGGTAATATCAGCTGAGGTCAAGAATTGTGATGCCTCCAGGTTTGCTTTTCTTTTTCAAGATTGCTTTGGGGGGTGTGGTGTCTGGGTGTCACAGTCGATTGAGCATCTGACTCTTGGTTTTGGGTCAGGTCATGATCTCAGGGTTGTGGGATCAAGCCCTGCATCACATATTTTGATAGGGATTGCATTGAATGTATAGATTGCTTTGGGTAATATAGACATTTTAACAGCATTTTTTCTTCCAATCCATGAGCATGGAACATTTCATTGTATTTCTTTGTGTTGAAGCGATGAGCACGTTCATAAATGGACCAGAATGATATGTGCAGCTCTGTGTCGGCTTCACAGTTATCATCATGGGTTTTCTCTGATGCTGCTCTCACTGGTTAGGGTGTTTTGGAATTCTTTTTTGTGATGAACTTGAAGCTAACTTTCAGACTATTGAGCCCTCTTCAGAGCTGGTTCAAGGATCACACAGTAGCTTGATTAAGTGACCAGAGCGGACACATTGCTGTTCCTGTGTACTTTACCCACCTATCATTTTGTCTGTATGTGTATAATTTTGTAAAAACTCGGTGCCAAGTTTTCTCTTCATGGACGACGATCAGTGCCTCTTTGGGCCTCTGGCCCTGCCCATCTTGCCCAGGAGTGGCTCTGTGCTGTGGCTGTGGCTGTGCTTGTAGCAGACCGCCTTGGGCCGGGGAAGAGTTGGAGGCTGTCTCTCTCCTGAAACACTTCATTCTACCAGAATTCCAAGGAGGAGCTGGTCCAGAGCTTCCTTCCTTCTAGCCTATAGAAGAAGGAGAAGGAGAAGGGGAAGGGGAAGGACCATCATGCCAGAGTCTGGGCTTCCTACCCCTTCAGAGGGACTGCAGGAGGAACAGGTGCTGTGCTGTTCTGGAAGGTTCTGGTGGGAAGGCTGCCCTTCAAGACGCCTCACACAGTGAAACCCACAGGCATGTCCTCTGAGAGCATGGACGTACCTGAAGCATTTATCGGGGAGTTGCTCTAGGACAGTTGCTGGGTTTGAGTCATCTGAATGCAACCAGCGGGGGCCTGCATGGTCATGAGCAGAGGTCTGAGTGGGATCAGGGAATAGGGAGACACAGATGGAAGGAAACTATCAGACTTGTCTGCTTCTTCCTGAGACCCCATCAGTAGCTTTTTCATTTCTTCCGGCAGTGCTTTACCCAGACTCTGGCCTCAAGATTGTTCAGAGCCACATCCTCAGAGCAGCTGCCCCTGGTGGCGGGGGGTAGGACATCCCTGAATCTGGGCTTCCTTCATCAGGGTAGTGGCCCCTGGACTCAAATTGCTTTCTGAGCCCTATGTGTCCGGTTCTTTGTGATTCCGCAGGGAGCTGCTCTGGTTCTGCTACCTCACCTGTTAGGTTCTCATTTATTGAAAACAATTTAATAAAACTGTTTGCATTTTGTATTGGTGCATGTGGATGTGTTTGTGTCCCCAAGTAGAGTCACTGCTTATATAGGAAGCTGTTTCCTGTGAAGATTAGAGATGGTTGTTCACTCTGGTTCCCAGGCCAGCTCCCTTTATGGTTCTCCTTGACACCATGGCTAATATTCAGCAGGGAGATTGTACTGTTCATTAGTTACTGGCCTTACTGTGCCAACTGAGAGATATACTCATATCAGCCACTTTACAAACCCTTTCTAGTCTCTGTTTCCATTTTTCCAAGTCAACATTCATCCCTGGAACAACTCAACTGTATTTTACTTAATCTTTTTTCACTTTTTCCTACCAGGTGTTTCCTAAGGTCCCAGGGGCTGCTGGCCAAGGTCATGTCTGGCTTGTTACTCTGCACTCAACTATGACAAGTCTTAGGTTGGAAATTGTCCTTTCTAAAGTCGTCCTTAAACTTTTTCTCTCCTGTTCCTATTGGCTCTCCCATGAACACTAGAAACTACATCTCCCAACATTTTCAGACTCCTTTTAATTCCCACCTCCATTCGACGCCCAGAATCCTTGTAGCTCATAAAACCCTTGTAAGCCTATGCCACAAACTACCACTTCTGCAGTCATTATTGACATCTTGCTCAAAATTCCTTCTTCAGTGGAGTCCTGGACTCTTGGCTCATGGCCTCTCCCTTCTCCCCTCTTCCTGTTACCACCTGCCATGTCTTAAACATCGTTGGTGGGCAACCCAACCAAAACTCTATAACCTCAGTTCCTCACCCTCTTTACTTCTAATGATCTTTTTTCCCATTCCCATTCCGCTGTAGCCAAGATGTCAGGTTCGACTCTGGATGATGCCATTATGACATGTTGTCAGTGTGAACCTCCAAAGCATGCCTCCTTCTCTCATTACTTCCACTTAGTTGTTCATGCTTTTAGCTTTGTGCCTCTGTACTTTCAGATATTTTATAATCTAAACTTCTAAAAATTTTAAAAAGTTTTATTTAAGTAATCGCTACACTCAACATGGGGCTCAAACTCACAACCCCAAGATCAAGATTTGCCTGCTTTTATGACTGGGCCAGCTAGGTGCCCCTATAAGTCTAAACTCCTAAGCCATTATATCCTTATTTTCAGTGACTTCCTTTCCTCTATAGAAATCATAGATTGCGTGTTTTGTTATTATTGCAAGTCCCTTAAAAACATGATTGAATAATGCATTGTCCAAAATAGAAGTTGCATGTTGCTACTGAGCAATTGAAATGAGGCCATTATGACTGAAGTTTTTATCTTTTTGACAAATAAAAATTAATATATATATATTTAAGGCATACAAAGTGATGCTTTGATATATGTACATATTGTAAAATGACTTTCACAATCAAATTAACAAACACATCCATCACAAAACATAGTTGCCTTTTTCTTGATGTGGTGAGAACACTTAGTATCTACTCTTTTAGCAAATTTCAAGTATATAATACAATATAAATTAAATATAATTATCCTCTTACATATCATATATCCAGAAATTATTCATTGTATAGCTAAAAGTTTGTTTTATTTGACCAATATCTCACCATTTCTCCCAAACCCAGTCTCTGATAAATACTGTTCTACTCTCTGGTTCCATGATCCTGACTTTTCAAATTCCGACATATTAATGAGAACATATAGTATTTGTCTTTCTCTAGCTCGTTTATTTCACTTATGATGTCCTCCAGGTTCACCCATGTTATTACAAATGGCATGATTTCCTTCAATTTCTTTTTATGGCTGAGAACCATTCTTTGTGTGTGTATCACATTTTCTTTATCCATCTGTTGACAGACAAGTTGTTTCCATATCTTGGCTATGTGACTAATGCTTCAGTGAACATGGGAGTGCAGATATCTCCTTGAGATCCTGTACCAATGTTCATTTCCACCAATAGTGATACAAGGGTTTCCCTTTTCTCCACATCTTCACCAACACTTGTTTTGGCTTGTCTTTTTCATACTAGCTGTTATAATATGTATGAAGAGATTTCTCATTGTGGTTTTGATTTCCATTTCCCTGATGATTAATGATGTTGAGCATCTTTTCTTGTATTTGTGGCTATTTGTATGTCTTTGATAAAATGTCTATTCAGGTCCTTTGTCCATTTTTTAAATTGGGTTGTTTGTTTTTTGATTTGTTTTTTTGCTAAGTTGTGTGACTTTCTTATGTATTTTGGATATTAAACCGTTTTTGGAGATATGGTTTGCAAATATAATTTCCCTATTCTGTATGTTGCCTTTTCATTTTGTTGAAAGTTTCCTTCACTGTTCAGAAGCTTTTTAGTTTGATGTAGTCCCACTTGTTTATTTTTTGCTTTCACCATCTGCACTTTTTTTTTTAAAAGATTTTTTTTTTAATTTTATTTATTTATTTGAGAGAGAGAGACAGTGAGAGAGAGCATGAGCGAGGAGAAGGTCAGAGAGCGAAGCAGACTCCCCATGGAGCTGGGAGCCCGATGTGGGACTCGATCCCGGGACTCCAGGATCACGCCCTGAGCCGAAGGCAGTCGTCCAACCAACTGAGCCACCCAGGCGTCCCCACCATCTGCACTTTGGTGTCAAATCCTCCCCACGCCCCCCCCAAAATTGCCAGGAACAATGTCAAGGAGCTTTTTCTCTGTCCCCTCTCCCACTGCCATGGGAGTTTTAAGTCTTAAGTCTTTAATGCATTTTAGTTTCTGTGGATGGTGTAAGAGAAGGGTCCAATATCATTCTTTTTCGTGTGATTATCCAGTTTTCCCAACACTGTTTCTTGAAGAGACTCTTGTTTCTCCATTGTGTATTCTCCATTGTCATAGACCGGTTGGCCACATATGTGTGGGTTTATTTTCAGTCTCTCTCTTCTGCTCTATTTATCTATGTTTTTATGCCAGTACTATACTGTTTTGATTATTATAGTTTTGTAATATGGTTTGAAATCAGAAAGTGTGAGGCCTCCACCTATGTCTTCCTTCTCAAGATTGCTTGGCCTACTCGAGTCTTTTGTGGTTCCATATGAACTTTAGGATTATGTTTCCTATTTCTATAAAAAATGCCATTGGAATTTTGATAGAGATTACACTGGGTCTGTAGATAACTTAGGGCAGTATGGACATTTTAATAATGTTAATTCCTCCAATCCATGAACACAGATATCTTTCCATTTACTTGTGTCTTCAATTTCTTTCATCAACATCTTATAGTTTTCAGTGTATAGACCTTTTACCTCAGTTAAATTTATTCTTATGGATTTTATTCTTTATCATGCTATTGTAAATGGGATTGCATTCTTTCTTTTTCATAGAGTTCGCTGTTGGTGTTTAGAAACACAATGGTTTCTTATACATTGATTTTGTGTCTTGCACATTTACTGAATTCATTTATTCTAAGAGTTTCTTTATAGATTCTTTGGGGTTTACTACATATAAGATCATGTTGTCTTCAACCAGAGACAGTTTAACTTGCTCCTTTTCAGTCTGGATCCCTTTTATTTCTTTTGCTTAGACGATACTTAGATTATACTTTATGATAGATATGAATCCTTGGTAATGGCTTCAAGCTCTAAGCAACTAGTTTCTTTTTTTTTACTTTTATTTTTTAAAATAATTTTTTAAAGATTTATTTATTTGACAGAGAGATAGAGAGAGAGATCACAAGTACGCAGAGAGGCAGGTGGAGGGGGGGAAGCAGGCTCTCCACTGAGCAGAGAGCCTGATGCAGGGCTCTACCCCAGACCCTGAGACTGTGACCTGAGCCAAAGGCAGAGGCTTAACCCACTGAGCCACCCAGGTGCCCCAGGAACTAGTTTCTTCACAGGCAAAATAAAGTGAATGAAAGATTAAAAAACATAGTGTAGTATAGGCATTGGGATGAACACATAGGAACCTGGGCTCTGATTAACTACCAATCTGTTGCTCAGCAAGAAATTTTATGGTTTTGTCCCTCTTTCTCTAGTTACTTGATAAATGAGTAAAGTGTATTACATATATTTGGTATACTTTCAAACTCAGTTTTACTTTCTATTTTTTTTGAAAATATCCAAATGCTTCTTTGTTAAAATTGCTCACTAATAAATGCTATTGACCTAATAGGTTATGATCTAAAGCAAGATTAAAAGAACAGGCATACCTAAGGCAAATTTCATATTTTACTTGCTAATCCTTCAAATCAACCCTACTTAATATAATCAATGTAATATTTCATAAATAGAATGTTTATTCTAACTCTACCCTTTTCCTTAAAATAGTTCAAACTTTTGCAAGAATGATTTTAGTCCTGACATATTTGGCTTATTTTCTGTGAAAAGGTTTTGTAGTTTAAAAATAGATGTCAAGAGGTCCTAAGAACTGGTCCTGATGAGGGATGCTACACTTGGGAAATTGTTATTTCAGTCACCTTAACTCTGACTAAATAGGAGGAGGGCAGAGAGAGAGAGTGAGAAAGAGATTGTGTGTGTGTATATATGTGTATTTTTTGTTAGTTGCTGGTACCCAGTGAATGGGCAGGTGTGGCTTGTGTTCAATCATCAGAATAACTTGGTAAGAACTGTGAGTTTATATAGAGCCTTTCTGAGATCAGGATGGGGTAAGACACTTCTGTCAGTGGAATCTTCCTTATGTATAAGAAGTATCATTGCCTCCTGAAAATTTCAGTCCCCTCAGAGATGTTTCTTGGCCTCCTTCTCTGAATTATAGGACTGTTCTCAGCTGTTGACTGTGCAGGAGGAATCTTCCCTCTATTGATAAAGACCTCAGTTCCTCAAATAATCAGTAACAAAATGCTGAATTTCTTTCCCAAAGTTCAAAATTAGTTAGATTGAATGCTAAGCATATCTGATTCTTTATTTCAATTTGTCAAGAGAGGAAAAAAAATACTCATTAGCACTATGCCTCTACACTCTACCCTGTGATCATCCTTTCACATTCAGGAGGACATTCCCCAACTTCCTGATTGCATCTCTTAACCTTAACTCTTTGTCAATTGAAGGTACAGCTTTGATAATTCAAACATGCATTGACTAGTCCCTTAGCAACCACTGAACTCACTGGGTTAGGTACTAAACTGTAATGTGGCAGATAATGTCTCCTGAAAAGAAAAGCTTTGAATTACACAATCTAAACTTATTGGAAGCCAAATCAAAATATGCCACATTTAATTGGTGTAAGAAGGTTTTTCAAACAGATGGAATGTAGTGTCACTACAGCCTCCAGTAAGCTTAAAGTGGAAAATTCCTCCTTCTTTTCTTCACCTAAACTAAACCAGATTTGTCGCTCGATGTCTCTCTGCTCTGCTTGAAATCGCCTTGCTTCTTTCAGCTCCGCTAGGGAAGTGTACACCACTTAAGAATTCATTATTAAGGCAAGCAGAATCAGAAAGTCAACAGTGCTCTGCAATTCAGGGAAAAAGCACAATTACTCTAGCATTTTGAGGATTTCCCCTTACATTTGTGAGACTGAAAATTTATTCATATGGAAATCCAGTAAAGAGAGCTATATAATTGGCATTCTACGCCCAGGAAGGCTTTGGTTGTCTTTTCTGTCCTGGAGCACAAACCCCAAAAAGGTGGCTGCTACACTTTAATGTACAAAGGTGCGTGTTTTCATTTAAAATACAGATTCCTGGGGGGCCTTGGTGGCTCAGTGGGTTAAGCCGATGCCTTCGGCTCGGGTCGTGATCCCAGGGTCCTGGGATGGAGCCCCGCATCGGGCTCTCTGCTCAGCAGGGAGCCTGCTTCTCCCCTTCTCTCTCTCTGCCTGCCTCTCTGCCTACTTGCGATCTCTGTCAAATAAATAAACAAAGTATTAAAAAAAATACAGATTCCTCAGAGTCATATCTATTTTAGTTGGTCTGGACTAGGATGGCAGGAATAGGCCTTTTTGAACAAGCATCCCAGGTGACTTGGTACAAGTCGTACTTAGATTACGACGTAAGGAAAACTGACCTAGACGACTTCCTAGAGTTTGGAGAAATGAGCTGATGCCAATAGGCCCCATCTTGCTATAAACACAGAAATACTGGATAAGATTTAATAGAAATTGGGGCATCTGTGTGGCTCAGTTGCTGGGCCTCTGCCTCCGGCTTGGGTCGTGATCCCAGGGTCTTGGGATCGGCTGGTGTTGGGCTCCCTGCCCAGTGGGGAGTCCTTTCTACCTCTGACCCTCCCCATTTTCATACTCTTTCTCTCTTTCTCAAATAAATAAATAAATCTTAAAAAAATAAATTTTAGGAAAATGATTTTGTCAGCAATTTATATACACAAGATCAAGGCACCAAAAATGTTTCTATATAACCACCACAGCCAATTAAACAAGGTAATAATGATTTAACAGTTCACAGTAGCAACCAAAACTATGGGTGGATGATGCTTCATTTTATGTCTCACTTTCCCTGGGCCACAAAGTGCCCAGACATTTGACCAAACAGAATTCTGGGTATGTCTCTGAGGGTGTGCCTTGATTAGATGAACATTGAATTGGTAGACTGAGTAGAGCAATTTGCCCTCCATAATGTTGGGCCTCGTCCAATCAATTGAAGACTGTGATAGAACAAAAAAGACCAAGTAAAAGGAAGCTCCTCCTGCCTGATTATTCAGCTAGGACACTGGTCTTTACTGGTCTTTAGACTCAGACTGAAACCAGCTCTTCTTGGGTCTCCAGCCTGCTGACTGTTTGAATGGAATTTACAACATTGGCTCTCCTGGTTCTCAGGCCTTTGGACTCAGACTGGAAACTACGTATCAGCTCACCCGTGTCTCTGGTTTACTAACTGCAGATCTTGGGACTCCTTAGCTTCCATAATTGTCTCAGACAATTGCTTATAATGAATGGCTCTCTCTCTTTCTCCCGATGAATATATACACACATATACACACATCCTACTGGGTCTGTTTCTCTGGAGAACACTTGACTAATACAGTGTGTCCAGGCATTACTAAAATAACATAGAAGACCTGCTCATGTATAGGAAGAAATTATATTGCTAGCTCTTCACGGCTGAACCAACTGCACCTGCAGGCTCAAGCGCATAATCATCTTCTGTTTGAATCCTGAATAAAACCGGAAGTATATCTATACCTTCTATTTTGCTCTCTCCAGCCCCCATATATGAGGGCGGTGTTTCTCAAAGTATAGCGCATGGACCAGCAGCATAAGGATCAGCATCATATGAGAACTTACTAGAAATCCTTGACCTCAGATGTATTAAATTATAAACATAAAATTAGATGTCCAAAATCTGTTTTTTAATATATTAAAATGCAGATGCTGATTCAATAGGTCTGGGGTAGGCCTGACAATCTGCATTTCTGGTAAGCTCCTTTGTGATGCTGCTGCTCCAGGCCTTCAGTAAAATAGGTCTGGGATTTACAATTAAATCATCCTCCCATATCTGAGGTTCCAGTTAAGCTGGTTAGATTCTCGTATGGCTTCCTCAGTGCTGACAACCAGACTTACCTTAGGGCATCAGTCTTCAGAGACATTCCTAATCCCTTCTCCCCCTTTTATTCCCAAAATCACATTTCTTCCTCCCTATAATCAAAATACTTCTCTTCTTAAAAAAAAATTATTTAGAGAGAGAGAATGCACAAGCTGTGGGAGGGGCAGAGGGAGAGAGAGTATCCCAAGCAGGCTCCACACCCAGTGCAGAGACTGATGCCATAACCTGGAGACCACCACCTGAGCCAAAATAAGTCAAAAGCTTAACCAACTGAGCCACCCAGGCACCCCTCAAAATACTTTTTTGTACAAGTGTGTGTGCACGTGTGCACATGTATATTCTCACTCACTCACCCAGGCACCCCAGGGGGCAGGAAGTGGTGATTGTACATCACTACCTCAGACTTTTGACCAAAGTACCTATCCGGTGTGCCATGCCCACAGGATACTGTAAGTCTACTCTGAATTTAAGTCTGGCACATAATATCCCATTTTTATCATTTATTCAAAATAGTCCTTCATCCTAGGCCAGGTAAGTGTTTTATAAACTTGGCAAGTTAACTCAATTCCCAGGAGTCTGTGGATCATAATTTGAGGAAAAGTGCAAGAGAATATAAAAGATGTTATTTTAGGTTAAAGGTCATTTAGTGTGCCCTTTAAACACAAATGGAAATGCAGGGGCTCTGGTACATGGGCAGAACTCTTTCAAAGGTAATAATCAAATAATTCATAATATGCTTTTATTAACATTTTAAAATTATTAATATGGAAATAAAGTATTTAATCCTCATAGAGATCTCAGTATTAAAAAAAACAAAACAAAACACTGGCCTAGAGCAGTCCCTTTAGTCCCAGTATGGTGGGTCAGTACATCCAGAGGATGGCTACTCTAATGTCTGTGTCATGAGATATACTACAGTATAATGGTTAAGATTGTTATTTGTCACAGAACTACAACAAAAAAATCTTAAAATTTATATAGAACCACAAAAGACCCCAAATAGCCAAAGCGATTCTGAAAAAGAAAAAGCAAAGCTGGAGGTATCACAATTCCAGACTTAAAGCTATGTTACAAAGCTGTAGTAATCAAAACAGTATGGTACTGGTACAAAAATAGACACATAGAATAATGGAACAGATGGAAAATCCAGAAGTAAACCCACAATTATGTGGTCAACTAATTTTCAACAAAACAGGAAAGAATATGCAATGGGAAAAAGATGGTCTCTTCAAAAACTGGTGTTGGGAAAACTGGACAGCTACATGCAAAAGAATGAAACTGGACCACTTTCTTTTTCCATATACAAAAATAAACTCAAAATGGATTAAAGACCTAAATGTGAGATCCGAAGCCATAATAATCCTAAAAGAGAATACAAGCAGTAATTTCTCTGACACTGGCTATAGCAACTTTTTTCTAGATCTGTCTCCTGAGGCAAGGGAAACAGAAGCAAAAATAAGCTACTGGGACTACATCAAAACAAAACGCTTTTGCACAGTTGAGGGAAACAACAAAATAAAAGGCAACCTATGGAATGGGAGAAGATATTTGCACATGGCATATCCAATAGGGTTAGTATCCAAAACATATAAAGGACATATAAAACTCAACACGTGGAAAACAAATAATCCAATTAAAAAATGGGCAGAACACATGAAGAGATGTTTCTCCAAAGAAGACATCCTGATGGCCAACAGATGCATGAAAAGATACTCAACATCACTCATCATTAGGAAGATACAAATCAAAACCACAGTGAGCTATCACCTCACATCTGTCAGAATGGCTAAAATCAACAACACAAGAAACAACAGGTGTTGGCGAAGATTTGGAGAAAAAGGAACACTAGTGCATTGGTGGGAATGCAGACTGGTGCGGCTATTGTGGAAAATAGCATGGCATTTCCTCTAAAAGTTAAAAATAGAACTAGCCCTACAACCTAGTAATTGCACTACTAGGTATTGACCCAAAGAATACAAAAACACTAATTGAAAGGGATGCAAGCACCCTTATGCTTATGGCGGTATTATTTACAATAGCCAAGATGCGGATACAGCCCAAGTGTTCCATCAATTGATGAATGGATAAAGAAGATGTGATTATATCTATATCGATATTGATATAGATATATCACAGCCATAAAAAAGAATGAAATCTTGCCATTTGCAACAACATGGATGGACCTAAAGAGTATAATGCTAAGAGAATTCAGTCATTCAGAGAAAGACAAATACCATATGATTTCACTCATATGTGGAATTTAAGAAACAAAATAGTTGAACAAAGGGAAAAAGAGAGGGGCAAACCAAGAAACAGACTCCTAACTATATATAGAGAACACACTGATGGTTGCCAGAGGAGGGGGGTTAGGGGGATGGGTGAAATAGGTAATGGAGATTAAGGATGGCACTTGTCATGATGAGCACTGGGTGATTTATGGAAGTGTTGAATCACTATATTGCACACCTGAAACTACCATAACATTGCAGGTTAATTATACTGGAATTTAAAATAAAACTAAATTTAAAAACCTATAGGCTGTTGAGCCACACTACCTGCATTTGCTTCCTGTTATTTTTTTTAAAGTAAGCTCTATGCCCAGCTCTGGGGCTTGAGTTGCATGCTCTACTGACTGATCCAGCCAGGCATACCTCCTATTTTTAAATTATATCTCTTTCATTTACTAGCTGCCTGACCTTGGGCAAGTAATTTAATTGGATGTGGTGATCACTGAGTAAACATCATTTTATGCATACATGTGTATATGTACACACACATATATATAAGGTCATTATGTGAGAGTGAAGAGGTTTAGATGCTTTCTAGACTGTTCCGCGAGAGGGTAGATTTCTGTACTGGGGATTAGTAATAATGTCAGTATGATGAGGAAGTTGATTTGGATTATGTTCTTTTCTCCCCCCATCAGGGATGAAACTTTTGTACCATGTAACAGCAGCTGAATGCACAGCAGTGAACCCAGCAAGCTGCAGAGGGGTCCATTACTGTGTATTATGGGCCGAATTTTGTCCCCCCCCCAAAAAATATATGTTGAAGTCTTAACCCCCAATAGCTTACAATGTGAAACTTACTTGCAGAGTTTTTATAGCAGTAATAAAGTAAGGTCATTAGGGTGGGCCCTAATCCAATATGACTGATATCCTTATAAAAAGAGGAAATCTGGAGACACACACACACACACACACACACACACACACACAGAGGGAAGATGATAGAAACAGGCACAGGGAGAATGCAGCCATCTGCAAGCCAAAGAGAGAGACCTGGAATTAGATCCCACAGAGTCCTCAGAAACAACCAACGCTGTGACACCTTGCTTTGGACTTCTAACCTTTAGAACTGAGAGATAATAAAATCCTGTTGTTTAAGCCTCCATGTTTGTAGCACTCTGTTATGGCAGCCCTACGAAACTAAAACACTGTACACTACGTCCATTCCCTGCCTGCTCTTCCTAATGGCTTGGACAACCTGCTCCACTTAGAAGTGCTTATCAGCCCATTCTCTCGGATCTGTGTGCATTTTACCTTTGTTCACATAACTCAGCAGTTCTAACCATTCCACTACCTTCCATCAAGTTACCTTTAACCCTTCTGGGTGAGATTAAAGTATATATCTAATATAATGTCCTTTTATTGTCAGTAATTTACTCTATCTTTTAAAATTTCTCAGGATTTTGTTAGTTTTTATTTGTGCTCTGTGCGTACACTTTTATATTCTATGCATCAATTCACCAACTGTGAGGTTTTCCAGGAACACATATATTGCATCAAGTTAGTTTTCCTATTGCTGTCTGAGAAATTAGCACAAACGTGGTGTCTTGGGTTCTGTGGACCAGGGTTGGGTCCTCTCTTTCAGAGTCTCACAAAGCTGCACAAACAATGTTTGCTGAAGCCGAGAAACCTGGAGTCTTTCCTGGGGAATCTTCAGAATTCACTTTCTTGAAATTATACTATTAAGAGCCCTGGATATTTACTATTAGCTAGAGGCTGTCTCTAGATCCTAGAGGCCAACTCTAGTTCTTTCCCACATGGGCTTCTTTAACAGGGCTGCTTACTTTGTGTCCACAAGGAGTCTCATTGAAGTCTTTTAAAATGGAGTCTTACATAATGTAACAATAACAGTTGTGACATCCCATCACCTTTGCCATAATCTGTTGGTTAGAAGCAAGTCACAGGTTCTGCCCACCTTCAAGGGATTATACAAATGCACGAATACCAGGAGGTGGGAGTCATCAGAAGTATGGCAGGATTACATTTAACGTAAAAGACTCTTATACGCCACCCCTGCATAGTGGGCCACTTAGACCTCAGGGATCAGTTGTATCCAGACCAGCCAACCTTGGTGAACTGATGTCCAGGCAGGTCTCAACTCTGTTTTCTTCCAGGCATATACATGTTTCAGGATTTAGGCATATATTCTAATATTCAAAAATCCATACCCAATATCTAACAGAAAAACTGCACGAATCCTATAAAACCAATGCTCCTTCCGATTTTCTTTCCTAGGCTTAATTTCTCTTCTCTTTTCCTAATGGAAGTTGGAGTTCCTAATTTCAGAAACAGGGATGGAAAAAGGGAGGTCTGACACCTGCTTCTTCATTCAGTGTTTCTGTTTTTGTTTTGTTTTGAACCTCCCCTGCCCTGAATATTTTCCCGGCCCCAATAGTTTGACACTCCAAATATGGACTAGCCAGATTGCTCATTGTCTTAAACTGTGTACATTGATTTTTTTTCATGTCCTAAGGTGTTTACGATGAAGGACTCCCACATGATGCTTGTAAAAGCAGCATCTTGAAAGACATGTCTAGGAAAACGGAAATTGATTTCTTCATAACATTTTATACAATATGACATTCTAAAACTACCCATTTTCAGAGAAGTCCTGCTGTTCCTCACAAAAGGAAAAACTGTGGCCTATACAAATAAAACATTCAGCCTCTCGTTTAGTCATCCTTTTTAATCATCTAGTCTTGAATAGCTTTCCCATATGTCAAATTATTTTTAATGTTCAATGTATTAGTAAAATGGCTCAGTACTAACCACTTGGGTATTTTCAAATAGGAGAAGTATGGTTGAATCTCCCAAATTGCATTTACAATGAAAGATGCTTCATGCCAGTGACTCAGATCTTGACAAACGAGGCACGGCATTCATTAGTTTAATGTTTTTTCCCTATTGTGATAGAAATACATAATGACACTGCCTAAGTAATGTGAAATTATTCAGCAATGTAAGAAAAATTTCAATAAGCACTGCCTACCAGTTACAGTTCTTAAGCTCATCTTCAGATTTCTTCAGTAGAAAATTACTTAGGAGATTCTGGAAAACTCACTACCTTTTCTATTACAATCTTAGGTAAAATCATTATCCCTTATTTCTCTTTCTCAGTTTTTCTCAAAATAGTAAAATTAATACAGTGAATTCTTAGCATCCATGAGCCTTTAGGATAAAGGATACAAAGAGTCATGAGGAGGCTAGGATAGCTCATTGTGGTAAGCATTTCACAATGTATACAGATATCAAATCATCACATTATATACCTTAAATATATAAGTTTTTTATCATTTACACCTCACTAAATCTGGGATAAAAGAGGCTAAGATGATAATGTTACTAGATATTAGTGTGTATAATCTTGTAGTAGGTATTTTAGAATCAGGGAATGTATCTTAAAAGAAAAACGGCAATGTCAGGAGGTCATCTGTCCAATCATCTTGGCATTAGGTGGGACTACATCTAAACCCTCTAAAATTGCATGGTGTTATATAAAGACCTTTGCTCTAGTTCAGGCTGTGCTTTATAGTTTCTAGATCTCAGTCTCTTCATTTTAAAAGTAAGTAATTGGACTTCTCTAGTCACTCAATTATAACAAAGTACATTTTAAATAAATTTGCCTTACCTGGATGTATTCATCAGGGAGTTGTTTTAGTTTATTTTATATCATTCATATATTTTTCCATCTAAATACTCTTTCCTCCTTAATCAGGAAGCCAAACACTTGATTACTATTGCATAGAGTTATACATCTACTTCCCTGATACATAGGTATTATTTGATCTATCAAATTGTGTTGTTCAGCTCTGACTTAAAGCGAGGATTCTCTGTGCTACAATAGAGTAAGCACAGAAATTGTCATCATTTAACCAGGGTTCAACATCTAGCTCCACGCATTTTTACGTTAATGACATTGGGTGCATCCTTCACCTTCTATGAGACTCTATTCATCTGTAAAGTGGACAATCATTATAATCATTCCCAGGCACACACTCACAATTGCCTTGTTCCTCTCTCAACTTATTATACTTCTTTAGCAAATCTACCTCTGGTTGAACAAAACTCTCAGGCTATTCCATGTGTGTATGGTGGACCTGAACATGGCTAGAAACAGAACAAATTTATTAGCTAATCTCACTTGAAATTCCTAATCTCAAACCTCAAGTGGGCCTTCAATGCCGTCTAAAGCCATACATTTTTCCCCATTCAGTTTTACTTTCCCACTCTTTTACATGACTATATTTTACCTTCTTTTACCTAATGCCCTTCAGCCGTCTTGCCTTAACTATTAGGTGATAAGTGTTCAGGTAGGAGTGGCCACGTGACTGAGGTTGAGCTTTTGGAATGAGAGTGGAAATCATGTGCTTGATTTCTGGATTATCTCAAAGAAAACAAACCTCCATGGCTATTTTTTTCTACCCGTGAACTAGAATACAGACATAGCAGCAACCTTGCTTTGCCCATGCAGTTGAAGACAACTTTAGGGACTGTCAGAGCAAAAAGAACATATAAATATTGTTCCCTGAGTGATTACTTTGAGCAGAGTATCTCCTCCAGTTCAGAAAAACTGAACTGTTACATGAGAAAAAATAAACTTTGGCTTTATGTAAGCCAATATATGTTGGTATTTCTTTGTTATATAGCTTCAACTATAAGAATATATATTTAATGATTGAGGTTTAAATTACATACAATCAATTATATAGATCTGAAGTGTTCAATGCTTGTTAAAGTTTAGAGTCACATATAATCCCCCCCCGAAAATATATATAGAATACTTCTTTCATCCCAGAAATTTCCCTTGTCTTTTTTCCCCATCAATCCCCATAGGCAACCATTTTCTAATTTCTGTCAGTATAAATTAGATTTGTCTCAAGGGCTTGATACAAATGGAAAAACACACTATGTACTGTTTGGTGTGTGGCTTCACTAAGCATGTTTCTGAGATTCATCCATGTTACACGGAATGGTTTATTCTTACTTATCGTGGTTGTAATTTTAAATATTAATATACCACAATTTGTTTATATATTTCCCAACTGATTAGCATTTGAGTTGTTCTCTGTTTTTGACAGATACGAATAATGACACTATGATCATTCTTACCAACTCTGTCTTCATCCTGAACAGTTTCTTGTACTGTGTCCAGTCTGTTATTAATTCCCTGGGATAAGTTCTCCACTGCTGATTTTGTATTTTCCAATCCTAGCATTTTGAAGTTTTTTTTTAATACTTTCCATCACTTTCATAAAATTCTTCATCTGTTGTTGTATGTTGTTCACCATTTCAATTAAATATTCTATGCATTTATCATAGACATTGTAAAGCTCCTACTTGATAACTTCAACCTATAACCATCTCTGCATATGCTCCCTTTGAATATTTCCTCTCTTGATCATGGGTTTTAACTTATTTTTTTAAACATTTCTCATAATTTATTGTGTTCTGGATATTGCATATAAAAGGACACAGTAGAAGAGTGCCTGGGTGGCTCAGTTGGTTAAGCATCTTACTCTTGATCTCAGCTCAGGTCTTGATCTCAGGGCTATAAGTTCAAGCCCTATATTGGGGTCCACAATGGGCATAGAGCGTGGAGCCTATGGTAAAAAAAAAAATGCAGTAGACTCTAAATTAGATAATATTTTTCCCAGGAAGAGATTATATCTTTTCTTCTGTTGAGTCACTAAATGTATTAGAGGTAGGGAATTAAGTCTTTCTAATCTAAAGTTGACATGAGTGTAAGCTTTTTCTTCAATTTCAGTTAGATTTATGTCACCATGAATTTCAAATATTTCAAAGGTAGGGTCAGAAACTCCCTTCAAAGAATATGAAAGTGTCAGCTAGCACTAGGGAACACTTTATGGTTAATACTGCAGTCACCAGCTTTCCAATCCATGGTGGAAAATCACTCTGCCTTACAGAGTGGCTTGGTGGACAATGACTGGGTTGCCTTAGAATTCTCTTTGTTCTTCAATCTTGTCTTGGGATTTCAGGCCCTTGGGTGATCTCTTCTGAGTTGCCTTGCCTTAAGCTTTTGGAAGGCTGCTGCACTGACCTTGATGAAAAGCCAGCTCTCCTGTCATATCTTCAGACTTTGGCTTTTCACTGAATGCTCAATGTGTGCCTCAGTGGGGGGGTCTATCTATCTCAGCTCTCCTGCCTCCATGCAGTCTTTCCTGGACTACTCCTGTGATCTTGTTGAAGACCCATAAAAAAGAGTTGGCAGTCAGATATAGACTTGCTTGGAGGTGGGAGCTATTAAGAAGTCTAAAAAAAAAAAAAGGAAGTCTATTCTGGGGGCCCTGGGGTGGGTCAGTCTGTTAAGCATCCAACTCTTGATTCAGTTCAGGTCATGATCTCAGGGTCATGAGATCGAACCCTGTGTCAGGCCCTATGCTGAGTGTGGAGCCAGATTAAGAGCCTCTCTCCCTTTCTCTCTGTGCCCCACCCCCTGACTCATGTACACACACTCTCTCTCTCAAAACGAATAAATGAATGAATGAATGAATGAATGAATAAAATAAATTCTATTCTATAACTCCAGGTTGCCTGTAACCATTAAGTGTTTATTAAAAGTTTTGCTCGTTTCTCCTAACCCCAATATATAAGGTATTTTTTCTACCTCTTCCCACTTTGTCATGGATAGAAGCAGCAACAGTTATCGTATCGCCTAGAAAGGGCTTGAAATCTATGTATTTTGTTCTCTGAGACATTTCCAGCTCTTTCATGGGTTTTTAAAACTTATGACTTTGCATATTATCTAGGTTTTTCTAATTGATAGGGTAAGAAGGACAATATCTTTTGACTTCCTATAACCTAACTGGAATTGAACTAATAAAATTTTTATTCATTATCAAACAGATTAGAACACAGAACACATTAAAGTTATTTTATAAAAAGATTTGTTTATTTTAGAAAAAGAGAGTATGCAGGGGGAGGGGCGGAGAGAGAGAGAGAATCCTGAAGCAGACCCCCTGTTAAGCATGGAAGCCAGTGTGGGGCTCAATCCCATGACTCCACGATCATGACCTGAGCCTAAACCAAGAGTCAGATGCTTAACCAACTGTACCACCCAGGCGCCCCAGAGCACATTGAAGTTCTGAGTATCTTAGCCAATACTATAAAATAAAAAATGAATGATAAATATGAAAGGAAGGTTTGAAGTTATCATCATTATAGGTAATATTTTCATCTGCATAGAAAATAGATGTGAATATACTAACAAACAATTAGAACTAGTGGGAGAGAACAATAAAATGACATTCAAGGTAGCAGCAAGAAAAACACAAAAATTAGGAGCTTTCCTGTATACCTGCAACATTATCTCTTCCACTAAAACCTTATCTAACCATCCTATACAACATTAGAGCTAAGTGGTTCTTTCTGCACTGATAAAATTTCTTATACATTTAAACAACAAAATAACCTATTTTGAGTACTTTATATGTATCTCTGTCCCCAAATAGACTTTGAAAGCTTGAGGAGAAGGATAGTCCTATTAATATCTGCATCATGAGCATTTAGCACAAATTTAGCAAGTAGAAGGAGTCCAATAAGTAATGAACATTTGAATGAGTGAAAGACATTGAACTAAAAGATGCCTAAGGTCTCTTCCCAGTATAATACTTCTATAAATTATCTTTTTAAGGGTCTAAAAAATATGAAATATTCACCCCCCAAATAATACTGCACATACTTAAACCTTTTGGTATGCTGTGGTTTTTGCAATTACAATACTTAAAAGTAATAGATGGTAAATCATTAAGTTAGTCAATGTTTCAGAGAAAGAGGGAACAAATGAGTAATGTGATCAAGCTTTGCACATTGAGTGACCCTAAGAACTGACACTTCATTTGGTTGTTTGCTATTTCTTTAATGAACCGGAGCAGTTTTCTTAATTAGCTGGGGCCCATCTGTTTCAAGAACAAATGACATTTAGTTTAACAAAGGCTGAAACAACAAGACAGCTTAATTTTAGAGTGCAAACGGCAATACCAAGTGACATAATTACTAGTTTGTGTTTTCCAGATATGGTTTAGTAGGTCTTCTAGAATAGAGGTCAATCTGGCCATCTTGTCCTCTAAATAATTGATAATGCACTGATTGTTATTTCTTTATAGAGGAGCAATACTATCTGTTAAAGGAAAAAAATATGTATTTATGAAATAGCTAGTTTCTTCTTTGGGTTTATAATTTGACATATACAATAAGGCTATTATTTTTGAGGCAAATATATTGCTTATAAATTGTTTTCAAGATTAGAGGTTTTCATAGGGGGAAGAGCTATATTTTATTTCTGTAAAATTTTCATTTCATTTACTATCTAATGAATATTTTATGGTCCTTTACACGCTTATAATTCTTTTATGCACTTACCAAATTCAAAGGTGATGCCCTTCTTTGGTTAGAACTAATTCTGATCCCTTCAAAATAAGCAATGAGATAGAAATTTCAGGAACCAAAACCTCCTGTGTCTCTCACCCATCTCTCCACTCTTTGTAGGAAGCATAGAACTATATAGACAATAGGAAAATAGAAAAATCTCACAAGGAAAGGGCCCCAACCATCTGAATAATAGTATAACATCTGAATGCTATTTATTATTATTTAAGGTAGAAGATAAAGGAGAAGAAAAATATTTAATGAGTTTAAATGTCTTGATTCCTGTAATTTCTAACTCATTGCTTGTTTTGAAGGGACCCATAATGATTTCTCCTCAGGCAGAAATGATTGGCTACAGTAACAGCCAATCTTAATTCAATTGTCTGGTTTGCCTCTTTTCTACTAACACTAGTAAAATAGCAAACAAAAGAATGAGCAAATTGTGTTTCTTACAGAAACTATAAGAGTATTTCATGTGATATGATTCAGTTATTAATTCAACTGAAATTTATTCAAAATCTACTGTGAACCAAGCATTGTGCAACACAATGGAAATATAGCAGTGAAAGAAATAGAAAAAAATCCCTGCCCTCAGGGGCCTTACATTCTAGTGAGGGGAGACAAACAATAAATAAAATAAGTAAGTAATGATATAATGAGATATCACATAATACTAAGTTTCTGAATTAACAAAGTAGGATAAGGGAAGAGAAAATGACAGCAACAGGGCTTCCCTTATCAGATGCTACTTAGTGGAGGAAATGAGTGGTTTATCTGTATGGAGATAGGGGTCTCAGGCAGAACAACCAGCTAAAGTAAAAATGATATTGAATCAGGATTAATGTGTTTGAGGAACAACAATTCAGCACATGTAGTTGGAGTTCTGTGAATGAATTGGAAAGTGGTGGAGTAGGAGGTTGAAGAGGTAAGACAGATCAGGCAGCTAGAAGGTCCAGTAAGATGACAACTAAAAAATGACAACTGGAGGGGCCCCTGGGTGGCTCAGTGGGTTAAGCGGCTGCCTTCCGCTCGGGTCGTGATCCCAGGGTCCTAGGATCGAGCCCCACGTGGGGCTCTCTGCTCGGCAGGGAGACCGCTTCCCTCTCTCTCTCTATCTGCCTGCCTCTCTGCCTACTTGTGGCCTCTGTCTGTCAAATAAATAAATAAATAATCTTTTAAAAAAACGACAACTGGGGGCGCCTGGGTGGCTCAGTGGGTTAAGCCGCTGCCTTCGGCTCAGGTCATGATCTCAGGGTCCTGGGATCGAGTCCCGCATCGGGCTCTCTGCTCAGCAGGGAGCCTGCTTCCCTCTCTCTCTTTCTCTGCCTGCCTCTCCGTCTACTTGTGATTTCTCTCTGTCAAATAAATAAATAAAATCTTTAAAAAAAAATGACAACTGGATTTGGCAACTCAGAATGCATTGGCAACCTTGACAACTGTGTTTATAGTGTAGTGTTTCAGTGTAGTGTTGATGACGAGAGTGATTATTTTATTTAAGAGAGAATGGGAGATGAAGAAGTGAAGACAATGAGTATAGCCCTCTCTTCTAATAAGGTTTGTTGTTAAAAAAAAACACAAAACAAAAACATAATGTTAATTCATCATTTTTTGGTAAAAGAAACAGCAAAACGTGATGGGATAGGTACTATGCAATACTATGGAGTAGTGAGAAGCAATGGACTAGGTAAACATATCAATATGGTTCACCTCCCCTTCCAATTTACCCAAATTCCCTTCTCCTCTCTATCTGAGGGGTTTGAAGTGGCGGGGGGGGTGGGAGGTTGGGGTACCAGGTGGTGGGTATTAGAGAGGGCACGGCTTGCATGGAGCACTGGGTGTGGTGAAAAAATAATGAAAACTGTTTTTCTGAAAATAAATAAATTGGAAAAAACAAACAAACAAAACATATCAATATGGATATCTTTAAATATTGTATATTTGAGGGGTGCCTAGGTGGCTCAGTTGGTTAAGTGTCTTCCTTTGGCTCAGGTCATGATCCCAAGGTCCTTGGATCAAGCCCTGCATCAGACTCCCTGCTCAGTAGGGAGTCTCTTTTTCCCTCTGCCTTTTCCCCTGCCCCTCTCTATCTCTCATGAATAAATAAATAAATAAAACCATTAAAAAATTGTATAGCTGAGTGACAGAATGAAGATGATGGAATTTATACATGATACTATTTACATGAATTTAAAATTTTTTTGGAAACAGGTATGGGAGGGACAGAGGAAGAGAGAAAGAAAGAGTCTCAAGCAGACTCCACACTCAGCACTGAGCCTGACACAGGGCTCAATCTCACAACCCTGAGATCAAGATCTGAGCCAAAATCAAGTTGGACACTTAACCATCTGAGCCACCCAGGCACCCCTACATGAATTAAAATATTGATAGAGAAAAGATGTTACAAGGGTGCCTAGCTGGCTCAGTAAGTGGAGCATGTGACTCTTGATGTTGGGATTGTGAGTTTGAGCCCCATGTTGGGTGTAGAGATTACCTAAACATAAAATCTTTAGAAAAAGGAAAAAGAAAAGAAGTTACATATTTCAGAAGCAAACATATGTTAAAGGACCTCTAGCAACCACAGTACCAAGGTAATGATAAGAGCTGCTGCTCTAGCTGAGGTGAGTGAAGATTACCGCTGCAGTGGGAGTACTCATTATAGTAGCAGTAGTAAATTTACAAAAACAAATATATCCACAATTTAATAAAGTTTTCAGAGGTTACACACAAAAGATGCAGACAATGATTTCTGAGAATTACCATAAATAAATAAATGAGAAAGTCCAGATTGTCAGGATCAGGTCAATAAGGGTAGAGAGGACAAAAAGATGATATTACTGGGAGCAACTGTGAAAGTAAAATGATCTAAAGAGGCTAATTGAGAGACAAGTTTGGGGTGGGTTTACAAAGGGATAATGATCAACTTCCCAAGGCTCCAACTTTTGATGTCTTTGATCTGTAATGGGCTCATTAATACATCTTTTTTTCAATTGCCCAGGAACATGTTGAGTTAAAGACTCAAATATTGGCAAGCCAGCCCAGCCAGAGCTCAGTAGCAGGCCAAGGAAGTGTATCAGTTTGAGACATTCATCCCAGCTTGACAAATAAGCTATTAGATTAAAGTTGTTGAGGCACAGGGGTCCTGGTATAATGAATTCAATGCTGAATTAGAATGACTTTTGAGGATAAAAAAGTACTAACATGGCTAAGAGATAATGGCATAGGGTACGTTAGCCAAGTTATTTCACTATGAAGCGAGGAAAATTTGAGACACTGGAGGATACTGTTACTATGAAATGATGGTTACAGGAATCCTAAAGCAGAAGCTGGCAAAAAGCACGCGAAGTGATACACACTTTGTATCCGTCATAGCCAGAAAAGAGCTGACTGCTAATTTTAAGAGAAGTGGCCTTGAAAGACAGAGGGAAGTAAGAAAGCCATTTTGAAAAATCAGTTTTGATCAAATAGATTATATTTCACCCCAGGCATTGAGATTAGATCAGCTAATCCCAATCCTGCTGGGTGTTTTCAACACCAAACTGTATCAAACCAGACTTCCCTTCTCCTATACCTGTGTACAATGGGCTTTTTAAATGGAAATACAAACCATCCCTGTTAAACATTTCTCTAGTTTGTTAGACACCATTATTTGGCCTCTTTGAAATATCAGAGTATAATATTTGACAGCGACCTCAGACAGACATGTATCTGTCTCAATGACTCTGCTTCCTGTACATACATTTTCAGAACTGTGGCTCATGGTTATTGCTTCCATTTCCATAACTTCATATATGGCTTCTCGGTGATATTATCAGCATCTCTGTCTGAAACCACCACATATTATTGATGCTTCTGTAAGAACCATCTCAATCCCAGAATTCTCTCCTGAGTTCCAGAATGATATTTCCAATTGCTCACTAACCAACTCTTCTTGACTTTCCCACAAGTACAACAAACTGCAAATTTCAAACTGAACTCATTACATGTAGAGTGAGAGTGAAGGCAGAAGGTAACAGTGGTTTGCCAGCACAGACTGTAGTACTTGGGTCATGGAGAGCTACTAACAGAAGCCAGAGTTGTAGAGTAGCCATGGCTGAGTGTAGGCTTAGGCCAATGTGTCTGAGCCTGCCTCACATACTTATCTGAAGACACTCAAGGTCCCAGGGTAGATCCCCAGGGTTTAGTGACTAGAGATCATGGCACTACAACTATGACATTTATGTCATATGTGTTAAATCTGACCCTTTGTCTCCATCCCTACAGCCATTACCTTCCTTCAGACCCTTATCACATCTGTCCTAGAAATATTACAATAGCCACCTAATTAGACTCCTGAAAGTCTTTTTTAGATTTCATATTCCCTATCAGGGGATCTGATAGTAGACCCTTTTCCAGGAATATCTGAATATCCTTTCCCTAAAACTCAGACTATGTGTCTCACCACCAATATGTGCCATTGTTTCAATTTTATAGATGATAAAAGAGGTTTACAGGAGACTAACATACCAAGGTCATACAGTTATTAAGTTGCAATGGAGGTATCATTAAGATGCTGTAGAAAATAAGAAAATTAAAGCAAAGTAATTATTTAGAGGAAATGTAATTTTGGAAAACAAATTTCTAAAGAGTTAAAAAAATGACAGCAGCCATCTGTTTGTGTGAGTTACGGGGTTTCAGTATAAAACTACCACTCATATTTCAATAATCATGCTTTTAAATTATAGAGAAGAGCTAAGACAGGTGTCACAAGGCTGGCAGTAATATTAATCCAGATACACATGATACAAGTTCCTTTAATATAAGAAAAAGCTACAACAAATGAACTGACCTAAAATGGCTACGTACAGAAAGAGATGGAGCAGCATTTTTCCAGTTGGAGGTGCAGCTCTTCTGGCCCCACACAAGGCCACACAATTGTCAGTGATATTGTGTGATCAGGATTAGGATCCTGTCAAGTCTTCCAAGAAGACAAGCCTAAGCACCCTCCCCATCATCTTTCTGTTGTTGTTTGGGAGAAGTCTTATTCCCCTGTGGCAACTTCTAATTGTTCTGAGAGGCATGAAGAAATTCTGATTTCCATGCCAGCCTGCTGGCTTGATGCAACCATGTATAAATCAATTGCATTAGGGTAGGTATTAATCCACCTTGTCCATGAATGTTCATGTCCACTCACTTGTCTTGTAAGTAAGAGAGCTAGTACAAGACATAGGGGCCTGGATGAAATCAGAAGCCAGTTCCAGGCATCTACCTCTTTGGACGTAGGCTTCAGACCTGCCTGAAGTTTCTGCTTCCTGTTCATGAAGAAAAGAGAACAGAAGAATAAGAACATAAAAGATGAAATATGAATTAGTCTGATTTCTCTGTAACTAATGTGTGGCAATTTTATTCTCTATGAAACAAAAATACACATTGTCAAGTAGAATTTTAAGCGTGTCTAAATTAATTCAACACTTAACAAACACCTGCATTTAAAAGAAAGACTAGACACCATGGAAGATTAGAGATAAGAAGAGCAGATTTGGGGCGCCTGGATGGCTCAGTGGATTAAGGCCTCAGCCTTCAACTCAGGTCTTGATCCCGGGGTCATGGGATCGAGCCCCACATTGGGCTCTGTGCTCAGCGGCGAGCCTGCTTCTCCCCTCTCACTCTGCCTGCCTCTCTGCCTACTTGTGATCTCTCTCTGTCAAATAAATAAATAAAATCTTAAAAAAAAAGAAGAGCAGATTTGCTGCTACTAAGAACTGAGAGCCTAATACAGGATAGGGAGAGTATTTTGGTAACTGATGAAAGGAATCTATAGGCCAGTTAGGCTAGAGTGCTTCATTAGTGGGAAATGACACTATGGGATGTTTTGTGCTAGATAACTTTGTAAAATTCAATTGACCTTTTACATTGCCTACCTACACACATGAGAACATTAAATAAGATACATGAGGTTGTCATTGGCATTTTAAAAGATTCAATAAATTGGAAATAATGGATAATTCTATGATGACTTCTTTCAAGTCAGCATTGTAACGAACACATTTTATGAAGGAGAAACTCTGGGTATTTGTTTAAAGTCTCTAAACCACATATTACACACCATATCCAAGAGTAAAAGCTCCAGAATTGTTCTATTTTGCTGAAGTTTTAAATTTAAAAAAATTTTTTTGAAACATTTTATTTATTTATTTGACAGAGATCACAAGTAAGCAGAGAGGCAGGCAGAGAGAAAGAGAGGGGGAAGCAGGCTCCCCACTGAGCAGAGAACCCGATGTGGGGCTCGATCCCAGGACCCCAAGATCATGACCTGAGCTTAAGGCAGAGGTTTTAACCCACTGAGCCACCCAGGTGCCCCAAATTTTTTAAAAATTTTTAAAAAGATTTTATTTATTTATTTGACAGAGAGAGAGAGAGAGAGAGAGAGATCACAAGTAGGCAGAGGGAGAGGGGGAAGCAGTCTCCCCCTGAGCAGAGAGCCCAATTTGGGGCTCAATACCAGGACCCTGAGATCATGACCTGAGCCAAAGGCAGAGGCTTAACCCACTGAGCCACCCAGGCACCCCTTTTAAAAAATTTTTAAAGATATTATTTATTTATCTGGGAGAGAGCGAGCATGAGAGGGGGAAGGTCAGAGGCAGAAGCAGACCCCCTCCTGAGCAGGGAGCCCTATGCCGGACTCAATCCTGGGATTCCAGGATCATCACCCAAGCTGAAGGCAGTCACTCAAACAACTGAGCCACCCAAGCACCCTATTTTGCTGAAGTTTTAAAATCACTTTTTGTTTCTTTAATATTACTCTTAACAGGACTCTGCCAGGTAAAAAGGAGGGGCAATTTCTTGTTTTATACTTATAAGCTACAGCTCAGCCATCAGTCAATCAACACAAGGATGTGAGAAGAGCCACTGGGAAGATACAGAGCACACACGAGACAACCATGGGCTCCCTGGATGAGACAGGGAAATATAGAAAGAAATTACTGAATTGTTTTTGCTTCAGAGGCAATTTGCTGGGTAACTTAGACTCAAATAAGAAAAAAATGAGTGAAAATGTAACTCCGGGGTTGTTATTAGCACAGATGAATTCTCCTTGTTTTGGTAACTCTGAAAGGTGCTTCTTCAAATAAAGAAGACATATCACACCATAAATATCAGAAAACTGTCCCTGACACCAGTTTCAAGGTTAAGCCTGTGTTTACGTCCACATCCTGGGCAGGACGCGTTGACATTTATGACCTCTGATGCCATCTCCATATGCTGAGGGGCAGAGCTGGTTTGGTTACCTGTCAAGTCTTTGGTTTTCTTAACTGTCACTGAGTTTATTGTTCACTTTCTGGTCCAAATGACAAAGTAATTTGATTCATAGTCATAGCAGTGAAAATCCCAATTGGTTTATGTTTCTAGTTATGCCAGAGGCAGGAATTGCACATAATATATATCAAAATCTAGAAAATATCGGGAAAGCAGGAAATAGATCAGATGTGAATTACTGAGCATCATACGGTTATGCCTAGAAAAATGCTGGTTATTTTCTCAATTGGTTCCAACATCTATCTTTCAATTTACATTTTAAAATCTTAATGATACATATTTTAGAGTGTTGTATGCTTTTATAATTAGAGAGATCATATCTGCTAAATAATCTTTAGTGAAGGCATTATATCTACTAATTTAGGTTTGAAGGAAATAAGGTAGATGGATTTATATGACTGAGTAAAAGAGAGTACAGACTTCAAGTTCCAGCAATATGGCAGACTAGATATTCTGAAAACCCTTCAGCTAAACAGAAATCCACCCCAAAACCCACCAAGAAATGCTGGATAAAATAAGACATCACTTTAAATTAATATCTGAACTCACAATAAAATTAAGGAATTCCTCAGGGAACAAAATGAAGAGAGAGAACAGAAATTTATAGCAATTAGTTGTTTCGGGGTAATTTTCTTCTCTTAATTAGCAAAAATCTTGTATGTAAAAGGTCATATGACAAGAGGAAAACTGGAACTCAGAAAATAGGGATTTATATTTGAAATGCTTTTTTAAAATTTATTAACCAATGAGTTAGTTGGTAATATATATTTTATTGTCTAAATATGGTAGGTGTATTTTTAATTAAATCCTAATGTAATTGAAGTAAAATCTGAGATCATAGTTTGTATGACACCCAGTCTTTGAAGTTTATTGAGGCTTTCTGTATGGCATGGCTTGGTACAGTTTAATGTTCCATGTGTACAGGGAAAATGTGGATTTTCTAACAGCTGGAAGACTATCATCTATTATCCATTGACTACCTATATATGTACATACAGATATCCTAATTTCCACTATGCAGTATCCTAATATCCATTATACAGTATCTGAATATTCATTAGGTGAAGCTTGTTAATCATATTCATCTTTTATATACCCTTTCCCTGATTCAGCTATGAATTGAGAGCTGTGTTGGAATTTTCAAAAGGAAGATGGTTTCCTTCAACTTTTGGGAGTTCTACAAATTCTACTTCATGAATTTTAAGGGTGTTTTAGTAGGTGCCTACACATTTAACCATGTTTGATCTTGAATGTATACATTTATAATGTGGTGACCTTTACCATCCCTAAGTAATGGTTTTGTGCATGTGTGTTAATGCCTATTGTCTCTGATATTAATATAGCTACATATTAATATAGCTAAGCAAGCTGTAACTTTCTTAGAATTTATAGCTGTTTCACAGGTCTTTTTCCATCACTTTACATTGAATTTTTCCATATATTTAGATATAGTTCTAGTAAACTGCATATATTTGCATTTTCCCACAATTAGTCCATCTGTTTTCAGTAGCCAGTTTAATCTATTTACATTTATTCTAATTACAGATATATTTAGAACTATTTCTATCATACTAATTTATTACTTCTGTTTGTCCCATAATTTTTGTTTTATCTTTATCCTTTGTTACTTTTAAAAAAAATGCTATCTGTCTTACCTCTTTAATAAGACAAATACTTTATTAGGATCACACATTTGTTGGTTTTCCTTACTCCCAAATTCTATCATGTAAATATTATCTACAAGGTTTAATTACAAGTAACTACAAATATATGTTCTCTTTTTCTTTACTCTTAGATTTTTAAATAATATAAATATATTTTACCAAGATATTTGATAACCTTAATTTTCTTCATCTCTTCCTCTTTATTGTCTCTTATTTAAGCATGTCATACAAACTTTATGATGTGAGGCCTCATGTGGCATAATTCTGGTGGCCTTCTATATTTAAGGATATTTTTATGAGTATATATTTGAAAGACAGTTACATCCCTTCTGTACTTCAAAAATTCTATTCCATTGTTTTCATAGTTACAGTTTTTTTAATTGTTATGTTAGTCACCGTAAAATACATCATTAGGTTTTTTTTTCAATTTATTTATTTTCAGAAAAACATTATTCATTATTTTTTCACCACACCCAGTGCTCCATGCAAGCCGTGCCCTCTCTAATACCCACCACCTGGTACCCCAACCTCCCACCCCCCCCGACACTTCAAACCCCTCAGATTGTTTTTCAGAGTCCATAGTCTCTCATGGTTCACCTCCCCTTCCAATTTACCCAAATTCCCTACTCCTCTCATTAGTTTTTGATGCAGTGTTCCAAGATTCATTGTTTATGCACCACATCCAGTGCTCCATGCAATACATGCCCTCCTTAATACCCACCACCAGGCTCACCTGTCCCCCCACCCCCTTCCCCTCCAAAACCCTCAGTTTGTTTCTCAGAGTTCACAGTCTCTCATGGTTTGTCTTCCCCTTCAATCCCCCCCATTCACTTCTCCTCTCCATCTCCCAATGTCCTCTGTGTTATTCCTTATACTCCACAAGTAAGTGAAACCGTATGATAATTGACTCTCTCTGCTTCCAGTTTTACTGTTGAAAAAAATCTGTCAATTTGATTTTTGTGCTTCTATATGTGATCTTTTCTTTCTTAAAGATAAACCTACTACTAGCTTTATCCTTTATTTTTCTATATTCTACTTTCTGTTAATATTTTCCCCTCTAGCTATGTCTAGGTGTATTTTTTCCCCCTATTCTTCCATGTTGGCCCCCTAGGGGGACTTTCACTCTGAGATCTTTCTCTTTTTTTTTTTGGGCAAATTTATCTCTGTTATTGCTTCAAATTTTTCTACTATTTTTTTTCTGATATCCTATGTCCGTCTTCCATATTTCTTAGCTTTTCTTTTATAGTTCTTACTTCTTTTTTTTCTTCCTTCTATGAGATGTCTTTAATCTGCTCTGTAAATTTCCTAATTTCTTCTTCAGTTTTATCTATCTGCTCTTTATCTCATGTATTGCATAGTTAATTTCAATTATTATATACATTATATCACCTAAATTATTATTAAAGTAAATAATAAATTTATTTATAATTATTAATAAATATAATTTAATGTTTATAAATTTATAATAAAATTTACAAAAATAAAAATAAATAATAATAATTAATAATGATAAATTACTTAAAGGGATTTTTTAATCTTCTTATGTTCTTCTTTTGTATTGCTTATATCTTCCATTATCCATTTTAGTAGGTTTATTAGGCTATATACTATTGCCTTCCTTTTGCCTTCATGGAATCTGTACCTAGAATGCTAGATTTTTTTTTTAATTTATGCTTCTTAAATACAGTGTTATCTTTGCCTGTTTGCTCCTTTCCCCTTGGAGTATTGGCTCTGCTGTTAAGTAATGTCATGTCCCTTTGAAACACTCCTTGGAACCCAGCTGCCAAGCTGGGAGGAAGCCCAAGCAACCTTTTGGGAATGCCCATGTGGGAGAAAAAAGGCCCCTGGCCAACATCTCCAGCTGTGTTCCTAGACATCGGCCAACTATATGAATGAATCCACTTTGGACATTCCAGTTGCTACAGTGCCCCAGCTGCCATCACCACATTAAGCAGAAGGACCAGCTAGCCAACTCATAAAATGGTGAGAAATAGGAAGTTTTTTTAAGCTATTAAATTTGGGGATGTTTTGTTACACAGCAACAGATAACCAAAACACAAATCTTTTCCATGTGTCTTTTCACAATGTGGTAGCTGGGTTCCCAGAAGGAATATTCAAGAGGGCAAACCTAATTGCTAGTGCTTATCAAGGTCCAACTTAAATCATAATTGCTAATGTTCCATTGTCACATGCACAAGCCCAGAGTTAATATAGTAGGGATATTATGGAAGGGAATGAATAAAGGGAATTGTAGTTCATTGACAGCCACCAAAGTAACAGTCTACCTTGATACATTTCAGAGAATATAGACCTCATTCTCCGGCCATTAATTAGAAAAAGACAAATTTTAAAAATCCAAAGATTTGGAATTTTAAAAGACCGTATCTACAAAAACTCATGAAACAAAGAACACATAAAAATGGAAATCAAGAAATGTTTAGAACTGAGTGATAGTGAAAATAATCATATCAGAACTCATGGGACTCTACTGTCATACTTAAAATAAAATATGTAGCACTTAATCCTATATTTAAAAGAAGGAAGGACTAAAAGTTAATGATCTATGCCTTTAACTTGAGAAGTAAGAAAAAGAGTGGAAGAAATTGCTCTTTAAACAATGCAAACAACTTAAAATTGCCTTGAGTTATATTTTCTCTAGGATCTTTCACATACATAATCTCATTTTATTCATATATCTTTTATTTATAGCTGGTTTGCCATGAAAACCCAGGGGGTAGTCAGAGAAGGTATTATTAAAGCCAATTTTAGAGATCATAGTATTGAGGTTCAGAGAACTTAGTGACTTATTGAATAACACATGGCTTGTAAGTCATAGAGCAGTGATTCAAAACAAGATTTAAGAACCTGAGTCTAGAGTTCATTTCAATATATTATAATGTTAACTTATATTATGGGAGACTATATCAAATAGATAAATATTATGGCCACTATTGAGCAGTTTTGGGTGAATCACAGTATAAGATGCACCATATGTAATAACCAATGTGGCTTAAGCTTAAGAGAGAGTTCTAGGAAACTGCCATTGTATCAGAGTGTGTAACCTATTCTTGTGTTCTTCAGTAAGAAACTACAAGAATAATTCAGTGCTAAAACTAAAGGTGCTATCAAGCATGAAAGACCCAGAAGAACCTTAAATACATCATATTAAGGGAAAAAGTCAATCTGTAAAGCCTCCATACTCTATGGTTCCAACTATATGACGTTCTGGAAAAGGCAATACTACAGGGACAATAAAAAGATCAGTGTTTGCCAGGGATTGGGGTAGAGGGAAGGGATGAATAGGTGGAGAACACAGGATTTTTAGGGCAGTTAAAATACTCTGTATGACACTATAATTATGGATAAATATCATTATACCTTTATCCAGATCCCTAGAATGTACAACACTGTAAGTGAACCCTAAATTTAACTATGGGTTTAAGGAGTATGGGGAAGACCCAACATTCATTATTCACTGAGTATTTGTGATATGTCAAGGTAGGCTCATCAGTTGTAACAATTGTCCCACTCCAGTGGGGAATGTTGTTAATGGGAGAAGCTATGCCTTTTCTGGGCAGGGGTACATGGGAAATTTCTGTATCTTCCCCTCAGTTTTACAGTAAATCTAAAACTACTCTAAAAATTAAGTCTTAAAAAGAAACTATAAGAAAAAAAAAACTATAAGAGTGAGGCACGCTGGATATTTTACATTTGTCCCTTTAAGTACTACCCTTCACCCTGCCCTACCCAGCTCTATGCCTATAGGTAGGCTGACCTATATGGATTCATTGCACCAGTGATTTCCCTTGACCTTTGGGTCTGGTTGTGATCTGACACAACAAGGACAGAAGGAGAGAAATGAAGGCAGGGCTTTTATATTCATGTTTCTCACCCTTTCGGGTCACCATGGTTGAGTCCATCTGTGGAAGCCCACAGCTCCTGCCCAGCAGCCTTCTCCATACATCTACCTACTAGGGTTTCATTAAATGCTCCCTCCCTTTGTACTGTTAGGTGTAAGGTTCATAAGAGCTACCTGTTGGTGTTAGTCCTTGGATACCACATTCTCTGTCATTGGTTTTCATAAACCCTGAACACACCTGTATTAATAGTCCCTTTACCAATTTATTTTCACATTACTCACTTTGAGCATACCATAAATTTCTTCCCAGGGCACTAAAAAGATTTTAAAAAATGTTAAATAAAAGTGCTGCAACCAATGGTTGTTCACATGAAAATCTAGAATTAAAGATAGGAAACCTTTATCAAGGAGGTCCTTTCTGACTTTAGCCAGTGTTATTGAGACTTCTGAAATTTCTATAATCATGAATTTTGCTGGACTGAAGCAGCAGTTTTCTGCTGAAGCCTATTTCTAAAATTAATATAGGTATGCTGGTTGGGTAACCATGCACTATATTGGTTTGAATAGGGTTATTTGGGAGGAGCTGTTGGAATTGAGAGAACCCAGAAACTTAAGGCCTCTCCAAAACACCTCTGGAACTACTTCTACTAAATAAAAATAATTCATAAGTGGTGTTGGAAGCCAACATTACATTCTAAGGAAGATTAGAGAGGTCTCTCAACTCAACATACCAGGCTAATGGTTTTCTCACTCTTTTTTTTAAAGATGTTATTTATTTATTTGACGGAGAAAGATCACAAGTAGGCAGGGAGGCAGGCAGAGAGAGAGGGAGAAGCGAGCTCCCTGCTGAGCAGAGAGCCCAATGTGGGGCTCAATCCCAGGACCCTGGGATCATGGCCTGAGCGGAAGGCAGAGGCTTTAACCCACTGAGCCACCTAGGTGCCCCCAGGCTAATGGTTTTCTTATCTGAACTTTGAGACCAGGCCATTAAGCAGGGAGCAAGAGAAAAAAAGCTTTGCATACAGGAGAAAAGAGAAACCCTCGGGGGCTAGCACATCCTTGGTTTTTCTATTTGCTCATCAGGGATTCAAACAGCATGACCCAATGGTGCTATGGGCATTAGTTGCTATTAAGAATTCTCCAGAATGAATTTTGGGGCAGTCAACTGAAGTTTTACTCCATAAATAACTTTAGAAACAAAACAAAACAAAACAAAACAAAACTTGGCCGTGACTTATGGTTGCTCAGCTTCTCGATCAATCCTAGATCCCCAAGGCCAGCACCAGGAAGTGATGGCTATCTGTTAGCAGAAACTCCCACCGTGGTCCATCCATGGGGAAACCTTTACTAATTTTTCAGTGGAATTGAGGGACAGGTTAAATCTGAACAGGCAGATGCAGAGATGGTTGGAATGGCCATATAAGGAACTTACTTCTTGTCCAGGAGATGCTCATGAGAGTCACTGATTCAATCACTGAACATTCCATTCCTGTCCATAATACAATCACTCTTTGTACCAGTGAATAATGAACGTGATCTCTTCCCCCACAGTCTTAAAAAGCTTTCCATAAATATTTACTGATGACTATGACAAAAGCACTTGCATACGATTTACTACTGAATATATGCATAGGATTCTGGTTTTATTTTGAAGGTTTTTTTTATTTTGAAGTTTTATTACAAAAATTTCAGACATGCAAAACATGGAAGGTATAATATTATGAATACTTGCATTCCCATGACCATAGTAAAAGACAAAGTATTAAAAGAAAACCAAAAAACAACTCTAACTCATAATAACAAATAGAATGGTGGTTACCAGGGGGACGTGAATGGCTGTCATTTGAGTCTCTTGCTCTTGATTTCAGCTCAGGTCTTGGTCTCCGGGTCCTGGGATTGGCCCATGTCAGGCTTTGCACTCAGTACAGAGTCTGCTTGTCCCTCTCCCTCCCTTTCCTCTCCTGCCCCTGCTCCTCTCTCTGTCTCTCAAATAGATAAATAAAATGTTTAAAAAAAAAGAATGGTGGTTACCAGAGGCTGGGGATGGTGGCTGGAGAAAAGGGAAGATACTGATTGAATGGTATAAACTTGCAGCAGTAAGATGAATAAATTCTAGGAAACTAATTCACAGCATGTAACTATAGGTAATAGTAATTGTAGTTAATAATAGATACTTGAAATATGCTGAGCTCTCAAGTGTTCTCACCATATATGCACACACACACACACACACACACACACAAATGGTAACTATAAGAGGAGATGGATCTGTTCATTAGTTTGATTCTGGTAATTATTTTAGTGTATACATATACCAAAATATCATGCTGTGTACCTTAAATACATACAATTTTTACTTGTTCAAAATAAAAATAAAAAAGAATAAAGCATTACAAATGCGAGTCTGCTGACCTTTCTTCAGATTATACTCTTTCACCTTCTCCGTGCTGACCACTATCCTGAATTTGGTATTTATCACACACATACATGTCTTAATAAGTTCACTAATCATGTAAGATTCCTAAATGATACATATTTAATATATCATGTAAAATATAACCTTATGCAACTTGTTTTTCACTATGCAATATGCTTTTAAGATGTATACACATTGATACTTCTCTAATCCATTTACTTCTCCTGATGGAAATATTCCATTGTATGAATATATTATAGCTCATATATTATTATAATTACTTGCTTTCTCATTAGACTCTAAGATTAATGAGAATATGGTGTGTCTTATTTATATCCATCACTAAAGCCCAGATTCCTACCACAAGTCCCAGTAAATATTAGGCATTCAATAAACACTTGTTAACAAAAAGATCCCTTTCATAAATGTTGACTTTGCTCTTTTAGCTCATCTTCCCTACAGGTGCAGTTCTGTGTAGCTAGGTGATTAAATTCTAACTAAGGGAATGTAAGCCAAAATGAGTTGTGCACCTTAAAAAAGAAAACCCCCCTATCCATTCCTTTCTGCTCTTCTGTGTGGATGTGGATGACGCCTAGGAAAACCTTGAAAGCCAGAAATTCAATATAGCAGAACCTCTATTAGCCAGAGACTCCAAATGACTATGTGGAAGAGGACAGCACTATGAGCTGTTCACCAGTGCCGTACTTGAATGGAAGAGATACGTACACTTCTGTTGTTGTTTGGGCCATTACATGTGTGCACAGTTGTTACAGTCATCAACCTATCCGACCCAATAAATATTGCTGTATGAATTTACCTCTGATCTCTGATTGAGCTGGATCTTAAAGTTTCCTATATATAACATTTTCCTTGTTATTTCCTGAGATTCCAACATTTGAGTTGTGATTTGTTCTGTGAATCAAGTTATTTCATAAAGGATTTAATTTTTTTATTGCATTTAATTTTCTGGGGGGGGGGATAAATATTTGCTTTCTTAGTTTGGTAATCAAGAAGTATTATTGTTCAGTTATAATGATCAGAAAATGTTCCCTGCCCTGCTTCTAACTATTTAGAATATATTAATTTTTACTTATGGTTAGTGTTGCAAATGTTTTATGTGTACACAAATAGGGCGTAGGGTTTAAGTTTTCAGTCCTTTATCCTTATCATGGGAGAAAGCATTTTCCAAAGACTCTCATCCCCCATGCTCTCCTGCTATGACACTTGCTGCTCTCCCTTCAAAAGAGCCTGTTTCTCGAAGTAAGTCAGAGAAAGACAAATACCATATTATTTCACTCATAGGTTGAATTGAAGAAATAAAATAAATGAGCAAAGGGAAAAAAAAGAGAGAGGAAGAGGCAAACCAAGAAACAGACTCTTACCTCTAGAGAACACACTGCTGGTTACAGAGGGTAAGTGGGTGGGGCGTGGCGGAAGCAGGGGAGGGGATTAAGGAGAGCATGTGTTGTGGTGGGCATGGAAGCGCTGAATCACTACACCTGAAACTAATATTATACTGCATGTTCACTAACAAATTTAAATTTTAAAAAAGGGCCTGCCTCTTCAACCCCTTGAAACTGGGCAAGCCCTGTGACCGTTTTGACCAGTAAAATATTACAGAAGTGGCAGTGTGCCAGTTCCTGACACAGCCAGACCTGGCAGCTTCTACCTCCTGGCTCTTGGAAGCCAGACACCAGTAAGAAGCGTGACTAACTTGAGAACGGCTTGCTGTGAGGAAGCCCTAAAGCATGTAGAGAGAATGACGGCTCGCAGCTTTTTTAACCACCCCAGCCCGTGAGCCAGACATGCCAGTAAAGAAGACTCCAATCGATTCTATCCATGGCATTTGCTGGAAAGCTAGTGAGAACCACTCACCTGTGCTCAGTCAGCACTAAGAACTGGGAGAAATCATAAATTCTTTTTCCAGCTTGAGGTAATGAGGTGTTTTGTCATGCAGCAAAAGCGAAAAGCTCTTATTTGTTTATGTGACATTTCAAGGGCAAAGAGAGATCCTTCTACCTACTGCATGCTCTGCTTTAAGTAGTCACTCTGCGGAAGTGGGATGGATCCTCTCACCCAGAAGTTGGTCCAAACAACATGACACACACACCAAATGGGTTTGAAATGATTTACCACTCACATAATAAGGTTTCCTCCTTGGGTGGCTCCCAAGGAGGTCTACAAATGGCTTGATGGGACTGGGGAAGGAGACCGGCTGGGCCTTTTCATCTTGATTAGGGGTTGGGCCTGGGCCTGGAGTGGGGGTTCTCCCTTGTGTGGGCCAGGGCTTGATGATTTGAAGTTCCCACCAGTACCAAGGACAGTGGCACCCAGACTTTCTCAACACCCTGCTCAGATGTAAGGCCAGAGGAGGAGGACTACTGGGGCCTGAAAACTCTCAGCAGATAAACAACAATGGAGTCAGACCCTGTAACGATACCTGTGGTAGGACCCTGTACACTTTGAAGCTATGTGATTGGACACATAAAACTCATAACCTAAAATCTACATTGCTAATTACTCATATCTCATCATGAAGTATTCTTTGTTGTATTATTTAATACTTTTGTCTCTGAATTCAACATGTCTGATACCAATAGCATAACCTATTGTTTTTAGAATTTTTGTTTTTATTCAGTTAAAATTTATGTAGAGTGAAATGCACAGATTGTAAATGTCAGTGTGGTGAATTTTAATCGACATATCTGTCCACCACCACATAGAGCATTTCCCTCATACCAGAATATTTCCTTTTACCCCTTTCAGTCAATTCCCATTCCTACTGTCAGTCACTATTCTCATTTTTCTCCCCATACTTTTCGCTGTTTTGATCATCACAGAAATGGAATCTTATACTATGTACCCTTCTGTGTCTGTATTCTTTCACACAGCAGGTTTTTAAGCACTGTATTAAGAAGCATTTTAAACATATTAAAGAGTTACAAGGCTTTGAATGTGAAAATCCGCATACCCACAAAGCAGAGTCTACTGCTAAACTTTTACCATACTTGCTTTCTCACATATCTGTCTGTTCATCAACACATAGTAGATTTTGGTGCATACTAATGTTAGTTCACACATATTAATACGATGTTTTCTAAATACTTCAACATGCCTATCTTTATAGTTGAACATGTTCATATAGTTCCTTTTTTTCTTTTAGTGGTATATTTCACATATAATAAAATGTACAGATATTAGGAATATTCTTTGTTGAAATTTGACAAATGCATACATCTGTGTTGCCTAAACTTTCAAGGTATATAATATTGCCATCATTCCAGAAAGCTTCCTCATGCCTGTTTTTAGTCTAACCTTACCTTTACTTTAGATTTCAAAGTCCTGCTTTAGTTATATCCAACACAATTTTGATAAACTTTATTTTAGAATAGTTTTAGATTTACAGAACCATACAACAAATTTTGATAGGTTATATTTTATTACCACTCATTTCATTTTCAAGTGTTTTTTTTAAAGAATTTTGTTTATTTATTTGGGAGAGAGAGCAGAGCCGAGGGAGGGGCAGAGAGAAACAGACTCCCAGCTGAGCAGGGAGCCTGATGTGGGGCTTAAACCCAGGACCCTGAGAACAAGACCTGAGCCGAAGGTAGACGCTCAACCAACTGAGCCACCCAGGTGCCCCTGTAGTGTTACTTTTGATCACAAAAGGCTTTGTTTGCTATGCTTCATGGATGCAGATTGTTTTTCTTCTACTTTGGTATTTTATAGTATGAAGGTTCACATAATTTGTAGGCCTTAGAATAAATTCAGTGGACTGTAGCTGGCTAACAATTAAAAAATTACACAATAAAAAAATTACACAATAGGTACCAAACAGAATGCAAGCATATAAGAAAGCTGTTGTTTTGTTACATTTTTGTTTCAATTGTGTGTGTGTGCGCGCATGTGTGTGCATGCATACCTGTGTGCACACGTGTGTGCCCAGCAGATTCATGTGCATACATGCATGTGTACATACACTGGGTCTTGATACATGAAGTATCTTTTCCTACAAAGTTGCCGAGAAAAAGACAGTAAAGCACCACTCTAGAAAATTAGGTCTCATGTAGGGGAATAATATGATTACATTTGCATTTTAGAAATACAACTCTGGTAGCAGTTTGTTGAATGGATGACAGGTGGGCAAATGTACATGTGAGGAGAACAGTTAGAAACTTATTACAATAGTCCGGACAACAGATGGTTAGAGCCCAACTTAAGCATTAGCTAGCTTTAGAAAGAAAAGGAGAGATGTACCAGATAAAGAGACTTCATAATTGATTGAAATTGGAGTTGAATGAGAAGGCTAGGATGACTCACATATTTCTTGGATGGCTGCATAATGCCATTAATCAGATTAGAACATAACAAAGAAGGAGCACAATTGCAAGGGAAAACGTATTAGGTTTTTGCTGTATTCAGTGCAAGACTTCTGTCTTAGTCTATTTGGGCTGCTATAACGAAAATACCCTAGACTGGGAGACTTAAAAACAACAGAAGTTTATGTCTCACCATTCTGGAGGCTGAAAATTTCAAGATCAAAGTGTCAGCAGATTTGGTGTCTGGTAGCCAGCTTCCTGGTTCATAGATGGCCTTCTTCTTGCTTTGTCCTCACAGAGTAGAGAGAATAAGGGAGCTCCCTAGGATTTCTTTCATGAGCACTAATGCCCTTATGATGGCTTCATTCCAATGACCTCATCACTTCCCAGAGCCCCCCTCTCAATACCATCACATTGGGGATTTTGTTTCGATATGAATTTGGGGGGACACAAGCATTCAGTTTATGGCAGTTTGTAAAAGATATCCACTTAAGGATATTTACACATTTGCCTATATAATGCTCAGAGAGATATCTAGGCCAGAAATACAGATTTGCAAGTTATCAAAGTATAAGTTGTTAAAACTTACTAGCAGATGACATGATTCTTTATATGGAAAACCTAAAACACTCCACCCCCAAACTACTAGAACTCATACAACAATTCAGCAACGTGGCAGGATACAAAGTCAATGTACAGAAATCAGTGGCTACATACACTAACAATGAAAATACAGAAAGGGAAATTAGAGAATCGATTCCATTTACTATAGCACCAAGAACCATAAGATACCTGGGAATAAACCTAATCAAAGAGGTAAAGGACCTGTACTCTAGGAACTACAGAACACTCATGAAAGAAATTGAAGAAGACACAAAAAGATGGAATACCATTCCATGCTCTTGGGTTGGAAGAATAAACATTGTTAAAATGAGAAGGGAGTTGGGGGAAATTGGAAGGGGAAGTGAATCATGAGAGACTATGGACTCTGAAAAACAATCTGAGGGTTTTGAAGGGGCGGGTGGGGGGTGGGAGGTCGGGGTACCAGGTGGTGGGTATTATAGAGGGCATGGATTGCCTGGAGCACTGGGTGTGGTGCAAAAATAATGAATACTGTTATGCTGAAAATAAATAAAAAATAAATTTAAAAAATGTCTATACTGCCTAGAGCAATCTATACTTTTAATGCCATTCCGATCAAAATTCCACTGGTATTTTTCAAAGAGCTGGAGCAAATAATCCAAAAATTTGTATGGAATCAGAAGAGACCCCAAATCGCTAAAGAAATGTTGAAAAACAAACAAACAAAAAAAACTGGGGGCATCACGTTACCTGATTTCAAAATTTACTACAAAGGTGTGATCACCAAGACAGCATGGTACTGGCATAAAAACAGATACATAGACCAGTGAAACAGAGTAGAGAGCCCAGATATGGACCCTCAACTCCATGGTCAAATAATCTTTGACAAAACAGGAAAAAATATACAGTGGAAAAAAGACAGTCTCCTCAATAAATGGTGCTGGGAAAACTGGACAACTGTATGTAGAAGAATGAAACTCGACCATTCTCTTACACTGTACACAAAGATAAACTGAAAATGGATAAAAGACCTCAACATGAGACAGGAATCCATCAGAATCCTAGAGGAGAATATAGGCAGTAACCTCTTCGATATCAGCCACAGCAACTTCTTTCAAGATATGTCTCCAAAGGCAAAGGAAACAAAAGCGAAAATGAACTTTGGGGACTTCATCAAAATCAAAAGTGTCTGCACAGCAAAGGAAACAGTCAACAAAACAAAGAGGCAACCCACGGAATGGGAGAAGATATTTGCAAATGACAGTACAGTCAAAAGGTTGATATCCAGGATCTATAAAGAACTCCTCAAACTCAACACACACAAAACAGACAACCATATCAAAAAATGGGCAGAAGATATGAACAGATACTTCTCCAGTGAAGACATACAAATGGCTATCAGACACATGAAAAAAATGTTTATCATCATTAGCCCTCAGGGAGATTCAAATTAAAACCACATTGAGATATCACCTTACACCAGTTAGAATGGCCAAAATTAACAAAACAGGAAACAACATGTGTTGGAGGGGATGTGGAGAAAGGGGAACCCTCTTCCACTGTTGGTGGGAATGCAAGTTGGTATAGCCACTTTGGAGAACAGTGTGGAGATTCCTCAAGAAATTAAAAATAGAACTTCCCCGGGGCGCCTGGGTGGCTCAGTGGGTTAAGCCGCTGCCTTCGGCTCAGGTCATGATCTGAGTGTCCTGGGATCGAGTCCCGCATCGGGCTTTCTGCTCAGTGGGGAGCCTGCTTCCCCCCTCTCTCTCTGCTTGCCTTTCTGTCTACTTGTGATCTCTCTCTGTCAAATAAATAAATAAAATCTTAAAAAAAAATAGAACTTCCCTATGACCCTGCCATTGCACTCCTGGGTATTTACCCCAAAGATACAGATGTCGTGAAAAGAAGGGCCATCTGTACCCCAATGTTTATAGCAGCAATGGCCACGGTCGCCAAACTGTGGAAAGAACCAAGATGCCCTTCAACGGATGAATGGATAAGGAAGATGTGGTCCATATACACTATGGAGTATTATGCCTCCATCAGAAAGGACGAATACCCAACTTTTGTAGCAACATGGATGGGCCTGGAAGAGATTATGCTGAGTGAAATAAGTCAAGCAGAGAGAGTCAATTATCATATGGTTTCACTTATTTGTGGAGCATAACAAAAAGCATGGAGGACATGGGGAGTTAGAGAGGAGAAGGGAGTTGGGGGAAATTGGAAAGGGAGGTGAACCATGAGAGACTGTGGACTCTGAAAAAAAATCTGAGGGGTTTGAAGTGGCGGGGGGTGGGAGGTTGGGGGAACCAGGTGGTGGGTATTGGAGAGGGCACGGATTGCTTGGAGCACTGGGTGTGGCACAAAAACAATGAATACTGTTACGCTGAAAGTAAAAGAAATTAAAAAAAAAACATACTAGTAGTTGAGATTAGTCAAAGAGTGAATATTATAAGAACGGAGACCTTAGAATAGAACTCCTTGGAATACCAATATTTTGGGTGTAGGAAATAGAAGAGACATGAAAATGATGGACTTAGATTGAACTATGATAAAAGCAAAGGAGGAGTAGTTTCTGGAAGCTAAGAATACTTCACACACAAAAAGAGTTGTTGAAGTGCCAAATGCTGCAAAGAAATCAATTAAAAAGAATTGAATTTAATGACTAGGAGTTGGTGACTTTGGCAAAAGCAGTCTCATTCAGTGTTGACAATATCATGACATTGAATGTTCTGGTGTTCTGAGAAATGCTTAACCAGTTCTCTGAAAAAAGTGTGGTATACATATATTCTTAATGAATTTCAATGATATTAAAGATTGTACAGCATGCAATTTATAAATACTAATATAACATAAAACACTCTATATTGTAAATTGTCAATGTTGTTTAGTTAAGTTATCCTCATGGAATACTTTTGTTGGTTTTTGCCTAACTCCTACATTCTGGCCACAACCGATGCATGAATGAATGAATGAATGTAGTTCTGACATCCATGTTGGGTGATATTTTCGTTTATGCTAAGAAGATGAGAGTGAAACATTAAAGGTCAATGTTAAAACTTCACTCATTCTGCCTAGAACATGAGTGAATTTTTGCTAAATCGGATGACAGTTTTCTAACATTGGAAGAATAAGTCATTTATTTCTGCTATTAACAACATAATGGTTACAGGTCTAGAACACTTCTATGTTTAATCTGCATTATTAACACTTTTTCTATCACTTTATTAAATCTAGAAAAGTACCAGAACAATAATCCAAGCTCTGGTTCGTAGCATTTACTAATTTCCAGGGTCTGAATACTCCCACTATGACTGATTTTAAGCTATCAACATGCCACTGGAAAGGGAGCTAGAAAGAGATACACAGGAGTACACCACTGTGTATTGTTCCTACTAAACAGATACAACAGGCATAAACACCTCTTGAATTCAGATAATAAAGTATAGGAAAATAATTAGGATGTTATAAGTATTTATTACCTTATGAAATATACTTTATTTGCCTGGAGGTTTATATAATTTATTTTTTCATAATGGCTTGAAACATCCTGAAAATTTAACGATTGTCCCTTGCACTCCAGCAAGCCACTGATTGGAAGAAAAGGAGGATGGTCCCAGACACGGACCTGGTGACTGTGGTCTACCATTGGCTCCAGCAAGTGTGATTTTGATGAAGTAAGTTTACTAGGTGAGTCTCAATTTCCTCACCTTCAAATTAAGGATCTTAACATCTATTTTACGTGTTATTAGGATCCTTAGAGATAATGAATCTAATTCAAACATGTTAGACCCTCAGTATGTGGAAATCTTTATCATTCTTTTCATTACTGCTAAACACCAGTGATCAGAGTCCCATGGGAATTTGTTGTTGTTGTTACAGTATTTTTTAACTTTTCCATCTGATCTCCCTTGACCTGGGAGAGCCCGGTTGATTTTCAGAATATCTTTTCTTTTGAACTGAGGTGCCCATTAAAGCTTCTAATACTGTAAGAGTCTTTTAAAAATTAACATAATTCCCATGCTGCCTGACTAGTTAGGCATTTCCTTCTTTAAATTCCTAGCAGAAGAGTAAATGCGGGAGTCTGATGAAATTTCAGGAAGATCCTAGAAGTGCCATCTTATTAGGTGATGACTGATGTGAAGTAATATACCCAGCAATTATTCACATAGGCCTGGGGCATGGGGAAAGGGAGGAGATTCAACTATTCTAAGTCTCTAAACAAAAGCGAGTCTGTTCTCTAAAATAATCATCTTTCCCCTTTTCAGTTCTTTTTATTCTTTCCCACAGATGTGATACCCTTGACATCATCCAGAAATGGTTATATATACTGAGCATTGGAATGTCAGATGAATACTGCTTTTGAGTCTTGTATTTCATTTAATCTATTTATAAGTACTATTTTGCAAAGGAAAAATCTATTACCTCCTGAGGTCATATTAATAACTACTTATCTGTGTGTTTGCATGACATTATGACTAATGGTTTAAGATTACTTCATTCCCCTTAGTATTTGTGGTATCGAAATCAAGCTAGATAGCAATTTAGATTACTTCACAAATAAAAGAAACATTTGTTTCTCAAGCCCTAGTTTTTAATTTAATATCACAAAATGGCTATATTTTATCTTTTAAAAGTATTTTTATTGAAATAATTTCATAAAGAAACAAAAAAAATATTTAAAGTGTCCAATTTGCTACATATCATTTCTATTTTCAACACAATTTAGTGTGGTTAATAGGAATAAAAGATGAATACAGATGTTTTATATTGGAAATCATTTTATATCATTAAAAAGACCTTAGACCTATAAAAATAATCATGAGTTTCCAAATAAGATGATTATAATGGTATTTTAGCTAGGTTTAAAAGCAACACCCATGTAAGAAAATTAATGTGAATGAAAATACTGGTAAAATGTGATCACGCTAAGAAAATGATTGCCAGTGGAAGAACTTACAAATTATTGGCATCATCATTTAAAAAATTTTTTTTTACTCTCTCTTTCCAGTTGCATGGGAAGGACTGTACTTCACGACCCCCCTTATGGTTCTGTGAAGTCATGTACATGGCTAGTTTGCACTACTGAGTTGTGAGCAAAAGTAACATGGCACAGTTGGGTCAGGGCATTTAAATACCAATATGAGCCCACCTAGAGCCCCTCTCCCCCTTGTCTTCCCATCCCTCATTCTATCCCGCTCTCTCTCTCCCCCTGTCCCTCTTGCCCCACTCTCTTTCCATGGGGGAAGTAGCCTCTAAAGCCTTGGTCTTTTTCAGTGATGGAAGTGGCTTTGTTATTCATGTTGGGTCCCACATAATGCACTTGATAGGTTATGCTAATGAGGTGACTTGCATTGAGCCCCTAGATAAATTTTACTGAGGAAATAATTTAGGATGGGGTTGGTCATGTCAGGAAGACCAATCATGTGATTAAAGTGTTGATGACAGCCAGCCTCTAGGGAGGGGAAGTTGAATTCAACCTCTTAACTAGTGGTTCCATCATGCCTACATAATGAAACCTCAGTAAAAAACCCCAGGAAGTGTTGATACAAAAGCCTGGGTGAGCTTTCTGGGTTAACAATATTCTATGCTAGGAGGGTGACCCATCCTAACTCCATCAGGAGAAGGCTGCTGAACCCTCTCATTTGGGACACTCCCAGACCTTGCACTATGTCTCTTCTTTTGGCTGGTTCTGATTTGTTTCGATGTCTTTCAAAGCGTAGGAGCAAAGCTTCTTTTTCATTGACTTTTTTTCTTTGTGTCAATTTCTAACTCTACACCCCAAAATTGTTTTTGTCAGCCTTCTTCCAACATCTACTGTTTCAGTAGAATCAGAACCTCTTTGGCTACTTTTTCTCTGTCTCCTCTGTTGTTTCATCAACATCCTACACCCAAATGTAGCAATCTTCCAAATGTGTATTGTAGGTTTTCTCTGCTTCTGTTCTTGGGCTCTATTCTGGGACTTTATTGTCTCTATGCTTATTTTCCTTGCATTTTTGGATAACTCTCCTTTTCTATTAGGGTCCAAATTTCCATTTCTGACTGCCTAGTCTATATCCCATAGTCTAGAACAGTATACAAACTTAACCTCAACTTTCTCCTGGTCTTCCTCCTCTTTCTGCATCTGCTATTGCAGTGATTGGCCATTATGACAATTCTGTCATTATGTCTCACTGGGACACTCAAAAGTTCCTTAAACCATGCTAACTCTGTTTATGTTTCCTTCTTAAAGTTTTTTCAAACACCCAGTTGCTAATATGATAACTGGTACTCAAGACTTTCAAGAATTCCATCTCAAACCACCCTTCCAACCTTATTTTCTATTTCTATCCTTCACACACTCAATGTTCCAGCCCAACTGATTTAATTGTTATTCTCCATTAACCTCCTCCATATTCCCCCTTTCTGCTTTTGCTAATATAGGAACAAATAACAAGGGTTCTTCTCAATCCAACTCTGTATATTCACAGTCTTACCACTCTTCCAGGCTCAACTTGAATCTTAAGCACGTATTTTGGATTCATGTTGACTACAGCCACAGACGTAGGTTGAGGTGTTCTTGCTGCGGCCCTGGCCCAAGGACGACCCCTAGTGGTTACACCTGCCCAGAGCACTTCTGGTGAGGGTAATAGCTTCGAATCAGCGAAACAAAAAATTAAATCAGAGGATAATTTTCTCACTTGTGTAGTAAGAAATTATATATGCAAATATACATTCAAGTAAGGTAACATGTTGACTGAGACCATACATAATGGTTTTCTAAGGGATACAAAGAAACTGTGAATTACTTGGTGTATAAAGACTCCTATAGCCATGAGAAATATTTTCCTAGATAGAGCAGCCCCTAAAAACACTAAAAAACTTGTTTTGGATTGTACTAATTTATATTGGCTTCCTTAACTAAATAAGCTTTCTCTTTTATCATCTCTCTTAGCCCTGTGCATCTCCTGCATCAGAGTTATAGAATTGTAGTTAAATTTTAAAAAATTGTCAATTGTTTTACTGTCTGACTCACTCCTCTAACCTATGAGTTCCCTCAAGTTTGGGCTTTGTCTGACCTGTTGACTTAGTGTAGTGCCTACATAGTAGCAACTCACATATTTATGGCATGACTGACTTCTCCCCTTATAAGTAGGAACTCATATTATATTTGCTAAAGGAAAAGACTTCCCTGCAAAGATTTTGCTCACATTTATCAATGTTAGAAAGAAAACTCACATTTGCATTCTATGTTGATGTGGTACTACCGTACTATGCAATTCCACTCCTCTTGCCTGGGCCTCAGTTTCCCCCACCTGGGCCATCTGAGAAGGCTTCCAACTAATTGTGACTCCTATTGTAGAAGTAAATATGATTTACAGAAAACCTCACATCTTCTAGTCTCTCACTTTTCTTCAATTAATACAGCTCAGATTTTGTGAGTTAGGCTGGCAACTTCTGAACAAATTCCATCACTTAGGTGCAAGCTCACTGTCCACAACATGCCTTTCTTTCTTTCTTTTTTTTAAAGATTTTATTTATTTATTTGACAGAGAGAAATCACAAGTAGACAGAGAGGCAGGCAGAGAGAGAGAGAGGGAAGCAGGCTCTCTGCTGAGCAGAGAGCCCGATGCGGGACTCAATTCCAGGACCCCAAGATCATGACCTGAGCCGAAGGCAGCGGCTTAACCCACTGAGCCACCCAGGTGCCCCCACCACATGCCTTTCTAATGATGAAGACATGAGCTGCAATAGGAAATGCTAAGTCCTTCCTCTGAAATATGACTATGTTTTGAGACATGCAGAATGTAATTAAATCCATCTAAATTTGAGAATGAAGAAGTACTTTCTCATAATTTTCCATTAGCTTATTTTGTTTTGTCTTAATTCACATGAAAAATTAGGAGAGAAATCTTCAATGACTCCCCATTATCTATGAAAGAAAGCACGGGGGCTTCTTATTCTGGTATTAAGATCAACCACATTTGTTACAGTGGTTTGAATAATTACCCTGAATGGATCAAACTGGCACACACAAGCATTGGCCCCAAGATGATTATCACATATCACATATAGCTATTACTTACTGAGAGTTAAGATTAGGCATTTTAACTTATTCTGAATTCTTACAGTGATCCTCAGGTAGGTATTATACCCTTTTCACAGATTAGGAAACAGACTCATAAATGAAGAACAATATAAAAGAAATCATAAAACAATTCAGCCCCAACTGTGTCTGACTCCAAAGCCTGTATTTTTTTCACTAAGGTATGTTGCTCCAAAATTACACTGTTTAAATAAAAAATCAGATTCTAGGGCATCTGGGTGGCTCAGTCAGTTAAGCGGTTGCCTTTGATCAGGTCATGATCCCAGGGTTTTGGGATGGAGTAAGGCATCCTGCTTCCTGCTCAGCAGGGAGTCTGCTTCTCCCTCTGCCCCTCCACTCAGGCACTCTCTCTCTCTCTCATGCTCTCTCACACGCCCCCTCTCTCTCCCCATCTCAAATAAAAAAATCTCTTTAAAAAATCAGAAGACCGAGGCAGATTCCAAGTCTATTGCGTGTCTTAGGTCACATGCCCACACTGGCTCTGCCACAAACATCCCTCTAAGAATCTTCAAGTGTATTTCAAGGCTCTGTTTACTGTCACCATAGTTTCTTTTTCTTAGTTGGCTGCTATTAATTTTACCTATCCTAAAAGAGGGGTAGGGACACATTTCAAAATCGCATTTCTCCTCTAACCACTTCCTGTCATCCTGTATACAGGGGCTTAGAGACACAGGATATCCTAGGTGATTATGTCTCACTTAGGGATTCAGCTTCAGCCATGTAACCCCAGTCCCCGGGGAGTTGGGATAAACCCACTGAACCCATCTATTTTCCAGGCCTCACCCTAGTCTTTTGTATCAGGATATTGCTGTTCTAGGATCACTTACACTGAAAGCCCAACCTTTTGTCTCCACAGTCCGGTTTATCACAGTGCATCCTATGAGAGCAGAGAGAATTCTTCAGTGCTGGGTAAAGTGAGGGAAAATGGCTTGAACTCTGCTTGAGCACAAGTCTTAGAACTGGAATCTGGACAGCATGTGAAATTTTTATGTGAATCTTAGCATATATGTATTCAAAAACACTCGAAGGGGAAGGATCTGCTGCTTTCATCAGATTCTCAATGTGATCTTTGGACCCTCCCCCCAAACTGAGAACCACTGCCCTAAAGTTAGGTGTAGCTACCAGCAGGCTGGTGGTCAAACAAGTATATGGCTATCAATCTGGGTTGGGTGGTATTAATGGAATCCTAATAGGAAATACGCACTTTAGAACAGCTCATAAGGTTGAAAAAACACGTAGAAATGTGTGAGTAAGTCCTAGGAAGTAACAAGGTGTTGGGTTATGTATCATGGACACCTAGTAATCTCTGCAGAGCACCAGATGAAGAAGTAAGAAATCTTGGTCTTGGTTGAATAATCACAAATAGTCGATTGACTGTCATCTGGGAAAGAAATATCCCCAGGAGAATTAACCCCTCTTTCTGAAGACCAAACTCTCTTCTCTGAAGCACTATAATCTCATGCAAATATCTAAAGACCCCCTCCTTCAGTGTGTGCTGGGAGTTCTTTCGAACATTGTAAAATACAGTACGGTGTTTGTAGAACACTACACACTAAAGAGAAGAACATAGACTTTTCATCCTGTAATTTTCTTTTGTCTTGGCAGTAATATTATAAAAACATATTTATGTGATAAATGGGATGCAATGGGTGAGTGAGGAAACGTGATTCTCTGCAATTGTATGAATGTACCAGGAGTTAATCCTAGTCTACTCCTTAATAATACCGTGTATGCTCAAATTCCCAACACAAAGCTCTTAGCACTCTTATGTCTTATTGTGCTATTACTAGTTTCCACTTCACTTCATACCATAATACATTTCATTTAAATCCTAGTCTATCAAATTCATCTTGACATTTATAATGCCACTTGCTGCCTCATCTCTCTAGCTCAGAGGTTGCTTTTGTGCAGCATACTATAGTGCTGTATTCTCATAGAAGACATTCAGAATGTGGAAGGCTTAACTGAAATTCACTAGCTTGCTTACACACACACACACACACACACACACACACAATTTATTTAAAAAAATAAAACAGTGGGTTTACAAATATCCATGGCAAATTCAATCATGATTATTTTGTTGACTTCTCTGTTATTATAAGAAAGACAATGAGATTTCACTAAAGGACCACACCAATGAGATGAAGGCAAAGAAACAGATGGGTGAAGGTCATGGAACATTTGTAATAATTTTCATTTGTGATTGTAAAGAATATTCTCTCAAGGTAGATAATTTGGAAAAATGTACATAAATATACATACCTGGGGCACCTGGGTGGCTCAGTGGGTTAAAGCCTCTGCCTTCAGCTCAGGTCATGATCCCAGGGTCCTGGGATCGAGCCCTGCATCGTGCTCTCTGCTCTTTGGGGAGCCTGCTTGCCCCCACCCCGCCTGCCTGCCTCTCTGCTTACTTGTGCTGTCTGTCAAATAAATAAATAAAATCTAAAAAATTAAAAAATTAAAAAAATAAATAAATACACCTGTACATATATATACCCGCAGCCCACATAGGTATATCTATATAAAGAAAAGGAAATGACCCATCTTTTTTTTTTTTAAACATTTTGGTGCATTTCATTCTAGTTATCTTTCCCACATATTACGTGCATACACACATGAATTCATGAATCATGGCCCTATTATTATTAGTTGTGTGATAATAATCAAATCATGCAATTTCAGTAAGTCTGAGATTCCTCATTTTTAAAATGGGGAAGATAACTTTCCCTTCCTCAGAGGGGAATTGTGAGATTTAAGTAATTAAGTGTAAAGCCCCTGGCACAGTTCCTGGCACAGAGTAAGTGCTCAATAAATACGAGTCGTGATTGCTCTTATTGTTACTATAACTGCCCTTTACATACAATAGGCTTTTTAAGTGTATCTTTTGTCTAGAACTCAAAAATACTCTACTCAAGGATGCATTGTGATTTATCTGTCCCCTCTTTTGAGTTATTTAGATGCTTTATAAATCTTTATATCTGACACTGATGAATATCTTTTTACAAACACTTTTTTGCTGCATTTCCATTTACTTAGAACAGATTCATAGAGGTGGAATTCTTGTGTCTTAGACGGTGACAAATATTGGTTACTGTATTGGGTTTACTTTATTTTCCTCTTATCTGATTTGTTGCTATTTTTCTGGGAAGTCTTCTTTTATGAAGAAACCCTTCTTGGGATTGATCATCTTGTTATCTTAGTATGTCATTTAATACACACAGGATGTATATCATACCAGGATGACAAATAACAGCTCTCTCTTACATTATTCTCCCTGGCACTCACTATTAATTATTACTGAATATATTATTACTTCCCTACTCTTTTCTCTTAAGAAATATTAATAATTTATTTCAGAGAGAGAAGGAGGAAGAGCAAGAGAGAGTGTGCAAGCCAGAGGAGGGGCATAGGGAGAGGGAGAGAGAATTGCAAGCCGGCTTCTCTGCTGAGCATGGAGCCTGAGATTTCATGACCCTGAGATCATGACCTGAGCTGAAACCAAGAGCTGGACACTTAACCAACTGGGCCACCCAGGTTCCCCTCTTCCATTCCTTTCTTAAGTTCATAATTCTCCATAGATATTAAAGGCATGAGTGATATTCCATGCGTTTGTACCCATAGCTTAGTCTAAAAGATGCTTACTCCTGGGATAAATAATTACTATTTTAACAGATGGGACCCCTAATTGTTGGTCATGGTTTCCTGATCTTTAACAAAAATTGTAAAAAAATGATATTTTTTAAAAAAGAAAATGTCTATATTAAACTTCTTGTCAATATGTCTCAGTGAGTTCATTTTCACCTTCACACATATTTTCCAATCGAACAAATTAAAACAAAAAAATAGCCATGTTCATTCTCAAAAATATGATACATATCTTTGAAGACCAGACATACAATAGAATCACAAAGCCATAAGCTTCCAGTGTTCTAAAACCAAAGACAGGGGCGCCTGGGTGGCTCAGTGGGTTAAAGCCTCTGCCTTCGGCTCAGGTCATGATCCCAGGGTCCTGGGATCGAGCCCCGCGTCGGGCTCTCTGCTCCGTGGGGAGCCTGCTTTCTCCTCTCTCTCTCTGCCTGCCTCTCTGCCTACTTGTGATTTCTCTCTGTCAAATAAATAAAATCTTTAAAAAAAAAATAAAACCAAAGACAGTATTGGAGGCTTGATAGAAGTTTGGAAGGATAAGCGAAAGTAAGTATTCCACTTTGTAGAAAATAATACCACAGAAAGAGAACAACAAACAAAACCCAAAATAAAATTCAAATAAGCCTCAATAGTTTTAGTAATGATATGTACTGAATAGGTGAGGAGAAAGTCCAAACTTATATGATCTTTTTCACAGGACAGATAAAGAGGGGAAGGAGAAAGGAGAGATGGAAAATTTATCAATGATAGCAATAATGACAATAGAAGAGTAATAAAATAGATCCTAAAATAATCAGGATATGTTATTTACAAATTGTTATTTTCAGGAGCACTTGGGTAGCTGGGTTGATTGAGCATCTCACTTTTGCTTTTCTTGGGTAATGATTTTAGGGTTGTGGGATGGAGTCCTGTGTCAGTCTCCATGCTCAGCAGGGAGTCTGCTTGGGATTCTTTTTTTGTTTCTCTGCCCCTCCTTCCCACTCTCTCTAAAATAAATCTTTAAAATGTTATTTTCATAGAGAGATAAACCATTAAATAGAGTTGGGAACCCCCCAAAAGACACAAAAATACATGAAAATGATATATAAAAGAGAGGTCAGGAAGTCAGTGGAGAAAAAGTGAGTTATTCAAAAAATGGTTCTGGGCAACTGGTTAACCATCTAAAATTAGATTTTCTCATCTATTACAGAAATTAATTATATATGGATTAGGGATGTAAATGATAAAAACATGTTTTTAAAATTATTAAATAATCAAGACAATGAAATCTTGAGGTAAAGAATGGGTTCTTAAAGAAGATAAAGAAGATACAAAAAGATACAAACATAAATATATGATAATGGTAATAAATTTATCTTCAATAAACTAACACTTTTATATGACAAAAGCATAAAAATAGAGGCAAAGAACATCAGCGTTATGGTGAAATGAAGTGTTCCCAGTTTTTATTCTCTCCCCCAACAAAAATAATTTGGCATCCGTCCACAGACAAAAGTGGCTTTGTGGGAACTATGGGGTCCAGTAACATATACCAAGGGATTCTGGAGGAGTTTTGCCCACTTGTGCATCAAATAATAGGCATAAAGACTTTGGTCCTGACGATTGCCCCTGCAGTGGTGAACCAGCTCCTGTATCTCTCAGCCAGTCTGGAAAATCCTGTCTTAGACAGTCACCTGCAAAAGGAGAACCCTTGTAGAAGTTTAGGTTTACAGAAGAAAAGTTGCAGCACACCACTGGAACAAAAATAGGAGTTTGGAAATATTGAAGAGGGTGAAAGGAACAACTTGACTTTACTCCATCACCCCTCCTCCAAGGAAGCACAGCTTAGGGCATAGAGAGACATACTTGACTTAGGATTTCTCTCCCAGGGAAAAGTGAGAGTGTGAATGCCCAGCATCCTCAGCTATAAGGGATGCTTAACAAAGAGTTTGATTACTCTCTCATCCCATCCAGAATACAGAATTGAGAGCTGCATAAGTAGAGAAGAGGAAGAGGCTGGGACTCTCAAAGACATTAAAGAGATGCAGATCCTGGGGTGCCTGGGTGGCTCAGTCCTTTAAGTGAGTGTCTAGCTCTTGGTTTTGACTCTGGTCATGATCTCAGGGTCATGGGATCAAACCCCACATGGAGCTCTCATCAGGCTCAGGGCTCAGCAGGGAGTCTGCTTGAGATACTCTCTCTCTCTCCTTCTCCCTCTGCCTCTCCACCACTCACATACACTCTCTCTAAAATAAATAAATAAATCTTTACAAAAATAAAAGAGAGATGCAGATCCTACTAACTACATCACAGACTCCATCAAGAAGACTGCCCAAGAGATTAAGGAGTGAATTTGTTGTAACGAGTACTGGGTGATGTATGAAATTGTTGAAACATTGTGCTATATACCTATAACTAATGTAACACTGTATGTTAACCTACTGGACTTAAAAACTTTAAAAAAGAAGCCTTCCTAGGAGTTGCTGGGAATACCTCACCCAAAGACCCCTCCAATAGGCTCATGAGCACCCCCAATGCGAAGAATGCCTCACCCACAAACACCCTTACCCTGTAGCTAGCTCCCTGTACACATTCCCAACTGCAGCAGTGACAGAGTGTTTTGGCAAATGACTAGTGTGAATGCATAGAAAGCTGGCCCAAATCTGCAGGCCAATGAGAAACCATAAGCTTCAGCTTTAGGACCACTTTTATGAAAACAAAAGTGAAGCTGTCAGCATCCAGCTTGGTGCATTGCAAGATCTAGAGTATGAACTTAAGATTTCTACTTCAAGAGGTAGCAAGAAGCAGGGAGTAGGTCTGAAAAGAAGAAAGCCTGAGAAAGCCCCCAAATCACCAGCAAGGCTGACAGAAAGTATTCTTTCCTAGAGGCAGTAAAAACTGAAAGAGGTGATTGCGACTTCAAACGTAGAGATAGCAACACAAAAATTCAAGAAGTAGGAGAAATCAAGGAATCTTACACCACCAAAGGATCATAATAATCTTCCAGTAGCCAATCCCAAAGACATGAAGATCTGCGATTTACCTGATAAAGAAGTCAAAATAGCTGTTTTAAGGAAATTCAGTGAGCTATAAGAAAACACAGAAAGACAGTTCAAAGAAATAAAAAGAACAATTTGTGAACAAAATGAGAACTGTAACAAAGGTACAGAAATCATAAAAAAGAACCTAACAGAAATTCCACAATAGAGAGCAACAGCAGCAGAACTGATTTAAAGAAAAAAGAATCTGAAACAGAAGTAAGGAACTTTGAAATTACCCAGCAGATTTCAAAATCCCCATTCATTCTCCCTACCGCACTACCTCTCCTGAAGCTAGAGTCTGTCTTCATGTAATACTCTGATCTCATAATTTCCTTAGCAAGCTGGGGTTCTGAGAGTCCCAGCCCCCACACCCAGGGTTGAACACTTTCAGGTATTGTTCTGGTGATTTTTGCCACTGCCGATGATTTTTTTTTTAAAGATTTTATTCTTAAGCAATCACTGCACCCAGTGTGGGGCTGGAACTCAGAACCCAAGATCAAGAGTCACAGGCTCTTTTGACTGAGCCAGCCAGGTGTCCTGCTGATGATTCTTGATGAATTCCTTTCGTTATAGTGTCTGATAGTCATGTTCACACCATTTGCCAGTTGTCTCTTAAGTGAAAGTCATTGTTAAAAATAAAAAAGGCAGGGGAAGTTCACCTCTTATTAAAACTGGTTAGCTTAAAAAAGAAAAGAAAAGAAAAGAAATCCAGCAGAGTGGGCAAAGAAAAAAGAATGGAATAAAGTAAAAACAAACAAACAATCAAAAAACAAAATAAAACAACCTACTTCATGTATAGAATACCATCATAATAACCAATTTGTGAGTTATTCAAGTTTAAAAAGGAGAGGAGGAAAATGAGTGAGAAAGCTTAATTAAGGAAATAATGGCTGAGCACACCCAAATATGCAGAGAGATTTGGATATCCAAGTTAATGAATCTCATAGGTCACCAAACAAACTCAACATAAAATGATCCTCTTTAAGATACATTATAATAAAATTATTGGAAACAAAGAGAGATTTTAAGAAGCTTAAAACTTACAAGGGAACCCCTGAGATTGAGAATAGATTTCTCAGCAGACACCTTGCAGCTCAGGAAAGAATTGGTTGATATAGTAGAGCTGAAAGAAAAAAATTGCCAAGCAAGAATACTCTATCTGGCTAAGTCATCTTTCAGAAATGAAGGAGAAATAAGGACTTTCCCAGACAAACAAAAGCTGAGGCAATCTATCACAACTGGATCTGCTTCATAAGAAATATCGAAAGGAGTTATTCAAATTGAAATGAAAGGTTGTTAGTAACATGAAAACACATGGAAATATAGAACACACTGTTAAAGGTAAGTATATAATCAAATTCAGAATACTCTAATACTGCAATATGGTGGTATATTAACCACTTAACTCTAGTATAAAGATTAAAGGACAGCACTATTAAATTTAACTATCTCTACAGTTATTTATTAATGAATATACAATTTAAAAAGAGATAAATTGTGAAATCAAAAACCAAAAAAAGAGAGAGTAAAAGGGCATAGTTTTGTATCAACTGAAATTAAGTTGTTATCAGCATAAAATAAATTACTGTATATATATTTCTGGTAAGCCTTATGGTACCTACAAATCAAAAACCTATGGTAGATTCACAGAAGATAAAAGAAAGGAATCTAGACATAGCACTAGGGAAAATCATCAACTCAAAAAGGAAGGTAGCAAGAGATGAAGAAATGAATAAAGGAACTATAAAACATACAGAAAAAATTAATATAATGACATTAGTAAGTCTTTACCTTTACCAAAGGAAAATGCATTAAATTCTTCTAACCAATAGATAGTGTGGCTGGATGAAAAAAGAAAGAAAACTCAACTATATGCTTCCTATGAGGGTCTCAAATTCAGCTTGAGGGACACAAATAAGCACCAAATGAAGGGATGGGAAAAGATATTCCATGTAAGTAGAAACCAAAAGACAGCAGACAAAACACACTTTAAGGCTAAAACAGAAACAAGAGAAAAAGAGTATTATATAATGATAAAGGAATAAATTCATCAAGGAGATGTAATAATCATAAATGTATTTGCATACAGATTGGAGCACCTGAATATATTAAACAAATATTAACAGGTCTGAAGGGAGACAGAGACAACACTACAATAATAGGAATGGATAAGTCATTCAGACAACACTACAGTAAGAGCAATGGATAGGTCATCCAAACAGAAAGTCAACAAGGAAACTTTGGACTTGAACTATACTTTGGACCTGTACTATAACTTAGACTATAGGAACCTAACAGACTTATACAGCCCGTTCCATCTAATAGCTTCAGAGTACATTCTTCTTGAGCACACATGGAACATTCTCCAAGATATATCATATCAGAGGTCACAAAACAAGTCTTAGCAAATTTCAGAAGATTAAAATTATATCAACTATCCTCATAGACCACAATGGTACGGAACTAGAAATAAGTAACATGAGAAAAGCAGGAAAATTCACAAGTATGTGAAAGTTAAACAATATAATCCTGAACAACTATTGGGTCAAAGAAGAAATCAAAAGACAAAAGATATCTTGATACAAGTTAAATTACTAAAACCTGTGGGATGAAGCAAAAGCAATTCTAAGGGGAATATTTAGAGTGATGAATGCCTATATTAAAAACAAAAAACAACAAAACATTTCCCCCAAACCCAAATCCAAACCCAAACCAAAACCAAAGAAAGATCTCAAATAAACAGCCTAACTTCAAACCTCAATGAACTAAGAATGCTGAGAACAAACTAAGCCCAAAGTGAACATAAGGAAAGAAATAACAAAGATAAGAGCATAAATAAATAAAACAGGCAGAAAAACAATAAAAATATCAATAAGACCTGGCTAAGAACTGGCTTTTTAAAGAGATAAAAATTTGACAAATCAATAGCTAGACTAACAAAGCCAAGACTAAAATAAATAAAATCAGAAACAGAAGACAAAATACATCCTTTCAAAAAAAAAACCTCTCAGCACATTGTGTATAGAGGGAACAAACCTCAACATATTAAAGGGCATGTAAGACAAACACAGAGCTGATATCATACTAAATGGTGAAAGACTGAAAGCTTTCCCTCTAAGATCAGGAACAAGAAAAGGGTTCCAACTCTGACCACTCATATTCAACATGGTACTGGGAGTCCTAGCTAGAGCAACTGGGCAAGAAAAAGGAATAAAAGGCATCTGAATTAGAAAGGAAGAATTGAAATTGTCTCTGTTTGCAGATGTTGTGATCCTACAGAGAAGAAATCCTAATGAACCCACCAAAAAAGTAATCAACAAATTTTGTAAAGTTGTAGGATAGAAAACCAACAGATAAAATATGGTTGTTTCTATACACTAACAACAAAACATCTAAAATAGAAATAAAGAAACAATCCCATTTGTAAGAACACCAGAAAAAAATAAAATACTTAGGAATGAATTTAACCAAGGAAATGAAAGATCTGTACACAGAAAATGACAAGACTTTAACAAAAGAAACTGAAAAAGCCACGAATGGATATTCCAAGTTCATAGACTGGAAGAATTAATTTGTTAATGTGTCCATACTATGAAAAGTCATCTATAGATTCAGTAAAATCCTTTTCAATATTTCAATGGTATTTTTCACAGTAATGGGAAAAAAACTATCCTAAACTTTGTATAAAACCCCAAAAGATACTGAATAGCCTAAGCAATCCTGAGAAAGAACAGAGTTGGAGACCTTAGACTTGGTGATTTCAAACTATACTACAAAACCAAAGTCATCAAAACCGTATGGTTCTGGCATAAAAGTAGACACATAGAACAATATAACAGAATCAAGAGCCTATAATGAAACTCTTACATTATACATCCAACTAATATTTTACAAGAGAGTTAAGAATACTTAATGGAGAGGGGTATCTGGGGGGCTCAGTTGGTTAAGTGTCTGACTTCAGCTCAGGTCATGATCCCAGGTTCCTGGATTGAGATCCTCATGGGACTCCCTGCTCAGAGAGAAGTGTTTCTCCTTCTGTACCTCCCCCACCTGCTTGTGCTTGCTCTTGCTTGCTCTCTCAAATAAATAAATAACATCTTTTAAAAAAAGAATACTTAATGGGGAAAGAATATTTCCTTCTATAAATGATGTTGAAAAATTGGATAACCAAATGCAGAAGAATGAAACCGACCCCTATCTTTCATCACTCAGGAAAATTAAATAGAAATAAATTAAAGACTTAAACATAAGACCTGAAATCATACAACTTCTAGAAGAAAACTTGGGAGAAAACTTCCTTGACATTTATCTTAGGCAATGACTTTTTTTAATATGAGACCAAAAACATAAGCAACAAAAGCAAAAATTAATGTTAGACTATAACAAAATAAAAAGCTTTTGTGGAGCAAGAGTAACCATCAACAAAATAAAAAGACAACCTACTTAATAGAAGAATATATTTGTGAACCATGTATCTGATAATGAATTAATACTAAAAATTATAAATAACTCACTTAATAGTCAAAAAAGCTCCCACAATCTGATTCAAAAAGGAGCAAAGAATATGAATATACATTTTTCCAAAGGAGGCATGTAAATGGCCAAAGGTTCATGAAGAGGTGCTTGATGGTACTAATCATCAGGGAAATGTTAGGATGGCAATCATCAAAAAGAAATGATAACAGGTGCTGGTGAGGATGTGGAGAAAAGGGAACACTTGTGCATTGTTGGTGGGAATATAAATTGGTGTAGCCACTATGGAAAACACTGTGGAAATTCTTCAAAATTTTTTTTAAAAAATCCACACTATAATCCAGAAATCCTACTTTTGGTTACATATTCAAAGGAAACAAAATCAGGACCTCAAAGAGATAGCTGCATCCCATGTTTACTGCAGCATTACTTACAATAGCCAAGATATGGAAACAACCTATGTGTCCATATATGGATGAAAGGATAAAGAATATGTGATATATGTATTCAATGGAATATTATACAGCTACAAGAAAGAGAAAATCCTAGCTTTCATGACAACACAGATGGATCTCGAGGACATTATACAAAGTGGAGTAACTCAAACAGAGAAAGATGAATACTGAATGATCTCACTTAAATGTGGAATCTAGAAAGCTTAACTCTTAAGAGAGTTCCCAGAATAGGAGCATCCTCAGCTCAGCTCAGCTCAGCTCAAGCATACACCTAGATAACGCCCACATCAGTGTAAATAACAGAGAAAATGAGACGAAGACTTGCAATACAGATTTTCCACAGCTAAATGTAGAGAAGAGGCCACAACAAAAAGGGTAAGGAGGGTAAAGACACAGTCAGAAACCAAACTAATCTGTCCACAGGAGGAAGGCGCACCACAGGCATGAAGAAAGGAAAGGAGAAGACCCCACACCGGGCACCCCAGGTATGGGGGACTCACACCGGGAAGACAAATCCTTATAATATTTGGCTTTGAAAACCACAGAGGCCTCACATCACGAGTTCTTAAAATCACTGGGCTTATTACCCAGAACTTTAAAAATCGGTGCTTAGCTCAGGGAGAGCTGGAGGGCTATAGGAAATTGAGTTCCTACACTTGAAACTGAGTTCCCACAGCATAACACAGCCCCACAGAAATACAGCAGAGGCAAAGGTATGCACTTTGAAAGATGCCTGGAGTATACAGGAGGATTTATTTATTAAACTTAGAATGTGTACTGAAGGGGCAGGGATCCTTAGGAGACTTCTCCAAGAACAAAAGAGCTAGTAGGCACCATTTTCCTCCCCACCTTCCAGCCTAGATAACAGACACCTGCAGGAACCAAAGCAGCTTGAACACTCTCCTTTGAGCTTGCTAACAACACTTACTGCCCCCCAAAATCTTCTCTTGGCTTGCCCCCCTCAAATAGCCTTCAGAAGTTCCTCAAAGCTGCTATAGATCTCTTCCAAAACAGACCTGCACAAACCTTGCTAACATCACATGCCCCACTCCCACATTCTCCTGCGGACCTGCCCCATCCAACAGACCCTTAGCAGAGGTTCCTCCAAAGCAGTGCCATAAACATAGGAATGTGTAAGCAGCCCCAGCAGGGGCCAGCACCACTCCAAAGTTGACTCCTGACCTGGGGAGGGGGAAGATGATCACACACACAGTGAGATTGCAGCCCCAGCAGTAGGTGGGGGGCAGAAATCTGGTCTGAATGCAGGCCCTGTCCACCAATGAAAGCCTCCTAGAGGGCACTAGGTGAGTACCCTATAGTTTCAGTTCTATTACAGCTATGGTAAATGCCTGGTCTGACACAACTCCAGCCCAAGGTGGCCCTAGAATGGCTCATTAACTACATAGGAACCAAACCTTGCCCATGACAGGCAAAGAGAGCCACTGTAGTCAACTGGACTGAAGGCAAACATGGCTCAGCCACAACAGAAGGGCACACATGACACACATACACAACATCCCTGAAGTGTCAGGTCCTGCTGAAGAGGGGATGTTGCACTACAGGGCATTACAAGACCTCTTCTTCACAAGGCCACCACTTTCAAGAGCAGGAGATGTAGCTAACCTTCCTAAGACAAAGCGATATACACAGAGAGTTACACAAAAAGAGGAGACAGAGGAATATATTACAAATGAAAGAACAAGACAAAATCACAGCCAGATTTACTGTGATCGAGCAAAATCCAGCAAAATGGATATAAGTAATATGCTTGATAGAAAATTTAAAACAATGGTCATAAATATACTCACTGGACTTGCAAAAGGAGTGGAGGATCTCAGTGACACCCTCAAAAAGAGATAGAAAACGTAAAACAAACAAACAAACAAACAAACATAAAAAGAACCAACCAGAGACGAAGAACTCAATAACTGAAATAAAAATTACATTAGAGGGAGTGAGAGGTAGACTAGAGGGAACAGAATAGACCAGTGACCTGGAGGACAGAGGAATGGAATGCAATCAAGCTGAACAGAAGAGAGATAAATAGTAATAAAAAATGAGAATAGATTAAGGGAAATCAGTGACACCATCAAGCATAATAACATTTATAGTACAGGGACCCCAGAAGCAGAAGAGAGAGAAAAGGTTGAAGAAAATTTATTTAAAGAAATAATAGCTGGGGCACCTGGGTGGCTCAGTAGGTTAAAGCCTCTGCCTTTGGCTCAGGTCATGATCCTGTGGTCCTGGGATCGAGTCCCACATCGGGCTCTCTGCTAGGTGGGGAGCCTGCCTCCCCCCTCTCTGCTTGCCTCTCTGCCTACCTGTGATCTCTGTCTGTCAAATAATTAAATAAAATCATTTAAAAAAAGAAATAATAGCTGAAAACTTCCCAAATCTGGAGAAGGAAACAGATAACCAGAGCTAAGAGGTACAAAGAGACCCCAACAAAATCAACCCAAGGATGTCCACACCAAGATACATCATAATTAAAATTGCAGAAAGTAGAGTTAATGAGAGAACTTTAAAAGCATCAAGAGAAAACAGTTACATACAAAGGAAACCCCATAAGGCATTAAGCTGATTTTTCAGCAGAAACTTTGCAGCCCAGAAGGAAGTAACATTATACAATCAAAGTGCTGAAAGAAAAAACCTGCAATCAAGAACACTTGACCCAGCAAGACTATCATTCAGAATAAGAGAGCGAAAGAATTTCCTAGACAAACAAAAGTTAAAGGTATTTATCACCACTAAACCAGCCTTACCAAACAAGTTAAAGTAGAGTCTTGGAGTGGAAAGAGAAGACCACAAGCAGGAGAAAGAAAAGTAGGAAGCACAAAGCAGTAAAATTAAGTATATTTTTAAAAATCAGTCAGGGGATTCACAAAATAAAATGATGTAAATTATGGTACTATATACCTAAAATGTGTGTTTAGGGGGAGAGGAGTAAAAATCTTATATTGGGTTCAAACTTAAGCAACTATCAACTTAATGTATACTGTTACATGTACAATGTTATCTATAAGCTTCATAGTAACAAGTCAAAAGACTAGTAATAGATTTCCAAAAAATAAGGAAAAGGAATCCAAGCATATCAGTAAAGAGTGCCAGCAAACCACAAGAGAGCAAGAGGAGAAACAGAGTAGAACTTCAAAAACAACTATAAAATAAGTAACACAATGGTAATAAGTACATAGCTATCAATAATCACTTTGAATGTAAATGGACTAAATGCACCAATCAAAAGACAGAGGGTGACAGAATGGATAAAAAACCAAGACCCATCTATATGCTGAGACTCATTTAAGACCTAAAAACTCATGGAGGTTGAAAGTGAAGAGATGGAGAAAAAATAGAAAGTGGCAAATCAATGTAAAAGAAGAAGAAGAAGAAGAAAAAGAAGAAGAAGAAGAAGAAGAAAGGATAATAAACATATGATCCTCTCAATAGATGCAGAAAAAGCATTTGACAAAGTACATGCATTCATGATAACAGTCCTCAACAAAGTAGGTTTAGGAGGGAACATACCTCAACATAATAAAGCCCATATATAAATAACCCATAGGTAATATAATTCTCAATGGGGAAAAACTGTGGGCCTTTCCCCTAAGGTCAGGAACAAGACAAGGTTGTCCACTCTTACCTCTTCTATTAAACATAGTACTGTAAGTCCAAACCACAGCAATCAGAAAACAAAAAGAAACAAAATGCATCCCAATTGGTAAGGAAGAAGTAAAATTTTCACTATTTGTAGGAGACATGATACTATATATGGAAAACCTGAAAGACTCCACCAAAAAAAAACTGCTAGATTGATAAATGAATTCAGTAAAGTTGCAGGATACAAAATCAATGTATAGAAACCTGTTGAATTTTTATACATTAATAAAGAAAGAGAAATTATGAAAACAATCTCATTTACAATTGCACCAAAAATAGTAAGATACCTAGGAATAAACCTAACCAAAGAGGTGAAAGATCTGTAGCTGAAAACTATAAAACACCGATGAAGGAAATTGGAGCTGACACAAACAAATGGAAAGATATTTCATGCTCATGCAATGGGAGAACAAATATTGTTAAAATGAAGGAAATTGGAGCTGACACAAACAAATGGAAAGATATTTCATGCTCATGCAATGGGAGAACAAATATTGTTAAAATGACTATATTACCCAAAGAAACCTATACATTTAATGCACCCCTTATCAAAATGCCAAAAACATTTTTCACAGGCCTAGAACAAACACCCTAAAATTTGTATGGAACCAAAAAAGACTCTGAAAAGTCCAAAGCATCCTGAAAAAGAAAAGCAAAGTTGGAGGCATCACAATTCCAGACTTCAAGTTATATTACAAAGCTGTAGTAATCAAAACAGTATGGTACTGGTGCAAAAATATAGACAATACATCAATAGAACAGAATAGAAAATCCAGAAGTAAATCCACAATTATATGGTCAATTAATCTTCAACAAAGCAGGAAAGAATATGCAATGGGAAAAAGTCCCTTCAACAAGCAGTCTTGGGAAAACTGGACAGCTACATGCAAAAGAATGAAACTGGACCACTTTCTTCCACCATACACAAAAATAAATTAAAAATGGATGAAAAATCCAAATGTAAGACAGAAAATCATGAAAATTCTAGAGGAGAACACTGACAGTAACTTCTTTAACATTGCCCATAGCAATTTCTTTCTGGATGTGTCTCCTGAGACAAGGGAAACAAAAGTGAAAGTAGACTTGGGACTACATCAAAATAAAAAGCTTCTGCATAGTGAAGAAAACAATCAACAAATCTAAAAAGTAACCAACAGAATGGGGAAGATATTTGCAAACAATATATCTGATAAAGGGTTAGTATCCAAAATATATGAAGAAATTACAAAACTTAACACCCTCAAAACAAATAATCCAATTAAAAAATGGACAGAAGACCTGAACAGTCATTTCTCCAAAGAAGACATCCCAATGGCCAACAAATGCATGAAAAGATTCTCATTATCACACATCATCAGGGAAATGCAAATCAAAACTACAAGGAGATATCACCTCATACCTGTCAGAATGGCCAAAATCAACAACAGAAGAAAGAGATGTTGGTGAGGATGTGGAGGAAAAAGAACCCTCTTGCACTGTTGGTGGGAATGCAAACTGGCACAGCCACTGTGGAAAACAGTATGGAGGCTCCTCTAAAAGATTAAAAATAGAGCTACCATATGATCCAGAAATTGCACTACTGGGTATTTACACAAAAGTCACAAGAACACTAATTCAAAGGTGATACATGCACCCCTATGTTTATAGCAGCATTATTTACAATAGCCAAGATATGGAACACACACACACACACACACACACACACACACACACAGAGGAATATTTTCAGCCATAAAAAAAGTATGAAATCTTGCCATTTGCAACAGAATGGATGGAGCTAGAGAATGTAATGCCAAGTGAAAAAGTCAGAGAAAGACTTTCACTCCTATGTGGAATTTAAGAAACAAAACAAATGAGCAAAGGGGAGAAAAAGAGAGTGACACACCTAAACAGGGTTTTAAGAGTAGAGAACAAACTGATGGTTACCAGAAGGGAGGGGTATGGGGGATGGGTGAAATAGATAAAAGGGATTAAGGAGTGCACTTATCCTGCAGAGCATAGGGTGTTCTATGGAAGTGCTGGATCACTATATTGTACACTTAAAACTAAACACTTAAATTAAACATTTAAAACATAAAAAATTAAATTAAACACTTAAAACACTGTAAAGTAACTAATTGGAATTAAAATTAAAACTTTAAAAAATGCAAGATGGTGCTGTAGAGATAGGAAAGCATTTGGATGTCCTAGGCATCAAGCAAGTGTTAATATTCTCATGCTCTATCACATCATATCATATTTTGTCATGTTGTGTTATTCTATATTATATTATAACATGTTATTTAGTTGTATGTCAGAATGCGATATGACAACATTTGACAGATTTGGCTACCTTAAAATTTAAAACTTCTATTATATCAAAAGTTGGGAGAAATACTAACATTGCATAAAATAGGAAAAGGGTAATATTTCTAGCATACAAAGAAAATTCAATCAAGAGTAAAAAAAGGACAAAAACAGTAGAAAAAAATTTTAATATGTGAATGATTAATTCACAAAGAAAGATAAAGCTAGTATTTAATAAACCTAACTATTCTATCCTATGAAAAGGGATCTTTGTCATTTTGTTTTTGTCATGTCACTCAATAAATATTTCTTGCATGAATGAACAAATAAATGAAAAGATGCTTGGTGTCACTAGCAGTCAGGACAATGCAAATTAAATAACAATGAAATACAATTATCCTCAGTGGTACTGCACAGGTGAAGAGATCAATGAAATCCAATATAATAGGATGAGGATAATGGGTGCTCTGATACACGGCTCATGGGAATCTGAACTCATTGATGTTGTGTCAAAAACCAAAGGAGAAAGGAAAATTTATTCAAGAAAGGAAACTGAAAACATTAATTGGCAACTTGGGATATAGTAAAATCGTACTCCTATCAATATAAATTTTTACATGGAGTCTAATATTAGTAATTACAAAATAAAAGAATACAGAAACAAATGGTTTTCAAATCTATGGAGTGAGAAACAAAAAATCACTAAAATATTAAATCCCTATATTTAACTAATTAAAAAGTAAGGCAAACAACAGAATACCACATGTAATGTAACTGATATGAATCCATAATAATATTCCATCTCCACTAGGCTATGAATCAATAAAAGGAAAAATATCTCATTAACAAAGCAATGGGGAAAATCTTATCATTACTAATAAAAAATACATATGAAAGTAACAATTTTATTTTTCAAAATACTTATGATTACTACTGATGATAGTGAAAGCTGGTAACAGAACATGGGTTATAGTGTGAACTTTTACAGATCTTTGGAAAATAATATGATGCTACATTATAGCTTGAAATATCCATATCTATTTGTTGGGGAATTCACAGAGCATCCAGAAAGAAGTTGCAATTCAGGGAGAGGAATATGACTAGCGGACAGCCTTTTGTCCCAGCACCTTGATGATCTGCTGCAATGTTTGATCCAAGGCCATGCTCTTCCCTCGCAGTTGACAGCATTCTGCCTAACATAGGACACTTCTATGAACAATCACCACAATTCCTCTTTTGGGCCAGGAAAGACTCTCAGAGTCGCACCACAGTCTGAGAATTTTCCCAAACCCTCTATCCTTTCACAGGTGTTTGATTTATATTGTGATCTGAGGCTCTCCTGCTTACTGCTCTATCATCCTCTACTGTGTATCTTTCACAGCTATTTCCCTCAATAAATCTCTTGCATTTCTGTCTCTTGACATCTGATTCTCACAAGATCTAAACTAACAAAACCATTGATTTTACTTTGGGGAATTTATACCAAGGAAGCATCCTCAAATATGGAACAAAGCTCTATACATAAATGTCCTCATATAGCTTTATAAATATAAAAAAATATGAGGAAAACCCAGTAATTTCAACAACTGGAAAATGGTTAAGGAAAAAAATTCAGAACATTTTGTAGTTGTTAAATTCATACATATGGACTATTTGTAACAATATGGAGAGGGTTTGTTATGTGAAATGGATAGAAAATACAATTGCACATATACTATTACCACAATTACAGAAGTAATTAAACCAAAAAGGAACTGAAACAAAATCACATTGAAAAGTGACCCAACCTGATCTTGGAAGCTAAGCAGGGTTGGGCCTGGTTAGTACTTGGAAGGGAAAAAAGTGACCCAACATCCAGTGCCTGGGAGGTGCAGTTGGTTAAGCATCTGTCTTCAGCTCAGGTCATAATCCCAGCGTCCTGGGATCAAGCCTTGCATTGGGCTCCCTGCTCAGGAGAGAGTCTGTTTCTCCCTCTTCCTCTGCCTGCTGCTCCCCCTGCTTGTGCTCTCTTTCTCTCTCAATCTGTCAAATAAATAAATAAAATCTTTTAAAAAGGGGGAAAAAAAGAAAATTGACCCAACATATGTTATGACATTCCAAATGTGAATAGTTAATAATAAAAAGTTATAGCATTTTAGGTATTTATTGATAAACTGTATTTTTTTTTTTGGTTGGGTTTTTTTTTTAATTTATTTTTATTTTTTTCCCAATTTATTTATTTTCAGAAAAACAGTATTCATTATTTTTTCACCACACCCAGTGCTCCATGCAAGCTGTGCCCTCTATAATACCCACCACCTGGTCCCCACCCTCCCACCCCCCCGCCACTTCAAACCCCTCAGATTGTTTTTCAGAGTTCATAGTCTCTCATGGTTCACCTCCGCTTCCAATTTACCCAAAAGGATAGGGAGGGAGACAAACCATAAGTGACTCTTAATCTCACGAAACAAACTGTGGGTTGCTGGGGGGAGGGGGGTTGGGAGAAGGGGGTAGGGTTATGGACATTGGGGAGGGTATGTGCTTTTGGATAAACTGTATTTTAAAGACAGCAATATTATCTTTTCAAGAGCTAACAATTAGTGACTCTAGTGTTTGAATTTCGTGACAATTAATGTGATACAGTCCCTGTGAATAAATATAGCATATAGATATCAAGAATCTATCCCTGAGGGGCGCCTGGATGACTCAGTGGGTTAGGGCCTCTGCCTTCAGCTCAGGTAATGATCCCAGGGTCCTGGGATCGAGCCCTGCATCGGGCTCTCTGCTCTGCGGGGAGCCTGCTTCCTCCTCTCTCTCTGCCTGCCTCTCTGCCTAGTTGTGATTTCTCTCTATCAAATAAATAAAATATTTAAAAAAAGAATCTATCCCTGAGACCAACTGATGGTTACTGAAAAGGAAATAGGAAATTCTTTTGAAATGAAAGCACTGGATGTTATATGCAACTGACAAATCATTGAACACTATATCTGAAACAATGATGTACTATATGTTGGGTAACTGAATTTAAATAAAAAATGAAAGGAAAATTTTTATCACATGATATGGGAGGCATGCATTGATTAAGACCAGTAGATAAAGTTATCACAGGGCTTACAGTTGTAATACATATCTCCTGTCCACTGAGCCTCCATATTGATGTAGCTTTTTGATTATGTGTTTCCAATGTTTCTATTTGAGGAGTCCTGGGACATTTTATATGTCTCCTTTCTAACTACTCTCTTTCTTCATTGCACTTTCCTCATTTTTGGTATCATCTTAAAACTTTACTTTCGCCTTCTAGTATATTTAATCTGTTCTAATGTCATACTATCATCATTTCTTCAACAATGTCTCAGAGTAGTCCGCAACATTGGCCACTGGAATTTTAAACATTTTAGTAACTAAACAAATGTTCAAAAAGGATAAAGTTACCTGATTAAAGAATAAATCCAGGAATTCATGCCATTCTTATGAAGGTGTTTATATACCAGAATCCATTCAAAGTAACTGAAATATTTTTAAAGTTAAGTTTTTTTTAGATGTTTATACATTCTCGATATAATCCCTGATGCCCTTTTAAAACTCAACCCATAGAACAAAGGGTTCACATACATGACATGACATGATATAACATAACAAAACATATGCTACAATGACCTCAAGGAGTTGTTAAACTATGGATTTCTGGACACTGTCCCCAGACTTAATGATCTGGGGTGGGGGGAGCAGAGAATTTGCACTTTTAATGAGTTCCCATGTATTGCTGATGTTGCTATCCTGGGAACCACACTTGAAGACCAGTGCTCTAGAATCTTATTTTCCAACCCTATTGCTTCATTGAAATTTAGGTGCTAAGGTCAAGCAGCCCATCCCCATATAGCCAAATCTAATGAACGCCTCTATTAACATCTAACTTTCTCAGCTTGGCTTCTTGAAATAGTCACCTCTGTTGATTTTCACATACTACCCTTAATAAGTGAAATAGATAAATAAATAGATAAATTCTTATTCTTCCCCACTGGCCATTTCCCTCCTCATTTTTGTTTAAGGATACTCCATCTCTAAATGGAAATGTTTGGAGTTTCTCAAGTTTTTGTTCTAGGCCTTCCTTTCTTTTCTACATCTTATTCCTATGTGGGCTCATCTAGACAGATATATTTAAATGCAATGGTTATGGTGATGATCATGAATTAATATCTCTACCCTTTGCTCTGAGTTTAAGACTCATTTTCCTCAACTACCTACTTGTTTCCATTTGGAGATTTCATAAACATCACAAGCCTAACTTCTCTGTTACAGAACACTTTTCTCTCCTAGACCTGTTTCTCATAATATTCCCTATGTCAATAAATGAGATCTAAATTGATTAAATTCTCAAGCTAGAAACTAAGTCATCTTTGAGTCCTCCTTTTTCTTCTCTCTCCCTTCCTTATCACTTTTTATTCTACATCCAGTCAATAAGAATCATTGCTTCAAACTCCAAAATAGATCTCAAATCTTTTCTCCCCATCATTGCTGCCATCACCTTGTTCCAATTTCAATACCTGTTGACTCTATTATTGTAGCAATCTCCTGACAAAAACTTATATCATCCCCCGCAAAACATTTTCTTCACTATAATTGGATCACATCAACCCCCTTGCGTAAAGTTCACAGTGTCCTCTAATTATAATTAAAATAAATGCCAATTTCTTTCCATGCCCAGTAAAATTCTTGATATGCTGTCCTCTGTCTACTTCTTCAGTTTCATTTGATACCACTCTCCCCTGTATTTCCTAAGTTCCAGCCAGGTCAATACTCTTTCAGTTTCTTTGCAAAGCACAGTAAGTACTTTCCACATTAGAGTCTTTGCAATTTTTTCCCCTTTTGCTTGGGGTGCTTTCCCCCAACTTTGTATGGTTTTATTTCAAATATTCTCTATTCAGAGAGGTTTTTCCTGACTATTCTGCCTAAAGAAGGATCACCTCTGTTATTCACCATATCAAGACCATTGTTATTGCCCTCAGAGAACAATATATACTCCCTGTACATTTTTACTTACTTGATTACTGTCAATTTCTCTTTTAGAATTTCTGAGAGAAGAGACTTTATCTATTTCATTCCTTACCATATCCCTAGAGTCTAGTTCAGTGCCTGGAAATTAGTAGGCATTCAACAGTTATTAGGTTTGTAAATAATTTTTTTAAAGTAATAAAATACTTATAAATGTATCTTATAAAATTACTACCTTGCCATCCCAATGTGTACTTATTTTTAGATTGATAAACATAGTTTTTGCATGATCACTAGATACCTCAGTATTCATTTATTAGAGTAGTGAAGTGAAATCCTCTCCATGATGAAGTTTTAAGAGTTCATATCTGAAATACACACACACACACACACACACACACACACACACATACAAAAGTGGGCACACACAGAGGTTGACCTTGCATATTGAGAGGATGGGTAACTTTTCCCATCATTTTCTGTATGCTTTAAATAGTCATATACGATAATGGCTAACATGTTTCTGTGTACTAGATATTTTGTAAAGTGTTTCTTATGCATTACCTTATTTTTTTTCCCCAATTTATTTATTTTCAGAAAAACAGTATTCATTATTTTTTCACCACACCCAGTGCTCCATGCAAGCTGTGCCCTCTATAATACCCACCACCTGGTACCCCAACCTCCCACCCCCCCCGCCACTTCAAACCCCTCAGACTGTTTTTCAGAGTCCATAGTCTCTCATGGTTCACCTCCCCTTCCAATTTACCCAAATTCCCTACTCCTCTCTAACGCCCCTTGTCCTCCATGCTATTGGTTATGCTCCACAAATGAGTGAAACCATATGATAATTGACTCTCTCTGCTTGACTGATTTCACTCAGCATAATCTCTTCCAGTCCCGTCCATGTTGCTACAAAAGTTAATCATCCCCTAAATTCATGAGGTTGGCAAAGTTATTTTTTTTATTTTAAAGATTTATTATTTATTTGAGAGAGAGAGAGAGAGAGAGAGAATGCGGGGCAGAGGTAAAGAGAATCTTAAGCAGACTCTGTGCTGAGCATGGAGACCAGTGTGGGGCTGGATCTCATGGTGCTGAGATCGTGACCTGAGCTGAAACCAAGAATCTGATGTTCAATCAACTGCACAATCCAGGCACCCCTATTTTTGTTACATCATACATCAATGAAACTAAGGCACAGAGAGGTAAGTAATATTCCAAAGGTCATACAATGACCATCATACGCCAGAGAGGAGGCTGACCTGACTTCAAAACCTATGCTCCCAAATTCTACATTATATTTTCTTTCTAAAGAACACACGTTAAAACACACACACACACACACACACACACACACACACACACACAAAACTACTGCAACAACTAATAAACCTGTTCCAATGCATACATTTTATACATTGGTAGAATCTCATTTACATTTCTGAATATTGATCAGAGAATATAGCTTTGACTGGACTTCTCAAGAGGGATGAAATCATTTACATTTTATAAACAATGTAAAAAAGGGCTGTTTATTTGTGTCCAATGAATGTCTCTATGATAAATGAGAGGAAACTTGAAGCACAGATGGATCTGGGAGAAAGAGTTTAAAGTAGGACACAAAAAAGTAAGAGGTTTCTTTTATGTATTCTATTTTAACATTCATGTGAATTTTTTAAATTATTTTAAGTTTTTATTTTAACTCCAGTGAGTTAACATACAGTGTTATATTAGTTTCAGGTATACATTATGGTGATTTAACAATTCCATATATCACCTGGTACTCATCATAGTCATGTGCATTTTTTATTCCACAAAAATCTGCACCTTTTGAAATCTAAATATAATTTAAATTACCCATGAAATTGCTTTAAAACACCTCCCTCCTGAAATATTCAAGCAAACTGACTCAAAGAATGACATCATGTGTATCTACTGATTTGCAGTACACAATGTATTTGCAATGTACATGGCACAAATTCTAAAAAAAAGGAAAAAAAGAAAAAAGTGGCTGAAAAGATTCCTAAACAGGGTGTGGTGCATAAACAATGAATCTTGGAACACTGAATGAATGAATGAATGAATGAATAAATAAATAAATAAATAAAAGATTCCTAAACTTTCTATTCTTCTATGCTAAGTAAAATGATTATCTGCTTTTAGGGAAGCCTACTCAGGGAGGGGGCCGAAGTGGTGAGAGCAAACCCTCAGGCTCAATGATGAACAACCTTATAAAACTTTTGTTAATTTTATAATAAAGAAATTGCTTGCCTTGTGGAAAAACGCCATGGTCTTTTTTTCTATGTTTAACCTTTGTTGTTGAAGTTGTCACTTTTCCTGTTGGGAAGTATAATTAAATTTTCATTTTGCTAATAATTACATCTCCAGATCATTTGTTTCATTTATCTCCTTTTTTCCCCTATAATCTCTAAGCCCTCTTAGATGTTTATCCTAAGATATCTGTTGTTTTTTAAAATTGACTATCTCCCCTTTGATATTCCTTGGAAGTGCCTAGATTATAATAATGAGACAAAACAAACACTTTAGAGCTATTTTAAAAACCTGAATGCCTACCATGTACTTCTATAAATTGCTGGTGAACTCTGGGACCATAGAGGGATTAAACTCAACTAGTGCCTGGATCATTTTCATTTGGGAAATCCTCACTTCAATTTCAATCTAGTTTTGCTTGCAATAGTTTTCTATATGAATGAAAAGGAAGTGTTTGTACTCTAAGAAGTTCACTGCATTTGGAATCATTACATACTACAAGCTTCAGAAATGAGAAGGATTTTTTATTCTGGCCTTTCTGGGCATGTGTATAGCTTGGTTTTATGAGTTGTTCTTGAAGAGCTCACAATCTGGAACCTATTTGTCTATGCGCCTAATTTTAAGCCAGACTCATAGAAAAACAAAAATTTCCATTTAGATATTCAAGTTATACTGCATTGTTTTTCCAGGTTTACTATTCCTGAAATGGTGACCATGTAGAATGATTTAAGATAATGGATGAAGGTTTGTTGATTAGCCGTTTTGTTTTTTCCTCTCTGTGTGGTATAGAAAAGAAGAGCAAAGATACTGGACCTTGGGGCGCCTGGGTGGCTCAGTGGGTTAAAGCCTCTGCCTTCGGCTCTGGTCATGATCACAGGGTCCTGGGATCGAGCCCCACATCAGGCTCTCTGATCAGCAGGGAGCCTGCTTCCTCCTTTCTCTCTTCCTGCCTCTCTGCCTACTTGTGATCTCTGTCTGCAAATAAATAAATCAAATCTTAAAAAGAATAAAAGATACTGGACCTTGACAAATTTCTAGGTATCTGACAATAAAAACTCTGTATCACCATGTCAACAGACAGAATAAACTTGGCTGCCCCACTGAACCCCTAGCACTAAGAAGCTAGTTTGATTCTGATAATACCAGACATCTCCTCTTGTTTGTAGAGAAAGTTCATTTTACTATTAACAAGGATATTCAATGGGGCCATTCTTCTATGTGCTAATGCATTTAATGCAGAGCTCTGCATTTTAACAATTTCTATCTTAGGAAGATCAATTGAATGATATAGGTAATAGTCTACAATAAGATAAGATAATATGTGAATTATACTCAATAGCCTCGCTATTAAGTATTTTGATTTCTCTAAAACCATAAAGTTATTAAAGTTGTTTTTATAATAAGAATCTAAGTTTTTCTGATCACCAATTCCCTTTGCTAAAGCACAAGAAGACATTGAATTAAAGCCCGATACTCCATGGTTTTCCATTTACTATAGTTTTAGCAGTAAGGATAGCCCAGTAAGAGGACCCTCTAGGGTTCCACTATACTTCCTTTCCTTTAACACGCCCCCATCCCCAGCCATGTTACTTACGTGTTGAAAAAGCTGTGTTTGATTACTGGTGACTATTTCTAATTGATGAGTTGAGTTTATACACTTTTTCTTCTTTGGTGTTAGTTTGAAGAACATATCACTAGATGTATAAATGAAGAGTGCTATAGGTAAGAAGTAAGGATAGAAGCATTGTCAGGAAGGTTATCTGGTTAGATTTACTTCTTTATTTTTTAAGGTAACGTATATGGTAAAATAAAATGATGAGTCACTTCAATTTTCTATTTAAAATTTTTCCTGTCTTGTTTATATGTACAGAAAAATGCCAAAAATTTCTTGGACTAAATGTTTCTATTATTCTATATACCAGTCAGTGTTCTAAGTGCTAGGGAGACAGTTGTAAATAAAACACATAAGAATCTTTATATTTGTGAATCTTATATTGTAGTAGAAGATATAGAAAATGGAGGATATAAATAAAATATATAGTATACCAAATAATGATAAATAATCAGAGAGAAAAATTAAAAAAGGAATATGAAAGAGTGGGCACATTTTAATTAGGTTGGCCAGGGATATCTTTACTGAAAAGGTGAAATGTCTGTAAAGACCTAAAAGAAGTGAGGGATTAAGCCATGCACATATTTAAGGGAAGATCATTTCAAGCAAGAGAAATAGTAAGTGCAAACATTGATGCAGGATTATGCATTTTCCAGGAACAACCAACCAGTAGCGCAGTATGTCTATAGCAAAATGAATGAGGGGTATAGTAGGAGTTCAAGTCAGTGAGAAAATGGGGGAAGAATCTGGGTCTTGAGGGGCAGTGTATGGATTTGTACTATACTCTGAATGAAATCAGAAGGATTAGAGCAGGGTAATAATATGATCTTACCTACATTCTCACAGAATTACTCAAGTGTTATATTGATAACACAGAAGAGGTTAGGGAAGAAATTTGTGAAATCAATTAGGAGACCATGGCAAAGATCCTGGTGAAAGATGATGGCTGTCTGAAACCAAGCTATAGGAGTGGGAGTGTGGGAAGTGTTAGGATTCTGGATATATTTTGACAAGTATTTCTTTCTTTTTTTTTTTTTTTAATTATTATTTATTTATTTATTTTCAGAAAAACAGTATTCATTATTTTTTCACCACACCCAGTGCTCCATGCAAGCCATGCCCTCTATAATACCCATCACCTGGTACCCCAACCTCCCACCCCCCGGCCACTTCAAACCCCTCAGATTGTTTTTCAGAGTCCATAGTCTCTCATGGCTCACCTCCCCTTCCAATTTACCCAAATTCCCTACTCCTCTCTAACACCCCTTGACAAGTATTCCTGATGACATGGTATATGAGAGGAAGAGAGGAGTCAAGAATGACCCCACATATGTATCCTGAGGTACTGAAAGAATGGATTTTCCATTTGTTGAGATATGAAAGACTGTGGGAATGGTAGGTTCAAGGGAAAGAAATCAAGATTTGGGTGCTGAGATATGTTAAGTTCAAGCTGCCTGTGAGACACCTGAGTAAAGATGCTGAATAGGTAGTTGAGCATGAGTTTGGAGTTTCTGAGAATGGTTTGGATTAGAAAAATGAATTTTATGATTGTAAACATAAAGACAGTATTTAGATGCATGAGACTGGAAGAGATCAACAAACTGAGTGAGTAATGAAGATAGAGGACTGAGTGTTAAGGTACTGTTTCATTAAAGGTCCGAAGAGAAGTGGAAGATCCAACATAGGAGATTATGAAAGAGCATCATTTATCATTATCTAGCACCCAGTTATATAAGAGGAAGACCAAGTGTGTGGCATATTGGAACCCAAGTGAAGATAGTGTATCAAAAAAGGAGGGAGTGATAAACTGAGTCAAACACTGGTGATGGGCCAAGTAAGGTGAAGACTGAGACAGGATCAGTGCTTTTAGAAATGTTAAGATTGAAAAAAAAAAAAAAAGAAATGTTAAGATTGTTAGGGTTGTTGATGAGAGTCCTTTTGGTGAAGTGATTCTAAGGGAGAACAGGGAATGGGAATGTTGAAAACAGTAAATATAGACTCTGGTTGGAGATGAAGCCATTGTAGGATACTAATCATAGAAGTGACAGAATTTGGCTCATTTTTTGCTCTTATTTTCATATGAAGATAACTATGGTTGCTGTGTAGAAAATGGACTAATGAGAGGCAAAGAGGAAATAGGAAGACAAGTTTAGAGGCTTACTAAGAATTCAGGTAAGAGAAGATGGTGGTTCCAACCAGGATGGTAGCAGTGGAAGTGGTGAGACGTGGTTGGATTTTGGATGTATTTTGAAAGTAGAAATCCCACAGTTTGCTGATGGATTGGGTGAAGAGTATGAGAGAAATAGAGGAGCTGATGGGATTTATGGAGTAACTGTTAGCTGTGAGAAGATTTAGGCAGAGAGTTGTGGGGAAGGGTCAATATAGGTGTAAACACAATGAGCTGAGGTATGGATGTGAGAAATACAAAGACTGTACAGGGAATTATAAGTACTAGTGGTAGTATAGGGTAGTAACAAAGAATGATTTTTCAGAGTGACAAGACAAAACTGGATTCAAATTTCAAAGAAAGAAAAGAGCAGAGACTGTAAGGACCTGAGCAAGAGTGTGCCTGTTAGTGTACCACAGAGTGGCTAGTGTCTTAGTGGAAAATCCTGGAAGCCTGTGTTAATGGAGCAAAGTGAGGAAGAGGAAAAGGAGTAGAAGATGCAATCAAAGAGGTAATGAGCAGTCTTTCTAAGAAAACACAAGGTTCAAGTTGACTGGTACAGCTGCAGTATAAGAAAAGTCTAGGGAAGGGTATGGTGATATTCTGAAGTCTTTACATAATTAATAGCTACCAGAAGTCTTTAGAGGAACCATAAAACTCAGTTTGCTGTTTTAGGATGATCATTCTGACATCACTGGAAAGGATAAGGTAGGGGTTAGAATAAATTCCAAGAGTCCATACCTAGATTTGACAAGTATTGATATATATGACAGTATTTTCCTATACTCACTTAATCTTTGCACTATATCTTCAAGTTATTTGCTCTATTTCCCTTTTATGTAACAGATGGTAAAGCTATATTTTGGTAAAAAAAAAAACATTAAATCTTATGCTCTATTTTTTCAGTAAAAGTCTTTCTTAACTGCTTCAGAACCAAATTCGTCACTTATTCCTTACCCTGCCTGCCATAATTCCAGATTCCAGACATTCTATGAGCATTCCATGCACAGTTATGCCTCTGTGCTTTCATGTATGCTATTGCTATTTTAAAATGTACCTGAGATTTGTTTTAGGTATAATAAGACACAGACATGGAAATGACTGTCATGAAGGGAGAGGTTACTCATAGTTCCCTAGAAACAGGAGGTATGGTATATATACCCTGTAGTACCATATGGGGAAGCATCAGGGCCAATTAGGAATTAGAGAGAGGAGGGAAAACATACACAAGAACTTTTATTGTTGTTTCTGTGGAAAAGGCAAGACAAAGCAAGGTAATATAGCTTAAAATTATCTAGTTTGAATAATTTTAGTGGACTCTGGTGTATAATGTTGTCCCTGTTTGTCTGGTACTTGGCCCTGGAGTGAGTAGGACAAATGGACAGTGACCTAGAGTTCAAGAACTAGATAAAGGATGTAGTTGGGGAGTCTAGGCTTGGTCCTGGTTGGTTTGCAGATAAAGTGTGAGCTCTTTGCTAGCTGTAGGAATTAGCTAATGCAAAAAGGGTAGTCCCTCTCCAGTTGGTCAGCATGGACCCAGATACCACAGTTTCAAGCATACAGAAAAGACGGAAATACGGTTAATCATATTTCCTCAGCCACTCTTTCTTTACTGTGAATGAATCACCTAATGATTCAAGGTTCAATTCAAATGTGTCTGCTTTTACCAAGTCCTTCCCAATTCTTACAGTCAAAATTAATCATTCTCCTTTCTTCACTGCCAAAGTCTTTTGTTTAGAGTTCTTTTTAAGTGCATACAACTGTTCTGATCTACTAATAAAGGTGTGTATGAGTTAGTATTCCCCACTTTAAAAAATTGAAAAGGTATTTTAGGTAACAAATATTTATAGTAAGGACCTAAACAACATAATGTATCATTATGAAGTCCACAAAGAGTATTAAAGTAGCCTCAGAATGAGGAAGAATTGGGCGCCTGGGTGGCTCAGTGGGTTAAGCCTGCCTTCGGCTCAGGTAATGATCCCAGGGTCCTGGGATCGAGCCCCACATTGGGCTCTCTGCTCAGTGGGGAGCCTGCTTCCTCCTCTCTCTCTGTCTGCCTCTCTGTCTACTTGTGATCTCAGTCTGTCAAATAAATAAATAAAATATTAAAAAAAAGAATGAGGAATTACTGGCAGTTTCTTATCAATAAAACAAGATACTGAGTTTATACATAAAGAATTGAGTTTCTTTATATCTGTAAGTAGTAAATGGGAAAATATAAGCAAATAATGATAGAGTCAAGAAAATGTCTAATTGAAAGTATAGGGGCACCTGGGTGGCTCAGTTGGTTAAGCATCTGCCTTTGGCTCAGGTCATGATCCCAGGACCCCAGAACTGAGCCTCACATCAGACTCCCTGCTCAGTGGGGAGCCTGCTTCTCTCTCTCCCTCTGCTGCTCCCCCTGCTTGTGCTCTCTCCCTCTCTCTGTCAAATAAATAAAATCTTTTTTAAAAAGAAAGAAAGTACAATGCCTACTTAGAAATAAAAATTGAACTAAATAAATTTTTCCAGCACTTATGACCTCCAACTACTGGCTTGACTGTTTTGTTTGTGTGCTTGTTAATTACTGAACTGAGTGATTTTGGCATTATAGGCATAATCTTACCTGTGGACCACACTACACTTGAGATGTCATCAACTGTTGAAGCAATGAATTGAACATCCTAGTAAATTCAATTTAAAGAATTCTAAAAGGGTGCACCTGGGTGGCTCAGTCAGTTAAGTGTCCAAATCTTGGTTTCAGCTCAGGTGTCAGGGCCCTAGATTCAAGCTCTGTGTCAGGCTCGCACTCAACAGGGAGTCAATTTGAGGATTTTCTCTCTCTTTCCCTCTGTCCCTTCCCCACCTCTCTCAAAATAAATACATAAATCTTTTTAAAAAAAGAACTTTAATAGTATTTACTAGCTGTGATTCTGGTCAAGGATTACAGCTATTTGTATACTCCTGAATAAAGAACATTCCTTCATCATGTGGGAAACCTGTCCTCTTTGATAACAAGGCTTCAGAAGGGATGTGCACAGAATAAAGCTCACTAGTGTGGCACATGAGGAAGACATCACCCTACCCAATATTTGACCAATGTTTTCTGATGAACCAATATATAAGACCAAAATAAAATAGTAAGTTCCCCATACATCAATCTTGTCCGTTTTAAGGACAGAAACTTTCTATGAATAAATATTTATTGGATGATGAGTCAAACTCTGTATCTTTTATACATGATCTAAAATTAATACAAGCAGTTTATATTTATAATGCAATTTTTAACTTTAATAATCTTTTTCACTACCTATTATCTTCCTTTTCAGTTGGCTACAGATAACAGTTTAAGATTTATGCCAGTTAGCCATGGTCCATATGGATGTCTTAATGCTCTGTGTTTGTGAATAAGTAGGGATCATGCATGATACACTGCAAGATATTTAGTGCTAAATATGATCTGCCATTATAGCAATGGTTTCTTCTTGGTCAGAAGATAGGTAGGTAGATTATTCTTTCCTAATTCAAGGTGGTACAAAGGAGGCTATTGCCAAGGGACAGACTTCGCATGAGTACAAGTGCTAGAGAAACAAGAATCTATATGATATGATTGGGGTTTTTTGTGTGGATTAAAAACACAAGTGATTCTTGGCCTGAAGGTGAGTCACAGATGGACAGGGCTCAGATGGCACATGAGGATACAGAAGTGAGTAAGATTCCCTAGTGAGAACTGAAAGTGCATCTTGGCAAAAGATGAATTTGTCCCCTATATAGTGGGGTCATTACACACAACCCTTGCTCATCCTTCCATCTGGTTTCTATGTCAAATAGCATTAATCCAGTTTTTAGTGGTCTGATTCTCAATCAGTTCAAACACAGCAAATATCCCAGACATATACTGAAATGTACATGTATTTGGTTCCACTTGTATGTAATTGAGAGTATGTAAGGAGTAATGCTCACATCAATGAAAAGAATAAATATGTATAAAAAGAAATCTTACTCTTTAGAACTTTTCCCAATATCCTTATTATTTTATCTTGAACACAGAACTCTTATCATTGAAAAAGAATCACCTGCTTTAGTGAAATAGTACCTGCATGAAAAGGAGAAATTAAGAAGTGATTCAGTGTTTTAAAAAAACATGACTGATGAATCACTGCTTAGGGGAACAATAGTTGACTTCCCTCTAAGGGAAAAACCACCCGGAATGTAACAGTGACCATACTTTCTATCCTCTAGATTGAGAGTTGATATATAGCCCTACTTAACCAAGTAATAATATCAAGGTCATGTTATCATTATTATTCCTAGATCATTAAAAAAATGGAAGGTGATTAACCCAAAGGGATGTACTTTATTGAGTTGTTTTCAGTTTCTGCTTATCTTTATGCTTCACTGTTGGATCAATTTAGAATGAGGCACAAATCCACTGAAAGTCTATTTGGACACAGATTTGTCCCAAAAAAATAAGCAGCTGCTTTAAAGTTAGCTTTATATGCTGATCAAACCGAAGGGGAAAATCAGGTCAAGATTTTTTATGTTTTATTAGTCAATTTGAAATTTTGGAGACAACCTAATAATTGCAAGCTATTATTACAGTATCAATTAATTGACTATAGAATGTTGTTCTCTGATAGCATCTCAGGGACCTAAGTAAATTGTCTCCCTCTCCTCACAAACCATATCAGTTGCACTCAGAAGCTAATATACTGGGGAAAATTGGCTGACAGAATGCATTATTTCACAATATGTGAATATACATGGGCTGCCAGGCATGAGCGTTTGTTGAGTTCCTATTATATGGAAAGTCTGTGTGAGTTACTATGGGGCGATACACGAAGTAGAAAATGTACTTCCTCTTCTTGACATGTTGAGTCTCATTGAGTTTCATAAGAGCTCATATTTATGGGAAAAATAGACTTTGGGATTAATATCAAACAAAATATTAATAAACAGGAAAGAAATGGTCCTCAATGAGAAGGAAAATGGCAAGACATAAAGTAAGGAATGATCAAGAATGACTCAGCTTTTACTGAAAGACTTTGGTACCTGTACAGGAACTAAACCCTAAGTGGAGTATACTATAGCTCCATCAATACTTTTGAGCAAATGGAAAGGAACAGCAGAAAGCTATGTTGGCAGTCCTTCAAATGAAAATATGCTCACTGATGACATGGTCCACCTCATATCTAATGTGAACAGATTGTGGAAGGTCAGAGGAAAATAAAAAGGATGCACAGAGATAGAACCAGCTAGAGACCTTAATTAAAGCAATTCTACTTGGCTTTCTATTAAAAAGAAAAAAAAGAGAAGCTGCCTAAGAGAAAAAAAATGTTTCTATAATATGGATTCCTTCAAAAAATAATGACTTTACCAAGAACGTAATCTAACATTAGCCTAATGGCATAGAATTTTGTCATACAAAAGTACAACCATAATAGCAGTATTACTGAGAAACATGCTGATTTTTTGCTAACCCAATACAAATAATCACAAGCACAATGTCCTAGAGTTGGTGCTGTGTTAAATAAATGCACTTGGTCAGTCATTTTCCCTTGTTAGTGTCATACTTTTGAACATAGACAATTGAGAATGGATGTAACACAAACTATTCACATAGACTTGCTCTATAGAACTATTTTTAAGCATTCATATTTCAATCAATAGTGCAGAAGGGAACTATGGTTGAAATATTTTCTATTCTGACTATTTTTGCATATTTGTGTCAGTGGCTTGATTCAAACCAATTAGACTACGGTTATCTATGAAAACCATATGGTGCACAAATAAAGCATACAAGACCAGTTAAACATCAAAAGTGTATCATTTGCATAGTTAGAAAGCAACACTGACAAGGAATATATTTATTATTCAAGGACTATACTATCTAATGGAAAGTACAATCTTTATATTTTAAATCTATATGTACTGAAGCAAATGATCACTCTTCAAATATTTGTCAGTGTTGTACTAACCTGGGGCAAAGAGCATAGAAAATGAGTGATGGGAGGAACACGATTCAAACAACTGTTTAAATAAGCTTGTGCAAATGGTATTCTTCATAAGTAAATCAATGACAGAATGACCTTCTAACATTCTATTGGAATTTCCAATTTAAACTCTTCTAGTTGGACTATTCTTATCAATATATAAGGATGTAATCATCACTAATTTATTTAATTATTCTCATGACATTTTACTTCTTAGAAAAGTTTGACATAAAATAAACATCTAGAACATCTTATAACTTTTATTACTTTGGTGGACTGTTTTATTTTTAAACACACACATACACACAACTACTACATTTAAGTCATCTTGGGCTGATGTGGTAGAATAATAGTCCCCAAAGATGTCTATGTCCTAATCCTCAAAACTTGTGACTCTGTTAATTTACATGGTAAAAGAACTTACAGATGTGATTAGGGTTCAGGATCTCAAAGAGGTGAAATTAACCTGGATTATGTGGGTGGGCCCAGTGTAATCACTGGGGTCCTTTAATAAAGAGACTGGAGTCTCTGGAGTCCAGAGTAGGAGATAGGATGATGGAAGCAGAGGGGTGGTCTGTGTATGTGGTGGAGGGAGAGATGGAGGGAGAAAGAAGAAGGAAGAGTTGAGAGAGAGAGACAGGGGAAAGGGAGAGAGAGATTTAAGGATGTTATCCTGATGTCTTTGAATTTAGAAGAAGGGGTCATGAGTCAAGGAATGTGGGCAGCCTCTAGCAGCTGGAAAAGGCAAGGAAATGGATTCTTCCCTCAAGCCCCCAGAAAGAAGACAGCCCAGCTGACTCATTTTAAATTTCTGACTTCCTTAACTGTAGGATAATAAATTTGTGTTATTTTAAGTTAGTAAGGTTGCATCAGTAGAAACTAATACAGAATCTCTTCTCATGATGGTTCTAAACTACCACTTAAGACTCTTCTTGCCTCTTTAAATTGTACCCCTTTCAGCAGACAGATCATCAAGGGAGTGACGTGGTAACTTACACAACACTTTAACCTTGAGGTATCCGGTACATCTATATGTCCTCTGGTCCTACTGAGCTAGTCATGCCTATTATTCAAATAACTCTTTTTAATTTGCAATGTGTGCCACAGTATACTGGACACACAAATATCATTCAAGACATGATTGTGTTCAAATATTTCAGAATTTTGTTTTGCTTATGCCATAGTATGAGACAGATCATTTTATATGCATCTGGTTCAAGTAATGTTCATTAAAATATGTGTATATAATCAGACTTGTAAATTTGAATGTGATCTAGCTTTGAGTGGAGCTATATTTGGAGTTAAATTCATCTTTTAAAATATGGTTCTTCAATAACCAATGATAAATGTTCAAACAGTATTCTCCATCTCCCACAGTCTGGAGCACATAGCAGAACTCATTAAATATTGATTATAAATAATCAATGAAGTAATCTTGGAAACACAAATGGAAGAATTTTAAAAATCAAGGCTTAGCCTCTTCAGAATCATTTGGTGATCAAACTGCCTGTAAAATGTAAATAATACATAAAAAATCCAACAGCCATCATTTTTATCTTTAATTATACTATATTAATTTATAAAAAGTTCCTCTATTGTTCCTAAATTCACATAAAGCTTAATCTTTCAATGTACTATTTGTATAAATGATGCTCACTAGCATTCTTGATGAACTTAGCTTTGGGGGATTGAGTTCTGTCTTTGTAAGATTGGTTAGTGTGGACCTTCTTCCAATATTATTATGTATGGGATGCCTAGTGCCTCACAAAGAATTAAGTCAGTGAGCTCTCTTATCACTGAAAGGGGTGAAGCAAAGGCTGGATATCAACCTGTAAACCATTTTGAAAAAGGATTTCTGAATTAGAAAGGAGACCTAATTAGAAATGGCCTTGTAGGTCCCTTCTATACTTGAAGAGTCTATGATTTTACTTTCTAACTTAAGGATGGCCATCCATGTATATGATAGCATAGTCAGCTTAGATTGCTGTGCTTGTTGTCACTAATCACCATGGCTGAGCTATTTCTAACCTTATCATCATATTCATGTAGGGTTAGGTTGTAATTCAGCATTACAAAACACTATGGTGTATGTAAACTCAGCTGTCATTCCCCCTGGCCTCTATTCTAGCTCACAAGTACATTCCTTAAAGAACATATCATTTCATAAAAAAATACATCATTCTGTAATCACTGAATCAGAGAAAGTTAATGAACATTATCGTGGATCAAAACAATATAGCATTTCTCTTTTGTGGTAGAAGTTCTCAGTAGAAAAACTATTCACAAAGGAGGGTGTGTTCTGAATTTGGAAAAGATATTATTGTACAAAGTATCTTCATTTGTGGCCAAGTCCAGAGGGCAGTTTAGGAAGAAGCTATAACCAAAGGTTGTCCTATGTCTGAACTCAAAACAGTTTCAGATGTCTTTGAGTTTTACAATTTTAATGTAATTTATTTATCCTCAGTATAGAACTGTCAAAAATGTTTGAATTAATCGATGTACCAAAACCCCAAGTATTTCTCAGTTAATTACACTGATACAGCAAAAACCTGGGTTTTGTTAATATCCTGTCAATTTCCCCCAAAGCTGTCCAGGCTTTTGCCTCATGAAAGGTTGTATTTCTCACTGGAAAACAAAAACCTATTTAAAACAATAAAATAACGGAAACCTCTTTAGAGTTATTTGAGCAGCGAGATAGTATTAACTAAAAATCCCTTCTAACTCCAACTCTGGGGAAGCTATCACTTAAATGTTTGGTTTGCTCTAATATATTATTTATATTATATCATATCATATTAATTATTGTTGTAATTATCAGGGTTCCCAAGTGCCCTGTCATTTTATATTGTTAGTGCAGCTTTATTTTACCTTTCATTGCTGATACCAATTTACATATATAAACCAGATATTAATATTAAATGCACTTAGCTTTGTAATGGGGACTTTTCCTATGCAAATTCAAATTGAAATAGCCAGTCTGGGATAAAGAAGGAAGGAGAGTCTATTAGGTTCTTAAACCATTAGCCATTTCTCTGCTAGGCTAAAGAAGGTTTGAGAACCCCCATCCTGCCAGTAATGTATTATTGGCAGAGGCGGAAGCTAGCAGGTTGGACCAGGTCTGATTGAGAAAGTCAGGGTTGAGGTAAAAATTAGTGACTTCACAATCTAACAATATTTTACATATGAACATATACATATATTCTTTCAGCTTACTTCCATTTCAATAATTTCTTTATTATCCATATTCTCATGTAATCAGGTACACTGGTGAGTAACAGAATTAGCATTTGAACAGAAGACATTCCGATTTAAAATCTGCAGTGCCCACCCATCTAGGGCCAGTTCAAGTTTTTAGTTATCTTTGAATTTGCATAGAGTAAGAGTCATCTTTTGGTGTGTAAGTTTTGACAAACACATAGAGCCATGTCAGCACCACCAAAAACATAGGAACAGCTCTACAGCTCCCCTCAAATCCCCTCAACATGCCTCTTTGGAGAGAAACCTTTCACCCATCCTAATCATGCAGAAAGAAAAAGAGAAACAGAAAAAGGAAGGAAGAAGCAAAGGAAGGAAGAAAGGAGGGAAGGAAGAAAGATTCTAATCCATTCCCCAGTTCTCAGGCAAATCTTTTCCTTGGTCCTCTGGCCACAGAGATTTCTTTTGGAGTTTTCCATCTGTGGATTTCTACGACTTGGGCCAAAGCCAGGAGATCAAAGGGGAAAACAGCAAACTACCAAAAAACAAAACAAAGAAAAAAAACCCCAGGAAACAGCCATGGTGCTTGTCCTGGTCATTTGGACTTCCCTCTCCAGACAGCCTGTTATTTCCACTTTTCAAAGTCCTCAGGTAGTTGCTTTTTATATTCGGCCCCTACTTTTTTAGTAGTAACCAGTGGGAGGAAGGGGCTGTAATGGGCTTCCTCCAAGTTGACCAGCCTGAAAAGTTCAGTTTGAATTTAAGAAGGGAATATGGATTCTTTGGTGGCATAGTTGAACCGTAAGGGACAAAGTAAGTTCTATTACCATTTTGCTTAGAATAGCATACAGAGATGCTCTGTTAGAGATACTTAAGGTAATAAGGATATAAACCTGAGCAGGTTAACCTTTATCCTGCAGCTGAATTTTAACAAGGATTATAAAGCTAATATTAGTTTTGACATATCTTGCCAGTAACGAATGAGAGATATCTTGGATTTGTCACTTTTTCTGAGGCAGGAAGTTCAATGAATAAAAAACCAGGCTTCTAACATATGCAAGGAGATAGGATATCCTCCGGATGCCTAAGACCCCTGTTGTTCGACACTGAACTCCACAGTTTTGGTCTACTCAATTATTTCTGCAGATTAATTTGTTATCTGTATAGCCATACCTTTTAAGTATCATATTAAAAAGAAAACTGAACTTCAGAGGCTACGATTGCCCTCTAGTGGGGGCCACCCAAACTGCAGACCACAAAGACTGGTCTCCAGGAGGCTCTGAGAAAGAACCTGCCAAAACCAACTACAATGTTAACATCAACAACTCTATTTGTGTTCAGCCTAATGAGGCAGAATTTTGCTGGATGTTTCATTTTTCTGTGGTCCATTCTTTATGCTACAAATATAACAGTGACTTTCTTCGGCGCTCCTCCTTCCAAATAGCGAGCACAGTATATTTACAATAAGAAAATAGTGATTGAGAGAGGCAGCCGGAGGCAGAGGGGCAGCGGGGACAGGCAGGGCTGGGCTGGGTGGGGGGCCGATTAGCTGTGCACCGCTGAGGTGCACACCTGCAGCTTCTGCTTGCTTCGGAGCAGGGGCCTCTGGAGCCAGCGTGGTGGCTGTGGACAAAATTGAGCCAGGGATTTGGTGAAGAGTCAGTTCCCAAAAGCCCACAAGCACCTGGGGCCCCCCGGGGTTTTTTACAGGTTAGGTGGCTCTCTCCTCAGGGTGGGCAGAGTCACTAAACTTGTTCTAGTTCTTTCCAGTTTGTTTTTGGTTCCCCAGGCATCATCTTAGATGGAGAGCTTTACTCTGAGCCTAGTTGGTGCCAAGAGATGTGCTAAGGACATGGCTACCTGGGTCCCCTCCAGTGACAGGCCCCTGATAAAGAGCAGGTCTCTGGACGCTAAGTTGCATGGGCCTTGTCACCCCCCGCCAGGAAGCCTCTCATGCCACCGTGCCCTGGGGCCTCCCACAGCCTGGGCAACTTAGCTGGCAAATAAATTTAGTGTGAGATGTGATGCCAGTTTCCTGCAGAAAGCATAAGGGGTCTGTCTTTCATTTCCATGAATGTCTTCTGCAGCTTTACCTGAGCAACCACTGTTCCTATGAAGAAGCCACTTGTGTTCTGAAAAGAGCCAACTCCTGTCTCCTCCCCTGCCTGGCCAAGGCAGGGCCAAAGATAGGAGAGATGGAGCCAAGTCAGCCTTCTGCTGGTTCATATGGTTGAATTCATGGCTTTTTGCATAGCCCAGTGTGGGGGTATAGCTTTAGGATGACTGCTTACAAAGCTCTGTTTAGTTAGTATTGGCATTGATTTTCGATATAGCCATACCTGTGTATACAAACCCATGGGACTAAAGCTCTATCTTAGCAGAGCGATGGATACATATACACATACACCTGTGTGCTGAAGGGCCTAACTGGCTTTGGGAGTATCAACTGGTCACTTCTCCCTCCAGGCTCTTTCTGTTCATTAACCAAGTTGTCCAGTTTGTTCTTTATGTTAAGTAAGACTACAGAGTAAAGGCAGGGAGGGGGCCAGACTCTGATCTTCACACTGTCCTGAAAAAACTTTTGTTTTTATGGAGATGGAAAGTGTTCAAGTGATGGACTTGTTCAAGTGAACAGAATGATTGGCTTGCTGGTGTACCCTTACGGACAAGGGATGGCTTTGACCTGACAGCGTGTGGGTGATCTTGTCTCTAGGGAGTTCTGTGGTGGTGAACATTTACTACTTTCTGACAACTTATCCTGATGTATGGCTCAAGGATTTGGATTTTACAAATGTAGCTTGAAATTTCAATAAACTTTGCTTTCTTTTCTAAAAATCAAACCAAAAGAAAACAAACAAACAAGAAAGAAAATAGGGATCTAAAGAATTCAGAAAGTAATCTGCAAGTTTCTCCAAAGGTTGGAGTTCTGATTAGTGTCTTTTCTTCCAGAAACATAAAGGTATATCACCTTACTTCATATTTACCTTGAACTTAATAACTTGTATTTTGTTGTTGAAACTAACTCAACAAATATTTATTGGGAGCTTGTAGTATCCCATAAAGATAAAAGGAATGATGTATCACTTGTATATGTAACAATTATAAAATATTATTATGAAGTATAAAGTAACAATTATATATGTGAATGCACCTAATAACAGAGCTTTGAAAAACATGGAGGAAAAAAAACCCAACATAATTAAAAAGAGAAACAGACAAATTCACAAAGAGAGAGTTTAAGATTCTTCCCTAAGTAACTGGTAGAACAGTTGGAAAAAGAAAGAGCTGGAAATGTAATTGAAGTACCAGCTCACGGACACCATCCTTTAGGCCAAAGTATATAAACTGAATCAGGAACTTTATCTAACACTGTGTCCATATGGCCAGCTGAATAGTACCTCTCACAACATCTCCATGCCCTAATCCCCAGAACCTGTGAACCTGCGTTATGTCATATAGCAAAAGGGTATTGCAGATATGATTAAAGATCTTAAGATGGGGACATTGATGCTAAATTATCCAGGTGCACCCTGAATGCAATCACAAGTGTTCTTATAAGAGGAAGGTAGAGGGAAATTTGACTACAGAAGCAATAAAGCTAATGCGATGGCAGTAGCAGAGAATGGAGTGATATCCTTTGACAATGGAGGAGGAAGCCACAAGCCAATGGACAAAGGTGACCCTAGAAGCTGAAAAAAGCAAGGAAATGGGAACAAAAATGGAGCCTCCATAAAGAAACAGTTCTGTCAGCACCTTGACTTTTGCCAAGTGAAACTGATTTCTGACTTATGATTCCCAGTACTGTATAAGGGAATACATTTGTGTTCTTTTAAGCTTCTGAGCAGTATGGTAATTTGTTACAAGAGTAGTAGGGCACTAATATAATCTATGGCAGTAAGAAGACATGGGTCTGGGGAAAAAGGGGGTGGAATTAAGGGTAACAATAATGACCATTACTCCTAATAACTAATTAAAGGAGACTTAAGTGATATGTTAACTTAATACAATGCCTGATTATTTTTTTCTTAAGATTTATTTATTTATTTGAAAGAGAGAGAACACCACCAGGAGGGACAGAGGAAGAGGGAGAGGGAATCCCAAGCAGACTCTGCACTGAGTGCAGAGCACCACAAGGGGCTTGGTCCCATGACCTTGAGATCACAACCTAAGCTGAAACCAAGATTTGGGTGCCCAATCAACTGCACCATCCAGGCACCCCTGCCTGATTCTTTTATTTTATTTATTTATTTTTAAAGATTTTATTTATTTGACAGAGAGAGATCACAAGTAGGCAGAGAGGCAAGCAGAGAGAGAGGGGGAACAAAGCTCCCTGCTGAGCAGAGAGCCCGATGCGGGGCTCGATCCCAGGACCCTGGGATCATGACCTGAGCTGAAGGCAGAGGCTTAACCCACTGAGTCACCCAGGGGTCCCTGCCCGATTCTTTTAAAAATATCATTAGATTATTTTATTGTTTTCCACCTTTATTGAGACCTAACTGACCTATAACATTGTGTAAGTTTAAAATATATATAATGTAATGATTTTGATATTGTGAAATGATTACTATAGTAAAGTTAGTTAATATCTCCATAACCATACATAATTACCATTTCTTTTTTAGGGTGAGAACATTTAAAATCTACTCTCTTAGCAACTTTGAATTATATAGTACAGTACTGTTAACTATAGTGACCAGGTTGTTTGTTAGATCCCCAGAACTTATTCATCTTATAAATGGAAGTTTGTACCCTTGGACTGACATTTTCCCAACTTTCTGCAACCACTGCTCTAACTCTGTTTCTATGACTTAGATGATTTTACATTCCATATATAAGATCATACTTTATTTTTCTTTCTCTAACTTATCACACAGCGTAATACCCTCTAGCTCCAGCCACATCTTCACAAAAGTCAGAATTCCTTTCTTTCCCATGGCTGAATAACATTCCATTGTATGCATGTACATATATATATATGTGCATATGTATATATACATAATTATATAGGTGCATATGTGTGTGTGTATCACATCTCTTTCCTCTATTCATCCAGACATGGACACTTAGGTTGTTTCAATATCTTGGCTATTGTGAATAATGTTGCAATGAACATGGGAGTGTAGATAGCTCTTTGAAATCCTGATTTAATTTCCTTTGGATACATACACCCAGAAGTGGAATTCCTAGATCATATGGTAGTTCTATTTTTTTTTTAAGATTTTATTTATTTATTTGTCAGAGAGAGAGCAAGCGAGAGCGAGCACAGGCAGACAGAGTGGAAGGCAGAGTCAGAGGGAGAAGCAGGCTCTCTGCGGAGCAAGGAGCCAGATGTGGGACTCAATCCCAGAACGCTGGGATCATGACCTGAGCCGAAGGCAGCTGCTTAACCAACTGAGCCACCCAGGCGTCCCGGTAGTTCTACTTTTAATTTTATTAAAAACATTAAATTCAATTAATTAACATATAGTGTATTATTAGTTTCAGGGGTAAAGTTTAGTGATTCATCAGTTGCATATAACACCCAGTGCTCATTACATCAGTTGCCCTCCTTAATGCCCATCACCCACTTACCCCATTATCTACCCCCCAAGCAACCTTCAGTTTGTTTCCTATAGTTAAGAGTCTCTCATTAGGGTGCCTGGGTGGCTCAGTGGGTTAAGCCTCCGCCTTTGGCTCAGGTCATGATCTCAGGGTCCTGGGATCTCAGGGTCCTGGGATCGAGTCCCAGATCAGGCTATCTGCTCAGCAGGGAGCCTGCTTCCCCCTCCCCCCAGCCTGCCTCTCTGCCTACTTGTGATCTCTCTGTCAGATAAATAGATAAAATCTTAAAAATAAAAAAGTCTTTCATGGTTTGTCTTCCTGATCTTAGAGGAAACATTTCTCATCTTTTACCACTAAGTATGATACTACTAAGTATGATACAGGCTGTCACCTTGTCATATATGGCTTTATTATGTAGATGTTCATTTCTTCTATATCCAATTTATTGATTTTTTTATCATGAAAGGATATTGTGTTTTATGAAATACTTTCTCTGCATGTATTGAGATGATCATCATTTTTATCTTTCAATTAGTGTGGTTTCACTAATTTGTATATGTTAAAACATCCCTGCTTGCCAGAAATAAATGCCAATCAATCCCGAGGTATAATCGGGATTAATGTATTGTAGAATTTGGTATGCTAGTATTTTGTTAAAATTTCCGTACTTATATTCATCGGCAATATTGGCCTGTGGTTTTCTTTATATTGTAGTGTCCTTCAGTGACTTTGATAGCAGGGTAATTCTGGCCCTGTAAAGTGAGTTTGGACGTGTTCCCTCCTTTTCCATATTTTGGAAGAGTATGAGAAGGATTGGTGTTAATTATTTTTGCATGTTTGGTACAGTTCACCAGGGAAACCATCTGGTCCTGGGTTCTCTTTGTTGGGACATTTTTGATTACTGATTCAATTTCCTTACTCATCATTGGTCTATTCTGAGTTTCAGTTTCTTCATGATTCAGTCTTAGTAGATGCTGTGTTTTCAGGAATTTTTGGTTCTTGTAGGTTATCCAATTTGTTGGGTGTATTATTGTTCATAGTAGCCCCTATGATCCTATGTATTTCTATATGTTCAGTTGTAATGCCCCCTCTTTCATTTCTTATTTTGAGTCCTTTCTCTTTTCTTTTTTAGCTAGTCTACCTAAAGTTTTATCAATTGTTTACAGTTTTTAAAAACCTGCTTGTCATCTTTTCTATTGATTTTCTAAGTTTCTATTTCATTAATTTCTGCTCTGATCTTTGTGATTTTTATTTTGTGACCTATTGTGGTCTCTCTTGGAGAATGTTCTGCGTGTGCTTCAGAATAAAGTATATTCTGCTGGCATTGGATAGAATATTCTGTATATGTCTATTGGGTCCATATGGTCTAAACTGTGATTCAAATCCAAAGTTTTCTTGTTGATTTTCTGTCTGATCAATCCATTGCTGCCAGTGGGATATTGAAACCCCCAAACTGCATTGTTGTCTATTTCTCCCTACAGATCTGTTTGTATTTACTTGATATAGTTAGGTGCTCTGATTTGGGATGCAAATGTATTTATGGTTGTTATATCTTTTTTTTTTAGTTTTTAAATTTTTTTTTCATTTTTTAAAAGTTTTATTTTATTACGTTAGTCACCATACAGTACATCATTAATTTCTGATGTAGTGTTCTGTGAGTCATTGTTTGCATATAAAAGTCAGTGTTCCATGCAATATGTGCCCTCTTTAATACTCAACTGGGCTAAGACTTCCCCCACCCCCTCCCCTCTGAAATCCACAGTTTGTTTCTTAGACACCATAGTCTCTCATGGTTCGTCTCCCCAGATTCCCCCCTTTCATTTTTCCCTTCCTTCTCCTAATGTCCTCTGTGCTATTCCTTATATTCCACATATAAGTGAAACCATATAATAAGTATCTTTCTCTACTTGACTTATTTCACTTACCATAATCCCCTCCAGTTCCACCCATGTCTATGCAAATGGTAGGTATTCATCCTTTCTGATGGCTGAGTAATATTCCTTTGTATATATATGGACCACATCTTTATCCATTCATCTGTTGAAAGTCATTTCAGCTCCTGCCACAGTTTGGCCATTGTGGACATTGCTGCTATGAACACTAAGGTGCATGTGCTCCTTCTTTTCACTACCTCTGTATCTTTGGGGAAAATACCAAGTAGTGTATTGCTGGGTCATAGGGTAGCTCTATTCTTAACAACTTGAGGAACCTCCATACTGTTTTCCAGAGTGACCTTATCAGCTTGCATTTACCATCAACAGTGTAAGAGGGTTCCCCTTTCTCCACCACCTTTCCAACATCAGTTGTTTCATGTTTTGTTAATTTTGGCCATTCTAACTGGAGTAAGGTGGTATCTCAATGTGCTTTTGATTTGAAGCTCCCTGATGGATAGTAATGATTATGTCTGTCAGCTACTTGCATGTCTTCTTTGGGGATGTATCTGTTCATGCCTTCTTCCCCTTTTCTGACTGGGTTATTAGTTTTTTGAGTGTTAAGTTTGAGAAGTTCTTTATAGATCTTGACTATCAGCCCTTTATCTGTAATGTCATTTGCAAGTATCTTCTCCCATTCTGTGGGATGCTCTTAGTTTCATTGACTATTTCCTATGCTGTGCAGAAGCTTTTATCTTGAGGAAATCCCAAAAGTTCATTTTTGCTTTTGTTTCACTTGCCTTTGAAGATGTGTCTTCAAAGAAGTTACTGTGGCTGATGTTAAAGAGGTTAGTGCCTATGTTCTCCTCTAGGATTTTGACGGATTTCTGTCTCACACTGGGGTCTTTCATCCATTTTGAGTTTATCTTTGTGTATGGTGTAAGGGAATGCTCCAGTTTCATTATTCTATATGTAGTCAGCCAATTTTCCCAGCACCACTTCTTGAAGAGACTGCTTTTTTCCCATTGGATATTTCCTGATTTGCCAAAGATTAGTTGACTGTAGAGTTGAGGGTCCATTTCTGGAGTCTCTATTCTGTTCCATTTGTCTATGTGTCTGTTTTTGTGCCAATACCATGCTATCTTGGTAGCTTTGTAATATAGTTTTGTAATACAGCTTTGTAATACAGATTGAAATGAGGTAACATGATATCCCCAGCTTTATTTTTCTTTTTCATCATTCTATGGTGATTTGAGGTCTTTTCTGAGTCCATACAAATTTTAGGAATTTTTTGTTCCAGCTCTTTGAAAAATACCAATGGTATTTTAATATCTCTATTAAATTGCTCTGGGCAGGATAGACATTTTAACACTGTTTATTATTCTAATCCATGAGCATGGAATATTTTTCCACCTTTTTGTGTCTTCCTCAATTTCTTTCATGAGTGTTCTATAGTTTCTAGAGTATAGATCATTTACCTCTTTAGTTAGCTTTATTCTAGTTATCTTATGGTTTTTGCTGTTATTGTGAATGGAACTGATTCCTTAATTTCTCTTTCTACAGTTATGTTGTTAGTATACAGCAAAGCAACAGATTTCTGTGCATTGCTTTTGTATCCTGCTACATTCCTGAATTGTTGTATGAGTTCTAGTAATTTGGGGGTGGAGTCTTTTTGATTTTCCACATAAAGTATCTTGTCATCTCTGAAGAGGAAGGGTTTGACTTCTTTGCCAATTTGGATGCCTTTTATTTCTTTTTGTTGTTTGATTGCTGAGGCTAGGACTTTTAGTACTGTGTTGAACAATAGTGGTGAGAATGGGCATCCCTGTCGTGTTCCTGATCTTAAGGAAAAAGTTCTCAGTTTTTCCCAATTGATAATGATATTAGCTGTGGGTTTTTTATGGATGGTTTTTACGATGTTGAGGAATGTTCCTTCTATCCCTGTACTCCGAAGAGTTTTAATCAGGAATGGATGTTGTATTTTGTCAAGTGTTTTTTCTGCATCCATTGAGAGGATCATATGGTTCTTGCCTTTTCTTTTGTTGATGTGGTCTACCACAATGATTGATTTGTGTATGTTGAACCAACCTTTCATCCCAGGCATAAAATTCACTTGGTCATGATGAATAATCTTTTTAATGTACCATTGGATCCTACTAGCTAGGATCTTGTTGAGTATTTTGGCATCCGTGTTCTTCAGGGGTATTGGTTTTTAACTCTCCTTTTTAATGGGGTCTTTGCCAGGTTTTGGGATCAGGGTAATGCTGGCTTCATAGGAGGAATCTGGGAGTTTTCCTTCCAGTGTTATTTATTCTTTAAATGTTTGGTAGAATTCCCCTGGGAAGCCATCTGGCCCTGGACTTTTGTTTTTTGGGAGGTTTTTGATTACTGATTCAATTTTGGTACTGGTTATTGATCTTTTCAGATTGTCAATTTCTTCCTGTTTCAGTCTTGGTAGTTTGTAAGTTTCCAGGAAGGCATCCATTTCTTCCAGGTTGCTTAATTTATTCATATAGTTGCTGGTAATAATTTCTAATAATTGTTTCTATTTTCTTGATGTTTGTCATGATCTCTCCCCTTTCATTCATGATTTTATTAATTTGGGTCATTTCTCTTTTCTTTTGAATAAATTTGGCCAGTGGTGTATCAGTCTTAATTCTTTCAAAGAACCAGCTCCTAGTTTTGTTGATTTGTTCTACTGTTCTTTTGGTTTTTATTTCATTGATTTCTGCTCTGATCTTTATTATTTCTCTTCTCCTGCTGGGTTTAGGCTTTCTTTGTAGTTCTTTCTCCAACTCCGTTAGGTGTAGGGTTAGCTCAGGCATTTGGGATTTTTCTAATTTTTTGAGAGAGGCTTGGATGACAATGTATTTCCCCCTTCAGACCACCTTTACAGTATTGCATATGTTTTGGACCAATGTGTTTTTGTTCTCATTAGTTTCTATGAATTGTTTAAGTTCTTCTTTAATTTCCTGGTTGACCCATTCATTCTTTAGCAGGATGCTCTTTAACTTCCAAATGTTTGAATTCCTTCCAAATTTTTTCTTGTGATTGAATTCCAGTGTCAAGGCGTTGTGGTCTGATATCATCAGGGAATAATCTCAGTCTTTTGGTATTGGCTGAGACCTGATGTGTGATCCAGTATTTGGTCTATTTTATGTTGTTTTAGGGTGGAATGTTTTGTATATATCTATGAAGTCCATCTGGCCCAATGTGTCATCCAAAGTTCTTATTTCTTTGCTGATGTTCTGTTTAGATGATCTGTCCAGTGCTGAGAGTGGAGTGTTGAAATTTCCTGCTATTAATATATTATTGTCAATCTGATTCTTTATTTTGATTAATAGTTGTGATATGTAGTTGGCTTCGCCCATGCTGGAAACATAGATATTTACAATTGTTAGATTTTCCTGTTGGATAGACTCTTTAAGAATGATATAGTGTCCCTCTGGATCTGTTGCTACAGTCTTTGGTTTAAATCCTAATTTGTCTGATATAAGAATTGCTATCCAAGGGCACTTGGGTGGCTTAATTGGTTAAGCAACTGCCTTTGGCTCAGGTCAGGATCCCAGAGTCCTGGGATTGAGTCCAGTGTCAGGCTTCCAGCTCCATGGGGAGTCTGTTTCTCCCTCGGACCTTCTCCCCTCTGATGTTCTCTCTCACTTTCTTCCTCTCAAATAAATAAATAAAATATTTAAAAAAAGAATAGCTATCCTGGCTTTCTTTTGAGGTCCACTGGCATGAAAAATGGTTCTCCATCCCTTCACTTTCAGTCTGGAGGTGTTTTTAGTTTCAAAATGAGTCTCTTATAGACAACACATGGATGGGTCCTGTATTGGTATCCAATCTGCAATCCTGTGCCATTTTATGGGAGCATTTAGGCCATTAACATTGAGAGTTACCACTGAAAGATATGTGTTTATTGTCATCCCATTGACTGTTTAGTTCCTGCTTCTATGGATTGTCTCTTTAAATTTCTGGTCCATATTATTCTCGGGGTCTTTCTTCTTTTATATACCCCCCCTTAGTATTTTTTGCAGGCCTGACTTAGTGGTTACATATTCTTTCAGATTCTTCCAGTCCTGAAAATTCTATATCTCCATCCATTCTGAATGAAAGCCTTACCAGATAAAGTATTCTTGGTGGCATGTTTTTCTCAGTTAATACACTGAATATGTCTTGCCAGCCTTTTCTGGCTTGCCAGGTCTCTGTGGACAGGTCTTATGTTATTCTGATATTCCTCTCTTTGTACATAAGGAATCTCTTCCCCCTAACTGCCCTTAGGATGGCTTTTTTGGTTCTAAGATTTGTGAGTTTTGCTATTACATGCTGGGGCCTTGGTCTGTTTCCCTTGATCTTGGGAGAGGTCCTCTCTGCCTCTAGGACAGGAATGTTTGTTTCATTCCCCATTAGAGAAGTTCTCAGCTACAATTTTCTAAAATATATCTTCTAGTCTCTTCTCTCTCTCTTTCTCCCTCTCTCTCTCTCTCTCCACCCCTCAGGGACCCCAATAATTCTGACATTGGAATATTTCATGGTGTCATTGATTTATCTAAGTCTGTTTTCATAGATTTTAAGCTGTTTGTTCCAGGCCTCCTCCTGTTCCTTCTTTTCTATCAGTTTATCTCCTAGATCACTAATTCATTCTTCTGCCTCATTTACCCTAGTTGTTAAAATATCTAATTTAGACTGCATCTCATTCATAGCATTTTTTAGTTGGGCCTGATTAGCTCTCATTTCTGCCCTTAGAGAACCTATGTTGTTGTTAATGGTTTTCTCAAGCGAAGTTATTGTCTTCATAATTGTTACCCTGAAGTCTATTTCTGACATCTTGGTTATATCCATATCCATTATGTCTGTGGGAGAGGCCATTGTCTCTGGTTCTTTTCTTTGTTAGGAGTTCCCCCTAGTCATTCTGTTGAGGGGTAGTTGAGGGAATGTACAGAGTCAAAGATATCAACCAAAATCCAAGCAAAGTGCACCCCGGGAAAGTTCAGAGTGATTGGAAGCCACCACCAAAAAAGCCCAGCCAAAATGAAACCCAAGAATAAGATTTATAAAGTTAAAAAAAAGTGAGGTGAGGGGAAGGGGGGCTATAATCTCTCAGTGTGGGTGAGGTAGGGCATTTCAGTTCTTCCTGGGTATATTTTGTTCTCTTTGTTAGTGAACACTACTTCCCAGAGTTACAGGGAAATTAAAACTGGTATATATATGAAGGCAGTATTGAATAGAGAAGAAAGGACTACATTAAAGTTTATATCCATATATATATATATATATATCCATATATATATTTATATCCATATTTATATATTTATATATATATATAAAGTATAGGTGTGAAAAAGTACTAGTTAAAAATTACCATGGAATACATTGTATTAAACATGTAGTTGAAATGATAAGTATGTAAAAAGAAAAAACAGAGAAGAAACATGAGAACAAATTTAAAAAAAAAAAAACAGTTGTATCTAAGAATCACACAGGCCATGGGGCAATACCAGGAACTTAATATCCTATTTTCCCCTGGTGTTGAAGTTTTACAATTTTATGGAGACCCTCAGGTTGTTGTCCTCTTTCTTTCAGCTAGTCTTCTGGGGGAAGGGCCTGACACAATGTTTTTCAGTCAGTCTGCTTGGGCAGAGTTGCCCTGCCCCATATCAAGGGGCTCTGTGGAAACCAGATTTTTGGGCTTTTGTTCTCTAATGGCTTTTTGCGCCTTTTTGGAGGGTCAGAGCAAAGTAAACTGTCTGCACCCAGACCTCTGCCTCAGAGAGAAGCCACAGTCTGCTTCTCTCTGAATGGTCTAGAAAATAGTCTCCCCCTCTGTAAGAGCAGCTGAAAACTGCAGCCTCCTACAGGCAGTGCATGCACCCAGCAATCCTCTCAGCAGTGGGCTCTGGTCCCCACTAGTCTCTGCCCACTGTGCCTCCAAAACCACAAGCGATCCCAGCCTGGGTGGGTGTGAACAGCTCCTGTGGCTGTGGTGATGGGCAGCACCCTGGGTCCACGGACTCAGGTCCGTGTCTCTGGCCGCCCAGTCCCAGCATTTGCCCCTTAGGCCCCTGTGTTCTGTTTGAACGCTGTTATCAGTCCCTTCCCATCCCACTGCCACTGCTCTCCAAGCTATCACTGGTCCCCAGGTACAGGGCACTTTTGCACTGGGGTATTACTTTCCAATGGCTAGCTTCTGGTGGTCTTCTCCCCCTTTTGTTTATCCTCTAACATCTGTTCACACAATCACAACTCCATCCTTCATATCTCTTGACTAATGATCTTCTGCTCCTGTAGAGATCCAGACATAAAATCTTATATATTAGGCTGATTTAGGTGGGTGTTCAGAGTGGCTTGGTAGATAACTAGCCAAATTGGTTGAAATCTAGCCAAACTGGTTGAAACAGAGTTTCAACAGAGTTGAAACAGAGTTCCCCACTCCTCTGCCATCTTGCCCCCTAACTCTGATTGCTATATGTTCTTGATAAATCAATGGATTTATCATTATAATGATCATCTTTGTCTCTTGTTACAGCTTTTGGCTTAAAATCTAGTTGTCTGATATAAGTATAGCTATCTCTACTCTCTTTTGGTCTCCACTTTCATGAAATATCTTTTTCTATCCTTTCAGTTTGAATTATGTGAGTCCCTAAAGTTGAAGTGATTCTGCTGTAGGTAGCATATAATTTGGTCTTGTTTTTTTCTACATCCAGCCACCCTAAGTTTTCTAAGTGGAGAATCTAATCAATGTATACTGAGGGCAATTTTTGATGGGTATGGACTTACTAACATCATCTTACTGTGTTCTGGTTTATTTGTAATTCCCTTGTTCCTTCCTCTCTCTGTTGCTGCCTTTCCTTTGTGTATTGATGATTTTCTGTAGTGCAGTGCTTTCTCTTTATCTATTGTGTATCAACTGCAGATTTTCACTTTGTTGTTTCCATGAGGCTTGCATAAAACATCTTATATGCATGAGTTTATTTTAAGCTGATAAAACTAAACTTTGATCGCATATGGAAATTCTACCTTTTTTATTCGTTCCTACCTCCATGTTTAGATGTCACAATTACATTTTATATGGTACATTTATTAACAAGTTGCTATAGCTAGAGCTATTTTTAACACTTTGATCCTTTACCTTTCTAGAGTTAAGTGATAAATACACCACCATATTACAGCATTATTCTAAATTTGACAACATACTACCCTCACGAGTGAGTTGTGTATTTTTATATACTTACATGTTATCAGTATCCCTTAACTTCTGTGTTAAGAATTATTTTCAGCATTGTTTTTGTAAGGTACGTAGAGTGTTGATAAACTCCCTCAGGTTTTGTTTGGGAAGTCTTTATATCTCCTTCATTTCTAAAAGAAATCTTTGTCAGAGTATTCTTGGGTAACAGTTTTTTTTTTTTTTCCTCATCACATTGTAAATATCATCCCACTCTCTCCTGGACTGCACAATTTCTACTAAGTGATCTGCTGATAGCCTTATTGGGATTCCTTTTTAACTTACAAGATTTTCTTTTGCTGCTTTTCAGGTTCTCCTTTTGTCTTTCATTTTTTGAAAGTTTTCTTGTAAAGCATCTTAAAGACTTTTTTTGAGTTTGGTGACTTATAAAGTTTATGAACTTGGATATCTAAATCTCACTAGGTTAGGGATGTTCCCAGACATTATTTCTTTAAATTAATTTTCTGATAATTTCTCCCTCTTTCTCCTTCTGGAAGTCCAATAATTCACAAATTGTATATTTTGGTGGTATCCCACAAATCAAATAGATTTTGTGAATGATGTAAGAAAGTGGTTCAGAAGCACTTTTTTTCCAATTTTTAAATTTTGCTCTCCTCTGTTAGATTATCTCAAAGGCCTATTTTTTACTTGCATGTTCTTTTTTTCTGTGGATTTATTCTGATGTTGATGCTTTCTGGTACATTTTTTTTCCATTGAATTCATTAAATTCTTCAGCTCCAGAACTTCTGTGTATTTTTTTTTATGACTTGTATCTCTTTGTTAAACTTCTCAGTTATTCTTATATTGTTTTCATCCTTTCTCCCTGAAATGACATTCTTTATATTCTTGTAGTTTACTGACCTTCATTAAAACAGACATTTTGAATTCCATTTAAGATAAATACATGGCCTTTGGGATAGGTTACTAGAAGTTTATTAATTGGAAGGGGAGGTGAACCATGAGAGACTATGGACTCTGAAAAACAATCTGAGGGGTTTGAAGTGGCGGGGGGGGGTGGGAGGTTGGGGTACCAGGTGGTGGGTATTATAGAGGACACAGCTTGCATGGAGCACTGGGTGTGGTGAAAAAATAATGAATACTGTTTTTCTGAAAATAAATAAATTGGAAAAAAATAAAACAAACAAAAAAACAAACAAACAAGAAGTTTATTGTGATCTTTTGATAGCGTTATGCTTCCTTGATTTTTCATGTTCTCAGTAGTATTTCACATTTGAAGTAGCAACTGCCTTCTCCAGTCTTTACTAACTGCCTTCAGGAGAGGAAAACCCCTCATTTCTATACACCAATAATGAAGCATCAGAATAAGAAATTAAGGAATCAATCCCATATACAAATGTACCAAAAGCAATAATATACCTAGTAATAAACCTAACCAAAGAGGTAAAAGATCTGTACTCTGAAAACTAAAGAACATTTATGAAATAAATTGAAAAGCATTCCATGCTCATGGATTGGAAGAAAAAATATTGTTAAGATGTCTATATTACCCAAAGCAATCTACACATTTTATGAAATCCCTATCAAAATACCAACAACATTTTTCACAGAACTAGATCAAACAATTCTAAAACTTGTATGGAACCATAGAAGACCCTAAATAGCCAAAGCAATCCTGATAAAGAACAGCAAAACTGGAAGCTTCCCAATTCCAGACTTCAAGCAATATTAAAAAGCTGTAGTCTTCAAGACAGCATGATACTGGCAAAAAACAACAAAACAAAACAAAACCAACAAACCAACAAAAACCACCACCACCACCAACAACAACAACAACAAAACCCCACAGATATATACATCTATGGAACAGAAGAGAGAACCCAAAAATGAACCTGCAAGTACATGGTCAACTAATCATTGACAAAACAGGAGAATATCCAATGGAAAAAGAAAGTCTCTTCAACAAATGGTGTTGGAAAACCTGGATAGCGGGGCGCCTGGGTGGCTCAGTTGTTAAGCATCTGCCTTCAGCTCAGGTCATGATCCCGGGGTTCTGGAATCAAGCCTGCATCAGACTCCCTGTTCAGTGGGAAGACTGCTTCTCCCTCTCCCACTCCCCGTGCTTGTGTTCCCTGTCTTGCTGTGTCTCTCTCTGTCAAATAAATTTTAAAAATCTTTTTAAAAAAGCTGGATAGCAACATGCATAAGAATGAAACTGGACCACTTTTTAAAAAAATTTTATTTATTCATGAGACAGAGAGAGAGCAAGAGTGAGAGAGTACAGCAGGGGGAGGGGGGAGGGATAGGGAGAAGCAAGCTCCCTTCTAGGGAGCCTGACATGGGGCTTGATCTCAGGATCCTGGGGCCATGACCCAAACTGAAGGCAGACACTTAACCAGCTGAGTCCCCCAGGTGCCCCTGAACCATTCTCTTATACCATACACAAAAATAAAACCAAAATGAATGAAAGGCCTAAATGTGAGATAGGAAACCATCAAAATCCTAAAAGGAGAATATGGGTGGTGACCTCTTTGACCTTAGCCATAGAACCTTCTTTACTAGACATGTCTCCGGAGGGAAGGACAACAAAAGCAAAAATGCATAGTTCGGACTTGGTCAAGATAAAAACCTTCTGCGCAGCAAAGGAAACAATCAAAACTAAAAAGCAAGTGATGGAATGGGAGGAGATATTTGCAAATGACATATCTGATAAAAGTTTAGTATCCAAAATCTATAAAGAACTTACCAAACTCAACACCCAAAGAACAAATAATCCAGTTAAGAAATGGACATAAGATATGAATAGACACTTTTCAAAGAAGACATCCAGATGGCTAAGAGACACATGAAAAGATGCTCAACATCATTCATCACCAGGGAAATACAAATCAAAACACCAATGAGATACTACTTCATGCCTATCAGAATGGCTAAAATTAAGAACACAAGAAACAACAGGTGTTGGTGAGAATGAGGAGAAAGGGGAATCCTCTTGCACTGTTGGTAGGAATGCATACATGCAGCCACTGTAGAAAACAGTATGAAGGTTCCTCAAAAAGTTAAAAACAGAACTACTCTGATCCAGCAATTGCACTATGAGGAATTTAGCCAAAGGATACAAAAACACAGATTTAAAGGGAGTATATGCACCCAATGTTTATAGCAGCATTATCAGCAATAGCCAAACTACAAAAAGAGCCCAATGTATACAGACTGATGAATGGATAGAGATGTGGTACATACATACAATGGAATATTACTCAGCCATCAAAAAGAGTGAAATCTTACCATTTGCAACAATGTGGCTAGAGCTAGGGTGTATTATGCTAAGCAAAATAAGTCAGTCAGAGAAAGACAAGTACCATACGATTTCACCCGTATGTGGAATTTAAGAAACAAAACAGATGAACATATGGCAGGGCAAATAAGAGAGGGAAAGAAACCATAAGAGATTCTTAACAATAGAGAACAAACTAAGGGATGATGGAGGTATGTGGGCAGGGAAGATGGGCTAAATGGGTGATAAGTATTAAGGAGGGCACTTGATAGGATGAGCACTGGCTGTCACATGTAAGTGATGAACCACTGAATTCTACTCTTGAAAACAATATTGTACTGTATGTTAACTAACTATAATTTAAATAAAAATAAATATGTATATATATAGAGAGAGAGACCGTCTGTCAGCCCTGCTAGAGATTTTGAGGCTTTTTCAGGCCTATGGATACATCTGATCTATACTTCCTTCCCCCTCTTATAGCAGAATTCCTAAGCTTGTATTTCTTTCAATCCTGCAATGCACCAGGCCGAGAACTAACAGCCTCCCTTTGGTTTCTCTAAAGTGGAACTGAAGTCCAAGCTTGTAGTCTCTCTTTGGCATCCATCTTTAGTCTGGCTTTTTGTGTGTGCTCACTAGCCAGCTGCGAAAGTTCACTTTTGTTTCCACTGAGAGCATGCACAAGGAGTTGACCATAGGATGTGGGGGTGCATGTATGAGGCATGCCAAGCACTGGGTGTGCCCATAGGCCAGTTGGTGGGATATGCATGTGAAGTGTCCCCCGTAACTCCTGGGCAAGCTTCTGGATGGAGTCCATGATGCAGTGAGTAGAACCTTCATCCCCTTTCTGCGATTCATCTAGCCTCCTCCCACTGTACCCCCAAGTCATGTAGCTCCTGACTCAGTACAACTCTCTAATGCTTTTGAACTTGGTTTTTTTTCCCCCTCAAATGGTATTCTGGGGCTTCTCTACTGGAAACCTTGACTTCCACAAAACTCTCTCATCCGTGGGTGATTAGCTAAGACAGTATTCTCCAGGGGCTCCCATAATGCAGCCAAGAGAAGCTGGAGCTGGTTCTTGGGTCACTGCAGAGTCCACAGCTAGGACTGAGGTCTGTATGCTATTACCCAATGCACAGGCAGGGAAGACTCCTCTAGGGTTCCTTGGCATATGGCCCTGGATCCCACAGTTCCCACAAAGGCACTTTTATCTATGGATGGATGCCAGATTGTTGTTATGGAGGGACAAAATGAAGGACATATTATTCAGCCATGTTGCTGATGTAAAATGCCTGATTCTTGTCTGTCTCATGCACTAGATGATAAACACCTATAAATGGCATCATTGAGATATTTGACACTTGAATTCCTCTGTGAATTAGATAATAATATTGTATCAGTGTTGAGTGTCCTTATTTTGATAACTCCATTGTGGTTATGGTAGTTAAGTAAGAGATGTCTTAGGGAAAAGACACCTAAATATTTAGAGGCAAATGAGCATGTGTTTAACTTATTCTTACATGATGGGGGGCAGGAATAGTAAAAGAGAAACTGAGGGAGAGGGAAAGAGACAGAGAGAGTGTGCAAGTGATGGATGAATGGTAAACAACTAGCAAAAGTGGATAAAACATACTCTGGATTTATTGTACAATGCCTGTAAATTTTTTTGCAAATTTGAAATTATATAAAAATAAAGTAAGCAGTGCACCTAGTGGTCCTGTGGATCTGTCTTGTGCTTTGAAATTGTTGGGATGGAACACCCCCAGGGACTCCCCTTCCTCCACCTTTTAAACATTCTCTAACCTTCTCTGCAGTTACTGCTTCTGGCGCCATCCTCTTGTCTATGGTCTGCTTCTGGGACCAGCCAAAACAGTTTTTTTTGTGGTTAGTTTATTATTACCAACCATGAGCTTCCAGACTTATCAGAATTATTCCACCAAGGTGGAGGCTGCCATCAACTTCATGGTCAACCTGCATCTGTTGGCCTCCTCCCACTTGCTGGGCTTCTATTTAGATGAAAACCACATGGCCATAAAGAGTGTGGGCTACTTCTTCTGCAAGATGGCCCAGGAAAATGGAAGTGTATTGAGTGTCTCTTGAAGATACCAAACCAGTGCAGCAACTGTGCCCTCTTCCAGGACAGGCAGAAACTCTCCCAAGACAACTAAAGTGGCAGCCTAAATGGAAGCTGCCACAGTCCTGAGGAAGTACATGAACCAGGCCATTTTAGGTTTATATATCCTGAGGTCTGCCCTCACATAACTCATCTCTGTGACTTCCTGGAAAATGGATGCCTAGATGAGGAGGTAAAACTCATCAAGAAGATGAGTGACCACCTGTCTAATCTTAACAGGCAAGTCAGTTCCTAAGCTAGGAGCCCTCCAAGGGCACACCTAGGAGCCCCTGGAGCCCAGCAACCTTTGACAGGCCCTTCTTGTCCCGCTGGCATCAGGGATTCTGCCTAAGCCTCTCTCTCCAACCACCAGGCAGCTTTTCAACCACCTGGATCACTATCCCAGGCCATGGGCCAAATGCATACAATAACACTTTTTGCAGCACAAAATAGAAAAAAAGAAAAGAAAAAGAGAGTAAAATATTACATCGGAATATACATGGTGCTATGAAAGCACACGATATAGGAACCTAACCTAGTTTGTAGGGTTAAGAAGACCTTTCCTGAAGAATTATTCATGATGTGGTCCCTTCGGGGAAGTCATCAGTCTTAGGTATCCACAACCTCACTTTTGTGTTTCTAAGATATTTCCTGAATTGCACTTTTGGAATTTTGTAACTCTTGAGGTGTCAATGCAAAAAGCATGGTCATAGCTAAAAAAAAATGGAAGGGATTTAATGAAAGTAAAATGACACTATTTCTATGGAAGTAAAATTTTACCTAAAAGATTCCTACTGGGCCACAGAATAATCAATATTTTTTAAAAAATTTGATGGATTCATAACCCTACCCCACTTCTCCCAAGCCCCCTCCCCCCAGGAACCCTCAGTTTGTTTTGTGAGATTAAGAGTCACTTATCGTTTGTCTCCCTCCCGATCCCATCTTGTTTCATTTGTTGCTTTGGTGAGTGCTGTGGGGTGTGTGGACCTGGCGATTCATGGACCTATACCCCTGGGGATAAAAATATATGTTTATAAAAAATTAAAAAAAAAAGAAAAAAAATTGATGGATTCCTGTCTCATGTTGAGGTCTTTTATCCATTTTGAGTTGATCTTTGTGTACGGTGTAAGAGAATGGTCGAGTTTCATTCTTCTACATATAGCTGTCCAGTTTTCCCAGCACCGTTTATTGAAGAGACTGTCTTTTTTCTACTGTATATTTTTTCCTGTTTTGTCGAAGATTAATTGACCATAGAGTTGAGGGTCCATATCTGGGCTCTCTACTCTGTTCCACTGGTCTATGTGTCTGTTTTTATGCCAGTACCATGTTGTCTTGGTGATCACAGCTTTGTAATAAAGCTTGAAATCAGGTAAGGTGATGCCGCCAGCTTTATTTTTGTTTTTCAACATTTCCTTAGCAATTCTGGGGTCTCTTCTGATTCATACAAATTTTTGGATTATTTGCTCTAGCTCTTTGAAGAATACTGGTGGAATTTTGATCGGAATGGCATTAAAAGTATAGATTGCTCTAGGCAGTATAGACATTTTAACAGTGTTTATTCTTCCGATCCAAGAGCATGGAATGGTCTTCCATCTCTTTGTGTCTTCTTCAATTTCCTTCATGAATGTTCTGTAGTTCCTCAAGTACAAATCCTTTACCTCTTTGGTTAGGTTTATTCCCAGGTATCTTATGGTTCTTGGTGCTATAGTAAATGGATATTTGCAAATGACAGTACAGACAAAAGGTTGATATCCAGGATCTATAATGAACTCCTCAAACTCAACACACACAAAACAGATAATAATATAAAAAAATGGGCAGAAGATATGAACAGACACTTCTCCAATCAAGACATATAAATGGCTATCAGACACATGAAAAAATGCTCATCATCATTAGCCCTCAGGGAGATTCAAATTAAAACCACATTGAGATATCACCTTATACCAGTTAGAATGGCCAAAATTAACAAGACAGGAAACAACGTGTGTTGGAGGGGATGTGGAGAAAGGGGAACCCTCTTACACTGTTGGTGGGAATGCAGGTTGGTGCAGCCTCTTTGGAGAATAGTGTGGAGATTCCTCAAGAAATTAAAAATAGAACTTCCCTATGACCCTGCAATTGCACTCCTGGGTATTTACCCCAAAGACACAGATGTCGTGAAAAGAAGGGCCATCTGTACCCCAATGTTTATAGCAGCAATGGCCATGGTCACCAAACTATGGAAAGAACCAAGATGCCCTTCAACGGACGAATGGATAAGGAAAATGTGGTCCATATACACTATGGAGTATTATGCCTCCATCAGAAAGGATGAATACCCAACTTTTGTAGCAACATGGACGGGACTGGAAGAGATTATGCTGAGTGAAATCAGTCAAGCAGAGAGAGTCCATTATCATATGGTTTCACTTATTTGTGGAGCATAACAAATAGCATGGAGGACATGGGGAGTTAGAGAGGAGAAGGGAGTTGGGGTAAATTGGAAGGGGAGGTGAATCATGAGAGACTATGGACTCTGAAAAACAATCTGAGGGGTTTGAAGTAGCGGGGGGTGGGAGGTTGGGAGAACCAGGTGGTGGTTATTAGAGAGGGCATGGATTGCATGGAGCATTGGGTGTGGTGCAAAAATAATGAATACTGTTATGCTGAAAATAAAAAAAAATTTTAAAAAGTCAGAGTAAATATTTCAGAAATTAACACTTCTCCCAAATTCTAAACAAAACCATAAGAAAAGAATATTTTGTCAGAAGTATGATATGTTCTAAGATGAAATCCTAATAAAATATTCTAAATACTAAGGTGCTGAAAACATGATTATATAAAAAATCAGAAAATGCAAACCAAGAGATATCCCATTCATTTTTTGCATTCAGCTTTAAATTAAATAAAAATAACTATGCCAGAGGTCTTAATAAACGATACTGTATATACATCAAAAAAAAAACCCTCTGAGGTTGTAGTATATTTTCCATTATACAGATAAAGAAATTGATGCACAAAGTGGATGATAAATAACTTCTCAGCATCACATAACATAAAATGTATGTACATATAGGACCTCTTATGAAAATAATGTTTAGATAATGAAATAAATATCCTTTTCAGATTTCTCACCAGAGGAGACTGACTTCATTTTTAGCCTCCAATTTTTCTTTTAGAATAGTATAAACACAAAATAGAATATAATAGCAAGTGCCTAATTATTTTTCCTACATTTATTTATTTTTGAATCATGGCATTTTATTTACTCAATAAATATCCTCTAACTTCTTTTTCATCTTTTTACATATATTCTTGGAACTCCCCTTTTTTGAAATTTATTTTAAGCTCCTGAAATGACAAATTGTATTCTGGGTCATTGAAAGAACTTTTAGACAAGAGTTTTAAAGCACTCTCCTTAATCACTAAGACATCATGAAGAATGAAAGAACTGATGAAAAATTATGATAAGCAAACCACATCACAGTTTTCATAAGGAATTAGTTAAGAAAGCATATTCTCTAGACTATCGTCCAATGTATTTGACGGTAATACTGGACACATGTTTACTGGACTGTTAGAGAGATGTCTTGCGAGCATTTGGAAAGATATGTAGGAGCACTCGTGAACACTTGCAATAAACCATGTCAGAAAAACTAATTTCCTTTGTTGGAAAGATCACTGCAGTGGTGGACAAGGGGGTGGCTGCAAAGAATAGAGCGTAAGTCTCACTGTTAATATCCTTCCTGCTATATTCCTCCTATTCTGTGCAGTGCTGCCAAATGAAACGTCCAGTTTATATGATGAGAATTTGCATAATTTCAGTATTAATGAAAAATTGGGGAAGAAACAGAGTATTAAAATTATACCCCAAATGAGAAACTGTCAACAGCAACTTCAAAGGATTTTTTTAACTTGTTCCTTTGCTCTAGGTAGAATACTGGCCAGCATTAATTTAACAAGGTTTTTTTAAAATTGTTTTTCAAGATAATTTAGGGATTTATTGACTCATGAAACTGTGATAGGTTTTATCAGGAAAACCCTGCATATATGTGATCTATAATTGTTTTTCAAACTTCCATAGCATTTCTAAATCAAGCCCTGGTTGTTAATTAACATGTGGAAATGGGAAGATATCATTATTCTCTCTATATCCAAATTGTTTCCATTGTAGTCTGTGTTGCAATTCTACTTGAGAAGGGATTTGAAACATTCATGAATGTCTTTAAGGCTTGTAAGCAACTCATTATTTTCATACTATATGAGAATGGTAATGTAAAAATCCTAAATCTGTAACTTCAATTTTAGGACCTTGCCAAGTTCCCCCCGAGACATTATAGAATTACTGACAAATCCCTATGAAAGCAATTTCTATTACTGCAGCATTAAAGTATTCTACTGGCAGTGAACCCCATGACAAAACTAGCACTGAATGTTGGGGGACAGGATCAGCATACCCTTATAACAGCCCAGGTTTTTCTATATGTGATTTCTACTTCAAAAAAATTTAAATATATAACTTTTACCTGTGATTAACAGAGAACAAACTGGTGGTTTGCCAGAGGGGAGGCAGGAAGGAAATGGGTGAAATAGGTGAAGGGATTAAGAGGCACAAACTTCCAGTTATAAAATAAATAGAGATGAAAATTGCAGCATAGAGAATATTGGTGTGAATACTATAGTTAACATTGTACGGTCATGATGCTTATCTTGATAAGCGCAGAGTAATGTATAGAATTACCAAATCACTGTATTGTACACCTGAGACTAATGCAACATTACATGTCAATTATACTTGAATAATAACAGAGAAAAATGCCAAGAAAACATGTAAAACTGAGAAAAATACTCCAAGAAAACACCTATAGTTTAATGATCCAAGGATGGAAACTAACATGATTATATGTTTTCCACATTTTCTCTACTTGAATGTAGTGCATGCCTACAGTTTACCCACAGATTGGAATCTTACTCTATAAGTTCCAACTTTATAGATTTTTTTCCACTTAACAATACACCATCACCATTTCCCCATGATATTAGATGTTCTTCAAAGTATTATTCTCATAGGTACATAGTTGCTGTATGTTTAAGGCCATAGCTTAGCTGTATGGTATAGTGGGAATTGCATGCTTTATTTTGATTGTTTAACTCATATGCTATAGTTTAATCTTTTAAAGAAGATTTGTGTTTCCAGTTAACTGAACCTAAAGGATTTTCCCAAAATATACCTTTCTAAATAGTTCATAATTTATATGTGTTTTACCTCTCATCACTTGTAGCACTAACATACAAAAGACTTTAAAGTAGATAAATTATTTCAGATAATTTTTTCAAGTGTAGTGTAGTTTTTTACCCAAATATATGACAGAAAGTATATACAAAACAAGCATCCCTGGATGGTCTGTGAAGTTTTCTCTGGAGAAACAGCAAAATTCAAGTATGTGAGATTTACTTTTAATGAATTAGTCTATTGTCATTGCACAAGTAGCAAAGGAGGAATTTTCTATTCATCATTATCCATAAAATTCTTGTGTATTCTGAAGTATAAACACCATGGGGGCGCCTGGGTGGCTCAGTTGGTTAAGCGTCTGCCTTCGGTTCAGGTTATGAGTCTGTTTCTCCCTCTGCCTCTGCCCCTCCTCCTGCTCCTGCTCTGTTTCGGTTGCTCTCTCTCTCAAATAAATAAATGAAATCTTAAAAAAAATCAATTTGAAAATAGTATAAGCAACATGATTAGAAAAGCCATGAGTACATGAATAAGAGACAAGAACAGACTTGTTTCTGAAATACTCAGTATAATTTGAAATACATTCATCTTGTCTGCTTCTTCATAATTAGTTCAAAAGCATGGAATATCCTTAATTCTCAAAGTTGAAGTACATTTGTTTTGTCAATACTTTAAGTTAATGAGTATATGCAGTAATTTCTTAAAGTTAAAAGAAATAAGATTCAAGGAAATGAATTCCTAAAATATTTAACATTTTTTATCCAGTCATTATTGTAAACAATACCAAGTTTTACAAAGACACCAATTTGTCAAACACTTGGCCCAATATTTGCATGAATGTGTATGTGTGCATGAGCAATGCATACAAATGTGGTTTTAAATCTTTCAACACAGAACAGAAGAGCTTGACCAACAAGCCAAATGACATTCAGACAAGAGTCTACTGACATTTTCAAGGAATATATTCAGAAGCTGCCAACAATCTCTCCAGAATAACACAATAATAACACTATGCTATACAGTTTTCTTCAACATTTCCTAACAGCAATAAAAATTACAACTAGCATTTACTCAACTAACCAGGTGCTTAGCACAGTGTGAAGTACTTTATCTAGCTTTAACCTCACAATAAGCCCATCTGGTAAGAGCTATGATCATGACAAAATTTTAAAAAAGAATAAAAGTATCTCTGTGGGAGTTGTGGGACTTGGGACTCTGGGCCAAGGGGCCTGGGAGGAGCCTCACCTACTTCTGCATTGGGTATTAGGCAGACAGACCACAGCACTGGCTGCAGAACCAGCCAAACTAGACCAGAGTTGGGGGAAAACCCCACAAATGCTGACTTGGGCATACACCATGGATGAGAGAGCTTTTGCAAAAATTCAGCATTCTTAAGAAGAGATTCCAGCACTTTGATAGAGGGGGGAAACCCAAAACACCCAAAAATAAAAAGCAAGTTTGGATGCAGTGGAGAAGTAAGAAGAACTTGGCCAGCACTGACCCTTCTCAAGGGCAGCAGAATGCAGGGACCACTAGAGGACAGCGAATGCTCTTATGGGACTAAGGGAGAGAAGTGAGTGCCTGGGTGCTCCAGCTGTGTGTGAAGCTGCTGGAGAAGCCTGTTTCTCTCCAGGAGCACCAAGAGTATTGAAGCAGGGGGACCTCCAGGACTAGGGGAAGGTGAGGGATCAGAAAAGAGGCTGATAAGAATATCAAAGGGTATAAAGGACACGCAGTTCTTGCTCACTGATTTCAAGACTCCAGTGGGAGGACCTCCCATTAGACAATGGGAGAACCTCACCCAAGGATCCTATCACCTGGCCCATGGACACCCCCAAGACCCCAAGTTCTAAAGTCACACCACCACCACACCAGCACCACCACAACCACCCCTCGGCCTGCCCGTGGTTGGCGCCTTGATGCACCAGTGAGAGTGAACTCCAATAAAACAGGCCAGGGGCTCTGGGGTTGAGAAAAACCACAGATCTGAGCTGTGGTGCCACCTTCTAGAAAACAAAAGAGAGGCTTCTGGCAACCAGCTTGGTGATCTGCAAGCACCAGAGAAGACATATAAGCTTAAGAATGCTGCCACAAGAGGGAGTACAAAGTGTCCATCAGGTGCAAGTACAGGTATAAGCGATGATCAGTGAAAAAAATCTCCCACCCGAAGACAACAGGAAGGATTTCAGAAGGATTTTATTTCTAATACTTCTAATATAAAACAGCAGAGCTCAGCAAAGTGATCCTTCAGATATGAAGGGGCGGCGGAATAAAGACTTTTCCTGAAAAACAAAAACGAAGTGAGTTCATCACCACGAAACCTGCCGTGCAAGAAAAGCTGAAAGGTAAAGTGAAAAGAGGTGGATCAGGAACATAAAAAGCATATGAAAATGTACAACACTCCGGTAAAGGTAAATATACACACAGTCAAATTTAGAAAATTCTCAATCTATAACAGGAGGGTGTATTAACCATTTAATTATAGTAGAAGGGTTAAAGAAAAAAATATTAAAAATAACGGTAGCTACAATAATCTGTTAAAGGATACACACTATAAAAAGAGGTAATTGTGATATCAAAACCATAAAAGGGGGAATAAATGTAGAGCATTTGTATGTGATCAAAGTTAAGTTGCTATCGTCTTAAACTGGACTGTTTTATCTCTGAGGTGTTTTATGTTTGCCTCAGCATTACTACAAAGGAAGTGCTCAGACTACACTTCCAAAAGAGAAAGAGAAAGAGAAAGCAGAGCACATAACCGTGGAAAATGACCAATTCATAAAGATAGGCAGGAAAAGAAGGGGAAGAAAACCAATGGGAAGTACAAAACAGATATAATACAATGAATAAGTTGGGATCAGTAACTCCTTACTTATCAATAATAACTCTGAACATAAATAGGTTGAACTCACCAATCAAAAGGCACACAGTGGCTGGATGGATTAAAATAAACAAGACTGAACTATAGGCTGCCTGCAAAATAGTCCCTTTGGATTAAAGACCTGCATAGACTCAAAGAGAAGGGAGGAAAATGATAGTCGATGCGAGTGGAAACCAAAAGGAACAAGAGATAGCTACACCTTTATCAGATAAAATAGACTTTAAGCCAAAAAAAATAACAAGAGGCAAAGAAGATTATTATATAGTGATAAAGGGGTCAATTCGTCAGGAAAACATTGTAGTCATAATTATAGGCACGCCCAACACTGGTGCACCTAAATATATTAAGCAAATACTAACAGATCTGAAGGGAGAAACAGATAATACAGTAATAATAGGGGACATCAATGCCCCACTTTCAGCAATGGATAAAGAATCCAGATAGAAAATCAACAAGAACGCACTGAACTTGAACAGCACATTGGACCAAGTGGATTTAACAGACATATACAGAATATTTGATTCAACAGCAGAAGAATACACATAATTATCAAGTGCACATGGCATATTCTCCAGGAGAGACAGAACAGTTTTCCAATTTAGATATAATAGGCCATGAAGAACATTCTCCAGGATCGATTGTATGATAGGCCACAAAACAAGTCAGCAAACTCAAGAAGATTGAAATCATACCAAGTATCTTTTCCTACCACAATGATAAAAAACTAGAAATCAAGAAGAGGAAAACTGGAAAATGTGCAAGCACATGGATACTAAAACATATACTGCTGAATGAGCACACTATGTAAAAGAAGAAATCAAAAGTGAAATCAGAAAATCTGTCAAAACAAATGAAAAGGAAAATACACCCAAATGTATGGGATGCTTCAAAAGCAGTTCTTAGAAGGATGTTTATAATGATAAAGTCATATATTAGGAAAACAGAGGAAGCTCTCAAGTAAACGACCGAACTTTACAGTTCGAGGAACTAGAAAAAACAAACTAAGCCCAACATTTGCAGAAAGAAGTAAACAAAGATCATAATGGAAATAAATAAGAGACCAGAAAAACAGGAACTGGTTTTCTGAAACGATAAACACAATTGGCAAAACTTTAGTTAGACTAAGAAAATAAGAGAGAAGACTCAAATAAATAAAATTAGAAACGATAGAGGACACATTATAACTGATACTACAGTACTGCAAGGATTATAAGAGACTCCTATGAACAATTATACACCAACAAAATGGGTAACGTAAAATAAATGCATACATTTCAAAAAATGAAGAGTAGGCCACACTCCCAAACTTATTTTATGCGGTCAACATTACCCTGATACCAAAGCCAGAGAAGGACCCTCAAAGCAAAGAAACCATATGCCAATATCTCTGAAAAATACAGATGCAAAAATTCTCAACAAAATATTAGTAAACTTCACTTTATACCTTACTACTGCATCTGAATTCTAGGCTTCATGGTATTTTGATTCAGATTATCAGTGGGCTCCTTACATCAAATCCAAAGACATTTTCCACGCCTTCTCTTACTCATCCTCATTTCTGCATTTGACACCGTGGATTCTCCTTATTTCTTTCTTTCTTTTTTTTTTTTTTTTGTTGTTGTTGTTGAACGGTTTTATTTAAGTACTTTTCTACCACTCAGCCACTCAACTAATGCTTTTTCTTATCCTTCCTTTTCTTTTTTTTTTCCAATTTATTTATTGTCAGAAAAACAGTATTCATTATTTTTTCACCACACCCAGTGCTCCATGCAAGCCGTGCCCTCTATCATACCCACCACCTGGTACCCCAACCTCCCACCCCCCCGCCACTTCAAACCCCTCTATGGACTCTGAAAAACAGTCTCCTTATTTCTTGAAATGTGCTACTCTCTTGGCCTTAATGCCACATGTTGATTTCTAGTTCTTCTTCCTTCCTTCACTCCTTAAATGCAGGTGCTTACAAACATTTTAGTTGTTCAATGTACTTTTTATTTTACTGTCTATAGGCAATCCCACTACAACTACAACTCTGGCTTCAACTACAACTTTGACCTGTTGGATATTTCTACCTTTATCAAACTTTTATTCCTGCTCTTAGTTCCATATCCACTGATGATGACTAGGCCTCCAAACTCATACTTCCTTCTCACATACCATCTGCTTAGTCACCAATTTATGAACAATCTGTCTTCTAAATATTTCTAGATCTGCCTCGTCTTCTTTATCCCTATCAATGCCATCCTGTTTCATGATCTCATTGTCTCTTTCCTAGACATGAACAGAGCGCCAAATGATCTTTCGTTGACAGTGTTGTCATTGGAGCTTAATCATGTATATAGTCCATGTGAAGCCAATGAAATGTTTTCAAAAGGAAAATAGATATGATAAAAATAGCATTAAAGAACAAGAAATATTATACCTACAGTGTGGAGAATAGAGGCTTAAGGGCGGGAGGAGTGGCTGAGAGATTATTGTAGTAACCTAGGATAGAAAGAAGAACCTAAACTAAAGGGGACAGATTAAAAATATATCCAGGAGACAAATAGTTAGGAAGCAGTGACTGATACAAGACATGAAATAAAGCAATATTCATTTTGCTAATTTTTCAGGGAATTAACATTTATGCTATCTTATTTTTTGTGCATTTCTAGTATATATCATATACTCGCCAATATGAGCCCACCCTGCCTTTCATATTTATGGATCAGTTTTCCCATTTAGATATAATCAGCTCAATACCTCCCTCTTCAAGCACAACCTCACTTCGCCTCAACTATGCAGATTAAATCTGCTATTTAAATTTCCCTTTTAGCAGCGCCTCTGTGGCTCAGTTGGTTAAGTGTCTGACGCTTGATTTCTGCTCAGGTCATGATCTCAGTGTCCGGAGAGCAAGCCCGGCCATGGGGCTCCACACTCAGCAAGGAGTCTGCTTGTCCCTCTCCCCCCTACTCTGACACTCCCTGCGCTCACACCTTTGTGCTCAAGCTCTTTCTCTCTCTAAAGTAAACAAAATCTTTAAAATAAGAGATTTCCCTTTCAATAGGAATTGAACATCTAACATACAGCCCGTGATTTGGAGGATAAAAGAAACGTTAGTATTACCTCTCAGCCACTAGAAGTTACAAGTGTGGGCATGAATCACTTGACACCACAGACCTCTCTCTTCTCTCAGGCCATCATTTTCCTCTGACCATGCTGAATTCTCTCCATACCTTGATTTGCTGTTCTCCTAATCATCCTACAAAGAAACTACCACTATGAAGGCTATCCTATTCCTTTTCTGTGTGTACACCAAAACAACACCCTCTGTTGAGCATTTCTGCTATGCCCGACACAAGTGTTTTATATGTGTTATTTTAATGAAAACATAAAAACCCTACAAGATGGGTATTATTTTTTCCCCATTTGAAAAAAAATGTGTTAACCAAAGTACATTAGAGTTTAATTGCCGAAGTCCTGTAACTGTGATTTCTGAAAAATAATGTTCATTGCTTCCGTCTACTTACTCCAAGTGGTTAAATGAGTTTTTTATTTGTGGCTTACAGGGTGGATAAAAATGTGGGGGCAGATTTGAGAAACAGAATTGCTGTATTAAGATGTGATCACTTCCAATTAAGATGTGACCACTTCCAAGTCTACACTGGACTGCTTTAGAATACCAAGTAATTAGAATATATTATACTTCTAATAAATATTGTCTTAATTTTGTTTCTTGGAACTAAACAGTTTTATAATTTCTGTACCAAAATAAACACATGTGTGGTTTTGTTTTTCCCTGTATTTTTTCCCAATTAGTTATGGGATGTCCAATTCTTTCAAGGAAACCTAAATATTTACAAGTTTCCAATGGTTCCACTTCATCAACAGTTAGCTTTTTTAGGCACAATGAACATGTCTGTTCTTTCACATTTTATGTAGATTTGCATTATAAAAACCAAGCTCTGTCTTAACATAATTGCTAAATATCTGCCAATTGCTGGTAGTATATGAACCTAATTTCAGAACTGACATTTTTATTGATTATTGTCATTATCTTTAATAACAGGTTAATTGCTCCTGGGACACACATGATATTTTGATATATGCACATTTCACAGAATTAAACTATCATTACATATTAAAGTTTGAAAAAGCCTTATAGGTCAATGAACCAAATTTAACTTTTAAATTCTTTAAATAATCCCTATTCAAAACATATAGCTGTGACCCAGACCACTCAGCAAAACATAAAATGAAAGATATTTGCCAGTAGCAACCATGAGAGGAAAAATGATCATTTAAAAAAATTTTAGGTAAAAACCAAATCACTATCTCAGTGAGCTTAGTAATGGGTACTTACTACATGCCAAGGGTTGTTCTAAGTGCTTACATGTATGAACGCATACAATCCTGGATGAAGACTAAGATATTATTCTTAAATATGATCCATTTTGTAGACACTGAGACTGAGGTGTGGAGAGGAAAAGTAAATCTATTCAAGGACATGAAACATGAAACTAGTTAATGACAGAGCTAGGTTTTAGATTCATGTTGTGTGCGTGACTCTAGGGCCCAGGCATTTAACAGTTGCACTATGATTTCTTCTTGAATTTGGTAAAAAAGCATTAGAATGATTGTTCACTGATGGAGTTTAGCCTTTTTACATTGATTTTCATCCTTTCTGTATTTTTGACAGACTATTTGGATTATACTAGGGAGTCCATAGAGCTTTGTTGCCAAATTATTCTAATTGGCCAGGATGGAAAGTACCGAATGCCCATTACGTACTCAGAGAACATCTATGTCCTACACTCTGTTGGAGCTTTTGTTTTTCAAGAATTTATTTATTCTTGCCATTGGAAATGCACAGCTTCAGCTGCGAGTGAAATCAACCTCAGTCATTCTGCTACATTCAGTGTTTGAAAAGAATATGCATCATTTCTTCAGTCAGCAGGATTTCTTTCCATAATGATAGGCTGCACTGATTAGCTCTGAAAGTATTTATAACCCACCTCATTTTAATAGGACTATTAATACTCCTGATGTTTCAATTAATCTTTTCAGTGTGGACATATTGACACATGATTTGATATGTAGAAAAGGAAAATACAATCAAAGACAACCAAATTTCATCTTTCAGCTGCTCATGGAAGAAAATAATGTCAACATGATTTCAAATTTCAGAGAGGATTAACAACTATGCTGGTGAGACGTACCCAACCAAAACAGCCCGGTCATAAGTTAGCAGTAGATACTGGCAATAAAACAAGATGCTCTGGTGAAGAGCGTCATATCATCCCAGAATAAAGCATCAATCCTAAATTTGTGGTATTAAAGGCATAATTCTGAAGATTTGCTTCTCATCTCGGTTTGGTTTGCATAGGTCATCGTATACTCTGACAGGGAGTCCCCTTGCAAAGATTTTGTAGGCTATGAGTGAAACAAATGATTGCCCCAGTGCTACAACTGTGATGACAATCTCTGGAATTGGGTTCACATTAATAGCATGACTAGATGACAGAAATGATAGACATTCATTTAATGTTATGAAACAAAAGCACATTGTAAAATGTAATCAGAAAATATCACTTCACCTTTAATTACATATATATAAGAATTTACACATTTCTGTGCAAATCAAAGATACTAATTTTAATACATAGCAAGCCTTATCCATCCAATGAGTGTATTGCTTCAAGATAGCACTTAACGGGGGCGCCTGGGTGGCTCAGTGGGTTAAGCCGCTGCCTTCGGCTCAGGTCATGATCTCAGGGTCTTGGGATCGAGTCCCACATCGGGCTCTCTGCTCAGCAGGGAGCCTGCTTCTCTCTCTCTCTCTCTGCCTGCCTCTCCATCTACTTGTGATTTCTCTCTGTCAAATAAATAAATAAAAATCTTTAAAAAAATAAATAAAAAAAAATAAAAAGATAGCACTTAACGGAGCGCCTGGCTGGCTGCCAGGAGAGCATGCAACCCTTGATCTTGGGGTTGTGAGCTCAAGCCCCATGTTGGGTATAGAGATGACTTAAAAATAAAATCGTAAAAAAGATAATACATTCCAATACTACTGCTCATGTTCAGAACACGTTTGGAATTCATTTAGAATTCTCTTAGAAGCCAGCTGAAAACCACTTGAGAAACTTGTCTTATAATTATTTTGTTTCAGAAAAAAAATTTGTCAATTTTCCACTTAGTGGAGTAATTTCACACTACTTTTTAGTGTTTAGTTAAAACATTCTTATCCACTTGCAAATGATGAGAGCAATACCAAAATGGTGACTGGTGCATGGAGATGCTAAATTAATGTTTTGTGGGTAAATGAATAAGTGATACACAGGCTCCAGAGATAATTCCAAGAAAGAAGCTTCATGAATTATTTGAGCAGTAGCTTCATCACTGAAAGGAGTTTATGTTCTCCCATGTGTACTACTTAGAAGGAGATGACACTTCTATGGATGGATGAGTTCAAATCTTCACATTATAAAATCAATCACCTTATTTTTAAGTCACACTTGGTGTATTCAGAGTTTAACTTCTAGTCCAAGATTTTTCAGAATTTGAATTTATTCAAATGGATTTTATATTTTGTAAGGCAAATCACAAGTTATCTACTGCCTTATGAATAATGCATAGGTAATAGAAATACATGTAGTAACATGAAGTTGGTTTATTAGGAGTGAAAAATATTTAACACCTGTTCTTTTCAAATACAACTGAAAAACATGAGAAACTCTTCATATCCTTTGCCCTCTTTTTATGGAAGTTACCCCATTAGCAGGCTGCCACTATAGTAATGCTCCCATGAGGTTCTTCAACAGGTTTTTCTAATGCATTTAATCAAGGAAAAATTAGCAAAACTCACTAACTAATGGATTGACGTCAGTAAAATGGCCAGGAATTGTTGGTGGTCTATCTAATGTTGGGTAACAAGTTCGTGTGAATTTCTCCAATTTTCGGCCAATCATTTGGGTGCAATACACATTCGGTGAGGGCAAAACAAAACAGAACAAACAGACAAGGACTGGATTGAAGCCCTGGAATTCTGCCATTCCCAGGAGCACAGTGTAATAAAAAGATGACTATTCTAGGAGTTTCAACTACTAGGATATCCTGAGGCTAACCCATGTATTTTTAAGCCAGTTATTGCTGCCATGGTTCCTTCTCCAAGGTACCCTAGAATTCCATGTGGACAGTAAATGGGTAAACTGCGTCATCCTTTCTCTTGCTGTAATCAGAGATTACAATATAATCAACTTCCCATTTGTGCTTATAGTAAAGGCTTATCCTTAATATCAAATCTTTGGGATAGAAAGGACACCCTCCCTTTACAGAATCCATGGGATCTGTTGTCCTACTGGTAATTTTTAAAATGATTACTAAGTAGCTAATGAAACTCTTGATAGCATGCTGAATTACTTGCAATTTCTGTATGTCTGATTATTCTTTAATATTCAGACTTGCACTTGCAATCTAAAAAATGCATTTCCTTCTAGTTAGGTCAAAGAGAAACCAGGATTTTTGCTGATATGAACACCATAAAATAGTCACACTTTATACAGTAGCTCTGCTCCAAGGCAGTTGCTAATATGGCTAAGATTTATTTGTGTTTTGTCCTGAGAAGAAACAGCCATTATAATTTCCAACAATTTAGGATACATAGAGAGAAAAACATGAGGAAGGGATTTGTCCAAATTTAAGACCTGGAACTGGAACTAGGATGTATTTTGTTCTAACACAGAATTTTCTCTGGATGTTGAGAAGCATTGAATTAAAAATCAGAGGACATGGGAATTTGTGTTCTGTACATTGTTTGATAAGGTGGAAGCATATCATGGCGAACAGAAGGTAAAATTCTCAAAGATGATAAAGTCTCAAAATTCTCCTGGATAAAGTATTACCCCAGCTACTGCCTTGATTTCGGTAGCACATTTTAAAAAACTGTTAAGAAGGCCTGCTTATTTGTACTTTTAAACTCATCATTGAATTCCATCCTCACTGTCACCAAAATCATCCAAGCTGTTATCATTCTTACTTTGAGGATTAATGAGCATTTGAGGATTAAATGAATTAGTATACATAAGGTGCTTAGAACAGTATCTGGAACAGCATGATTCAACCAACTGAGTATCCACCATGTGCCCATTGGCATTACAGGAAACAAAGACATAAATTAAAAGTGGTTTAAGCCTTTTATGTATCCACAATTGAGTGGGCAAGTCAGAGACATAAGTATCTACCTTATATGCTACACTATAACAAGTGCCATAATAGAGCCCCAAATCAAGATTACAGGGATGAGAAAAGTTATCTTTGGGGCACCTGGGTGGCTCAGTGGGTTAAAGCCTCTGCCTTCGGCTCAGGTCATGATCTCAGGGTCCTGGGATCAAGCCCCACATTGGGCTCTCTGCTCAGCAGGGAACCCGCTTCCTCCTCTCTCTGCCTGCCTCTCTGCCTATTATGATCTCTGTCAAATAAATAGCTAAAATGTAAAAAAAGAAAGAAAGAAAAATAGAAAAGAAAGTTGTCTTTCTTCTTATTCATTCATTCATTCATTCATTCGGGGATATAAATTAACTCATACTTTTCTCACAACCCTTTTAAGGTAAACCGGATAGATGTTCCTTTGAGCCCTTCCATAGTACCTTCTTCTATACAAAGGGCTTGCCTGTACACTGCCTCATTCATTGTAACCCTCACAACCACTTTGTAAGGGTGAGATTAGCATTATTTTCATTGCATAGAAAGGAAACAAGTTTGGAAAGAATGTTTTATATGGTTGGTCAAATGTCAGAGGTGTTCTGATGTCACAGCCAGGATGAGAAAATGGAGTTAAAGGAAGATAGAGAGAGGCCCAAGGTCACAAGGCTAGTTAGTAGAAGTTCAATTTGGGAGTATATTTTGTAAAGGCATATTCTGGACAATAGGTCTATATCTCATCAGGAATGAAATGGTCAATGTAACGATTATCCCCACTCTCAGGTCCCTGGGATGTCTGTTAGTATCTATTTAAAAAACCCCTTTCTATATAGGACTTTTTGGAAGATGCACTGGTATTTGCCTTGAAGTGCTTTCTGGGCCTATCTTCATAGTATGAATCTTCTTTGGTATCCAGTATGACCCTCACAAATAAGAAAAATGAAGACAGGGCACCTCGGTGGTGCATTTCGTTAAGCATCCAACTCTTGATTTCTGCTCAGGTTGTGATCTCAGGGTTGTGGGTTTGGGCCCACATCGGGCTCCACGCTCATCGAGGAGTCTGCTTGAGAGTCTCTCTCCCTCCCTCTCTCCCTCTACCCCTCCCACTCATGCTCTCTCTCTCTTTAAATAAATAAATCTTTTTTAAAAATGATGACAGCAATTGACATTTTAAAAAAGATTTTATTTATTTATTTGACAGACAGAGATCACAAGTAGACAGAGAGGCAGACAAAGAGAGAGGAGGAAGCAGGCTCCCCCGTGAGCAGGGAACCCAATGCAGGGCTCGATCCTAGGACCCTGAGACCATGACCTGAGCCAAAGACAGAGGCTTAACCCGCTGAGCCACCAAGCGCCCTATGACTGACATTTTTAAAACTATTTTCAAGAAGAAATTAGCAAATAAATCATTAATTTCAATCAGGAGGCTCACCCTTCCACATTTAGTATTTATGTGAAGAGTACATTCTTTCAGAGTGCATTGTTTTAATTTAACACTGAGGGACTATTTCAAGTTGGTCTCTTATGTGGACTCATTATTGCTAGAATGCCAGAATATATTCACGTACAGCATTGCTAATCAGAGTAAATTTGTTGCTTTTTTGGCTCTAAGTTCTACAGTATATGGGTAGACTGATAGACGAATGATTAGGTAGATAAGGAATTTTTTTTTCCTCAGTCAAAAGAATTTGAATGAAAGAAATAGATTGGTGAAAATAATTAGGTATTATCCTGAACTTGCACCCCATTTAGGATATTCCTCAGTTCTAATTTAAATCTTGTTTCTCAGTAAACTTGAAAGAGAAAATATACATATTACTGCTAAAATTGTAGGACCTCATCTCTGAACGTGATGTGACTATATAATATTTAGAAATGAAAGCTGGGATATATGGAGATTTTAGTTAAGGATTAAAAAGGCTTTTGTAGAGAGGCAATATATTTATGAACAAAAAGTCAAGACTTTTAGAATACTGCTAATCTTCACCTGTCCATCAAAATTCAGGTCAAATATGCATAATACAAAAGCTATACACAAACATTTTAACAATGGTTATCTGAACAGTGGTGCGGTAGACACTGTTCACAATTACTCCCTTCAAACCTCTGTTCTGCCTTCCATGCAAGCAGAAGATTCTCGTCTGTCCCACTGATTTAGGGCTTAGCCATGAGGCTTTGCAATCTATGGCATAAGAATGAAAGTTACAGTATAACAGTTCCATGTGGAGGCTTTAAGAGTCATTACTTTTGATTACCCTCGTGGCTCATTCTCAAAATACTCTCATTTTTCAAGAGAAGAATGTGGGTCAGTGTGATTAGAGACATATTTGTAATCATAGAGTTTGTGAGTCTTCAAATCTATAGGGTTGGAAGTAACATTCTTCTTTTATATAAACAACTTTCACAACCTCTGTTCATTTCAGTTACTATTTTCTCAGAATTCTTTTTTATCCAAGTCACAATGAGTGTTTTCCTGAAGTCATTTGTTTGTTATGAAGAGAAAACAGGAAGATGCAGGAGTGCATCTTCTGAAGGTGCACTAGTGGGTCATGAGAAGTGGTCTTTTTATGTATGTTTGTGCATAAACAATACTATCTGACTTAAAATGTCATTTAAGAAAACTCCAAGATAAATGTTAGAAACTAGGCTTTATATGTCTATATAGGGCACTTTAAGACCATAATGTATCATCCTTAACATCTGTTAGGGACAAATGCTTACTCTGTACACATATTAGATTGTTGCATGCTCTGCTGTGATTCCAAGAGCTTTACCCACACCTTTGACATCTGGCTCCTGGCTTCTGAGAACGTGAGTGACACCTACTCCAGAAGATCCAGTGTCTGACATACATCATAAAGTACACTCTATTCTTATGGGCTGAAAATGGGAGATGTCAATTTGATGGTTTTCCTTTGTAAACCAGCTTGTGTTCATATAGGCTTTTCTTTTTCCAAGATTTTTTAAATTTATCTGAAAGAGAGAGAGACAGTAAGAGAGGGAACACAAGCAGGGGGAGTGGGAGATGGAGAAGCAGACTCCCCAGGACCCTGGGATCGTGACCTGAGCCGAAGGCAGATACTTAACAACTGAGCCACCCAGGCATCCCATGCACATGGGCTTTTCCTTATGTTATAGTACATTTTGTAATCACCTAAATTTCATTTGCAGGGAATTGACATCTTTCAATTGTTTCTCCAGGTATTCCTCATTACTGAGAAATGCAAATATGGTTTTTGCTCGAAACCCCGGCTGATGGAAACAAAATCTGCATCGCTACTCGAATTATTATGACCTACCTAAAATGCTTGGCTAAAGTTGTTGCATAGAAACTATTTCATAAAACATCCTCTCTTCGTAAGGAAAGTGTGACAAGAATACAATGTGATTTCTTCATTTCAGTACGGTCTCTTCCTCATCCAAATGAGAGCTTGTCAGGCTGAAGAGGTAACCAGAAATAGTGAGGATCTGTCCAACTTGACACTCTGGAACTCAGCTAGATCTACCTCCATGTCTACAGGTCACTGTGGGAAGTGAGGAAAGGGGCCATTAAGAGTAGGCTTGACTCCTTGCTTCAACAGAGCAGTTCCAATTTTGTCTTTATAAACTGTGCTTGGATAATACTTTAAAAAGGGTCCGTGGGAAAAGATTATTTTACATCACTGGGCAGTACAATGAGCAGAGGTTTTGAAATCAGTCAGATCAGGTTCAATCCTGGCCAAAACTATGTGACCTTGAGTGAGTAACTGAACTCTCTAAACTGTAGTTTCTTTATCTGTAAAATATGAATGAATGAAGTCATGCATCTATGTACTTAGAATATGACAGGTATTTAATAAAGGTTAACATTTGTATTTGTTATTGTACAGAATAATTAGATATATAATACATAATCTTCATCTTCAAAAATGTGAAGTGATCATTATATGAAATGCAGAAGACTTGCTTGTTGTCCTTGAAAGCTTTACAGCTTAATTGGTAAGATGATACATAACATAAAAAAAATCAACAATCAAACAAGGCCAAGAACTAAGTGATTTGGATTCTCTGGCTGAGGAAAGAAAAGGCTTGAATAAAAAAAAAAAAAACAAAACATGAGTATGTTCAAACACATGACCTCATCCTCTTGGCATGAGTCTATGTGTGCCCACATTATGAAGATTGTCCCCAAATTGAGATGGAAACAATTACTAATTTACTGACTGCAGTACAACATCTCCATTTAACAAGGGGGAAATGAGTGCCAAGGTCAAACAGCCATAAATGGTGCTCCCTAAAGGACAAACAATCCATAGATTTTCTACTACGTCCTCACACTATCATACCATTTGCAACATGCTTGAGACGACCCAAACCAACTATTTCCATTCACTGAATTATACTAGCTGGGGGTAGGCAGTATGGAAGGGAGTGGGATGAATGTGCAATAGCCATTGTTCACAATGACAGTGCTTTTTGGAGAGTCCCCATAAATGTCACCGGCTTGGTTTCTACTTACCAACTCTCCAGAAATCATGAAAAATGTTAAAATGACTACATGGCAGACAGAACACAGGGAAGAAACATGCACTCAGAATATTATGAGAAATTAGTCCTCGAATCATGGAGGGATGACTGACCAGAGCCCCATTGGCAAACATGTAATCAGAAGTGAATGAATGATGCAAACAAGTAATCAGAAGTGGTGCAGCAGGAACTGGTCAAAGCAGTTAAAGGTTACAATGGAAGTTCATTTAGCGGGACACTTAACCCAGTTGTGGGAGTCCAGGATAGCCTGAGGAGGATATAATAGTCAAGCTGAGATGCAAAGGAGGAATAAGAACTAACCAGGTGACAGGTTAGAAGAGCAAGGAACAAAGCTCCAAGGACAGAGGGGATGAGTGGCAGCAAATCCAGACACAGAGAAGATGATGCTATTCTGGAAACCCACCTAAGGAGGAAGGAAATCGGACAGGGGAAGCGAGAAGGGGTTAGGTTAGAAAGGGTCTTGAAAGCCATGTTCAGGGCAATGGGGAAACTGTGGCATGATTTTAATCAGGTGCTAATCATGAGCAGGCTTGTTGTTGAACAATTACTCTAGAAGAAAGAGCCAGAGACCTAGATATCACTTAAGAGATTGTTGCAGTAACAGGGATGATGTTTTCTTGGGCAAAGTTGGGGTCAGTGGTGATGGAGATAAATGAACAGATACAGAAGTATCTAAGAAATAAAATCAACCAGAGTTGGTGATTGATTAGATGTAGGAGATGAACAAAAAGAAGACTTCTTGGTTTGGGGGATGGGTACAACAAAGAAACAGTTATCTACAGAGAGTCCCAATTGTGTACAACTAGAGAGAAGTGTGAAGAAAACCAGGAAAGTATGGTGGCATACAACCTAAAGGAAAAGAGTGTTTCAAGAAGGTTGGTAGTGTATCAACTGATATTAAGAGATGCTAAGAAGGGACTTAAAAATTAGCAGATTTGGCATCAAGTAAATCACTAGTATCCTGGGCATTCTTTCAGAACATTTTTAATGGACACCTCAGTGTAGATGAGTGTTTTGATTTCCAACCACAGAGATAAAACAAACAAACAAACAGGTAACATGAACAACCACCTACTATAAAACAAAGAAATGCAAGGCAAACTAAACCAAATACCCTTGAAATACATAGCTGAAACCACAAGCTATTGCATACGGTTGAGATTTTAAAATTACAGAAGACTTGTAAATGCAGTAGATATGTCTGGACACGTTTCATCCAAATGTTACCATCTCTTAACAGTAGCCCAGTGATAAAAATGAAGAGACATTTGTACAATATGACTAAACTATAGACTGTACTCAGATTCTACCAGTTTTTCCATGAAGTTCCTTTTTCTGTTCAAGGATCCAATCCACAATAGCACATAACAATTGGTGGTCATGTCTCCTTCCTTTCCAGGACAGTTCTTCTGCCTTTCCTAATCGTTCAAAATATCGACAGTTTTGAAGAATACTAGTCAGTGATGTTATAGAATGTCTCTCACTTAACTTTTATCTGATGCTTTCTTGTGAATAGATTGGAGTTATGCGTTTTTGTGCAAAAACACCAGAGATGGGCTATTGATAATTTGTTGCCCTTCTCTGTGTCTCCCAACAGCAACAGATTTTCATCAATGCCCTGAGTATAAGTGTGCTGTTTTCCTTTCCTTCCACAGATGGACGTTTTTATTTAATAGGGACAATGGGGGTCAGGGTCTGAGTGTTATTCCAGTTCTTCTCATGGCGACGATGTTCCCTTTCTCCTGGTCTGCACCAACAAGGGAACTTTCCAAGGACTCTCCAAACTCTTCTGTGAGCACCTACTAAGGTACATGCAGGAAAAGCCTTGAAGATGTTGCAGACTTCCCCAATTTCTGTGGTCTTCATGGCATTCGCAGTCTTGCCAGCGACTACCACCACTTCAGGTGAATTCTATTCACTATCATCCGCCTGTTGTCTTCTCCAAGTAAGCCACCCTGCCAGCTCTTTTCCATAGGCTTTAGGATACATGGTTGCTCTTCGATCTCAAATCTCTCATGAGTTCATGAAAAATTATGAATTAGAAGATTGTTCAGGTTTCTTTTTACTTGTGGGAGTGACACTCTTTCTGGCTCTCCACATCCTCTAGCAGAGAGGCAGAAATCATCTATTACTCTATTTTATGTAAATAACAAATTTTTTTTCTTTAAAAATATTAAAAATTCATTATTTCTTAAATTTATGACCTTGTTACTCTGTCATGATTTCAATTCATCTTATTAGAATAGTGTTTCTCCAATAAGCATAGGGCTCTAATGTTTTTACCTATTGGAAAATCCATTGCTTATATTGAGAGGGGAAAGATCCTCTGACAATACTTCAAGACCTGCAGCTTCATAAACATGCTGAGTAGTACATATTTGTCCTAAGCAGTGCACTGTTTGGGTAATTTTAATACAAAATACATGTTTTTGGAATTATAGATACACATTTTTCTGATACTATTTTTTTTAAAGATTTCATTTGTTTATTTGAGAAAGAGAGAGAGAGAGAGTGAGAGAGAGCACAAGCAGGGGGAGGGGAAAATGGAGAAAGAGAGGGAGAAGGAGATTACCCACTGAGTGGGGAAGCCTGATATGGGGTTCGATCCCAGGACCCCAAGATCATGACCTGAGCTGAAGGCAGACACCTAACCAAAGAGCCACCCAGGTGCCCTCTGATACTATTAAAATAGCAATTGAAGTGCATTGAGGCACAGATAAAAGTTATAAGATTGCTTCTAGATTTGACTTTATTTCTCAATGTTTAGGTTGTTCTGTTTAATAAAGGTATACTTTGTAAAGCATCCTGTCCAGTGTTTGGATTACTCTAAAGGTAGTTAATACCCACAGTGCTAGCTTATATTTTTTCAAGTATTCTTATAAGTGAAAATCTATTAATATACAATACATAAAAGCACTACTTATTAACTATAGCTATTATTTATTGCTAGAATAACTTGTATTATTGCTTAAAGGAATCCAGTTTAATTATTTGGTTTCTAAATTAATAATTATTTCTGAAACAACTTACATTCATAATTCTTCTTTATGATTATATATATAATACAGGTATTATATATTTATATAATATACACATGTTATATATATATATATATATATATATATATATGTATTTTTTTTTATTGGCTAACTCTAACTCCCTTTTAACAGCTATGGAGCAAAACTGTCTTTGTGACATAAAGGACAGCTCATGAACTTGGAATAAGATGATTCTGTATTCACATTCTGGCTCTTCTGCTTAACTAATCTTGAGCAATTTATTACAGCTTTCTGGGCCTCAACTTACTCATCTGTAAAATGACCTCATATAGTCAGCATCAAGATTTGGAATGATACATGCAAAGCAAACACAATTAACTGGTGTAGGGCTGATGTTCAATAGGTAACAGCTCTCATTATCATCATGATGATATCAAATTGAATGTTGTTTATGGCAAGAGTCAAGATAGTGATTTTAACAATGGATAGTATGACCAGTTCTGTATTTCATACTGAAGAAAATTTCAAAAGCTGTTTATTGATAGTTGAGATAAAGCATATTTTAGAACAATTTTTGTTTGATAAAGCATAATTTGGAACAATATTTATAAAACTATTATTAGCTTTTTATCTGTAAATTTCTTTTTTTTCCCCCACTTTGTTGAACTGTAATTGACAAAATTAGAGCATACATGAGGTGGACAATGGGATGATGTGTGTATAAATTCTGAGAGCCTCCTCACAGTCAAGTTAGTTAACATATCGATCACTTTGCATGGTCATCTTTTTTCATCTGGTAAGTTTCTGGTCTTGTGATTTTTCTGACTAGAGATGCCACATATATATGAATATTTTAGACACCCCCGCTCTGCCACTCACCTCTATCTCTTCTAAATACTGTCTTTCTCACAGATTGCATATAGGTCAAGCTGTTTGACTTCTCCTCCTCTGAAGGAAGAAGTGACTTGGAGGTTTTTGGCTGTGTACTTTTTTTAAAGATAGAAACAGTAATGGAAACTCATTCATCCCCAAATTCATTAAACCAGTCACTCAATGGTTAACATGTATCATATACTATGCTGGAACTTAAGGATCAAAAAACATAGAAAGGTAGGTTCTTTTCCTTGAGACATGCATCATTTACCAGGAAAAAAGGCATAATACACTATTGCAGGTGCAACAAAAGAAAAAAGTATAAATAGCTGTGTGAACTGGAGGAAGGAAAATGGGACGGAAGGTTGGAGGATGTGCTATTTTTGCCCTTACTGGAAGGACGAGCTGAGTCGTGCTAGCCAAGGAAATAACATATGCACTAAAGGCACTTGCAAAACTGCTTAGCCTTCTCAAGGTACAATGAGAGGGGGAGTATGGCTGGAGTATAGGGCCTGGATGGGGTGACAGGAGATGACACTCTTAACAGGAAGCTGAGATGAATTTGTAACAGTTTTCCTATGCCTTGATGAATGGCTAAAATCTCGCAGCTTCTGTGAGTGTTACAGACCGAAGGGAATGAAAATTCCTATGCTGTATCCAATGGGATGATTCTAGGAGGTGGGGTCTTTGTGAGGTAATTAGACCATGAAGGTTGATCTTTCATGAATGGGTTTAATGTTCTTATAAGAGACCCCAAGAGATCTCTCTAGCTCTTTCTACCATGTGAGGGTACAATGAGAAGACAGCAGTTTGCAATGTGGAAGAGGGCCTTGACCAGAAACTGACCACGCTAGCACCCTCTCCTTGAACTGTAAGAAATAAATCTGTTGTTTGAAGCTCAGTCTATGGTACTTTGTCACAGAGTCCAAAATGGACTAAGACAGTGAGCCAAAGAGTTCAAGATATCATGGTATCAGGTTTCTAAAATGTCTCAAATTGAAGCTCCTAACCGCCGTTGACATCAAACTCTCAGCAAACACATCTTAAGTTAAGTAAAATGAAGACTATTTGTTGTTTTATGCTAAAAATTATCTGGAAAACAAAGATTTTCAAATCTTTTACCAATGCCATGATCTTGGTTATGTTCCCCTGAAGGCCCTCTTCCTGGTTCACAGCCTCTCACTCTGTCTTCACATAGTAGAAGAACCTACAGATCTTTCTAGATCATCTTTTATAGAGCACTAATCCCATTCAAGAAGGCTCCACTCTCATGACTTAACCACCTCCCAAAGGCCCCAACACCTAATACCATCATCTTTGTTGGTTAGTATTCCAACATACGAATTTGGGGGGTATATTCAGACCAAACCATCCCCCCAAATTCCCTCAAACTAATTAGCAGACAATATCCATTCACACTCTAGCCACAAGAAAACATGTTTTCTGTTTCTATAGATTTGCGTTTTCTAGTATTTCATGAAGACAGAATACTAATATGTGGTCTTTGGGTCTGGTATCTTTCATGTAGCACAATATTTTTGAGACTCAGCCATGCTCTAGAATGCATCCATAATTTGTTCCTTTGAATTGAACTATAAAAATCTATTACATCAATTTATTGCTTTCTTTTATCCACTTGCTAGTTCATGGATATTTCGTTTCCTTCTATTTTTTGGCTATTATGAATTATGCTGCTGTGAATGTTTATTTACAAGTCTTTGTATGAATATAAGTTGTTGTACTGAGTGTTAGTAAGCTGATGGCTTAATTTTTACAAACTAGGTGTACAATTTAAATTCCTAACAGTAATCTATGAAAGTTCCAATTCCTCCAAAATGCCATGAACTGTTACTATCCATTTTTTTATTTTAGCCATTTGTGATATAAAGTGCTACCTCATTGTGTTTTTATTTATCTTTTTTTTTTTTTCCAATTTATTTATTTTCAGAAAAACAGTATTCATTATTTTTTCACCACACCCAGTGCTCCATGCAAGCTGTGCCCTCTATAATACCCACCACCTGGTACCCCAACCTCCCACCCCCCCACCACTTCAAACCCCTCAGATTGTTTTTCAGAGTCCATAGTCTCTCATGGTTCATCTCCTCTTCCAATTTACCCCAAAGCACATACCCTCCCCAATGTCCATAACCCTACCCCCCTTCTCCCAACCCCCCTCCCCCCAGCAACCCACAGTTTGTTTCGTGAGATTAAGAGTCACTTATGGTTTGTCTCCCTCCCTATCCCATCTTGTTTCATGGATTCTTTTTTAAAAGATTTTATTTATTTATTTGACAGAGAAAGATCACAAGTAGACAAAGAGGCAGGCAGAGAGAGAGGGAGCTCTCTCCCTCTCCCCACTCCCCACTGAGCAGAGCCTGATGCAGGGCTCAATCCCAGGACCCTGAGATCATGACCTGCACTAAAGGCAGAGGCTTAACCCACTGAGCCACCCAGTCTCCCCTCTCATTGTGGTTTTAATTTAAATTTGTCAAATGACTTTAGCAACTTTGTTAAGCCTATTTTCATGTATCTATTCATATATCTTCTTTGGTGAATGTTGAATTAAATCTTTCACCCATTTATTATTTGGTTGTCTTTTTCTTGAGTTGTAAGAGTTCTTTCTATATTCTGGATAGGAGTTCTATAGCATATAATGATTTACAACTATTTACTGCTGGTTATGGATTTTTTTCATTTTCTTAACAGTGCCTTTTGAAGTGAGGTTTTTAATTTTGATGAAATCCAATTTATATATTTTTTCAAATAGATACCCAATTATCCTTGCCCTGTTTGTTGAAAAACCTATCCTTTCTTCCATTTAATTGCCTTGGTCCTTTTATCAAAATCAATTGACCTTAAGTTTAAGTATTTACTTCTGAACTCTCCATTCTTCATACCTTCAATCAATACTTCACTATCTTAATCACTGTAGCTTTATAGTGTGTTTTGAAAATTGGTAAAGTAAGATTTCAACTTTGTTTTCTTTTTTAAAATCACTTTGACTATTCTCAGTCATTTCAATTTCCAAATAAGTTTTAGGAGAAGCCTGTCAATGTCTATAAAAATTTCCCATGGAGGGGGCACCTGGGTGGCTCAGTCCATTAGGCATCTGCCTTCAGCTCAGGTCATGATCTCAGGGGTCCTGGGCTCCCTGCTCAGTGGGGACTCTGCCCTTCCCCCAGCTTGTGTGCACTCACTCTCTTTCTTTCTCTGTCAAATAAATAAAAATAAAATCTAAAAATAAAAAATCCCATGAGCTTTTTAAAAAAAGTGTTTATCTGAGAGATAGAGCGCAAGCGGGGTGAGGGGCAGAAGGAGAAGCAGGCTCTCTGCTGAACAGGGTACCTGGTGTGGGGCTTGATCCCAGGAGTCCAGGATCATGACCTGAGCCCAAGGCTGACACTTAATACTGTGACTCCCAGGTGTCCCTCCCATGAGATTTTGATTGTGATTGCAATTAACCTAGGGATTATTATGGAAGACTTGCCATCTTTATGATGTTAAATTCTCTAACCCATGAACATGGAATGTCTCTCCTTCTATTTAAATCTCTTTATCTCAGCATATTTTATACTTTCCAGTAAATAAATACTATATATCTTTTGTTAACCTTATTTCTAAAGATACTATTCTTTAGATGTTATTGTGAATGATTTTTTAAAATTTTACTTTTAGCTATTCAATACTAATATATAGAAGAATAGTTGACTTTTGTTTATTACCATGTATCTTTACATAGATAAAATACTTTATTAATTCTGGAAGTTTTGCTGTGATTTCTTAGGGTTTTTGAGATATATTATTTTGTCATCTGTGAACAGAGACAGTTTTATTTCTTTCTTTTTAGATACCTGACCACCTTCTCTTCCCCTTACTGCAATTAGCAGACCTACAGCACAATGTTGAATACAGGTGGTACAAGAGTGAGCATTTTTGCCTGGTTCCTGATTTTGGGGAAACATTATTCAGTCTTTCCCCATAAACTGTGATGGTAGCTGTAGGACTTTCATAGAAACCATTTTTCAAGTAACAGAAATTTCCTTCTGTTTCCAGTTTCACAAAAGCTTTTAATCAACAATGGGCATTAGATATTGTCAAAAGCATTCTGCATTTCTGTAGTTCTGCACCTATTGAAGATAATCATATTGTTTTTGTCCTTTTAACTTTGTAAAAAATGCCAAATTATTATTTTGCATTCCCAGTAGCAGTTAATGAGAGTTCCTATTGTTCTACATTCTTGCAAGCAATTAGTACTGTCAGGCTTTTTTTTTTTTTCATTTTCTGTTTGTATTTTAACTGTTCTTTTAAGTATGTAGTAGTATCACATTGTTGATTTAATTTGTAATTCACAAATAACAATGTGCTTCTTTTAATTGCTTACTTGCCATCACTATAACCTCTTGGGTGAGGTGTGGATTCAGATCTTTTGTGAATATTTTATTTTATTTATTTTTTTCTCAAAGATTTTGTTTATTTATTTGACAGAGAGAGAGATCACAAGTAGGCAGAGGCAGGCAGAGAGAGAGAGGGAAGCAGGTTCCCTGCTGAGCAGGGAGCCCGATGCGGGGCTCAATCCCAGGACCCTGGGATCATGGCCTGAGCCTAAGGCAGACGCTTAACCACTGAGCCATCCAGGCGCCCCTTGTGAATATTTTAAACTGGGTTGTTTAGTTATTGCATATTTTAGGAATTCTTTGCACATTTTCTTTTTTTGTGTATTTTTAAATTCTAATTCCAGTATAGTAACATCCAGTGTTGTATGAGTTGCAGGTGTACAATATAGTGATTCACTCATCACAAGTGCCCTCCTTAATCTCCGTCCCCTATTTCACCCATCTCCATAGTTTGTTCTCTATAGTTAAGATTTTGTTTCTTGGTTCCTCACTCTCTCTTTTTCCCTTTGCTCACTTGTTTTATTTCTTAAATTCTACATGAGTGAAATCATTTGGTATTTGTCTTTCTCTGGCTGACTTATTTCACTTAGCATAATATGCTCTAGATCCCTCCATGCGTTGCAAATGGCAAGATTTCATTCTTTCTAATGGCTGAATAATATTCCATTATTCCATACACACACACACACACACACACACACACATACACACCACATCTTTATTCATTCATCTATCACTAGATACTTGGGCTGCTTCCATATCTTGGCTATTGTAAATAATGCTGCTATAAACAGAGGGGTGCATGTATTTCCTTGAACTAGTGTTTTTGTATTTTTTTAGTAAATACCCAGTACTGTGGTTCCTGGATCATAAGGTAGTCTATTTTTAATTTATTGTGGCACCTCCATACTGTTTTCTACAGTGGTTGCATTAGTTTGCATTCCAGCTAACAATACACAAAGGTTCATTTTTCTCCACATCCTAGCCAACACTGGCTATTTAAGACTTCTTTGTATATTTTCAATGAAAGTGCTTTCTTAGATACATGTTGCAAATATTTCCTCCCAGTCTGTAACATGTACTTTCATTTTCTTAACTGTATCCTTCACAAAGCAGAGGATTATAGTTTTTAAAATATTCAACTTACCATTATTTTCTTATTTTATCGATCATGCTTTTGGTATTTAATTTACAAACATCAACCAAACCCCGGGTCAAATAGATTTTCCCCAATGTTTTCTTCTGGAAATTTTACACTTTACATCTAGAAGCTTTAAATTTTACATTAAGATCTATCATAAATTTTGAGTTAGATTTTATGAAAGTTCTGTGTCTAGGTTCATTTATTTGCACATGGAAATCCAATTTTCCCAGTGTCATTTGTCGAAAAGATTATCTTCCTCCATTAAATGGCTTCTAGACCTTGTCATAGATCAATTTACTATATTTGTATAGCTATATTTCTGGGTTCTCTATTCTGTTCCATTGATCTATGTGTCTATTATTTTGCCAATACAGAAGTGTCTTAATTATTACAGCTTAATACTAAGTCTTATACTAGTTAGTATGACTCCTGTAAGCTTTTTCTTCTAATTCAGTATTGTCTTGACTATTCTGGGTCTCTTGCCTTTCTATGTAGACTTTAGGAATAAAATGTAATATCTATAAAATATCTTTTTGGCATTTTGATAAGGAGTGCCCTTCATTTATAAATCTAGTTGGGAATAATTGATATCTTCATCGTATTAAAAATTCCAGTCCATCAAAAAAAAATTCCAGTCCATCAACACAGAATGTTCTCTCCATTTATTTGGAGTTATTCTGTTATTTTGATTCCTTTGATCAAGAGATTTATAGTTTTCTCCCCTTTAGATCCTGTACATATCATGTTAGATCTATACCTAAGTATTTCTCTCTTTTTTGTTGCAATTTGTACACCAACAGTACATAGGAAAGCAATTGTTTTTGTACAATAACTTTATATGCTGTTATTTTGATGTACTCACTTTTTTAGTTTCAGGAGGTTTTTGTACTTGTTCTTTGAGATTTTCTACATATACAATCATGTAATCTTCAAATAAAGATAGCTGTATTTCTTTCCTTCTTACAGATGTCATTTGTTTCATTTTCTTCCCTTTTCTAATATTATGTTACATAAGAATGGTGAGGAAAAACATCCTTAACTCAATATTCAGGAGAAAACTTACAGTTTCTCAACATTATGCATATAGCATAATGCAAGCTATAGTTTTGTAGTTGTTCCTTTTTAATTTTCAGAAGTTTCCTGCTTTTCTTGGATTGTTGATAGTTTTTATTATGAATAGGTGTTGGATTTTGTTAAATGCTTTCTCTCTACTAATTGATAAGACCATATGATTTTTCTTGTTTAGCCAGCTGATGAGTTGGATTACATTTGTTAATTTTGAACACTGAACCAGCCTTATATAGCTGGAATATATTTTACTTGGTTATGGTGTAGAAATCTTTTTATACATTGCTGGATTTTATTTTCTAACATTATGTTGAAGACTTTCAGACCTGTGATCATGGAAAAAATTATTATTCTTCTGGTTTTGTGTGAAATTATAATTGTCAACTAGGCCAATTTAGTTGATCTTTTAAGTATATTATGCACTTAGTGATTTTTCTGATCAGTTATTCTATCAATTATTGAAAAAATTATGTTAAATTGTTCAACTAAAATTGTGATTGTAGATTTGTCTCTTTTCCCTTTCAATTCTGTTTTCTTCATCTGTTTCTATTATTTTTTCAGACATAAATAGAATCACTGTACCTTTTTGATCAAATTCCTTTTTCATTCTTATATAACATCCTTCATTTTTATTAATATGCCCTGTCCTAAAGTGTAGTTTGTTTGATTTTGCAATAGACACTAGATATTGTATATGGTTAGTTTTTGTATAGTATATAATTTCCTATGTGTTATAATTAATCTACATGTATCTTTGTATTTAGGATGAATCTTTTAAGGCAATGTATCATTGGGTCTTGTGTTTTATATTCATTGTAAAATTGTTGATTTTTAAATTAAAATATTTTAACAGTTACTGTTAAAAGTACTTATACTTATTATATTCTATTATAGAATTAAATATTTAGTCCATTTATATATTTTTAAAGATTTATTTATTTATTTTAGAGAGACAGAGAGAGGGAGAGAGAGACAGCATGGTGGGGAAAGAGGCAGAGGGAGAGGAAGACAGAGAATCTCAAGAAGACTCCTGCTGAGTGTGGAGCTCCACATGGGGCCGATATCACAACCCTGAGATCATGTCCTGAGCTAAAATAGTCAGACACTTAACTGACTGAGCCACGCAGGCACTCCTTGTCCATTTATATTTAATATAATTATTGGTATGATAGTTTTTAAGTGCAGCATCTTTCTACTTGTTTTCTATCCTTCATTCCCATTTTTCTGCTGATTTTAGGATTAAATATTCATTCTTAGTATTTAATTTCAGCTCCACAATTGACTTATAATTTCCTCCTCTTTATTTTTTTTCAGAAGTTGCTGTAAGATTTTACCATATGCATTTAAAAATTATTAATTTTAGATGCAAATAATACTACATCTTCTTTCTTATATTGTCAGATGCTTACAAAAGATACTTTTATTCTCCCCCATTGTCCTATTTGCATCTTTTACTACAACATATATTACAAAGCTTTCACAATATGGTTATTAATTTCTACTTTAAATTAATCATCTTTTAAAATTATATTACTAAGATATAAACTTACACACTTTAAAATTCACTCTTTTTAGAGTACAGTGCTGTGGGTTTTAATTAATGCATATAATTATAAAACCACAACCACAGTTAAGATAAAAATATAGTCCTATATCCTCCAAATTCCCCTTTCTGGTCAACTATGAAAAAAACTGTTAGAACAAATGAGCAAATTCAGTAAAGTTGCAGATACAAAATCAATACACAATAATCTGATACATTTCTACTCACTAATAACATACTTTCAGAAAGTGAAATACAAATAAGAATCCCATTTACAATAGCATCAAAAAAAGTAAGATGCCTAGGAATAAATTTAAACAAGGAGGTAAATTTAAACAAGGAGTGCACTGAAAACTACAAGACATTAATGAAAGAGATCAAAGATACAAATACATGGAAAGATATTCCATGCTCATGGATTGGAAGAATCAATATTGTCAAAACATCTATACTACCCAAAGCAATCTACAGATTCATTGCAACCCTTATCAAAATTCCAATGGCACTTTTCAAGGAAATAGAACAAATAGTCCTAAAATTTGCATGGAACTACACACATATACACACACACCAAAAACAAAATAGCCCAAGCAATCTTGGGGAAAAAGAACAAAGCTGGAGTTATCACACCCCTTGATTGCAAACTATATTACAAAGCTACAGTAATTAAAGCAGTATAGCATTGGCATAAAAACACACACATAAATCAGTGGAACAGAATAGGGAACCTGAAAATAAACCCACGCATATATGGTCAATTCACTTGTGACAAAAGAGCCAAGAATATACAATGGGAAAAGAATAGTCTCTTTAATAACTGGTGCTGGGAAACGTGAAAAAGAATGAAACTCAATCACTATCTTACACCATACACAAAAATGAACTCAAATGGATTAAAGACTTGAATGAGACCTGAAACCGTAAGCCTAGAAGAAAACATAGGTGATAAGCTCCTTGACATAGGTTTTGGTTATGATTCTCTAAATCTGACAACAAAAGGAAAAGCAACAAAAGCAAAAACAAGTAAGTGGGACTGTTGTACACACACACCAAAAAAGCTTCTACACAGCAAAGGATACCATCAACAAAATGTAAAGGCAATCTCCAGAATGGGAGAAAATATTTGCAAATTACATATCTGATCAGGGGCTAATATTCAAAATATATAGAACTCATACAGTTCAATAGCAAAACAAAAACAAAAACAAACAGCCCAATTAAAATACAGGCAGATGATTTGAACAGACATTCCTCTTAAAAAAAAAATACATTCAGGGGCACCTGGCTGATACACTCAGCTAAATAGCTGACTTTTGGTTTCAGTTCAGATCGTGATCTCAGGGTCATGAGATCAACTCCTGGTCAGGCTTCACACTCAGCATGGAGTCTGCTTGAGTTTCTCTCTCCCTCTCTCTCTGCCGGTTCCCCCTCAACAAAACAAACAAATCTTTATAAAAAAGACATTCAGATGGCCAACTGGTACATATGCTCAACATCACTAATCATGAGGGAAATGCAAATCAAAACCACAATGAGATATCACTCATACCTGCTAGAATGGCCATCATCAAAAAGACAAGAGATAACAGGTGTTAGTGAGGACAGCCAGAAAAGGGAAACTTAGTATACTGTTGGTAGGAATGTAGACAGGTGCAGCTACACTGGCAAACAGTATGGATGTTCATCAAACAATTAAAAATAGACATACCATATGATTCAGCAATTCCACTTTGGAGTATTTACTCAAAGAAAATGAAAACAGTAATTCTAAAAGATGCATGCACCTCCACACTCATTGTACTGTTACTTACAATAGCCAAGGGATGGAAACATCTTAAGTGTCCACCAAAGGATGAATGGATAAAGAAATTGTAGTGTATGTGTGTGCGCGTGTGCGTGTGTGTGTGTGTGTGTGTGTGTGTATTTGTGTATGATGAACTGTTATCCAGCCATTAAAAAGAATGAAATCTTGCCATTTTGGGCAACATGAATGTACCTCAAGGATATTACGCTAAGTGAAATAAATCAAAGAAAGACAAATCTGTATACCATCTCTCTTACATATGGAATTTCAAAAACCAAAACCAAAAATCAACAAAACAAAACAAACCCTCATAGATGCAGAGAACAGGATAGTGATTGCGAGAGTTGGGGGTGGCAAAAATAGGTAACATGAGTCAAAGGGTAAGAAGAAAAAAAGATAACTGCTGTGAAACAGATGTAGAAATTTGTAATATTTCTTAAGTGCCAAACTGTTTTCCAGGATAGCTGTGCCATTCTATGTGTGAATGTGTGAATGATCCAGATTCTCTGCATCCTTGCTCACTTTTTGTGTTATCACTGTTTTTATTTTTGAAGATTTTATTTATTTATTTGACAGAGAGAGACACAGTGAGAGGAAACACAAGCAGGGGGAATGGGAGAGGGTGAAGCAGGCTTCCTGCCAAGAAGGGAGCCCAATGTGGGTCTCGATCTCAGGACCTTGGGATCATCACCTGAGCCATAAAGGCAGATGGTCAATGACTGAGCCACCCAGGAGCCCCTATTTACCATTCTTCGAACTTCTTTGGCCAGGTTTTTGTTCAAGTCTTTCAAGGCTCCTGACCACTTTCTAATTGAAGTGTCTGCTTTTATTGTTGAGTTCAAAAAGTTCTTTATAAGTTTTTATCCTTACCTCTTAGTTTCTATACAATTATATTTATTGGGAATTATGCTCATGAAAAATTATTTCATGTGTAGACATTCAGATAAGATTAATTCAGTCTGAATTTGAGAAATATCAGTTTTCTTATGGCTTTACCCAGAAATATGTGATTTTTAATGGTTTTCTATATATTTGGTTTTCCACAAATTTACCAGTATTTAAGTTTAGAAGTAGCTCCATGTGTAAATCATAGATTTGTGTGCATCTATGTAAAATCTTTTATTTGTTTTCTTCTTTCCATACTACCGGATCTTTGAAAAATAATTTTAACAAAGGGAATGCAGGAAAGTCAACTATTAACTTACAGAGTGTGTTTTGTAGTAAGACAGCCCATCAAAAACCTGTCAGTATTAGTACTGATATGCAGCTGAATCCATGCATCTTACCTTGTCTAATTATGGACCATACATAATAGGAAAGATAATTATTATGTATTAAATGATTGCATTTAGTACTTTAGGAAAAAGTTCAATCAGAAAACCATAGAATGCATGGATGTTATTGCCATAATTGCCCGCTGGAGCAGACATTCATCAATACTGTATGGACACGTGATGTTGAAAGGTTTGGGGAGGAGATTATGGAAAGAATCAATATCATTCTGAGTATTGATCTACATAGAAGAGAAAATTATGCATCTTTAAGTGTATAATTAAAAATAGACCCAAGTCTGCAAAAATAAATATTGGCATTTGCATTTTATATTACAAACTGGAAGTCAATCTTCCATTTTAGTCACGCCAGGTCTTCAAAACTGAATAGCCTTTCAATGACAAATGAATTTGGGGCTGGAAAAAAGGCAAACATTTTCATCATTTCCCCTGGTCCATCTTGACTGGAGACAAAACCTGAACATCCCATTCAGTAGTGCAAATAATATGAACTTGGAATTCACATAGTTCTGGGTCAGAATTTAAATCCTGGCGTCAGGGAAACTGAACACCTTTATATTTTAGTTTCTTTATCTGTACATTGAAGAATGTATCTAACTTTGTAAGAGTATTCTAAATGTTGGGTAATGTTTGTAAATGTTTCCATCCATGCTTTTTAAAAAATATTTTATTTATTTATTTGACAGACATGGATCATAAGTAGGCAGAGAGGCAGGCAGAGAGAGAGAGGAGGAAGCAGGCTCCCCGCTGAGCAGAGAGCTTGACGCAGGACTCGATACCAGGACCCTGGGATCATGACCTGAGCCAAAGGCAGAGGCTTTAACCCACTGAGCCACCCAGACACCCCCATCCATGCTGTTACATGCAGCTCTTATTAGTTCTATTTAACTGTTGTACATGATCCTCCATTTTGAATAAACTCAATTCCTTTATTCATGTTTGATGAACACTTAAGTGAAACTACAGGATCACAGGGTTTATATATACAGGCCCACTTTATAAGATATTTGCAAAATCTCCCCCAGAAGTGGTGTGATCATTTCCACTCTTGTCAGAATTTCCCGAGTTCTCTTTGATCCACATCAATGCCAACACTTGGTCTTACCAGATTTTAAAATGTATGTAGTTCTGACACACTTGAAATGATACTTCAGTTTTGTTTCTACAGCATTTTCCTGCTGGTAATGTTGAACATCTTCTCACGTGTATATTGGCCATTTGGTCTCCCTTTACTATAAGTGTATTATTCTCATCTCTCACTTGCCTTTTATTACTTAAATTCTTGGTTTGTAGTAGCTACTACCTCTGTTGTTTATAGTAATTGAAACATATTCCTGCCTGGGACTTGTCTTTCAGTGCTGGTTATAGCTACTCTTATTAGACAGAATTTTTGATATTGATGTGTTGTATTTATACCATTTCCTTTCCGATCTGTGGCCTTGCGACATGCCTCTACCACATCTTCTATCGCAGTTAATGGTAAATCCATCCACGTAGTTTCTCCTTCATCTTTCATTCCTCTCATTCTCTGACAACTCATCTCCCATCAGCCATAAAATCCTCATGAATTTAGCTTCAAAAATTACCCAGAATCCAACTAAATAGTTCTCACATTATCCATTACCACACTGGTCCGGATCACCATCATCTCTAGCATGGATCACTGAGATAACCTCCTATCCAGTCCCCTGCTTTCTCTCTCTTAGTCCTTTCATTCCTTCCTCTTTACAGTAGCTAGACTGATTCTGCACACATAGATGACAGGTCATATGACGACAATTCTTCTAACAGCCCCACTAGATTCAGAACAAAAGCCAATGTTTGGACACTATTCTATAAGTCTCTACCCAACTCCCTTTTCCTAACACCCTCTGATCTACTCTTCCCTCTTTAGCTCTCTGACCCCATCTCCAAAAACTCTCCCCTACTGGCCCACTTTCTGTTTCTGGAGTATGGTAAGCATATTCTAGTTTGGTGACCTTCACAATTGTTCTTTGCTCTTCCAGAAAATCTCTTCCAAAGGGTTCATTCTTTCAAATACTGCTTTGATGTCACCTTCTCAGTCAGACATTTGCTAACAACTAGATTTAAAAGTAACTTCCTCCTGGGGTGCCTTGATGGCTCTGTCACTTAAGCATCTGCCTTGAGCTCAGGTCATGATCTCGGAGCATAATGTAGAAGCAGAGAGTAGAATGGTGGTTACCTGGGGCTGAGGAGTGGGGAAAATAGGGAGTAGAAGCTTCCAGTTAGAAGATGAATACGTTCTGGGGATCTAAGGTACAGCATAATATATTAGAGTTAACAATGCCGAATTATGTACTTGAAAGTTGCTAAGAGTGTAGACCTTAAATGGCCTCCTCACAAAAAAGAAATGGAATTATGTGATGAGTGGAATGTGTTAGCTATAATGCTACGGTGGTAATCATACTGCAACACATCAGTGTTCAAATCAACCTATTGTACACCTTAAACTGTCTCCAAGTTATATGTCAACTATAGCTCAATGAAGCTGGGGGAAAAGTTTGTAAAAACAAAACAAAACAAAACAAAGTCTGTGCCTTCCAGCTTAAGCACTGTCACCCTCGCCTCTTAGATCTCTTATTCCGATGGAATCATCTGCCTCATGAGGCAGCCCTGTGAGGAGCCCCCCCTTGTAGTTAGGAACTAAAAATCTCCAAACAGTCAAATAAGTAACTTTAGAAACCAAGAGCTCCTTTCCTCATCAGGAAGCCTCCTGAGACCTCAAGCCAGCGGCATGTAGAGAATTTTAGGGATAAGATAATATACTTGTACCAACTACTTTTAGCCACAGTAATGCTGCAGAACAACCCATCATAAAACCCCGTGGCATATGATAATCATTTCTGTAACTCACAAGAATATAAGGTACAGTTAAACTAGGCTGGGCTAAGTTAAACTTAGCTACACTTGTTCATAACTGGGAGTCAGAAGGCTCTGGCTGACCTAGAATTTTGTCATCAGAACAGACTGGGATGACCCAGCTGTGCTCCGTGTAACTAGCCTGCCTGGTCATGTTCTCGCAGCAGAAAATCCAGAGTAAGCAAGCCCAAAAGCACTTCTCAAGCCTCTGTTTGTTTCATATTTGCAAATTTCGGATTGGCTAAAACAATTCAGAGCTACAACCCCAGAGTCAAAGTGGGAGGGCACTAAAAGAAATGGTTTATTGTTGTCTCCCTTGATTGAAGGCTACTGATAAATTAACTGGGAAAAAAATTAATTCTCTGGGCACTTAAGAAACCTTGAGTCATCTGCCATAGACTCATTGTATGACCTTGAAAATGGCTTTTGTGCTTTGGGTCTCATTTCCCTCCAGCAATAGTTTTATTTATTACACAGAGAGAATTTCTCAATGTTTTGTACGTGTCTATGTGATGTGATTGTAACATCATGAGGTCAGCAAAGGAGAATGAACATGAAGTTCGTTTACGCTAGGAAAGTATTTTAAGAGATCAAATGTAGGATCTGATCTTTTAACTAGGCAGCAATTGGTGACCAAAGGTGACCAAAGGAATAATAGCCTTAGTACTTTTTAACTAATACTACTGAAGTTTATGTCATTTAGAAAGAAAAGCAATTGAGTAAATAAGTACACCAGGTAAGTTTCACTTCCAGTATGATGGAGTGCTCTTTTAACAAACAAATCCTCCAAGAAATAATACTGATAAGCCCTGGATGAGTTATTTTTAAAACAACTAATGCTATAATTATTTTTAAAATAAGTGGTGCTCTGGAGATTTAACAGGGGCAGGCAGAATTTTGGAGGGGAGTCAAAACTTGGAGCAAGCGATAGGCATGGAGTGAAGTTGTTGGGTGTGTGTATGTATGTATGTGTGTGCACACACAGACACACGTGGTATCCTGAGGGCGGGTACACTGCATGAAACTCCAAAATAAAACATTTCTGTAATGGAGAAGCATGGGAAGGAGTCTGAGAACATCAAGTCTCTGGATGGTAGAGATCCAGGGAAGGTTTTCTGAAACCAAATAAACAGGGTATGAACCAGCTCTCCTGGTCCTAGGTACTCACTCGAGAGAATGAAAGCTTAGATACATACAAAGAGCAGTATATAAATGTTGGTAACAGATTTATCTGAAAATCTTTGTTCATAATAACCAAAAAGTGAAAGCAACCCAAATGTTCATCATTTCATTAACGGATAACTAAAATGTGGGATATCCATATAGCGGACTACTGATACACGGATATAGTGGTTACTCCGTTGGCACAAGGCAACACAGATCTGGTGCCATTCCCCCCTGAGAGCTCCGACTGGGATACAGCTGAAGCTGGTCTTCAGCTAAATTCACAACTCAGCTACACTTCATTCCTACCCTAACCTGCTTCCCTCACTTATGTCCCAGTATCTCCCAAAAGCACTCAACCATTAAATCGCTTGCACAAGAATATCCTTCTCATGCTATCTTCTGAGAAATACATACTAAGACAATTAGTAACATAAGCGTGCCTAGGAAGCAGATTCTAAGAATGGGGAGACAGAATTTGGTTACTCCCCGCTGGCTGGCAAATCACTACTTGCAGATTGGGTGTTGGTATTCCCCAGAAAGTTTCGACAATACAGTTGTTATTCACTGTGGTGAACTGAGATGAGATACAGGTAAAAGGGAACAAAAAACTGACCTGTGCAGTATCTCTGGCATTTAAACAAAGACAGGGAAACGGTAATAATAATAATAATAATTGTGAAACTGGTTGGTCATTGCTGGGTGCCAGTGATGCTTTGAAGAGAAAAAAAATAAGATTCAGTTCAATTAATCATCAATTCAAAGCAAAGTTTAAGTTAGAGGGCTCCTTAGCAGTGTTCAAAGAAACTCGTACTTTTTATTACCACAGGTTTGGCTAAGCTAAAGATCAGACAGCCCCAAGGCTTAACTGTTCGGGTAGCACAATCTCAGAAAGTGTTGAATGGATTCTCATACTCAGGAAGCATCCTGGGCCAAAGTCAGAGCCTTAAAATGGTTGAAAGTTGGAATATGAGACAGTAATTTTTGCATAAATGCATTTGAGAATCTTGAAGCTCTAGATTTTCTTAAATCCTCTGAGCCTACAGAGATGGCTCGCTGCTGCTTGACAGAAGAACTTTCTCACTTGCCTTTCTTACCATGCTGAGGAACTTTATACCACATAAAGGACTATAGTAATATGGGCCCTCTTTCTATCTGTGCCCACCAGACTAATATCTATATTCGGATCTCAGTATTACCCCTAGAATTAACAAGTATAACAAGGTCACAGGTTATAAGGCCAACATGTAAAAGTCAATGAAATTGCTATATACTGCAAATGTACAGTTGTGAAGTGAAATCTTTTAAAATACCTGTGTTTCCATTTTTTGAGTTAATCTAAGTAAACATGTACTAGAACTGTATGTTGAATACTAAAATAATGATGAAAGAAAAAAGAAAAACTACATTCAACAAAGAGACAGTGTTTTAATGGATTGGAAGACTCAAAATAGTAGAATTGATCTATAGATTGAACATGATTACAACCAAAATCCCAACAAGAGGGGCGCCTGGTGCTCTCAGTCAGTAAAGCATGCAGCTCTTACTCTCCGAGTGTGAGTTTGAGCCCCATGTTGTGTGCAGACCTTACTTAAAGACAAAAACACAAAAAACACAAAGACAAAAAACAAGACAAACAAAAAACCAAAATAACAAAACAAAACAAAACAAAAAAACACAACCCAACAGGATTTTTATGGATTTAGTGAAACTGATTCTAAACTTCATATGAAAAGGTAAAGGGATCTAGAGTCAATAAAATAAAAAGAAGGAAGTGGGAAGAACTGTATTAGCCTGTTTTCAGAGATAGGATTTGAGCTATAGTAAGCAAAACATCATAGTATTAGCAAAGAAATAGACACATGGATGAATGTAACAAAGCAAAGGACCTGGAAACCAAGCCACCAAAGATGACTGTGACATTCTGAAGAAGGTGTAAAATTCACAACCCCAAGATCAAGAACTAAATGCTCCACCAACTTGAGCCAGCCAGGTTCCCTTTTGCCCATTTTTATTTGAGTTATTTTTATTGCTGATTTGTAAAAATTCATTGTATATTCTGGATGGTAGACCCTTTTCAGATATGAAAGATCTGCAAGTATTTCCTCTCATTATGTGGGTTGTCTTTTCATTTTCTTAATCGTGCTTTGATGCACAAAATTTCCCAGTTTTGATGAAGTCAAATGTTCTCTTGGTTGCTTGTAATTTGACTGTCATGTCTAAGAAAGCATGGCCATATCCAAAGTCATGAAGGTTTATAGTTAGGTTTTCTTTTAAGGGTTTAATAGTTTTAGCTTTATATTTAGGTCTGTGGCTCATTTTGACTTAATTTTCATATATGATGTAAGGTAGGGGCCCAATCTCATTCTTTTGCATGTGACTTGACAACAAAGGGCAGTAAAATAACTGAAAAGATGATTGTTTTTACATCAAATTGTCTGGTTAAGCTTCTTGAAAAAGAGAAATTAACTGACCATAGATGTAGATGTTTATGCTTATACTTTAAATTCTTTTCAATTGATTTCTATGTCTAGATTATGCCAATACTGCACTGGCTTGATTACTGTAGCTTTGAAGCTGAAATTGGAAAGTGTAAGTCCTTCTACTTCGTTCTTTTTCAAGATTTATTTTTAGCCATTCTAGGCCTCTTAAATTTTTAAAAAATATTTATTTATTTATTTATCCAACAGACAGAGATCACAAGTAGGCAGAGAGGCAGGGAGAGAGAGAGAGGAGGAAGCAGGCTCCCTGCTGAGCAGAGAACCCAATGCGGGACTCGATCCCAGGATCCTGGGATCATGACCTGAGCTGAAGGCAGAGGCTTTAACCCACTGAGCCACCCAGGCGCCCCTAGGCCACTTAAATTTACACAAGCATTTTAGGACCAGCTTGCCAATTTCTGCAAAAATGCCAGCTAGGATTTAGATAATCAGATTGAATCTGTAGATCACTTAGAAGAGTATTGCCATCTTAACAAAATTTAGTCTTCCAATCCATGAAGACAGGGTGTCTTTATTTGGGTCTTCTTTAATTTCTTTCAATAATATTTTGTAAATGTACATGTATAAGTCTTGTACTTATTTTTTAAAGTACTCCTAAAGATTTTGGATTTTTTGATGCTACTGCAAATGGAAATTACATAGGTTTATTATTATTATTCCTTGTTAGTTTGTGGAAATACAATTGGGAGCACCTGGGTGGCTCAGCTGGTCAAGCACCCAACTCTTGATTTCGGCTCTGGTCATGATCTCCACGTCATGAGATCAAGCCTTGTCTCAGACTCCATGCTCAGCAAGGAGGCTGCTTCTCTCCTCCCTCTCACTCTGTCCCTCCCCCTACATGCACACACATACTCTCTCTCTAAAATAAATAAATATTTTTTTAAAAAGAAATACAATTGATATATGTATTTGATCTTCTATCTTGCAACCTGACTTATTTGCTCTAAGTTTCTGTGTGTGTGTGTGTGTGTGTGTGTGTGTGTATTCCATAGGACTTATTTTATACAATCCCATCTCATCTGTGAATAAGAATAGTTTTATTTCTTCCTTTCCAATCTGGATGGCTTGTTTTTCATAGTCTCACCTAACTGCCCAGGCTAGAACCTTCAGTACAACACTGACTATTAAGGGATAAGGGCAGACATCCTTGCTCTTTCTCACCTTAGGGGAAAAGCTTTAAGTCTGGCAATAATCTCTCTGACAGTTGTGGCAACATTTTTCTAGATAGGTCTCCTGAGACAAGGGAAATAAAAGCACAAATAAACTATTGGGGTTACATGAAAATAAAAAGCTTCTGCACAGTGAAGAAAACAATAAAACTAAAAGGCAACCTATTGAATGGGAGAATATATTTGCAAATGACATATCCAATAAAGCGATAGTATCCAAAATACATAAAAAACTTAAACAACTCAATGCCCCAAAAACAAATAATCCAATTAAAAAACGGCAGAATACATGAAAAGATATTTCTCTAAAGAAGACATCCAGATGGCCAATAGACCCATGAGAAGATGCTCACATCACTCATCATCAGGAAATGCAAATCAAAACCACAATGAGATACCCATCAGAATGTCTTGAAACAAAAAGACGGAAAATACTAAGTGTTGATGAGGACGCAGAGCAAAAAGAACACTAGTGCACTGTTGGTGAGAATTCAAACTGGTGTAGCCATTGTGGAAAACTGTATGGGAGTTCCTTATTAAATTGAAAATAGAAATACCCTATGATCCAGGAGCTGTGATACCATACTGGGTTTTTAGCCCCAAATACAAAAATACTAATTCAAAGAGATACACGCACCCCTATGTTTATAGCGGCATTATCTACAATAGCCAAATTATGGAAGCAGCTCAAGTGTGCATAGATTCATGAGTGGAGATATATATATATATATATATATATATATATATATATATATGATATAACAGTGGAATATTACTCAGTCACCAAAGGAATGAAATCTTGCCATTTGCAACAACATGAATGGAGCTAGAGAGTAAAACGCCAAGTGAAATAAGTCAGCCAGAAAAGACAAGTAGCATATGATTTAATTCATATGTGGAATTAAGAAGCAAAACAAATGAGCAAAGGAAAAAAGAGAGAGAGAGAGAGAGAGAGAAGCCAAGAACCAGACTCTATAGAGAACAAACTGATGGTTACCTGAGGGGAAATGGGTGGAGGAATGGGGGGAAAGGGGGATGGGAATTAAAGAGTACACTTAGCATTATTTAATTAAAGAAAACAAAGAGATTTTAAAAAAAGAAGTTCCCTTCTATTCCTAGTTTGTCATGGATGTGTTTATTTTGATGATCGTGTGAAGTTTGTCCTTTATTTTATTAATCTGCTGTACTTGAATGTGATATGTCTATTCTGGACCTATTTTCCTTCCGTGCTATCCCATGCTTGGTCTCTGCTCTACATAGAAGCTGACATCTACAGGCTTCAATTCTTTACACGCTGCCAATCATATTGATTTTTTTTTTGTGGTAAACTTATTCACATTCATGGGACAAACTCAACTCTGCCCTGGCAGTCAAATCTGTTTAAGTGTCTTTTATTAATACGAAAACAAAAACAAATACCTCTGGATTATGAAACTTCCTCTTGTCCTCTTTAAAGCCTATTCAAAAATAAATTTTTACATGTTAGTGTGTGTATATACATACACACATCAATTCTAATAGCATGAGTAATAGAATTATGTATTCATCTTGTAAAATATTCAAGCTCTACACATGAAGATACGTAATACTACCCGTATGACGCAGCTCAAGAGGTACTCAGTGAGAAATGCATAGTCTTAAAAAGATGTATTAGAAATAAATATATAAAACAGTCAGGCACTTCAGAAGGTATGGAATGAATAGCACGTTTGACCTAAAGAAGTAGAAGCCAGGAAATAATGAAGATAAATGCAGAAGACAATGAAATTGAAAACAGCAGAGCCAATTAACACAAGTGATTTTGGGAATACCTATAAGGTAGATTTTTTTAAAGGCTTTATTTATTTATTTGACTGAGAGATAGAGAGAGAGCACAAGCAGAGGGAGCAGCAGGCAGATGGAGAAGGAGAAGCAGGCTCCCTGCTGAGCAAGGACGCCCCCTGACCCCCATGCAAGGCTGGACCCCAGAACCAGGGGATCATGACTTGAGCCTAAGGCAGATGCTTTATGACTGAGCCACCCAGGTGCCCCATAAGGTAGACACTTTTGCAATAATGATCAATTACTAAAGAGAAAAGCAGAAACAAACAAGTTAAATAAATCTGTACAAAATTTAGAGGATGAGAGTTTATTATAAGGGAACAGAAGTTCCCCCCCCCCCAGGATAACCAATCTTTGGAACACTGAGAAGAAATAAAATAAAATAAAAGATTTTATTTATTTATTTGTTAGAGAGAGAGAGAGAGAAAGAGAGAGAGACAGAACACAAGCAGAAGGAGAAACAGCCTCCCTGCTGAGCAAGGAGCCTGATGTGGGACTCAGTCCCAGGACCCTAGGATCATGACCTGACCTGAAGGCAGACTCAACCAATTGAACTACCCAGGTGTCCCATCAGATAAGACTATTTTGGAGACTACTTCTACCAAATGATCAGGGAAAATTAATTGCCAGCTTTTGTAAACTTTTCCAAAGCAAATCAGAAAGGAGGGGGATATTATTCAACTCATTTTTCCCCAGTCAGCAGCTCTTGATTAAAAAAATCAAGTGAGGGGGGCGCCTGGGTGGCTCAGTGGGTTAAAGCCTCTGCCTTCGGCTCAGGTCATGATCCCGGGATACTGGGATCGAGCCCTGCTCTCTGCTCAGCAGGGAGCCTGCTTCCTCCTCCCTCTTTCTCTGCCTGCCTCTTTGCCTACTTGTGATCTCTATCTGTCAAATAAAATAAATAAAATCTTTAAAAAAAATCAAGTGAGGACCTTGCCCCCCAATCCTACTAACAGAACACTTGAGCCAAGGTCATTCATATGACAATAAATTTCTTAAATAAAATATAACAGTCAAGAGAGCAGTGAATTAAGTGAGCAAACAGGCTGTGTCCAAGGAATGAAAATATGACTTCACACTGAAGACTTTCAACTGTTAATTCCCTACATTAACAAATTAGAGGGGAACAAGTGTTATTGCCAGTGAGCATAGAAAAAGCCTTTGAAAGAAATTCAGCATGTGTTCATGGTACAAACTCCGGCAAACTAAGAATAGAATGGAGCTTCCTTTTCCTAAATTCTACTGCATAGTTAGAGGGGAAATATTAGGAGCGTTCTCCTTAAAGTCAGAAACAAGGCAGATCTATACTCTCATTGTTAGTGTTTAAAACTGCACTGGAACACAAAGCCAGAGATGTGGATGTCAAAATAGAGATATGAATATTGAAGAGAGATACCATTTGTTAACAAGATGACCATTTGCCTAGAAAATTAAAAGGAAGAGGTGTGTGGAATACACTCGGATAAGGGACTTCAGAAAGGCGGTATATCGCAAAATCCAGAGCCTTACCACGCAAAAGCAGTAATTACTTACAGTATGTAATACATAATATTCCATTCACAATAGGAACAAAATCCAAAAGTTTCCTAAGAAGAACTACAAATCACAAAAAAGTATGAGATCTTTATGGAGACAAATACAAAATTTAACTGATGGATTCAGACAAAAGGAGTCCCAAATAGAGATATATACCATATTATCTAATGTGAATAATGCTATAAAGATGTTAATTCTCCCTAAATTATTTACAGATGTAGTGCCTTAACTATAGTTAGTGATAACCAAGTTTGTGCTGTTGTCTTCCATTCCCAAAAATCAACCCTGGAAAACTACAGAAGGGAGAATGGGAACCACAATGTATTAACTTCCTAGATCTGTTGTTATCAAACTGCCACGAACTGGGAGGCTTAAACAGCAGAAATAAACTCTTACAGTTCCCGAAGCCAAAAGCCCAAAATCACTTTCACTGACCTGAAATCAAGACGCTGGCAGGGCCACAGTCCCTTTGAGGCCCTAGGCTAGAATCCTGTCCTTGCTTCTTGCAGCTTCTGGTAGCTACTGGCTCTCTTTGTCTTTGTGGCAATGTAATGGCCATCTTCAAGGTCAACATCTTCAGATCTCCCCCTGCTCTCTCCTCACCTTGCCTTCTCTGACGATCCTTCTGCTTCCCTCTTCTGAAGAGACAAGTGATTGCATTTAGGGCACACCTGGGTAATCATGAAGGATCGAAAGATTCTTAAGTTAACCACAACTGCAAAGACCCTTTTCCCAAAGAACGCAGCATTTACAGGTTCTAGGGACTGGGAGATGGTATGTTTGGAGGAACATTTTTCAGCCTATCAACAACAAAATCGAAGCAGACCATGAGAAGTCCCTGTGTTGAACTGGTAGCTGTGTTTGGGGGCTGGGAGGGGGAGGCAGCGGTGAAGTTCAGGAGAGCCCACGGTCTTCAATAGATGGCAGATGACGGGATAGGGGGAGAAACTTGTTTAAACTTCTGCGCTGTTTCACTGAAGGAATCTGAGACATCATCTCAGAGCACGGAGGCCAATAACCGCTGGGGAGTATCAGGTATCAGGAAAAATTAGGTTGATTGATGCTGTATGACTTCAGACTCCATTAATAATCACCTGAAATCACTTTAGCCAGTGAAGCCCGGCCTTCAAAAAAATATTGTAATAGAATCGAAAGAATGTTCTGAAGAGGGAATAGCAGGTATTAGGGCAACGATGCAATATTGAATAACCTCCAAAGAGCAGGGACTCCCCCAAATCACGCTGCTCAGCCACAGCAGTGTAGGAGATGAACTTTAAGAACAGGACACTGAGCAAGGCTCTGAGGATAAGTAAAGCGCCCCCCTCACTGGCAGTTCTGGGAACTGGGACATGCAGCCTTGATTTCAGGGTGTGCGGAGGGAGAGGGCTCGGCCAGTGCCAGGCAGCAAAGCGATGATCCTGAGGAAGGCTCAGCTGACCTCCCACCGCACAGCCCAATGGACCCCAGCCCCAGTGGGCCTGCTTCGACCCAGGGAAGCCCGAGGTGGGGTCCTTGGATTTAGCGTTTCCTGACTTCGACCTCTGGAGTCTGAAGAAGAGGCTTCAGCTGGGGTGACTGGACTCGGGTCAGCAAAGGGAGGGATCCCACGTCCCAGGCCCTGTCAGGTGGAAATAGGATCCCGGCCAGGATCTCCAGGACTGACAACAGGGGTCAGGGCAGATTTTTGTGGGGACGCCCCTAGTTCTGAGTTGGGGTATCTCAGTCATTCTCTAGGTATCCAAGTGAGGGCTCTGAGGAAAAGCAGGGAAACTCCCGCTACAGACAGAGGAGGCCCTGGGAGACTGGGACCATGGCCTGAGGGAAGAATTCTTGGGTTGACGGAATATGGGTGGCCAAAGTCCTGTCAGCGGTCGTTGTGACTACACTGAAGAGGACTGAGAATACCTCCCCATCCCACCCGCCCTCTCCGGCTGCCAGGCCTGGGAGACCTGAGGCAAAAGTAGCTGGATGTGGCATCTTTTCACTCTTTTTCTCAGTCGCCTCAGGGAGGTCTGAGAAAAGGACATGGTGGGCATGGGATACAGATATAAAACTGAATACCCCAAGAAGGGACTGCAGGTACTCCTGTCCCAGAACAGATGAGCCCAGCCCCTGCTGTCATACCTGGAAGACTCTGATTAGAGGTGGCCAGTGGTCCTGAGCTATCCCTTTCCCCATGGGGCTGCAGCTGGTAGTTCCTTTCAGAGAGGGAGGCCTTCAATCTGAGGGTGCAAAGTCAGGTCAGCTGAGGTAGAGGATGGAGCAGGCCCCGTCGGGAGGAAATATTAATAACATAATGGGCCCTCCCACCACAGATAAAGGAGGCCCCTGCTATAAGCCCTGGGAGACCCTGGGCAATTATACCTGATGTGGTGCCCCTCACTTCTTCCTCCGGAGAAAGTCAGAGGAGTTCAGCAGATTGGTGGGGCCCAGACCTTGGCAGAAGAAAGATTAGGACTCTGAGTACCAAGAGAACCATCTACGCTAGAACAGTGGGGAACTCAGAGTCTGGCCCCGGCCCTCCTGTCAGCTCTGGGGACCCAGGACTGAGCCTGTAGTCACACCCTGAGCTGCCCCTTCAATTCTCCTTCTAGGAGCTCTAGAAACTGGAAGGTGAAAGCCTTGGTCTGAGGCCCATGTTGTCAGGTCAGCTTATCATTGAAGGCCGACACAGTGCCAGGAGTCAAGGTGAGGGGCATGACCTGAATGTCTACCAAGGGCCCCAGAAGATGGGACCCACAGTGCCTGACCGTCCATGGCCTACTCTCAGCCCTAGAAGCCTTAGGCTTCTAGCCTGACCTCAGGCTTCTGACCTGACCTCAGGCTGTGCCAGCTGCTCCCTGAGGAGCTATCTCAATTCCTCTTTCAGTTCTTCAGAAATGAGCCAGCCAGGAGAACAGGAACCCTGTGAGGCCCATGAGCACCACTAAAAAGATTTACCTGAGCTGTCATGGATGAATTTCTCAGCTGAGGCCACTGATGCTTTCCCTCTCTCTTGCCAACGTCTGGGGATCCCCACTGCCCACCCTCCTGCAAGCGGGCCCCAGTATAAGTCATCATGCCTCTGGGCTGGAAGAGGGAGGGCTGCAAACCTGAGGAAGACATTCAGGCCCCAAGACAGGCCTGGCGCCTGTGTGCAGGGTCTCATGTCTCAGGAGGTAGAGCCACAACCTCCTCTTCTCTCTCCTTTGATCCCGGGCCTCCCAGATGTGGTGCCTGCTGCTGGCAAACCAAGTATTCCCAATGGTTCTCAGAGAGCCAGCTTCTCCCCCACTGCCATCACAGCCACTCCATTGAGTCAATCTGATGAGTGTTCTAGAAGCCAAGAGAAGGGGCTCCACCAGCACCTAAATCTTTGCTCAGGGATGCACTTTACAAAAAGGTGGCCAAACAAGGGTGGTTCCTGAGTGTCAAGTAGATAACAAAGGAGCCCATCAAAGAGGCAGAAAGGCTGAAGAGTGTCACCAAAGAGCACAAGGGCCACTTCCCTGTGATCTTCAAGAAGGCCTATGAGTGCACGGAGGTTGTCTTTGGCATCGATGTGAAGGAAGTAGACCCGGCCAGCCACTGCTATGCGATGCGATGCTGAGCGGTGAGCAGGGCCCGCCCTAGACCGGCCTCCTGGTGGTGCTCCTGGCGGTGATCCTCCTGGAGGGCGACCGTGCCCCCGAGGAGGTGGTGTGGGAAGCACTGGGGATCATGGGGGTGTATGCCGGCGAGGAGCACATCATCTACGGGGAGCCCCGGGAGCTCCTGACCAACGTCTGGGTGCAGGAAGGGTACCTGGAGTACCGGCAGGTCCCGGCTGTGACCCTGCCCGCTACGGTTCCTGTGGGGTCCCAGGGCCCACGCAGAAACCAGCAAGATGGAAGTCCAACAGTTTTCAGCCAAGGTCAATGGCACTGATCCCACTTCCTTCCCATGCTAGTCTGAGGAAGTTCTGCAAGCTGAGAAAGAGAACCCAGGCCAGAGTTGCTGTCACTGACGGCACTACTGCCATGACCAGTGAAAGTTCCTGTGTTCCATCCTGCAGCTTCTCCTGCCCTAAGTGAAGTCTGGAGAAGATTCTTCTCTTTTCGTTTGAAGACAATAGCCAAATATCCAAGTAGCATAGAGCTGGGCCCTGCTGAGCAGGGAGCCCAACATGCGACTCGATCCAAGGACCCTGAGATCATGATCTGAGCTGAAGGTAGACACTTCACCTACTGAGCCACCCAGGCGCCCCCTCTTTTTTTTTTAAATAAATTTTCATTTTTATGTAATCTCTACAACCAATGTGGGACTTAAACTCACAGCCCTGAGATTAAGAGTCGCATTTCTACTGACTAAGCAGGCCAGGTGCCCCTCATACCATTTCTTGTAATAGAAACTTTAATTAGCTTCAGAATCTAACTGTATGAATGACAGTGGTCACACATTCATAGTTGTTCATCAGGTTTAGGAATATGTAGTTGAACGCCATGAATGAACCAGATGTTCCACAAGGATTTCTAGAGAAATAGGGTGATATTCCTTGAAGTGATGCCAAGAAGCCACTAGGAAGGCATCTTTTCCCTGGTCTGTTTTTTTTTTTTAAAGATTTTATTTATTTATTTGACACAGAGAGAGAAAGCAAGAGCAGGAACACAATCAGGGGGAGTGGGAGAGGGAGAAGCAGGCTCGCCGCTGAGCAGGGAACCCGATGTGGGGCTCGATCCCAGGACTCAGAGATCATGACCTGTGCCAAAGGCAGACGCTTAATGACTGAGCCACCCAGGTGCCCTTTCCCTGGTCTATTCAAGCAGACCTGCTCCATTAAAATGCCATTAGGCCCAGGTTACTGTAAGTGGATGTTAGCTCTCTCTAAGCAAGGACTAGTTTTTTTGGAGGAGGGGGTGGAATGAACGGAAGTAGTGTTTTGGATGGAGGAGCAGCTGGCGGGGATGGAAGGAGCTGGTCTTTGACTTGAGTGAATTCAAGGAGATTTGATAACGAAACAAATGCCCAGAGGAGAGGACGGAAGGCCCTGGGGCAAAGTCACAGTAGAAGCAACGGTCATTTTCAGGAGCTGGGGGGGCCAAGAGCTAAGCTGCCAGGTGTCAGAGCTGCTGACTGAAGCCACAAGCCAGACACAGCAGAGCTAAGCCCGATCACTTCCGGTGCTACTTTAAGCAAGAGCAAGAACAGGAGGAAGCGCCATTCCTTCTATGAAGTTTTTTCCCAGTCACAGTGCCCCAGCCAAGAGTCAGGTGGGCGAGCGCGGACATGGGGGTCACCTCACTGTCAAAAGAGCCAAAACAAATGCTCAGGGCAGTCGTATGCACCCTGAAGTCAGAGGAAGGCAAGGGGGAGTGGCTAAGGCAGGTGGGAAAAGTGTCTTCAAGGATTCCTCCTCCCCCCCGCTTAAGGAGGGCTAAGTAGAAGCCCAGAAGATCTCTGTCCAAGGCCTCAGATAAAGACACTTGAGAATGAAAGCAGGGGGCCAGGAATGCACCTATGAGAAGGGCCGAGTCTGATGTGGGGAGGGTCGCTTCTCAGCATGAGGCCTGCCAGGTTATGCCTTTGAAATGTCCTGGGTCAGGCCTGAAAAATCATACGTTAGGGTTTCTACCCAGGAGGCAGCCTCCTCAGCATTTTATCGGGGTGTGATATATGCTGGTATGACTCACATCACACACATTCCCGCAGTCCTACAAGAAGGGCCTCACCCAATTTACCTCGGAGATGACGAGCCGAAGGTTCATAGCACTTGAAGATTTCCCCAGGTCCATGAGACAGAGCTGGGACTAGACCCGTAGTCTGAATTCATCTGGTGGCCGTGCGGTTCCCACTCCCAGCCTGAGGCATCTTGCATCTCTTAGTTCATTCATTTCTCTTCTCAGTTCTCTAGAATGTCTCTCGGGCCAGAAAAAGAAGGTCTCTGTCCCAAGATACTGAAGGCAGACCTAAGAAGGAAGGTGACAATGCAAATCAAGCAGGATGTCAACATAGATTCCTCTTCTCCAAATCCCAGGGTCCCCCTTGAGAGCTGACTCTATTTCTGTCTGGTTCCAGCACGTTCCCACACGGCGGTACTGTCCCTTGGTTTTCCCCACTGTGCCCTCCTGTCCAACTCTGGAACCTGATCAGGTCACTAGCTCCCTGATAAATCATCCTCTGAAGGCTATGCTTTTCTCCCAGTGGAACAGTCTAGAATCGCCTGTTCTTCCCCTGACATAACACATTGCTGTTCCTTGAAGAAACCCCCATGCCCCCCGTCCCTCACCCTGGCACCTCTGGGATAGCAACAGTCCCTTCGAACTAGATGTTCACTTTGGACATGGTGTTTCAATGCCTAGTCATTCCCCACTGGCCTCCTAAACACACACTCAAAGTGTTTTCCAAGTGGGCTGGTGAGTAGAGTCCGACTTGACACATAACCTCCTGGTTTGGAGGCTCTAACCCTGAAATTAGAGTTTCCTTTAAAACCACTCTGATAGTTGCAGTAGAATTTTAAATGGATGTCTTTTTGAAACTGGTCAGGGAACAGATACCCAGATAAGTCCGCTTACCTAGATTAAAAACATCTACTGAAGGTGAATCCCTAAAACCCGGGAACCCTCCTAGAAGTAAAAATTGGTTCCCTGGTAGACAATGCTAACTCTCTCAAAAGAAAAAAAAATAATATATCCTCCTATTGCCTGTGTGTCTGTGGACCTTCCAGCCAGGAAAATCCTGGTTTTCAGTCTGGTTAAGGGCACCTGTGGAGAAGAGAGACTCACAAGTTAAGATTTTGACCATGCATCAAAAGGAAGGGGAAAATTCTCAGCCTACTGACATTACAGCGGTTATTGCGAAGGGCAGGGCTCAAAAGAGCTTGTGAGTGAAGAAGGGTAAATGCTCCCTTCTGACCTTTACAGGAGCCTCTGGAAACCACAAGATCCTGTGTTGGAAAGGAAGTTGTTCTCACAACAAATTATAATGGTGGGTTTTTATTGAGTACCTACCAATGTGTCAGCCTATGGGAGAGACTAAAGTGTTTATCCACATCTTCTTTTTCTCTCCTTCCTGGACACAGGGTGAAACTACATCGCCAGTCCATATGTCATTAGGCAGAAGCCAGAGGGCTCCTTCCACGCTCTCTCTTCCACTCAGCAGCAAACATGGTGACCCTGTGTTTCAAGGATGAAGCCAAAAGAGGGAAGGAGCCTTGATCCCTGCGTCACCTGAGAGCAATGGCCCCGCCAACCGCCATCAGAATTTATGTGAACAAAAGAAATTTTATTACTAGCATCAGCTAGCAGTTACATTAACTAGTAACATAGAGCTAGTATTTCTGTGGTGAGGAGTATTTAAATATTTTAATTAAAAAAGTAGTAGCCTTTTGTTTCTTCTTTTTCAGCTTGATGGAGGCATAATTGACATGTAAAATTGTAAGATATTTCAAGTGTACATATACCATGGTGATTCGATATACCTACACACTGTAAAGGATTCTCTCCATGTAGTTAATTAACACGTCCATCGCCTCGCATACTAATTTTGTTTTGTTCTCTTGGTGAGACCATTTAAGTTTATCATCTCAGCAAATTTCAATTGTATAACACAGTGTTTCTTTTTTTTTTAAAGATTTTATTTATTTGTCAGAGAGAGAGAGGGAGCAAGAGCGAGCACAGGCAGACAGAATGGCAGGCCGAGACAGAGGGAGAAGCAGGCTCCCCGCCAAGCAAGGAGCCCGATGTGGGACTCGATCCCAGGACGCTGGGATCATGACCTGAGCCGAAGTCAGCCGCCTAACCAACTGAGCCACCCAGGCGTCCCTAACACAGTGTTTCTTATCAACCACAGTCACCATGTTTTCCATTAGATCCTCAGACTTTATTCATCTCTTATCTGAAAGTTTATACCCTTTTACCTGCCTTCCCTATTTCCACCCCCAGCCCAACCACCAGCAACCACTTTTCTACTCTTGTTTCTGTCAGCTTGACTTTTTGTTTGTTTGTTTGTTTGTTTGTTTTTTAAAGATTCCACATATGGTCTTCTGGTGTCTCAGTTGGTTAAATCCTCTGCCTTCGGCTCAGGTCATGATCCCAGGGTCCTGGGATGGAGTTCTGCATCGGGCTCCTTATTCAGTGGGGAGCCTGCTTCTCCCTCTTCCCTGCTTGTGATATCTCTCTCTCCATCTCTCTCAGATAAATAAATAAAGTCTTTTAAAAAATAAAGAGTCCACATATAAGTGATACCACACAGTATTTATCTTTCTCTGTCTGGCTTCCTTCACTCAGCCTAACACCTCCAAGGTCCATCCATGTTGTCACAAATGGCAGAATTTCATTCTCTCTCATGGCTGAGGAAAACTCCATTACACACATGTGCCACAACTTTTTATGTATTCACTCTCTGGGCTATTGTGAGTAATACTGCAAAGAACATGGCAGTGTAGCTAGCTTTTCCAGCTGTTTTCATTCCCTTTGCATATATACCCAGAAATGGGATCGCTGGGTCCTATGGTAGTTCTATTTTCATTCTTTGAGAAAACTCCTCAGGGAGTCCATAGTGGCTGCGCCAATTCCAGCAGTGAACTAGGATTCCTTTTCCTCCACGTCCTCATCAGGGCTTATTATCTCTTTTCTTTTTGATCAGAGCAAAACAGCAGGTGTGAGGTGATATCTCATTCTGGTTTGGATTTGCATTTTCCTGATGTCGAGCACTTTCTAATGTACCTGTTGGCTATTTGGATGTCTTCTTTGGAAAAAGTGTCTATTCAGTTCCTCTGCCCATTCTAAAATCAGATTGTGTTTTGTTAGTGAGTTGTGTAAGCTTTTCATATATTTTGGATACTAAGCCCTTATGAAATATATGATTTGAGAATATTTTTGCTCATTCTGTAAATTGACTTCATTTTGTTGATAGTTTCCTTTGCAGTGCAGAAGCTTTCTAATGTAATGTAGTCACACTTGTTTATTTTTGTTATTGTCTTTACTTCTGGTTTTGAATAGAAAAAAAAATCCAAAAATCCACCCAACCACAAATGGGAAGCTCATTGTTGAGACCAAAACTTTCCTATGAGCTATTAATTTATTTGCTAATGGCAGATTTAAACAGTCATAGAGCCCTATGCCTGTCATAGCTCTTGTGAAAATACATACGAAATGAAAAACTATGATTACTTACAAATGTCTACAGCACAAGATCATTCCAGACCTCTAGCCCTTCTCGCTTCTGCTCATGGCAAGAGTGGAGAGAACACAGGTTTTGGAGTCAGACACAGCTGGATTTGTAACCTGTCTTTCCAAATTACTGACCTTGACTGGGGCAAATTATTTATACTTCCCAATGTAGCAGAGTAGACTGGTTAAGAAAAAAATTTCCAGATGCTTCTACTCAATAGCTAGATAACCCGGGGTATAGTGTATGACTCTCTGTATCTCGGATGCCTTTAAAAAATAATGGGGATATAAATAGTGCTAATCTCCTGGGACTGCTGACAGGATTAATGCATCTATGTAAAGGTTTAGAATAATACTTCACAAATGATAAGCACCATATAAGAATTTGCTATAATTCATGAAAAAATGTTCATCATCATTGGCCATCAGTGGAATCCAAATCAAAACCACAATGAGATACCACCGTACACCAGCTAGAATGGCCAAAATCAACAACACAGTAAACAACAAGTGTTGGAGAAGATGTGGAGAAAGGGGAACCCTCTTACACTGTTGGTGGGAATGCAAGTTGGTGCAGCCACTTTGGAGAACAGTGTGAAGATTCCTTAAGAAATTAAAAATAGAGCTTCCCTACGACCCAGCAATTGCACTACTGGGTATTTACCCTAAAGATACAGATGTAGTGAAAAGAAGGGCCATCTGACCCCAATATTGATAGCAGCAATGGCCATAGTCGCCAAACTTTGGAAAAGACCAAGATACCCTTCAACAGATGAATGGATAAAGAAGATAAAGCCCATACATATAATGGAATATTATGCCTCCATCAGAAAGGATGAATACCTACCATTTGCATCAGCATGGATGGGACTGGTGGGGATTATGCTGAGTGAAGTAATTCAATCAGAGGAAGACAATTATTATATAGTTTCATTCATATGAGGAACATAAGGAATAGTGTGGAGGACCACAGGGGAAGGGAGGGAAAACTGAATGGGAAGAAATCAGAAAGCGAGACAAACCATGAGAGACTCTGGATTCTGGGAAACAAACTGAGAGTTATAGAAGGGAGGGGGTGGGAGATGGGGTAACTGGGTGATGGGCATTATGGAGGGCACGCATTGTGATGAGCACTGGGTGTCATATGCAACTAATGAATCGTTGAACACTACATCAAAAACTAATGATGTACTGCATGTTGACTATTTGAACATAAATAAGAACTTATTATTATTATAAAGTAGAGAAAATAATAATACCAATTACATCATTGGATTATGGGAAGCCTTAAATGAGATGAAGTACATAAAGTATATCAAGCAATCACCGAAAACCTCATAGAATAGATATTTGGTTTTCCTCACTTTCCTGAACTTAGCCCAGGGCCCCAATACACTGTCTCACAAATACAAAAATGAGTCTATCAACACACAGTGCAGATCTTTCTCAATCCACAATGTTTCAAAAGACATCAACCTCATTAATCAATAACTTTTCTGAGCTGGCTATTTTATTTCTTACATGTCTTCATTTGAGGCTCCTTGAAAGCAGAGCAGCCATGAGAATTACAAGTTCAATTTCTTTACTAGTTATAAGGCTATTCAGACTATCTACTTTATATTGAATAGATTGTGGTAATTTGCATTTTTGGAGGAATTGGTTTATTTCATCTAAGTGGTGAAATTTATATGTGTAGAATTGTTCATACTCAACAGAATATTCGTTAAAGTTAATATGAAAGAATATTTATGAGAAACACTAAGAAATTGTTTAAAAATAATAGCAAGGGAATTAACATTTACAGGAATTAAAATGCACCATAAAGCAATTTTAATCAAGATTGTGACATTGGCGCAGGAATTAACAGATAACTTAGTGAAACCGAGTTGCAAGCTCAGGAGGAATTTTGAATATACATAGGAAATATATTATGAAAGTGCTTTAGTTTAAACCTCAACTCTTCTACTTCTTAAGGCTATAACCGTGAAAAAAAGTGTTAAGTTTTATCTCCTTGAATCATTTGCCACATTATCACCATGTAATGCCTCTCTTTATCCGTGATGGTGTTTCTCGTCCTAATTTCTACTTTGATATCAACAGAACTACTCCAAGTTTCATTTCGTTAGTATATGCACTATATAACTTTCTTCATCTTTTTTTACTTGTAGGTAATCTACATCTTTATACATAAAGTGGGGTTCGCAAAGACAGCATCTAGTTCTATCTTGCTTTTTTATTCAATTTAACAATCTCTGAATTCCTAGTGATGTGTTTAGACTACTCACATTTAAAATTGCTACCGATTTGGTTGGGTTAAAATCTGTATCTCACTGTTTTCTACTTCTTCTCTCTTTGTTTCTCCACCTTTCTACCTTCACCTGGATTAGTTGAGCATTTTAATTTGATTTTACCTTTTCTATTTGCTCACTGTGTATACCTTTTAAAGAAACTTGTTAGTTGTTGCCCTAAGGTTTATAGTTATACATTTTAAAGATTTAGTTATTTATTTGAGAGAGAGAGACAGAGATTGAGAGCACAAGCGGAGGGGCAGAGGGAGAGGGAGAAAGAATCCGAAGTGGATTCAGGGCAGAGTGTGGAGCCTGACCTAGGTCTCAATCTCACCACCCTGAGATCAGGACCTGAATCAAAACCAAGACTCCGAGGCTTAACCGACTGAGCTGTCCAGGTGCCCCTACAGTATATGTTTTAATAAATATTGGTCTGCCTTCAAATAAAAGTGTACTACCCTCATCGCATGTTCCCTGAAAATTGAGGATTTCTAGAATGATTCTGATTTTTCATCCTTTATTTTTCCTCCTAGAGTGAGAATATAATACCTAGAGATAGAATGGGCATCTTATGGTCACAAGTAACAAAAGCTCTAAATGAAGTTGTTATGAATGGGAAGATATCTAAGAATAATTTTTGATTACCTCTTTGAGCATTTATACCAATATTTTTTTGCATACTCCTGTCTTTTGATTGTCTGAGTGAAAAAAAAATCCTACTTATTAAGCAAGTATTTTTCAGGTTCTCTCTCACTTATAGCAGAATGCAAAAAACCGTCATACACAGGTACTATTTTTATTACCCCTTTAAAAATGAGGAACTGATCACAAAAATCTTGTGAAGAATTCTCAAGTGTACATGGAATGTTTACCAAATGAGACCATATTCTGAACCACAAAATAAACCTTAATGTGTTTAAAAGTAGAAAACATATGAATTATGTTCTTGGACCACAAAGGAATTAAACTAGAAATTAGTAACAAAAACATACCTAGAAAATCATCAAATACATTAAAATTAAATACCATACACTGAAATCTTAAAGTAAAAGAAATTATTGAAATGAATTAAAATTATAATATGAAAAATCAAAATTTATGGAATGCATCCAAGCAAACTTTTTTTAAAAGATTTTATTTATTTATTTGACAGACAGAGAGAGTTCACAAATAGGCAGAGTAGCAGGCAGAGAGAGAGGGAGAAGCAGGCTCCCTGCTGAGCAGAGAGCCGGATGCGGGGCTTGATCCCAGGACCCTGAGATCATGACTTGAGCCAAAGGCAGACGCTTAACCCACTGAGCCACCCAGGCACTCCTCATCTAAGCAAAACTTATGAAGAATTTTATAATAGTAAATGTGGGGCACCAGGGTGGTTCAATTAGTTAAACATCTGCCTTTGGTTCAGTTCATGAGCTTGCTTCTCCTTATCCCTCTGCCTCTCCCTCTACTTTGTGTTCTCCTGCTCTTGCTCTCTCTTAAATAAATAAGTAAGTAAATAAATAAATAAATAACATCTTTATATAATACTAAATGCTTATGTTTAATGGCATCTATTATATTTAATTAGATATCACATTAAAAGAAGTACATTTTATTTTATTTTTTTAAGTTTTTTTTTTTTTTTTTACTTATTCATCAGACAGAGAGAGAGAGAGTCCAGGGAGGGGGAGAGGCAGAGAGAGAGGGAGAAGCAGACTCTCCGCTGAGCAGGGAACCCAATGCAGGGCTCGATCCCAGGACCTGGAGACCATGACCTGAGCCGAAGGAAGATGCCCAACCATCTGAGCCATTTAGGCACCCCTAAAGGAAGAAAATTTTAAAGCCTTAAACTAATTTTTAACTTTAAGAAATTATGGGAAAAGAGCAAATTAAATACAAAACAAGCGGAGGGAGGAAATAACACAGATTTGAGCAGGAAAACTAAATTGATAAAAGAAAACAATAGAGGGGTGTTGAGTGGCTCAGTCATTAGGCATCTGCCCTTGTTTCAGGTCATGATCCCAGGGTCCTGGGACCCAGCCCCGCATGGGGCTCCCTGCTCACAGGGAGCCTGCTTCTCCCTCTCCCACTCCCTCATTTCTTTTCCCTCTCTTGCTGTCTATGTCAAATAAATAAATGAAATCTTTAAAAAAAAGATAATAATAAAAAAAGTCAAATCAAAAGTTGGTTCTTCGAGAAGATCAACAAGATTGGTAAACTTCTAGCCATTCTGACCAAGGGGAGGTAAAAAACACACACAAATTGCCACTATCAACAATGGAAGAGAAGGTATCACTGCTGCCCAGAGAGAAATTAAATAAATAAGGGAATGTTATAAATAACTGTCTGAAAATGTAATGATTTATGTAAAATGTATGATGAATACCTTTACAGCTACTAATTACCAAAACTCACACTAAATTAAATAGGTAATCTAAACAATCCTACATCTTTACTAAAGAAATAGAGTTTGTAGTTGAAAAACTTGCCAAAACAGAAATCTCCAAACCTAGATGGTTTCACTGGCAAATTCCACCAAACATTTAAAGAAATACCAGTTGTACATGGCATCAACCAAAAAGTAGAAAACACCTCTTTTCCCATTATGATTCCAGCATTATCCCAACAGTAAAAACAGATAATGACATTACTGACCAATATGTGTATAGACCAATAACTCTCATGAACATATGCAAAACCCTCAACAGAATATTCACAATCTACTTATATAAATCCAATCTACTTATACATAATAAAGATAAAACATCAGAAACAAGTTGGGTTTCATTCCAAAAATGAAAGACTGGTTTGACATTTGAAAATCTAGCAATGTATTTTAACATGGGGACAGACTCTATAGAGGGAAAAAATCATATGATCACATCAATAGGTTCAGAAAAAACATTCAACAAACTTCAAAAGCAAATTCTAATAAAATGTCTGAAGAAACTTGGAGTTGAAGACAACGTGCACAGCCAAATAAAGGTCATATGTAAAAATCCTCCAGCTCACAACATTCTTAATGGTGAGAGTATGAATGCTTTCCACCCTAAGTTCAAGAACAAGGCAAAGATGTCTTCCCTTGAACATCATGCTTTAAATTCTAAGCTATTTCATAAGTCAAAAAATATCTGGAGTAGAATTCAGACTCTCTTTGGGCACCTGGGTGACTCAGTCAAACTTCTGCCTTCAGTTCAGGTAATGATCTTGGGATCCTGGAATCTAGCCCCGCATTGCATCAGGTTCCCTGATCAATGCGGAGTCTGCTTCTTCCTCTCCCTCAGCACCCCTTCCCCCAGCCTGTGCTCTCTTTCTTTCTCTCTGTCAAGTGAATAAATGCAATCTTAAAAAAAAAAGCAATTCAAACTGTTTCTATAGCATAAAACATTATTGCCTATACAGAACACAAGGTCAAATATAAAATAAAGCATGTTCTTTTAACAGCAATGAACAACCAGAGTTTGAAACTAAAAATACAATACCACTGACACCAGCACAAAGATAAAAATAATTAGATATGAATTTTACAAAATATGTGCCAGATCATTGTGCTGCATGCTACAAGACAGAGTGATGAAATGAAAGTAAGACTTAGGTAAGTGGGGAGATATACCTTAATCATAGATCAGAATGATGTACAAATAAAGGCACAGAAACTGGAATATCCAAGACAATTTTGAAAAAGCACAATGTTCAAATACTCCAACTATTCAATCACAAGACATTATAAAGCTACAGTGAGCACCATAGTGTTGGCCCTGGGAGCGACACTTTTATCGCTTGTCTAATGTAACAACAGACTCAAAAAGAGAGACACACAAACACAGATCACTGATTTTTAATAGCAGTACAAAAGCAATTCAAATGGTGGTGGAACAATAGAGCTTTGCCAAATCCTGCACAACTTATACTAAAAATAACAAAAAATTTGTGTGACAGGTGTGCCCAAGAGCTTTTAGACAAAACACAAAACAGCATAGCCTTTCAAATAATAAACTGATAAATTGGACTTAATGAGAATTTAAAACCTTTGCTCTGCAAAAGACAGTGCTAATGGAATGAAAAGACAAACTGCAGATTAGGAAACATTTTTCAATTTATTTATGTGATTATATATTCTCTATACAATACAATTGAGTTAAAACTCAGTAACAACACAAATAATAAATGGGCCAGAGTTCTGAACAGACATTTCAGCAAAGAATATATAGAGATTGCAAATGAGCATTGGAAAAGCTAGTCAACATCATTATTCATTCGAGAAATGAAAGTTAAAATCACAGTAAGATATCACTACACATTTATTAAAAGACAAAACAAGGAAAAAGGTACTGGTGAGGATGTGGAGTATTTATAACTTAACACACAGTTGGTGGGAGTGCAAAATTTGGCCCTTTCTTACGAGGTGAAATTTGCCATACAGCCCAGCAATCGCATTCCTAGGCATTTACCCAAGTGAGTCGACAACTTAGGTTCACACAAAAACCTGTATATGAATGTTTATAGTTTTATTCTTAATCGCCAAAATCTGAAAACAAACCAGTTGTCTCTCCCCAAGTTAATATAACCCAAACTACAGTACATTCCCAACAAACAATACTCAGAAATCAAAGAGAAGGAGCCATTGATTAATCTATACAATAACATGGATGGTTTTCAAATGTATCTCTCTAATTGAAAGAAGCCTGCCAGAAAAGCTTCATATTGTGTTTCTCCATTTATATGACATTCTGGGAAAGGCAAACGTATGGGAATGGAGAACAGGACCGATGGCTTTCAGGCATTGGGGAAAGGAGGTAGGTCACAATGGGTCAGCGCAAGCTAACTTTCATGGTGTTGGACTCCTGTGTGGTTCTGTGGAAGCTGATACATGACTCTGGATTGTCAAAACCCTTAGAGCTATACACTACAAAGATTTAATATTAGTAAAAAAACAATTTTAAAGATCAAATAGGATGTCACAGAAGAGATGAAATGCAGACTTGACAAATGAATCTAATGGTAAAATGGAGGTCATAACCATACTGGAGAGGTGTGGAACAAGGAAGCTGATGTAAGCAACTTTTGAAAATGTTGTTTTGGGTGCTGAATGGGTCAGTTGCTTAGCATCTGCCTTAGGCTCAGGTCATGATCCCAGAGTCCTGGGACTGAGCCCCGCACTGGGCTTCCTGCTCAGAAGGAAGCCTGCTTCTCCCTCTCCCTCCGCCCCTCCTCCAGCTTGTGCTTGCACACACACTCTCTCTCTCAAAAATAAATAAACAAAATCTTTAAAAAAAATAAAATGATGCATTTCTTATTATGTTTAGTTAGCCAGCATATAAGTTTTTGAAAATGATGTTCTGTTTAGATATTATAAGGTTAAAGACAAGAAGACTTGTACACAAGTCTTGCATTCTAATTGTTAAGTTTGATTTTCATAAGACTAAGGGTTAGCAAATCTGAAATCACTATACATGTATTCTAGGTTGTGAAAAATAAGTAAAATACATTATAGTAATGAGAGCCAAGTTTTTCATTGTCAAAGAAAGAAGTTACAATTAAGCAAAAGGGAATGTTCTAATGAACCTTATGGTAGTGGATTATACTTGGAAATATCTTAAGAACTCATGTTTATTTTAGTATGTTTATACTCATATAAGTAAACAAGTATAAAGATAATTATACTTATATAAGTATATATTCCGTATACTTAGTTCACATACATTTAATTCATAGCTCTGTCTAGAGGGCCTAGAACCAGTAACAATCCAGTAAGAGCACACACATAATTCCCGGACTTCCAACTCTAAATACTATTTGCTAATAAAAGGAGCCAGGGTGCCTTGGGTGTTGGTTATTTCTAGGCCTCAGTGGTGCACCGAGAACATCTTGTGATGCCAGAAGGCATACAAGTGCAAAAGCGCAGAAAGGAGTGGATAGAAGGAATGCCAAAAGGACATAGGCACCAACCCAAAAGAGATCCAAGTGGCCACAGATAGAGCAATATGAAAAGTAAAAGAAATAATGGTAGTTTTGGATTAAAACCCAAAGAATACAATTAATACTGGTGAGCTCAAACCAATGTAAATAAATGATGGGAATCCTAAACGAATGGTAGTGGGAATGTGAGAAATAGAACATCAGTGATGGGGCACCTGGGTGGCTTAGTTGGTTAAGCAACTGACTCTTGCTTTCGGCTCAAGTCATAATCTCAGGGTAGTGGGATGGAGCCCCACTATTAATTTGCTCTATTTCGCAAATAAATAAATAAATAAATAAAATCTTTAAAAAATAAAAGAACATCAGGGATAATTGTGGCAGGCAAGAGCCACTGTGAAAAGTAATAATTGTTGGCAAAAGTTTAAGAGAAACAGGATACTTGCATAGACTCTAAGTCTCCCCCAAAGTTACTGACTTCGATGGTTTTAACATATATTCCCCAAACTTTCATCATGCCTTGGGAAGTGTGGCTTAATTTTTCTTTTCATTTTTTAAAAAATATTTTATTTATTTATTTCAGAGAAAGGGGTGGGGTGGAGAGGGAGAAGCAGACTCCATGCTGAGTGTGGAGCCCAGTGCGTGGCTGATCTTAGGACCCTGAGATCACAACCTGAGCTGAAATCAAGAGTCAAATATCTGTTTGTTTGTTTATTTATTTATTTATTTATTTGACAGAGAGAGATCACAAGCAGACAGAGAGGCAGGCAGAGAGAGAGGAGGAAGCAGGCTCCCCGCCGAGCAGAGAGCCCGATGCGGGGCTCGATCCCAGGACTCTGAGATCATGACCTGAGCCGAAGGCAGCGGCTTAACCCACTGAGCCACCCAGGAGCCTCAAGAGTCCAATGTTTAACTGACTGAGCCTCCCAGGTGCCCTGTAGCTTAATTCTTCACACACCTAAGCAGGGACTGGACTTAGTGATAAGCTTCTTAGGTGTAGTACTTGGAAAGGGAAAAAAAATAACTTTTAGAGTGCAGAAATGTTGGCAGACACCAACTTCACCTAAGTGACTGAAGTTTACATCTCCATAATGGGAGTTATTCATATCGTGAATGTCCCTACATGCTGCAAGGTAAAGGGCCCAGAATTTATGTGGTATTCATTCCCAAGTCAAATCAAGAAGAAAATATAATAGAAAAAAAACAAATCAGGGGCATTCAACAAACCCCTGACCAGAATTTCAAGGTTACAGAAAGTAAAGAAAGACTGGGAAGTTTCCTACTGGAGACTGGATAGGAGACTGGGGTCATGGCAACCAAATGAAATGTGGGACCCTGGACTGGATTCTGAAATCAAAAATAGAGATTAGTAGAAAATCTGGTAAAATCTGAATGAAGTCAACAGTTTAGTAAATAGTATTGTATCAACATGAATTTCTTAGTTTTGATAATTTTATAATGCTTATTATGTAAGACATTAACACCAGGGGAAGATCATTAAGTGGTATCCAGGAACTCTGCACAAAAAGCTTTGGAATTCTTTTAAGTATAAAATTGTTTGACACTGGGGTGCCTGGGTGGCTTAGTGGGTTAAAGCCTCTGCCTTTGGCTTGGGTCATGATCTTAAAGCCTCTGCCTTCGGCTTGGGTCATGATCTCAGGGTCCTGAGTTTGAGCCCCACATAGGGCTCTCTGCTCAGCAGGGAGCTTGCTTCCCTTCCTCTGTCTCTGCCTGCCTCTCTGCCTACTTGTGCTCTCTCTCTCTCTGTGACTCTCTCTCTCTGTGACACAGTCAACTCTGTGACTTAAGAAAATGAAATTTATGATTTAAGAAAATGAAATTTATGATTTGCATACATTTAATTCATAGCTCTTATTTAAGAAAATGAAATTTATGAAGTTATAAACAAATACTTGCTCATAATGTTAATAGGTACTATGAGCATGCTTTAAAACACACACACAAAGGTTTTGATTTTCTTTACAACATTCTACAGATGTCAGATTTAGACACATTTCAGTTGCGCAACCAAACTGTACTTAAGGCCATTATTTTGTTTTATTCTAAGTCTGCTTACAATATTTTAATGGTCCTTTAGCATAACTACTGATACAAGTAATCAAATAGAAATGCATAACTATAGCTTTCACGCTGTAAATATCTTAACATAGTTTGGTATATCAGATTTATCTCTTAAAATGAATCTTTATCCCTTTTGATTGGAGATGTGACAAATCTCATTTATATTAAATATATGCATAAATTCAGCTATTTGGAAGGTAGTAGAAGTCACTGGGCACTGTCTTTGGAACATATATATTAAATACTCTTGTAAAAGTTCTGATGATATTGAATTAAAGAAGGTGTGTCAGAACTCTGAGTGTCAGCCTTACCACTGAGAGTGGTATTCCAAGGCCAAGTATATAGAATTATGTTTATTCATAATATACAATTATATAACATATAATTATATATATACACACATAGATATCATTATATTTATGTATCTCTATATAAATTTATAATTGAAGTATAGAAATGCTAGTGTTGAGAAAACAAATTCTAAGATAATGGTTACTAGTAACAGTGAATTAATTTCAGATTTTCTCCTTAAATGGCTACTTGTGCTTTGCTTTGGTCTTTGTTAATATTTATTAATGTAAACACTTAATTTGGTAGTCAATGATATTTGAAGATGCAAAAATTTTATATACTATCATTTTTTATAATGATCCTATCTGTATACATGCTTTTACTACCAAGGAAATATAGCAGGGGAAAGTGGTTTCATGATAAATGGCTTATCTTTGGGACTAAGATATAAGTATTAATTCTAGATGCTGATGGAACATTTGGCTTTAAGTGGCAGTTTGTCAAACAATGTAAGATGCATAAGTTCTAAGGCATTAGAAAAACATAAAACAAAGAATTTCATCAATTCAACAAGAGTCTGTTTTTAGGAAGCAAAAACATGAAAGCATGGAAACTTGCTTGAAATATATAAAATAAGATAGAAGAGTTAAAATAAAACATTCCAGAAATTGTAACAAATGTTAATACATTAAATTCCCCTATTAAAATTCAGAGAAATTGAAATAGAAGAAAACAAAGCAAAACATACAAAAATAACACAACCATAATCTGTTCACAAGGGTTACTCTTAAAGTGTAATGATACAAAGAACTTAATAATAGAAGATAGGAACAGATTTATTAATGAAGTGCTAAAAGAATCAAAGCAGAGGGGTTATCAGACATATCAGGCAAAATAAAATTCAAGGTTAAAAAAACACTGGAAAGGATAAGCAATGTTTTTTTTTTTTTATTTAAGTTATCTTTTTTTTTAAAGTTATCTTTATACCCAACATGGGGTTCAAAATCGTGACCCCAAGATCAAAAGTCAGATACTCTACTGACTGAGCCAGCCAGACACCCCAGTATTGATATCTTTTTTGATAAACAGTATATTGAGATGCAATCATAGTCATCAACTACATACCTCACTACACAATTTTTAAAATTTAATTTATATTTTTGTTGTGGTAAAATCCCGTAACATGTACCTTCTTAGATTTTTAAGTGTAAAATACAGTATTGTTATCTATAGGTACAATGTTGTACATCAGATACCTAGAACTTACTCATTTTGCATACATGAAATTGTATACATGCTGATTAGCAATTTCCCATCCCTCACCTCTCCTAGTCCCTGGCAAACAGAATTCTATTCTTCTCATCTATGAGTTTGACTATTTTCAATATTTCATATAATTGAACTCACGTGGAATTTGTCCTTCTGCAACTGGCTCCTTTCACTTAGCATAATATGGTCAAGATTCATACAGGCTGGGTGCCTGGGTGGCTCAGTGGGTTAAGCCTCTGCCTTCGGCTCCAGTCATGATCCCGGGGTCCTGGGATCGAGCCCTACATCGGGCTCTCTGCTCAGCGGGGAGCCTGCTTCCCTTCCTCTCTCTCTGCCTGCCTCTCTGCCCACTTGTGATCTCTCTCTGTCAAATTAAAAAAAAAAAAAAGATTCATACCGGCTATCTCATATTGGAGGGTTTCCTGCCTGTTATAAGGCTGAATAATATTCCACTGTTTGTATATACCACATTTTCATTATCCATTCACCCCCTGATGGATGTTTAGGTTGTTTCCACGTCTTGGCTATTGTGAATAGCACTGCAATGAAAACGGGAGTGCTAATACCTCTTCGAGATCCTAATTTCAATCCCTTTGGATAAGTACCCAGAAATGGGATCATATAGTTCCATTTTTAATTTTCTGAGGAACCTCCATATCGTGTTCCATAATTGCTGCACCACTTTACATTCCCATCAACAATGCACGAGGGTTCCCCTTTCTCCACATCCTCCCCAGCACTTATCTCAAGTGTTTTGGATTATAGCCATTCCAACAGACGTGAGATGATGCCTCATTGTAGTGTCACACCACTTTTTTTTTAGTAGGCTGTAGGCCCGATGTGGGGCTTGAACTCAAACTCCCAGATCAAGAGTCACATGCTCCACCCACTGAGCCAACCAGGCATCCCAGTTACCACTTTGCTTTATTTCAGCCATTCCGATTGGTTTATAGTGATATTTCATTGTGCTCTTAACTTGCATTTCCCTAATGGTAAGTGATACTGATATCTTTTCAAATGTGCTTATTTGTCATTTGTATATCTTCTTTGGTAACAGGTCTTTTCAAACCTTTTGCCCATATTTTAATTAGGTTGGTTGTTTTTCCCGCTGTAGAGCTTGGAATCCTTTATATATTCTGAGTACAAGTCCTTTGTCAAATATGCAATTTTCAAATTTTCTCCCAGTCTCTATCTTCTCTTTTCATTCTCTTAACAGTGCCTTTCACAGAACAACCTTGTAAATGTTGATTAAGTGCATACCTAAGTATTTCATTTTCTTTGGAGTGATTAAAAATGGCACTGTATCTTTAATTCTGGTTTCCAAATGTTCATTGCTAACATACAGAAACAATTGATTTCTGTGTGTTAGTTAGCCTTGTATACTATGACACTTCTGAACATACTTATTAGTTCTAAGAGACTTGTAGATTCCTTGAGATTTTTTTTACATAAACAATTATGTCCTCTGAAAATAGAAACGATATTATTCCTTCCTTTCTAATCTGCATACTTTTTATTCTTCTTTACTTTTTCTTTTCTTTTTGCCTAGTGCACTGGCTAGAAGTTCTAGTACTATGTTGTGTATCACATTTTGAAATTCCAAGTTATATTTTATCTGTCACTTCACAGGTCAAATTTTTCAACATTATACTCTTGATATTTAGTTACTTCCTTAATCAAATAAAGTAGAATTCAGCACATAAATTTAATATAACAGAATGAGTCATATTTTGCTCATAAACAACATAATTTATATTATGTCAAATAACTGTGCTTTTATTCAAATGGCAGGATTAGTAGTAATAAGGACACAAGATGGAATTACTAAAATGGAGTCTCTTATGTGATTTACATGAATAGTTTCACTTATGAGGGCAAAGGATATGTTGAAAGTCATTTTCCCATGGTTACAGATGTTTAACTTTCCATAGCAATTGTCCTTAGTGTTCTGGTATTCAGTGGTCATTTCTGTGGCAACGATTCACATCATAAAAGCTCTTTGAAATACACTGATACTATTTTTCTCTATTAAAGATAGAGAACTTAGGCAAAGACAGAGTTGATGAATGCTATCACAGCAGCAGTACCAGAGCAGGTGAAGAATCATGCCTTTGCTTCATGAATAGTTAAGCCAAATAACAGCCACATTTAATGAGAAAAATATCTTCTTGGGCTTCAGGAACTACCGTGATCTTATGATAATTATTCCTTCTATAACCTTCTATAACTCTTCTATACTCCCCCCGAAAATTTCTTGCATCACTCTTAGCATTACTTGACTCTGCTCTATATGTTTTCTAGCTGTTTGTCTCAGCGATTTTATTGCAAACTCAAAACAAAAAAAAAAGAGAAACTGTTTCTGATTTGTCTTTGTTGCACACCAAGAACCCTCAACTCAGTGGCTAGTATATTATACTCAGAAAAAATGACTGAACCAATGATTTATTGTTAGTCTCAACACCAAAGAACTAGCACCGTGTTAGCTCAGTACAAGCTATCACCTATCTACTGCCTCTGGTTTGTAAATAACCAACAGGTATAACTTAATTACGAAACAGGTCACATTTTCTTCCCCAAGTAGATTCTGCAGTGAGAAAATTGGCTGAGTGTAAAGCTCAGAGATGGGGTGGAGTCTGGGAATCCTATCACTTACTTCAGACCTAGGGCCCATTGGTACAATAAAGTCACATTTTCCCCCATAATGGCTTAACTAAGGGTGTTTATAATGTCTGGATTTATTAGCTAATTGGAAAACCTCCTCTACATTCTTATTTTAAGGTAGTGTTTGCATTTACTGTTCAGCTAAAATGGAAAATGATTAATCATCAATCGTTCCTAGGGTTAAAGCAGGCAGGCCGGCAGGCCAGAAGGAGGGAAGGAGAAAGGGAAGGAAGTAAGAAAACATCAACAACAACAAAGAAACAGAGAAAATAAAACCTAATAAAAACATGCTCTCTACCATGCATTTGAAATTAGGCCACCAATTGATTGTCAGTGGGATGTATTTTGTGATGTGTTCCCATAGTTCATGTGAGTTGGTTGTTTGCACCATTAATACCTTAATGGCCCGTTAGTCATGTGGTTGGGTACACTCCTTCACAAAGAAATTGTTTAGACATTCAGGTTTAACCTGTGGCCACGAAAGACCTCCTTGCCACTTACAAAGTGGTATGAACCATGCATTTTTGGTCTCATAATGACAATATATAATACACCAAGCTAAAATACCAGCGACAGTATCCACCATGATTTCTGAATATCAGAAATTTATTACTTTATCCTTCCTTTTTGTTGGTTTGTGATCTGAAAACCTGTGTCTCAATCAATCTGGAGAGGGATTATACCATATTTATTATATTTAAGATGCTACACCAGAAAGTAAGCTTTCAAAGGAGACAAGAGTGTATCCTATTGTGGTTAATGGAACTTTAGAATCAGATACTTGCCTAAATCTATTAATTATTGTCATTTTTAACACTCTGAGATACAACTGATACATAATAAAATGCACATCACTAAACCAGATAATTTGGTAAGATTCAAAATATGTATACACTTATGAAACCATCACCACCATAAAGCTAATGGACATAACCATTATCCTCAAAAGTTTCCCCAAACTCTTTGTAATCCTCCTTCATGCATAACCTAGCTTAACCCCACATATCTAAACACCGAACTTCTCTATGACCCTATAGATTAATTTATGTGTCTAGAAGTTTACACTGATGGACTCACACAGTATGACTCTTCAGTATCACTTTTTTTCACTCTGTATACTTAATTTGAGATTCATTATCATTGCATGTGTAAAATGGTTCATCTTTGTGGCTGGTTATTCACGTGGATAGAAATTTGGGTTGTTTCCCCTTTGGGGCTGTTATAAATAAAGCTGCTATCCTTATTACTAACTGTAATAAGTCAGACGGAGAAAAACACCATATGGTTTCATTTATATGTGGAATCTAAAAAAATGCAAAATATATCAAAACAAATAAAAAGGTCACAGGTACAGAGAGGAGACTGGTGGCTGCCTGAGGTCAGGGATAAGATATGGGTGAAATAGATCAAAATAGGTCAAAAGGTGCAAACGTCCAGCTATAAAACAAGTAAATCCTGAATATGTCATATACGACACGGTAACTACGTTAATGATACTGTACTGTGTATTTGAAAGTTGCTAAGAGAGTAAATCTTAAAACTTCTCATTACAAGAAAAAAATTATAACTAGGTATGGTGATGAATGGTAATTAGACTTATCGTGGTGATGATTTCGGTGTATTCAAATATCCAATCACTATGTTGCACACATGAAATTAATATGTTATATGTGAATTATACCTCAATAAAAAATGAAAACAAAGCTTGTGTGTGTGTGTGTGTGTGTGTGTGCGCGCGCACGCACATGCGTTTTCATTTAAGTTGAGTAAAGACCTGGGAGCAGAATGGCTGTGTGAAATCGTAAGTGCACGTTCAGCTTTTTAATAAACTGATAGCTTTTTCCCCAGTGTGACTGTACCATTTTGCCTTCCTTTAGGAACATGTAAGAGTTACTCTATATGCTACAACCAGTTGGGTACAACAATCTTCTAAATTTCTGCCATTTTAATAGGTGGGTAGCAGTACCTCAGAGCTTGATTTACATTTCCATGATAACTAATGATATTAAACATCTTTTCCTGTGTTTGTATTTGGAGATGCTTTGTCTGAAAATGTTTCTTTCTGTGTATGGCTTCTCATTTCCTTCTCTAGTAGTCTTTTGAAGAACAGGAATTAATTTTAATGAAGCCCAATTCATTAAATTTATCTGTCCTGGATGTTGATTCTGGTATGCTTTTGTTTCAGAAATAATCTTTCCTTTAATTAAGGTCACACAAGCTTTCTCCTGAAAGTTTTAAAGTTTTAGATTTTACATCTACGTCTGTGATGCATTTTGAGTTAATTTTTATATGGGGCTGTGGTTCACTTTTAATGCATCTGGACAGACAATTGTTATGGCACAATTTGCTGAAAGGAATAATTTTATTCATTATATTGCCTTGAAACACTTGTAGAAAATCCATTAACCATGTGCATAAGTTTTCTTCTGCGTTTTCTATTCTGTTCTACTGATCTATGTGTCTATCTTTATATAATCAATACCACAGTGTATCTTTATTTTTTTTAAGACCTGTCTATTTATTTTGAGGGGGAGCAGAGGGATAGAAAGAAAATCTCAAGCAGACTCCCTGCTGAGTGTGGGGCCAGATTTAGAGCTTGATCTCAAGACCCTGAGATCATGACCTGAGCCGAAACCAAGTTGGATGCTTAACTGACTGAGCCCCTCAAGCACCCCTGCCGTATTGCATCTTTATAATGAATCTTAAAACCAGGTGGAGTGAGTATGCTGACTTCATTTTACTTTCACAAAGTTGTTCTGGATATTCTAGGTCCTTCAATTTCCATATGAACTTTAGAACAAGCTTGTCAATTTCTGGCCTAAAAAATACACAGCAACCCCCTTCCCCCACCCCCACCCCCACAAACAAGCCTATCTTTTTTTTTTAATTTGTTTTTTATTTATTTTCAGCATAACAGTATTCATTATTTTTGCACCACACCCAGTGCTCCATGCAATCCGTGCCCTCCCTAATACCCACCACCTGGTTCCCCCGACCTCCCACCCCCGCCCCTTCAAAACCCTCAGATTGTTTTTCAGAGTCCATAGTCTCTCATGGTTCACCTGCCCTTCCAATTTCCCCCAACTCCCTTCTCCTCTCTAACTCCCCATGTCCTTTGAGTTAGCTTTATTTTTTTTCCCCCTCCACATTTTGGGTTGTAATTTTGGACTGGATGCCAAATAATGTGGTTTTTACTGTGAAGATTACTGTACATCCATAAATTACAATTTCCTACCAGATTCCCAGATAATGTTTTTACATTAGATTCATTTTTCCAAATTGCTACTTTATAAAGAAAATTTGATACAAGCACGATGAAACGTTCTTCAATTTTGTTTTGTTTTTCCCAAGTCATCCTTGAACAATCTGGATGTGTCCCACAAACCATCAAATGCAGTAAGTTAAGTGATTTATCTAAAGTCATACAGGTAGCAAAGGGCAGAACACAGTGTAAATCCAGTCAGTCTGACACCGGTAGCTGTGCTTGTAATATTTTTACTTTATGGTCTTTCTAGGGGAAATGGAATCAAAGCTGTGCCTTCGAAAGGACAGGATGACTTGACAGGAATCTTTGAGAAACGAGGAGTAAAGCTTGAGCAAAGTCACAGAAGCTAGAATGTCGCAATTGATTTGGGAGCAAAACCCATATACCCGGAAGGTATCACAAAAGCAGAAGCTGGGAGGGCAGGTTTGTGCAAAATTGTAAAGAACTTTTAATGCCAGGTCGGAGAGGTTTATCTTAAAGATTTCTGGGCAGTGGAATGTTATCCTCTACCTGTTTTTAAAGACTGTGTTCCTGGTGTTGTAGAAAAGACAGATGCTTGAGGAGGAAGGTGGTGACTGAAGTCAGAGATCATTTAGGGGATTTTACCAACAGTCCCGGTTGCAAGTTCCAGTGTTTTGAAATAGGGCAGTGAGGGGGGAAATGGAAAGGAGAAAAGAACAGGTAGGGGTATGGAGTAAGACAGAAGGACACAGTGATGTGGAAAGAAATATAATGTAAAGTTAATTTTAGGGAAAGAAATTTGGATATTCAAATGAACACAATGCTGCTTGAGTGAAAATGGCCTTCCGTGTTTTTCTGTGAATCTACTATTTTATTGGCTCCTATAAATTTCATTCAGATTCCACTGGAGCCCACAGCCTTTCCACAGTTCTGAATTAGTTTTCTAAGGGAAAAATTAACACAACAATGAAAGGGTAATCTTAGAGATTTTAGAGTATCATCCTCCCCAAAAGTTGGAAGTAATAAAATAATATAAACTACATACTGGAACTATAACTGTTTCTTTTTTAATGGAACAACAAAAGTGCGTAGAAATGAGATGATAATCAGTATAGAGAATGTGGTACTAGTGCTGACTACTTGAATATGCTAAAAATTTGCCAGATATCTGTTTCTCATTTAAAGTCATTTAAATTGGGGCACGTGGGTGGCTCAGTGGGTTAAATGTCTGCCTTCAGTTCAGGTCATAATCTCAGGGTCCTGGGATCGAGCCCTGCGTCGGGCACTCTGCTCAGTGGAGAACCTGCTTCCCCCGGCTCTCTGCCTGCCTCTCTGCCTACTTGTGATCCCTGTCTGTCAAATAAATAAATAAAATCTTTTAAAAAATGAAAAAGTCATTTAAATTGTGTGTAATAAACTTAAACCCACTTAAAAATTACATCAATGACAAATTTTCAATTCTGTTCGGTGAAACCCATAAATGCATAGCAAATATAATGTACTACCATAGTTCAAGGAATTTCAAAACCAAATGATAATTTTATTATAGATGCAACTAAAATAAAATACTTTGAATATGTAATTCATATCAAACCATAAAATCCAATGATTTCTAGGGATGTAGAAGTGGCCAAGGTATCCTTCAAGCTAAAGGTGATTAAATCAATGAGAGCAAATGCTTGTTTCTTTTTTCGCTATAAAGTGTTATTGGACACAGAAAATATGAATAATTTAAATGTGACAAGTAAAATGTGAGTTTGCAGAAAGTGATGGCCTGCTGTTATGCGATATTCCGAAGGATAGATGTAGAACCACTATTAGAAGCTACAGCTTAAAACAACAAAGAAAAAACAAACAAGCAAACAAGGTCAGGAACCAGAAGTACAAAATAGACAAGGCCAGCCAAAGACAGACTGGTCTGCTCAGGAAGTAGTTTCTTAGCATTTAATCACTGCAGGTATTTGAGCACAGGTTAAGGACTATCTTATAGTATTAATGCCTTCCAATCTGTAGAGAAATGCAAGCATATTAGACATAAATTTCTTTAACTTCTTATCCAAATACCTACGAATTTCCCCAACTTCAGAGGATGAGGTTCCCATTCCCTTGTTTTGAGAAAAGTCACCGATCAGTATTGGTCCATCTCGTCCAGGAGTCTTTGTGACTTCCATCATGTATTTTCAAATTCTCCTTTCAGTTACCTTTTCCCTTTAAAAGCTAAACATGCTCTAAGAACTGCCTATTGTGAAAAAACAAAACATAAAACAAGACTTGTAGGACTACATGGCCCCTGGAAATTGTTGCTCTCCTCTCTTCTTTTGCTTCATAGCCAATGTCCTCAAAAGAATATATCTTTTTGGGTGCCTGGGTGGCTCAGTCAGTTAAGTGTCTGTCTTGGGTTGGGGTCATGATCCTAGTGTCCTGGGATCAAGCTCTGCGACGGGCTCCCTATACAGGGGGATCGTGCTTCTCCCTCTGCCCCTCCCTACTGCTCTCTCTCTCCCAAAAATAAATAAACAAAATCTTTTTTAAAAAGAATAGATATTTTGGGGGGAGTCTGCATGGTGCAATGAGTTAAGTGTCCGGCTCTGGTTTTGGTTCGGGCCATGATCTTAGGGTCATGAGATCAAGTCCTGCATTGGGCTCCCACGGTCAGTGTGAGTTTATCTGTCCATCTCCTCCCTCTTCCCCTGTCACGCCCCAGCTCTCTCTCTCTTTCTCTCTCAAATAGATAAATCTTTTTTAAAAAGAATATATACTTTTAAGTAAGCTCTACACTCAAGGTGGGGCCCGAACTCACAACTCTGAAACTGAGTCATGCTCTACAGACTAAGCCAGATGAGCACCCTTCAAAAAAAATACTTTAAAAATGATACATCCAAAAAAATGATACATCAGCTTCCTCAGCACAATTTGGTTTTAAAACATTATTATGAAATATTTTATTTGCAAAAAAGGAATATTTTATTTTCAAAAAAGCCTACAAAAATAATAAAATATACACTACAAAAAATAATAAAATATACATGCCTATACCCATCAATGAGACTAAGAAATAAACTCTCAGCCAGTTGAAGTGTGTTATGGGTAGCAGCCTAATCACATGGCTTTTCTCCCCCCACCCTGCAGGGCCAACCTCTATGCTAATTAAGGTGTTGATGATTGCCAAAAACAAAGTCTTCACCTTGTACAAAAGAAGTAAAATACATAGTACAAAGTCTGGAAAGGTAGTAGGAGACGGACATTACCTGTTTCTTTCAGAAAGAAAATACTCTTTCTGAATATTTTATTGCAATTGCCAGTGAGGCCACCAAAGTCTATTTGTGGGTTCTCGTGTGGTAGTTAAGAATAGATTTTAACTAAGGAGTCAGTTTCTTTAATGGTTTCTTTGTTCAGGGTTTCTGACACTTCACTTTCTCACTTTACGGAATCTTGGATCTCTCCCTTGGACAACACTTAACTTATATATGTTTTTCCCATAGCCCTACTATTAGGCCTAAAGATGTTTCTAGATTATTCTTCCACCCACTTCCCTAAAACACCCAATTTTGAATCAGATATTTTTAGGATATGCCACCCACTCTTCCTTCCCATGGCAGTAATCTACATCTCCCTGGGCAGCCACTCACTGACACGCACTCTAACACTATTCTTGTCATGAATAGTGATTATTTCATCAATATCATCTTATCCCACTCCTTCAAGAGTCATTCTCATCTTAATTAATGACAAATATATGCATATAGTGCTCAAGTACAAACATTTTGGTATCATCCTTCGTTCCTTTTTCCTTCTCGTTCTCTATGTCCCCCATGTCCGAACACCTTGTTGGCTTTATCTTGTATTTATATCCCATCATTTCTAACTTCCACAATGCTCTCACCCAGGTCCAATACACCACCACCTCTTGCCTGGATTTCTTCTGTAGCCTGTATTTCTATAATAACCTCTTTTTAAAATTCTCCCTGCTTTTTTCTTTGCCAAACAATGGTATAGGCCCAAGCAGCTTGAAAGAGAACAGAAAAAAAGAAAGCTAAATTATGAATGGCAGAACCAGGAAACCCCTCAAGTAGAATATGACATCTCAGCTCCAATATCTCAGCTACACAGTCTCCTTATTGTGACTTCGTGCAAGTTATTTATTTTTTTAAAAGATTTTATTTATTTATTTGTCAGAGAGAGAGGGAGAGAGAGCGAGCACAGGCAGACAGAGAGGCAGGCAGAGGCAGAGGGAGAAGCAGGCTTCCCGCTGAGCAGAGTCCGATGCGAGTCTTGATCCCAGACCCCAGGATCATGACCTGAGCCGAAGGCAGAGGCTTAACCCCCTGAGCCACCCAGGCGTCCCTCGTGCAAGTTATTTAATCGCTCAATGCTTGCCTCCTCATCTATAAAATATGGATTATAGTAAGATCTACTTTGCAAGGTGAACCATGAGAGACTATGGACTCTGAAAAACAATCTGAGGGTTTTGAAGGGGCGGGGGGTGGGAGGTCAGGGTACCAGGTGGTGGGTATTATAGACGGCACTGATTGCATGGAGCACTGGGTGCAGTGCAAAAATAATGAATACTGTTATGCTGAAAAAAAAATCTACTTTGCAGGGTCATTCTGAGTATTGCATAAATTAATGTATGTAAAGTGGGTAGAAGAGTTACTGACACATAGCAATTATCATGTACTTGTTAGTATTATGGGATGAGCAATGAAATACCAGTAGATTATATATAGATTTTATATATATATATTCGTATAATCTGTCTATAGATAATATATAATATAGATTATAGATAATAGATAGATTATATATAATATAGATTATAATAATATTCTAATATATATTATAATAATATATATAATCTATAAATAGATTATATATAGGGTTGGTTTTCTTTATGTAATAAGGATCTTTGAAAAATTTAAATGATTATACAACAAACCTTGCTATATTTCATCTCTATAATTTACAATCAGTGAGAATTTTGATTGAGGCTGTATTTACATTTATCTTTTGTGATAAATGAAAAGTGTTTCTTACAATATAAATTACATACTCTACAGTTTGTATAGAAGTTATTCTGTTCAATTCACTCAGTATACTGAATAGTTAATTATATTTCTGTTACCCTAATGATAATTACATACTCTAAGTATTAATGCATAAGCATTATAGAAAGAAGATAGACTTTCTTGACTGTTAATTTTATTAAAGTTTGGGAATAGCATAAAACTGTTTAAATAGAAAACAGCTGCTATGGCATTTTACTATGTATGTTAAGAACAGCTTGAGTAGAAGTAGGTTTGTGACATCTTATTTCTTCCTTTCTTATTATATTCATTACCATCTAAAACAATTTTCAATACATTAATTTACTGAATAACCTATTTTCAGGTCCCCTCTCCCAAGAGAATGTAATGTCCCTCAACTCTCTTGTTCTCCAATTTATGCTCAGCACCTACAACAGCACCTGGAATTTATAGAAACTCAATAAATACCTATTGGAAGACACTTTGAATGGATGCATAGGTACATGCAGGAACTAATAATCCTGAAATTCAGGTGAAGCAGGAGGAAGACTGAGGGCCTTGGTAACAATGAGCTTAATGCAACTCATTGAAAGCAATGGGTCCAATGATTCTAAGTCCAATATTAATATAAAGTCAGGACTGTTTTTATCTTAGGATATGGGACTCATCCAGACTCCTGTCTCACCTGAAACATGTATCATGGATCAAGGAAGTACTTTTCAACATTACACCTATCCTTTCCAAAAGACCTTACATCTCAAAAACACCTTTAAAAATATTTTATTTATTTATTTGAGAGAGCAAGAACGAGAGAGAGAGAGCACAAACAGGGTGAGGATCAGAGGGAGACTCCCCCTGAAGAATCTCCCAGCTGAGCAGGGAGCATGATGTTGTACTTGATCCCAAGACTCTGGGATCACAACCTGAGCTGAAGGCAGATGCTTAATGACTGAGCTACCCAGACACCCTCTAAAACTTTTAAAAAAATTTATGCCTCGGCAAGATTATTTCCACAAAACAGCAAACCATTGAACCATTTCCATGCTTAAAAGTAACATTTCAGGGGCACCTGGGTGGCTCAGTGGGTTAAAGCCTCTGCCTTTGGCTCAGGTCATGGTACTGGGGTCCTGGGATAGAGCCCCACATAGGGCTCTCTGCGCAGCAGGGAGCCTGCTTCCCCCTCTCTCTGCCTGCCTCTATGCCTACTTGTGATCTCTGTCTGTCAAATAAATAAATAAAATCTTTAAAAAAAGAGTAACATTTCAGAAGAATAGTGCCTATTGATAGAAAATTTGGTATGTTGGGACACCTGGGTGGCTCATTCTGTTAAGTGACCAACTGTTGGTTTCAGCTCAAGTTGTGGGGTCAAATTCTGCATCAGGCTCCCTACTCGGCAGGGAGTCTGCTTGAGATTTTCTCTCTTCCTCTGCCCCTCCTCCTCCACAGTGGCACTTGCTCTCTCTCTCTAAAAATAAATAAATAAATCTTTAAATAAAGAAAATTTGATTTAAGAAATGTTAAAACATTTCTTAGCATAGATGGATGGCTTCTGAAGTAATATTTTTGAAATGACTGTTTTTTCTTTTTTAGAAACAAGTCTTTTTTCTTAAAGATTTATTTACTTGCTTTAGAAAGAGAGGGAGGGAGAATACATGAATATGGGGATTTGCAGTCTTTAAGCAGACTACCTGCTGAACATGGCAGGGGGGGTGGGGGGAGGCTCATGGGGGCCTTGATCTTACAACCCATGAAATCATGAGCTGAGCCAAAACCAAGAATCAGTCACTCAAATGACTGAGCCACCCATGCACAATATAAAGTCACCCCAAAACAAATCTTGATATTAAGCAGTTTTACTCAGTGATGCCTTATATATACAAATACACATATATGATCCCAGAAAATGGTAATAAAAAAGGATTTATTTGTAGATGAGCTTATACATCAAGATATACTGAGCTATTATCCAGTTATTTAAGATTGATTAGGTATTAGAAAAACACAATGAAAAATGGTGAGGAAGTAAATAAGAAGAAAAGAAAAAATGAAAGATACAACGCTTCATTCAATTTCAGAATACATTAACGATGTTATTTAATTAAAAGAAGAGGAATAAGAAAGAAGTGATATTATTTAGAGGGGGATTTTTGAAAGAGATATTTAGCTCCATGTAGGAGTATGTCCTATAGTATACATCAGAAGAATTCTGTTTAATGCCATTACCATTTTCTCAAATATTGACCCACTTATCACTGCCACAAATTTATTTCTGCTTTTACCATTGGTGAAAAGTTTGAATAAGAGGAAACTGCAATGTAAATCGGTTTTCAGTGAAGGGGGTCAGACAAATAGGAAACATAGTGTGAAACAATAAACATTAATTGACAAAGGCCTTTAATTGACTGAATTCATCAAGAGATAACAAGAAGACATTTTTTCCTTTTTCAAATTAATGAGTATATTCTATTCTTATTTGTTATTATATGTAAATAATGAATGTTTCTAGCAAAAATTATCAAAGTGCTATATTTAAATGCCTAGCATCTTTATGAATATTGAATATCTTATTATATATCATTGTTATTCATTGTTGATCAAAGTGCCATAAATTTACATACATCATGTTCTCAACTTTACAAAATTAAGTACAGAACAAGAAAAATTCATTCTCTAAAATCTACTCCAGAATTAACTAACTCTATTTTCTGTTAATACATTTAAAAATATCAGCATAGGAGGCTAAAAAGAAGTATGTGGTCAAATCATTTTTGTTTAATGTGTAAATAAGAAAAAGAAAACTTACTTTTTATTCTTCCAGTAAATTAAAAGGACTTTGATTGAATCCATTGGCAATGGTGCCATATAGAGAAGGATCAACCTAAAATTAAGAGAATAAGAAAAAATTCAAAGCACTGTAGATTAAAATAAAATTTGCTTTGACAGGGCATATAAAGTAATCAAAAGCATGAGCATTGTACTAATGAAAAGTCATAAGGATTATACATTTTGATCTTCTACCACGCTAACAAGATGGAGCCAAAAAGGGAGCACACTGATACATATGGAAAAAGTATATATAAATGACCAAAACATGTATTTTAAAGCATCTAGCAAATGCAAACCCTGTGAAATTATCTGCCAGATTCAGTATCAAATTTACAAGTCAATATTAATTTAATTTATAGTTAAAGATAAGTGACTTTGTCTTAAAAATATTTAATCTCCAGGGGCACCTGGCTGGCTGAGTCAGTAAAGTATGTGACTCTTGACCTTGGGTTCATAAGCTAGAGCCCCACATTGGGCATAGAGTTTACTTTAAAAAGTGTTTTTAAAAATCTAATCTTTAACGTGTATGGGTCCAAAAAACTTTGGCCATTTCCTTGAAATAGTAAACATACACCTACTATAGGTTTCAGCAATTTCACTTCTGACTGTATGCCTATGAGAACTGCAACATATATTCACACAGAAACTCACACATGAATGTTCACAGCAGCATTATTTAACATGACTCCAGAGTGGAAACAACTCAAATGCCCATCAAAAGATAAGTGGATACAATAGCCAAACTACGGAAAGAACCTAGATGTCCATCAACAAATGAATGGATAAAGAAGATGTGGTATAGGGGTTCCTGGGTGGGTCAGTGGGTTAAAGCTTCTGCCTTTGGCTCAGGTCATGATCCCAGGGTCCTGAGATCAAGCTGCACATCCCGCTCTCTGCTCGGCAGGGGGTCTGCTTCCCCCTCTCTCTCTGCCTGCCTCTCTGCCTACTTGTGATCTCTATCTGTCAAATGAATAAATAAAATCTTAAAAAAAAGAAAATGTGGTATACACACACACACACACACACACACACACTGGAATACTATGCAGCCATCAAAAGAAATGATAGCTTGCCATTTGCGATGACGTGGATGGAACTAGAGGGTATTATGCTTAGCAAAATAAGTCAAAGAAAGACAACCATCATATGATCTCCCTGATATGAGGAAGTGGAGATGCAACGTGAGGGGTTTGGGGGGTAGGAAAAGAATAAATGAAACAAGATGGGATCAGGAGGGAGACAAACCATAAGAGACTCTTAGTCTCACAAAACAAACTGAGGGTTACTGGGGGGAGGGGGGCAGGGATAGGGTGGTTGGGTTATTGACATTGGGGAGAGTACGTGCTATGGTGACTATTATGAATTGTGTAAGATTGATGAATCACAGACCTGTACCCCTGAGCTAAATAATACATTATATGTTAATAAAAAATTAAAAAATTTTAAAAAATTTTAAAAAATGATAAGTGGATAGATAAAATGTGGTATATCCATACAGCAGAGCAGTACTCTGCAGTAAGAATGGAATTACATACTGATGCACGCTACAATATGGATCAATCTTGAAAATACTTATTAGTGAAATAAGTGAGTCCAAAAGACCCACATCCTAAAACAAAACAAAACAAAGCAAAAACCCCACATTTTCTGTGATTCCATTAATACAGTAGCAGTTAGTCTACAGCTGGATGAATGGCGAGATGGGATAACAGCTAGGAGGTATGGGGTTTCTTCTGGTGATGATGAAAATATTCTGGAATTAAATTTGGTAATGGTTGCACAACTCTGTAAAATACATTAAAAACCTTTGAGTTACATACTTTAAAATGGTGAATTTATCCTCAGTAACAATAATTTAGCAGCCATTCATTGACAAAAGTGCCTTTATGGGAACCTGGGGATCCGTAGGAAGTTGTGAATCCCTGTTGAAGTTCAAGACTAAGGAAAGCCATTTGAGAAGACAGGCCCACCCTCAGGTGGCTGATGTGCTGATGTGGTCCTGGCTACAGATCTAGAACCAGCTCTATACCTGTTGTGGGTTCAGCCCCATTTGTCCTTGGTTCTGCCAACAGCACCATACACCAAGGAACCTATGAGGAGTCACATCCATCGGTTTCTCAGGTGAAAGGCCCACAGACCTGGTCTTGGCCATGGAAATTTAAGTGGCCTATGACTAAGATCCAGCCTGGGAGCCCTTGGAGGCAAGCCAGCCAAACCTGGTCTAACTGTAGGTGATGAAACAACTCCGTAACTAGGCTCTGGCTCATCCCAGCTGCAGGCCATAAGGTGACCCGGGGTCCTGCAGGAGACAATCCTATCTGTGCCACCAGAGATCCTAACAGTGCCCTATACCCACCTTCAGCTCCTTCTAGCAGCAGTCTACAGACATCCAGTGGTGGTGTCCCCGGAGATCCTATTTTTAATGGCCCTATAACTAGGCCACGGCCCTTCCAGCCATAGTCTGCAAAAAAATTCTCCCTGCCCAGGGACTCACCCAGTGACCCAGGAAAAGCACATCCAGGGACCTTGCAGGAGCCTCTCCCATCTATACAACTGGTAACGGGCTCATTGTCTGAGGACCCAACTGTGAACACTGAAGCTGACCCTTGTCCTAGTACCACCTTACTGAACAAGATCCTGTCGGCCATTCCATCTACCCAAAGAACAGATGGGTCTTTGCCTGCCAGAACCACTAACAATAAGCCAACCACAGATTCCACTGTGGACCCAACAACAGCCTTATGATCTGGCTCCAGCCCAGGAAAACTGTGATTCCAGAGGTAATACCATCTACTTGGGGGTGCAAGAGTAGAAGGCATATACCTGCTATATACCTATACTATATATAAAGTAATCAAGATAATGTGGCATTGGGGTGCGTGGCTGTCTCAGGCAGCTCAGTGTCTGCCTTTGGTTCAGGTCATGATCTCAGGGTCCTAGGATCAAGCCCCATGTTGGGCTCCTTGCTCAGTGGGGAGCCTCCTTGCTCCTCTGCCCCTCACCTGCTTAAGCTCTCACTCTCTCTCAAATAAATAAATTTTTTGAATCTTTTAAAAAAAGACAATGTGGCATTGGCAAAAGAATAGACAAATAGATCAATGGAATCAAATAGAGTCCAGAAATAGGCCCATATCAGTATAGTCTACTAACCCTTGACGAAAAAGAAAAAGCAACACAATGGAGCAAATACAGTCTTTTCAACAAATAGTGCAGAAATAACTGGACTTCCACGTGCAAAACATGAATCTAGACATAGAACTTATTCCCTTCATAAAACTTAACTCAGAATCGGTCACAGACTTAAATGTAGAACACAAAATTATAAAACTTCTACAAGATAACATAAAAGAAAACCTAAATGACCTTGGGAATGGCAATGATTTTCAGATACAACACCAAAGGCACAATCCATGAAATAAGGAATTGATAAGCTAGACCTCCCTAAAATTAAAATTTTCTGCTGAGAAGAAGACACTGTCAACAGAAAATGACAAGCTGGGGCACCTGGGTAGCTCAGTGGGTTAAGCCTCTGCCTTTGGCTCAGGTCATGATCTCAGGGTCCTGGGATCGAGCCTCACATTGGGCTCTCTGCTCAGTAGGGAGCTTGCTTCCACCTCTCTCTCTGCCTGCTGCTCTGCCTACTTGTGATCTCTCTGTCAAATAAATAAATAAAAATCTTAAAAAAAAAGAAGATGACAAGCTAGAGACTGGAAAGAAAATATTTTCATAAGACATATCTGATAAAGAATATTATCTAAAATATACCAAGAACTCTTAAAACTCAAGAAGAAAGCACACAACCCAACTTAAAAAGGGACCAATGCCCTTAACAGGTGCCTCACTGAAAAAGATACACAAATGGCAAATAAGTACATGAAAACCTGCATCACATCATATATCATCATATATCACCAGGGAAATGCAAATTTAAACCATGAGATACTACCAGCTATATCCCTATTAAATGACTAAAACCTGGGACACTGACTACAGCAAATACTGACAAGGATGTGGAACCACAAGAATTCTCTTTCATTGTTGGTGGGAATGCAAAATGGCCCAGCCACTTTGGAAGACAGTTTGGCAGTTTCTTACAAAACTAGACATACATTTACCATTTGATCCAGCAATTCTGCTCCTTGGTATTTACCCAAAGGAGCTGAAAACTTATGTCTGAATAAAAACCTACACACAGATGTTTAAGTAGCTGCCAAAACTTGGAAGCAACCAAGATGTCCTTCAGTAGGTGAATGGATAAACAATCTGTGGTCCATCCAGACAATGCATTATTATTAAGCAGTAAAAAGAAATAAGCTTATCAAGCCATGAAAAGGCAAGGTATCTTAAGTGCATATTACTATGTGAAATAGCTACACACTGTGGGATTCCAAATATATGACATTCTGGAAAAGGTAAAACCGAGACCATAAAAATATTAGTAGTTGCAACAGGTTGCAACCTTCAATCTTTGAAGATTGTCAGGGTAGGATAGTCAATCTCCTCTGAGTGATATTCTAATGGTAGATGTCATGTCATTATCAATCTGTCCAAACCCACAGAATGTGCAATACCACAAGCGAAATCTAATGTCAGTTTCTTCTATGTTATCCTGACATAAAACTCTGGGGGATAACGATATGCCATTGCAGACCATTCAATTGTAATAAACGTACCACTCCAGTGAGGATGTTGACAATGGGAGAGGCAATGCATGTGTGGGGACAGAGGGTATATAGGAAATGTCCATACCTTCTGCTTCATTTTGTGGTGAACCTAAAACTCTTCTAAAAAATAAAATCTCAGCAGTGTCTGGGTGGCTCAGTGGGTTAAGCATCTGCCTTTGGCTCAGATCATGATCCCAGGGTCCTGGAATCGAGCCCTGTGTCAGGCTCTCTGCTCAGTGGGGCTCTGCTTCCCCCCTCCCTCTGTGTGTGCTCTTTGTCACTATCTCTGTCTCTCTCTTTCAAATAAACAATCTTAAAGAAAGATAAAAAGTAAAGTCCCTTATCAAAACTAAGGGAAAACATAGACATGGCAAATGGTATGCATCCTGACCATTCAAAATGTAACTGGGTGAGTACCAACACAACTGTTACTATATCCTTAAGGGTGCTGTGTTCTTGGCCTCATGAGAAAAAGACTCAAAAACAAGAATAAGAGGGAATTTCCTCATCATGATAAAACAACAGCAACATTGTATTAGTTTGCTAAGGCTGCCTTAACACAATACTGTAAGCTGAGTAGCTGAAAGCACAGAAACTTGGTGTCTCCAGTTCTGGAGGCCAGAAGTCCAAGATCAAGGTGTTACAGAATTGGTTTTCTCCCTCTCTCTCTCTCTCTCTCTCTCTCATTTTTGTTGTTTAGAAACCTTTTTATCATTAGAGCATTATACCTTTTTCAGAACAAGTATAATTTACAGAAATTACACAAGGCAACTTTTTATCACCTATCAGTATTTGCAATGTTTTGTTCAATTGAAATGTTATTTCATTTGTATAAACCACCTCTGATTACAAAAAATAATGAAAAACCTACACATACAATATATTAGTACATTTAAATAAGTGATGTGTAAGTAATTCAAAAATAAACAAATGCAAACTATAAGAAGTCAGAGTGATAAGTGCTCTGAAGAAAAACAAAGCAGAATAATGAGGATAGGAGCATCTATAGGGACCACTATTTTTCATGAGGTGGATAAAGTCTCTCTGGTAAGATAATATTTGATAAGAGACCTCAATACACTGATAGTTTAATCTTTGCAAATATTCCGAGGAAAAGCATTCCGGATAAAAATAAATGTAATGCAAAATCTTTGGGAAAGGAAATAGGTAGGCAAGTTCGAGGAATAGGAAGGAGGCCACTGCAGCGGGAGTGAAATGAACAAGAGAGACAGTGGTAAGAGACAAGGTCAGAGAGGTCAACGGGGGCCAGATACCATGACACCATGAGAATGTACCATGAGATACTATGAGAACACGGTAAGGACATCAGGGTTTGTTCTGAATGAGACAGGAAGCTGTTGGAGAATTGAAAGTAAAGATGTGGCATGAGCTGTTTTATATTTTAAAAGGATTACTTTCTCTGTTCTGTGGGATGAGAATAGGAGAAAATGCTATTAGGTAGTTACCACACATCATATAGATAAGTGGTTATCTAGACAAGGATGTCACTGGTGTAGTTGGTGAGAAGTGGTCAGAATCCAGATTTATTCTGAATGTATAGGTGGTAAAATATGTCTGATTTATTATGAGGTGTGAGAGGAGAGAAACCAAGAATGATACCAATATTTTTCTGCCTAAGCACCTGAAAACATGGAGTTGGTATTTAATGAGGGCTTACAGAAGCAATTGGAAGCTTAGTTTTGGTTACATGTTTGAGATCCCAATTAGACATCAATGTTGAGATGTGGACTAGCCCTTTGTACATAAACATCTGGATTCAGGAGAGAACTCAGGTGACGGATGCACACATTGTGGAGACCCAAGTTTATAGATATAATTTCAAACATGGGAGTAAAACTACTTCAAGAAGGTGGGAAAAAGCAAATTGCATAAAACAGACCTAGCAAACCAAGTCTAGAGGTTATTTCTCCCAGTATATACAACTACCCTATGGCGAAAAACAAATGCATTCTTTCATTGATAACTCCAAAGCTATCATGTAGTAAATTCCAGTAGGTGCATTATGCCTACTGTCATGATTCTGACCAAACAGAAAGGGTACGAAAAATGGGATCAACCTGTTTCATCTGGAATCATCTTTTATAGGTTCCCTTTCCGTAGGGCTGACCTGTAGGCTTCATGGTGAACTATCAACCAGAGGAGCAAACTGTCACCAGTCAGCCAATAGACTTTTACTTTGCTAGATGACCTGGTTATAATAATATTTAGATAGGACTTACTATCTTTCACACACTATTTTAATCACTTCATGCCAAGTAACTCAATCCCTCTATAGCCTAACTTTAGGATAGGTGCTACTTGGCTCAAATATATGAAATTGCTGAACATAATATTTTAGAGATTTAAGAAGACCTGAGCATGGAAAGGCTAAGTTAAATACCTAGTACACACAAAACAGCCATTATATCAACACCTAGCTCCAGAGTTCATACACTTTTCCATTGTTCTTTTCATTGTTTGAGCCTTGAAGTTCACTGTCCTGTGACCATCCTAACCTCCACATTCATTACAAACCTTCTCTCCTACCTTCAAGTTTCCTGAATAGAAGTAAATGTCACATTTTCAGGTCATGTTACTCAAGGGGAGCAAAATTTGCCATTACAGGGGGCACCTGGGTGGCTCAGTGGGTTAAGCTTCTGCTTTCGGCTCAGGTCATGATCTCACTGTCCTGGGATCAAGCCCTGCTTTGGGCTCTCTGCTCCGTGGGGAGCCTGTTTTCCCCTCTCTGTCTGCCTGTCTCTCTGCCTACTTGTGATCTCTCTCTGTCAAATAAATAGATAAAATCTTTTAAAAATTTGCCACTACAAAACATTCCTCTTTGGCATAAAGATTATTTTAGACTGGCTAATATTTTTTTTTGAAGTAGGCTCCACTCCCAGTGCAGAGTCCAGCATGAGATCAAGACCTGAGCTGAGAACAAGAGTTGGATGCTCAACTGACTGAGCCACCCAGGTGCCCAAGACTGTTTTTTTTTTTTAAGATTTATTTATTTACTTGACAGAGAGAAAGAGAGGGAAAGAGAGAAAGAACAGGGGGAGGAGTAGAGGGTGGAGATAAGCAGATGCCCTGCTGAGAACAGAGCCTGATGCAGGGCGCATTCCCAGGACCCTGAGATCATGACCTGAGCCAAAATCAAGAGTCAGACACTCAACCAACTGAGCCACTCAGGTACCCCCAGGCTGGTCATTTTTAAAAAGCAGACACAGGGGAAACTCAGAAAACCAAGCAGAAGTTAACCTTTTGTAGAAGACGCGTGCATGTATAAGGGAAATCTCCATTTGTAAGGCTGTCTCCCTCTCTGCACTAGGAGGAAGAGGTTTACTGTAAATCTCTGGAAACTGTCATCAATGGAGAAGACAACAACTTAAATCTATTTGACAACTGTACCCTTGTTTATTGGGCTTTTTCTGATAACTTCTCATAACTGCTCCCTTTCATTTGTCTTTGGTTGGAGATGGTATTTAAGTGATGACTTGGGCAAATTCAAGGATTTAGTCAGTTTTCCTGGGTCTCTCCCATGTATACAGGAGATACACATGTTATTAAACTTTACTTTGTTTTTCCTGCATTAATCTGCCTTTTATTATCATGGGGGAGGGGTTCATTCAAGAACCTAGAAGGGTAGAAGGAAAATTATTTTTCTGCCTACACTACCAAGACAAATGCCAAGTATTTAGAAACACCTAAAATTTTGGAAAACTTCAGAGAAAAATCCTACATCTAAATCACTGCAAGAATTCTCCAGGGAAAATCTGGTTCCCTAAATTATGTGTCTCCTTGGACATGGATGCATTATTACTGTTTCAATTACTATATTCAATATTACTATATCAATTTTCAGACTGGAAATGTTTCTATTGGATTCATTTTCTACTCATAATTATGTTTGACTATTTTGTTTCTTGTAACATTTCAATTTCTTTTTTCTGTTGGCATTGAGCGAGATAACTCCGGCATTTAGAACAAAAACTATGTGTTCATTTTATTATCCTAGATTGATTCTGCAAATGTCCATTTATAGCTAGGTCATGTTTCAATCGCTTTAAAGCCATGCTTGTGTTTCAGGCTGTCTATCTCATGGAAACTTTTTTTAAAAAGCTTTCTATTTTTTGCTCCTTTTGCCATTATTCCATAGGAAACAATGAACTTAAGGGAGCTGGCTGACAAGTCTAATCCACTCATTAAGTTCCATTACCTAGACAGACAGTGTAACTGATTATGGAGATAACAATTTTAATGCTTCTTAACAACCTGGCAGCTTTCAAATACAGAAGCCAAGGGAGAAAGTTAACTGAAAAGTTAACTCTATGTCAGAGGGAAAATAAAGAAAACAATAACTCACATTAATTCACTTTAGGAAACACTTGAGCTCAGATGACTATTACTGAAAGTGATTCATTTTTAATAAATCTACCATTTATTAATCATTTATTGGGTGACAGGCACTTTATTAACATCTTCTCATTTAATCTTAAAAATAACTCTGCTAGCTATTATCCTCCAGTTACAATGAAAATGAAAACAGTAATTTGAAAGGATATATACACCCCTACGTTTATTGCAGCATTATTTACAATAGCTAAGATACAGAAGCAACTTCAGAGTCCATCAATAGAGGAATGGGTAAGGACGATGTGGTACACTTATACAATGGAATAGTATACAACCATAAAAAGTATGAGATCATGCCATTTTTGACAACGTGGTAGACCTCGAAGATACTAAGCTAAGTGAAATAAGTCAGACTAAGAATGTCAAATACCACAGGATTTCACTCACATATGGAATCTTTCAAAAAATGAATAAACAAACAAAAAGCAGAATCAGACTTGTAAACACAGAGAACAAACTAATGGTTGCCAGAGGGGAGGTAGATAGGAGATGGGCAAAATGGGTGAAAGACAGTGGGAGATAAAGGCTTCCTGTTATGGAATGAATAAGTCATGGGAATGAAAGGCACAGCATAAGGAGTATCATCAATGGTCTTGTCATAGAGACATACAGAGACAGATGGAAGCCACGCTTGTGGTGAAATAGTATAATGTTTAAACTTGTGGAATCACTATGCTGTATGCCTGAAACTAATGTAACACTGTGTGTCAACTACACTTAAGTAAAAAATTAATTTAAAAAATGAGAAAACTGAGGCTCAGAGAAGTTAACACTCTCAAGAGTACACAGCTAGGGGCACCTGGGTGGCCCGGTCGGTTATCTGACTCTTGATTTCAGCTCAGGTCATGATCTCAGGGCCATGGGATCAAGCCCTATATCTGTATCTGCTCAACCATCTCCCTCTGCTCCTCTCCTTGCGCTCTCTCTCTTGCTCTCTATCTCTTAGATAAATAAATAAATCCGAAAAAAAGAAAACCCAGCAAGAACACACAGCTAATTTTGGCCATTCTAATTGGTGTAAGGTGATATCTCAATGTGGTTTTAATTTGAATCTCCCTGATGGCTAGTGGTGATGAACATTTTTTCATGTGTCTGATAGCCATTTGTATGCCTTCATTAGAGAAGTGTCTGTTCATATCTTCTTCCCATTTTTTTTTTGATTGTCTGTTTTTTGTGTGTTGAGTTTGAGGAGTTCTTTATAGATCCTGGATATTAAACTTTTGTCTCTACTGTCATTTGCAAATATCTTCTCCCATTCCGTGGGTTGCCTCTTTGTTATCTTGACTGTTTCCTTTGCTGTGCAGAAGCTTTTGATTTTGATGAAGTCCCAAAAGTTTATTTTCGCTTTCGTTTCCTTTGCCTTTGGAGACATATTTTGAAAGAAGTTGCTGTGGTTGGTATCGAAGAGGTTACTGCCTATGTTCTCCTCTAGGGTTCTGATGGATTCCTGTCTCACGTTGAGGTCTTTTATCCATTTTGAGTTTATCTTTGTGTACGGTGTAAGAGAATGGTCGAGTTTCACTCTTCTACATATAGCTGCCCAGTTTTCCCAGCACCATTTATTGAAGAGACTGTCTTTTTTCCACTGTATATTTTTTCCTGTTTTGTCAAAGATTATTTGCCCATAGAGTTGAAGGTCCATATCTGGGCTCTCTACTCTGTTCCACTGGTCTATGTGTCTGTTTTTATGCCAGTACCATGCTGTCTTGGTGGTCACAGCTTTGTAGTAAAGCTTGAAATCAGGTAGCATGATGCTCCCAGTTTTATTTTTGTTTTTCAACATTTCCTTAGCGATTCGGGGTCTCTTCTGATTCCATACAAATTTTTGGATTAACAACATGTGTTGGAGGGGATGTGGAGAAAGGGGAAGCTTACACTGTTGGTGGGAATGTATGTTGGTGCAGCCTCTTTGTAGAACAGTGTGGAGACTCCTCAAGAAATTAAAAATAAAACTTCCCTATGACCCTGCAATTGCACTCCTGGGTATTTACCCCAAAGATACAGATGTAGTGAAAAAGAAGAGCCATCTGTACCACAATGTTTATAGCAGCAATGGCCAGGGTCACCAAACTGTGGAAAGAACCAAGATGCCCTTCAACGGACAAATGGATAAGGAAGATGTGGTCCATATACACTATGGAGTATTATGCCTCCATCAGAAAGGACGAATACCCAACTTTTGAAGCAACATGGATGGGACTGGAAGAGATTATGCTGAGTGAAATAAGTCAAGCATAGAGAGTCAATTATCATATGGTTTCACTTATTTGTGGAGCATAACAAATAGCATGGAGGACATGGGGAGATAGAGAGGAGAAGGGAGTTGGGGGAAATTGGAAAGGGAGGTGAACCATGAGAGACTATGGACTCTGAAAAACAATCTGAGGGGTTTGAAGTGGCAGGGGGTGGGAGGTTGCGGTACCAGGTGGTGGGTATTACTGAGGGCACGGATTGAATGGAGCACTGGGTGTGGTGCAAAAATAATGAATACTGTTATGCTGCAAATAAATAAAAAATAAATTTCTAAATAAATAAATAAATAAATAATCTCTTAAAAAACAGAATACACAGCTAAATAAGAGGTGACAAGTTATCCTCACCTTTTTATGACTAATCAGATAATACCTTCTCGGTGAGGCCTTCACTACCACTCTATTTAAATCTGTGACCACTACCCCTCAGCACACCTTTTCCCTTCCACTGATTTATTTTTATCCATAGAACTTATTAGCATCGAAATTGCTATAATTTATTCATTTATTCCATTTGTTATCTGTCTCCCCTTTCTATAAGGTCAGGTCCAGAAGGTCAGAGATTTCTGTCAATTTTGTGAACTACCTAGCCCCAGCGTCAAGTACAGCACCTGACTCACAGAAGGCTCTAAAATATTCATGAACCAGGAAGGAAATGAGGGGCAGTAAAAGTCAGTCTGTATATTTAATGACTATCTTCTTAGGCATATTGGATTTTAAACGTGGGGGTTGTGGTAGTTATTGCCCTGCACATTAGTATATAAACATAAGGAATTATTTTCATTTTTCCATCCTCTGGACACTTCCTTTGCCTATTGAATCAGCTACCCTAACATGGTAAAAACAGTACTACTTCGTAACCCTGGAGCATAGAGCCTTCTTTCACAAACATGTTTTAGAGAATAAAGAGGGAAGAAAAATAGTATCTGTTCCTTGACAACTACCAAAACGTCAGAGAGAATGGGGACGCTCTGTCTTTCCTGGGATACATTTACAGGAATTATTTGATTTTGAGGCAAACGTAATAGAGGATCCCAGACAGAAACGTCCTACACATTGGTCTAACTGCAAGGTCGAAGTACATGCTTCCACAAAGCATAGGATATTGGGTTAACATATTAGGAAAGACAAATAACATTTTCTCAATGACACACTTTTTATAAAGAGAATGAAATCCAGCAACTGAAATCAGGAGCCAAGCAAAGACGGAGTTCCTTTCTTGACCACCATGCTGTCCTTCTGCCATTACAAGGCTTTGCCCAAAGAACACTAAATGTTTGCATTGCACGTGGATCCAGGAGTGTGATACAGTGAACCAGACTTGGCTAACTTTCCTGACCGAAAGCAGCCCATGAAAGAGCCTTCACCGATAAGTTCGCCAGAAATACATTTTGTCAGAAGTAAATCAAAAGGGCAAAATACAATAATAAAAGGTCATAGTTAACACAACAGAAGATTTAGACTCAGAAGTCTTCCCTCTAAGGTGAGATAGTCAGGAAAAGACAAATCAAATACAAGCATGGGGTCATCCTTAGAACAGAAAATGAACTCATTTTTCTGAGGTAGAATGGAGAGGGTTAAGGGGCATTTTGGGGTGGGAAATAAGGAATCTGACAGTCTACATCCATATGATTCAATCCCCTTTGGAAGTGGCTGAGGACATCATTTGGTGAAAAGCTAAGGAAGAACAGGTTTCTGGCTATTCCCTTTGCCTCTTTCCTCATGTGTAATAAGCAGTTGATGACTTTGCCACACCTCAGTCCCAGGCTTTTTATGAGGCTCGAAGACCGTACTGCCTAAAGAATTTTAACAGGTTAATTTGTATTTCACATGAAGGTAATGGATAGTCTATTCTCCAGGAGCAGCAGAGGAAATATTGAATGTCTCAGAAGGGTAATTCCTCATTCAACGACTGTAGACTCCGAATACGGAGGCAGGCAGGTCCCAGGACCCTGCGTGACAGACGTGCACGTTCAAGACAGGATCTGAGCCCTGCCCAGGCACCTTCATCACCCCATCTCTAGAAATTTGGGTAAGGATGAATACCCAATTAAGGGCTGGTGGCCACCCACTGCAGAGCAACTGTCCTGTCCCTGTGGGGACGGTTGGTTGTGCTACAGATGGGGGAGGATATGCCTTAGCAGGCATGGCTAAGAGGCATGGAGTCCTTGCCCGCCACTCACCCAGAACTCGTCTCTCGGGTGTCATGAAAGCCGAATGGGGCTTAACAAACAAGAAGAAGGTCTGGTAGGTGTGAAATGCAAATAAAATAGCCACTAGCTATTTTTAGACTGAAGTTATATTTGAGAAAACACCGATCCCTCTTTTGTTTTTGCAAACAACCTGCTTCATCCGGCCAAGGTTGAAACCTGTGCTTAAGTCACGTAAGAACAACTAAAAAGGAAAGAGATGCTTTTGCGCACCATTTCGATTTCCTGCGGAAGGAAGGTGCAGTGTAGTGAGAAACTATTTTAGAGAGAGCAATCATAGGTTAAAATAGGTTCCCAAGTCTACTTTTTACTTTCTTTCTCCTGATGTTTTTAGAGAAGACTGACTATTGAGGGCATCTGAAAGATTCACTACGCACTTTGCAGCACAATTGTTGGGGTCTAATGTGTTAGTCCATTTCATAAATTCTCCAGACTCTGCTCTAAGATGCATCTCAGCATTATTCTCAGGACTTTTTACTTGTCTTTTCCTTTGGACTTATAGTTTCTTGAGGTCAAGGCTCATATAGACTAAGTGCTTGATGAATCAAATAAAACTGAGAGACAAGCCATTAGATTAACCAGAAGTAAAGGAAAACCAGAAAGCAGTGTCAAGCCTGGATCAGTTCATGACCAAGGGAAGGAGTGAAATGGATTCATATAAAGGGATCCTACATGGAAACAAACAAACAAACAAACAAATAAACAAAAAAAGAGAAGTCATTGTTTAGCGGTACTTAGTACAAAGGCAGGCACAATTCCTCCTCTTATTGGGTAACCAGTACAGAGTATAAGACAGGCATTTACATGGCCCCTTAAAATAATGATTTCTTTATTAAAGACTAAGAAGAAATTCATGGGGCTGTATGAATTTTAAGCAGAAGGACTTGGCCCAGTCACAAGAATGAGAGATGTCTTCGCAGAGAAATTTTTTTCAGCAGAAAATTGACAGAGTTGAGTTGTAGCCGACCAGTTGATGAGATCCATGAGACAGGGGATGAGGAACAAAGGAACGTTTCCCCAAAACTTAAAATCATGGTGTGGGAAAGCACAAGAGGGCTGCAAACAAAACTCCAAAGATACCCCTGAGAAGCAGACTGATCGACAAGGAAGTCATGGTGCGAGCTTGAAGTGCACACAGTCCCTGGCAAGCTGTTTCCCTGCTCTTATCAGCACAACGAAGGGGCAGCCTGTTGGCCAAGAGTGTGGATTCCAGACTCACCATGAACCGTGAGACCTTGCAGAAGTCACTTAACACTTCCTCCTCCATTGCTGTGCGCATGACATACGTTACTATTTCACGAGCACGTAGAACAGTGCCTGGAACATTCTAAATGCTGAGGAAAGGTTAGCTGTTGCTAGTTTTGCTACCATTGTTATCTTCTATATTAAAAGCCAAAGATTACATTAGGATTAAGTTAGTGATAGCGTTAAAAAGCACTTACAAATTTGTCCACAGCAAACTGTCTGGCGTGTTGCTTGTATGTACGAGGAAGGAGCTTCAGTGTGCGGAGATCCTAGTGCCATGAGATGCAAAAGAAAACTTCCCAGTAGAGACAGAGAGCTGAGTGGTGATTGCCAGGGACTTGGGGACAGGGAAATGTCTGAAGTGCCAAGTACTATGGTAAGAAGTATTTCCCCAGCAACAGATAAAGTGAGAGCAAATGGGGACGCCTGGGTGGCTCAGTGGGTTAAGCCTCTGCCTTCAGCTCAGGTCGTGGTCCCAGGGTCCTGGGACTGATCCCCACATCGGGCTCTCTGCTCAGCGGGGAGCCTGCTTCCTCTACTCTCTCTGCCTGCCTCTCTGCCTACCTGTGATCGCTGCCTGTCAAATAAATAAATAAAATCTTAAAAAAAAAAGTGAGAGCAAATGAAAGAAAACATAGGCTGAGTAGCTTGGGGGTTCTCTGGATATGTGGGAAAATGTTTGAGAGGGGGGTATGCATGGTTCAGTCATTAAGCGTCTGCCTTTGGCCCAGGGTCCTGGAATCGAGCTCCCTGCTTGGCGGAAAGCCTGCTTCTCCCTCTCCCACTCGCCTGCTTGTGTCCCTTTTCCCGCTGTGTCTCTCTCTGTCAAATCAATAAAAAATCTTAAAAAAAAAAAAGAAAGGCGTTTGAGAATCTATGTGCACATTTGGAAGTAGGATGAAAGGACAGATCTCCCGAGAAGGGAGTCAAGGACATCCTAGAGGCAAGTTTCAGAAGACCTGACAGTGCTCACCCTTCTTCTCCAACCAAGAAATCCACATGTCCCTAGCAGGTTGCAGGACACAATCAACCGGTTTTTCACACTTTTAAAGAAAACGTATGAGACATGGGAGGTGAGTTGATTTAAAGGCCCAGTGAAGGACTGAGTCACTGAAGCTGGTGACCCAAACCCCACAACCTGTCCAGTCAGAGGGCGTTGGAATGTTTCAGGATGTGGGTTACCCATAAGAAAGATCCAGAAAAGGGAAGTTGAAGATAACACATGTTACCCAAGGTACTAGGAGTAAAATAACGGAGCAGACACTTTACCTTGTCAAGTGGACCACACGAGTAAGAAGCCTCATGGAGGGTGTTCTTCCGAGTTTCCCTGAAGCACCCATAAGGCAAAAAGTTTTAAATTAATGCCGGACACAGAAAGCACATGTAGCTGATCACCAGGACAATGGCAAATAGGAATTTTCCTCCTTCCTTTATTTCTTCTAGCTTCTTGTACTTCAGCCACGGAAAAGTCAGAAATACGGTTGGCAAGACGGAAGAAAAAGAATAGAAGCTGGAGATGGGAAAAGCCCCCAAAAAGCTACCGCTCCTGGTTGCCCCAACTTCAGGCTTCCTTTTGCGGCATGGCAGAATTTGGGGGAGGGTAAAAGTCTAACTGAAAAGATAACTCAAGGGGTGCCTGGGTGGCTCAGTGGGTTAAGCCTCTGCCTTCGGCTCAGGTCATGATCCCAGGGTCCTGGGATCGAGCCCCGCATTGGGCTCTCTTCTTGGCAGGGAGCCTGCTTCCCTCTCTCTCTCTCTGTCTGCCTCTCTGCCTACTTGTGATCTCTGTCTGTCAAATAAATAAATAAATAATCTTTAAAAAAATAAATAAATAAAAATAAAAGATTATTTAAGAAATAGCAATTATATCTGGCAGGCCATTGTCATTTATTTATTTTAGAGAGAGGGAGAGAGTGTGCAAGCGAGCATAAGCAGGAGGGGGTGAGAGAATCTCAAGCAGAATCCAGGCTGAGCGTGGAGCCCAAACTGGGGCTCGACCTCATGACCCTGAGATCATAACCTGAGCCGAAACCAAGAGTCAGATGCTACCCAGGTGCCCCAGGGCAGGACATTGTAATTCTTTTTTTTTTTTTAGGACATTGTAATTCTTAAACTGAGAGTGGTTCTGCTCATTTGGTTTGGTTTTAGTTGAAGTGATCAAGGGACTGTATTGTGTAAGAATGACCAGAAAAAGTCTGCCTGAATTGTAATCTGTGGCAGGGGAAGCACCAAGACCAGATAAAAGATTTAAAAGAACAGTGGGAAGAACAAAATAGTTCATTTCTAAGCACGTCCTATGAGTTTTGTTTTCTTATTATAATAGCTACACATACATTCTATATACTAGTTTGGGGAGGATGGTTACTAAAATATTAAGAAATACAGGTAATCATAAAAGCTAACCAGATGGTCTACTGGCAGAAAATTCAACCTAATTTTTAGAAATGAGTACAAATATGTGAAGGTCTGGTAATGAAAACATTTTTAAACATCATTGAAATTGCCCTCACTGCAATGAACAACTTAGGGGAGACATTTCTATGAAGTGACTAGGTCAAGGTATTCCAGAATTATCTGAATATTTTCCTTATATTCTTCAACCTGTTTTTCATAATCTACATTTTCTCCAAAGACTCATTATCCCAAACCTCAATTCTGTAACCAGCTGAGGAAAGAGAAAATGACAGTAGCAAAATTATACTCATCTGTGTACAACCAAACACCAGCTTCCTTGAACAGAGCTAAATGTTTGAGCACTTGTGGACTCAGCATTCTTTTTTTTTTTATCATTTCAGGTACTTTATTTTTTATTTTTTTAATTAAATTGATTTATTTATTTTCAGAAAAACAGTATTCATTATTTTTTCACTACACCCAGTGCTCCATGCAATCCGTGCCCTCCTTAATACCCACCACCTGGTTCCCCCAACGTCCCACCCCCCCACCACTTAAAACCCCTCAGATTGTTTTTCAGAGTCCATAGTCTCTCATATTCACCTCCCCTTCCAATTTCCCCCAATTCCCTTCTCCTCTCTAACTCCCCATGTCCTCCATGCTATTTGTTATGCTCCGCATTCTTAACTCCTTTTGGAAAACTGGAATTTGGTGCAAACAAATGCAAAGTTTATAATGGGGCAAAAGCAGCATAGTTTAGGGGCAGCTCCCTGTGAACAGGAAATGTTGGAATGAGTTCTGCTTTGGGGATATAGAGAAGAAATTAGGCCTAGATCAAGGCATTGAAAGAGGATATACACGGAAGTCCTCCAAAGTTTTTAATACAGCAGTTAAGCTATCATTTATAATATAAGGCGCATTACCTAAAGCCCCTTAGACAAAGATTCCTGTGACAAATTTCTCTCAGAAATGAAAACTAAAAGTAAGCCCATTCAGGAAAAAAAATTAACATTATTTCTCCTACTAACAATTATAGAGCTCTGGAACCTATTTCATTTCCAAATTGGCCCTGGTCTCTAAGAAGCATGATTTCCTCATTCAGGGCCTTGTTTTTATCCTCTCCTCTCACTACTTTTTTTTTTTTTTTTAAGATTTTATTTATTTATTTGTCATAGAGAGAGAAGCGAGAAGCGAGAGCAAGCACAGGCAGACAGAGAGGCAGGCAGAGGCAGAGGGAGAAGCAGGCTCCCTGCTGAGCAAGGAGCCCGATGCGGGACTCGATCCCAGGACGCTGTGATTATGACCTGAGCCGAAGGCAGCCGCTTAACCAACTGAGCCACCCAGGCGTCCCTCCTCTCACTACTTTTTGGTTTGTGTCTCTCTCCTCATATTGAGTACTTCTGATTGTACTCTGTATTATCATGCTATCTGATATCATCTATCATCTGAAGTCCCAATTTGGAAATAGGCAAGACATGCATACATCAATCAACAAAGGAGGAAATGGCCACTTTAGGTGTGATCTGGGGAACACAGAATAATCGATTTAGTGTGTAAAAATATATTAGGAAGACTTCTGTAGAATTCTCACTGGCTCCAAATATCTCATTGGCCTGCTGTCATCCATTTTCTAATTCCTCTTTAGTGAACTATTCCTTTGGAATATCAGATTAGCCAACAGTGCTCTGTTGTTCATTTACAAATCATTACTTTTTTTTTTTAAAGATTTCACTTATTTATTTGACAGAGAGAAATCACAAGTAGATGGAGAGGCAGGCAGAGAGAGAGAGAGGGAAACAGGCTCCCTGCCGAGCAGAGAGCCCGATGCGGGACTCGATCCCAGGATCCCGAGATCATGACCCGAGCCGAAGGCAGCGGCCTAACCCACTGAGCCACCCAGGCGCCCCCAAATCATTACTTTTTTAAAACATATATAAAAACTGAGGCCTCAAAAGATGAGGAATGTGTCTGGAGACCCTAGCATCAGCCCACACCCAGCCCAGCACTGCATCCCAGCCAAAGCAACACTGGATATTCACATACAAAAGAATGAAAAGTGGACCCTGGCTTGCATCACTCACAAAAATTAATAGTAAATTAGTACATATACTAAAGACTGAAATGTGACCTGAAAGTATAAAACTAGAAGAAAAGAACAGAAAAGCTCTTTGACATTGGTCTTGGCAAAGATTTTTTGGACACACCAAAACCAAAAATAAACAAGTAGGACTACATAAAACTAAAAAGCTTTTGCACAGTAAGAGAAACAATCAACAAAATGAAAATCTACAGAATAGGATAAAATATTTTCAACTCATGTATCTGATAATGGGTTAATATCAAGATTTACATGGAATTCATATTGTTCAATACTAAAAGACAAGTAATCTGATTTAAAACTAGGCAGAGGAACTGAATAGACATTTTTCCAAACAAGACATACAAACGGCTAATAAAAACATGAAAAGGTGCTCAACATCATTAATCATCAGGGAAACATAAATCCAAAACACAGTGAGAGATGACCTCAACTTGTTAAAAGGGCTATCATCAAAAAACAAAAGATAAACAGTGTTGGCCAGGATGTACAGAAAAGAAACCCCTGTGTAGTTGGTGGGAATGCAGATTGATAGAGCCACAGTGGAAATGAGTATGAGGATTCCTAAAAAAATAAAAATAGAACCATCATATCATCCATTAATCTCCCTTTTGAGTATATATACATGGGAAATTAAATAAGTATCTCTACACTTATTTTTTTTTCTTATGAATATAGTATTTGTCTTCCCTCTGTCAAACCCCAAGCCAGCCACTTTCCCTAGGCTGCCTGGGGAGGTATAGAAAAAGGAACATACAGGGCACAAGAAACACAGGAGAAAGACATATGGGAGGTGGAGACGGCTCCCTCCCATGGCAAAGAGGATGTAAAAGGCCACCAGCAGCCATAAGAGCCCCATGGCCTCGGAGGAGGCAAAGCTCAGAATGGCATAGAAGAAGAGCTATTGCTTCAGAGAGGAGTTCGTGGTATAATCAACAATAAGGCTCCCAAACGTGGTCCCAGTTCCAGCCCCAGAGCCAGCCACCCGTCATTGAGCCTTAGCCTCAAGGAACATGGCTGCTACTTCAATGGCCCATGAAATGGTGCTGATCGGAACCTGTGGTAGGAATAAGTGACGTCAGGGGATGTGGGGCTGCCAAACTGTTGAGGCTCGTACCTGTCAGTGTCTTGGGTGGTTTTAGCAGACTGCAGTGATTGGCTTAACAGCTGACAGGTGCTCCTAGCCAAGAAGGGGGTGGAGACAAATGTTGCGCAGGTGTACAGTTTCAGGGGATGAGGGGCTGTGGAGAGCTGCTCCCAGGACAAAGAGACAGAGAGTGAGATATCTGCACTTCCATGTTCATCGCAGCATTGTTCACAATAGCCAAGACTTGAAAACAACCTAAGTGTCTGTTGACAGATGAATGGATAAAGGTGCAATATATAGAGGAGGGAAATCCCACCATTTGCAACAACATGGATGAGTCCTGAGTGCCCTATGCTGAGTGAATTAAGTCTGGCAGAGAAAGACAAACACTGTATGATCTCACTCATATGTGGAATCCTAAAAAGTTGAACTCAGAGTAAATTGGTGGTTGCTAGGAGTTGGTGGGTGAGGGAAATGGGGAAATGTTGATGAACGTCTGAGTGGCTCAGTTGGTTAAGCGCCCGTCTTTTGATTTCAGCTCAAGGATCTCCGGGTCTTGAGATCGAGCCCCACATCAGGCTCCACATTCAGCTCAGAGGCTGCTTGAGGTTCTCTCTCTCTCTCCCTCTACTCCTTCCCCAATTTGTGCTAAATAAATAATTAAATAAAATCTTTCTTTTTAAATGGGTAAATGTTGATTCAAAGTATACAAACATTCAGTTGTAAGATAAATAAGTTCTAAAAATCTAATGTACAGCATGGTGACTATAGTTAATGATACTATATTGTGTACTTGAAATTTGCTAAGAGAACAGGGCGCCTGGGTGGCTCAGTGGTTAAGCCGCTGCCTTCGGCTCAGGTCATGATCTCAGAGTCCTGGGATCGAGTCCCGCATGGGGCTCTCTGCTCAGCAGGGAGCCTGCTTCCCTCTCTCTCTCTCTGCCTGCCTCTCTGTCTACTTGTAATTTCTCTCTGTCAAATAAATAAATAAAATCTTAAAAAAAAAAAGAAATTTGCTAAGAGAACAGATCTTAAATATTCTCAACACAAAAATAAAATGGTAACTACATGAGGTGATGGATGTGTTAAACAACCTTGTAGTAATCATTTCACAATATATATATACACACAGACACATACACATATATACACACACATATGTCAAATCATCCCACTGCACACCTTAAGATTCCACAATGTTATTTGTAAAATATATATCAATAAAGTTGGAAATCCAAAGTTTATGTCTTGGTGCAAGAAGAAAAAGAAACATTTAGATTCATAAATTTTAAGTATAAAAGATAAAGTCTTTTACATTTCCAACTAAAATTAAAAATAAAAAATAAAACTGAGGAATAGACTTTATGGCAAAATAATGTCTTATTCAAACTGGCTGCCAATCAGGCTATTTGCCAAGGATGAGTACCATATTTCATTTATTTTGTGTATGTACATACATGCTTATGAATAGAGGCATTATTAAAATCTAAAAAAACCCACTATTCTGTAATTATTGAAAAATTTTGGTTGTTCTGGACAACAATGTAGCTTTTCAGCTAACCAACCTGTAATCTGTTAATTGGGTGTTATTCCAATTGTTGGAATGTAATCAACAATCCTAGCCACAGTATTAAAGACAAAGCTTTAAAGATTTTTTTAATTATTTATTTGTCAGAGAGAGAGAGCGAGTGAGCATGTGCACAAAAGCAGGGGGAGCAGCAGGTAGAGCAGGTGGAGAGAGAAGCAGACTCCCTACTGAGTAAGGAGCCCAATGCAGGACTCTATCCTAAGACTATGGGACCATGACCTGAGCCAAAGGCAGATACCTAACGACTGAGCCACCCAGGTGTCCCAAAGGCAAAGCTTTAAATGCAATGAATAACCTAAATGTGAATGTTAAACATCAGAATAAGTTAAAGATATTCATCAAGTCCATGAGAATTTTTTCTGTGGTTCCCTTAATTCCACTATGCAACTAGTTGGGCTGGATTGTTAACAAACATGACTATTACCAATGACCACATACTTAATATTTATACTACATACCTTGTCAATGTGTTACTTGTGGGAAATGGAAATACCAAATTTCAAGTTTTGAAACGGCTTTTGAATTTGTCTGGAAATTGAGCCAAAGCAGGAGGACTACTTAGTACCTAAGGATTCATTTTTCCTTTCCCTTTATAATAGCCACTGAGCAAAGAAGATTCTTCTTTGAGTATTTTTTTTACAGATTTATTTATTTTATTTATTTTAGAGAGGGGTTGAGGGAGAGGGAGAGAAAGTCTCAAGGAGACTCCCCACTGAGTGTGGAGCCCAACTCAGGGTTCAATCACGACCCTGAGATCACGACCCAAGCTCAAACCAAAGTTAGAAACTTAACCACGGGCGCCACCCAGGCACCTCTCTTCTTTGAGTGCTTCTATCAGAATGTAAATAACTGCCTCAACACCAAAGGCCATTTAGCTTCTCAACTTACTTTCACTAAAGTTTCACTGTTCTTTCTCTTCCATGGAGAAGAACATGCTCAGAAACTAAAAGCTTTAAAGGAAAGAAAAGAAAAGAAGTGGTGGCTCGATGGCTCAGTCAGCTGAGTGTCCAACTCTTGATTTCCGCTCAGGTCATGATCTCAGCGTTGTTAAGATCAAGCCCCATGCTGGGCTCCACACTCAGCCCTAAGTCAGCATGTACGTCTCACTCCCCTTGGCTTGTTCTCTCTCTATCTCTCTCTTTCTCTCCAAATAAAAAAAAAAATCGTCTTTAAAAAAAGAGAAAAGAAGAACTTTAGTTTATCATTATGATGTGGACATAAAGTAAAAAGATGTAACATTAACAAAATTTTGATTAGTCATGTGTGTCCAAAAAGTAATGCAGTCTGCAAGTTGTACATTATAAATTTCTCACTTTCCATCTTTCTTGTAAAGGAATTCTTTCAGCAGCTGAATTTAAACAGTAAATGTCATGTCTCATCAATACAGCTAAAAATTGCCGTGGTCTTCAAGATTATTTTGGACCACTGTATTGACACCAAATGAATATTGGAACTTATACTGAAAACATTTATTTATTTTGCTGTCTACATTGAGATATTTTGGTTATCTCCTCTACATGAAGTGACAGTGACCTTTGTACACATAAGCTACATTTTCACCATTTGAAGTGATCCAAGACCACATTAGCATGTCATGAATTCGTTGGTTTAGAACTGTCATGGGAATGACACCATTCTTCTAGTACTGATGAGATCATGAGATCAGTTTCAACTGCCAACCCAGCCAGAGAACATTAAAAAAATCCAATCATTTGTACTTCTAGTCAATGAAAATGTAAACTTTAGAAGGCGCTCCAGAGTACTCATGCACTGGCATACAACGAGCCAGTACAGAAAGATATTATGAATAAAATACTGGATTTAATCCAAATGTCCATTGATAGACAATTGAGTAAATCAATTATCCAGTCTTTGAAATGATGAAGAAGTTCTAGATGTGGGGAAATATCCATTTGCAACAACATGGATGGAACTAGAGTGTATTACGCTAGGTGAAATAAGTAAGTCAGAGAAAGACAAATACCACATGATTTCACACATACGTGGAACTTAAGAAACAAAACAGATGAACATAGGGGAAGGGAAGGAAAAACAAAATAAGATACAAACAGAGAGAGGCAAACCACGAGAGACTCTTAACTATGAGGAACAAACTGAGGATTCCTGGAGGGGAGGTATGTTGTGGGGGAAGGGGTCATTAATTGGATGAAGCGCATTAAGGAGGGCGTGCATGTAATGAACACTCAGTGTTATATGCAAATGGTGAGTCACTAAATTCTACCCTGAAACTAATAATAAAATAAAATAAAATATAAAATAAAATAAAATGTTAACAGTAGGAGAAAAAAGGAAAAAAAGATGAAGAAAGTCTGTATGTGGTACTGTGGAAAAATATCCATGAAATATTATTTTTAAATACACTCTGTAAAAGAATATGCCTAATGTGACCCTATGTATATTTTTTAAATGAAAAATACTTAAATGTTTATAAATACATGAACATTTCTGGAATGACACACAAACTACAGTAGGACTGGAGAGTGGAAAAAAGACTTTTCTATGTCTACTCTATTCTACAGTTGGAATTTGTACTATGAGGAAATATTTTATAACTTTTTAGTAAAAACAATTTTTTTAAAACTCACATTTCTAAACTCATTTAGATAATAAATGGCAGAGTTGGTAGATGAGTCTGTGCCTTCAAAATCCACATACACTGATCTTTCCACTGTTACATGGTAAGTAAACAAAACTCTGTCAGGGAGTAGAATGACCTTGCCAGTTGACTTCCACTCAGGGAGTGTTGTAATGCACAATTTCAGTTTTCAAAAGAACGGGCACTACATTTTCAAATTCTCCAGGCAAGGCTTAACCCCTTATATGTCAAGGTCCATGTTTTTAAAGCTTAGAAATGTTTACAAAGTGAAGTGACTTTTCTATTATTTATACGTTTTCAGCATCAATTCCAAGGACTCTTGATTTTCTTTACCAGTACTTTACCTGAACGTTGGTATGCCTATGAAACCCTCTTTGCTTCCATCCCTTCAGCTTTATTTCTAATTGAGAGGATTCAAAAAGCTGTAAAAATGTGATCCTTGGCAGGATTCTGCTCCAACAAGAAATCCTCTGAGTACTCTTCTCAACCAAACAATACTCACCCATTGGAGCAGGAAGACTATTCAGTAAGATGGCTGGGGAGAGGCAGTTCAGCATTTAATTCCTAGCATGAAAGAATGATGAATGTGCGTGGCCATTCTGTGTTTGCGATCATCTCCACAACTCGCTGCCCCTGCCTGTGAAATAAAAAGAGGTTTGGCTCAAACCAGTGGATGTTACCAGGTTTCCCTTTCCACAGCTTATCATCTTAAACAGCAGTTGACTCTTTGATGTTTGTAAGAGAAGAGAAGAACAAAGCATAGGAAACTGTTGAAATTACTTTCAGGCTGTGTTTTGTTTTTTCCTTTATTTGCTTTCTGTCCCTCTTCCAAGGATGGTGTTGCTTCCTAATGTGAAATCTAGAGAGATCATCACACCTAAACAGTAAATGTCAGCCAGTAGCATTCAAAAGAGTGGGCTCATTTCATATCTGTGGAGTGTATCTTTAACTCTGAGTAGGAAGGAGTAAATTAGAGGATTTTTTTCTCCATTTTTTCAGGGAGAGGGAATAATTAGTTTGCTTTTATGAAATAAATTGCTTGTGTTTATAAAATAAAAACTTCAATACATAATAGTGAAATGCTATAAAATTAGCTCCATTTCTATGCATTCTGAATGTTTTCATTTTCAATGGATCTCATTTTTTCCTATTAAGAAATATTGTTGTACATGGGGATTTATTACATAATTATGATTTTCTGAGAAAATGTTGCTGCAATGAGATCATTCCAACCTTTGTTTCTCCTTCAGCTGTAAGATTTTGTCTTATTGTCCTCTTGATTAAGAAATCAGCAGGTTACCCCAATCAAACATTTATTATAGTCTATTCAAATCCATTCATACATATCACAATTTTCTCCACTAATATCTCAGTTAAGGAAATATATAGAAAACAATTGTTGCCTTAAGACGCTGTCATCCACTACATTGCTGGAAACATCCAAATATGCTCCATTAGACAGGGTTCCTTTAATCATGATGGATCCCGTGGCACCCACTTACCATGTTCTTAAACCATTCATTCTTTCATTCCCAAAATCCAAAGGTCTCTAAACGTTTAGCATTTCTCAGAAACACAGTGTACTCGTGAGATTATTTCTGTCTCTAAGTCCTCTCCATATTGTATTTCTAACAATGTAGGAATACAATATGCCTAAACATTCAGGCATGATAGCAAGAATATTCTTGGAACCATAGTCAGTAAATTCAACTAATTCCATTACCGTTATTTCTTTTTAAAAAAGATTTGTTTACTTAGCTTATAGAGCAAGTGAGCGAGGGGGTGAGGAGTAGAAGGAGAGAGAGAATCCTGAAGTAGACTTCTCACTGAGCATGGAGCCAAGGCAGGGCTCGATCCCAGGACCCTGAGATCATGACCTGAGCCGAAATCAAGAGTCAGCTGCTTAACAGACTAAGCCACCCAGGTGCCCTACCCATTCCCATTATTTCAATGACGTCTCCCTGCAAAATGCTGAAGACCTGAATAGAAACCCCCAACATTAGACATGAAAATACATCTTTAAAGAATACTCAAGTCAAAACTGAGGACACTTTACTTCAGTTCAGGCTCCAACTTTTGCATCATTTACCCTTCCTCTTCTTTTATCATTCTTTTTTTTTTCATTTATTTATTTTCAGCATAACAGTATCATTATTTTTTCACCACACCCAGTGCTCCATGCAATCCATGCCCTCTGTAATACCTACCACCTGGTACCCCAACTTCCCACCCCCCGCCACTTCTTTTATCGCTCTTGATGCCTCATCATTAATGCAAGCTGGTAGAATCAACTTAAATGGTATGCTTTGCATCTCTGCCCTCCTTTCCCTTTCTATTACTACTCCTATCACACTCCTGTTAATATCCTCTCTGCAGAAAGATGGCAATTTTTAAAACTCAGTTTCCCAATCTTGCTTCTCTGGAACACTGGGTTCCATGGAGTAAATGACATTCAAAAGGAGTTCCACTTGAGAAACATGAGCCTAAATATTGGTGGGTTGTTTACTGCAGTATTTCTCAGAACCTTTAAATTGCTAATTTTATTGACTGGGTAATCTATGTTTCAGGCTTTCTGCTAGATCTTCTTATATTATTCCTCCTGACAATTAATGTTGTTGTTATTATCTGTTTTATAGATCACACAGCTCCTAAGCACTCAAGCCAGTCTTTCTCACTCCAAAATCCCTTTCTCATTCCAAGGAGTCTTTCTCATTCCAAAATCCCTGCTCTTGGGGCATCTGGATGGCTCAGTCAGTTAAGCATCTGCCTTAAGCTCAGGTCATGATCCCAGGTCCTGGGATTGAGCCCCGTATAGGGCTCCCTGTTCAGTGGAGACCCTGCTTCTCCCTCTCCCTCTGCCTGCCACTTCCCTTGCTTGTGTGCTCACTCACACACTCTCTTTCTCTGTCCAATAAATAAAAAAAATCTTTAAACAAACCACCAAAATCCCTGTTCTTTTCACATTTCCCTCTTCATACTGAAACTTCATACCATTTCCTTAAAGGTCACCATATACTCATCGGCTACATGTTTCTTTCTCTTAATAAAAAAAAATCTTGATACTTTTAATAGAAAATTAATTTTGCTTTGTGATAGAGTTAATACTGTAGAGGTTAATGGCATACATCTTTGTGTCAGACAATATTATGCAAGTTTTGGTTCTGCAAATCACTAGCTATATAACAAAGGATAAGTCCTTTAATCACTTAAAACCTATTTCTTCATCTGTACTATGGGAAAATATTTATTTCAGAAAGATATTTGTGAGGCTTGAATGTGATTATGCAAATAAAGCACTTGGAGCAATCGGACACACAGTAAGTACTGGGTTATAATATTACCATCAATAAATAATGATAACATCATGATGTCCCTAGACTCACTTGCCTGAGTTTCTTGATCAAAACTGGATTGCCTATTCTAATTCAGTTAGATTTTATTTGAAAATTTTATAATAAATTGATAAATGATTTATAATGCTATTGAAAGAGAACGATTTAAATTAATAATACACTAAGTGATAAATTTCCCATATTCAACTTTGATCCTAAATCTAGCATTGGAATTTGTCCAGACTGTGCTTCAGGTGTCTGAACTGAAGGCTATTTTAGTTTTGCAACTGGGTAGCCCCTAAACAGTAAGATTCAATTTCTTTTTTTTTTTTAAGTAAGATTCAATTTCAATTTGGATCTTTCTAATTGAGACAATCTAGCACAGCCCACCAGCTTGCCCTTACCAAATTAAGACATTCAGGATGTTGACTTTCTTGTCTGTAAACATTTTTATAAGAAAACTGCAAAACGATCTTATTTTCTGTACTTTGTTATCAATCTTAAAAGAGATTTTGAAAAAATACAATTTTTGAAAATCAAAATTTAAAAAAATTCTTAAATATATTGATTGAAAGAAGAAAAGGCCCCACACTTTTTGAGAACTATTTAATAACCAATTTTAACAAAACCCCACCAAACTGAGCTTTACTTATTTGGAATTTATAATTCTCTGAGACAAAGACCAGCATAAAACTTTAAAACTTTAAAATAACCTCATGAGGGGTGCCTGGTTGGGTCAGTCAGTGAAGCAGGTGACTCCTGATCTTGGGTTTTTAAGGCTGAGCCCTACGTTGGACATAGAGATTATTTAAAAATAAAATCTTAAAAAAAAACACAAGAACCAAAAACACCTCATAAGGATTCACTGTTATTTGGTGTATGATTTTCAGGGTAGTAATTATCATAATAGCAGGGATTAGGGTACGATATAAACCAGGAACTGCTCTAACTGTTATACATGTTAACTAATTGAATCTTCAAAAACATCTTACAAAGTGGATACTAGTGTTACCTCACTTTACATATGAACCAACTGAAGGAAAGAAAGACTGTTACTTATCCAACACTGTACAACTTTTAACAGTAGAACTGGGGTCTTTTATTTTATTTTTTATTTAGATAAACTATTGGCCACAATAATCCAAAAGAAAAGACAGAAAGCCCAAATTAATAAAGTTATTAATGAAAAGGGAGAGATCACAACTAACACCAAGGAAGTAGAAACAATCATCAGAAGTTATTATCAACAGTTATAAAGAATTTTTTAAATTTATTTGTTGGAGAGAGAGAAAGTGAGCACAAGCAGGGGGAGGGTTCAAGGCGGAGGGAGAAGCAGGCCTCCCGCTGAGCAAGGAGCCGGATGCAGTACTCGATCGATCGCAGGACCCGGGGATCATGACCTGAACCAGGTGCCCCAAAACTGGGGTCTTTTAATCCAAAGAAGCTAGCTCCAGTATTTGCACTTTTATCCACTGCACATTGATTGCCTTTATTCTCATAGTTTTACAGACATTAAACCTACTTAAAATGTTTAAACCTTGATATTGGTCAAATTCAGAATACCACCTTCGTTAGCCCCAATATTTTACTACTCAATGTTCATTAGTTATATTTTAAGAACACAATTCTTTTGTCTGCATTCTGGAAAACCTCATCAGAAATACTGCTGACATTTCTATGGACACAAGTCTCAATAGTCAGCTCATCTCAATTCCGATTTTTATCAAGAACCTTCTGGAGACAAGCATAAAACAGCATGTGTCCAATGCCAATACATGTTTTAAGATTGAAGCAATCTGTTTTCTCTAAAATACACCTGGAAAGATAGGTACTGTCTCTTATCATGAGAAAAGTAGCTTATCGTTTGTTCACCAGAACTCCAAGTAATAGTAAGTCAAGAAGCTGAGAGTTGAAATAAACAAGGCAAAATATTGGCAAGGAAGAATTTGTATCTGGGAGTCTGGGCTGAACGTTTTACTTGCATGTATATTTCAGACCCAATGTCAGTACATGTGAGTCAATATCACTAGTTTCTCAAAAACAGTCACACCCCACTTCCCAAAAAGCAACCATAATTTATTCTCTTTCTCCTTGGAATCAAAACTCTTGATCTTGCTTTCACTAGATCCTAAGGAAGCATTTATTAAAGTGTATTCTATGGAATATTGATAAGTTTTAAGGGCAGAAACGTGTTCTGTAGTCAAGTAAGTTTGGGAGAAACTAGTTTAAATGAAGTTGACTAAGCTTGTGTACTGTGGGATTTGCAGAGCCTTTAGATGCTAATACCTAACAATCTCCAGGAGCAGAATAAAATATGAGGAAACCTTCAAAATTTCTGGCCACACACTTGTTTGGGAGCATGCCAATGTGGGAAAATTACTGCACAAACATGTTTTGGAAATCAACGATGTGATGCCACAAGTCATTAAAATTGGCAGAGGGTTAAGAAAAACCTCAAATGCTGGTTTATAGACTTGCTGTGTTAGGAAGTCATTTTGGGGAGGAGATGTAGGAAGATTTCTCGGGAATACATTTTCCAAGGCTCTACACCTACAAATCTAGGATAGGGTCCAGGATCATATATTTGGTGTGAGAGAGGGGTCTTTCTTATTGTTTGTGCGGCAGAGCTAGGCTTTAGAACCATCGTATAATGGAAATACCATTGCTTCCTAGCCTAAAGCATATTTATATCACCTCCTCCCAATTTTATATATACTATGATAAACACAATGCCCCCCTCCAAGATGACTATGTCTTAATCCCCCACACCTTTGAATATATTAACTTACATAGCAAAAAAAAAAAAAGACTTTGCAGATATGATTAAGTTAAAGATCTTAAGATAAGATTATCCTGGGTTATCAGGTTGGGCCTAATGGAATCACAAGGTCCTCTGAAGTAGAAACTGGAGAGCCATAGCCAGAGAGAGAGAGATTTAAAGATGCCACACCTGTGACTTTGGTGATGCAAGAAGGAGCCATGAACCAAGGACTGCAGGGAGCCTCTTAGAACCTGGAAAAGGCCAAGGAATGGATCTCCTCTTAGAGCCTCCAGAAGAAACACATCATGTTGACTCCTTTATTTTAGCCCAGCAAGAAACAGTTTGGACTTCTGATCCCCCAGAATTACAGGATAATAAATGCTTATTGTCCTAAGCCACTATGTTTGTGGTAATATGTTAACAGCAGCCACAGAAGATAATGTGTATACTCATATAAATTGAATGCAACACCTTTTAGCCATGGGAAGCCAAACTATTGTTTTGCTATAACATAAATTTTGCCAATTTACAATCCGGCCACCCTTAATAGTAAGAACAGAGGGGAGAGACTAGCTAACCATGTTATGACACAGAAGCTGAATATTTAAGTTACTTGACAAGGTTCCCAAGGCTAGTAAGGCGCAGAATGTGGTTTGAAATGCTGGTCTGGTGGACTCCGAAATTCAGGCTCTTTTATCCACATCAATGAACCTCTCTGAGCATCCTGCATTAACTATCACCATGCTTAGTTTCCTGTCTTATAATAATTACAATATAGGGGCGAAAGTGAAAATGCAGAAATGGTTCAGCCTGAAAGGTATTATCATCGACAAGAATAATACAGTATAGTACTAGAACCTGAGGGAAAGGAAAAGAATGCTATTTCTAGAAGGACATGAATGACTATTAGAATCAGCATTACATCTGGTGGTGAGGCAGAAACACGTGTAAGGGTCCCACATATGAAATCAACTTACACAGTCCCTGAGATCAAGGTTTACTCAGAACTTCAAAATAGACCTCCTTTACCCCACCCCAAAGCTAAGAAGCAATAAGTAAAAACAACACTGAAACACAGCTGATAGAACTATGGGAACCGCATACTCTCTGGGGAGCCACGGCAGAAAGAGAAGATTCAGACCCAAGCAGCAAGTGAACATCAACCAACCCAGTCTTTTCTTCGAGTAGATTCACACAAGACTCTACACTAAAGGCATAACACAGGAAAGGCATGATCACATCCAAATAAAAGTGGGAAACAATTTACCCTAGTATAGATTGTCCTATACAAAATATCAAGAGTTCAACAACAACAACAAAAAAAAATACAGGGTGCATCAAAAAACAGGAAAAAAACCACAGTCTGAATGGAAATGTGATCATCAAAATAAAACTCAAATATGACACAGATATTGGCATTATCAGTGAATTTTACATAACCATGATTAATATATTAAAAGAGACAACGGAAGAGAGAAAATAAGTAATTTCAGCAAAGAGATGGAAACCATAATAAAATGAAAGTGCTAAAAATGAAAAACTCAGTAACATGGATGAAGAATTCCTTGGAGGGACTCATCAGTAAAGACAACCAAAGAAATACTCAGTGAGCTTGAAGGTAGGTAATAGAAATTATCAAAAAATGGGGGAAAAAGAAGAGCATCTATAAGTTGTTGGGCAATATCAAATGGTCTAATATATGAATAATGAGAATTTCAGTAGAAGAAAGAAAGAACAAGGCAGAAGAAATATTTGAAGAAATAAAAGTGGAGAATTTTCCAAAATTATTAATGGATAAAAAAATTTAAGAACCAAGAAATATGGAAAGTTGTGAGCAGGATAAATATAAAAATATTCAAGTATATAATATTCAAACTTCTGAATACTAAAGAAAAAGGTAGACTTGAAGGCAGCCAGAGAAGAGTACTGAGAAACAGAGATGGTAATTACAGCAAACATCGAATCAGAAAACATACTACAAAGAAATCAATAAAGTAACTCCTTTGAAATGCTTAAACACAGACAGGGGCACCTGGCTAGCTCAGTTGTTAGACCATATGACTCTTGATCTCAAGGTTCTGAGTTTGAGCCACATGCTGGGTGTAGAAATTACTTTAAAATAAAATTGTTAAAAATAAATAGGAGCATCTGGGTGGCTCAGTTGGTTAAGTGTCTGACTCCTGATTTCAGCGCAAGTCATGATCTCAATGTTGTGGGATCGAGCCCCGTGTGGGGCTTGGCACTGAGCTTGGAGTCTGCTTGTCCCTCTCCCTCTGCCCCTCCCCACCCCCCAGTCTCTCGTTCTCTCTCTCTCAAGTAAATAAATAAATAAAATCTTTTAAAAATTATTATAAAAAATAAAAATAAAATGCTTAAACAAAAAAATAACATATTCTCAACAGTCTGAGAACACTAATCAGAATACCAAAAGAAAAAAAATTTTGTCAGACATATGCATGATTTACAAATTTTTTTCCTCTAGCTTGTCTTTTTATTCTCTGTTTGTCTCATTTTTAGTTATTTTTTTTAAAGCAAGCTCTACACTCAGTGTGGGGCTTGAAATCATGATCCCAAGATCAAAGTCACATGCTCTACTTAGTGAGCCAGCCAACTGCCTCCAAAATTTTTGGTTTTGATGAAGTCCAGTTTATTAGTATGGCCTTTGTCTTTCTTTGACTTGTTTCACTTAACATAATATCTTCTAGTTCTATCTATGTTGTCACAAATGGCAAGATGTTCTTTTTCATTGCCAAGTAGTTTTCCAGTGTGTGTGTGTGTGTTTGTGTGTGTGTGTGCATACCATATCTTCTTTATCCATTCATCCACTGATGGACACTTAGGTTGTTTCCGTATCTTGGTTATTGTAAATAGTTCTGCCGTGAGGGGCACCTGGGTGTCTCAGTGGATTAAGCATCTTCCTTTGGCTCAGGTCATGACCCTGGGGTCCTGGGATAGAGTTCTGCATCAGGCTCCCGGCTCAGGGGGGAGGTCTGCTTCTCCCACTCCCTCTCTCCCTCTGTCTCATATAAATAAATAAGGTCTTTAAAAAAATAAACAACACTGCAATGAACATGGGGGCCCATATGTCTTTTCAAATCAGTGTTTGTTTTCATCTTTTTTGGATAAATACCCAGAAGCAGAATTGCTGGATCATAGGATAGGTCTATTTTTAATTTTTTTAAAAGATTTTATTTATTTATTTGACACACAGAGAGAGGAACACAAGCAGGGAGAGAAAACAACACAGTCTACGGTAATATTGGCAGAATGCTCAGCTATTTTGCATGAGCCAAGGATTATGGGGATTGCCTATAAAAAGACACAGTGGACTATTTGCTGTAAATATTGTATATTTTTCTTATGATGGTAGTTACTGACAAAGATTCTCTTTGACCAGACTCTAATCGGGCTCTGCTATGAAGTTTTCCATGTAGGCTTCTACTTTTGAACTTCTGTGTTCGTCTCTGCATGGTGCTATCTTAGCAAGAGTCCTAAGCCAGGTTAGCCAGAATCCCTCATTCTTCCTATCTAATCACCCTTGAAATCTGATCAAGTTCCTTACCTCCTACTATGACCCGGTGGGAATGACCTGTCTTCAGCAAGACTCCTGTTAGGTTGGTTTAGCCAGAATCCACCCCCTGCCTTCTTAATGTTTTTGCTTAGTAGTTTTCCATCCATGGAACCCTACCCTACTCCTTGACTATAAATTCGCACTTTTCCTTGTATTCAGAGTTGAACCCAATCTCTCTCCCCCACAGCAAGACCCCATTGCAGTGGTCCCTACACCCATCGTGACAGTCCTGAATAAAGACTGCCTTACTGGGGATGCCTGGGTGGCTCAGTCAGTTAAGTGCCTGCCTTCAACTTGGGTCGTGATCCCAGGGTCCTGGGATCCAGCACCACATCAGGCTCCTTGCTTAGCAGGGAGCCGACTTCTCCCTCTGCCTGCCATTCTGCCCACTTGTTCTCTCTCTCACACTGACAAATAAATAAAATCTTTGAAAAAAGACTGCCTTACTATTCTTTTTTAAGTGTCAGGAATAATTTTTCCTATAATACTTGTTATATAAATTTATCATAATTCATCACAATGTACACTTAAAATGGATTCATTTTAAGTTAATTAGTCTTCAAATAGTTTTTTTTTAAATGAGAGAGAAAAAAATCCAGAATGAGAAAAAAGCTGTTGAAGGACAAAAAAAGATTAACTCTAATTTTTCCCTAAGGCCCTAGGCTCCAAACACTTACAGGAACCTCTTTTGATTCTAAGTACAAAAGACTAGGCATTATTGGGCATTCTCTAGAATGGTAAAAACTAAGTATATTGTAGATGGAAAGAGTCTTATTCAGCAAATATGGATATAGTTGAACAACAACCAAATATAAACTTATTAGCTATAGATGAAGCCATTTTTCTTGCAAAATAAACTTAGTAATCTGAAAATGATTCTGTATGTTTGCATATCCACAAAATGAAAAATGAATGGACCATTATCATGTAATTAATCATGTACTTTAGTATTACATTTTCAATGATAAATTTAAATCTATTGAAGGAAATTATATAAAATATATTACTGAATTATATATATGTAAAATAAACTCTATAATAGAAATGCAACATTTTTATTAATATTTATATTTTTTAAACAGAATCTTGTTTAACTTAGTTGCTTATTATTATACTTGATTTATACAGAAACTAGAAGTTCTTGTTTTGACCACTAGATAGAGCTTTGATATTAATGTTGTAAATAAGACCCACTAAATCTATTGAAAACGTTAAAGTCATTTTATAAACATGCACTGCTTTGCCTCTAAACATTTTCCTTCCAGATCTGTTTAAGAACATTCTTGGGGAGCCTGGGTGGCTCAGTGGGTAAAACCTCTGCCTTCATCTTGAGTTATGGTCCTGGGGTCCTGGGATTGAGCCCCGCATCTAGCTCTCTGCTCAGCAGGGATCCTGCTTCCCCCTCTCTCTCTGCCTGCCTCTCTGCCTACTTGTGATCTCTCTCTGTGTGTCAAATAAATAAATAAATTCATTTAAATTTATTTTTTATTTTCAGCATAACAGTATTCATTATTTTTGCACCACACCCAGTGCTCCATGCAATCTGTGCCCTCTATAATACCCACCACCTGGTACCCCAACCTCCCACCCCCCATATTTTTAAAAAGAACGTTCTTAAAAGACATTTTTCTCCACTGTCAGCCATACCATGAGTTAGAAATTTCCTTACAAGGCATACTACTTAGTGTTTAGTCCAGAACTTATTGAGGGAATGAGATGAGATTCAATTTGTTGTCCTCTACTCTTACATCAAAGAAGTAACATTGGACCAATTTAAAGAATAATTAATAATTCCTAATTGTGTCATGGCCACATTTATTAGACTAATTGAGATGAAACTGATTCCATAGAATTATAATCTGAGACAATTCAGTTGGAACCTTACTAGTGTTGAATTTAAGCATCTTCAGCTTCTGGGGTATTAGTACACAGTCTTTGCCGAGGGTATCAATTCCATCATGCATGTGCAGTAACTAGGAGGAAAGGCCTAAATATGTCATCTCATAGAAGAATTGACAAGTTCTCTTGGCTAAGAATCTGTATGTCTGAAATGACTTCAGCACTGGGGCTGGAGAATCAAATAAACTCTCATATCTGGCCTAATCATTCTCTCTGACTGGGGGGAATTTCTAGTTTCTACTACTCAAAATATAAAAACTCCAAAATACAGAAAAAATATTTCCTACTTTTGCAAAAATAAGACAAAGTGCACATGTATAGCTTTCCCTCCAAAATTATATTCTGAAATTGACAAAAGGTATGAGTCAATAATCGAAGTACCTGGAAATAATGGCAAGACACCAAATGTTATATAACATCAATCACAAATACATTTCAACGTAAAGACATGATTATATAATATTAATTGGGTTGTCTTTGGGTGTTTGGGACTATGGGTGTGTTTAATTTTCACTTACTATTTGCTGTCTTTTAAAATATGAGTTTATAATTTTAAATTGGAAGAAATATACTTTAAGTAATACAGGAAAATGGGATAAGGGGAAATTTATATATTTATATATGCAATATAAATTTATATAAATTATATATTTATACACAGAAAATTAATTTATATATATTTATATATATAAATTTATATATGCAAAAATTAGCTACATTATTATTAGGTCACTTTCTTCCTTATATTGAAGACAAATAGTATTGTTAAACATTCAAAAGCAAAAATAAGAGACATCTTTGTCCTTGGAACTACTATAATGTTTAAAATAGACAGAGACTGTTTGCTGCTGGACCCCCTCACTGGTTTTCATCTGGAGACCAAAGGAATACATTCTTGTCCACTCTTTTAGTACTTAGGTAGTTGGACATAGACTGAACACTGGTATGGGCTTAGAAAAAAAATTCACCTAATCCTATGGACGTATCCATGCATACACACAGACACACAGACACACAGACACACACACACACACACGCTAAATGGCAAGCTTATTCAAATGACTAAAGCCAGCATTAATCCTGAGCTAAGATAGCAGTAGGAGCATAAGCATAATCACACAAGTAAGTCCCTACTCCTAAATTATCACTGATCAGCTAAAGAAATATATAAATAGGAAAAACAACTTTCATCAGCAATGAAAACAGACTAGGTAGTCCATACCACAAAATTCCAAGAGCCTCGGGGTATACGGAAGGAACCCAGAGAAGAAACTCATTTTGACAGAATGTGGCCTTTCCAGGAAGCTGTAGGAGACTTGTTTAGAACTGACACTGATATTTTGTAACTTAGCCTTAGGGCTGACTTTTTATGTGACTGGACTATAATAAAAAACAGAATGGGAGCTGTTAAAGATACAGCTAGGTTTCTTCTCACTTCTGGCAATGGGTATCTTTGAGCTTCTGTCCTGATGCAAGGCTGCACTGAGATGTTCTACGAAATCAAAGTAACAGGCGAAATGGAAAACAAGACTTATTTGGGGAGGAAATAGGGAGACTCTGGCCCTACAGAGCAGAAAATTATAGATGACCGTGTTTTTTTTTTAATTCTAATTTTTACTTATTTCTTTTATTTATTTGTCAGAAAGGAAGAGAGAAAGAAAGCTCAAGCAGGGGGTGTGGCAGACAGAGGGAGAAGCAGGCTCCCCGCTGAGCAAGGACCCTGATGCGGGACTTGATCCCAGGACCCTGGGATCATGAGCTGAGCCGAAGGCAGACACTTCACTGACTGAGCCACCCAGGCATCCCTGGATAGCTGTATCCCTTGTTGCTGATACAAGGTTTTGTATCAGCATCAACTGACTTTGTTCCTTTTTCTTTCATGACGTCATAGATGTGGGCTAGCAGAGAGAAGGCAGTATACTCAGTAGGAACCAGGGACATTTGGTTCATTTCTTTTTTTTTTTTAATTTTATTTATTTGACAGACAGAGATCACAAGTAGGCAGAGAGAGAGGAGGAAGCAGGCTCCCCACCGAGCAGAGAGCCTGATGCGGGGCTCGATCCCAGGACGCTGGGATCATGACCTGAGCCAAAGGCAGAGGCTTTAACCCACTGAGCCACCCAGGCGCCCCAATGGTTCATTTCTTTATGTAACTTCCTTGTGCCTTCCCAGCCCGCTCAGGCACAATCATGGAGATTCCACTCCACTGAATGATGGAGCGCTGCTGGGTTTGCTCCATGTTATAGCCTGGCAGATCAGCAAACCTGCAGCTCGTGATGTGAGGTCAGACAGCAGTGTAAATTGGTGTCCCATGGTCAAGGGTTCAGTCTCTACGTAGGCCCTGTAGATGACCAAAAGCTAGTTCTTAAAGGAGAGTAGGTACCCGAGGGTGATGATCGGGCCTTGCTCCCAAATCCTAAAGGCCTGCGCTGTGACTCACCTACAGCAGCCCTAACCACACTGACGCTTCAAGCGCCATCGGATCCGACCGATCACGTGGTCCACATGACAGAGCAGCTTTCACAGCAAACTGGATGCCTTGCAGAGCCTTCTCTTGTTCTGGGCCCCATTCGAAATGAGCAGCTCTTCTGGTCACTCAGTAATAGAACCAAATAACATGCCCAGACGAGAACGATGTTGCCTCCGAATCCAAGGAGGACCCCTAGGCCTTGCGCCTCTTTCATGTTTATATGAGGCGCAAGATACAACAACTTCTCCTTTACCTTAGAAGGGATCCACCATATGCCCCAGGCCACTGGAGCCCTAGAAGTCTCACTGAAGTAGAAGGCCCTTAATTTTAGTCTGATTTCTATCCCACTTGCTGACGTGCAGGTGTCTGACCATAAGCTAGAGCAGCTGCCCTTTCTCGCCCACTAGGTACAATCAGCATAAGGTCAGCAAAGGAACGGACCAGTGTGATGTGTTCTGGCGGGGCGGGGGGGATGATGAAGATCCCTGGGAACTAGAGAGGGATGCCACCAAAGCGGAAGCATAGAAGACACCAGAATCCATCCATCCGCAAGGATCAACAATGACAAAGCTAGCTACGAACAGAAACACACCTGAGAAAGATCAGGAGTTCACTTGAGCTGCGGCAACGCAGAACAAAAAACCTGAGAACGACTGCGTAGTAAAGGCTAAGAAAGAACAGCTTCCGTGCGCCCACATCTTCCAGTCCCCTGGTGGCACTTCTCTGGACCAAGAGGGAGCACCCAGCGTCAGCAACGCACAGAGGACTCACCCAGGTTTCGGCAGCCTGTGCTGCTTAGGACCTCAATGACCCTCGTGGGTACTGCAGACCCCCTCAGCTTTCATCCCCGAGGCCCGAATCACGGACCCCAGCAAACCGTCAGGCACACACTAGCCTTCAGAGTCGCTCTCTGCCCCAAACCCGCCCCTCCTGCAGAAGCCCAGGAGCCACACTGGCAGGCGGCCCCAGGCTCTGCAGCTGCGGGCTGGCGAAAGGCCGGCCTCGGCCCGCCTGGCAGGGCCCCAGCACTGTGCCTGCTCTCACCGCTAGCCCTTGGAGTGACTCGCCCACACGCTGCCAGCCCGACTCCTGTCACTGGCCTCCACGGCCACGCACACATCTGCTGCGAGACCTCGCAGCCACAGAAGCCAAGAGCCAAGGCCTCCTAATGGCTGGTGGGCCTGGATCCTGCCCCGTCTCCTGTCACTGGCCTGCCCCGCTGGGCTCGCCAGAGCTAACGGCTGCAGCTGCACACCTGGACGATTCCAGCCCAGGTCCTGTCACCAGCCTCCACAGCCGGGTGTGGGCCAGGGGCGAGGCCCCGAGCTGCACCGGTGTGCCCCGCAGACAGGCCCCTGCAGCCGCAGTGTGCCTGCCCTTGAACCCAGCCCAGCTGCTGGCCCAGCCCCGCCCCTACCTGTGCCGCATATGGGCACTCGGCCGCCCCTACCGCCACACAAGCACACACAGCCGGCCCCCGCCCCTGCTGTGGTCAAGTGTGTGCACATGTCCGGATCGGGCCACCGCCTCTCCTGGTCCCTAGGCATCGGACCTGGAAGCACTTCTAAAGACCCCAGTGACACTCGCAGCCACCGGAAACCATCTGGGGCACTTGCCAAGGATCAAGCAGTAGGTAACGTCAGTGGACCCCAGCGCCTGAGCAGTTGAGCCACGTGCAAACAGGGAGCCACCGATGCTTCGATATTGGGCACCACCAGACGTGGACTCACGGCACGGCCCAGAGTGGCTCCACACACAGATGAAGGACTTTGCTGCCCAAAGTCAAATACTTTTGAACCTCATTTGAGGGTAAGATGAATTACAGATGCACATTTTAAACTCAGGGCAATGACTCAATAGTGCATGGGTTTGCAAATGTCCTTTGAAGGGCCAGAAGTAAATATTTCAGACTTCTGGGCCATGTGATTTCTGTTCAACTACTCAACTCCACTTTTCTTGTTTATGTGTGTAAAGTAATGGGCTTAGCTGTGTTCTGATAAAATTTTTTTTCATATAGGGGTGCCTGGGCTGCCCAGTTGGTTAGGCATCTGCCTTTGGCTCACATCATAAATGTCAAGGTTCTGGGATAGAGCCCCATGCCAGACTTCCTACTCAGCAGGGAGTCTGCTTCTCCCTCTTTTTCTGCCCCATCCCCGCCCCCAACTTGTGCACACACACTCTCTCTCTAATAAATGAATATCCTTTTTAAAAAATGTTTTAATATTTTTATTTTTTTATTCATCGCTTGTTGACCCCTGCATAATGGTGGAGATTAAATGGAATAAAAATATGCAACCAAAAAGAAAACATAGAAAGAGGGAAAAATATACATAGAGCAAATGTTATAAACAATGGCTAGCAAGATGGTAGCTTTTAATCCAACCATAAATATAATTTCATTAAGTATCAAGTTCCTAAAATACAAAGTTAAGTACATGTTGGATTTAAAAAGGCAAGAACAAATAGAGGTTGTATATAAGAAGTCATTTTTAAACAAAAAGAAATAGATACAGGGGTGCCTGGGTGGCTCAGTGGGTTAAGCCTCTGCCTTCAGCTCGGGTCATGATCTCAGGGTCCTGGGATCGAGCCCTGCATCAGGCTCTCTGCTCAGTGGGAAGCCTGCTTACCCCTTTTTCTCTGCCTGACTCTCTGCCTGCTTGTGATCTCTTCCTCTGTCAAATAAATAAATAAAATCTTTTTAAAAAAAGGATTGAAAAATAGATAACTTAAAAACAAAAATAGAAAGAAAGGTGGAGTAGATACCTTAATATCAGATAAACTAGACTTCAGAATGAGTAATATTACCACAGATAAAGAGGGACATTGACTATTTATAGAGGCTGGTTCTCCAAGACAACAGAACAATGCTGTGTGCATACACACCCAACCATAGGGCTTCAAATAATAGACCTAAAAGAATGAATAGACAAAACTATAATTATATTTGGAGACTTCAACACTCCTCTGTAGTTACAGATGCAATAATTAGAAAGAATAATGAGAAAGCAAATCAGTAAAGAGATAGAAGACCTAAACAATACTCAACTACCTTCCTCTAACTGATATTTATAGAACATTCCACTCAACATCAGAATACACGTTTATTCAATTGAACATACGACATTTATCAGTAGAGAATATATTCTGGGCCATAAGGAAAGCTTGATGAATTTAAAAGAATTCAAGTCATGCCAAATATCATTTCTGACAACAAAGGAATGAAATTAAAATTCCAAAATGGGCAAGAATCAGGAAAATACACAAATACTTGGAAACTGAAAAATATACCTCAAAATAACCCATGGGTCAAAGAAGAATCATCAAGAAAATTAGAAAGCATTGTGAAATGAATGAAAATGAAAACATAACATATGAACATTTGTGAGATGCAGCTAAAGCAGTGATTAAATAAAAATTTAGAGCATAGGGGTGCCTGGGTGGCTCAGTGGGTTAAGCCCCTGCCTTCAGCTCAGGTCATGATCTCAGGGTCCTGGGATGGAGTCCCACATTGGGCTCCCTGCTCAGCAGGGAGCCTGCTTCCTCCTCTCTCTCTCTCTCTCTCTCTCTCTCTCTGCCTGCCTCTCTGCCTGCTTGTGATCTCTTTCTGTCAAATAAATACATAAAATCTTGAAAAAAAATTTAGAGCATTAAAGTCTTACATAAAACCTCTGAAAATCTGACCAAAATTCCCTTCTTAAGAATCTTTACAAATTACACCCAGAGAAGCAGGAGGTGAATAACAAAGAGCCTAACTCAACAAAATGGCAAACTTTGTAACTTAAAATATTAATTCCATATAACAAATAATGTGTGTGGCACACACGAAATGCAGGCCAGGTGCTTATTGTAGACCAGGTGCTTCCGACGATTGCAGTTAGACTCCTACTTCTCCAAAGCCAGGTCCCTATCATCTAAGAAGAGGGGACTATACCTGTCTGAAGTCAGCTTAGCTAAATGGTGTTCACAAAAGGTTTGAAGATTCACTTAATCCCCATGCTACACTCAAAGTTCTCACACAAGATGCCCTCAAATTCCTGCTCTGGTAGTCATAAGGGAAAAAAAAGAATATATTCCATCACCAACTGACTTCGGCAGAACTTCTCAGTTGATAATAGTTATTTGCTGATGCATAGTCATGGGCTTCTCAAGTCAATACTATAAATTATTTAAAAATAAATAAATTATTTTAATAAAACATACGTTTAGTGGGGCGCCTGGGTGGCTCAGTGGGTTAAGCATCTCCTTCAGCTCAGGTCATGATCTCAGGGTCCTGGGATCGAGCCCCACGTCGGGCTCCCTGCTCAACAGGGAGTCTGCTTCTCCCTCTCTCTCTGCTCTTCCCCACCACTCATGCTCTCTCTCTCTCTCTCTCCATCTCAAATAAGTCAATAAAATCATTAAAAAATAAACAAAATAAAATATATGTTTGGGAACAATGTACTGGAACACTGGCTTCTCAGCTTTAGAAGAAAAGTGGAACACTATTTCCTAAGAAAGTTTCTCCCCAAAAGTACTTTCTCATAGATTTGCATGAAAGGACACTTATGGTTACATATGGTTAAAAAAATGTATGTGAAAAACACCACTAAACCAATTTCAAATATTATGGAAATGGCCACCAGTGTTTCCAAAGTGTTGGATTCTATAAATGGAACCATGAGATCACAGCAAACTGTTCTAGAGTTTCAGGTGTATGTTTGAATTTCAAGGAGACAACTAATGCCCTTAAAACTCTAATAAATTCGAAAATGCTGTTACCTCTTTTTTAATTAATGTTTTAATTTGCACAACTGTCAGTGAAGGGGAAAATAGAAATCATGCTAATGAAAGCAAATGAGTATATTTCAATAATAAAAGAGAAAACATTAATATTTGTGACTTTAATACATTGCAAACTATAATTAGTTGTTCTCCCCCAAACTATGCCAAAAATTGCGTACAAACTAAACCATTTACAGATGATGCCTACAGCAAGTACGCATTCTTCCGTTAATGTTGTTTGAAAAATTATCTCAAATATTATAATAGTTTTCAAGATTGTATGATTTTTAAGAGTTTGCAAGCCACAATATATAACATTCGCTAGCATAAAATTTTCTCAGTTGTCATTAAAATATAAAACATGTTAAGTAGGTGTAAGTAAACCTGCATAACTCTGCCTTGAAAACTCCAAGGGAGTGCTCACTTCGGCAGCACATATACGAAAACTCCAAAGGAAATTATTATTGAAATATACTCATTTGCTTTGACTCTTCCTGACTGCTTCTAGCAAAATTTGACAAGATAGCAATGACTTAAGGATGGAATTGGTAAGCAAAAATGAAGCTCAATGTAAAGATTTGGGAAACATTCTCAGCCTATCTGTATTGCAAAAAAATGAGAACACTAAGCATGCGGCCAAGTGACCATCGGATAGGGAAATTAGTGTGAATGTGAACCACTTACTTACAGGCACCCCCGTAGGAAAAGTGCCATTCTGAACTGAAGGGGAAGGAGATGAAAAGGAAAGAAGACCGTCGAGCTTATTAGATTACACACATGGGACTCCGGAACTGTATGGCTGAGAACATGCACTATTCTGAAAAACAAGAAATGACCCCGAAGGTGATTCAGATATTATCATGACTTCCTCCTCAGTTTCAAAAGGGTGGGGGCCAGCGCTATGCTTTCAATAAGCTGGTGTCCCAGAGGCATGGGAGCAGGGCTGCTCCAAGCTGTGGGGAGGGCCCCAGGGCAGAGTCCTAGAGGCATAATCCATGCCCAGTAGAGTAGAAGTTCAGAGGTAATACTTCTGCCCCAGTGAATTCAGAAGAGGAGACCTCCACGCCAGGGATCTGAAACGACAGACAATTACCTCAGTGGATCCAGAAGGTTGAACTGTTGCTCTCGTGAGCCTGATGGACAGAACATGGAGCCAGAGACTTATTCTAGAAACTTAGGATCTCACAGAGTCTGCCTTGCTAAATTTTGGACTTGCCTGGGACCCATCACTCTTTCTTGCTTTCCTATGTCTCCTTTTGGAACTGGACCATCTCTCATGCCTGTCTCACTACTGTGTTTTGGAAGAATATTAATTGTTTGGTTTCATGTAGTCACAGCTGGAGGAGGGTTTCATCTCAGGGTAAATCCTAACTTGGATCTCACTTACATGTGATGTAGGTGACACTTAGATGAGACTTTGAACTTTAGGCTTTAGAATTGATACTGGAATGAGTTAAGACTTTTGGAGTCGGAGGGTAGAATCAACATATTTTGCACGCCAGAAGGACGTGAATTTTGAGGAGTTACAGGGGGAATATTAAAGAGTAAATGCATTTTCCCTAAATTCATATGTTGAAGCCCTATACCCTGATGTTATGATATTACGAGGTGAGGCCTTTGGGAGGTAATGAGTATGAGGGTGGGGTACCTGGCTGGCTCAGTCAGCATACAACTCTTGATCTCGGGGCTGTAAGTTCAAGCCCCATATTAGGGGGAGCGATTAACTGAAATAATATCTGTAAATCACAAAGCACAAAGCACAATGCCTGGCACATAACAAATGATCGATCCATGGCAACTAAATTTAGCATCTACATTTCTTTTTTAGTGCCGTATACAAGCACACTGTAGATAGATATGCGGGGATTATATTTAATCAGTCTTGCTTCTTTACTTTAAAATTTTTATTATTGAAGAAAATACAGTCCTGACCATCCCTGCACATAATTTTTGGACATGTGCACAATTATTTCCTTAAAAAATATCTAGAAGTAAAGTAACTCAAAGAATGCGCATTTTTACACTGACATATAATTCACACACCATAGAATTTGTCCTTTTACAGGGTACAATCGTATGGGTTTTGGTGAGTTCACAAAGTTGTGCCCTCATCATCACTTACTGTTAGGCAGTAAGATGGCTTGGGATTCTCTCCTCCCTTTGTTCCTCCCCCTGTTCTCGTTCTTACTCTCACTCTCGCTCTCTCTCATAAATAAAATCTTTAAAACAAAAATAAAGAAGTAACTGGGACTACATCAAAATAAAGGAAATTGAAGGAAATGACAAAATTAAAAGGCAACCTACCAACTAGGAGAAGATATTTGCAAATGACATATACAATAAAGGGTTAGTATCCAAAAATATATAAAGAACTGATACAACTCAACACCTAAAAGCAAATAACCCAATCAAAAATAGGCAGAAGACATAAGCAGACATTTCTCTGAAGAAGACATCCAGATGGCCAACAGACCCATGAAAAGATGCCCGACATCACTCATCATCAGGAAATGCAAATCAAAACTACAATGAGATACAACCTCACACCTGTCAGAATGGCTAAAATTAGCAACACAAGAATCAAGTGTTGGTGAGGAAGTAGAGAAAAAATATCCTTCTTGCTTTCTTGGTGGGAATGCAAATGGTTACATCCACTGTGGGAAACAGTATGGAGATTCCTCAAAACGTTCAAAATAGAACTACCCTATGATGCAGGAATCACACTACTGGGTATTTATCCAAAAACTAATTCAAAGGATACACGCACCCTATGTTGTGTGCAACACAACTGTCCATTGATTGACGAATGCATAAAGAAGACACGGTGTATACATATATATACAATGGAATATTATTCAGCCAAAAAAGAATGAAATCTTGTCATCTGCAACAATACACATGGAATTAGTATAAAATGAAATAAATCAGATAAAGACAAATACCCTCTAATCTCACTTGTATGTGAAATTTAAGAAACAACAACAACAAAAGGAGCCAAGGAAAAGGAGAGAGAAACCAAGAAACAGACTTTGAACTACAGAGAACAAACTGATGGTTACCAGAGAGGAGGTGGACAGACTGGATTAAACCGCTGGTGGGGATTAAGGAGCGCACTTGTTGAGATGAACGCTGGGTGACATATGGAAGTGCTGAATCCCTAAGTTGCATGCCCGAAACTAATATAACACTGTATGTTAACTATACTGCAATTTAAAATTTAATTAAAGAAAAATGCTATAATATAGTGAAGATTTTAATTAGCAATAATCGCGCCTTGGACAAACCTCATTGGCTACGATACTGCCACTGTGCAAAGCTTAGCATAGTGAAGATTTTAAAAAGGAAGACTCATATGTCATTTTATTCTTGCTTTAAAATTCTCTATAGACAATGCCCCCTTTATTGCCAGCATGGGGGAGTAGAGCACTCCCACTCCTCACCCTTGAGATGCCACTGGTCCACCCCAAGTTTCTGAGGAAGAAAGGAGTTTAATCAGACCACTAGGTGGGGTCTGTGACATTGGTATCAGTTTCCTATACGAAGGAAAGGAAACACATCAAATACTTTAGGATTATGAGTAACTTCAACTCTACACTTGCCAAAACTCCTTCACCACCATTCACCCAAAATAAAACCAAGGAGGAAGACTACTGACGACTGGTACTATTTAGAAATGTTATAGGACAGAGGCGATGATAAAAACAGTACCAGCTTTTTCTTGGTTTTATTCTTGTATTAAAATTCTCTGTAGGGGCGCCTGGGTGGCTCAGTGGGTTAAAGCCTCTGCCTCCGGCTCAGGTCATGATCCCAGGGTCCTGGGATCCAGCCCTGCATCGGGCTCTCTGCTCAGCGGGGAGCCTGCTTCCCTTCCTCTCTCTCTCTCTGCCTGCCTCTCTGCCTGCTTGTGATCTTGGTCTGTCAAATAAATAAATAAAATCTTTAAAAAAAATTCTTTGCAGACTGTTCCCCTGCACCACAGGCAAACGACGGCCCTGTCCTTAGTCCACTCAGATCTCCCCAAGTCTCCCCGCAAGAAAGCAGCATAATCAGTGTTGGGTTTGTGGCCTCCAAACATCTTCAGTGAAAGTGGTGTGAGGTTGGTAAGTTTCAGCAGGATGACTTTTCTTGCTTCCAGCTTAGGGTGGGGAGCATCAGACACCATTATGAGGTGGGCGGTCAGGAGACAAATCACCTCTATTGGACGGGAATGCCATTCCACACACATCACACCGTCCTCATCCGGGTTATGGTGATCTAAACTCGGACACCTCTCCAACCCTCCATCCCATTCCCTATCTGCAACTCCCCCTTCCGCACCCCAACACACTCATGCAGACACCAAATTATTTTCCTCCTTGCCAGTGGTATAAGGTGTTAGAGGTAAATTTGTCCAGTTTTCAGTGATGATCCAGGACTTATCCTCCAATGTCACTCTGACTGTGGACCCGTTCATTGGTCCGGCCCCTTTCCCTGCAGGACTTTCCCACCCTTCCAACAAACATGCCTCACCCTCCCCTCCCTCCGCACCATCACAGAACTCACAGAGATACACACATCTTTTTATACCTTGTTGCTTTTAATCATCGCATTTTAATCATGTTGCATTTTAAATGCAAAATGCGAAAGTGTTGCATTTTAATCATCTGTGTACCCCACTGGTATAACATTTGCTCTCTACGTGATTGGCCATTTCTCCACAGACTTCTCTGGAAATTACAGTTCCAGGTCTTGAGGGCTCTGTATACATGATGTGTTACTTGGATCAGTGGCGTGCTCCTGAGTTTCTTTATTCTGCTTTAGCTGAAGCTGTGGTCTCTTATTTTGATTCACTCTCTTCATCGGTAACAAATATCATTGGTCTTGTTTCTCTCTTGTTCTTACCTGAACATGAGATCGAGGTTTCAAAGGATCTTCTGGTAGTACGTGCTTGCTAGCAGGGACATTTCTACCTGCTTGGCTGTCTTTTGCACTTGGAAGTGCAACAGGGTGAACACAGAGGGCATTCATTTGAGGGAAGAGGATAGAGACTGGATGGGAAGGGGACTTCCTAAGAAGGGGTGCAGGTTCAGGGGGAGTTGGTGCCATGCAGGGACAGGGCAGGGTTCTTGGGTGGAGGACTGATAAAGAGGAGGAGGAGCATGGGTAGGGCTATCTGACCTTGGCACTAGCTCTGCACTTGCACTGGCAGAGGTCATCCTCGTCTTTCTTTCTCGAGCTTTTGTCAATGGCTGTTCCACACTTGTGGCCTGCCTCTGGCCCTCAACCATGAAAAACCCTACCTCCATTCCTTCTCCCTCATCTGCCTCTTCCCTTCCTCCCTCCGCATCATCAGAAAACTTGCAGAAACACTCATTCATTCCCTGGATGGAGCTTTTCACATACTGTTGATTTTATTTTCACCATTCCTGTTTATGTAAGATTTAGTCTCCCCCTGGTTGACCATAACTCACTAGGTGGGCTACCGGAGATACAGCGAGTGTTTCTGAGGCCTCTACGTTTGCTGCACAGCTAATAGCTCTACCCATCTTTACTTGGGATGGTAGATTTCTCCAGAGTCTCTTGGTCCTGCTTTGGGTGATTCTACTTCATTTTCTTTTTTTGAATTATTTTTATTAACATATAATGTATTATTTGCCCCTGGGGTATAGGTCTGTGAATCATCAGGCTTACACATGATTCATTTTCTTATTCAGGTTATAGTGCAAGATTAATATTGTTGGTGTTTTTCTCTCTTAGGTTTTCTCAAATCCCCTTGAAGGGGATCTTTTTACCTCTACACCTAGACTGGGAGCAGGATGAGCTCCGAATGGCACTGGTTTGGGAAAGAGGATAGAGAATGAATTGGAACAGAGGCTTTATAAGAAGGGGTGCGGGTTTACAAGGTTACTTGGGCCTGGTAAGGACATGGTGGGAAACTTTCAGAGAGAATCTTTAGGGAAAAAAGAAGGAGCATGAGTAGGACTATTTGACACTGTAACTTGTCTGATCTTGGGGTGACAGGGCATCTTCTTTTCCAGCCTTTTTGAAGCTTGGCCTTACCTGTTCTACACAGGTGACTACCTCCTGTGATGTGGGTCTCAGTCACAGCAAAGCCTCCTATGTGTCTACCACAGGGAGCCTGCCCTTACGTGTGCCATTTGCCTGGCCAGTGAGAACCCACACTTTTTGCTTTGTTAGGTCAGCAAGCACTGCCCCGGGCAGGAGAGGCTAAGGGTAAGCCTCAGCCTCCAGAAAGTACCACTCCTGACACATGTCCATGGTGGTCGCAGCCAAGACACTGTGGAGGGAGAGAGGGAGGGTTTCCTCAACACCCTCTAAAGATGCGTCCCAACCTGACCTGCCGCCCTTCTTCATCTCCCCGTGGTCATTTTTTGTGGTGCACACTGCAGGGAAAAGGTGATTCTTCCAAGCCATTTCCTACAGCCACCCCTAGTCCGTGGGCCATGCTGTCTGTCCTCTCCCAGGCCTCACCATCACCCAGTGTTTCGTACAGTTCACCTAGCGGGTGCCTGGGTAGCCCAGTCGGTTAAGTGTCTACCTTTGGCTCAGGTCATGATCCCAAGGTCCTGCTCCCTGCTCCGTGGAGATCCTGCTTCTCCCTCTCCCTCTCACCTCACTCATGCTCTCTCGTGCTCTCCTGCATGCAAGCTTTCTCTCTCAAATAAAATAAAATCTTTTAAAAAATAAAATAAGGGATGACTTGCTGGCTCATTTGTTAAGCATCTGCCTTCAGCTTGGGTCATGATCCTGGGTCCTAAGATTGAGCCCTGCATCGGGCTCCCTGCTCAAAGGGGAGCCTGCTTCTCCCTCTCCCGCTGCCCTTGCTTGTGTTCCCTCTCTCACTGTGTCTCTCTCGGTCAAATAAATAAAATCTTAATAAAATAAAATAAATAAAACACCTCCAAGCCAATGCAGCCTTATTTCAGTTTTGATGGAGATCTGAACTCAACCATTTCCTGCCTACAAATCCTTCTTATGCTCACTGCAGACCATTTACTTCTTAGAGCCTGTGAGATACTCATCCATCCTACCTCCTTTTCCTCAAGATCCATGTAGATCTCAGTTTTCTGTCTTCCAGTCTGAACTCACTGCCTTCGTTCTGCCAAGTCTCCAATGGATAGATGTGCACCCAACCTTCACCTCACCTTGGGACGTCCCAGTAGCCCAGCCCAGCGGACTCCTGAGGGTCCAGGAATGATCTAATCCATAGGAAACCACTTCCCTGGACGAGAGCAGGGTCGGAAGAGTGGGGAGAGGGTCTGGAGGGGCAAAGAGCCCGTGTGAGCCGAGCAGCAAGATGCGCAGTATTGCCAGGAGGCGCCCCCATTCTCGCTCAGAGGGCAGAAGAGGGCACACAGGCCCTGAGAATCATTCGTACGACACCGTGAAACACGAGTTGAACACCTGCTCTTCAGGTCCCACGTCCCGCGTGCTTTCTGGGACTCTGGGTAAACAGTACGTACCCCCCCCCCAGTCTTCAATCTTTCCTCTACAAAATGAGGAAGTTGGAGTCACGGATATAACTTTTAAAAACACGCTATCCTCCCGTAATTCTCCCTTTTAGTCCTATTAGAATTCCTTGACGCTTCAGAGCCTATTAGGCTCCGACCAACCCGCTTGCAACCCCAGCGTGTAAAACTCCGTGTGGGGCTCCCGTGGCTCGAACTACACTCCGGCTCTTTCTGATTCAGTCCTTCGTGGAAGGGCGCCGGACCCTGGTGGCACCTAAGAGCAAAGGCCTCGGATCAACCTGGAGGATGAGTTCAACGACGGGGGCTTGCGACGGGAGGACACCACAGAGCAAAGACCATTCACGGAGTCAACCCGAGCAAGCACAGGGTGTGTGTGGACGGCCGTGCTGCGCCCCGGGAGGGACAGACTGACAGGACGGGGCCCCTGCCAAGCCCTTTTCGGAAATCTGTCTGCCCTAGGCCTTCGCAGTGTAGACTTCCTGGCAGAGTGAAAAGTCACTTCCATCCTATTGGAAAATAAACCTCAACCCGTACTATCAGGCATTCTGAATTCCCAGACATTTTCTACAATGCTCAACATTTTCAGCTTTTATTCCTCTCAGATGCCTGAGGCTAAGGAGTGGGATCCTTTATCTATGCCAAATGCGAAAAATGCTTTAATGCCACATGATAAATGGAAATATTAGTTTGCAATAAGGAATACCTTCAATTGCACACATCAAGGAGAGAGGGAAAAAGTACGGTGATTTGTTTTTTCTTTTTACCCCATAGCCCGACAACTTGAAAGGACATCCTTTCATTCCATAAAAGCTATGCGGGAGACTTTTCCGGGAAACAACAGTAGATATTCGGGTATTTTGAGGGAGAAAAATAAAAAATGCGCTATTAAAAGTTTGTTGCGGGGGCGCCTGGGTGGCTCAGTCATTAAGCATCTGCCTTTGGATCAGGTCATGATCCCAGGGTCCTGGGATCGAGCCAGGCATAGGGCTCCCTGCTCGGCAGGAAACCTGCTTCTCCCTCTCCCACTCCCCCTGCTTGCGTTCCCTCCCTCGCTGGGTCTCTCTCTGTCCAATAAATAAAATCTTTAAAAACAGTTTGCTGTGTGTCAATTTCAATAAACATTACTCCAACGACAACGGTTTTCTGTGTCTATAGAGGTAGCATACTCTATTTTCTATATGAATTTTGTCCTCCCATCAGGGACAACGAGGACCCTAACACAGTACAAGCAGAAATCATTAGAATGCAATTTGCCCTCCAGTTTTCTTTACCCCCACACCCATCCGGATGAGAAGAGCTTCCTGTTCTACCCATGTGTTAGCTTCAGTTACTTTCCCCAGGTCTTCTGAACTCGAGCATGTATGCTGCCCAAGCGAGCACAGGTCTTCCGAACTCTAAATGCACACACACAGCGGGAAGGTCAGTTCTGAGCCAGAGACACTGAGGCACACCGTCTGCACTTTCTGTCCAGGTGAATTCCTGTGGTGTCTGTCCCTTGCACTGATGATGTGTATCCAACCGGACAGTTGTTTTTTTTAAACTATGAAGATTAAACTGTTTGACATTTAAGAAGTCATTCTATCAATTTCTATAGCCTTCATTAAATTGTGAATTTCAGGAAATTATAATACCAAGCAGAAATGTCATAAAGCCAGCAGCGCCCAGGCTGGCATAAAAGGTGACCCACCGCTGCCCACAGCACTACGGCGCTGCCCACGTTCAGCCCGAAACAAAGCTCCGCGGACCGACCGCGGTTTACTTGTCTCTTCCCAGCGAACGGCTATTTTGAATACGCGCCCTTTGCAGAACCCAGCACATCTGTCAGGCATACTTCCCGTGGTTAAAGACCCTTGAGTTCACTACCTCGGGACATTTGAAGAAGCATCAAAACTTTGCTTTAGAACTGCCTTTCCATCATTACACAACACACAACTTTCTCCTGCTGTCCTTGACGGTTTTCTTTCGCAGGTTTTTTTCTATGTAGAGGCCATGTGCCCTTAATAAAACGTACCTTCCTAACACAGCCCCATATAGGGACAGGAAGAAAGGAGGTGGCGCTCTCTCCCCCACGGACATCCAGCACACCAGCCAGCCACACCGTGCAGCCGCGTGGACATACACAGACCTCCATCTCAAACGGAGCCGTTTTGTTCCTCCCACGGAGGACACGATCCATCTTTCACGTGGGGCTCGCACACTCCCGCTGAAGCCCGTTCAGTTCAATCGCTACCAAGACCTATGGTTGGCGAAAGCTGCCAGGATGGCATACAGTGGGACATGGACACCACATGCTCTGCTGGGGGACTCCAGGAGAAGGAGGCAAGTCAAGGCAGAGAGAGTTCAGATTTCCAAACACTGGGCTTACAATCAGCAAAGTTCTCACCTGGCCCAGCTTGGCTCTGGGATGAATGATAACAAACCATGGGCGATGACGGAGGAAAACATGATTTTCACAAATAGTGACTTGTTTGAACAAAAGCCTGCAATTAATTTATTCTGTCCTTATGTGCTACGGTGAGTGCTCTGAAGTGTGTAAGCCTGACCATTCATAGACCTGTACCCCCGGGGTACAGAGGGTGGAGGGAAGGAATGTGGCAGATGGGGAGGGAGAGGGACCAGCAAACTCCAAGCTCAGCACAGAACTCCACCTCATGACCCCGAGATGGTGACCTGAACACAAAGCAGGAGTCGGACACTCAACGGACGAGCCGCTCAGGCGCCCCGCTGGAAAGGACTTGCATGGGTGGAGGAGACACGCTGCAGGGGGGAAATACGAAGACAGTCCAGAAGGGGCAGCTTCGGGGACAGTAGGGTCCATTTGACTCTCTCCCACGCCCTCACAGCACTGCACATTTTTGCACGTTTCTCACCCCTGTATCTTCCTGCACTTGCTCGTCCGTCTCCCTCCCGAGGCCGGGAAGCCATGAGAACAGGGACCACCATGGGTTCATCCCCCGATCCCCACCTCCAGCCTAAAGCAGCCTGTGGCAACGGTACCAAGATACTCATCACCCATAGCTACTGGGGTCAAGCAGGGAAAGTCCAAGAGATCAAGGGAGGTGCGAGATCAAGGCTGCACACACACTGAGGAGGGGTAGAGCTGGGAGTCAAACACACGTTCCACTAACTCCAGACGGGCAGACGGAAAACATCGGCTCATGCTACCCCGTGATGACCAGAGCAGATGGGGGGTGGGGGACAAAGGACTCCACCAAAACCGAAGGAGCTCACAGACACACAGAACCAATGGTGGGTGCCTGTGGTGACGGGGGGCAAAATGGTGAAGGGGCCAAAAGGTGCCAACTTGCAGGTATAAGATGAAGACGCCCCGGACATGTCCTGCCCAGCCCGGCGACGACAGCCAAGAACACCGTGTTCCCGATCTGAAAGCTGCCAAGGCCATCCATCTTCGCGGGGCTCATCCCGAGAAAACAAAGTGGCAGCTGCATGCGGCGACAGAGACTCAGCGAGACTCACGGAGGTGACCACGAATCGTGTGTCCTTGCGTGGCACCCGGGAAGCTAATATAAGGCCACACACCAGGGATAGCTCAGTACAACCTGTAACCCTTCCAGAAACCCTTCTGTCCTCTGGCGGCCTGCCCTCAGGGGATGTGGGAAGCGCTGGGGGAACCGCCTGCAGCTGGAGGCGCGGCTCTTGGCGGGAGGGACCCCGGCTCCCCACCCTCCGCCGGGTCTCTAAGCAGCCCGGAGGTGCGGCCCCTGCGGCCACCAGGCGGGCTGTGCAATGCTGGGAGCCTTAGCATCCTCCTTGCTCCGGGGGTCTGGTCCCAGGCTCTCACTGCTCACGTCTCCCCCCACGCCCTCCCGGGGCAACACAGACACCACGAGACCCGAAACCCCCACAAGACCCTCGAAGGGGCTCCGCGCTGGCGCTCCGAGCCCTTCCCCGGGCGACTTCTGAGCCCGCCCCCACACCCCGCCCGGCCAGGGCTCCGGGCCCAGGAGCTGGCCACTGCCTTTCTCGCAAACCTTCGGGGACCTCCTCGCTCGCTCCCTGCTTCTGCACACGCTTCCTCCAGCCTGAACAGCCTCTGCCCCTCCCCGACCCCGTCTTCTCCCTCAAAAGCCCATCAAAGCCTCCTCCGCCAACGGAGACCTTCTCTGACCCCCGGGAAGGGATTCCTCAGTTCCTCCTCCAAAGTCCCAGAACGCTTTCATTTCATTCTTCTCTCGTGACATTAGGAGGTGGTATCCCGCAGCAGGAAAAGGGGGGTCACGGAGGTTTTGCTGAAAATCCTACACCTATTTAGGCGTCTGACTTCGGGCTTGTCCTCTAACCTCTCCGTGCCTTAATTTCCTTATAACAAAAGGGACTGGGGTGACAGGACCGCTTCAAGATCATGTCCCTTGTTCCTTCCCGGCATGTTCCATGTGCCCCTGTGCACGCACGTGCTCTCTCCACACACTCTTTATGCATATGTATGATATATACAGGCACAGTCCAGGTACTCAATAAATATTTGTGGAATGAACAGAAAGTTAGTATATTCTTAACGAAGGCTTCTCACTTGAGCTGATGAATTCCATTAAACAGTCTGTACTCTGATCTCAGGAGGGAGCAAAGAAAGAAATGTAAGCAGCTCCTGCTTCCAGTCCAGCATTGGCCAACTTGATCACTGTCATCGTGGCCATCGTTTTCTCCTTCCTGCACTCTCCTTCCTATGCAACCTTGACTCCAAAGAGATGAAAGCATATAAGTACCTTTGCAATTGCAACTAGCATGGCTATATTAGCAAGAGATAAAATAAAATTTATAGCAATATTAATTAGTAGAGGTAAAGACTTTAACTTCATAGTTATGAAACCCTTAATCCATCAGGAATATGTAATTGCTGTCTCTCATTTTGTTTGTGCTGAGAATATGGCCACAATGTATAAAAAACTTAATTAGTAAAATGATAGTGAAAAATTTAAAAATTGGCAAACATAGCATATGGGTCTTAGTAATGGATTAGTCAAGCAGATAAAAATATTAGTAAAGATACTGACAATTAGAATTATACCATTAACAATTTAAACATCATAACTGCTGCATAATTATTGAAGAATACAAATTTTAATAACCGCACACTGAACACTTATAAATAGGGACTATATCTTTGGCCACAAGCTAGCCTCAGTAAAAATCAAATGACTTCAATTATGGAATATTTCTGTGATTACAAGGTTATATCAGAAATCAATTTCAAAAAGGTAAAATGAAAATTCTCATGTCTTTAGAAAATAAAAAGTAGACTTGAAAAATCTTTGGGTAAGGGGCAACTGGGTGGCTCAGTGGGTAAAACCTCTGCCTTTAGCTCAGGTCATGATCTCAGGGTCCTGGGATCGAGCCCCACATCAGGCTCTCTGCTCAGTGGGGAGCCTGCTTCCTCCTTTCTCTCTGCCTGCCTCTCTGCCTACTTGTGATCTCTGTCTGTCAAATAAATAAATAAAATCTTTTTTTAAAAGTGTATGTATACATCTACTTCAATAAGTTTAGAAAATAAATGGAAAAGCATAAATGGAAGACAATATTAAAGATGAAAGTCAAATTAATAAAACAGCAAACAGAGTGCACCTGGCAGGCTCAGCTGGGGGAACGTGTAACTCTTCATCTCGGGGTTGTAGGTTTGAGCCCCATGTTGAGAGCAGAGATTACTTAAAAATAAAATCTTTTGGGGGAGCCTGGACAGTTCAGTCAATTAAGCAACTCCCTTCAGCTCATGTCATGATCTCTGGGTACTAGGTCCCAGATGTGTGGGGGGGTCCCCTGCTCAGCAGGGAGTCTGCTTTTTTCTCTCCCTCTGCCCCTCTCCCTCTGCTTGTGCTCTCTCTCTCTCTCTCTCAAATAAATAAATAAAATCTTTTTTAAAAATAGAAAATAAATACACAAGAAAAGGGCCCCCAAAACGCAAGTTGGTCCTTTGCCATAAATAATAAAATTGATAGATTTCTGATTTCACTACTGATGTGAAAAGGACTGAAAACTTGCCATTTCCTTTTTTTTTTTTAAAGATTTCATTTTTAAGTAATCTCTGCATCTAACATTGAGCTCAAATCTACAACCCTGTGATCAAGGGTCACATGTTCCACTGACTGAGTCAGCCTGGTACTCCACCATTTTCATTCTTAGAAAAAGAAAAAAGCTGAACAAATTGAAAATCAACAACTTTGCTTGGGTCCTTCAGGGAACTGAGATATCAGGGCAAACCTCCACCCCAAAATCTGCTAACCTGTAGCAGAAGCCACTGGAACCATAAACTGATGAGAAAACCTGAATGGTAACAGATTTGATGCCTTTTGTAAGTGGTTAATCGGGAATATTCAACACAGATATTTTGCTTAACTCTATAAACAATTCATGCCGTGACTATCAGTGCTCTCTTTATTACTAGAAATAGAGTTATTAGTGTCTTTAAATCAGTAAGATTAGAGAATCAAGCCCAGAAACAACAGAACCAATTCAGAAAAGCCATCCCTAAAATTCTGTTCCTCTAGAACCACCTTAGTAAAAATAGGACCAATAGAATAGGATGGATAGATGGATGGATGGATGGATTGATCGACGGAAGGAATTTTTTATAGGAATATGTTCAGGTAGATATGGAGGCCCAGTAGCCCCTCAATATGCCAAGTGGGACAACCAGGAATGGTGGTATAATTTTAGTATATGTGCTGCCGAAGCGAGCACGAATGGTGGTATAATTCAACCCAAGTCCTAATGCTTGAGTAGCCAATGGTCTGTTTAAGTCCACGTCCAAAATCCTGAGATTAAACAAAGAGAAATATTTACCATTTCTCTACGTTTTTGTTCTATTCAAACTCTCCACATATTGAACGATGCTCACCTACAGTCTTAGCTCAGTCTATAAAATGGTAATCTTTTCCAGAAACACCCTCCCAGACACACCCAGAAATAACATTTTACCAGCTATACCTCAGCCCAGTCACGTTGACATATAAAAATTCACCATCACAGGAGACCTCTCTTATTTTTTGCTAATGTCTTCAACTGGTTGAATAAGGCCCACCGATGTTATGGGACATAACCTGCTTTACTCAAAGTCTGCTGTTTTATTATTTTTTATTTTTTTATTTTATTTATTTGACAGAGAGAGAGAGAGAGCACAAGCAGGGGGAGCAGGAGAGAGAGAAGCAGGCCCCCCGCTGAGCAGGGAGCCTGATGTGGGACTCGATCCCAGGACCCTGGGATCATGACCTGAGCCAAAGGCAGACACTTAAACAACTGAGATACCCAGGCACCATAAGTCTGCTGTTTTAAAGGCTAATCACATCTAAAAAATAACTCCACAGACTGGTGTTTGACCGAATACTGGAGCACTACAGCCTAGCCAAGTTGTCACTTAAAATTAATCACCACAAAGGTACATTACCTAGTGGTCAAGAATTAAATTTTCTAAAAAGACATAATGATCCTAAATGTGTATATAGCTAACAAGATTGCCAAAATACATGAGAAAATTTGATCAAAATGTAGGAAGAAATAGACAAATCATGTATTGGAGTTGGATACGACTGTCAAATAAAAACAAATCTGGACGTAGATAAGGAGAGACTTTATTCAGAAGAAAGACTATTGCAATAGGGACATCTACCCCTATTTCAGAAACCTGCAAGTATCTCAAAATCAAACATACATTGAGCAAATGAGAAGGAAAGTCTAGCAAGTTTGACAAGAGAAGTATCTCACTGTGGTCAGCCAATTCTCAAAATAAACTGATAAGAGATGCTCTGCATTTTAGTCCCTGCTCAAGCTTGGGGACAAGCAAAGTTCAGGGGCCCTAGGGAGGAGAGAAGCCTGACTAAATTTTGGTCAAGATAAAGCAAAGAATAAGAAATAGGCAACTGTGAATCCTCAGTTTCTTCCAAACTCCATTTTGGCAACTGATAGATCAACAAGGCAGAAATTCAGTAAATGGCCTAAACAGCACCATCAGCCAACTTGAGCTAACTGATATTTATAAAATAATCCAGTAAACAATAACAGCATCCACCTTCTTCTCAAGTTACCCACACAATTCTCCAAGATAAACAACATTCGGGGCCATAAAACACACTGTATCCCCTTTCTAAAAAATCTTATGGAGTGACATCAGCTAGATATTGAAATAGGAAACCACACATACCAATTCCGCAATAAGTCACAGACAAATTCCCTTTGTGAGAAATCTAGAAACTAACCGAAAGTCTCCTAAACTCAGGAGAAGGCAGAATAAGACTCCTTGAAGCCAGTAGGAAGGTTTAGAACACTCTCTCGCTGGAGTCCCCGACTCAGTCCCAGCAATGTACTAGCACGAACAGATCCCTTAGCTCCCAGCTTCAGCCAGGGGAGGGAAGGAGTTGGTTCACACATCTAGCTACCCAGCCATTTTCAAGGTGACTCCCTAGAGAGGGCTGGTTGGTCTTGCTAGTCCTACAGTTCTAACACATCCTGCAATTCTTTCTTTTTTAAAAGATTTTATTGATTTGAGAAAGAAAGCAGGGGGTAGAGCATGGGGGAGAAAGGGGGGAAAAGAACATATAAGTCTAAAACTAGCATGAAAATATTAGAGCAGAAATCAATGAAATTGAAAACAGGGAAAATAGAAAAAAATCAAAGAAATCTAGGGGCACCTGGGTGGCTCAGTCTGTTAGGCATCTGCCTTCTGCTCTGGTCATGATCTTGGTATTGATCTCAGGGTCCTGAGATCAAGCCTTACATCATTGGATTCCCTGCTCAGTGGGGAGCCTCCTTCTCCCTCTCTGCCACTTCTCCTGCTTGTGTTCGCTCTCTTTCTCTCAAATAAATAAATAAAATCTTTATTAAAAATCAAAGAAACCTAAATCAGTTTCTTTTAAAAGATAAAAATAGTGTTGTGCCCAAGTTTTTGTGTCCAAGAGACCACCAAGGAGCCAACACCGATGCAATCACACAAGGGTTTATTCGACAAGCTTAAGCTTGGGCCCAAGTATACCCGACACAGCGGAATAGGGACTTGGACCCCCAACCAGATTACAGTCAGAGTTTTTAAAGGTAGAGTAGGGGTGGACTCGGCAGTAGGTGATTGGGCCACGACTGCTAGCCCTATGTTCCTGTTTCATTTTTTTTTTTCTGACATGATTTATTACAATGTTAAGCTATCCTATTCCTGATTGATCTTTGGTATGGCATGTTGTTTTTGAAACCTTTGGTCAGTCTTCCTGGAACCAGGGGTCATTTACTGGTCATGGAGACGAAACTTATGGTCAGTCTAATAAGGGGTCATTTACCAGTCACGGAGACCTGAGATGGCTGCCGGGGCCAAGATGGCAGCACTTATGTCAAGGCTAGACTTGAGGTGGGTACAGCCTTGTTTTTCTTGGCCTCCACAAATAGGGGCATCTGGCTATCTCATTCAGTAGAACATGCAACTCTTGATCTTGGAGTCCTGAATTCAAACCCCACCTTAGGGATAAAGCTCAGTGTAAGAAAGAAAGAAAGAAAGAAAGAAAGAAAGAAAGAAAGAAAGAAAGAAAGAAAGGGAGAAAGAAATAAAGAAGAAAAGAAAGAACTCATCACCAAAGCACATTCACACATACTCACACCTGCACACACAATGATGAGGGATGTCAAAGGGAGAAAGGAGTCAACTGAAAAAGCTTCCAGTGGTCAAAACTGGAACAATTTGAGCAACAAAATAAAGTAGTATTGGATTTTAATCCAAATTGTAATATAAATATCCATGAGTCCTCATATTTTAAAAAATGATTGAATAAATGCCTAAATGTAGAGAAGACAGATCTCTGCGGAAGAATTCTAAATAACTTACGTCGATTTACATCCTACCTAAGGGTGAGCATAACTTCCTGTTCCTTGGTGTGGTCTGCACATAGTGACTTCCTTACAAAGAGCACAGTTATAGAAAGAGGAAGAGTAGTTCTGCCACACAAAAACCCTCAAAAACCCTGCCACGGTCAAGGGATCAAGTCATCAAAAGTCATGCGTCATATTGATAGCACATTCACTAACCGCAGTCTAATTATAAGGTAAGCTCAGACAAATCCCAATTTAAGGATGTTCTATAAAATACCTGACCACCACCACCACCAACAACAAAACCAAACCTGACCAATAAGCCTAAAAAATGTTGGCACAAAAACGGCAAAGAAAGTCTGAAAAATTATCACTGCCTAGATGACCCTCAGGCATCTAAATGTAATATGGGATCCAAGATGGGATCCTGGAACAAAAAAAGGACATTATGTGAAAAGTAAGAATATCTAAGTCAAGTATAGACTTTCGTTAATAATAGTATCTCAGTAGGGCACCTGGCTGGCTCACTCTGTAAAACATACGACTCTTGTTTTATTTTATGTTTTTTTGGTTTTTTTTTTTTAAGATTTTTATTTATTTATTTGACACACAGAGATCACAAGTAGGCAGAGAGGCAGGCAGAGAGAGAAAGAGGGGAAGCAGGCTCCCTGCTGAGCAGAGAGCCCAATGCGGGGCTCGATCCCAGGACCCTGAGATCATGACCCAAGATGAAGGCAGAGGCTTTAAACCACTGAGCCACCCAGGAGCCCTTCTTTTGTTTTTAAAAAAATTTATTTATTAGACACAGAGAGAGAGAGAGAGAGAGAGACTGTGAGAGAGGGAACACAAGCAGGGGGAATGGAAGAGGGAGAAGCAGACTTCCCACCCAGCAGGGAGTCTGATGCAGCACCCCAGCGACTCTTAATTATCATTTAAGAGCCCCACGTTGGGCACGGTGCTGACTTTAAAAAAAGAAAAAAAAGGATAGGGCCGCCTGGGTGGCTCAGTAGGTCAAGTGTCTACCTTTGGGTCAGGTCATGATCCCAGGATCATGGGACTGAGTCCCTAAGTCAGGATTCCCTGCTCAGCACAAAGTCTGCTTCTCCCTCTCCCTCTGCCGGTACCCTCCTTCCTGGTGCCTGCAGCCACACACACTCTTTCTCTCAAATAAATAAATAAAATCTCTTTTAAAAGGGATAAAAAATAGGGACTCCTGGCTCAGTAGTTAAGCATCTCCCTTCAGCTCAGGTCATGATCCCGGGGTCCTGGGATCGAGCCCTGCATCAGGCTCCCTGCTCAGCGGGAAGCCTACTTCTCTCCCTCCCACTCCCGCTTGCCCTGCTTGTGTTCCTTCTCTCACTCTGTCTCTCTCTGTCAAACAAATAAATAAATTTTTTAAAAGATTTTACTTATTTATTTGACAGACAGAGATCACAAGTAGGCAGAGAGGCAGGCAGAGAGGGGGGGAAGCAGGCTCCCCACTGAGCAGAGAGCCCGATGCGGGGCTCGATCCCAGGACCCTGAGATCATGACCTGAGCTAAAGGCAGAGGCTTTAACCCACTGAGCCACCCAGGTACCCCAAGTAAAATATTTTTTTAAAAAAGATAAAAAATAATAGTATATCAATATTTGTGCCTTATTTTTACCAAAGGTATGATACTTATGTAATATGTTAATAAAAAGGGGAACTGCATGCGGAGTATACGAGAACTCTCTGTACTATCTTTGCCATTTTTCTGTAACTAAAACTGCTCTGCAATTCAGGTTTATTCTAAAAGTTCAAAAACTTTATTCTGTCTTTCCATGACAGAACAGTGAGAAGGAACAGAACATCTTCACAGATCCTTCAGATATTAATAAAATAAGAAAATTCTATGAACCTTATGCCAATACACTGAATATTTAGGTACAACTTAAAAACTCCTACAAAAATATAATTTTCCAAAATGACTCAGAAGCAATTTGAAACTAAATAGTTCCGGGGCACCTGATTGGCTCAGTCAGTTAAGGGTCTGCCTTCGACTTGGGTTGTGATTTCAGGGTCCTGGGATCCTGTCCTGCATTGGGCTCCCTGCTTAGCGGGGAGTCTGCTTCTCCCTCTCCCTCTCCTTCTGTGCTCTCCCTCTCTCTCTCTCTCAAATAAATAAAACAATAAAATCTTTAAAACGGAATAGTTCTTTAATTACTAAATAACTTGCATTAGGAATAATAGTAATGTTCCTACACTGAAAGTTACAGGTGCAAAGAACTTCATTGGTAGTTCTACCAACTATTCAAAAAACCAGTAATTCCACATTACACAAACGATTATTCCCAATAATGGAATAAGAAAGTATAAACTGCAACTCATTCAATGAGTCTAACACCTTGTTAACAGATTTTTTTTTTTTGCTAAAAGACTCTTTTTAAAATACTTTTATTTATTTATTAGACAGACAGACAGATCACAAGTAGGCAGAGAGGCAGGCTGAGAGAAAGAGAGAAGCAGCAACCCCTCACCCCCACCCCGCCGAGCAGAAAGCCCGATGAGGGGCTTCATCTCAGGACTTGAGATCATGACCTGAGAGGAAGGCAGAGGCTTAACTCACTGAGCCACCCAGATGCCCCTGTTAACAGACTTTTTTTTTATAGACAGAGGTAACAAGCAGTCAGAGAGGCAGGCAGGGAGAGAGGAGGAAGCAGGCTCCCTGCTGAGCAGAGAGCCCGGATGCGGGGTTCGATCCCAGGACCCTGAGATCATGACCTGAGCTGAAGGCAGCGGCTTTAACCCACTGAGCCACCCAGGCGCCCCTGTTAACAGACTCTTAACAAGAGTTGTATAAGGGAGGAAAATTATGTGTGCATCTCGTCCAAAAGTATACAAGTAGAAGTCCTCACAAAGTATCAGCCACACACAAAAGGACGATACATCATTAGATTGTGGAGGTATTTCACAAATGCCGGTTTTGTTTCACTTTAAAATTTTACTTAATGTAATGTACCAGATCACCATATTAAAAAAAAAATCACACGATTCTTAAAATAAGTGGAATAAAATTATTTGATATATTAATAACTCATTCATAATAAAAACACTTAGCTACTTACCTATAGGAGAACTTCCTTTAATTGAAAACTGACAGCTACAAAACATACTTTATCATGACACACTGAGCAATTTCCACTGAAATCTGAAAAACCCGAAGATGTCCACTACTGCCACTTCACTCTCACATTTATACTGAGGTACAGGGTAAAGCTTTACTCGTTAGAAAGAAGGAAAAGATGACATTATACATATATTATAGGATTATGTACATAAAATGTAACATATAGAAACAAATTATCAGAATAATAAGTTCCACAAGTTCTCCATAATAAAACCATAAGAGAATGGAATTTTTATGTACCATCAGCAAATAAAAAATGATATTTAAAAAGATAACATCTACGGGGCCAAAAAATATCAATTATCAGGGCGCCTGGCTGGCTCAGTTGGTGGTGCATGTGACTCTTGTTCTTGGGGTCATGAGTTCAAGCCCCAAGAAAATATATAGAGAGAAAATATATACTTTTATATATATAGTATATCTATAAAATATATATAACAAAATTTATATATAACAAAATATATAAATATGTATATTTATATGTTATATATATAGCAAAATTGGTATATATATTATATATATATCAATTAGCTAAAATTAAACATAGTGATACATGTGAAGACCTCTATGCAGAAAAAATCACTGAGAAATATTAAGGAAGATCTAAATCAATATCCAATATATTTATGGTTTGGAAAACATTTTTTTTTAAGATTTTATTTATTTATTTGAGAGGGAGAGAGAGAGAGCACAAGAGGGGTAAGGTCAAAGGGAAAAGCAGACTTCCCGCCCAGCAGGGAATCCAACATGGGACTCGATCCCTGGACTCTGGGATCATGACCTGAGCCAAAGGCAGTCGCTTAACCAATTAAGCCACCCATGCACCCAAAAAAACTTATATTTGTAAAACAGCAATTACCCCTAAGTTGGTCTATAAATTCAGTGAAACCTGATCAGTGGGTCTTATGGCGGCAATTGACAAAATGATTCTAAAAAAATAGAGAGAGAGAGAGAGAGAAACACAAAGTAGCAAAAATGATTGAGGCACTTTTGAAAAAGACTGAAGTGTAAGGACTTGAACTACCAGATATCAAAAATAATTATAAAATTGATGAGGGAGTAGGAGGCTGGCTGAGGACAGAGCAAAAGCTGGCCCCTTGCATCCCCTCTCCACTCGCTCCCCTCTGTAATATGTGTAGCATTCCTCAGGCACCCCTGACCGCCATAAAATGATAAATAGTGAACTTGCAGAGATCACAGTCCTGCAGAACAGGAATCTCCCTTGCTCTACAGATGTCCTAGCGATCTAAACAGGGAGGTTACCTTATCAATAGCACAAATTTCCAGAGGCAAATAACTCTCAGTTCCTGAAGCCCTAATGTCTCCCTCCTCACCATAAACTGGAGGAGGCTGAGGTAGAAGGGAATGTAAATGATCGCAGGGTCAGAACACCCCACCAAGAATCTCCCAACTATCTTGATGTTAATGCCTGACCTAAAGACGACATTGATCAAGCCATAAGGGTGAGGCCTCCCCCACCCCCCAGCACCTTGAAGGCCCTCCTTAACATGTGAAAACTCTGTTAAACCTCCCATCCCTTCCCCCCACCTTCCCCCAGCTGCAGGGTACAGAACCTGCCATCCCTCACATCCCGGGGCAGCAGCTCTTCCTGCCCACGGGTCCTGTCCCCGTGCTTTAATAAACCACCATTTTGCACCAAAGATGTCTCAAGAATTCTTTCTTGGTCATCGGCTCCGGACCTCAGCCCACCGAAACTCACCTAGGTTCTAGAACTTCATCAAAAGTATAGTAATTAAGGCAATGCGACATTGGCGTAGGGATAGTAAAATGGACAGAACAGCAAAGAGAAGGTAGAAATAGAGTATAAAGGTTCAGATCACCCATTTCCAATGTGCGCAGAGAGGGACTTCGCACACCAGCAAGCAATTCTTAGAACTCCAGCTGGGAGTCCCGCAATTCAACCCAATTCTGACACTATCAACCCACAGAGAGCGTCAGACCGTCACGGGTTAAGGGTTCGGTCCTACAAGACTGTCCCACCCGCACCCCCACTTCAGACCCCAGGCGCAGGCCCAGGTGCTCGGGACAAAGCAGCCCTAAACCAAAGGTTCCCACCCACCGGTCCTCAGGTTCAGTTAATTTGCTGGAGCAGCTCACAGAACTTACAGAAACATTTTCCTTACCTGACGGGTGGTTGATTACAAAAGGATGGAACTCAGGAACAGCCAAACGGAAGAGTTAGGTAGCGCGAGGTCTGGAGAAAGAGCAAGCAGCTTCCCCGACCTCCCCAGGCCGCCACTCTCCCCAGACATCCACGTGTTCAGCAACCGGAAGCTCTCCCAAAGGCCTCCTTTTGGGTTTGATGGAGGCCTCGAAAGAGAGGCAAGATAAGTCTTTGGCAGGTTCATCCCCACCGCCCTCCTTCCCGGAGTCAGGGGGTTGGCTAAAAGTTCCTACCCTCCAATCTCGGTTGGTTCCTCTGGCAACCAGCCCCCATCTTTAGGTTACCCTGAGGCTTTCCAAAAGTGACCTCATTAACACAACAAGACACCTGTATGGTTCTCGGCACTTAGGGAATTCCCAGGGTGTTAGGAGCTCTTTAGCAGAGATGGGAGGGAAATCAAATATATTTATTGTAAATCCCAATATCACATAGAGCCTTGCATCAATGGATATTTGATATATGACAAAAGTAGCACTGCAGGGAGAGGGGAAGGTTAATTTTTTTCTAATGGTGCTGAGACGGTTAGTATTCCACGGGGAAAAAAAATGGAAAAAAAAAAATTAACCCTGACTTCTCCACACACACATCCACGCATACCTTGGAGGTACTGCGGATTCAGTTCCAGACTACCACGATAAAGCAAGTATCACAATCAAGGGGGCCAAGCGAATTTTTTGGTTTCCCAGTGCATATAGAGTTTATGTTTGGGGGCACAAGCCTGGCTCAGTAGGAAGAGCAGTCTACTCTTGATCTCAGGTTCATGAGTTCAAGCCCTACCTTGGATGTAGAGATGATGTAAATATATATTAAGAAACAAAAAACAAAATTTAAGGGGCGCCTGGGTGGCTCAGTTATTTAGGCGTCCAACTCTTGATTTTAGCACAGGTCATGATCCCAGGGTCCTGGGATGGACATGGGCTCCCTGCTCAGCTGGGAGTCTGCTTCTCTCTCTCCCTTTGCCGCTACTCCCTACTCCTGCACTTGCGCATGCGTTTTCTCTTTGTCTCTCTCCAGCACGCTGTCTCTCAAATAAATAAATAAAACCTAAAAAATGCAATTATCTTAAAGTGCAATAAAGCAAAACACAATAAAACAATGTATACTTGCACATCAACATACGTAGCCCCTCCTCATTACTTTTTTCCCTCCTCATTATTTACAAGTTCTGTATTTGCGAATTCATCTGCTGACTAAAATGTATTTACAATCCCAAAATCAATAGTTGCAGTACTTTGCAGACGTTCATGATCATGGGAAGGGCAGTGTATTCTGAGTCCCTTGATACATACATTGCCAGGTGACACTGAACAAGGTAGCGCTCTGCCTTCTTGACTCAACTCTCACACTATAAACAAGTGTTCTTTTCAAGGTCTGTTGAATGCCACATTTTAAAAATTTTTTGCTCGTGGATGGTGATTTTGCTGTTTAATGCAGCTTCCAGCTGTGTTGAAGTGATGTCTAGTGTTCCTGAGAAGGTTGTGATGTCCATCCTAGAGAAAATACAAGTCTTAATAAGCTTTGTTCAGGCATGAGCACTGCTGGCCATGAGTTCAAGGTTAATGAAACAATATGGTATGTCTAAAAGTAAGAGCAACAATGAGAAGCAAACTAGTATTTACTTGGGATCAATGAATTACAATTTGGTGAGCACAGATTCCAGAAGTAGCCAGAAAATTATCCTACCTGTGGTGTAAAAGCAAGAGGTTTTTATGAAGAAGAGAAAGGAGGGAGGCAATTACATGACTTGGATAGAAGACAAAAACTATATTGTCATTGGCACTAACAGGCTAAGCTGCTGGTGATGTTATGGAACCTGGACTGGATCCTGGAGGAAGAACCAAGCAGCACTCAGAGACTTTGGAGGATTGGAGGTTTATTTAACACTGGTGGGCTCAGATGAGATTGTTCTCCAATGGTCTGAGCCCCAAGCACAAGCAGGGAGGGTAATTTATACCCTTCTACTTCCGCACTTTTGCTGCGCAGGAACCAGGTAGGGAAGACGAACCCAGAAGAGCTTTGAGGCAGGGACTGGAATTCCCTTGCTGGTTTGGTTGGCCATCTTAGAGTACAGTTTTTCCCTTATCAGTGACCCCCTGATCAACCATTCTGCCGTCAAAAAGTCCATAAACAGACTTCAGAAACAAATGCTGCTTCTGGCCCAGCCAAGAGTCTTTTAGCTTAGTTCAAGACTTCATTAGCCATTTGTTCCTAGAAAAGAAAATGGAGCTTTTCTCAAAATGGCATCTCTCGTGTCCAGAAGTTTTATACAGTTCCGCAGGTATATTCAGAAACAGGAAGAGGAAATTTGTCAATCAATCTTTCTATGAGGCAGCTCTGGAAAGTGCTAAAGTAACAGCTACAGTGTGTGATGAAGAGATGGAAAAGTGGTTTGATTGGTGACATGATAACAAATTAATGAAAGCATAGAGGACAGTTGTGAGACTGAACACCAAAGAAATATAGTCACATTGCTCAGGGTCAGGAAATTATGAAACTCTTCTTGGCTAATGCTAGCTGGCTGGCTTGCATGTTTCAAAAGACAATATGGTGTAAAAATGCTAGACTTGTAGGTGAGGCAGATGGGGGAAGTTATGGAAGAATTTCAAAAGTATTTTAAGAGTTATACAGGAAAAGGGTAATGAGAAGAGAAGCTTTCCAACGCTGATGAGTCTGGCTGTTTTACAAGGACATTGGCAAATGAACCTATATAACACAAATGGTTCTTCAGTTAATGGAAACGTGACCAGCAACTCACAGGAACTTAATCCTGTATTTTTCCTAAGAGCATAGCTCAACATTGGCTAATGCACTGTTCATGATGGTAGTTATAGAACATAAACACCATGAATAATGAGAATCAAAATAATGAGAAACAAATCAGTAAGAAAAAGACAACACCTTTACAGGAAGATAGAACAATTTGCAGTTCCTTCAAAACAGGAATTCTACATATACAACCACTATGGAATGGAGCACAACCTTATTAGCAATCAGGAAAATATAAATCAAAGCATAATATAAGACCATTATCCACATTCCAGACTGGTAAATTTGTACAATCTGATAATATACTGTGGTGAGGAGGTTATAATTCTAATACTCTGTTGGTGGGATTACAAAATTAATATAGCCACTTTGGAAAACAGTTGAGAATTATGTATTAAAACTGAAGACATAGATAATCTCTAGCCCAGAAATTTTAGTCTTGGGTAAATACCATGGACAAACATATGTACGTATGCACCAGAAGACATTGAAAAGAATTTCTAATGGTCCAATCCAGAAATAATCCATAGGCACATTATTGGTGAAGCTAGGAATAATAATGTAGTATTTCTTTTCCTGGTGACTATAAGAACTCTAAATATGTGGGAGTATACCCATATATCATATATATAGGTATGTATGTATGTGTGTGTGTATATAAAATCTTGGAGCTCAGAGAAGGTGCCAGAGAACGTTAATGAGATCTAGTCTGGTAGTAACTAAGATATTTTCCCAGATTTGCTCTACTTTTTAAAAATTTTTTAAGTACTCTCTATACCCAGTGGGGGCTCAAAACTACAAGCCTGTGATCCAGTCACATGCTCTTCTGACTAAGCCAACCAGCCAGGTGTCCATGCTCTATTTTTTAATAATATTTTTAAAAGATTTTATTTATTTATTTGAGAGAGAGAGGATGAGAGACCACATGAGAGAGAGTAGGGTCAGAAGGAGAAGCAGACTCCCTGCTGAGCAGGGAGCTTGATGTGGGACTTGATCCCAGGACCCTGAGACTATGACCTGAGCTGAAGGTAGATGCTTAACTGACTGAGCCACCCAGGCACGCTATAATTTTTTTTAAAGTAGGCTCCATTCATGACTCTGAGATCAAGACCTGAGCTGAGATCAAGAGTCTGATGTTTTACTGAGTGAGCTACCCAGGCATTCCACCCCTGCTCTATTTTTGATTTTTTAGAGAGAGAGAAAGAGAGAGAGCACACAAGGTGGTGGGGGTGGTGTGGAGCAGAGGAAGAGAGAGAGAATCACAAGCAGGCTCCATACCCACTGTGGAGCCCAATGCAGGGCCTGATCCCATAACCCTGAGATCATAACCTAAGCTGAAATCAATAGTCAGACGTTCAACCACCTGAGCCACCCAGGTACCCCACCCATGATATATTTTTAAAAGCATAAAAATTTTCATTTTCTTAGCTTAAGAGTCCATTTAAAGTATTTTAAGTGATTCTCATATCAAAAGCCACACAAAACTAAAGCAACAATCCCCTACTGTTATGTTAATGAGCATGCCATTTAAGGAACATTTTTGTCAGCAGTTAGTGGTGATAAATTAACTCTATTAATGAGGCATACATTAGCACATAGCAGAACACCTGAATAGCAATGGCTCAGATAGAAGTTATCTCATCTTGACAACAAAAATCCCAAAAATGAGCAGTTGCAGACATTGTTTCAGGTGCTCAACCATGAATGAAGAAATTCAGGCTTTTACCAACTTTCTGTTTTACCAGCATTACCTGTGATTGTAAGATGGCTCCTAGCCTCCCAGGCATCACACCTGTGTATTACAGGTGGAAAAGGATAAGGAGGGGCACCTGGGTGCCTCAGCCAGTTAAGGGTCAGACTTGTGATTCTAGCTCAAGTCATGATCTCATGGGTCCTGAAATCCAGCCCTGCACTGGGCCCCCCCACTCAGCAGGGATTCTGCTTGAGGTTCTCTCCTGCTGGCCCTCCCCCCACCAACACTCACGCCTGCTTGTGCTTTCTCTCCCTAAAATAAATAAATAAATCTTAAAAAAGAGAAGAGGATAAGGAAAGAGGCTGGATTTGTCCTTTCATCAGCAATCAAAATTATTTCTCAGAACACTACTCAGCTTTCCCTTTCTTTCATCTTTCTGGCTAGAAGTATGTCACAAGGTCAGCCTCACTTGTGGGGGAGATGAGAAAACCAAGAATTTATCACTGCAATCTCTGGAGCAGAAGGATACAAAAGAGAAAGGGTTAAGTAATGACCATTGCATCAGTCCATAAAATGCTGGGTACATTCACCTTACCTACCCCACAGGGTTGTTATGAATGTCAACCTTAAACATGAAATGGCCAGTTATTTTACCAGCAAAATGAGTGTATTCAGGAATAGCAAAGGAATTGTAAGTTGAGACATAGAAATTGTGACAAAACATAAGAAAGTCCAAGAGACAAAGGGAGGGTCAGCTTTTATTAGGTTTCAGGTGGAAATCGAGGAGATTTGTTGTGAAGGAAAGTTCATTGGAGAAGAACAAGAGTTTGAAGTTGTGGCAGCTTCTCATTGGCTGCAAGCCATAGTTAGTGCATCATTGCTAGGGCACGGAGTAATCTTCCTTCCTAAAAACAAGAGATAAAATTCCCAAGTGAAAAATGTCGTTCCTTGTCAAGATAATTCTTATCTTCCTTCCTCCTGCAGGTTCCGCAGACTGCAAGAAGTGGTGTGTGCATGAGAGCTGCCCCTTTGTGGCTTCCAGACTCCATTTTAAACGAGATTTCCTTTATTTTCATATGAAGATCAACTGTGAGGCTAGATTTGAACATCTCTAAAATTTACCAAATGCTAAACAAATATCAGAGATTATTATGCTCTTCTTTTGGAACTAACTGAACTCAAATTATGAGTCAATTACTGAGAAAAAGGTCTACACAAATACTACACTAGATGATATAAATTTACCTACCTGTTTTTTATCTATTTTGAACACCAGCTAGCAACTGCTAGCTTGGGACTTTGTTCAAGATAGAATACCTCAACTTAATGAACCAATGTGAAAAATCCCTTTCTCTTCTAGGAGATGAATCTGGAAAGCTTGTCATATTATTTATCTCTGACTAAAGTTTCTACTGTGGATAGATGGAAGGCAAAAAGAAAATATTCCCTATAGAAATAGGCAAGGGAAAACTGGTATTGATTTTTGTAAAATAAATTCAGAGTAACTCTCAGAGGTTTTGGGTGTATCTAGGTCACTGGGAAAAAAAAAAGACTAATGTTTTGCTGACAGATAGGAGAAACATAGTTATTTCTTACACAAGGTTATTAAGTGGATTTAGAACCTTTTTATTTTAAACCAAGATTATTTCAACCAAGTAGAAGCTCCATACATGTATGAACAGAATGCAGAAGAATAAATTTTACAACATTATGCATTTAGCTCAGTTTCCCGTAAGAAACTTGTAGTTAAATTAACTTTAAAATCCCAAATGAAATCACTTATCAAAAATTCAAATCATTTAAAAGTGGCAGCTACTTCACAGATGATTATGTGGCCCCAGCAGAGCACAGTGAATTAGTCAGCAGTTATTTCTCTATTTGAACCTGAAATCATTCACCATGACAGGGGCATTCAAGGAGCTATAAAAGTTACTAGCCTTAATTTTGACCAAAGTCATAATTTAGCAATCTCAACATATGACTCCAATGAGCTAGAAAGGAAAATATCTTAATTAATTAATATTAAACAATAAAGGTAGCAATAACACCTTTAACTACTTGATCAGTCAATAAAGTTGTATTAAGCACCTATTATGTGCCAGGCTCTATGCTGGGGCTGGGAACACAATGATGAGCAAAAAGATATGATATTTGCCATGCCTTTTTATGGTACATAGAGTCAAAAGTAAAAGACAACATTTATTTATTTATTTATTTTAATTTTTTATTTCTTTTCAGCATAGCAGTATTCATTGTTTTTGCACCACACCCAGTGCTCCATGCAATCCGTGCCCTCCCTAATACCCACCACCTGGTTCCCCCAACCTCCCACCCCCAGCCCCTTCTAAACCCTCAGATTGTTTTTCAGAGTTCATAGTCTCTCATGGTTCACCTCCCCTTCCAATTTACCCCAACTCCCTTCTCCTCTCCATCTCCCCTTGTCCTCCATGCTATTTGTTATGCTCCACAAATAAGTGAAACCATATGATAATTGACTCTCTCTGCTTGACTTATTTCACTCAGCATAATCTCTTCCAGTCCCATCCATGTTGCTACAAAAGTTGGGTATTCGTCCTTTCTGATGGAGGCATAATACTCCATAGTGTATTTGGACCCCATCTTCCTTATCCATTTGTCCGTTGAAGGGCATCTTGGTTCTTTCGACAGTTTGGCGACCGTGGCCATTGCTGCTATAAACATTGGGGTACAGATGGCCCTTCTTTTCACGACACCTGTATCTTTGGGGTATTTACCCAAAGATACATTTATTTATTTTTAAAGAGAGAGAGCACATGAGGAGGGGAAGTGGCAGAGGGAGAGGGAGAGAGAGAATCCTCAAGCAGACTGCCCACTGAGCACAGACCCTGACTCAGGGCTTGATCCCAGGACTCATAGATCATGACCTGAGACAAAGGCAGATGCTTAGCTGATTGAGCCACCCAGATGTCCCTAAAAGACAACTTTTAAATGCATACTTAAATGAAATAATTCTTAGGTGCTTAACATAATACCTGGCATATAGCAATTTTTCAACAAATGTCAGCTACTACTACTATTACTGATACAAAAATAAATAGATACATAGAGTTAAAAAACTAAAAAAATAAATGCAAAGTTCTATGCAAGCATAATGCTGGAGGACTAAATAAATTTCAGAGGAGTCAGAAAATGCTTCCTAAAAGATCTGATATTTAAAACATGTTTGAAGGGTAAGTAGGCATTAACTCAGCAAAAATGAGACATATGCCTTCTTAGTTTCTAAAATGAACCCCATATACAGATTGCTCTATTCAATGCTAAAAATACCTTACAATTATAGGCTAATAACTTTTCTCAAGTCAATATCCCTTATTAAAGAGTGCTCGTCCTCCAGTTTTACACCAATTACAATATCATTTCTTTTTCAAGCTTTAATCTGTCAAATTACTCTGCAAAATTTTGCTCTCTTCTAAAAGTGACTTTTGGTCTTAATCATTAATTATTTAGGAGCTAAGGCATCTATACTGTACCAACAGATGTAGTACAATATTAAATAAGTCTTACATATGTACAACTGGATCCCAGAAGAAAGGCAGAAAATGACAGAAAAAAAAATATTTGAAGAAACAATGGTCAAGAAGTTTCCCAAATTAGTTACAGCAAACAAGGGATGCAAGAAACTCTGAGAATAAGCATACACAAAAACCTAAACAAACATTGGTATATCATATTTAAAGTGCTAAAAAACAAAGCAACTTCCTATTTCAGCTCCATTGTGTAAAGAGCTTGGAAATCATCACTCCCCTACCTACAAGAAAAGCACTGGAGAAATTAAAAGCCCATGACTTTTCTTGGAACCATCAGTGAATAGGAAGTTGGGGGTCAAACTCTATCCCAAAGTCTGGACAGAAAGGTAAATACAGAGAGCAACAGAGATAATTTTCCTGGGAATAGAAGCCAATGGAGACATAAACTGGTAAGAAAAATTAAATAGGGGGCACCTGGGTGGCTCAGCGGGTTAAAGCCTCTGCCTTCCGCTCGGGTCATGATCTCTGGGTCCTGGGATCAAACCCCACATCAGGCTGCCTGCTCATCGGGGAGCCTGTCCCCCCCACCACCACTCTCTGCCTGCCTCTCTGTCTACTTTTCATCTCTGTCTGTCAAATAAATTAATTTTATTTAAAAAAAGAAACCTTAAATAGTAACTTTGAGAAATTATTGGAAGCAGTGTGTAGATGAATGTGAGAGCGAGAAACTCTTGCAGGCTGTGGTCATAAGGAGGCCTCTACACTTTTGTGAATTTGACCTCCAGGAATCCCATCAGGTCTTCATGTAAAAGAGCCAAAAAAAAAAAAAAATCCCTCCTGTCTCTGGTAGACAGTGAGGGAAGTAACCAAAACCCAGCTCTATGTTGTCTGTAAGGTATTTACTCTAAAGACGCAGGTTAAAAGCAAATATATGGAGCTCTTCCCATAAGTGGCTTGAGGTGATCCCTGAAAATGGTTCGCGATTCACTTGACCCAGAGAACTCTGTAAAATCATACAAATCAAGAGGTTCAAATCTTCGTGTTCACTTTAAGAACACATGTGAAACTACCCAGGCCATCAGGGGTATGCAGATCCAAAAAGCCACCAAGTATTGAAGGATGTCACTTCGCAGAAACAATGTGCACCATTCTGTCACTACAATGGTGGAGTTGGTAGAAGTCCCCAGGCCAAACAGTGGGGCTGGACACAGGGTCGGTGGCCCAAAAAGAGTGCAGACTTTGGATTTTGCATGCTTAAAAATGCAGAGTCATGCTGAACATCAGGGTTTAGATGTAGATTGTCTGATCATTGAGCACACCTAGGTGGACAAAGTCCCCAAGATGCCACACAGAATTTACACGGCTCATCGTTAGATCCACCCACACATGACGACTCCCTGCCACGCTGACGTGATCCTTACAGAAAAAGAGCAGATTGTTCCTAAACCAGAAGAGGAAGTTGCACAGAAGGAAAAAATATTCCAGAAGAAAATGAAGAAGCAAAAACTTACAGCCTGGGAATAAATTCTGCATAAAGTAAATGCAAATAAAAGTTAAAAAAAGAAGTATATGAAGAAAGATACAGCATGCTGGCATTAAGAAAAAGGAAGCTGCAGTAGCTATATTAATTTTAGATTAGACAAAGCTGACTTTGAAACAAGAAAAAATATCAGGGATAAAGAAAGTCAATACATAATCATAAAAGGTCAATTTTCCAGGGAGACATAGAAATACTTCATGTGTATGTATCTTAACAAGAGAACATCAAAATATAGGAATCAAAAGCTGATAGAATTGAAATGAAAAATAGACAAATCAGATATTATACTTCAGCACTCATCTTTCAGTAAGAACATAGTTGACTTGAACAGCACTATCAATTAAACTGATCTAATTGGCATTTATACAATGCTCTATCCAGCATCTGCAAAATACATATTCTTCCCAAGCTCACACAGAACATTCACCAAGGCAGATCACATCCTGGACCATAAAACACACCTTAACAAATTTAATAGAAATTACACTAATTATGTTCTCAGATAGTAGAATTAAACTAGAATAACAGAATGGCACTTAGAAAAGTTCCAAATATTTGGAAGTTGAACAACACATTGTTAAATAAAATATAGGCCAAAGAAAAAGTTTCAAGAGAAATTTTAAAGTATTTTGAACCAAATGAATATGAAAATACAACCTATCACAATTTGTGAGATACAGTGAAAACAATGCTTAGAAAAGTGTTTATAACATTGAGTGCATATATTAGAAAAGAAAGTTCTATAATCTTTTTAAAAAGATTTTATCTATTTATTTGGAAGAGAGTGAGAGCACCAGTGGTAAAAAGGACAGAGGGAGAGGGAGAAGCAGGCTCCCCACTGAGAAGAGAGCCTGACATGGGGTTCAATCCCAAGATCCTGAGATCATGACCTGAGCTTAAGTCCGATGCTTAATGGACTGAGCTCCCCTGGACCCCCAGAAAGATCTATAATCTGTAACTAGGCTTGCACTATAGGAAGCTAGAGAAAGAAGAGCGATTAAAATTTGAAACAAGCATAAGAAAGGAAATAATGAAAAACAGAATAAAAATCAATAAATCAAGACAGTCAAATAATAGAGAAAAATCAAAGAAACCAAGAGCTGGATCTTTGAAAAGTTCAATAAAATTGATAAACACAGGGGCTCCCCTCCCCCTGATTGTGTGCCCTCTCTCACTGTCTGTCAAATAAATAAATAAAATCTTTTTAAAAAATTGATAAATATATTCCATGCTAATCAAGAAGAAAAAGACAGGATACAAAATACTAACACCAGAAATGAAAGAGGGGTTATCACTCTTGATCTCAATTAACATACATAGAACTTTTAATTATGATGGTGGGGAGTCTGCCTGGGCTTTGATTTTACAATGGTTTGGATACATAAAAAGATGGGGAGAACAAAGACAGATGAAGGTAACAGTAACCTTTTATAGTAGTAGATTAGTATATTAGTATAGTATATAGTATATTATATATAGTATAGTATATTAGTAGACTACTAATCAACTGGGAAAAAAGGGTAAAAGAACCCATTGAACACAGAACAAGCAACAAAGAATATTTATCAAGAAAAGTTTAGGAAGGGACACCTGGGTGGCTCAGTGGGTTAAGCTTCTGCCTTCAGCTCAGGTTCTGGTCTGAGACCTGGGATCAAGTCCTGTATAGGGCTCTCTACTCAGCGGGGAGCCTGCTTCCCCCTTTCTCTCTGCCTGCCTCTCTGTCTACTTGTGATCTCTGTCTGTCAAATAAATAAAATCTTAAAAAGAAAAGAAAAGCTCAGGGAAAGTACTGTATAAAATACAAAAATTCACATTGACATTAATTAATGTATTTAACAAACATGTATTGCATACATAGTATATGTCTTAATGCCATTAGAATTGTTTGGGTTATAGCAGAGAATAAAGCATTCAGACATCTCTATCCCCATGGACTTTACATTATATTGAAGAAGAAGGGTAATAAACTACAAACATAAATAGTAAGAAAATTACATAATATATTAGAATTTGATGACTGTTGGGACGCCTGGTGGCTCAGTTTGTTAAGGGTCTGCCTTTGGCTCAGGTCACGACCCCAAGGTCCTGGGACTGAGTCCCCATTCAGGCTCCTTTATTGGTGGGGAGACTGCTTCTCCCTCTGCTTGCCACTTCCCCTGCTTGTGCTCTCTCTCTCTCTCTGACAAATAAGTAAAATCTTTAAAAAATGAATTTGATGACTTGTGGAAAATGAAAATATTGAAGGAGATAAAATAATAGAGATATGGCATAGTAGATCAGGTGGTATATAATGTAGTCAGGTTGGCCTCCTTGTGAGGTTGAGATTTCAGCAAAAACTAGGCATTAGGGATAAAGTAATACACATATCTGGGGGATGATGTTTCACAGCAGAGGAAATATGGCACAGGCCCTTACAATGAGGGCCTTCTAGGACAATCAAATTCAATGCAGCTCAAGGTCGGTAAACTAAAATAGAGATTAGGTCAGACAGGTAACAGAGGATCAGATCAAATAGGTCTTCCTGGACCTTGTGGGATTTGATTTTACATCAAATGAAAAGAAAAGTCATCAAAGAGTTTTTGGAAAGAACAGTAATATAAAATAGTTTTAAAGGGATTATCCTGGCTATTGTGTTGATTATAGACTGTACAGAGTCAAAGGTAAGATATAGGGAGAATCCTGTTAGGAGGCAATTTCCAAGATTTTGGGTTGAGCAACTAAAAGAATGGGAGTTGCTGGGGTGCCTGGCTGGCTCAGTCGGTGGAGCATGCAACTCTTGATCTCAGGGTTGTGAGTTCGAGCCCCATGTTGGGTGTAGAGATTACTTTTTTAAAAAATCTTTTAAAAAAATAAAAGGATGCAGTTGCTAACAATTGAGATGGAGTAAGCTTTAGGTGAAGGACAGTCATGAGGGTTATATCAGGAATTCAATCTGCAACATACTGAACTTAAGAAGCCTATTAGACATCCAAGTGGAGATACAGAGTAAGCAGTCGATATACTAATTTAGAGATGGAGAAAGTGGTTCAGCCAAGATATACATGTCTGGGAGTTGTCAGCCTATAGATGGCATTTTAAAGTATTACATCTAGATAAGATAATCAAAGAAGAGAGAGAAGACCAAAGCCTTAGTATACTCAGAATTTAGAAGTCAAAGAGAAGAGAAAGAACTGACAGAAGAGACTTAGAAGGAAAAACCAGTAAGGTAGGAGGAAAACCAAGGGAGTGGAATGGAACGCCCAAGGATTGAATCCAAGAGCACATTTAACACTCTTGGGAAGAACCAGCATTGTAAAATGTTTTTAAAATATTTTATTTTTCATTTTTTCCCCCAACTGCATTATAGTTTTAAGGCAAAGAAATCAGGAGAGCCTAAAAATTCCAATGTATTTTTCCCAAAACTTTTTATTTGGGGGAAAGTTGCAAAAAATACTCCAGTGAATACCTGTATAACTTTACTTAGACTCACCAATTTTTTTTAAAGTTTATTTATTTATTTATTTGACAGAGAGAGACCACAAGTAGGCAGAGAGGCAGGCAGAGAGAGAGAGGAGGAAGCAGGCTCCCTGCTGAGCAGAGAGCCCGATGCGGGACTCGATCCCAGGACCCTGAGATCATGACCCGAGCCGAAGGCAGCGGCTTAACCCACTGAGCCACCTAGGCGCCCCTAGACTCACCAATTTTTAATGGCATACGTGATTTTGCATCTTTTTGCCGACCTGTTTGAAAATAAATTACATACATTTTGACACTTTGCTCTTAAATACTTCAGCCTGTACTTCCTAATAATAAAGCTATTTCCCTGCATACCAAAGAAAGTCACCATAAATTCAATGTCATCTAAATACAGTTTATATTCATATTCATATTTTTTCAATTGTCTCCAGAATTTTCATCTATAGCTATTTAATTTTCCAATCCAGGATTGAAGCAAGGGTCATATTTTGCATTTGATTGTTACATCTCTTTCGTCTCTTAATCTAGACCAGTATCCCTGACTTTATTTTTCCTTTGATACTGAAAATTTTGACGAACCCATGTCTATGGTCCTCTGAAGTTCCATATTCTGGATTTGTCTGTTTCCACATTAATAGACTCAGGTTAAACATTGGGACAAAGACTTTATATGAGTGATTTTCTGTGTTTCCTATATCATATCAGAGGGACACATAATGTCAAATGTCCCATACTAGTGGTAATAGTTTTGAATACTGGTTTAAAATAGTGACTGTCAATTCTCTCCATTTTAGTGGTACTTCTGTTTCTTTGTAATTAGCATGTAATCTTTGGGGTGATATTCAAGACTACGTGAATATTGTGTTGCTCAGTAACCTTTCACCCACTTGGAATCTTTTGAGATACTTGACTGAATGAATTATTACATTGGAAATTGCACACTGGCGATTTAAAAATTCTAGTGTCATTTCATACACATTTATTAGTTGGCATAGATACAAAGGAGATTTTCCTTCTTGTCCTTCTTCTCTCACATTGTTTTAAGGTATCATGATGGACTCATGTTTTCTTTTGATCCATATGTTATAATCCATTACCAGAATTATTCTTTTTGAAGTCAGTAGACTATAATGAGCATATGAAAATACATTGTTAGAGCTCACACAAAAGAATAAAGGGTCACCACTTTAAACTGAGATAAATTCCAAAACAAAAAATGAGGGCATTTTCAAGAACAGTCACTAGAAGATCAAACTTTTATTTAGCATGAGATGAAATACTTATTAGATATAACAAAAAACAAAATATGTGGCTTGGAGTCTTTGGAAAGAAGTTGACACTTGAGAGAAAAATTAATATAGAAATGCAACTACACCACAAACACATAAAAAATTAATGTAGGGAAATATACATAAGATTTTTAAGATTAAAATTATTTGCAGAATATGGGGTGCCTGGCTGGCTCAGTGAGTGCAGCATGCGGCTCTTGATCACGGGGTTGTAGGTCTGAGCCCAACATTGGGTGTAGAGATTACTTAAAAAAAAATAATTTGCAAAATGAACTGTTGGGATTTCATCAAGATCAAAAGCTTTTGCACAGCAAAGGAAACAGTTAGCAAAATCAAAAGACAACTGACAGAATGGGAGAAGATATTTGCAAACGACATATCAGATAAAGGACTAGTGTCCAAAATCTATAAAGAACTTAACAAACTCAACACCCAAAGAACAAATAATCCAATCAAGAAATGGGCAGAGGACATGAACAGACGTTTCTGCAAAGAAGACATCCAGATGAGACGGCCAACAGACACATGAAAAAGTGCTCCATATCACTCGGCATCAGGGAAATACAAATCAAAACCACAATGAGATATCACCTCACACCAGTCAGAATGGCTAAAATCAACAAGTCAGGAAATGACAGATGCTGGCGAGGATGCGGAGAAAGGGGAACCCTCCTACACTGTTGGTGGGAATGCAAGCTGGTGCAACCACTCTGGAAAACAGCATGGAGGTTCCTCAAAATGTTGAAAATAGAACTGCCCTATGACCCAGCAATTGCACTACTGGGTATTTACCCTAAAGATACAAACGTAGTGATCCAAAGGGGCACGCGCACCCGAATGTTTATAGCAGCAATGTCCACAATAGCCAAACTATGGAAAAAACCTAGATGTCCATCAACAGATGAATGGATCAAGAAGATGTGGTATATATACACAATGGAATACTATGCAGCCATCAAAAGAAATGAAATCTTGCCATTTGCGACAACATGGATGGAACTAGAGCGTATCATGCTTAGCGAAATAAGTCAAGCGGAGAAAGACAACTATCATATGATCTCCCTGATATGAGGAAGTGGTGATGCAACATGGGGGCTTAAGTGGGTAGGAGAAGAATCCATGAAACAAGACGGGATAGGGAGGGAGACAAACCACAAGTGACTCTTAATCTCTCGAAACAACCTGTGGGTTGCTTGGGGGAGGGGGGTTGGGAGAAGAGGGGTAGGGTTATGGACATTGGGGAGGGTATGTGCTTTTGGGTAAATTGGAAGTGGAGGTGAACCATGAGAGACTATGGACTCTGAAAAACAATCTGAGGGGTTTGAAGTGGCGGAGGGGTGGGAGGTTGGGGTACCAGGTGGTGGGTATTATAGAGGGCACGGCTTGCATGGAGCACTGGGTGTGGTGAAAAAAATAATGAATACTGTTTTTCTGAAAATAAATAAATTGGGAAAAATAATAATTTGCAGAATAATACACATGCAGTGCTCTTATTATAAGAAGAGAGTCAACAATAACAATTCTGTGTACTTAAATGGGAACAAATTTACATTCCTTTGTGCATGAATTTTCCCAACTGTGCACTAATTTATTTGTCTGAGCAAGGGTATGTAGCTGGTTATTAACTTTGGGTACATTGGGGTGAGTATAGTGGGTTGTGATAATGGGAAATTTATGAACAGAAGCAGAATAGTGAAACATCATTACTTATCTGCATTTATTTATTTGTTTTTTTAAAAAATTTTTAAAATTTATTTTAGAGAATGAGAGAGTATGTGAGCGACCGAGGGGGGGGTAGCAGAGGGAGAGCAGACTCCTCGCTTGAGCTTGAGCAGGAAGCCCCGACATGAGACTCGATCTCAGGACCCCAAGATTATGACCTGAACTGAAATCAAGAGTTTGACACCTGAGCGACTGAGCCACCCAGATGCCCCGGCATTTATTTTTACCGTCCTCTAGCAACAATGACCATGTAATCCTGTTGAAATAACAATATTAAATGAAAAAAAATATATTTTAAGGGGAGTAAAATATTGGGTTGTCACTTTTTGTGATCTTACATAAGATAATCTCTTCCACTTCAAGTGTCCTTATGAAACAAAAAAAATCACTAATACTGAAAAGATCACTAATAAATAATAATAGTAATAATAAATTTAATTTTTAAAAAGATTTTATTTATTTATTTGACAGAGAGAGATCACAAGTAGGCAGAGAGGCAGGCAGAGAGAGGAAGGAAGCAGGCTCCCTGCTAGGCAGAGAGCCCAATATGGGGCTCAATCCCAGGACCCTGGGATCATGACCTGAGTCGAAGGCAGAGGATTTAACCCACTGAGCCACCCAGGCACCCCGTTTTTAGTTTAATTTTAATTTTAATACTAAAAATATTTTTAGATTAAAAAATCCAAAAATAAAAAGAACAATAGCAGCCTCCATTTATTCATCACTTGCAAGGGCTCAGGTACCATTTCGTGCACTTATACGGATTGTCAAACTTTATATGTAATAGAAACTATTATTACTATATTATAGAGTTGTTGAAAAGATAAATGCTCATATACATAATTGAATCATGTAAACTGATAATCAGTATATAAATTAAAGGGACATAGTATTCTGAAAATGTTTTACCATTTAAATATACATGATCAGGCGCCTGGGTGGCTCAGTGGGTTAAGCCTCTGCCTTTGGCTGAGGTCGTGATCTCAGGATCCTGGCATCAAGTCCCGCATGGGGCTCTCTGCTCAGCAGGGAGCCTGCTTCCCCCTCTCTCTCTCTCTCTCTGCCTGCCTCTCTGCCTACTTGTGATCTCTCTCAATAAATAAATAAATAAATAAATAGAAATACATGAGCATATACTGTATGCTTCTGTGGGGACCTACATATTTACCACTGAATAAGATAATAAAATCATCCCACTAACATTTTACCTTTAATTCTCTCTGCTTTTTTTTCTCCCACAAAGAAGACTCACTAGTAAATTCAGGTTTTATGTATAGGTACTAGAGTGCACACCAAGTAGGTTATCTGAGAACCTATATCATAGTTGAGATATAAAACCCAATTGTATGAGAAAGGGATTGTCTGGGTCAAGAAGAGGGAATCAGTGCTAGAAGTATATCTGTCTAATTTGTTCTGTGTGACAAAATATAGCATCAGCTGATTATGATTTATTGAAATAGGAATGTTCCCCAAAATACAAAGTTTCAAACACTTATATGTTACTAGAATTATTTACCTACAAAAAGCCAAAGAATCGGGGCACATGGGTGGCTCCGTGAGTTGAACCTCTGCCTTTTGCTCGGGTCATGATCTTGGGGTCCTGGGATTGAGCTCCACGTTGGACTCTCTGCTCAGCAGGGACCCTGCTTCCCCCTCTCTCTCTGCCTACTTGTGCTTTCTCTCTTCCTCCCTCTCTGTCAAATAAATAAATAAAATCTTTTTTTTAAAAAGCCAGAGAATCATCAGAAAAAGAAAAACAATAAATTACAAGGTAACTCAGAAAAGTGTATAGACAGAGAAGAGTTATAAAATATTTAATACTAAAAAACAAAAAAAAAACCTTACCAGAAAGAAAAGGCAAAACACTTAGAAATAGGTGAATCATGAATTGCTAAAACCTATAAAAATTTAGATGGAAATAATCATTTTCCTGGAAAGGAAGAATTTTGGTGAAACTGGGTTGATTTCTGTATAACTAATTTATCTTTTGTTTCCTAAATTAAAATTCCAATGTGCCTTTAGTGCTCATTTCAAAAAATTAATTTGATGATGAACTATTACCTATATGTATGTTTGGAGTTAGTCAAGATAAACCACAGGGGGGAAAAACAAGAATAAAAAACAAAGCAAAAACAAGAATAACAAGAATAAAAAAACAAGAATAAAAATCTCTGCTATATTAGGTATGAAATCATGTAGCAAAATTGTAATGGATAAAAAGGGGTGGATCTGGTTCAAAACTCAAACAGAGAGAGAGAGACCTCACTGGGAGAAGACCAACATGTAAAATAATACTGAATGAAATTCACAGGAAAGTTAGCACTGATTAAGGAAGAAGTATAGCATGAAAGGTATGTGTTTGTGAGGGCTGAGGATTATTATTTATTTTTTATTATGTAAGTTTGCATTTCTGTTAAATAATTGAGAAAGGGTAAGTTACCCTTGCTATTTAGAATATCAATGTGACAAACACGCACATATATAAGTATATACAATGTATTTGTGTACACAATGTATATGTGTATTGCTTGCAAGTTTGTGTGTGTTAACCTTAGAGCCAAATGTAGAGCTTTAAAACAATCATTTGTGCATTCTCTAACAAGACAATAATTGCTCTGAAATTAAATGGTGAGAAGAGGAAAATTAAGTTTTACTTAATCAGTACATATCAAACAATGTGCTTAACTATATATAGATGTTATAAATATATATCACTCAAAAAATCCAAGCAAACCCCTAAAAATTGAGGTCTACCAGTAAAACACTTCAGGAAGAAAGGCAGAGAGCACTGGGTATTATATGCAACTAATGAGTCATTGAACACTACAACAAAAACTTGTGATGTACTATATGCTGGCTAACTGAACATAATAATAACAATAATAAAAGAACAGCCGAGAGCAGAAAAAATTAATGGCACCCCAAAGGCACCAGTATGCATTTCTGAGAAGGAGAGAGGAAACTAAGGAGACATAGAGAATGATGATGTTTTTAATAAAAATTCAGCCCCAGATGCCAGGCTTACCTCTGGGTTTCTGTTGGTTCTCAGACTGGGCCCTATGCATGAAGGGCAGGAAAGGGTGAAAAGAGGCAGGCCACTCCAGATTGGCAGGTGGCAGGTTTAAGCAGCAAGGGAACTTATCTGCAAGTTTTATCTGGGCAACAGCAAGACAGATCTCTGGACCACCCACCAGAATCCTAAAAGGTTATATAAAAGCCTTAACTGTGTCTACCATCCAGGCACCCCAACAACACATGCTCTCTCAGTGTGGCATCCTTGAATGTGAGTCCCACTACGTAGTGAACATTTCCAGGAGAGAGGAGGGGGCAGCCTCCCACTGTACTAAGCCAGCTCCTAGGTCAGTTAGAAGTCATGTCCTCCTGATGAGCTCCTCCAAATTTAGCTCTGGTTTTGTTCGGCAAATCTGTTGTTCTCATTGAGAAAGTTGACCTAAATTACCTAGTCTGTGATTACTCCAAAGAAAATTCGTATATAGTTTCAGATGAAGTATGCTCACTTCATTTTCACAACAAATGTAAAATCTATAAATTAAAATCTGTAATTCCCTATTAAATATCTTATTATGACTAAAAACAGCACAAAATGAACAATTGTTGATGATTTCATTGTGAAGTAAATCAACAAATAAAAAAGTTCTTTTGACTGTACAGAGAAGTATAATGTGTATGTATAAATAAACATAAGTGAGGAGTTTTTTAAAGCATGGAGTACTGTGTGGAAAGGTATTTATCAGGATGCTTGCCATAAGTACATTGGGGAGCTAATTACAATCAGAAAGGCAATGAAAGACATTAATAATTTCTTTGAACCTAATTTTGTACTATGTATCTAGCAACAGTAACCAGATATTTTTAAAATAAATAAATGTAGGAGAAAAAAGTATGTTTAATAATTATCTTGTTTGTCTTTTTTCCAGCTTCATTGAGATATAACTGAAAAATAAAAAATGTATATATTTAAAGTATACAATGTAATGTTTTACATTGTGAAATGATTATCATAATCAAGCTAATTAATCACAGTTAACATTTTTTAAATCTGTGAGAACAGTTAAGATTTATTCTCAGCAAAGTTCAAGTATGCAATACCATATTATTAACCTATAGTCACTGTGCTGTACATTAGATCTCCAGAATTAAATCATCTTATAACTGAAACTTTTTTTTAAAGATTTTATTTATTTATTTGAGACAGAGAATGAGAGGAGAGAGGTCAGCAGGAGAAGCAGACTCCCGGCCCAGCAGGGAGCCCGATGTGGAACTCTATTCCAGGACTCCAGGATCATGACCCGAGCTGAAGGCAGTTGCTTAACCAACTGAGCCACCCAGGTGCCCCTAACTGAAACTTTTTACTTTTGATGAACATCTCCTCATTTCCTCAACTCTCCAATCCCTGGCAACCACCATTCTATTCTCTGTTTTTATGAATTCAACTTATTTAGATTCCATATGTAAGAGAGATCATGTAGTATTTGTCCTTCTGTGTCAGTCTTATTTCACTTGGCATAAAGTCCTAAAGATTGATTCATGTTGCCATAAATGGCAGCATTTTCTTCTTTCTTGGCTGAATTTTATATAAATAAGTAAATATATATATATATATGCACATATATAATCACAAACAGGATATCAAAATATTGGAATTAGCAGACATGAATAGTAAAAAAAAATATTGCTTTGTTTAATATTACAAGAGAAAAACAATTCAAAAAAGAATTAAAAACATAAAACAGTGTCAAATGGAAATCTTAGAACAAAAACCACGAACTTAATAGATGGTTTTAACAACAGATCAGAAACAGAAGAAAGGGAAACTAATAAACTGGAAGAAAATGTCCAGACAGAAACATGCAGACACTTCATTAAAGAAAATTAATGGATGGCAAATGAACAGATGAAAAGATGTTCAATATCATTAGCCACAAGGAAAATGCAAATTATGACTACAGTGAGAGACCATTATGCACTATTAGAATAGCTAAATTTAAAAAACAATGATAAGGGGTGCCTGGCTGGTTCAGTCAGAAGAGCATGTGACTCTTGATCTTGGGGTCATGAGTTTACGCCCCACACTGAGTGTGGAGAATACATAAAGACAAATAAATAAATAAATAAAACTTTAAAAAAAAAACAACAGTGATGATATCAAATGCTGGTGAGGATGCAGAGAACCTAGATCTCTCATATATTGCTGGAGGGAATGTAAAATGATTCAGCTGCTTGGGAAAATAGTTTGGTGGATAATTTTAAAACTAAAAATACACTTACCATGTGGCTCCTCAATTGTACTTCTCAGTGTTTATCCTAGAGTAATAAAAATTTGTTGGCAAAGGGGTTATACGTGAATGTTCATAGCAACTGTATTTGTAATAATTAAAAGGTGGAAATAACACAGATGTCCATAATGTGTGAATGGTTAAACAAACTGGTACATTCTTACTATGGAGTGCTACTCAGCATTAAAAATAAATGAGGACAAGGGGCGTTAGAGAGTAGTAGGGAATTTGGGTAAATTGGAAGGGGAGGTGAACCATGAGAGACTATGGACTCTGAAAAACAGTCTGAAGGGTTTGAAGTGGCGGGGGGGTGGGAGGTTGGGGTCCCAGGTGGTGGGTATTATAGAGGGCACAGCTTGCATGGAGCACTGGGTGTGGTGAAAAAATAATGAATACTGTTTTTCTGAAAATAAATAAATTGGGAAAAAAAAATAAAAAAAATAAAATAAAAGAAGGGAGGAAAATAGATGATAGATAGATAGATAGATAGATATAGCATTTGTATTGATATTCTGAAAATCAGATCAATCCCATCCCACAGTGAAGGGAAAGAGACATTTATAAAACAAGAAAACACTCTATGCCTGAACAGGTTAAGAGTTAAAGGGAGTGATGGGTTTGAAGTGGGGGGGGGGGTACCAGGTGGTGGGTATTATAGAGGGCACGGCTTGCATGGAGCACTGGGTGTGGAGAAAAAATAATGAATAATGTTTTTCTGAAAATAAATAAATTGAAAAATTATTGCTTGAAAAAAAAAAAAAAAACAAAACAAAACAAAAAAATAAATGAACTGGGTGCTTGGGTAGCTCAGTCAGTTAAGTGTCTGACTTCAGTTCAGGTCATGATCCTGGCGTCCTGAGATTGAGTCCTGAATTACTGGGCTCCATGCTCAGTCAGCAGTCTGCCTCTTGCCTTCTCCCACTCCCTTTGCTCCTCCCCCCTGGTCATGCACTCTCTCTTTCTCAAATAAATAAATAAAATCTTTAAAAAATTTTTTAAAAAATGAACTACTGATATACACGTTAGATGAGCTTAAGATTATAACACTGAGTGATAAAATAGAACTTCAAAAGATTACATATTTATGACTCCATTTGTATAAAATTATCTAGATGAAAAAAGAGTTGAGATAGAAAACAGATTCCCAGGTTTGAAGGATGGAGGTGGGTAAAAAGAGTGTGAAGAATGTGTCTATAAAGGAGAGTAAGATGGAGTTCTTTTGTGGTGATGGAATGGTTATGTATCTTTGTTGTGGCAGTGGACACACAAATCCACACATATGATACTATTTCATAGAACTTACATACATAGAAAGAGAGAGAAATGAGTACATGTAATAACTATTGAAGTCTGAATAAAATCTGTGGTATAACTAATAGTATTCTACCAATGTCAATTTCCTGCTTTTGATAATGTACTGTGGTATGTAGGATGTTATCACAAGGAAAAGCTAAATGAAGAATATGTGGTTATTTCTTGTACTATTCTTACAACTTCTTGTGAATAGAAAGTTATATCAAAATATAAAGTCATAAAATTAAATAATGATAAAAATAACTAGAATAATGATTATTATTTGTTAGTATTAATAAATGGATAATTTCACATGATCCTCACAACAATCCTATGACTTAGAAAATATTAATTCTACATCATAGGGTTACCATGAGGTGTCATTAAGAACATTCTTTTGCAAGACTAAAAGCAACATGGTAAGATAAGCCATTGTATTATCACACTATAGCTCAAATTTTGGTACACATCCCCTATAAAAGTGTGCACATACATGTACACACTATACATACACATGCAGAAATTGAAGACCCAAATATAGAAATGCTATATGCAATGAAATCTCTTTTATTCCTTTGAATCCTCTTTTATTCTTTTAAAAAATAAGGTCAATTGAGTCTATTGATGTCACAACTCCTAAATAGCCCACAACCTATTTTTTGAAAGTCATTAATCTAGAAAAATGTCCACACTTCTTGTTTAAGATAGAAAGTGATTTGCAGAAACATGTGTATAATATTGTTTTGTATCTTATCAATTAAAAATAACCTATAATACCGTATCTATGTTGACTGCATAGATACATCATTACTTACATAGTTTTGATATAATATTGTACTTATGAAAGATTGGTAGAATTTGAAGGAAGAGTGAATGAGACCTTCCAATGTATATTTTTTGCAACTTCTTGTCTGTGTATTTATTTCAAAATAAAAAGATTTTAAAAGTTTTAAAATCTAGGGCGCCTGGGTGGCTCAGTTGGATAAGCATCTGCCTTAGGCTCAGGTCATGATCTTGGGGTCCTGGGATAGAGCCCCATGTCAGACTCCCTGCTCAGTGGGGAGTCTGCTTCTCCTTTTCTTTCTGCCCACCCCTGCTCATTTTCTCTCTTTCTTTCTCAAATAAATAAATTAAAATGTAAAAAGTTTTAAAATCCATAAAAATGAAAAGAAAAAAAGGAGCTATACATTTTAATAACATTAGTAGATGATTTATTTATATTTATTTTGATTTTTTAGATTTATTTATTTATTTATTTGAAAAAGAGAGACAGATACAGTGATAGAGATAGCAAGAGAGATAACAAGAGAGAACATAGGCTGTGAGAAGAGGGAGAAGCAGACATGCTGTTTAGCAGGGAGCCAGATGCAGGACTCGATTACAGGACCCCGGGATCATGATCTAAGCCAAAGGCAGACACTTAGCCGACTGAGTCACCCAGGTGCCCCAGATGCTTTATTTTTAAAAGGCAAACTGTTGAATGAAAAAAACAGTGCAGTAAATTTAGTTTAAAAGTTTAAAAGATTATTAATTTTTCATTGTGTATCTTTGCCTTACTTCACTGTTTAGACTGAAATGTATTAATATGTTAATCAAAATTAATACAGTATACATTAAAAATGAAAATAAACTTAATCTACTTAATCTCCAGAAAATACAACTTCTTCTACAATTAAAATAAAACAATGATTTATGTTCTTATATTACTAAATAGTACAAAAAAATCTTTATTTAGTTTTTACATCCTTGACAGGTAGAGTACTTCAAAACTTCATGTAGATTATCTCATGGAACTTTCAAAAATATTGGCACAAAAAACCCACAAAAAATAGCATTGAAATTATTATTATTTTTTAAGTAGGCTCCATGCCCAACGTGGGGCTCGAACTCACAACCCTGAGATAAAGACCTGAGTCAAAATCAAGAATCAGACACTTAACTGACTGAGCCACCCAGGCACTGAGGTACTGAGAGTATTATTAATTCTACCTCACTAATTTGTTGTGACCATTGAATGAGATAATGAGAAAATATTTTTGTAAACTACCAAGCAATATTAAAAATAGAAGCAATTATATTATTCCAACATTTGATTCCCTAACAAAAAGTTTTCTTAATACATATTTTTTTCTATTCACAACAGAATTATCTACCTGGAGGATATATTTTGATGCTCAATTAATTTAAGTAATACAGTTAATCAGCTATTATTAAAACCCACTATTATCATTCACAGACCTGTACTCCTGGGACAAATAATACATTATATGTTAATAAAAAAACCTCCACCATTATATTATTATTTTAGTAGAAAAGCTTGTGACTTGTTTTCAAGGTGATTGCCAGAGGAAACTTGGATATGTTGGCAATCAAATCACTCCAAATTAATCCTCAAGTAGAGGTCAACACCACATATCTAAAAAGTACATACCAAGAATGATTCAAACTGCTAAACCTGTGAATATAATTGTATTAAAATTAGTGTCTCTATCTCTGAGCAAACAAAACACCTTTTGAAAAGGCAATAAAATTAAAAAAAAGATTATCATAACAAAAAAAGTCCCAAATTCCTAGGATTAGATTTAGATATTGCTAAAATATTTAAGAGGAAGAAAATCTCACTAAAGAGTAGAAAAGAAGGGGCGCCTGGGTGGCTCAGTGGATTAAGTCACTGCCTTTGGCTCAGGTCATGATCTCAGGTTCCTGGGATCAAGTCCCGCATCGGGCTCTCTGCTCATCAGGGAGCCTGCTTCTCTCTCTCTCCCTCTCTGCCTGCCTCTCCATCTACTTGTGATCTCTCTCTGTCAAATAAATAAATAAAATCTTTTAAAAAAAAGAGTAGAAAAGAAGTTTAATAATAATGGCTAATTGCACATATCAGAAAAGGAGAGAGCTCTGTGTAGAAAGATCTTGCATTTTCTTTAATTAATATAGTCATCCCAGAATAAAACACTGTTATGAATTTACCAAATTAACACTTGTTAAGTGAAGCACAGGGGGCCAGATCACAAAAGAAATTGAAATAGATAAGTTTATTATTCACAGGTCCTGGGGGAAGTTACCAACACACCTCAAGGGACCACACAGGGAGATCAAGGTAGAGAGTAACCAGAATGAGAGACAGGACCTGGGGCACATGTCTTTATTAGGGTCCATGGGTGGAGTGCTTTGGGGATTTCCAGGCTAAGGCTGGATTGGTCAATTCAAACTGAAAGAATGGAGTTTTGGCAAGCCCCACAGTTGTCCTGTCTAAGAGGCACGCAAGGGAAAAGCTCTCGGAGACAGGGGAGAGTGCTGATGCTTGCATGATGAGCTAACATGTATGCGGTATGCATGGCATTCAGGTGTGTTGGTTTCAGACCACTGCAAGCCTCTTGGCCAAACAAAATGGCTGCTGAGGCCACGATGCCAAGCTCAACTCTAGACAGAAGCCCAGAGTGACATATTCATAAAAATGGAAGCAGATGGTTATGTTAACATCTAAAAGTAAACGGGTGAAATATTTAATGAAATCATTAAAGAAAGAGGGTGTAGCAGGCATATAAAATACCAGATCCGCAATGATATTATAATGCTATTGTAATGAAACCTTGGGGGGCCAGGCTGGCTCAGCTGGTAGAGCCTTCGACTCTTGATCTCTGGGGAAGTGAGTTCAGTGCTCATAGTGGATGAGGAGATCACTTAAAAAAAATAAGTAAAATAAAAGGCTACAGTAATGAAACCTTGAGCTAGTGGCTTAATTATTGAGAAAATTCAATAAACTGAACTGAGTTCAACTGCTCTCACATTAGGTAGGTATTTAACAGAAGTAAGCACCCACAGATACATTGTTGATTTATAACATACTCAAACTCAGTCCACCTATGTTAAAATTTGAATTAAAAAAATCAATTACTTTCACCTATATGGAGTTCATGGTGAGTTAGTTAATGAAAAAGATGTATTATGTGAGATTAATTCCACTTGACAAATGCCATTTTGTTTCAAGGTCTCCCTTGAGTCTCAGAATCAGGATGTAGATTTGGTCAAACTCTATAAACTCTCTTGGAAAATCACTCCAAATTGATTACCTGAAAGCTCAGTGCTGAACAGACCAGCTAAAGGACAAGTGTTGAAGTCGGGGAAAAAAAACACATTGCAGAATGTGTACAGTATGATCCCATGTTTCCAATAGCTGCCAAGGCCAAACTCCGTGCACTGGCTTTAAAGAGAATGAGAAATAGAAATGTCATCATTACAATGATTCTATCCAAAGACATGCCTGAATACATGCAATTTTGAAGTATCAGATATTGTTCTAAATGTGACAAATTTTGAATAGAATGAACAAGACAACGTTGATTAAAGAAGAAATATGAAATGGTCAGTGGAGAAGGTATTACTTTTCTCTATTATGTCATGTTGCCAGGTATTACTAGTAACAGTGCAAAAGACTTTACAATGCTATTAAGAAAATTATTATAGGAAATAACAAAAAAATTGGTGCCATAGACCAGTGACGAGCATGGGGAGGGATAGAGGGAGAAGCAGACTCCCCACTAAACAGGGATCCAGACCCTGAGCTCCATCCCAGGACCCCTGGGATCAAGACCTGAACCAAAGTCAGACATTTAACTGACCGAGCCACCCAGGTGCCCCAGTAATCCTGTAACTTTAACATCAAAACAGCAATAACAAAGTAGCAATACATTTGAACATTTGTTTTGTTGCTAACATGTAGTTAAAACTGAAAAATGGATTTCTGGAAAGAGATTATTAGAGTTTTTTATTATATAAATTTGCCCTACTGAGACCGAAATAAACAGAGATAATACATTCGAAACGAAGGATAAATGTAAACCACCTAATCTCTAGCAATCCCATGTCTTTCTAGTGTTGAAAGAATATAACACCACCTCATATTATTAATAACTTTATATACATTTTTCAGTAAATGTTACTTAATGTTTACTTAACTGTTAGAGTTCTTGGTGCTTTCAAATAAATAATTAACCCCTCATAAGCAATTGGAGATGTGGACACTATAATTTTATGCCACAGGTTTGTTAAGAGCATGAGTAAGAAAACTTGTAAGGATAGTTTTGTGAGCTTTGAAACAACATATACACATAAGCAACTGTATCATCATCCAATTCATCAACACAATACATTTAAGAAATGCAGAGTTTGTACCTAAAACTTACTACTAAGTAAGTAACTGGAATAAGTCTATTCACTAGTTAACATTTTTTTAAAGATTTTATTTATTCATTTTAGAGAGAGAAAGGGAGACAGATGAGAGCACACACAGATGAGAGAGAGAGAGACAGATGAAAGAGGGAGAAGCAGATGCTCTGCTGAGGAGGGAACCTGATGTGGGGCTCGATCCCAGGACTCTGGGATCATGACCTGAGCTGAAGGCAGAGGCTTAACCCACTGAGCCACCCAGGTGCCCCTAGTCACTAGCTAACATTAAGTTCCACTACTAAACTCCTTTCTTGCAATTTTTATCTTTCAGGCAACTGCAAAAGCAACCCTGGATGAGTTGGCACCAAAGTCACTACAAACTTGTTTTGTGAGGTCCTGGATGCCAAAATACAGAAGAGTATCAATGGTCTAAGACGCATATATCAAGCATAATCCCCCAAATAAATACCACCTGACTTGGTTGAAAGAACAGAAGGCACATACTTTTTTTGTGATGATGGGTATAATGAACTTTATAAAATTGTGATCCGTGAAAGAGAGCAATTCATGGTGAAAAAACTGAGAACTTAGAGCTTGTTCAGGAAGGAAACAGGCAGACAGAAATTGTATAATAACCAATAGCTTTTCCAATTACCAAAATTAATGTCAGTAATGAAAATGGAAAAGCAGAAAAAAAAACCCACACAAAAAAGTGGAGAGATACAATCTAAAATTGTAAGAGATGAATTTATCAGGTATTTTTCAAGGGCATTTAGGATGAAACCAAAAAACTTTCACAGAAAGATAAAAAAAAAAGAAGTTTGGAAAATAGTAATAAACACATATGGAGAGAAAAGGCTTACTGTTATAAAGTTGTTAATATTTCATGAATTAACTTATAGCCATTGTAGAATTAAAAGTTCTACTATAAGCTAATGTGATTTTGGTGAATTTAATAAAGTGAGACAACGGTAATGTCCAAAAATAAATTGGTGACATACTTTTTTTTCCTTTATAGATTTGTCATTTCTGGACATTTTATGTAATTCCATTGATTTTTTTTTTCATGTATTTATTCATTTATTTATTTGAGAGGGAAGGCGAGAAGGAGAGCATGTGCCAGGGGGAGGGAGAGAGTGAGAGGGAGAAAGAGTCTCAAGCAGACTCCACGCTGAGCACAGAGCCTTACGTGGGCCTCGATCTCATGACCCTGAGATCATGACCTGAGCTGAAACAAAGAGTAGGACCCTTAACAAACTGAGCCATCCACACACCCCTTGTTCTTCTTTTTAAATATTTTTTTTGGTCTTATAGGTCTTTAACTTTGCCATATGAATTTTATTTTATTTTTAGCATTTATTTTTTTAAGTAATCTGTACATCCAGCATGGGGATGTACAGATTACTGTACATCTCAGGGTTCCCACTCGTAACCCTGAGATCAAGCCAGGCACCCCAATGCCATATGAATTTTAGAATAACCTTGTCAATATCTGTGAAGAAAGACAGTTGGGACTTTGATAGGGATTGTGTTGCATTTTCAGATCAATTAAAGGGTATTGTCGTCTTAACATTATTGATTCTTCTGATTCACGAGATGTTCCTCCACTTACATCTCCATCAATGTCAGCAGTTTTAGTTTTCAGTGTACAAGACAGATGTTTTTGTTAAACATATTTCTCAGTATTTTATTCTTTTTAATGATACTTTTTAAAAATGATATTCTTTTTAGGTGAATGGAATTTATTTCTCCATTTCCTTCCTGGATTGTTCATTGCTAGTATTTATTCATACTATTAATATTTTTATGCTGGTCTTGGTGCTGAGACCTTGCTAAGCTTACTTATTAGTTGCAGTATTTCTGTGTGTGTGGATTCTTCAGGATTTTCTACGTACAGGATCATGTTTTCTGCAAATAAAAATAGTTTTAATTCTTTCTTTCCAATCTGGGTGTCTCTGATTTCCTTTAACTACCTAACTGCACTGGTTAGAACCACTAATACAATGTTGAATAAAAGTAGTAACAGCAGTGTTGGTTTCTTCTCAGTCTTAGGTGGAAGGCATTTAGTCTTTCATCATTATCTATACAATGTTGTTGCTGTTTTTTTTTTGTGTGTGTGTGAATGCTAATCCTCACTATACATGATCTTGCCCATCCTCTATCAGTAGACTTCTGTAGCTTGTTATTCACCGCATTCTAGCCTAATGATGGAGGTTTTCTCTGTTTTCCTGGTACAACCTATCTTAAATTAGCCCAATATTAGGTTCTCATGGGTGAGCCTTTCTCAATAATGTTGCCTTTCCTGCAGTCATAGGAAACCCCGAATGATCTGAGCCCAGATCATAGTTTGCTCCTTTTCCCAGAAGTAGAGAATATTTTACTTTTTCTTTCACCTAGCTTTGGTGGGTCTTATTCTGTATCCTAGGTAAAATAAGATTTCCTGCCATTCTTCCAGAAGCTTAAGGCATTTGTTCCATAGTGGAGAAGATTTGGGGCAGAGCTTCCTGACTTTCACTCAACAATGGCTGCTCACCTCCTTCAACCCTTACCCCACTCTTTTTCATGTCTTTCATGGATATCACCTTGCACATGTTTAAGAGCTGTCTGCCAGGGTTTCTACACTCTCAAGTACTCTCAGTGTCAATTCTTGACCCTTCATTTAAAAAAACTTGTTAAAAATATCTAGCTGAATATATCTCATCTGCTTATCAGTATAGTACAGGAAATTCTATCCAGCACAATCAAATAAGAAAAAACAAATGTCATACAAATCAGAAAAGCAATAAAATTGCCTTTATTTGCAGAAAGCATGGTTTTCCACATAGAATATCTGAAGAGAATATCCTAAAATAATCTGAAAGTAATACATGAATTTAATTAAGCCACAGGATACAATGTCAACATACAAAAATCAATTTTATTTTGATTTTCTAGCAGTGAATATGCAGGAATTAGCATTTAAAATACAATACCATTATAATCACTTAATATGAAATACTTAGGTGTAAATCTAAAAAAACATGTATAGGACTTGTATGCAGGAAACTACAAAATGCTGTTTAAAAAGATCAAATAAAATATAAGTAAATGAAGAAACACATCATATCTGTGAATTGGAAGTTACCATGACAAAAGTGTTTATTCCCCCCAACTTGCACTACAGGTTTTAGGTAATTCTACTATACAAGTTTTAGATATATACTTTTTAAAAACTAGTTTCCACACACAGCATGGAGCTTAATGCAGGGCTTGCACTCACAACCCTGAGATCAAGACCTAGGCCCAGATCGAGAGCTGGGCACTTAACTCACTGAGCCTACCTGTTTTAGGCAATTCTTATTAAAATACCGGCAGGATTTTTTTTTTTTGTAGATACAGACAAGATTATTCTAAAATGTTCATGAAAAGACAAAGGAACTAGAATAGCTAAAAAAAACATTCTGGAAAAGAATAAAATAGGAAGAAACAGTCTACCTAAATACAAGGCATATTGTATAGTTATACTAAACAAGAGTATGTGGCGTTGGTGGAGGAATAGACACAATGATAAATAGCAAACAAGGGGCGCCTGGGTGGCTCAGTGGGTTAAGCCGCTGCCTTCGGCTCAGGTCATGATCTCAGGGTCCTGGGATCGAGCCCCGCATCGGGCTCTCTGCTCAGCGGGGAGCCTGCTTCCTCCCGCTCTCTCTGCCTGCCTCTCTGCCTACTTGGGATCTCTCTCTGTCAAATAAATAAATAAAATCTTTAAAAAAAAAAAGATAAATAGCAAACAAAAGGGAACCTAGAAATGACCCCCAGACAAGTATGGACGACTGATTTTTTATATAGGTTAAAAAACAATTCAATGGAAGAAGTGTAGTCTTTCAGTGAATGGTGTTAGACAAATTGATTATACATAGGCCAAAAAAAAAGAAAGAAAAAGGACCTCGACTTAAACTTCACAGTTTATACCCAAATTAACTCATTTCAACCAAAATAACATAATTTATAACTCACATAGGTTTCAGCTAGCTTACTTAATTGTTTGTGGTCATTAAGTGTACAAAGTAAATATGAACAATAAGATTTTTAAATCAATCTATTGAGGAGGAAATTTTTTTTTAAAGATTTTATTTATTTATTTATTTGACAGAGAGAGATCACAAGCAGGCAGAGAGGCAGGCAGAGAGAGAGGAGGAAGCAGGCTCTCTGCTGAGCAGAGAGCCCGATGCGGGGCTCGATCCCAGGACCCTGAGATCATGACCTGAGCCGAAGGCAGCGGCTTAACCCACTGAGCCACCCAGGCGCCCTGAGGAGGAAATTCTTATTAAGAATTTTTGAGAGTTTCCATTAGAATTACAGTCACAATAATATGAAGTAATTTATGAGAATAATGAATTTAAGGAAACGTAAATTCAAATTTACTGGAGTCAGTTTTGTTTAGAAAAGGGAAATTATCAGTAACATTCTCCAAGAAAATTTATATATTTATAAAGGATTTCATGGACACTAATAGACTCAAATGTTTTTGAGTTTATAGATAATCATTCACTGACATAACAGTACTGAATTGAGTATTAAGTGTTAATAGATTTTCTCCAATATTCTTATAGATCTTCCCCATATTACCAAAAAGAATATATTATATCTATTAATGGGGTTACTGGGAATTATGTCCATGTGAACATAATCATGTAAGAATTGGGAAATGTTCAATCCTCTTGAATTCTTTCAACATCTGGTTTCACTGCTATAAAATTAGGAGAAAAATAAGGGTGCCATTGTATATAAAAGTTTTGATAAGATGTTAAAGGCAGGTATTGGTGTTTAAAATTATATATGCCTACAAATATGTTTATTTACTTAATGTGGGGTCATTTTAAATCTGTAAAATATAAAAAAATGCTTCAGTCACATATAAATTAATCATTATTACCACAAACAGGGATTCAATTGGATTAGTAAAGTTGTAATTAAGCTCCAAATTCCTAATGTTTTCATTTATACTGAAAGCCTGCACTGAGACTGATGAATCACAGGCCTGTATCCCTGAAGCAAATAATACATTATATGTTAATAAAACAAATAAAAATAAATAAAAGCCTGCACTGAATTAGTAAAGACACCACACTTATTTAGTCAGGCAAAGTATGCCTACTTTTGAAAAAAATGTATGTGGAAATGGTGAGAAAAATTACCATTAAATAGCACAGTTACATATTTCATAAGATAGCTGTACCAAAATAGTATCTGTTTTTATCTAAAGTTCAACTATAACTGGGTATCTTCTTTTTTGCTTATTTTGGGAAAACTACCATTGAATAATACAGATTTAGGAAAACATACATTTTTTTGTGAGCTATCAGCTACAGAAATGTTACAATGAACCTGATATTCCTAAAACTCCCTTGCACTTAGATAAAGAAACTGTTTTCTACTTGTGTCTCTTTGCCAACACCACACTGGCTAACATTTAGAGCTATTAACTACCAGGTATTGGGAATGGAGAAAATAGAAACATCATAAATATCTAGTCAACTTAGGTAGAAGGTAGATAAGCACAAGTTTTGGGGGGATTGTATGAAGCAGAAAAATTCAATTTGATTCCTCAGGAAATAATATTTTAAAATTAGTCAGATGTCTCAAGAACTACGTGGAGATAAAAGAACAAATGGAAGACCATAACTAGTGCAAATAGAAAGACCCATTTCTCATAGGGACTTATGTGCAGAAAAACAATTTGTCTTAGGGAATTAGAGAAGTAGGCAATCCGTACTTTCCCTTGTGTCTTGTTCAGTTAAGAGGATTATAAATTTGCTTTCATCATTTTGGGACTTGAAATGAAATACTGTAATAGTTTAAAGTCACTTATCTTCCTTCTCCTCTCGGAATTCACAAGGGGACAAAGCAGTGGAAATGCACACTTCTTATATAAAGCCAGGAGCGGCTGAAACCCCAAATAATGAGAAGATGTTAGGGCTGCCAAATGCAGTAGAGATAGGACGGTAGTATAACCTGTACTAAATAGAGAGGATGCACCACACAGGCAGATGCCAGAGGTATATGAGGTATATGACAATGAACAATTCTTGAATTTGAAGACAGGAGCCTGAGTGAGGATATGAGTAAATCCCTGTGTGCAATAAGGGGAATTGTATGCAGATGCTGAAGATGCTGTTTTGTCCTGAGAAGCATAAAGCAATCACATAGATAAGAAATTTTAGCTCGAGGAACTCTTTTAGAAGAAGTGAGAAACAGTGGAGAAAGAAAAAAGAAGCAAAGATAGATGCTTTGATATGTTACTACCTGGACATAAGAGTCCCAGAAAGACAGAGAAACGAAAACAGAGGAAAAAAAAAAAAGAAAACACAGAAAAAGTAGTAGTTGTAAAGCCAATAAAGAGAAATTTCTTAGATTTAATGAAACATAAATGTAAACAAAATAGAAGAGATTCAGAGTATACCAAAAAAGGAGGAATAAATTAACATACACACCAGTGCACATTTCTTTAAATGTCCCAGAAAAGGAGGAAATTCTAGAAGCTTACAGAGAGATATAAAGCAAAACCAAGTCATATTTATAACATTTTTGGATAGTGTCACATGATGCAAGGAATTGAAGAAAAAGAGTATAAAATGAAGCATATATTTATCCAAACTGTCATTGAAATAGAAGTGCAAAATGAAATTCTCAGGCAAACCCTAGAAGTTTTGTTACAAGACATTTACAGTCAAAACAGTTATAGATGAAGTACTTAAATAAGAGAAGAAAAAATTCCAGGGGCTTCTAGGCTGGCTCAGTGGGGTAAGTGTCCCACTCTTGATTTTGGCTCAGGTCATGATGTCAGGATTGTGAAACTGAGCCTTGTGTCGGGTCTGCGCTGGGCATGGAGCCTGCTTAAGATTCTCTCTCCCCCTCCCCTGCTTGTTCTCCCTCTACCCTATGACCCTGCAATTGCGCTCCTGGATATTTACCCCAAAGATACAGATGTTGTGAAAAGAAGGGCCATCTGTACCCCAATGTTCGTAGCAGCAATGGCCACGGTCGCCAAACTGTGGGAAGAACCAAGATGCCCTTCAACGGACGAATGGATAAGGAAGATGTGGTCCATATACACTATGGAGTATGATGCCTCCATCAGAAAGGATGAATACCCAACTTTTGTAGCAACATGGATGGGGCTGGAAGAGATTATGCTGAGTGAAGTAAGTCAAGCAGAGAGAGTCAATTATCATATGGTTTCACTTATTTGTGGAGCATAACAAATAGCATGGTGGACATGGGGAGATGGAGAGGAGAAGGGAGTTGGGGGAAAGTGGAGGGGGAAACAAACCATGAGAGACTGTAAGACTGTGGACTCTTGAGAGACAAACTGAGGGTTTTGAAGGGGGGATGGAGGATGGGGAGAGCCTGGTGGTGGGTATTGTGGGGGACACATATTGCATGGAGCACTGGGTGTTGTGCATAAATAATGAATTCTGGACACTGAAAAAAGATTAAATAAAATTAAGAAAAATAAATCAGTAAACTGAGAGAAAAAAAATTCCAGCAGTGTTTAAGGACATATAGAAGAAAACTGATAAATTCTCAGGGTAAAGTTTGTTGTGGCAAAATGGATGAGAGAGAGCAAGGAGAGAATGAGAGAGAGAGTGAAAATAACCATAATTACACTAAAATAAAAGTCTATTAAATATCAACATGATCGTGGCACCTGGGTGGCTCAGTGGGTTAAAGCCTCTGCCTTCAGCTTAGGTCATGATCCCAGAGTCCTGGGATCAAACCCTGCATCGGGCTCTCTGCTCAGCGGGAGCCTGCTTCCCCCTCTCTCTCTGCCTGCCTCTCTGCCTACTTGTGATCTCTCTGTCAAATAAATCTTTAAACATCAACATGATGGAATGGGGTAAAGGGGGAATATGAATGATATGATAGTGCAACAGGTTGAAATACAGTATAGTCCAGAATTGAGATATTTGCGGTTTACAAAAAACATACCTTAAAACACAAGAACACGTAAGAGTTGAAAGTAAAAACATGGAAAAAGACATATTAGGCAAAAAACAGATAAAAGAAAACTGTGTAGCTATATTAAGGTATCAATAGTTAATTCAAAAAGAGGACAGGGATGGACTGAATCTTGGAAAATTAAAAAAACAATGTGGAAGAAATGCTGAAATCCAGTTAAAACTGGAGTTTCGTCATAGTAATGCACATGTTAATTTCTTAGTTTTGAACTATGTATCACGGCAATGTAAGATATTCACATTAGTAGAAACGGTAAAAAGGTACTGTATTTGTAACTTTTCAGTAAATCTAAAATCATTTCCAAATAAAAACTGTGTTAAAACATACAAAAATTATTCAATATGGATCAAAGATTTATAAACAAAATGTATGGGTATAATACAAACAGAACACAGGCAGTGTGCCTGGCTGGCTTGGTCTTGATCTCAGGGTCTTGAGTCAAGCCCCAGGTTGGGTAGGAGTCTGCTTAAAAAAAAAATAACGCAGGAGAAAAACTTCAGGACCTAGGGCTTGGTGAAGAGTTCTTAAATATGCCACCAAACATATAATCCATAAAATAAAAAAATGAAAAATTAGACTTTGTCAAAATTAACAACTTTTGTTGTGTATATGACCTTTTTAAGAGGGTAACATAACAAGCTACAGACTTAGAGAAGGGACTTGCAAGCCATGTATGTGACAAAAGACTCATCTCGAGAGTATATAAAGAACTCCAAGAACTCAACAGAAAAAGAAAATCCATTGAGAAAATGGGAAAAGACACGAGACATTTCAGTGAAGAGAAGATACAGGTGTAAAACACGACAAAATAATGAATACTGTTTTTCTGAAAATTAAAAAAAGACATTAGGAAAATAGAAATTAAGGCCACAATTAGATATGATCATACACCTATTAAAAAAGGTAAAATATGAAATAGTGACAACACCAAATGCTGACAAGGATACAGAGAAATGATCTTTCATACATTCCTGGTGGAAACATAAATTGGTATAGCTGCTCTGGACAAGTTTGATGATTTCTTAAAAATTAAACATATCTCACTTTGCACTTGCACTTGCACTCCTGGGTACTTATTCCAGAAAAATGGAAACATACATTTACACAAAATTTTGTACATGATTTCCTGTAGCAGTTCTCATGGTAATAGTCCAAACTGGGAAACAAACAATACATCCCTCAATAGGTAAAAAGCTAGATAAGTTGTGGCATTATACTCAGCAATTACACACCAACTTGGATGGCTCTTAAGAGTATTACGTGGAGTGAAACAAAGCCAATCTCAAAAGGTCACATATTGCATGATTCTACTTATATACCATTTTAAAAAATTGAAGTATAATTGACATACAATATCCTATTTGTTTCAGGTAAACATCACAGTGATTCAATATTATTTTAAGATTTATTTGTTTATTTGAGAGAGAGAGAGAGAGTTGTGTGTGTGTGCAGGGGGAGAGGTAGAGATAAAAGGAGAGAGAGAATCCTTAAGCAGACTCCCCACTGAGTGTAGGGCTCCATCCCAGGACCCTGACATCATGACCTGAGCCGAATTCAAGAGTTGGCCGCTCAACCCACTGAATCACCCAGGTGCCCCTCACTATTATACACATTACAGAATAATCCCCACAATAAGTTAACTTATGATCTGTCACCATACAAAGTTATTATAATATTATTGGTTATATTCCCTATGCTGCACATTATTATATACCGTTCTTGAAAGGATAAAACCACAGAGATAGAAAACATATTAGTGGTTTCCATGATGCAACCACTGAGGGAAATTGGGTGATGGGTACATGACACCCTTCTGCACTATATTTGTTACTTCCTGTGAATTGATAATTATTTCAAATAAAATGTTAAAAATTGTTAGGAAAATATTTATATACATAAGGTCAAAATTATTGAACTTCTTTTATTAGTCACAATATAAATTTGTTTGTCTAACCAAAATTTTAACTGCAAGTTAAAAGTGATTGATAAAGAGGTATAGAACAAATGACATTTTCATATATTTGTCCAGGCTTCCTAATTATGTTGAGGTAACAGCACATTTATTGTTAAAAATGGGACTACCATATGATTCAGAGATTCCACTTCTCGGTATTTACCTGAAGAAAACAAAACCACTAATTCAAAATGATATATGCACCCCCATGTTTATTGTAGCATAATTTATAGTAGCCAAGATATGGAAACAACCTAGTGTCCATCAATGAATGAATGGATAAAGAAAATGTGGTAAATATACAATGGAATATTAAGCCATAAAGAAGAATACAATCTTTCCCATTTGCAACAATATGGATGGACCTTGAGGGCATTATGGAAAGTGAAATAAGGCATGCAGAGAAAAACAAATACTTAAGATCTTACTTCCCTACAGAATCTGACTATAGTTACTGTACTGTATATTTTATACTGTATTGTATTGTATTATACTGCATGTGTGCTGTATATTGTATACTATAGTCATACTGTATTATATCTGTGAAAGTTGCTAAGAGAGTAAATCCTTTTAAGTTATTAATTTTAAGTGTAATTTATTAATAAATAAAATTTAAAATAATTTTAAAATTGAGATATAATTGACATATAACATTATATTAGTTTCAGATATACCACATAATTTGATATTTATATACATCATAAACTGATCACCAGAATAAGTCTACTTATAAGTCACCATTCATAGTTACAGAACTTTTTTCTTTTTTTTCTTGTGGTGAGAATTTTTTTTTATATTTTATTTTTTCATTTGACAGACAGAGATCACAAGTAGGCAGAGAGACAGGCAGAGAGATGGGGGGAAGCAGGATCCCGTGGAGCAGAGAGCCCGATGCGGGGCTTGATTCCAGGACTCTAGGATCGTGACCTGAGCTGAAGGCAGAGGCTTTAACCCACTGAGCCACCCAGGCACCCGGAATTGGTATAATGATAAAAATATATAAATGAAATGTAACTGAAAGTCCATAAATGAAACCACATATATGCATATATAGAAAATTGATTATTAACAAATATTTAAAGGATGATTAGAAGAGAAAGCATAGTCTTTTCAAAATTTGGTCTGCAGCAATTGCATATTCACATGCAAAAAAGAACTATTGATCTACGCATCTTACCATATAAAAACTAATTGAAAATGGATCATAGACCTAAGCAAAAAACCCAAAGCAATAATCCTTCAATAAGAAAACATAGGAGGAAATATTTGCTACTTTGAAACTATTTCTAAGATTAAAAAAGAACACTCTATTGATGAGAAAAAGAGATAAATTGGACCTCATTCAAATTCTGATCATTGAAAGACACTGTAAAGAGAATGAAAACCTTAGATTGTTAGAAAATATTTGTTAACCACATATGTGATAAAGAACTTGTATAGAGAATACACAAAGAATTCTCAAAACTCAATAATAAGAAATTAAATGACCTAATAAAAACAGGCAAAATATTTGAACAGATGCAATTAAAGAAGATATAGGGACGGTAAATAAGCATATGGAAACGTGGTTTTCATTAGTCATTAGGGAAATGCAATATCACAATAAGACACTACTGTGTACCTATTATAAGGTACTCTGAAATTGGAAATATTGACGATACCAAGTGTTTGCGAGGCTGTGGAACACTGCAAGTCTATTATACTGATGGTCAGAATGTAAATAGCACAATCCCTTTGAAAAAAATTTTGGCAGATTCTTAAAAAGTTAAACACACACCTACCATATGATCTATGATCGATCCACTCTAATCCTAGGTGTTTATTCAAGAAATATGAAAATGTGATGTAAAGAATTATACATACATGTTCACAATAGTTTTATTCATAATAGCAAAAAACTATAAACAACCCAAATGTATACCAACAAGTGTATGGAAATCAAATTTTGGTATATTCATAAAATAGAACACTATTCAGCCACAGAGATGAATAAACTATGGATATATGCAACTGCAGAGATTAATCACAAAATAATGATGCGGAGTGAAAGTCAGAACACAATACAGAGTACATATTCTGTGATTCTGTATATGTAAATTCCCAGAAAATTCAAACTGATCTGTTGCCAAAGAAAGCATATTAGTATTTGTTTTGCTTTGAGGTTGGAGAAAGGCAGCAGGGATTAACAGGAGAGAGATGTTACAAAACTGCTTGAAGAAATTTTGGGGGATGATGTACACGTTTCATGTGTGTCTATATATCATATATTCTCATAGAGCACTTTTAATATGTGCAGTTGTAGGTCCATTATGCTTCCAAAAATCTGTAAATATTTTAAAAAGCTACTAGCAAAAGCAAAATGAAAAGGCAAAAGTTAAAACTCTGCCTTGTTTCATATATAAATGGATGATAGGAAATATGATTTCTGACAAAATTAAAAATATATACTACAGGGTCAGATTTCCCTATTCTGCATTTTCCTATTATACTCTATGGTCTTAGTGATTACTATTATATTAAAAGTGCATATTGGCTACTGTTCAATTTACATATAATTATATTTCTATCAAGATGATGAAAGGATTTCTGCCTACTAATTTCTCCTTATTTCAAATTTTAGTAGTTTCAAATGTGCACAATGGTATTTGCCATATACACACAATGCTACAAAAGGAAACTCAAAAGCTCTTATGATCTATTTCTCTACATCAACCAAGGAAAATTCGCTTAAAAATATGACCAAACTCTAGAAATTCAGCAAACCTGTGAAAATCGCTGCATTTTAAAATAGTAAGATGTCCCAGAACGAAGTGAGCATCCTTATGTTATTCCCTGGAGTTTATCTTCTTGCTCTAATTAAAACCTGACTCTCCTCTGAGGATACTATTTCCCTTGAATCCCTCTCAAGGGGAGATTGTTTGCTTTTCCTCACTCCTGGATTTCATGATACTCACGCTCCGCATTGCCGCTTCCATACCATTCTTTCTCATGCCTTGTAACTCTAGTTATAAATCCATTCCTTTGAGACCAAACAAACTATGCCGCCCAATTCCAATCTTCATTGCAGCTGCTTAGAGACTCTACACATACTGCTAATCCTATTTGTAAAACTAATTCTAGTTTTGCAAAACTAACAAACACAGTTCTCCTTGCACTCCCTCTCCTCTTTTTTTTTTTTTTTTAGATTTTGTTTATTTATTTTACAGACAGAGAGAAATCACAAGTAGGCAGAGAGGCAGGCAGGGGAAGGGGGGAAGCTGGCTCCCTGCCAAGCAGAGAGACTGATGCAGGGCTCGATCCCAGGACCCTGGGATCATGACCTGAGCCGAAGGCAGAGGCTTAACCCCCTGAGCCACCCAGGCAGCCTGCACTCCCTCTTCTTACCTGTTGTATTTTTTCACCATAGCATATATCGCCACCTGATATACATACGATGCATTTTACTTCTTTAATCATTAATTTTCTAGTGTGTTTCTCTACAATGTAGGTTCTACAAGGACAGGAATTTGGTCTGTCTTCAACCATTGTTGTAATCCAAGGAAACAAAATAGTGCCTGGTACATAGAAGTACTTAATTAATTTGTTTTTCAGAGGACGAGGAGGGACAGAGAAAGAAACTTAAGCAGGCTCGATGTCCAGCACAGAGCCCAATGTTGGCTCAATCTAATAACCCTGAAATCATGAGCTGAGCTAAAATCATGACCTAAGCCACCCTTAATCGACTGAGCCACCGAGATACCCTATTCATTAAAATTTCCTAAATAAATAACTGTCACAGAAATAGATTTTATTTAGGAAGTGAAAATATTTACTTATCCTCAATACATTTTAGTTGATTTGAAATATTTAAAAATGATCATATTAATGACATTTCCAGAAATAATTCTTAGATTATGAAAGTCTAGCAAACACCCTTTAAATGATCTCCAACATCCATTAAGGGATGAATCGGTAAAATATTTAAAGAGGAAAAAAACCAAAGCGGAAAAGAAAATTCTAAGTTAATAAAAGTAAAATTAACTAAATAAAATTAATTTAATTAATTAATAATTGATAAAAGTATAAAATGACTTAAAAGGAAACAGATATTTTACATTTTTCAATTTTTTAAAGATTTTATTTATTTGTCAGAGAGAGAGAGAGAGAGAGCACAAGCAGAGGGAACAGCAGGCAGAGGGAGAAGCAGGCTCCCTGCTGAGCAAAGAGCCTGATGTGGCACTTAATGCCAGAACCCTGGGATCATGATCTGAGCTGAAGGCAGATGCTTAACCAACTGAGCCGCCCAGACATCCCCATTTTTCAACTCTTTATTCTGTGCTCAGCTGTTCCATATTCCCACCTTTTTTTCCTTTACTACTCTTAAGACAGTTTTCCCTATTTTATATGTCTACATTAGTTCATGAACTTATGTGGATATCTTCACACTTACTTGTATTAAGTTTCATGTAATTAATTTTGGTCTGCCATTAATAAAGAAAAGATCTTTTATTTATTTATTTTTTGAGAGCACGAGAGATATAATCTGATTACACCCCCAAGGCACCACCTTCAAATACCAGCACACTGGGGATTAAGTTTCAATGTATGAATTTGGGGAGGACACAAGCATTCAGACTACAACACATACATTTTACACACACGCATACACACACATGCGAAAGCCTGGGTGGGGAAGGGCAAAGGAAGAGGGAGAGACTGGGGCTCCATGGTAAGCATGGAGCCCCACTTGGACTTGATCTCATGACCCTGAGATCATGACGTGGGTTGAAATCAAGAATCAGAAGCTGATTAAAAGACTGAGTCTTTTAAAGTATCTGGCTGTAGTTACAAATAAGATGAAGATACTATTTTTTTAAATTGAGATACAACTGACATACAGCATTGTGTTAGTTTTAGCTGTACCACATAATGATTTTATATATGTATATATTGCAAAATGATTATCAAAATAAGTTTAGTTAGCATCCATCAGCATATTTACAGTTTTTTTCTTGTGGTAAGAACTTTTGGGTAGGTATCAGGGGCAGGAAGGTGGAGAAAATAGAGAAAGGTTGATAAAAGGGTACACTTTTCCAGCTATTAGATAAGTTAGGTCTGAAGATCTAATATAAAACGTAGCACTATGATTGATAACACTGTATTGTATAATGGGAATTCGCTAAGAATTTAAATGTTCTCACCAAAGGAAAAAAAATCACGAACAAGGACTATATCCCAACAGATTTATTTTTCTTTCATTTGATATCAAAAGTGTTTCATATTTTTTCCGTAAATGTTTGTAAATATTTTGTTGGAGTTAGACTTGAGGATTTCTTTTTCTGTTGTTGTTTGGTGTACTGTAAATGTGTTGTGCCTCTTATAGTTCAATGACTTATTACTGGGATATAGAAAATCAAGTGAATTTTGTATATTGACTTTGAACTTAGCTTCATGTTACCACTACAAATTCCCATCTGGGAAGAGAAGGAAGAGCTCCACTTCCGTTTCAACTTCCCATGGCAGTGATTGATCCCAATACTGAATTTCAGCAATCTAGCAGGACCAACACCAAAGGGCACAGCCACTCTTTAAGTGGCTTGAGTTTCCTGCATTGTGTCCTTAGGGCCAGCAGGGGGCGCGCGAACCCACCGTTTCTGGCTCCCGTGACGCGCATGCGTAGTTGGCCCGCTGATGTCGGCGCCTTTTTCAGTGACAGAACTTAAGTTTCCTCAGGACTAACGAGGTGGCTCCAGCAGCTTCGGGAAACTTGGACCAAGACCTCGGGAAGAAGAAGTTCCCTGCCCACGGCCCTGACTGGCTGAGGACGGGTCTTTGCTGCAGTTTTCCCGGACATTTTTCTAAATAGTGAGTATAGAACCTTTCCTTTTCTAGAATGTTCCCGCATGTTTATTCTTTACTTTCTCATATAAAATGTTAACAAGAATTAACTAGCAAAATGATCCATTCACTGAGGGTTTTTAAGGGTCGAATTCTTAACATTCTGTATTATTTTTACGGATTCAAGATTGCTTCCGGGGAGAAATCATGATATAGTTTCAGACAGAGGGAAACACACATATATTAGTGAAATTAAAAAAAAAAATGGAACGAGCCAGCCTTTCATGGAGTTATATCATAGCTTGAGGGAAAGAAAAAAAGTTGCACCCCGCTTTGTATTGCTAATTTTTAAAAATCAGGCCCTCAAAAGAGGGCACCTCTGTGCCTTATCCCTACCCTGTTCTCAAGCCCACCACAAGCTTTGCCTTGTTAAGCATTATCTACTCAGAAAGGTGCAGTTCATTTTATAATCTATGCAAGGCCACCTTCCCAAGTAGAACGCTGAATATGGCTGTGCTGTTTTCTTTTCTTAAAAAAGAAAAAAAAAAAAAAAAACAGAGGTGTAATTTACATACCATAAAATATATTGGTTTCATGTTATACATACAATTCAATGAGTTTTAGTAAATCTAGATGCGTGCACCCATTACTATAACTAAATTTGCAGCATTGCCTTCAACTCTAAAAGAAATTTATTGCTCATTTGTATTTGGCTTCCTGTTCTAGCCCCAGGCAATCTATGTCCTTTGCTTTAGATTTGAATTTCTGGGTATTTCATATAAATGGAGTCATATAATATGAGGTGTTTTATGGCTGTTTCTTTTTTCCAATTATCATATAGTTTTCAAGGCACATAGATATTTTAGCATGTACCAGTACTTCATTCCTTTTTATGACTGAATACTATTCTGTTGTATAACTAGACCACATTTTGCATATCTGTTCATCAGTTGATGGACATTTGGGTTGTTTACAATTTTTAGCTATTATGAATAATGCTACTATGAGCTTTCATGTGGAAGTGCTTGTCTGGACCTATTTTTATTTAACTTGAGTATGTAACTAGGTGTGGAAGTGCTGGATCATAAGTAAACTCTACGTTTTACGTTTTGAGGAATAGCTATGGTGTTTTCCAAAACGGCTGAATTATTTTATAATTTTAACAGCAATGTATGATTTTTCTAATTTCTCTCCATCCTCACCAATACTTGTTACAGTCTTCTATACCATACCTAGTGACTATAAAGTGGTATCTCATTGTATTTTTAATTTATATTTCCCTGATGACTAATCATACTGATCATTTTATGTGCTTATTGACCATTAGCATATATTCTTTGGTGAAATATCTATTTTAATCCATTTCCTCTACTTTTCTAAAAGGTCTTTTTTGGGGGCACCTGGGTGAGCTCAGTTGGTTGAGCATCTGAGTCTTGATCTCAGGGTCGTGAATTTAAGCCCCACATTGGGTGTGGAGCCTACTTAAAAAACAATTTTAAGTATTCTCTACACCCAATGTGGGGCTTGAACCTACAACCTCTAGGTCAGGAGCGTCATGCTCTATTGACTGAACCAGCCAGGCATCACTCCCCTACTTTTTAAGTAGCTTAAAAACATTTTTTCCAAAGAAGACATCCAGATGGCAACAGACACATGAAAAGTACGTAACATCCCTTTGCATCAGGGAAATACAAATGAAAAACACAGTGAGATACTACCTCACACCTGTCAGAATGGCTAAAATTAACAACACAGGAAACAACAGGTGTTGGCGAGGATGCGGAGAAAGGGGACCCCTCCTGCACTGTTGGTGGGAATGCAAGCTGGTGCAGCCACTCTGGAAAATACCATGGAGGTTCCTCAAAAAGTTATAAATACAACTAACCTATAGCCCAGCAATTGCACTACCTGGTATTTACCCAAAGGATACAAAAATACTGATTGAAAGGATACATGCACCCCAATGTTTATAGCAACATTATCAACAGTAGTCAAATTATGGAAAGAGCTTAAATGCCCACTGGCTAATGAATGGATAAAGAAGATGTGGTCTATATCTGTGTATCTCTCTCTCTCTCTCTCTCTCTCTCTCTCTCTCATTCTCTCTATACACACACACACACACACACACAATTGGTTATTATTCATAAAAAGAATGAAATCTTCTGATCTGTAACTAGGTGGATGAATCTAGAGGCTATACTGCTAGCAAAATAAGTCAGTCAGAGAAAGACAAATACCATATGATTTGACTCATATGTGGAATTTAGGAAACAAAACAGATGAACATAGGGGGGAGGAAAAAGAGAGAGGCAAACCAGAAAAGGGACTCCTAACTATTGAGAACAAACTGAAGGTTACTAGAGGGGTGTTGGGTAGAAGGATGGGTTAAATGGGTGATGGGGATTAAGGAAGGTACTTGTGATGAGCACTGGGTGTTGTATGGAAGTGATGAGTCACTAAATTCTACACTAATATTATACTGTGTGTTAACTAACTGTAATTTAAATAAAAACTTGACAAAAAAGAAAGAAAAAAATAAGAAAAAACCAAAAATCATTAGCTTGCCTTCTTATTATTGGGTTGTAAGAATTGTTTATATAATATGTGTAAGACTTTTTTTTTAAAGATTTTATTTATTTATTTGACAGAGATTACAAGTAGGCAGAGAGGCAGTCAAAGAGAGGAGGAAGCAGGCTCCCTGCTCAGCAGAGAGCCTGATGCGGGGCTGGATCCCAGGACCCTTCAAGGCAGAGGCTTTAACCCACTGAGCCACCCAGGCACCCCGACTTTCTTATCATATATAAGAACTACAAATATTTTCTGCCATAATAAGTTATTTCAGGAATTCTTGAAACAAGCTGAAACTTCCCTTTTCTCCATTCCAAATTCCTGTAAAGATTAGTACTTCAAGAAAGCCAGATGGCTAGATTGTACGAGAGAGAAGGTGGCGAGGCAAAAAAATGAAATCTATACAAATTAGAAGATTACTTTTCACAATTAATAATCAACATAGAGAATGAATATAAAAAATGAGAAAACACTCATACCAAAACCCCAAATATAAAAATTATTAGACATAAGTTTATCTTAACTCTTTATAGACATATAAAAGAAGGCTGGATATCTTTCCAGGACAAGCAAAGCTGGATTTCTTGCCTTATTTTGTACTTAAATCAGGGGAGAAGCTCTATTTCTCCTGAGAGCCCCATCCTATAAATTGTGATTAACTTCCATTGGTATGTTGACACACATCAATGAATGTATCTATTCCTAAAAGCAAACAAACAAAAAACAAACTTTCATTGGCCTTCTGGTTTTAGAGCCTAAACATCTTGAGAATGCCTGAGAGGCAGATGGCTGCCGTGGCACTCCTGAGTCCAGGGCGAGCAGCTGAAGGGCACGTACAGCTCCACCCCCGTCACTGGTCTAAAAGCCAGCACAAACTTGATTCTTGTTGAGCATCGCTCTACCCAGAGAAGCTCTCTGGTGAGTGTACCACACACAGCACGGCTGTAGATGGAGGAATGCCCACTCCGTCGCACTCTCAAGATAGCTTTCGTCATCGTCATGGATGTACTCAGCACTTTCCCATAACCCTAGAAAATGCCGACGCACTGCCCTCCAACGTACAGACTTCCCTCATGGGGGACCTTAATCACCTGCTCTCCATTTACCTGGATGATTATGAGGACCCAGAGAGAACAGTCTTATTGCCGTGTTTTCTTTTTCTTTTTTTTTTTTTAAAGATTTTATTTATTTATCAGAGAGAGAGAGGGAGAGCGAGCGAGCACAGGCAGACAGAGAGGCAGGCAGAGGCAGAGGGAGAAGCAGGCTCCCCGCCGAGCAAGGAGCCCGATGTGGGACTTGATCCCAGGACGCTGGGATCATGACCTGAGCCGAAGGCAGCGGCTTAACCAACGGAGCCACCCAGGCGTCCCATCCCGTGTTTTCTTTAATTAAGAAGTATCTTCACCTTCTCTAACCTCTGGTGTTCACATTGTTAAGAATGGAACTTTGAAAATGGTTTACTTTTCCAAAAAGACAAAAGCAATCCCCCACCATACTTCTCCGTGTCCCACAAATCCCTATAGTTCACATTACAGAAAACCAGTGACCACAGTCCTGGTTATGAAAGTGGAGATGGCTCAAGGGTGTGAGTACAAAACACACAGAAATCTCATTTCCTTCCCCCATCCATCCCTTCACCCAGGTCAGCCCAAACCAGTCAAGCAGCCGAGGATAGACGGAAAGTGCTCATGCTTTGCCGCCCCTCACGGATACTTCCCTTAGGTATCTGGGATTGGCCAAACTCCACAAGAGAAACTGAACATTTTCAGTGATTCCCTCGAATATTTTGTATGTGCTAGTGCAGGATTGATTAATCATGAGAGGACTCGAGGTGCTTCAGTGAGGCAATCAGACACAGACACTGATCAGGGGATGAGTTTGCTGGCTGTGAGATGGAGACCGTTATTAAACATTTTTTCCTTATTTTTTTTGGTCATCAGTAAAAAAAAGATCTATATCCCAGCTTCTACCTCATAGGTTCTTGTAAGAACTCAAGATATGCAGGTATGTGAACAACTTTGAATAATCCTTGGCACATTGTAAGCATTCTGTATTGACTTTTGTTTCCACCATTTATGTTGTTAGTATTAATCTATCCTTAGATCATCCTATTTCTTTGTGAAAGTCCCTTGTCTATTTGTGAAATGAAGATTGTGCTGCACTGAATACATATGGCCTCTTCCAGCACTGACTTTTTAAAAATTAAGATATAACTACCATAAAACCTACCCCTTAAAGTTTACAACTCAGTAGATTTTAGTTTATTGACAGAGTTGGGCAGTCATCACCACTGCCTTATTCTAGGATGTTTTCATCACCCTCAAAAGAACTCTATAGCCATTAGCAGTCACTGGGTATCTCCCTCCTCCAGCACCTGGCAACCACTATTCTACTTTGTATCTCTCTGAATTTGCTCATAATGGACATTTCATGTAAATGAAATAGCACAATATATGGCCTTTTAAAAAGATTCTATTTATTTATTTGATAGACTGAGAGAGCGAGCACAAGCAGGGGGAGATGCAGGCAGAGGGAGAGGGAGAGGGAGAAGCAAGCTCCCCACTGAGCAGGGAGCCCCACATGGGGCTCAATCCCCGGACCCTGGGATCCTGATCCTAGTCAAAGGTAGACGCTTAATCAACTGAGCCACCCAGGTGCCTCAGAATATGGCCTTTTGTATCTGTTTCTTTCACCTGGCATATTTTCAAGGCTTATTGATACATTGTTACTTCATTCTTTTTTTTATCACTAGATACTCTGAATTGTTGTATGGATATGCCACATTGAATTTGTCCATTCATCTGTTCATGGTTATGCGCTTTATTTACATTTTTTGGCTCTTATGAATAACAGTTCTATGAATATTTGTGTGCAAGATTTTGTGTTGACATATGTGGAATCGACCTAGGTAGAATTTCTGGGTCATATAGTAGATATATTTGAACATTTTGAGGAAATGCTAGACTTTGTTTCAATTCTCACCAGCAATGTTATCTCAACAACCTTGCAAAGAATTGCTATTGTCTGGGCACCTGGGTGGCTCAGTCGGTTGGGCATCCAGCTCTTGGTTTTGGCTCAGGTCATGATCTCGCAATTGTGAGATCAAGCCCTGAGCTGGGCTCTGCATTCAGTGTGGAGTCTGCTTCAGACTCTTTCTCCCTCTCCCTCTGGCTAAGTCTCTCTCAAATAAATAAATACAATCTTAAAAAAAAAAAAGAATTGATATTGTCTTTTTCTAATTAATTTTCATCAAATTATAGGATGTGAAATGGTATCTCATTTTGGTTTTGATTTGCATCCCCCTAATGACTAATGACATTGAGCATCTTTTCATGTACTTATTGGCCCTTTGTTTATCTTTTTTGGATAAATATCTAGATCCTTTTCTCATTTTTTAAAAAGATTTATTTATTTCAGAGAGAGAGTGTGCAGGCAGGGTTGGGGGGTAGGGGGGAAGGGCAGAGGAAGAAAGGAAGCAGACTCCCGGCTGAGTGGGGAGCTCAAGTTGGGCTTGATCCCATTACCCAAAGAACATTACCTGAGCCAAATCCAAGAGTCAGCTGCTTAAGTGACAGAACCACCCAGGCTCCTCGATCATTTTCTCATTTTTAAAAATTGGACCGTCTTCTTATTGTTAAGTTGCAAAAGTTAGTGATATATTGTGGATAATAAGTTCTTATCAAATATATAATTTGTGAGTATTTTCTCCCATTCTGTGAGTTGCCTTTTCATTTTTAATAGTGTCTTTGAAGCACAATTTTTTTATTTTTATCTTTTTAATTGAAGTATAATTGACACACAATATTATATTAGTTTCATGTGTACAACATAGCTATTTGACATTTGCATACATTGCAAACTGATCATAGTAAGCTTAATTACCTACTGTCTGTTAACATACAAAGTTAATACAATATTATTGACTGTGTTCACCATGCTATACATATATTCCCAAGACATTTATTTTATAGCTGTAAGTTTGTATCTCTTGATCCTCCCAAATATTTATTTTATTTTATTTAAAGATTTTTATTTATTAGAGAGAGAGCACTAGCAGAAGGGGTAGAGGGAGAGGGAGAAAGAACCTCAAGCAGATTCCACACTGAGCACAGTACACGGTACAGGGCTCAATCCCATGACCATGAGATCATGATCTCAGCAGAAACCAGGAGTCAGATGCTTAACTGACTGCACCATCCAGGTGCGCCCGCATATTTTATTTTTGATGAAGTCTCTAAGTGGGCTGATCACTACCATGTTAAACCACATGGTGATATTGGAGTGGTGATTAAGCTCAGCTAATGGGTTGTATTGTTCAGAGTGCTCACAAGGTGAAAGCCAAGGATGTAAGTCCTCAAGGACAAAACAAACTAAATTATCAATAAATTTGTTTCAGTAGATGTGTGACTGCATATAAAAATGACGTAATTACTTTCATTTCTCAATTGTGTTCAGTTTATAGCAGTATTTTCATGTGTGTTAGGTTATTTAATCCTCTTGACAGATCATGGAGGTAGAAGTAATAATATTTTCTGTCATGAGTTTTATTATGCAGATTAAATAGGTAGAACCACATAATAGCTCTTAGCACAGTGCCTGAAATGTCAGTGAGAACTTGGTAAATGTTCATAATAGTCATTATCATAATTGTTCCTAGTTGTAAGGCCAGGAATATCCCTTTTTACAGATTGGGAAGATTGAGACTTGAAGACTTTGTTTAATGTAGTAGGAGATAAATTTACTTTAATAAAAAAAATCTGGGGTGCCTGGGTGGCTCAGTGGGTTAAGCCGCTGCCTTCGGCTCAGGTCATGATCTCAGGGTCCTGGGATCGAGTCCCGCATCGGGCTCTCTGCTCAGCCAGGAGCCTGCTTCCTCCTCTCTCTCTCTGCCTGCCTCTCTGCCTACTTGTGATCTCTCTCTGTCAAATAAATAAATAAAATCCTATAATAAAAAAAATAAATAAATAAAAATAAAAAAAATCTGTGTGTGATTTTAATTAAAAACACTACTTGCTTATTTTAATACTTGAGACAATGCACGACTATATAAAGAAAAAAATTAGTATTCAATCCATATATCCAGCCTCAATCATTACCAAATACCTTGTATTTATCTGTCCACGTTCTTTTCTTTGCTGACACAACCATCTACTAACTCATATATGTACACACGTAATACTTTCCACCTCGTTTTTGATTGTGCACGTATGAGCTCATTCTATTTTTCTGCAACTTCTTTCCTTTTCAGCTTTCTTTCCTTAACAATAGATAGTGTATGTCCCTCTCTGGATTGTGATTTTATGGTTCCTATTTTATACTCTACCCCTTAACCCATGTGGAATTTATTTGGGTAAATACTGGGAAGGTGAGGTTCTTCAGTTACTTTTTTTTTCTGCCAGGGTGAAATTGGGTCTCATTTGAGCTTCTAATTTGTTACACTGATCCTTCAGTCACTTCTTGAACCAGATTTTCCGTTGTTTTAATTACAATAGTTACACAGTGCCATTTGGTATTTGTTCAACATATTATCAGTGACAATTACATGCCATTATTAAACAAAAGAATTGAGAATATTTGTCCTCAGGGAACTTGCATTCTAGGTGGGAGGAAGGGGTGCAGACATAAGTTATATACCATTAAAGGGTGGTCAAAATAAAGGTCAAGGAACTGTAGTACACTGTTGGTGGGAATGCAAACTGGTACAGCCCCTGTGGAAAACAGTATAGAGGTTCCTCAAAAAATTTAAAAATAGAACTACCATATGGGTCCAATAATTCCACTACTGGGTATTTACCCAAAGAATAAGAAAACACTAATTTGAAAAGATAAATACACCCCCATGTTTATTGCAGCATTATTTACAATAGCCAAGATATGGAAGCACCTTGAGTGCACATTGATGGATGAATGGATAAAGACAATGTGGCATATATAAACAATGGAATGTTACTCAGCCATAAAAAAGTAGTGAAATCTTGCCATTTGCAACAACATGGATGGATCTAGAGACTGTAATGCTAAGCAAAATAAATCAGAGAAAGACAAATACCACATGATTTCACTCACATGTGGAATTTAAGAAACAAAGCAAATGAACAAAGACAAAAAAGCCCAAAAAACCCTGTAGACTCTTAAATGTAGAGAACAAACCGATGGTATGGGGGTGGGGGAAATGGGTGAGGTAGAGGGAGGGGATGAAGAGTGCACTTATGTTGATGAACACTGAGTAATATACAGAATTCTTGAATCACTCTATTGTACACCTGAAACTAGTGTAGCTTTTTATGTTGTTTAGTGGATTTAAATTAAAATAAAATAAAGGTTAAGGGGAAAATATACATCCAGGTTAAAAGGGATCTAGAGTTTTGATATGGGCCCAGGTTGTAAAATTAAAGTGATCAAGGAAAGCTTTAAGGGTAGCAGAATATACCAGTATAAAATATGCCATTTTGGTATTTTGGTTATTTTGAGGTTTAGGCTTTTGAAAAATAACAAACTTGGGAAGACTTTCTCTGAACTCACCTTATCTACCTAAAGGCAGATCCTTCAAAAAGAACTCAGTTATCCTAAATCCCTTCCCAGAGAGTTTCATCTTCATGGGAAGATTGACTTTTGTCACAGAAGAGGAGACTATAGGTCAACAGTACACTCAGACAAATGTCACAAACCACCATACCTCCCATCTATTCTTCTAAGAGCCCATTTGTCTTTCCTAAAAATCAGATGTAATCATTATACCATCTTCAGGTCAAGAATGAAGCTACCTGAAAATACTTTGCTAAACTGCAAATCAGCCAACACACTAAGGGGTTGCATTACCAAAATATGATTAATTCTATAGCCCATATTTATGAATAACATGTTCCTTTGCTATCCAAAATCCACTCACCTTCTGGTGTGTGAGTACAAAGAACAACCTATTCCTAATAGATGTGATTTAAGGCCTGCTGAGGGTGTCTTCCAGAGCATTTGGGGTTTCATTTGGGGAGGGAGCACCCAAATCAGGGATGCTACTTGACTCTTCCTGTATGGAGATGTGTATGTAGCACTTAGTATGCATGAGAATGTGATGGCTGTTTTTAAAACATCTTTTCTATTAAATGGACAAAAATCACTTGATTTTAACAATGCAATGCAAACTCAGAGTGTATTTTATAGTTAGAAATCCCAAGATAATAAAGTAAAAACTATGAAAACTATTGAGAGTCAAATCAGGTAAGTTGAAACCCAATTATATATGTAATACATATTAATATAGCTATGTAATATTATAGTTATTGCAGGGGAGGAAAATTTTTTTCTCCCCTTCTAGATTCTTTTCCCTGGTCTATTAATTAAGTTGACATAAGACAGATTAACAGGAGAAAAAAAATTGTATGTTTTGGCCCTTTTACGAAGATGGCGCCGAAAGCTAAGAAGGAAGCCCCTGCTCCTCCCAAAGCCGAAGCCAAAGCAAAGGCTTTGAAAGCCAAGAAAGCGGTGCTGAAAGGCGTCTACAGTCACAAAAAAAAGAAGATCTGCACATCACCTACGTTCCGACGACCCAAGACTCTGTGTCTCCGAAGGCGACCCAAGACTCTGTGTCTCCGAAGGCAACCCAAATATCCTCGAAAGAGCGCCCCCAGGAGAAACAAGCTTGACCACTATGCCATCATCAAGTTCCCCCTGACTACTGAGTCAGCCATGAAGAAAATAGAAGACAACAACACACTTGTGTTCATTGTGGATGTCAAGGCCAACAAGCACCAGATCAAACAGGCTGTGAAGAAGCTCTATGACATTGATGTAGCCAAGGTCAACACCTTAATCAGGCCTGATGGAGAGAAGAAGGCGTACGTTCGGCTGGCCCCTGACTATGATGCTTTGGATGTTGCCAACAAAATTGGGATCATCTAAACTGAGTCCAGCTGCCTAAACCTAAATACAGTTTTTTCATGATAAAAAAAAAAAATTGTATGTTTCGGAGCCCTATACAGACTTGGGGGCTCAGAGGCAGTTGAGGTTTATATGCTGTCCTGAGCTAAGCAGACAGAAGTATGGGGTCTGGGGCTTCAAAGGGAAAGAAGACAGTTCATAGGAAGATTGGAAGAGCAAATGTTTGGGAAACAAATATCTGTCATGCCATGCAGATGGGGGAATACAGGCGCTGTGGAGCTCCCTGCAGCTTACCACACCTAGACAGACTCTCTCAACTTACCCCTGGTGATAGCTGTCTTCTGGACCAGGCCCTCTATCCACATTCTTAGAGGCAATTAAGGGGGAGGTAAAAGCTTCTCCTGAATCTTCTAGGCCTTGATTGTCTTCACCTGAAATGATCCATGTGCCAAAGTGGCACATTTTGGGGAAGTTCATTCTGAATCTTTATGATGTATATACATACATACATACATACATATGTGTGTATATATGTGTGTGTATGTATGAGGTCACACATGAAAGGAAAAATATCTAATAGGAATAAATCTATCAAGAATTGTTCTAAACCCGTAAAGAGAAACCACGATATCTCCCAAGTTATATGAAAGGAGACTGGAATGAACAGATGTTCATTTTACTGTAAGGGAACATTTGATACTTGTCAAGAGGGCCCACCTAAATTCAATGTATGTTTTATGGTAATTGCACTAAAAAAATCATACAGTCTTTCCTGAATTTGACAAAGTGGTGTTAAAATCATCCAGAAATATACTTGGGTACATAGACATTCTGATAAAACCTGAAACGGCAAGACTAATGAAAGATATTTACCACACCAGGCACTCACTTCCATTTTAAAGTTGGAATAATTGGCCCAACGTGGTGTGGGCTCACACACTGACTGTCAGGTCAGTTGAACCACATTAATGAAAGAAATGCCGGAAAACAGAAGCACATGGTGATAAAGTGTGCAGAGTCTCAGTCTGCACCTCATGCAACCGAATGATTCAGTTTGTTTTTTTAAAAGATGTCTTTATTTTTCAGTTCTCTCTATACCCAACATGTGGCTTGAACTCACAAGCCTGAGATGAAGAGTCATATGCTCTACTGACTGAGCCAGCCAGGCGCCCCTCATTCTGACTTTAAAAGTTTTTATTTTTAATAACCTGGTGCCCATCAGGCCGCGTGCTCTCCTTAATCCCCATCACCTGTTTCACCCATCGCCCCGCCCACCTCCCCTCTGGTAAGCAGCAGTTTGTTCTCTAGAGTTAGAAGTCCGTCTTGGTTTCTCTCTCCCTTCACCTTGTTTGTTTCGGTTCTTAAATTCCACACATGAGTGAAATCACAGTATTTGTCTTTCTCTAACTGACTTATTTCACTTAGCGTTATACTGTCTAGCTCCACACCTGTCATTGCAAATAGCAAGATCTCACTCTTTTTTATGGCTCAATAATTGTCTCTCCCTCTCTCTGTCTCTGTCTGTCTTTCTCTCTATATATATATATGTCTTCTTTAGCCATTCAGCTATCAGTGGACATTTGTGCTCCTTCCATATCTTGGCTATCGTAAATAATGCTACAGTAAACGTAGGGGTGCATGTATCCCTTTGAATTAGTGTGTTTGTATTCTTTCGGTAAATACTCAGTAGTGTGATTGCTGGATCGTGTATGGTAGTTCTATTTTTAACTTTCTAAGGAAACTCCATACTATTTTCCGCAGTGGCTGCATTCCCACCAACAGTGGGAGGTTCCTCTTTCTCCACATCCTCACCAACTCCTGTTGTTTCTTGTGTTGCTGATTTAGCCATTCTGACAGGTGTGAGGTGACATCTCATTGTAGTTTTGATCTGTAGTTCCCTCATGATAAGTGATGATGAGAATCTTTTCATGAGTCTGTTAGCCATCTGTATGTCTTCCTTAAAAAAGGTTCCTGTCTTCTGCCCATTTTTAAATAGGATTATTCGCTTTTTGGGTGTTGAGTTTTGTAACTTCTTTATATGTTTTGAATACTAACCCTTTATTGGATATGTCATTTGCAAATATCTTTCTTCTCCCATTCCATAGGTTGCCTTTTAGTTTTGTTGATAGTTTCCTTTCCTGTGCAGAAGCTTTTTATTTTAATGTAGTCCCAATAGTTTATTTTTTGCTTTTGTTTCCCTTGCCTCAGGAGACAGATCAAGAAGGAAGTTGCTGTAGCTGATGTGAAAGAAGTTACTTTGTCTTCTCTTCTAGGATTATTACGGTTTCAGGTCTCACATTTAGGCCTTTGATCCACTTTGAATTTATTTTTGTGTATGGCATAAGAAAGTGGTCTAGTTTCATTCTTTTGCAAGTTGCTGTCTAGTTTTTCCAACACCATTTGTGGAAGAGACTGTCTTTTTTCCACTGGATATTCTTTCCTGCTTTGTTGAAGATTAATTGACCATAGAATTGTAGAATTGTAGTCCTACTAGCACCATGAACTTGGCGAATTCACTTAGTATTTCTGGGTTTCTGTTGCTTTATTTTTTAGAATGGTTATTGTGATAACACACAAATATAAGAACTAAAGTCTATAACATATTTGCAAGCATGTGGAAAGAAAGTATAATTATGTGTACTTGGTATTACTCAACCTTGGCTTTTCCTTTTTTAGCATGTTTAAATGATTTTCGTATTATCCATATTCCATTATCTTTTCATCATTCTTTTTAGTTCAAGTGGCTAAGTTGTGCCAGTTGATTATTCTTTCATGTTATATAGAGTATCAGTTCTGTCTTAGTCCATTTGGGCTCCTATAACAAAATACCACAGACTGTGTGGCTTGTAAACAAGAGCGAGATATTTCTCATAATTCTGGAAGCTGGAAGTCAGAGATCAGAGTGCTAGCATGGTCAGGTGAGGTCTCTCTTCTGGGCTGCAGACTTCCTGCTATGTCCTCACATGGCAGAAGGGGCTAGAGATCTTTCTGGGGCCTCCTTTATAAGGAACTAATTCCATTCAAAGGGCTCTACTCTCATGACCTTGTAGGGGAAGAAAAACTATTTTCCTTCTACTATTCTAAGTTCTTGGCTGAGACTGTCCCCCCCGCAGTAATAAAAGATAGATTAACAGGAGAGAAATAGAAATTTAATAACATGTACCTCCTGTATCCATAGCAGAGACCCAGGAAAATTGAGTAACTCTCCAAAATGGCCTAAGTCATCGCTTTAAATACTATCTCCAGCAAAAGGCACAAGAAAGATCTGGGAGGTGGAGGGAGCCAGTTATGTGAGGTAAGCAGAAAAAGCACATCAACAAGGCTAAGTTTGTTATGCAGATCTAAGTCTTTGCCTGTTCCATTAATAAGAGTTTCTAGAGATTAAAGTCATCCTTCTCTTTCTGGTACTGAAAGGGAGATACCTTTACAAATGGAGATTTCCTTTATAAATGTAAATAAGATACTTCTGCTTGGTTTTCAGTTCCCCTTTGTCTGCCTTTTCTTAAAAATAAAACATCCAGACTATAGCAAGGTCTCAGTGTAAAATTATGACTTTTGTGGCTGCAACTGTGTGAAGACCCATTAAAAAATAGGACTTTATAAAATAAAATAAAGATCAATTTCAAATCAATATCAGGATAGTATAGTGGCAGTGTGTGTCTGGCAGGCCACGCAGTCCCAAATGTGCAAAACCAGTGGAAAAATAGCACAGGATGTTAAGGTCCATTAGTGATTATCATAAGTATTATAGTTCCTGTGTAATTAACCCTGACTGGGAAATTTTCCATATCACATGAGATTAAAGCCCTTTGAGTTCAGAAGCATTGTACATTTTAATAGAGACCAAAGAGAAGAAAAGATGTCATTACCTCACACATACAAAGCTTTATGAATAAAGATAACTGTAATATCGTAGCTTTATCACTAAATACGTAAACCAAGGCAACTTAAGTGATTATTTACAGTCTATTATTCTCAGGTTCTATTTTTAATATTCTGACTATAAAGGTTCTTGCTCATTAAAAACAATCTATTATGTGAGTTACTGAAAGCTGGTAATGGTAGAAGAATGGATTCTAGATGATTGCTTTCTTAGTTTCATTATCTGCAGGGATAAGCTGATATGATTCTCATCTTTTATAGTGGACTTTATAAGGAGCCTTAAAGAGTTTTGGTGAACACACACCCTAGTTTGTGTTCTTGTGCAACCATTAGTAGCATTGTCACTTTTTTATTTGAATGTAGTTGACACACAGTATTACAACAGTAGCCATATCACTTTGATTAATTTTTCCATGTCTCACTTCTCAACATCTATAAATTGAGAATACTGATACCTTTCTTGCATGGTCTTTAGTAAGATGATATGCATGTAAGTGGCTTAACATTGTACCTGCTAAAAGAAAACACCCAGAATACTAGCTGTTAATATTATTAGGTCACCTATCAAACAAAATGGATTAGAATATTTTCCCAATATGTTTAATTAATAAAGGAGTTATAGATGATTTAAAATATTCACTAGGATAATTCCTTTTTTTATTTGAGTATAAGTGACACACAGTTACATTATTTTCTGGTATACAGCATAGTGATTCCCCAAGTCTGTACGTTACGCTATGTTCACCACAAATGTAGTTACTTACCATCTGTCACAATGTGACACTGTCACAGCATTGACTTTATTCCCTATGCTATATAGGAAAGTTCCTTTTATTTTTATTATTTTTATTTTTTTAAAGATTTTATTTATTTATTTTAGAGAGAGGAAGAGAGCACTAGTAGGGGCAGAGGAAGAAGGACAAGCAGACTCCCCTCTGAGTGCAGAGCCTGATGTTGGCTTGACATAAGCTCTGTCCCTGGACCCTGAGATCATGACCTGAGCTGAAGTCAGACATTTAACCCACTGAACCACCCCAGCGCCCCAGAAAATTTCCTTTTAAAAGTGAGTTTTGAAATGGGGATGATGCCAAAAAGTGTTTATTCATTTATTTTTTTATCCATTCAACAGATATTTGTTGAATATCTGACTGACATCATCCTGAATATCAGAGATTTGAGTATGAATAAAATAGATAAAATTCTCTGCTCTCATAGATATTATTTTCTAATGGGATTGAGACAGACAATGAAAAAACAGTGTATGTATGTGTATCTAGGTAGATATCCTATGTAGATCTGTGTGGATATGTATATCTATCAAGATATCTAAATATCCTATATCTCAGATGGTGATCATAAGCACTATGGAGAAAAAAATAAATGAAGGAAAGGGGTTAAGGAGTGCTGGGAAATGTGATTTTGTTACTTTATTAGTGTGATCACTAGTACAGCTTTTTTGATAAGGTGATTTTTCCATGAAGATCTGCAGGAAATGAGCAGTAGCACCCGGAACATATAAGAAAGAACACTCTAGGAAAAGAAAAGTGATTATAAAGGCTCTGGGGTGGAAGCTTTTGGGGCATTAAATATAGCAAGGTAGCTGGAGCCGAGTGAGCAAAGTGGAAAATCAAAGGGGGTGAAGTCAGGTAATGCAGAGCCATATCACATGAGGGGGGTGTTAGGAGACTGTAAAGACTTTGGATTTATCTCTGAGTGAAATGAGAAAATTTTGCAACATTTTTAGTGAAGAAGTGACAGTATAATTTAAGCTGTGAAAGTACTCCATCACCTCAGCTAGAAAATTTGAAACTGAAGGTAGTTTTGACTCAGCACATGGGTACAATATTCCACAATGCCAGAACCACTGCCTGGTGGAAAAGTGCTTTGAAAGTCATCTTGACTCTAGAAAACCCCTATGGAGCCTGTAGATATTAAAGCAACTCCTTTTCTCAGGTATGCTAGTTTCATACTTTGGTTACTTAGAACATGGGCCTAAAATTTTCATTCATCTTAAAAAATCAGTAACTATTTGGGTATCCCTATAATAGCCAACAGTCCCACGTCATAAACTGATCCTGGTAAGACGTGCATGACATGTTAGGGTTAGGTTAGGATTGGGGATATCCCCCAGGAAGTCCTTTGATCAAGAGGGCAATCAGTACGGGGATGAGTGTTAGAAGAGTAGTTCAGAAAAGTAGCCAGAAGGTTGAATGTGGAGGGGCTTGTGTGGTAGAGTATGGATTTTGAATTTATTCAGAAAAAAATAAGAAGCCATCTCAGTTTTAGACAGAGATTTGGTATAGTCTGACTTATGTTTTAATCACATATCCCTGGCTATTGTTTAATGATCAGATTGTCCTGGATCGAAAGAACAACAGCAGGGAGACCAGGTTGAAGGCTGTTGGAATAATCGGGTCAAGAGATAATATTTAGACTAAGTGTTGTTTTGGGGATGTGCTGAGAATGAACTTGAAGTGCTAATGGATTAGATTGGTTGTGTGAATCACACTGTGTCAAAGGCAAACCCAAAGCTTTTGCCTGAGCAGTTGGTAGAATGGAAATACCATTAAGGGTGATGATGATGGTGAGTATTCAAGGACCTTATGGACATGGCAATTTAAGATGCCAATTAGGTATCCAAGTGGACGTGGTAAGTATGTAGTTGGATATTTCCTTCTGGAGCTCTGGGAGATGTTGGGTCTAGCCTGGAACCATGTAGTTGGGATTCATGAGACTATAGATGGATTTAATATCATGAGAAAAGATGAAATCACTTAGAAAGTAAATGTACCAAGGGTCATAGATGGATGCGAAGTTGGGGAAGAGCTTCTTAACTTGGTGCTTTACTCCATAGCCCATTCCCACACTATGACATTGTTATGGAAATATTACCTTCCAGGCCCCGCTGCTCCTGTAAGGAGAGAAAGCTGCACCTACCTTCACACCAGGGCAGTGCCAGCTAGAGGCAGAGGGGCACCACCTGAGCGGTGCTGCAACCTGACTGAGATGGGGACCAATAATATGAGTAGGCAAGCTGGTCCTCTCCTGAACGTTCTCTCCTCATCCTGCCTCCACCCTACTCCACAGGTGAGGCATTTGCAACAGTAAATTATATGAAACACATAAAACTGAAGTGTACATACAATGAAAATAAAGGGATGGCGAATTATATATGAGACACGTATAAGCTAAAGGAAAGATATAACAACTTCATGTCAGATAAAATAGAATTTGAAGTGAAAACATCATAAAAGACAAATGGGTTATTATTTAATGCTAACAGGAGAAACGGATCAAGAAGATGTAAAGATCATGACAACAGAACTATAAAGCTGTAAATGATAGGACCACAGAGAATAGACATTTCAAACATTTAACACACTTCTATTGTGAATTGATGGACAAGGATACAAAAAAACCCTAATGGACTGGAATATTAAAATAAGACTAGTAAGAGGTGATATAAAGTAGTAGCTAAAAGCGTGGATTCTGAAGACAGAAAGCCTGGGTTCACGTACCATCTCTACTCTCTGCTAGCTGTGTGACTTTTGGAAAATTGTTTAACATTTCTTTGTCTCGGTTTTTTTTTTCTTTTTAAAATGGAAATGATAATGTAGTCCCCACAGGGTTTTAGTGAGGAATGAATGAGTTATATGTAAAGTGTTTAGACAGTATCAGATATACATTAGTTGTCATCAATGATGTGTATTGATTTATACGCAAAGGAGATTAAACATTTTTTATTGAAATAAACTTGTCATATAATATTGTATTAATTTTAGGTATACAAGAATATATGCTATTTTTAATACAAATGGAAAGTTCATAAAGTTTGAGCATGACACAAAAGAAAAGTAAATTTTAAGGATTTGGCCTCATACAGGATATGATCTTAAATGGGACTGATAGTAAATACACTATGTGTCAAAATGTGTGGATGACAGCAAAAGTAGAACTTGAGGAGTTATATACGTGTGTGTGTGTGTGTGTGTGTGTGTGTGTATAATGAACTTCCATTGATAGAAACTGGAATCTTACTTCAAGGGCTGGGCTTGATGTTACTGTATAGCACATTGACACAATCGTACAGTTACTGAGCGATAGGGGTTATCTTCCCCTTGCTGGAATTCTCACATCTGCTTTCCTAGACAGAAGTTGCGTAGTTTGTCTTTTTGGTGCATTCTAATTGTGTGTGAGGAGGGCTGTTGCCAACAATCCAGACATGAATTGGCAAAGTAGGACTTTAGTTTTGTATTATGTCTCTTTTATTATAAGATTAAGGAATAAAATAAATTGAAATTTTACATTGTAAAGATGAACTTTCCTGATATTGTGATCACGTTCATGCTTGCCACCATCTTTTACAAAATCTTCAACCACTGGCCCTTGTCTCATTTTTCTGTCAGTGTATTAAGGGGTATTTTTTGTATATTAAGTTTTAAATTTTATGGAATCTGTATAAAGGTACCTGAGAGAAGATAAATGAATAATGTATGTGCCAGTAGTAGTTTAGAAAGTTCAGCATGAACAGACTCCAACTTCACTTTTTTGCAGAGATGATAGGGTTCTTAAGGGGAGAAGGAGAGTAGATACCGTTGAGGCTTGAGCTAAGGAAGTGGGAAATAACAGAAAGCAGGAAACTAGGGTTGGTCTTTGTGAAATGTATCTGGATTTGTTAACTGGTGCTTATCAAAGTTAGGTTCCTCCCCTTCTACTGAGGCTGGGAAACAGGCTCTATCTTCAGGTGTTGGCTCGCACAAACAGTATATTCTTTTTTTTTTTTAAGATTTTATTTATTTATTTGACAGAGAGAGATCACAAGTAGGCAGAGAGACAGGCAGAGAGAGAGGAGAAAGCAGGCTCCCTGCAGAGCAGAGAGCCCGATGTGGGGCTCCATCCCAGGACCCTGGGATCATGACCTGAGCTGAAGGCAGAGGCTTTAACCCACTGAGCCACCCAGGCGCCCCACAAACAGTACATTCTTTTGGCAACTTTGACTTTTCTCAAGAAGGCAATTATAGGAGAGCTCGTATCATCCTAGGATGTGGCCTTAGGCTGTTAGATCCTGCATTAATATTTGTCCAAGTCTTTTACTCTGTGTGTGGGAGATAAACAAAATATTTGTGTTGAGAGTCTGTATATTATTATCAGTGATCATAAGACAAAATAGATCAAGAAATGCTGTTCTAAGCTAAAAAACACAGAAGCCTAATAGATACCTACCTCATTATTTCACCCTCAAATCCTTTCTCCATACTGTTATTTTAGTAATCTTTTTAAACCTATGACCATCTCACCCCTTTTCTTAAAACATGTTAATCTGTACACTTCGACCATGAGAATGAGAAACTGCATTTTTCACCTTCAGTTTTCCAATACTTAACACAGTAGGTGTTCACTACATGTTTATTGCATAGAATTGATCTGTGATAAAAGTTTACCATTTGTGCAAAGAGATTGCCACCCAAAACATAATGGCCATGGAGAAAGGAGGGAATACATGGGGCCATAAATCCATAGAGGCCACATTTACTTGGGGAGGGTTTCCTGTCTCTGAATTTATTTCCATATAAGCGTTTTACTAAGTTTTCCTTCTTATTCTGGAATTCTCATTTTCACAAAGTCTTGAACTCTTCTCTGCCTATGTCTTGTTTAGACCACTTAAGTGAAAATGAATAGACAGGTAGTTGATGATGATTGATCGATAGATAGGCCAACGAACAGGCACACAGGCATATTGCCCTGAAATTTGTGCTATGAATAACCCTAAAGAACAGTTCATCCAGAAATTACTTATTTATGAATCATAGAATGATTTTTCTGGTTAAAAGATTTCCTTTATCTAATTTTCTTTTTCTGCAGCTCACATTTACATTTGTTTGCATTCTCTAGGACAAGAGACAAGCAGCATAGGTGGCCAATCAGTAGCAGAGGGAACTAGTTGACTCTCCAATCCCCAAACTTCGTTCAATGAAAGCAAATACTCATAGACCCTGATGAATAGCAGTGGGAATTGCATTGCTAGAATTCTAAAAATAAAAGTAGGAATGGCAAAAGAGCACACCGAAGACACCAAACCAGAGCAGCAGTATTTCCATGGCGTGTGACAAAATGCATTATTCTGACAGCCATGGCTTGAGGAAAGGTCCAACTCTTTTTTATTCAGTTTGGCGTTTTAAACATACATTAAAAAAAGAGCATTCCATCTCATTTCTCTCTAAATTTATTTGTAGTTTAAAGGAAGGTGACCACATGAAGAAGGTTTATTTATTTATTTATTTATTGAGAGTGACTGGGTGAGCATGAACGGGGGAAAGGGGCAAAGGGAGAGGGAGAGAGAGAATCTTAAGCAGGCTCCACGTTCAGCACTGAGCCTTCACAAGCCTAGATCTCATCACCGTGAGATCATGACTTGAGCTGAAATCAAGAGTCGGATGCTTAACTGACTAAGCCACTCAGGTACCTCAAAGGCTTAGCTTAAGAGCTGCTGTCTTTTAATCTAAGGGTTTATTAAAGATAGGAACAAACATTGGAAAGGTAAGAGAGGCTGGTGCTAGACTTGTATATTAATGTTCAAGTCACTAGGGAAGTATCAACTCCCTGGCACCGATTTGGTGCAAACAACACATTTCTGGACACTCAACAACTTGTATAAATCCATTATAGATTATAGAAAGGGAAAATAGCATTTCCTCAATCTTCTATTAGCTGCCTACCAGGAAATAGCTCCTAAGAATAAGTCCTTTCCTTTTGTAAACAACTTCCCGGAAGCATAATAAACCCCAAAGTGTGTTGTTAATATAGGTGAGCTCCAGGATGCCTGCTAGTAAAAGGGGATTCTCTGGCATTTTAACCATATGCCAATATGTGGAAGGGAGCAGAGCTGCAGTGTATCCCAGGAATAATCAAGGTCACATAGCTAACATTTACTGAGCATTGACCATGGGTGAAAAGTCCTTTGCTAAATGCTTTATATGAACCAATGGTGAAGTTCAGGAAATATTTGTTGAATTGTATAAGTATCATATTTAAGCATTTTTACCACCTGAAGGAACATAGATATGATCATTATAACAATATATTATTAATACAAATACTGCTATCAACATTCTCTAGATCAGCCCACTAATCTTGGGAGAGATGAAGGCACTTGCGCAAGGTCAAGCAGCTTATAAATGAATGATCTGTTTTAAAGTTTACAACTCCATTAGGTTGGATTATTATCTCCCTTTTATATATGAAGAAACCAGGCTTAGAGAGATTAAGAAACCTGACTAGTCACTCAAGTGGGAGAGCTGAGATATAAACCACATGTGTCTGAGGATAAAGATTTTGTTTAGGGTGCCTGGGTGGCTCAGTCGTTAAGCAGCTCAGGTCATGATCTCAGCATCCTGGGATTGAGCCATGTGTCAGGTTCCCTGCTCCATGGGAAGTCTGCTTCTCCCTCTCTCACTCTCCCTGCTTGTGTTCCCTCTCTTGCCGTGTCTTTCTCTGTCAAATAAATAAATAAAATCTTAAAAAAAAAAAAAGATTATGCTTGAACCCTAGACTAAGCGGGTCTCGGTGGCTCAGTCGGTGAAGCGTCTGCCTTCACTCAGGCCATGATCCCAGGGTCCTGGGTTCCAGCCCCACATTGGGCACCCTGCTGGAGCCTGCTTCTCCTTTCTCTGCCTGCTGCTCTGCCTACTTGTGTTCTCTATCTCTCTTTCAAATAAATAATAAAATATTTTAAAAAATAAAAAATAAACCCTAGACTACAGAATGATTTAGTAAACTAAGCTATTGCCTACATGCCCACAGTCTTTCCCCAAATTCTCTTTCAGTAGTCTCCATAGCAGTGGGCATCTCTTTTACCTTTACTGAAATTCCCATAATTTCTAGCTGATTATGGAATGAAGGTGCATTATCTATAGAATGCCCCAGTTTAAATGCTTGAATATTGTAATGGTTAATTTTATGTGTCAGCTTGACTGGGCTACAGTATGCCCAGATAGGTGGTAAATGTTATTTCTAGGTATATCCAAAAATGTGTTTCCAGAAGGGGATTGGCATTTGAAGCAGTAGACTAAGTAAAGTTTATCACCCTTAGCAATGCAGGTGGTCATCATCCCATCCTTCCAGGGCCCAAGCAGAGCAAAAAGGCAGAGGAAGGATGCATTTGCTTTTTCTTCTAGACATGGGATGTCCATCTTCTCCTGCCATTAGACATCGGAACTCCTGGTTTTCAGGCCTTTGGAATTAGACTGAATTATACAGTTCTGAATTATACAATTGGCTTCCAGGTTCTTCAGTTTGCAGGGACCTCTTGGCCCTCATAACTGCAGGAGCCAATTCATATAAAAACGTAAACTGTATGACATATAATTATATCTATATTTATAGAATATATAAATATTTAGGTTGGAGATATATGTGTGCATATATACATATATATATGTATATGTGTATGTGTGTATGTATATACCCTAGACTAATCGTGTCTTGGTGGCTCAGTCGGTGAAGCGTCTGCCTTCACTCAGGCCATGATCCCAGGGTCCTGGGTTCCAGCCCCACATTGGGCACCCTGCTGGAGCCTGCTTCAGGCTTTGTATGTATATATACATACATACATATATATACATACATACTTTGTATGTATATATACATACACACATACACATATATCTCCAATCTGTTTTTTCTGTTTCTCTGGAGAATCCTGACTAATGTATTACCTAGGGAAACACATCAGCCAAACTATACTATCAGACTGGCTAGTTTTCACATTTGACCTGAAGGGATGATACATACAATGTTTGCATTTGTGGGTACAACATGGATCAAAAGGGATTAAATGTAGGGGAGACAAGTTAGAATGCTACTATAAAAAGAACTGATGACAATCTAAATTGCTGCAGTTTAGAAGGGAAAGAATTCATAGGAGAAACATGACAAAAACTATGTGAAAAGCATTTCAATGTAAGTATGTATAATTCTGAGTTATCAGACTTCTCCATATGCTAAATTGAAGTATACATAATGACTGAAACAAAAAAAATCAAAGGTTTTCCTTTTTTAAAAAAGTAATTTTTTTGTGCTACCCAAACATACTCAAAAGGCTAAATAAATAAAATCAAGTGTGACCTTATTGTAAAGTTATTTACATCATTTATCTTAAAGATGGTCTCCATTGGGAGGAAAAAAAGATTGAATCCATAATATTTTAATCTATTGCTGTTGGTGTGCATAAGTCACACATTTCTTTATCTAGTGTTTGCATATTGATTGTAGCTTGACCTTAACAATTTATCATTTAGTTTTGTACCATCACCCTCCATGATAGATGTTACAGCTGAGGGTCTAGCAGCAATTTCATTATAGACCACACATTTCAGGGTTTCATAAATAAGCAGTCAAAATCCATTGCAGGGTATGAGATGTTTTAGTTTGCATATCCATATTATCATTTTAGTTCCATATTGTGGCTTCCATCCATCATTTGTAGGATCATTTTTCATTTTCAGAGGCATTTCCTATAGGAATCCATTTTAATGACCATCAAGTGTGGAGGAAACTTACAACAAGAAGGGAAAGGTATTAAATCCATTCCTTTTCACCGATATAAATAAATAAATGAATTAATGAATAATACAAATTCTACTCTGATATACCTAAAGTTTACATGCACTTACAGAATTAATGAGTATATAAGCTGACTTTTTAAAAGAGTCACACTGTAAATGTATGCTTAGTGAATAAATGACAAGTAGATTAAATATCATGGAAGGTATAAATTTTAAGAATATGCCCATGTCCTCAATCAGCTTATCGTCTAAGAGTGGAGATAAAGATAGAAAAAATAAATCTGGAATGGGATTTAATACTTTTTCCTTCTCTTTGTATATTAAATGTCAAATGAGTAGTACTGCAAGAGTTTTGAGAAGGAGAATATATTTGTTAGTGCCTATACAAATGTTTAGCTACCCAAATGGTTAGTTCAGAGAGGGGTAGGTTGGTCTCAGGCAATCTTTAAGTGTTTATTTGTTTCCTTTGTTTAAGTAGTCTCCATGCCCAACATGGGACTTGAACTCATGACCCTGAGATCAAGAGTCAAATGCTCTACCAATTGAGCCAGCCAGGTGCCTTGGTCTTAGGCAATCTTTAGTCTTCAGAGAAAGCATGGCCTTGCCTGCATCTTAATTTTGCACTTCTAGCCTCCAGAATCGTGAGATAATAAATTTCTGTTGTAAGCCAGCCAGTTGGATAATTTGATAGTAAAACCCTAGATAACTGGTACCATAGGTTTACTTAGTTTTGACAAATATACATTGTTCAGTGGATAAAGAATTTCTTAGAATACATAACTTTTTGGAGCTTGTTGAATTATCTGAGGACTGGGACTGGGTTCTGGTTTCAATTAGGCAGATTGTGCTATTAATATTACCAATCATCCCCAATCCCTTCCCACTTAATATAGTTGGTTGCTGAACCATGTGTACTTGGTAAAAAGTGCTGTATGCCTGCACTGGGTTCAGTGTTAGGTAGTGTTGGGGAGGATCGCTTTGCTCTACCCTTTAAGATTCTTCTAGCTAGTCTAAGAATTAATTTGATGTGAGAGATTAAGGGGGGGCAAAGTTTAATTATATGTACTCGAAGGCCCAATAATAAACTTGAGACCCAAAGAAATGACCAAGGCAGGCAGCTTTTATTCATTTTAGACAAACATAAATCTGTGAGGAATTCACACAACAGAGAAAACTTCTTTGGAAGCTTCATTTAGTAAGGAATTCTTTTTTTATATTTATTTTTTTTAATTTTAAAAAAGATTTTATTTATTTATTTGACAGAGAGAGATCACAAGTAGGCAGAGAGGCAGGCAGAGTGAGAGGGGGGAAGCAATCTCACCGCTGAGCAGATAGCCCGATGCAGGTCCTGGATCCTGGGATCATGACCTGAGCCGAAGGCAGAGGCTTTAACCCACTGAGCCACCCAGGTGCCCCTAGTAAGGAATTCTTAATAGAATTTAAGCTGGTGTAGTAAATCAGTAAAAATAACAAAGGTTGGTTTACACAGCCTCCTTGGCCCTGAATTCCCTATCTCTAGTGATAAGGATGTCTCGTCACCTCCTCGTACAGGGAAGTTACTTTTCACATGGGAGATTTATTTTCTGTTTTCAGTGGGACAAAAGAGTGTCCTTTTTGCACCAGCTGTTTCTTAAGTAACTTTAATTCAAAATAATCAATATGCTATTGTGACATATTTTGAGGTAGCCTGCCCTAGGCCCCCACAGTAGAACAGGGGCAGCTATGATGTCATAAAAAACCCCCCACTATATTCTGAGTTAGGGACTGAACATGCTGCCTGTTAAAAATGTGAACTCAGGTATTTCATGTGTTATTTTGGCCATGTTCTCATCATTTGTAAAGCAAGAGTAATTAAAAATTTTTTATTAACATATAATGTATTATTAGCCCCAGGGGTACAGGTCTGTGAATCGCCAGGTTTATACACTTCATAGTACGTACATTCCCCAATGTCCATAACCCCATCACCCTTTCCCTAACCCCCTCCCCCTGGCAACCCTCAGTTTGTTTTGTGAGAATAAGAGTCTCTTATGGTTTGTCTCCCTCCCCATCCCATTTTGTTTCATTTATTTTTTCCCTACCCCCAAGTCCCCCACATTACCTCTCAACTTTCTCATATCAGGGAGATCATATGATAATTGTCTTTCTCTGATTGACTTATTTCACTCAGCATAATCCCCTCTAGTTCCATCTACGTCCTTGCAAATAGCAAGATTTCATTTCTTTTGATGGCTGCATAGTATTCCGTTGTATATATATACCACTTCTTTTTTATCCATTCATCTGTTGATGGACATCTAGGCTCTTTCCATAGTTTGGCTATTGTGGACATTGCAGCTATATACTTTCGGGTGCACATGCCCCTTTGGATCACTGCATTTGTATCTTTAGGGTAAATACCCAATAGTGCGATTGCTGGGTTGCAGGGTAGCTCTCTTTTCAACGTTTTGAGGAACCTCCATGCTGTTTTCCAGAGTGGTTGCACCAGCTTGCATTCCCACCAACAGTGTAGGAGGGTTCCCCTTTCTCCGCATCCTCACCAGCATCTGTCATTTCCTGACTTGTTCATTTTAGCCATTCTGACTGGTATGAGGTGGTATCTCATTGTGGTTTTGATTTGTATTTGCCTGATGCCGAGTGATGTGGAGCACTTTTTTCATGTGTCTGTTGGCCATCTGGATGTCTTTTTTTAAAAAATTAAAAAAAATTATAAACATATAATGTATTATTAGCTCCAGGGGTACAGGTCTGTAAATCAGGTTTACACACTTCACAGCAAGAGTAATTTTTGATTCACAAGATTGCTATGGGTAAAATGTGAAAGCACAGAACACAATTCCTGGCCTTGTGCACAGCTGGTAAATCTTCCCCTTACTCCCAGTAGGCCTCTCATTTCCTCCTCTTCTGGCTTCCTTTCACATACCCACTCTTTCACAGTGGGAATACTGCACGAATTTTTTTTTTTTTAAGAAAGCTCTATGCCCAGTGTAGGGCTTGAACTCACAATCTTGAGATCAAGAGTTGTATGCTCTACTATCTGAGCCAACCAGGTGCCCCCTAAACACAGAATTTTTAAAAGATGTAGTATTAATTCACTCGGTGACAATTATGGGGACTAAGTTTTGTCAAAAAGCAGTAAAATAAGTACAACATTCAAAGGGACATCATTTGTGAGATATTAATTTTAAATTTCAAGTATATGCTAGAGAGATGTAATAAAACACAGCTGCCCCCCACCCCCAACCATCATATTTTAGGAAATGTCCTCCCAAAATGGATTCTAATATTAATTTGCAGTACCTAACATGTTTACTAGGCATCTGAAAAATACTATGTATGGCTTGAGGCAAAAATGGATTGCTTTCAAAATCAGAAAATGAGCCATGAATCTCTACTGAGTAGATAACTAGAAGTAATTAAAGAACACTATAAGGCAGCATAAGCACTTTGGTCCACTGATCTTTTAAATATAATGCAGAAGATTTGTTAGAAATATTTGGTGTACTTTTCATTACAGAAGTTTAAATCCCATTTTTAGAAATGTGACTACCTTAGATTTTTCTTTTCTCTGTCTCATTGAGATTTCCTACAAGCATTCCCCACTTGGCATATATAAAAGATAAATGATTGAAACAGAGGACTTTGAGGAAGGTATGAACTTATTCCAACAAGAGTAAAAATAAAGTAGACTCCCTCTGCTTTCTTTGCTTCCATATCTATATCTGTAAGTCACAATTAACTTCTGGAAACTGTAGACATTGGGCAGACTCACTTTCTTGAATTCTTGGTGATGATACAGACCCAAATCATTTTGGGGGGAAGGAGAATAAAAGGTAAAAAGCAGTTTGGAGTGTGCCTTTTCCTTTTTTATGTTTGTTTTGCATGATGTATAACACAAACTGATCTTACTGAAGTTGTCATTTCTGAAGAATAAGTTTGAGGAAGGTCTTACTCATTGTTTCCTAAAGATGTACATTAGGGAATCTGATAACCTGTATGCTGAAAAACACAGAGAAACAGAGATAACATCCTTTTAAAGGTACAGTGAGCTTGGAAAAAAATAAGGGACAATCCTAGAGGCCAAAGGCAAGAAGGGATGATGGCTAGTATCCTTAAACAAGAAGCTCAGGTTTTAGTGGTGTCACATGGGCCCACATGAGTTTTTGACCTGGAATTTTAGTCACTGTGTAAGTAAAATAGAGGAACAGCAAAAATCCACAGGTAGAGACACACGGAGAGGACAGAAGTTTGTTGGTCTCCTGAGCTTTGGTGGGGAGGGAGCTTCCTTGAATATGTGTAACCAGGGGCTTACCCTCAGTGGCTTTTCAGGTTAAACTGACAATATATGCAAAGCATAGAAACTCTCAGGATGGGATATCCATATAAAAACTGTTACCAGATAGTATGTGCAGAAGCAAACACGTGATCTCTTTGGAGAGAAATGCTATGAACTCCTGAACATCAACAACTGTCAAGCATAAAGCTGAAGATGAATTTGCAATCCAGATTTCCAAAACCACAGAAAAACAATCCAACATGAGAATAAAATGACATGAAAAACAGTAGGATTATATTTCTAAGAATTTCAGACAATGCTTCACATGAAAGTCCATAAACTGAGAATGTTTTAAAAAATAAAGATATCAACCTAAAATATGATAGACGAATGAGATATTATTGGGGTGCCTGGCTGGCTCAGTCAATGCAACTCTTGATATTGAGGTCGTGAGTTCAAGCCCCACATTGGGTACAGAGATTACTTAAATAAATAGAAACTTAAAAAAAAAAAGAGTGAAATATAAAAGGCGGGTCAACAGAACTTCTGGAAACGAAAAAAAAAAACAATTTTTGCAACTAAATCTCAATGGCTGTCCTAGGAAAATATCAAAGAGAAACTTTTCACATGTGTGTCAACCTTTGTTTTATCAACATTTCTCTAAAGACACAAGGGATAAGTTCTAATCTCACACAGATTCCTCTGTTGTGGAAAAAAAACCTCATTTAACGAAACTAGCAAAACTTTAAAACCAAAAGTGAGTGAGGAGAGTATAATAAGGAAAATGATAGGACAACATTCTCGTGAACATAGATGTAATCATCATTAATAAAATGGTAGTGAAACAAATCCAGCAGTATTTTAAAAGGACAAAGTTTGTTTTACCTCGGGAATGTAAAGATGGCCTTATATTTGAAAATCAATTAATCTGTCATGTTTACCTATTAAGGGGGAAACTAATAAGACTATCTTCATATATGCAGAAAGAAATGTTCAACATCCATCCTTCATTATAAAAGAAAAAAGAAAATTTAGCAAAGCAAGAAGAAATGTTTATTAGTCTGATATAGGGTACCTATGAAAAATTCACAGAAAACATCATACTTAATGGTGAAGTGATGAAGACTTTCTATTTAAAATCTGGGATGAGAAAACTACTTTTCCCAACTGTACTACTTCTATTCAACCTTGTGCTTTATACCTGAGTCAGTGCAAAAATTCAAGAAAAGAGAAGATGTATTAGAAGAATGTTACTCATTATTTGCATATGATAATCATTTATGTAAAGAATCCAAAATATATACAGATAAATTATTTGAATTAATAATTTATTGTTAATGTTGGGATGCATGATAAATACGCATAAAAGGTGTTTCTATCCTCCAACTATGTGAGGTTACAAAATATAATAAAAATGTTACCAGTTGTAGAAACATCAACAACTATAAATTATCCAGGAATAAATCTCACCCAAAAATATGCAAGACCTTTGAGAAGAAAACTGTATAATTTCAGTGAAAAGTATTAAGGAAATCTAAGCAAATAAAGAGCAATACCACATTTATGGATTAGAAGACTCTATGTTATAAAGATAGAAGTTATCCCCAAGTTGATTTATAAAGACAATAAAATTCCAGTCAAAATCCACACATTTTGTTGTGGAACTTGAGAAGCTAATTCTTAAAAATTTACTTGGGAAATCAGTAGTCCTAGATTACTCCTGGAGTTGCCACCGAGGTGTGGGAAGGTGTTACCTTACCAGGTTTCAGGAATTTTTATGAAGCTATAGCAATTAAAACATTATGGGATATTGGCCGAGAAAGAGACAAACAGATGAACAGTATAGAAAAAGAAAGACTAGAGGTGGAATCCACATATTCAGAAACTTGAATTATGACAGAGATGGCTTGCAGTTTGCTTGGGAAAGGAAGATTCTTCAGTAAATGCTGATGGAGCAAATGCTTATTCATATAAACAAAGATCAGTTCCAGATGAATTAAGGTTTTAAATGAAACTAGAAAAGCAGGTTATTAGAATGGGGTCAAAAACTCTCTTAATACATAGAAAGCACAAACCACAAAGAAAATGTTTTAGATTCAGTCATATTAAGATGTTCTTAGAAAGGGGGTGCCTGGGTGGCTCAGTCGTTAAGTGTCAGTCTTCAGCTCAGGTCATGATCCCAGGGTCCTGGGATAGAGCCCTGTGTTGTCGGGCTCCCTGTTCAGTGGGAAGCCTACTTCTCCCTCTCCCACTCCCCCTGCTTGTGTTCCCTCTCTCGCTCTCTCTCTCTCTCTCTCCCTCTGTCAAATAAATAAATAAATAAAATCCCACCCCCAAAAAAGGTGTTCTTAGAAAGACCTGTAAATACAACTAAAAGACAAGACATAAAGCTAGGAAAAAAGCACTGCAACACACCTACCCGGCAACAAATCAGTAGCCGCAATATGTGAAGAACACATTTTAAAAATGCACCCAAAATGCACAAACAATCCAATAGAAAAACATGCCAAATAATTCATAGGTGCTTTACCCAAGAGGCACAAATGGCAAATAAGTATTTGAAAAGATGTGTAGCCTCACTAGTAATTAAGAAAATGCTCATTATAATAATTGAACATCATTTTGTACCCTTAAGCTTATCAACAATATAAAAATCTAATAATATCAAATGTTAGGATATGGAGTAACCCAAATTAGTCATTACTGCCCACGGGAGAGTAATTTTGTTCAAGAAGTTTGAGATAACTTGGAATTATCTAAAAGAAATTGAAGGTACGTATCCCCCATGACCAAGAAAGTTCTCCTTCAAATTCTTATCCCAATCTATTATGCCCAGTGACCGAGGAGATGTTAGAATTTTCATAATTTCATTGCTTATGATTACAGAAACCTAGGACAACCCAAGTATCTATCAGTAGTAGAATAAATATATTCATAGTCATGGAAGACATTGGGAGATGGAGAGGAAAAGTGAGTTGGGGGAGATCAGAGGGAGAGACAAACTATGAGATACTGTGGACTCTGAGAAACAAACAGGGTTTCGGAGGGGGGCTTGGGGGATGGGGTGAGCCTGCTGGTGGGTATTAGGGAGGGCACGTATTGCATGGAACACTGGGTATGGTGCATAAACAATGAATTTTGGAACACTGAAAAAAATATAATAAAATTAAAAAAATAATATAGTCACAAAATTAAATTTTAAGTGGTAATGAAAATTAATAAATTATAGTCATGAAACTATATGGTTTCTACTACAAGAAACTGTAAGAAAATAACTCTGAGTTAAGGGGAAAAAAGAACACATTCAGTGTGTTTCCATTCATAAAAATTCAAAAATAAACAAAAGTAATATAATGTTTAAAGATACAAATACATATAATAAAACTATATGAAGAAAAGTAAGGGACTAATAAATGCAAAACTCCTATTATTTGGATGGCTGAAGAGGTGGGAGGAGGATGAGCTAGGAAATCACAAGCAGCGTACATTAATATTTATTACATTATTGTGTCTCATATTCCACACGTTTTATAAATATCTCTTAGGAAAAATAAGCAACAAACAAAATCCAACTGAACAAACCAAAAACTAAAAAACAAACAAACAAAAAAACCATGCCGAACCAGAACATGACAGCACTCAAAGGTGTGCATCAGCCAGAATGGGATGATTTTTCTCTTAGACTCTTCAGAGAGTAAGGGGAATTGGTGGCCTGCACATCAGAGATAATTCAGGGTTCTTGTGCAGACAGGGGCTGGCAAGGGAAGGGCAATATAAGGAGGGAGCTCTGCAAGCTAATGCTAAGGGAGTCTAAGACCAGACAAACCATCAGAGACTCTTCATCTCACAAAACAAACCGAGGGTTGTTGGGGGGAGGGGGGGAGGGAGAGGGTGGTGGGATTATGGACGTTGGGGATGGTATGTACTATGGTGAGTGCTGTGAAGTGTGTAAACCTGGTGATACACAGACCTGTACCCTGGGGCTAATAATACATTATTGTTTATAAAAAAATAAAAATGTATATATAAAAAAAAGAGAGCCTAAGACCTTCAAAAGCAATATTTTGATAATGAGCTCACTATTCAGCATAAAATCTATCCCTCAAAAAAAAGCCAATGGAGTGTATTTCTATGTTAGCAAAGGGCACGTTGGGGTGGGTTTGGGGAACCAGGACAAAGGTGAAATACTAAATTATTATTTCATTGTTGTATTTCAGAATGCTTTTTATTTTACTTATTTTATTTATTTTTACTTTTTTAAAAATTTCTTTTCAGTATTCTGGAATTCATTGTTTATGCACCACACCCAGTGCTCCATGCAATACGTGCCCTCCATAATACCCACCACCAGGCTCCCCCAACCTCCCAAATCCCCCCCCCGCCCCTTCAGAACTCTCAGGTTGTTTCTCAGAGTCCACAGTCTCTCATGGTTCATCTCCCCCTCCATTTTCCCCCAACTCTCTTCTCCTCTCCATCTCCCCATGTCCTCTGTGTTATTCCTTATGCTCCACAAATAAGCAAAACCATATGATAATTGACTCTCTCTGCTTGACTTATTTCACTCAGCATAATCTCCTCCAGTCACATCCATATTGATACAAAAGTTGGGTATTCATCCTTTCTGATGGAGGCACAATACTCCATAGTATATATGGACCATATCTTCTTTATCCATTCGTCTGTTGAAGGTCATCTTGGCTCTTTCCACAGTTTGGCAACCGTGGCCATTGCTGCTATGAACATTGGGGTACAGATGGCCCTTCTTTTCACTACATCCGTATCTTTGGTGTAATACCCAGTAGTGCAATTGCAGGGTCATAGGAAAGCTCTATTTTTAATTTCTCAAGGAATCTACACAGTTTTCCAGAGTGGCTGTACGAACTTGCATTCCCACCAACAGTGTAAGAAGGTTCTCCTTTCTCCACATCCTCTCCAACACATGCTGTTTACTGTCTTGTTAATTTTGGCCATTCTAACTGGTGTAAGGTAGTATCTCAATGTGGTTTTAATTTGAATCTCCCTGATGGCTAGTGATGATGAACATTTTTCATGTGTCTGATAGCCATTTGTATGTCTTTATTGGAGAAGTGTCTGTCCGTATCTTCTGCCCATTTTTTTATGATTGTCTGTTTTGTGTGTGTTGAGTTTGAGGAGTTCTTTATAGACATTGGATATCAGCCCTTTGTCTGTACTGTCATTTGCGAATATCTTCTCTCATTACATGGGTTGCCTCTTTGTTTTGTTGACTGTTTCCTTTGCTGTGCAGAAGCTTTTGGTCTTGATGAAGTCCCAGAAGTTCATTTTCACTTTTGTTTCCTTTGGAGACATATCTTGAAAGAAGTTGCTGTGGCCGATGTCGAAAAGGTTACTGCCTTTGTTCTCCTCCAGATTCTGATGGATTCCTGCCTCACATTGAGGTCTTTTATCCATTTTGAGTTTATCTTTGTGTAGGGTATAAGAGAATGGTTGAGTTTCATTCTTCTCCATATAGCTGTCCAATTTTCCCAGCACCGTTTATTGAAGAGACTGTCTTTTTTCCATTGAATATTTTTTCCTGCTTCATCGAAGATTATTTGACCATAAAGTTGAGGATCTGTATCTGGGCTCTCTGCTCTGGTCCACTGGTCTATGTGTCTGTTTTTGTGCCAATACCATGCTGTCTTGGTGATCACAGCTTTGTAGTAAAGCCTGAAATCAGGCAACGTGATGCCCCCAGTTTTGTGTTTCCTTTTCAACATTTCCTTAGAAATTCGGGGTCTCTTCTGGTTCCATACAAATTTTAGGATTGTTTGCTCCAGCTCTTTGAAAAATGCTGGTGGAATTTTGATCAGAATGGCATTGAAAGTATAGATTGCTCTAGACAGTATAGACATTTTAACAATGTTTATTCTTCTGATCCTTAAGCATGGAATGCTCTTCCATCTTTTTGTGTCTTCTTCCATTTCTTTCATAAGTATTCTATAAATCCTTGAATACAGATCCTGTGCCTCTTTGGTTAGGTTTATTCCCAAGTATCTTATGGTTTTGGGTGCTATGGTAAATGGAATCGATTCTCTAATTTCCCTTTCTATATTTTCATTGTTAATGTATAAGAAAGCAACTGATTTCTGTACATTGATTTTGTATCCTGCCACATTACTGAATTGCTGTATGAGTTCTAGTAGTTTGGGGTGGAGTCTTTTGGGTTTTCTATATAAAGTATCATGTCATCTGCAAAGAGAGTTTGACTTCTTCATTGCCAATTTTAATACATTTTGTTTCTCTTTTTTGTCTGATTGCTATTGCTAGGACTTATGATACTATGTTGAACAAAAGTGGTGAGAGTGGGCATCCTTGTCGTGTTCCTGATCTCAAAGGGAAGGCTGTCAGCTTTTCCCCACTGAGAATGATATTTGCTGTGGGTTTTTCATGGATAGATTTTATGAAGTTGAGGAATGTTCTTTCTATCCCTATACTTTGCAGCGTTTTAATCAGGAACAGATGCTGTATCATGTCAAATGTTTTTCTGCATCAATTGAGAGGACCATGTGGTTCTTCTCTCTTCTGTTATTGATTTGTTCTATCACATGGATTGATTTGCAAATGTTGAACCACCCTTGCATCCCATGGATAAATCCCACCTGGTCATGGTGGATAATCTTTTTAATGTACTGTTGGATCTTATCCGGTAGGGTCTTGTTGAGAATCTTAGCTTTCATATTCATCAGGGATATTGGTCTGAAATTCTCCTTTTTGGTGAGGTCTTTGGTTGGTTTGGGGACCAAGGTAATGCTGGCTTCATAAAGAGTCTGGAAGTTTTCCTTCTGCTTCAAGTTTTTTAAACAGCTTCAGGAGAATAGGTATTACTTCTCTTTGAAAGTTTGGTAGAATTCCCCGGGGAATCCTTCAGGTCCTGGGCTCTTGTTTTCTGGGAGGTTTTTGATCACTGCTTCAATCTCATTACTAGATATTGGTCTATTCAGGTTGTCCATTTCTTCCTGATTCAGTTTTGGAAGTTTATAGATTTCCAGGAATGCATCCATTTCATGGGTTGCTTAACTTATTGCCATATAACTGTTGATAATAATTTCTGATGATTGTTTCTATTTCTTTGGTGTTAGTTGTGATCTCTCCCTTTTCATTCATAATTTTATTAATTTGGGTCCTCTGTCTTTTCTTTTGGATTAGTTTGGCCAATAGTTTTTATTTTATTTCAATTTGATTAACAGATAGTATATTATTAGTTTCAAAGGTAGAGTTCAGTGATTTATCTGTTTTATATAATACCCAGTGTTCATTACATGGCATGCCTTCCTTAATGTCCATCACCCAGTTATCCCATTTCCACAACTCCCTCCTCTCCAGCAACCCTCAGTTTGTTTCCTATGATTAAGAGTCTCTTGGGGAGTCTAGGTGGCTCAGTCAGTTAAGTGTCTGCCTTCAGCTCAGGTTATAATCCCAGGATCCTGGGATCGAGCCCCACATCTAGCTCCCTGCTCAGTGGGGAGTCTGCTTCTTCCTCTCCCTCTGCCTGCTACTCCCTCTCCTTATGCTCTCCCCTCCATCAAATAAATAAATAAATAAAATTTTAAAAAAAGTCTCTTATCCTTTATCTCCCTCTCTGATTTTGTCTTGTTTAATTTTTTTGTCTCTTCCCCATGATGCTCAGTTTTGTTTCTTAAATGCCACATATGAGTGAGATCATATAATAATTATTTTTCTCATTGTCTTATTTAGCTTAGCATAATTCCCTCTAGTTCCATCCATATCATTGTTGAAATGAGAAGATTTCATTTTTTTGATGGCTGAGTAGTATTCCAGCACTCCACATCTTCTTTATCCATTCATCTGTTGATGGACATCTCAGCTCTTTCCATAGTTTGGCTGTTGTGGACATTGCTGCTATAAACATTGGGGCATAGATGCCCCTTCGGATCACTACATTTGTAGCTTTGGGGTAAAATCCCAGTAGTGCTATTGCTGGTCATAGGGTAGTTCTATTTTCAACTTTTTGAGGACCTCCATACTGTTTTCCAGAGTGGCTCTACCAGCTTGCATACCCACCAACAGTGTTAAGAGGGTTCCCCTTTCTCCACATCCTCACCAAGATCTGACTCGTTAATTTTAGTCATTCTGACTGTTATGAAGTGGCATCTTATTGTGGTTTTGATTTGTATTTCCCTGATGCCGAATGATGTTGAGCAGTTTTTCACGTGTCTCTTGGCCATTTGGATGTCTTCTTCACAGAAGTGTCTGTTCATGTCTTCTTCCCATTTCTTGATTGGATTACTTATTCTTTGGGTGTTGAGTTTGATAAGTTCTTTATAGATTTTGAATGCTAGCTCTTCATCTGATATGTCATTTGCAAATATCTTCTCCTATTCTGTTGGTTGTCTTTTGGTTTTGTTGACTGTTTCCTTGCTGTGCAGAGCTTTTTATCTTGATGGAGTCCCAATAGTTCATTTTTGCCTTTGTTTCCCTTGCCTTTGGAGTCATGTCTAGCAAGAAGTTGCTGTGGCCGAAATCAAAGCGGTTGCTGCTTATGTTCTCCTCTAGGATTTTGATGGATTCCTGTCTCACACTGAGGTCTTTCATCCATTTTTGAGTTTATCTTTGTGTATGGTGTAAGGAAATGGTCCATTTTCATTCCTCTTCATGTGGTTGTCCCATTTTAAAAAAATTTTTAAAATTTCTTTTCAGCGTAACAGTATTCATTGTTTTTGCACCACACCCAGTGCTCCATGCAATACGTGCCCTCTCCAGTACCCACCACCTGGTTCCCCCAACCTACCACCCCCCGCTGCTTCAAACCCCTCAGATTGTTTTTCAGAGTCCATAGTCTGTCATGGTTCACCTTCCCTTCCAATTTCCCCCAACTCCCTTCTCCTCTATAACTGTGCCTGATTTTTAAAAGAATATAAATTTACAAAAATGAGAGCACTTTAAGCAGAGTTAATTACTGCCACTTACATAACTATCCCAACCCAGAGGAATTTCGCTTGGACACATTTTCCTCAGTCCTTGCTTGGGAGAAGTGTTGCTTCTGAGATTGGATCAGGAAGGATACACTTGATTTCTGCAGGCCACCTGGAGAATCTGACATGACAAAAAGACTTGTATGTTGTCCTAGACCATGCCTGAAGCGACACTGACACTGCAACCTGAGTTGGGCCTCAGATCTGGCTGGGAGAGCAGTCAGAATGTTACTCCTTCTAGAGGACATCTTCAAACCATCAAACCTTAAGAGTTTTCCCATTGTCACAGCACTTACCTGGTTGTCAGGAGACAGGCTTTCTGGACTTATCTTTGACTTTAACACAACATGTGCCTTTGGGCACGTTATTTTCAGGACCTCAGTTTCTCCATCGGTAGCATAGAAGATTTGGATCAGGTGATCTCTGAAGGCTCCTTGGAGGTCAGACATGCTAGGTTTGTGTGATTCTAGCTGATTTCATCTACTCTCATGGCACCTTTCTGAGGTACTTTTGTGAAGGGCCCATCCCCACGTCTATTAAATGAATGGATAAAGCAAGCAAACAAAAAATCCCAGCAGGCATATCGAGGCTGAGGCTTTCAAAAGTCTAAGAAAAAGCATGTCCTTTAGATGTATAGCTGATCCTACTACTCTCCTCTGTCATTTATTGTTTTTCATTTTTACCAGTAGTATAGGGTAAACATTTTAGAATGGAATATTAAAGAGTTGGATGAACACTTTGAACTTAAGTTGCAGTGACACTGCAACTTAAGAGTACTGATATTGATATTTCTGTAATTGTTAAAATCACGCTTCAGAACAATATTTCTAGGATGAGGGTGTCTGGGTGGCTTAGTAGGTTAAAGGTCTGCTTTCAGTTCAGATCATGATCCCAGGGTCCCTGCATAAATTGGGCTCCTTGCTCAGTCGTCTTCTCCCTCTCCCTCTGCCTGCTGCCCTGCCTACTTAAAAAAAAAAATTATTAACACATAATGTATTATTAGCCCCAGGGGTACAGGTCTGTGAATGTCAGGTTTACACACTTCACAGCATTCACCATACATAGCACATACCCTCCCCAATGTCCATAACCCAACCACCCTCTCCCTACCCCCCCAACCCTCAGTTTGTTTTGTGAGATTAAGAGTCTCTTATGGTTTGTCTTCCTCTCGATCCCGTCTTGTTTCATTTATTCTTTTCTTACCCCCCAAATCCCCCATGTTGCCTCTCAATTTCCTCATATCAGGGAGATCATATGATAGTTGCCTTTCTCCGATTTACTTATTTTGCTAAGCATGATACCCTCTAGTTCCATCCACGTCCTCGCAAATGGCAAGATTTAATTTCTTTTGATGTGCTCTGCCTACTTTTGTGCGTTGTCTCTTTCTCTCTGTCAAATAAATAAAATCTTTTAAAAAAACATTTTCCAGGATGAGATTAAAAAAAAACAAACAAAACAAAACCAAAAAAAACCATTGTTATCCTGCCCCCCTGTGGAACTTTTGGTGTACTACAGGAATCCCTCTTAAAACAGGTTCACTCAGTCCTGAAGAGGTTAAAAGGTTTTCTCTGTAAGACCCCAAAGCTCATTCTTCCCTCTCCCCTGCACCAGGCCCCCAAAGTCCATTCTGTATATTTGCAGAATATTTTCTTATAATTTTAAATTTTGTTACTCTGTTTAAGACAAATGTTTTTCTGCATAACTTTGAGAATTCTTTAGAGATTTCTAAAATTTTTTTCTAAGAGAGATCCAGTCTGAAAGATTGGCTGCTATATATCCAAAATGTTTATACTCCCCTACCTTACATAGGCTTATTTAGACTGTATAATTTAAGAATCACTAGTCGAAAAACTGTTGATTATCTTGTTTTTGAGGAAGTCTGTACATTTTGATTCTAAAATACATGTTCATTAGAGAAAATTTTAAAAATATAGAAAAGTACAAAGAAGAAAAAACATTAATATTTTCAGTGATGACTACTGACTCTTTCAATTATTTTATTCCAGGTTATTCTCCTAAATACATTTATCATTGTTGTACATTGTAGGCAGTAAGTAAACAATTGCTGAATATACATTTTTTAAAAGATTTTATTTATTTATTTGACAGACAGAGATCACAAGTAGGCAGGGAGGCAGGCAGAGAGAGAGGGGGAAGCAGGCTCCCTGATGAGCAGAGAGCCCAATGCAGGGCTCCATCCAAGGACCCTGATATCATGACCTGAGCTGAAGGCAGAGGCTTTAACCCACTGAGCCACAGAGGTGCCCCTGAATGTGCATTTTTAAATAAAATGTCCTTTGTAAACATTTTAACTTTTTAAAATATTCATTGAAGTTAATGTGTAGTTAATCACATCTCATTATATTTTTATGACACATGCTACACCTTCAGGAGATAATTTCCAGAAGGTTTGTACTATTTTAAATTCTTACCAGTAGGGTATAAAGTTGTGCGTCTCACTGAACCCTCACCAAAACTGAATATTATTGTTTATGTTTTTATTAAATTAAAGGATGAAAATGTATCTCACCTAAATTTCCATACTTGCATTCATCTGTATGTGTTTATATATACATATAAACATATGCATGTGACCTGTATATATATAATATATAGAGAGAAATGTGATGTGATTGGAATTTTTTTCATTTCTTTTGTTTTCAGTTGAAGTATAGTTGACATACAATATTAGTTTTAGACATACAACATAGTAATCCTATGTTTGTATATAATGCAAAATACTCACCGTGGTAAGTGTACTTATCATCTGTCACTATAGAAAGTTATTACAGTATTATTGAATATATTCCTCATGTTTTAGTTTTTGTCCCAATGACTTATTTTATAACTGGAAGCTTGTACCTCTTAATCCCCTTTACCTACTGTATATATCCCCCCAGACCTTCCCCTCCGGCAACCATCAGTTTGCTCCCTACGAGTCTATTTATTTATTTTGTTTTTTAGATTCCACATATAAATGAAATAATGTTATTTGTCTTTTCCTAGCTGACTTATTCCACTTAGCATGATACCCTCTAGATCCATCCATGTTGTTGCGAATGCCCAGATTTCATTTTTTATGGCTAGTTTTCCAGTATATGTGTGTGTGTGTGTATGTGTGTGTATGCATATATATATATGTATATATATATATATATCACATCTTTTTTTAATTCATTTATCAGTGGACACTTGTTGCTTCCATATGTTGGCTATTTTAAATAATGCCACAGTAAACATAAGAGTGCATATATCTCTTTGAATTGGTGATTCACTTTCTTTAGGATAACAAAATTGGTTTATTTTCATTATTCCTTACATTATTAACAAGTGGTTAGTTACTCATCATGGATTTTTCCTTTTTATCATCATAACAAGTCCCTGAAAGACTCTGAAAGATTCACTGGAAGTATTTTCTTTTGCTGACGGTATTGAATCTAGTGTTACTTTGTCTGTTCTCTCATTCGTAAAACTTTAGTGTTGTTTTGGGGGGTAGGGTTTTTTTTGTTAGCTTACTATATTGTTATTTTTCTTTTAATAGATAGGTTTCATCCATTTGCACTATTGTCTTGCTTCAGTTTTCTTGTTTTAAGCTTGCTAATTTTAAAGTTTCTATTTTCTATTCCGAGTCCTTTTGTTTTCCTAATTGTTTTCTCTTCCTCACCCTCTTATTCTGCAGGTACTTCTTTCACTACTAAATAACTAGTAATCTAGTAGAGATCATCATAAAACTAAACAGTAATAATTTGTTTTAGGGAGACTGAAGTTTATTGATTATAGTGCAAGGGAGCAGTGGACAGTATAGCAAAGGAAAGGCTGTCTGCCAAGAGGAAGTGGTAGGGGCTGTAGTTAGGGGAGGAGTGAGAAGATATGGGAACATGTGGAATTTTCCTTTTTCTGGTACCAGTGCCCGATTGTAAGTAGCCCTTGGTCAGCAATGGCCTATGGCTATTTTGAAGTGGATTGCATAATGAGCCTGTTTGCATTCAGCTGATTGGTCACTGGGGGCCCTTTTACCTTACTCAGGTTTCCATTGCTCAAGCCTGTTGCCTAAAAGTAGCCTCTGCATTCTCCCATGACAGATGGACAATGACAGATTTTTAGCATTTGGGTGGAAATCTCATTTTCAGTAACTGCTTCATGCTAGACCGGGGTGGGGGGGCCTCTCTCCCTACCTAAACTTGTCTATCAGGGGTTCTTTGCTGTTATAGACCAGAGCATGGTATCAGATTAATGTGCTGATAGGTGATTTGAGGGAAATGATTTGGTGGCCTGGTCCATGAGATTTAGAGAAAAGGGATCCTCTGATGGTATGGGCTGGAATCCTTGTTGAGTCATCACTTGTATATGGAATTGTTTGATTCTAGAAGAGGCAAATTTAATAAACAGATTAAAAGAAGGGGACCAGTAATTAGGAGTATTGTATTAAGGCCAGGGGTCCTTAGAAAGGAATAAGCCAGAATAACCACGACCAGGTTTGTTTCCAAAAAAATCATCCTTGTGTTGCCCTGTCCTAGGAGGAGGAAGTCACTCAGATGTGTAGGAATGTATTTTGCCTATAGATCAACATGATGGCTGGATCCACAGGAACAAAGGAAAAAGAGAGGTGAAAGAAGTAAGGGGGTAGAGAATCAGGGAAGGGTCCCAACTTAGTCTCTAACGTGTGTAGATTCACCCTGGCCTAGCTTCCACTGCCAGTTGCCCCACACATTGGAAATGGAGACCTCACGGGGGAGGGAGTGGGACAGAAGGGGGGCTCCAACTTGTTTACCTTTAGACCACATCATGGAGTAACCCTGGCCTGTGATCTTCAGTTGTCTGAGGAGTACTAGGGTTAGACTGCCTAAGGGCCTGAAAGGGAAAGGAGAGGGAGGAAAGGGGCAAGAAGGAGAAATCCTTCACCCTTTTAGGGAAGGGCAGTCTGGCTGGTTTCCCTGGGACTTTGGATCCTCACTGAGGAGTGAGCTCTGTCAGTTCTCCAAGGAGTACTAGAGTTGGCCCGCTGAGGGAGCGTCCCAAGAAATTTCCAAAGAATCTGGGTAAGGTCCTGGTCTGGCAGAGGTTGCTCGTGAAGGCCACCAAATGTGGGGCGACCCAATTGGGTGGAGGCCCATGGCATGAGTGGTGAAAGAATTCACCCGAGACAGAACAAATGAGATAGAAGTTTATTTATTTTTTTAAAAGATTATTTATTTATTTATTTATTTGACAGAGATCACAAGTAGGCAGAGAGGCAGGCAGAGAGAGGAGGAAGCAGGCTCCCTGCTGAGCAGAGAGCCCAATGTGGGGCTCAATCCCAGGACCCTGAGATCATGACCTGAGCCAAAGGCAGAGGCTTTAACCCACTGAGCCACTCAGGCGCCCCCCTAGAAGTGTATTTTTTTAAAAGATTTTATTTATTTATTTGACAGAGAAAGATCTCAAGTAGGCAGAGAGAGAGAGAGAGAGAGAGAGAGAGAGAGAAGCAGGCTCCCTGCTGAGCAAAGAGCCTGATATGGGGCTCCATCCCAGGACCCTGAGATCATGACCTGAGCTGAAGGCAGCAGCTTAACCCACTGAGCCACCCAGGTGCCCCCCAGAAGTGTATTTTTAAGATAAACTTAGAGCAACAAAACTTAGAGGATTTGAGTCAATAGAAATCCAAAGCAATAGATCTTTGTCAGAAATTGCCTTCACTTTCAAAAGTCTAAATCAATGCAGTATTTGTTAAATCAGTTTAATTGGAGGGAATAATTTCCAAATATGTGAAAAATTATTTTAAATATATAAAGAGGCAAAAATTATCACCTTAAATATTTTTCAAATGTAAAAACTGAACAACTGGCAAGTTCTAAGGAGTTCACAAGTATGAAAATTTAAAAAAAAATTTATTTTACTTTTTCAGTGTGAAAATTATTTTTTAAAAAATTTGTAAGAATCTACACCCCATTGGTAAATTGGGGATGGGATAGGAGTCAAGAAATATGTTATCTCTTTTGTATGACACTTTTATATCATAACATACTATGAAATTTAAAAATTGTGAAATAAGAATACACAGGTGAAAGAAAAAAAGAATACACAGGTTATACGAACCTATTTGAAAGAAGCTTTATCATTTTCAGTGACTAGGTTATGGAAAAAAATTATTTTAAAGATTTTATTTTTTTTTATTTGACACACAGAGAGAGGTCACAAGTAGGCAGATAGGCAGGCAGAGAGAGAGAGGAAAGCAGGCTACCCCGCTGAGCAGAGAGCCCGATGCAGGACTCGATCCCATGACCCTGAGGCAATGACTTGAGCGGAAGGCAGAGGCTTAACCCACTGAGCCACCCACGCACCGGTTATGGAAAAATTTAACAATTTTTCATAAGAAAAACAAAGGTCTCAAAGCATTTTGCAGTAGACATTAATTAGGCTGGGTTCTAATCTTCTGATTTTTTTCTAGGAAACAGCATGATAAAATTTGCTATGCATTTAACCATTATGTGCCCAGAGAAAGGTAAAAGCAAAGCAAGATTAACACTTCCCAGTTTTTAGGATAGAAGAAGTGAGGAATTGGGGCACCTGAGTGGCTCAGTTGGTTGATCATCCAACTCTTGGTTTTGGCAAAGGTCATGATCTCAGGGTTGTGAGATCATGCCGTGCGTGGGGCTCTGTGCTCAGTGGGGAATCTGCTTAGGATTCTCTCCCTCTTCCTCTGCCCCTTTCCCCACTTATGTGTACATTCTTCTCTCTCAAGTGAAAGAATAAATAAATCATTGAAAAAAAAATAAATGAGTAATGGTTAAAAACAACTTGCTTAGGACCATCATAGTAATAATAAGTAATTATGTAACTGAATCTTAGGATGGGGGATGCCTTAACCCTTAAGCATACAGAATTTACCAGTTTAGCCAAAGGCAAATGTGTCAGTTCTCTTCTCATAACATTTAGGTATTATTATTTTATTTTATTTTTTAAAAGATTTTATTTATTTATTTGACAGAAAGGGAGCGAGAGATCACAAATAGGCAGGGAGGCAGGTAGAGGGGGAGGGGGAAACAGGCTCCCTGCTGCGCAGAGAGTCCGATCCGGGGCTCAGTCCCAGGACCCTGAGATCATGACCTGAGCCAAGGGTAGAGGTTTAACCCACTGAGCCATGCAGGTACCCCTGGAGTATTATTTTTATTGCTTAGATATTAAAGGCACAAACATTTGAAGGTAATTTTTTGAGTGAAGTTAAAAAAAAGTCTTTATATATATTGAATTTCTGTAGGCCTGTGGAGAAAATGCATTTTTTTTGAAAATGCAATATTTTAAGTAGTCCAGTTAAATGTTTTTTACTCAAAATAGAAAGGATTTAATTACAAAGAAAAGGAGAAAGTTTTCCAAAGCCATGACAACTTTAGGTAGTTATGGCATCATAATACAAATCCTTTGAAGGTTGTGTTTAAGAATGCAACCTGACAAGTCCCTGGACTTTTTTTTTACTGTCCTATTTACCAAAAAGGAATAGAACTAAGAAATAATACAGTGGGCTCTCCAAGAAGCATTTCAAATACTATCTTTTGTGTCTGACATCATTAGACACAAGATACTTATACAAACTAAGTGAATACCAATGTAAACCATAGACTTCTGTGAGTTGTCATTTAAACTTTAGGGTTTGGTATCCTAAAGCATATACTTTCTTTTTTTTTTTTTCAAAAAGGTTTTTTTATTAACATATAATGTATTATTTGTTTCAGGGCTACAGATCTGTGAATCATCAGTCTTACACAATTCACAGCGCTCACCATAGCACATCCCCTCCCCAATGTCCATCACCCAGCCACCCCATACCTCCCACCTCCCTTTCTTCCAGCAACCCTCAGTTCATTTCCTGAGATTAAGAGTCTCTTATGGTTGGTCTCCCTCTCTAGTTTTGTCTTGTTTCATTTTTCCCTCCCTTCCTCTATGATCCTCTGTTCTGTTTCTCAAATTCTTCATATCAGTGAGATTGTATGATAATTATCTTTCTCTGATTGACTTATTTCACTTAGCATAATACCCTCTAGTTCCATCCACGTCATTGTTGAAATGGGAAGATTTCATTTTTTTGGGTGGCTGAATAGTGTTCCAGCACTCCACATCTTCTTTATCCATTCATCTGTTGATGGACATTTCAGCTCTTCCCATAGTTTGGCTGTTGTGGACATTGCTGCTATAAACATTGGGGCATAGATGCCCCTTCGGATCACTACATTTGTAGCTTTGGGGTAAAATCCCAGTAGTGCCATTGCTGGTCGTAGGGTAGCTCTATTTTCAACTTTTTGAGGAACCTCCATACTGTTTTCCAGAGTGGCTCTACCAGCTTGCATACCCACCAACAGTGTTAAGAGGGTTCCCCTTTCTCCACATCCTCACCAAGATCTGACTTGTTAATTTTAGCCATTCTGACTGCTATGAAGTGGTATCTTATTGTGGTTTTGATTTGTATTTCCCTGATGCCAAGTGATGTTGAGTAGCTTTCCATGTGTCTGTTGGCCATTTGGATGTCTTCTTTCACAGAAATGTCTGTTCATGTCTTCTTTCCATTTCTTGATTGGATTATTTGTTCTTTGGGTGTTGAGTTTGGTAAGTTCTTTATAGATTTTGGATACTAGCCCTTTATCTGATATGGCATTTGCACATATCTTCTCCCATTCTGTCAGTTGTCTTTTGGTTTTGTGGACTGTTTCCTTTGCTGTGCCAAAGCTTTTGATCTTGACAAAGTCCAGTAGTTCATTTTTGCCCTTGCTTTCCTTACCTTTGGCGATCTTTCTAAGAAGAAGTTGCTGTAGCTGAGGTTGAAAAGGTTGTTGCCTCTGTTGTCCTCAAGGATTTTGATGGATTCCTGTTTCACACTGTCTTTCAACCATTTTGAGTCTATTTTTGTGCATGGTGTAAGGAAATGGTCCAGTTTCACTTTTTTGCATGTGGCTGTCCAATTTTCCCAACACCATTTGTTGAAGAGACTGTCTTTTCTCCATTGGACATTCTTTCTTGCTTTGTCGAAGATTAGTTGACCATAGAGATGAGAGTCCATTTCTGGGTTCTCTGTTCTGTTCCATTGATCTATGTGTCTGTTTTTGTGCCAGTACCTTACCAGCTTGATGACTATAGCTTTATAATAGAGCTTGAAGTCTGGAATTGTGATGCTGCCAGCTTTGCTTTTCTTTTGTAACATTCGTTTGGCTATTCCTCTGGCTTTTCTATTTCCATATAAATTTTACGATTATTTGTTCCATTTCTTTGAAAGAAGTTGGTGGCATTTTGATAGGGATTGCATTAAATGTGTAGATTGTTCTATGTAGCATAGACATTTTCACAATATTTGTTCTCCAGTCCATGAGCATGGAATATTTTTCCATTTCTTTGTGTCTTCCCCAGTTTCTTTTGTGAGTACTCTATAGTTTTCTTTTTTTTTTTAAGATTTTATTTATTTGGCAGATGGAGATCATAGTAGGCTGAGAGGCAGGGCAGAGAGAGGGGGGAAAGCAGGCTCCCAGTTGAGCAGAGAGACTGATGCGAGGCTCGATCCCAGGACCCTGAGATCATGACCCAAGCCGAGGGCAGAGGGTTAACACACTGAGCCACCCAGGTGCCCCGAGTACTCTTTAGTTTTCTGAGCACAGATTCTTTGCCTCTTTGGTTTGATTTATTCCTAGGTATCTTATTGTTTTGAGTACAATTATAAATGGAATTGACTCCTTAATTTCTCTTTCTTCTGTCTTGTGGTTGGTGTATAGAAATGCAACTGATTTCTGTGCATTGATTTTATATCCTCACACTTTTTGGAATTCTTATATGAGTTCTAGTGGTTTTGGAGTGGAGTTTTTCAGGTTTTACACATAAAGTAAGCATATACTTTCTTATTCTGGAATCCCAACCATGTATTTATGACATTTTTTGTTACTGAGACTGCTGGTGATTCCTTTTTGTCATCATGTTTCCTACAAAGTACCTGGAAAAGTAGCAATTTGTGAAAAATTCCAGCCAGTGGAAGGAAGTCCTTCCATTTTGGGGGAGGACCACTTTGTCTCCTGCCTCTTGAATGGTCCTAGGAGACCCACCTGGTTCCATGTGCTCAAAGCAATCATCAGAGGAGGTAGATGCTTGGCTTGTAAGGTTCCTGGCTTCTGTGTTTACTTTTGCCTGAGAATATTTTCATATTTTCCCTGGTTGCTATGTAATTACTAGAATCATTAATTTATCTAATTAAAGGTTCTGCATACCTTTTCTGTAAGAGGGCAGATATCAGATATTTTAGGATTTCTGAGCTCTACAGTCCATTGCAGCCATAGACAGTAAGTAAATGAATAGCTATAGCTGTGTTCTAATAAATCTTTATTTATAGAAATAGGCAGGTTAGAAAACAATGACTAAGGATGGAATTTAAAACATTTGTGATGTCTCCTTTTCCTATTCTTAATCTTTAGTAGGTTGAGATCAAGAAAAAAAAGAAATAAAATAGATTTAAAAAGGAATTAGAGATGAACCACAGCATCAGAAAGGACGAATACCCAACTTTTGTAGCAACATGGACGGGACTGGAAGAGATTATGCTGAGTGAAATAAGTCAAGCAGAGAGTCAATTATCATATGGTTTCACTTATTTGTGGAGCATAACAAAAAGCATGGAGGACATGGGGAGTTAAGAGAGGAGAAGGGAGTTGGGGGAAGTTGGAAGGGGAGGTGAATCATGAGAGACTATGGACTCTGAAAAACAATCTGAGGGGTTTGAAGTGGCAGGAGCGTGGGAGGTCGGGGTACCAGGTGGTGGGTATTATAGAGGGCACAGATTGCATGGAGCACTGGGTGTTGTGAAAAAATAATGATATTGTTATGCTGAAAATAAATAAATGAAAAAAAAAAGGAATTAGAGATGCAGTCTGGGATTTACAAATTAGAGGCCACACTCACTGCTATTTGCAGGACTCTGTTTACTAGTATGATGCTCTATGATCTAAATGCAGAACACCAAGTCCTTGTCTCCAATAGCTCATCCTCATAACAATTTTATCTACAGCTGTCACCTTTCTTCGGGTCTGTGTATTTCTCTTCCCGTTAAAGTACATGGTATACAAGGGAATCTTTCTTCACTAAGGAGTCTGTGTCATTTTTGTCTCTGCCAGATGACTTTTAACTTACTTATCTGGCTTTTGTGCCAAGTGCTAATGGAATTTGGGCACATGACCATTGCCACATTAAACTTAGAGACATAAACTAATGCTTTTGCATGTTTATTGCTTCTCTTTGCCTACAGTTTCCTCTCCACTGCAGTCCATAAATAATAAGGCATATTTCAGGAGGGTCCTTTCCCGACCACTTAATCCTTTCCCCTTTAATGGCCCATAAATTTGACTACCATTTGCCTTGTTCTTTACTTTTATAAAACTGTTCTCATTTTCAAAAATATTCTGAATAATTTAAAAGTTGTTTCAAAAGTATAATACTTTCCAAGGGACATCCAAAAAATTTGGGTTGGTTTTATAACTTTTAACTCCAGTGCCTCAATTAGTCTTCATTAATAGGTATATTTTGAGCATTTACTTTGGGCACAGCATTACATTAAACAGTGTAAAAAACTAGTATCTGTTGTCCAACTGTGAAACAAGTAGATAGAAATTTGAGACAAATATCAAAGGTACTTTTTCAGCTACCAATTAAATCAGTTCAACAGAGGATATTGTCCATGATTATCTGCATACCACAGTCTGTTTTCTGATTTACTTTGCTAATGGAGATTTCAATTTAGTATTCTTACCACCAAATATACTGGTATATTCTGAGAAAAACATCACCCAACCTAGTTATTTGGGTAGTGAAGATAGAAATATGAACTTTTCTGGTACAGCATGACATATTTGAAGCCTAATATTTCCTTAGCTGAGGAGATTTCAATTTAGTATTCTTACCACCAAATATACTGGTATATTCTGAGAAAAACATCACCCAACCTAGTTATTTGGGTAGTGAAGATAGAAATATGAACTTTTCTGGTACAGCATGACATATTTGAAGCCTAATATTTCCTTAGCTGAGGATTTTTCCTATGTGTAAAATTAATTGTGTGGTTGAGATCACAGAGAATATGTAATTTTACACTCTTGATTTTTTTACTTTAAAGATTTAATTAGTAATTTATTTTAGAGAGAGAGGGAGGGAGAGTGTGTACACATGCATGCGGGAACCTGCAGGAGCTCGGGAGAGGGGCGGAGGGAGAGAGAATCTCAAGCAGACTTGGTGCTGAACTCTGAGCCAGAGGTGGGGCTTGATCTCACGACACTGAGATCACAATCTGAGCTGAAACTAAGAGAGGCCGCTTAATCAACTGAGCCATATGGACACCCTTTGATTGTTTTTACTTTAACACTATAAAATTACTTTCCCCATCTGATTATAAAATAACTTTGAATCATCTTTTTAATCATTGCCTGATATTGCAATGATAAATATCATTCCACTATTTTTTAAAGTTTTGTGTTTGTGTAATTATATATTAAAGTCTTAATTTTTTAGAGCAGTTTTACATTCATAGCAAAATTGATAGGAAAGGTAGAGAGTTCACTAATACCCTACCTCTACACATGCATAGTCTCCCCCATTATAAACATTATTCATCTGAGTGGTACATTGGTTATAGCTGATGACCCTGAATTGATACATCATTATCACCCAAAGTCCATAATTTGCATTTGGGTTTATTTTTGATGTACATTCTATGGGTTTGGACAAATGTGTAATGACATATATCCATCATTGTGGTGTATTGTATTTTCACTGCCTTAAAAATCCTCTGTGTTCAGTCTGTTCATCCCTCCCTCCCAACCTTGTCAATCACTGATCTTTTTATTGCCTCCATAATTTTGCCTTTTCCAGAATGTCTTATAGTTGGAATAATAAAGTACTGAATGTCTGTTTTCCACCATGTAAATTATGATATAATGAAATATCTACCTATATCAAGGTTTTCCCAAACTCGTGATTATTTTCATGAGCTAGATTTATCACATGCTAGATGAAAAGTGCATTATTCAATGTTTTATTTTCAAAAATTGGCTATTTTAGTAGGTATTAAGTAGAACCACATATTGTTACTTTGATGAGAAAAATTTGACTATTTTTTACATTTTTATTTCTTTGGTTTCTACTAATCTTGAACCTTTTTCCTCCAAACGTTTTAACAATTTGGTTTTCATCATTTGTGAATTCTCTCTGTTATATCAGTTGCTTGATTGTACATAAAGGCTTTTAACATCTTTCTTAAACATTTATATTGAGTTTTTAGAATATGTTTTCATATTTATTACATTTCTCAGTATATTGTTGACCTTTTAGCTTTTCTCGTTATAATTTGAAATTTGGAAATTTTGAGATTTATTTCAGTCATTTATATCAACATTACTTGTGATTTCTTTCTATTAAGAAATTGAGGAAGACCCCCTGCCCATACTTGAAAAAATATTGGTCTCTGTGTTCCAGAATTTTGTTGATTAATTTTGCTTTTATTTTTCTAATCCAGTTGGATTGTGTACCAACTGGATTAGAAAAATAAAAGCAAAATTAATATACAAAATAAAAAATTAAAAAAAGCAAAATTAATATACAAAATAAATATTTTGGTACATGATTTAAAATAAAATGAATATGTAAACTCATTTCCCTAAATTAAGAAATAGTATCAGCATCATTTATCCTTTCCTCACTGCTTTATGATATTGTTCATCATGTATTACATTTTACATATGGCAAGATCTTTTTCTGAATTATGGAGCAGAGAGGTCTCCAAACTTTTTTGGTCACATGCCTACCAATACAAAGTATTTGTGTATGTTCCATTGATATATGTACATTAGTTTTTTTATAAGCTTTTTAAAAATTTAAAAAAAAATTTTTAAAAGATTTTATTTATTTATTTGACAGAGAGAGATCACAAGTAGGCAGAGAGGCAGGCAGAGAGGCAGGCAGAGAGAGAGGGGGAAGCTTAGCAGGGAGCCTGATGCGGGGCTTGATCCCGGGACCCTGAGATGATGACCTGAGCCGAAGGCAGAGGCTTAACCCACTGAGCCACCCAGGTGCCCCTATGTACATTAGTTTTATTATATACTTGTACTACTGTCAATTCATATGGTAACATTTATATTAATTTATATATTAAGATCAAGTGGAAATATACTTTTAAATATATTTTATCCCACCACTGGTAAATTTTTTGGGCAAATTATCATATGATTTCTATTATTTAAGCTTAATAACATGCTTTAATTTCCCTTATATTTAGTTTTCCCCTCAGGACTATTCTTTCTTCAGACATTTATTTGACATTCCCTTCTATGTAAACACATGTATCACTTTGTAAAGTTTCCTGAAAAATCCCCTTTGGACGGTCATTGTGGTATCATTCAACTTATATTTTTTTTCTGTTGCCATCTTTAAGTAGTCTTCTAATTCTCATTGTATAACTTTTGTCATCTTTATGTCTCTAGGTAGAATTTTGAAAATGACTGCAAGAAATGATTTATGTTACTTCTCGGGGCTGTATATATGCATTTACTACTATTGAGATTTGATATTTTCTTTTTTCCAAGTTATTTTTAATAGGCTACTGCATTTATAGGGTCACTGTATAATCTTACTATCCAAACCATTTCATATATTTTTAAAAAGATTTACTTATTTACTTAAGAGAGAGCACAGGTTGGGGGGGATCAGAGGGAGAGAATCTCAAGCAGACTCCCCCCTGAGTGCAGAGCCTGATGTGAGTCTCAATCCTGGGATCCATGAAATCAGGACCTAAACCAAAATTACAAGTTGGACACTTCACCGACCGAGCCACCCAAGTATCCCCCAAACCATTTCATCTCTGAGAGTGAAAGGGGCCACTATTGATTATAACACTGAGCAGCAGGCATACATGGGACTCTCCTAGGGATACGAGGCCATTTGTTAACCAGGAACCCAGAAAACCTTCCACACTGAAGAATGTAAGTGTAGACAATTCGTACAATAACTTTTTGTGGAGGGGAGGAATAAGAGAATTCTAGATGTAGGGCAACATAGAACCAAATAATGCTGTTTATTTTATTTTAAAGAAAGATTTTATTTGTTTGAGAGAGAGCACCCACCGTGGGGAAGCTGAGGGAGAGGAAGAGAAGGAGACTCCTCGCTGAGCTCAGAGCCTGATGCAAGGCTCAGGATCAGAACGCTGAGATGATGACTTGACCCAAACCAAAATCAAGAGTCAGTTGCTTAACTTACTGCACCACCAAGGTGCCCCTCAGGCTGTTTAAATGTTGATAGGGCATCAGTAAAAATAGAAATCTTTAAGTGATATTAGAAGATTGAGCAATTAATGATGAAAAGTATGTGACGAGGCCATGGGGGTAGGATAAACCTTACACTTGGGAAAAGAGGAAAGGTAGCTTTGTATGCAAATAAATTTGAAGGTTTAGTCTAGGTAACTGATGTTTTCCAATCACCCTTCAAAGCATATAGCACTGTATAATACTGAAAATACTGAAGAAATTTATCAAAACATCAGCTAGCACCTGTATTGGAAAAGAGATTTAACATTTTTTTTTTCAGTCACAATGTCAGTGAAAATAATTGCTGATTAAAATAAACCTGCAATTGTATATGCATGTTTTTGTAATCGCCATCTATATACACTGTTATATTGTCATTTTACCTTTTTTTTTTTTACCTTTAACTTTTTGGCCCCAAGTGTTCCAAAATACACTCCTAAGGGAAAGTTTACACATACATAAGAGACAGCGCACTCTGGCTTTTATTTCATTTCTCTCTTTTAAGCCTTCCTCACTCCTTTAATTCCATTACCTAAAACAGGTTTGCGTAGTTTTTGCTACATTAAGTTGTGTTATTTGTGCATTCTGTGTAGCACTTCTGTTTGGCAGTGTACATTGTGTTTAGCCTAGGACTCAGACACATCTGAGCACATTTGAAGGGCCTATCAGGCAAAACCTCTGAGGATGCATTCTTCATGAGTGGCTGTGGAGTCTTCTTGGAAGGAATTCATCCAAAGGCAAGATACATTTCAGATACGCAAATCACTTCAAGGACCTTGGGTCAGTAGACAATCTGAGTGATAAAAAATACACTGTACACAGCCTCATCCTCTCCAACCGGAGCTGGAAAATCCTGTCATGCAGAGCCTCTACCACTTCTAACAGCCCACTTCTTTCTCCCAGAAGCACTCATTCTTTGTTTGAAACCTTGAACTAGAGCCCTGTGTTTCAGGCCTCCCTTTCTCTTCCCTCTCTTGTTCTTTCCTTTCTGCCAGCCCCACAGTTCTTATCCTGTGCAACTCCCTCTAGAATTGACAGTAGATGCTAAAAGCTTTATGCTAGTCATCACCCTCATTACTTTAGAATTTAGGCTTACAAAGGGGACTACCACACTACATAGTTTCCAAACCAGGTTTGCCCGTAATGACGGGCATTTGTTTTCCATCTTCACGGTTTTACCATACCTGTTGTATCACCTGTAATATCATTTACTAAACATTTTCCTTTGAAGCAACTCATGACTAACATCTCCACTCACCTTTATTTTGTTCTAGGCAGTAATACCACGAAATCACAGTTTTGATGTGCTAGCTACAGCTTTAGAATATTGTGCATATTGTATATAATGCATACAAAGACATATAACTATAAAAAAGTAGCGTAACAAACCCAACAGAGATATTTGGGGCAGACATGTTTTTCCTTCCAAATAAACTGATGGCATGGCAGCTATCTATTTTATTTACTGATGGGAGCGAGGGTTTCTCTTTCCTTGCTTGTTCTACCATCTACCTTAATTCATAAATGACTAGATTTGATAGAACATGTTTATGTTTTGAAGTAAGCCATTTTAAAGCCTTTCTTAACACTTACAAATAGGCATTCATTAAAAAAAAAGATTTCCGTATTTTTAGAGAAAGAGAGGACGCAAATGTGAAGAGGGAGAGAGGCAGAGGGAGTCTAGCAGATTCCTGGCTGAGTGTAGAGCCAGACACAGGGCTGATCTCAGGACCCTGAGATCATGACCCGCCCAAACCAAGAGTCCTATGCTCAACTGACTGAGCCACCGAGGCCCTCCGCAAGTAGGCATTCTTATAAAGAAAAGAGCAGTTAGCACTGTCTTATTTTATCTAATAGTCAAAGTGATAAACTATGAAACAGTAACCCAGCAGGTATTTTTAAAGGATTTTTATTTATTTATTCATTTATTTGAGAGAGAGAGAGCATGAGAGGGGGATGGTCAGAGGGAGAAGCAGGCTCTCCACTGAGCAGGGAGCCTGATGTGGGACTCAATCCCTGGACTCCAGGATCAAGACCTGAGGTGAAGGCAGATGCTTCCCAGGTGCCCCCAGCATCTATTTTTAAGGATTGTTTGCTAAGGATAATTTATTGATTCTGAAACATTTAAAATAAAAGATCAGATATCAGATTTTTTTAAGGTTTTAAAAATAAACAAATTTTGTATTTGGAGTTGAAACGGGAAAGTGTTATTACAGAATAGATTTTCTTAGGCAACTGTAATAACAAGGATCAAGACATCCAAGACTGAAAGAAAATTATTTGGCCATAAAAAGCCTTAAAAAAAATCCCTGCTGTTCATCACAGTACAAACTTTTCCAGAGTGTCACCAAACATATGAAAGCCATTTCTAACCATTTTCTCTAAAAAATTGAATCATACTAATAGACATATAGTATTAAAATGTTTTAGCTATTGGAGTTTACATGCTGACCTCCAAATTTCAAGAGAGAGATAAAGATCCATTGAGTTACTCTCCTTGCTACAGAGGCAGCATGATATAGTATAGCAAATCTTGAATCTCAGACTTAGTAACCATGTTATTTTAAATCTCTTCAGCATTGTTTACCTTGGTTTTCTTGGCTATAAAATGGGAACAATAGTGATTCTTCTCTGGAGTTTTTGTAACATAAATGATAGAATAAATATGCAATAGTTTTATACAGTGCTATATACATATATAAGTTTTCAGTGTTATTAGTATTGAGCCTTTCTCTGGGTATGGTTATAACACTTGCAGATTTGGAAAATAAATATTTGTCCTTACATTTCTGATGAAGGCATTTGGAAATCTTATTTTTTAGGAGGGATGTTGGTCACATTGATATGTTCCATTTTTTAACTTGGTTCTGATTTTCTTTTAATAAATTTGTTGCATTTTTTTGGCAGTGGTTTCATTCTTTGGGTACCTGAGGCACTTGGAAAGTGTGTTAAAGCTGGATAACTACATTGGTTTAAAAAAAAAGACACCACAAACTGGTTATTTAAACAAGAGAGAAGGCTTGTTTCCCCATCATTTACTTTGATCTGCCATGTCATCAGCTCTAAACATCAGACACTTTTCCCAGGATTAGCTTTGCTAACTTTCCACAGCTATAGACCCAGACCTACTGACCTATATTCACCAACTCTAACTGCTGTCTGAGTTTTGAAGATTACTACTTTTGTTATACAATAAAGCCTACATAATTTAATTCATTCAGTAAAAATTTCTTGCTCCCCTATCCTGGGAAGGGGCTGTGCTGGATTCAAAGGTGAATATAATGACATGATTGATTTCAGAAAGGTCAGGATATAGTCATGGAGATGAAGTCATAAACAACCATAGTGCAGGGTGCCTGGGTGGCTCTGTGGGTTAAGCCTCTGCCTTCAGCTCAGGTCATGATCCCAGGGTCCTGGAATCGAGCCCCATGTCAGGCTCTCTGCTCAGCGGGGAGCCTGCTTCCCCCTCTCTCTCTGTCTGCCTCTCTGCCTACTTGTGATCTCTGTCTCTCTGTCAAATAAATAAATAAAATCTTTAAAAAAAACCAACCATAGTGCATTGTGTTCAGGGAAATGGAAGTGAAGCAAACTGCTGCTGTAGGGAAACAGAGGCCTAAGACTTAACCTGGGGTGGGTGCCGTGCAAGTTATAGAAGATACTATGACTGGGTGCCTGGGTGGCTCAGATGGTTAAGCATCTGCCTTTGACTCAGGTCATGATCCCAGAGTCCTGGGATTGAGCCCTGCATCTGGCTCCCTGCTCAGTGGGGACCTTGCTTCTCCCTCTCCCTCTGCCCCTGTTCATGCTCCTTCTCATTCTCTCTCAAATAAATAAATAAAATCTTTAATAGAAAAAAAGAAGACTCAATCTAAGCCCGTTAGGAAGGCTTCCTAGATGAGGTAAGATCGGAAGTTCGTCATTCACTCAGTTAGAAATTTTGCATTGATACCCTACTATGAGTGTGCCAAGTTTTGTTCTAGATACTTGTTATATATGGTGAGCAGAATTGGGGATCATTCTTGCTCTCTTAGCATGTACATTCTATTGAAAGAGACAATCAGATAATGGCTCAAGTAAATACAAAATTACAACCATGGTAATTCATGTGGAGGAGAGGTAACTAGTAGTAGGAGAGCTCATAATAGACATAGTTCCAGTAAATAGTAGTAAATAGCAGTAAATAGCAACCCTTTTCACTGTTTAGGTTTTGAGGAAGTTCAAGGGAAAAAAAGGGGAGTAGGACATAAAGATGATAGATGATGATTGTAAAGATGACTCATGTATCATCTTTATTAATGACAAAGTTGTTACTGGACAATGTCGCTTGGGCATGAAAGCCAAAATCACTTCTATTATTGAGTACCAGAATTAGTCATATTTACCTGCCTAGTTACAAAAGATTATAGACTACTTACAGTCTCCACAGAAGGGAGAAGCCTTTTGTGAAATTTACAACATGAAGAAAGAGAACATGATCTGAACATTGTGTAGGGTGAGGGAAAGACAGTGTAGAAGGGAGAGGTTGAAGATGAAAGTGGACATGAATGTTGAATGAAGGTTCTGGGAGAGATGGGCAGGCAGGGAGTAGATGAGTGAGGTGTGTGAAGGGTCCAGGGCACAGAGTTAAAGGAGGCACTCATTCGCAGCATTGTGTAAGTACAGGGTTGACACCGCAAAAGTAAGCACTCCATAAATATTTTGTCCTGGGTACCTGCCTTGTTTTATCCTAGTCCTGGTCTTTCTGAAGAACATGAAATTGAAGGCACAGGGGAGAGCTGGCCATGAGAAAGAGCAGGGAGACTGGATGAATGATGTGGGAATGGAGATGTCGGCAAATAATGGAGTAGTGTACAGGAAGGGAGGAGAGAACACATGGGACCGTCTCATGTTTCTTGATGATAAACTAGAAGCAAAGTCAACAGCTTTAAATGAGCATAGAGTTCGAGAGTTGTGAATAATGAGAACATGCTGACAAAGGAGAAGGATACTCACAAGCAGTACTGAGGGCCTTGTTAAGACTGACAATTGGTCTTTATCATTGTTTGATCATTTCCATTTGTGTGCAGATACCTGGGTTCATGAGTGGCAGCTGCGTGGCGTAGCACCAGTCCAGAGGAGAGGTTTTACCAGCTCAGTATGAAGTGGGTAGGAATAAACAGTGCAAGCGAGAGAGGAGTCTACATGATAAACCGTGGGAACCACACTCTGAATAGAGACATGCACGGTACAGATGTTGTATGGCGCTGTAAAAAAAAAAAAAAAAAAGGTAAAATCGAGAGAGACAATAATGGTCTCAATGAAGCTAAAGAAGAGAGATGGTCAGAGTCAGGGTGGGTATGTGAGACCTGGGAAGGATACCAGTGATTTATTCCCATTCTTTTGGCAGACGAATCTATTCCAGAGTGTTTCTGAGTGAGGCCCTAGGTGCGGATGGCTGTGGATGTGTAGCAGTGAGTGTCAGTGATGCTTAAAAGGTGAAGGAACCAAGAGGCCCAGTAGCAGCATGGTGAGTCCACACAGTGAATTGTCCTAGGGTGGTGGGTGGATTGAATCACAAATATTCCCAAAAGTGCACTGATAATTAGTGACTGCCTTGGGAGGAGGCCTCTAGAAAACAGTAATCAGTGGGGTTAGAGCATGGTTTAGTGAGGTGGCATGAGTTTCAAAGAAGCAAAACTTTACTTTTTCTTTCAACGCAAGTGTAAAACTATGTAGGGATGTGGAATATTGGATAATAAACAAGCTCTGATTGAGAGAGCTTCACAGAAATGTTGTCCTCTGAGGGAAGTCAGGTTTCATTTCACTTTAGTGACTAATTTGACTTGAGGGGGATGTAGGAGCATACACTGAGTGAGGTTTATGACAGGTCTGGTGAAATGGGGGAGGAGAGGATGTGTTCTCGTATTTTTGAAGGAAGTACGGAGTGGGATGGAGAAGAGAGTCATAGGGACACGTGTGAACTCTGGTATCACATTGACTTGGCTTCAGTCCTAGCTCCAGCAGTGAAAAGCCCTGTAATAGCAAACAAGTTGTTAACGTGAGTTCCTTGCTTGTAAAATGGAGTTATGTGCAGGTCATGGATTATTATAAAGAGTAGTGAATTAATGCATGTTTGCTGCTTAGCATGTAGTAAGTGCTAAATAAAGGTTACAATGGTGATGGTGATGCTGATCAGTTACGGTAAGGAGATGACCAAAGATAATAGAGACATAAGGCCTAGCGGCATTAGCTGATTTAAGCTGGAATTAGAAACCTGGAAATGTTCATCTCTGTGGTATAGTATGGAATCCTGAGGCCACCATGTTGGAACATGGTGATGGGGCATTAGTGGGCATGCCAGAGCTGTCCGTCTGGTTCATTGGCTTTTCTCCTGGTGTTGGGACGCCATAGCTCAGTCTTTTAGTAGTGGCAAGAGTAAAGTGGAAGTTGGAGGTGGGAAAGGAATGGACAAAGTTAGGGTGGCTCTTCTACCCTCTCCCTTCTACTTTGCTGCTGAAAGAAAAGTCCTATCTACATGAAGAGTGAGGGACTTGAAGGAAGGTAAGTTAATTGCCATTTAAAATATATTCTGTTGTTATTCTGTGCTTTTGTAGAGTTGTCTCACAAGGATTCACTGTGGGTCTTAGCCCTACAAGGAAAGAACTCTGAGATCTATCATGTGTTGCTTCCATTTCAGTGAAGTAGTGCCGGTACCTAGTTCCATCAGTCTTGGGAAGTGGAGTCTTCAATTCCAAGAATATTTGTTGAATAATCTCTATGTACTTGGTAACCCTGCTAGATCCGGAAGTTATCAGGAAATATATCTCACTGTTGAATCCTTCCCTGCAAACCCTGGGTTCTTGCATAAATCTTATGATTGAGCTACAGTATCCAGTGGGGAATAGGAAGCATCGAATCTACTAGTTTTGAAAGATCCTCTCAGCTTAGAATTGGATCAATTAAGATATAAAAATCTCTCTCCAGTGTAAGGCTTGAACTATGTGACTTAAACTCCTAAATTCTTAGCCTTATCTACCATCTCCCTCCTCTATCTGATATACTTTAAAATTGTGAAATGTATCAAAGATGGAGAAAGTGTGGAGGAGAATGTTATCGCTGAGACTCTGTATGTTTCCTTTGTACCAGGTATTGTTCTGTGTACTTTACGTGTATCAACTCATTTAATCCATGAACAATGCTATGAGATAGGCTATTAGTAGTATTCTTATTTTGCAGATAAAAACAGTCTCTAAGAGTTTATGTAATTTATTCAGGATCAACCAACTAGTAGGCAGTCTTCCTTTTAACCACTTACAATGTACTGCGTTTCATGTGTCATTGTTAACACTTGGTTATTTGCTTCAGATCTTTTTATAAAGAAATTACAGAATACACTTTAAATCTCCTCATGAGGTACTCCTACCCAATCTCTCCTCTTCTATCATCCTAAAGGTAACAACTATCCTGAATTCAGTGTTTATCAGTTATATGCATGTTTCTACAATTTCTCTCTCTGTATTTATACATAGATAATACATAGAAGTTTTTTTGGCCAACTTTTTATAGTTTTTTTTTTTACTCTTAACAGTTTTTGAAATGTAGTCTTATGAATATATAGAGCTGGAATTTGCTCATTTTTATTATGTTAGAGAATATTCCAGTGAACATATACTGCCCCTGTTCTCTTATTTATGGCCCTGTGGTAGATAGCATTCTTGTTCCCAGTTCTTTACCACTCCCTATGTCCACACATTTTCAATGTGATTTTTAAATTTTTTCCATTAGAGACAGAATGTATTTTCCTGCCCAATTAATGTTTCTCTTGGCCATATGATTTGCATTGACACATGGAATGTTAGCAGGCATGACACAAGATGGGGCTTGAGATGTGCTTTTACATTTGAGCCTACCTTCTTGCACTCCACCAGCTTCGTGGCAGAAAAAAGCCCAGGCTAGTCCACTTGTCCAAGATAAAAAAGAGGCACATAGAGCAAATCTGTACCAGATCCGTGGCCTGGAACCAAAACCAGATCAGCCTAGCAGAGATCATTAAGATCTCCTTAGGCAGCCTGCATACAAGTGAGCAAGAATAAATGAGGATTGCTTTGAGCCCCTGAATTTGGGGGTGGGCATAGCTAATTGAGACAGATTTTACATTTGTTTCCAATATTTTACTACTAGAAACAATTCTACTATAAGTAATGTGCAGGTTTCCTTGTATATATGTGTCAGTTTCTCTGAGCTACACATCTAGAAGTTGAATTGCTAGGTTAGAGAGTATGCACATTTTCAACTTCCCTAGGCACAGTGTTAGTTTCCTCTGCAAAGTAATTGTAACTAATGAACCACGTTTTGTTTGTTTCTTCACCACCTCACTAACAATTATTGTTTTCAGAATTTCATCTGTTTGCCATTCTGACAGTTATTGAATGATAGCTCATTTTACTTCACATTTCTGTGATTACTAATGAGGTTTAACATATTTTTCATATTTATTGACTATTTGGATTTCATTCTGTGTGTGTTCTCTCTTTGCCCATTTTTCTGTTTATTTTAGAAGATTTTAAATGTTTCATTTTTCGCATTTATCTGCTCTTGATCCATTTATCCTATATCAGTAATTTCTTTTTTAATGCAGGTAATTGCTTTATTTATCTCTTTGAGCACCCTGAAGTCCTTTTTTTTTAAAAAAAGAGATTTTATTTGTTTATGTATTTATTTGAGAGAGAAAGAGAGAGAGAGCACACGCATGAGCAGGGCAGAGGCAGAAGCAGACTCCCCGCTGAGCAGGAAGCCTGACACAGGACTGGATCCCAGGACCCTGGGATCATGACCTGAGCCAGAGGCAGAGACTTAACCAACTGAGCCACCCACGTGTCCCTAAAGTACTTTCTTTAACATCTTTCTCTAATTCAATGATCAGGACCTTTTCTGTAAAAGGCCAGACATGAAATATTGTAGGATTTGTGGACCAGACTCTGGGACAACTATGGAACTCTGCTTAAGAACTGTGAAGGCAGCCAGAGACCACACATAAATGAATGGGCGTGGCTGTGTTCCAGTAAAATTGACAAAAACGGGCATTGAGCTGCATTTAGCATGAGGACCACGGGACTGACGCTCTACAACTAATTTCATCTGGAGTCAGTTCCTGTTCATGATTGATTTTGTTGATTCTTCTTAGTAATATAGATCTCTACGTGCTTTATATTTTGGGTTTTAAGGGGAAGCTTTTTTATTTTTTTAAACAATTGCCTCTACCCAGTCACAGAGGCCTCCACTTCAGTCCAAAGTCAGGTAATTTCGGTGAAATCTCACTCTGACAAAAGAGGTGATACTTCTTGCCTCTAGGCAATTTATTTGTATTATACATAATTGTGCCTTTGAATATATCATGCTCTGTGTTTCTGGCAGGGAAGGAAAGTTGGGGAATGAGGTAAACACATTTTCTCTAGTATGTTTTTCATTCTTGGAAACAGGACCTGTGTTTTATTTCTGTATGCCTAGTGACTAGAAAAATATTTGCTGAATTTCTTGGTACATTTTCATTATGAGTTTTAGAGGAATGTAGATTTGAAAAAATAATCAAGTTGAATTAAAATATTTGATTTGAAAAAGTTTCTTATCTTTCAGTATTATACATTGTTAATAGTGAAGTAGAGAAGCCGAAAAGGTATTGACAGACTCTGACTTTCTTACTACTTGATTAATAAGAATTGACCTGGAATGAGTTCTTACTATAGAATAGTTCTATAGTAAGAATTCTTACTCTGACAGACTCATTTAAAGAATGTTAATACAGACAAGATTCCTCCTTTAGTATAGTAACAATGATTGTAATTAATTGTACATACATTTTATTTAAACATAATTTGAATCTGTTTACAGGAGAACCTTTGTACACAGAAAAAAACATTAAAGTGAATGAAAAGTTAGAAGTCTCAGAAGAGTTTCAAATGAAGTGATTAACACTGAGGACATAATTGAGAGGCTGTTGAAGGGATTATTTCAAAGAAATGTCTTTCAAATGAATTTCTTATTATATAGTAGTTAATTTTACTTTCTGACCTAACAAGTCATTGAGGACTTGCTTATATGCCATTGATTATCAATTTGCTTAGTTTTTATTCTTTCTTAACTTAATGTCAATATTACATAGTGGACCTTGCCTATTTTTACAGCATAATTTCTCTGTAAAGATATGCCACTTTTTCTTTCCCTGTATCTGTTAATATATTTTAAGTTAAATTCTGCACCATTATTTTACATCATTGTGATCACAAGTTGGAGATAATGTAAAATTTTCAGAAACTATTTTACCAAAGAGTTTCAAATTGTCACTGTTCTGGAGTTTAGGATATCTCCTTGTTTTCCCATTTCCATTGAGGCTGACCTGTATTTATCGTAGCCAACTGATATAAGTTATATATGTGATCTATATGTATGTCTGACCAAAGGCTAAAAACAGATTATTCAATGTGCATTCTTACCCCCCAAATAATCCCCATGAAATTATTTCAGAGAAAAAGGCTAACTCACTGTTGTAGTCACTTTGACTCCAGGGGGCAGTATAAAATAAGAAATAATAAGACCTTACCAACTCACAGATTGTATTTAATGTAATTATTAAAGCCAGAGGGAAATGATGGATTTTAATGAAGCCAACCAGAATTTCATTGCATAAGTTATATCCTTCTGAGATGGCTCTTTAAGTGTGGGAGCCAGGGTGTCCATTTGAATTCTCATGGGGAGGCTAATAACTGCTTTCCTGCCATATTTCAGTGTTCTCATCTGCAATCCTTCTACGATTTTAAAAAGATAATATAGTTTCTCTAGAGGACTTGTTAAAAAGTCCCTATATTTCAGATGGACCTTTCTTTATGTGTACATGTGCACACATGAATAAGCAGGTTCCCACATACACATATCACATAGACAGCCAGAGATAAAAAGCTGTTAGCATACCATTATGGCGATATACTTAAGCAGGTGACATACTAAAATGGTGGTGACAAAAGCTAGTCATTAAGTATCTGTTTAATGGCAGGCTCCCTTCTAGGACCTTTATATGTTAAATCTCATTTAACCTTATAACAAAACCTCATTTTTACAGATAAGATAATTTAATCTTAGTAATTTACCCAAATACTGCCAGCTAGCAAATGGCTAATGAGGATTCAAAAACATACGTTCTTTTTATTATGGTAACCTATATGCCTATACCCTAGCATATATTTTTCGCAAGAAGAAATAAGTACCATTTGGAGATAGATTTTATGATCCCATTCTGTGTGTCTGTTTTAGTGCCACAGCAGTTATTTTAAAAGACTCTCAATTTTTGTTTGGGAAGAACAATTTTACCACTTCAATATTTAGTCTTCACTTGCTAAAAATCACATCCCCAGACTAGTGAGTTATAAAAGCCTACCTTGCTCAACTCCTAAAGCAATTCTGGCCCCATAGCAGAGTCTCCTGTGTTCAACACATAGGTTCTGGTTGCACAGGCTAGACTTAGTTGAGTCATCGTATTAGCAGAATGTGTAAAGAGCATTTTTGGCTCAAGACCAAGGAATTAATGTCTGGCTATTACTATCCTATGATCAGTTCATTATACATCCTGCCCTATATACTTCACAGAGCAGTGCTAAGGACATCTGAGAGGTTAAGTGCTTGACGTTCTTTTTATTAAAAAAAAAAAAAAAAGCAAACAAACTGAGATCCACCTTTGTTTTAACCTTCACATTACCAAAGATCACTTACAGTGATATGAGCAGAACAGTTAAATTAGGAATGAAGATTGAGAAATGATGGTTGTAAATTCCTGAGGAAGATGTGGGTTAAGCTACAAGGTAACCAGTGTTGATAAATATTGTAAAATATGTATTAATGCCTAGAATGATAGATTGTTACCTGTGATATGGACCATAAAGTTCACTTACTCAAACTCCCTCCTTTTCCAGATGTGGAGATTGACCCAGGAACAATCTTTAAATTGCTGATGTGTGTGCAATGTATAGCAAACCCATAAAAGAATAATCATCATTATGATATCATTCCATAAGAGTCACTGCTTACATGAGTATGACAATCCAGTCCCCAAACCTGGGTTATTGCTAGTTACGTATAACTAGTCTGTGTGTGTGTGTATCATATTTAACAGGTATGTGCACACATGTATGATACATACACATGTATGTATGTATGACACACATGTGTATATGTGTGCCTATACACACACCTGTTAAACAGGATACATATTTAACAGGTATGTATTTGTATGTATGATACACATGTATGTATGTATGCATGACACACACGTGTATATATGTGTGCACATATACACATAATACATTACACATGTATGTGTGTATGTATGATACACACATATATACACACATATACATAGACATATATAACAGGAATTTTTGTTTTTGAAAGGGCTCTTTGATTTGTAATTTATAATGATAATAAAATGATTGAGAATAAAGCAGTGTTCGGGTATGAGTTTATAATTCCCATTCAACAAGAAATGCTGAAACCCTGAAGAAGATATGACTCCCTGCTTTGCTCTTGAAACTTTTCTTAGACTCTTCATCCAGGTACTGCTTAGCATGTTTTTAGATCTGCACTTCGGGGTCTCACTGGCGATACTGAAATGATGTCTTTCTTATAGTAGGATCTTAATTACTAGTCCAGGTACTGCTTAGCATGTTTTTAGATCTGCACTTCAGGGTCTCACTGGCGATCCTGAAATGATGTCTTTCTTATAGTAGGATCTTAATTACTAATTGCAGAAGAGTCTATGTCTCTTCTGCATCTGGAATTGTTTAAAGTTCAGATTTTTAAATAACAACTCTTCCTCAATTGATTCCAAAGAAGGCTGTTTCCCTCTAAATTGGATCTGCAAGATGACTTCTCATTACCCAGGAAATGGCTTATTTCTCTATTTGTACGGGTCTGCAGATTTCTGCTTCTCTGAACCTCTCCCTCTACAGCTAGTGATTTCCCTGCTGAGACAGTTGATGTAAGAGTGGGGGGATGGTTATATTCCTTTCATTTTTGTGGGTAGCCTAACATCTAGATTGCTATCTGATTTACAAAAATATCTTCCAGTGGAAAGAGGAATACACACTATAGTACTTCATAGAAATACAATTCCATGTTCTCTGGCTATAGCAGGCTTGAAATTCACTCTTAGAGCCTTTTCATTTCTAGTTTGCCTAATAAACACTGTGATTTTGGCCATTCATAACTATTAAGTTCATGTTTAATATCAGCTGAATAAATAAAGGCATTCAGAAGGGAACTCCTGTGTCTTCTCATACACAGAGTCTCCACCTTTTAAGTACAGTAGAAACAACATCTTTCCTATTAAAGGTATTCTTCCCCACTTAGACTCTGTATCCCATCCATTTCTGCACACTCAAGAAAGGTAGACCTTCAATCAACTACCGTCTGTCCTGCGTCATCAGTTTCTCATTCTCTCCTGGATTGTTTGTAGCAGCAAAAAAATATGCTCTAACATCTCCCGTTTTAAAGTTAAACTCTTTCTTTATGCCTTGCTTCTAAGTTCTGTCTTTCCATCACATCAGAACTTCCATGTTTGTATTTACCTCCATAGTCAACATTATCTCTTTGAGCTTCCACACATTTAGGCTTGTGTCCCTTCCACTCCACTAAAAGTGCTCCGGTCCAGATCAGCAACAACTTCCATGGTGCCAAGTGCAGGGATTAATGCTCAGTTATTCCACAGACCTGGCCACACTCACTATAAAATTCATCTCCTTTTGTGTTCTGTGACATCATATTCTCTTTACTGACCGCTGTTTCTTGGTCTTCTTTATGTGCTCTTCTTCCTCTTTCTGAGGTTTACAGTTTGGAGTATCTTACAATTTATACTTGGCCATCTTCCCCTGAATGACACTCACTTTTCAGTCTTATGATTGCATTCTATTTGTATTACTATGATTTGCTGATTTATATTTTTAACTTGAATTCTTCGTAAGTTCCAGACTTATATTCTCAGCTGCCTACATGCCATCTCCACTTGGAGAGCCTTCTTAAACTTACCATGGCCAAAAGTAAAGTTTGGATCTTTAGTCTAAACTAGAAGCAATGGGAAAACTAAACATTTAAATAAATAAAGCTGTTAGAAAAATAACTACAGATGATTTCACTCTTTTCTTGGTGGACATTGATGCCCATTGTCTCTTTTTCTTCTTTATTTAGTCTGTTTCACTGCTTAGTGATACTTGTAGTAGTGGATAGTGAGGGGGAAGCAGAGTATCCAAATTGATTGAAGTCATGTGATGAGATAATGAAGAATTTCATTGCTAACAAATTCATAGGATAATAGAATATTGATTAATAGGCTCACACACGGAATGCTGGATCTCGAAGGTCCCTTACAGATCATCTAATACCGTCTCATTTTACTGATTGGAAAATTGAGGTCTTGAAAAAAGAAAGCAGCTTCTTCAAGGTCACATCTTCCTGAGACATGCATAAGTGAAACACAAAACCCGTATGTCTAAAAGCTGCCTTTGTTCTCCACATGCAAAAAGCCATAAAGAAAGATTTCATTTTCCTGGCCTATGTTATCACTTGGGTTCTTCTAGTTTTGATATTTGTTCATTATCTGATTGGACTTCAATTGCAACCTGTCATGTTCTATATTTTTAAATTGCATTTATAGTATTTTAGATGACACTAGTACTTAGGGTTCAATTAGCAATAGACATTACTAATTTAACAGATAGTGAGTTTCTGTTTAGTTTGCATATTCTTGTGGTTTGTTCCTACTGAAGATTTTTTCAGTTTTCCTGTGTTATCAAGGCTTGACCAAAGGAAAAAAAAAGCTTTAAATACCATCAGAGGCAGATCTAGGTTTTATGAGCCTGAAGCTAATACAACTGGGGCATCAAAATACAAAATGAAGGGTGAGAAAGAATATTTTATAGGGTCAATATAAGTGAGAGGCCCTGAAGCTGAAGCTCCATTAATTTCACTGTAACCACCTCTGAAAGCCAGAACAAATAAATTAGCTAGGTAAATCAGTATTTTTCATTGCACAGGGAAGAGAAGGGATGAAAGAAAGCTAATATTTTCTAAGTACCTACTGTGCGACTGGCATTATTCTAGGCACTTTACACATGGTGTCTGTGAGGCTGATAATATATGTGGGTTGTGTTACGTAAGTTAGGCATGTCTAATACATGACAAAAATGGTTTGATCCTAGGTTTTTATGATTCCAAAATCTTCAAAACCATACTCTTCAATGAGAATAGTTGTTATCTCAAAGATCTTTTAATCCCATTAAAAAATAGAAATATGATCAAATATAGGTATTGACAATAAGGGCTATAAGGGCTTCCACAGTCATAAAGGATAAGAGAAATACTTAATTAATGGTAATTCAAGACCAAACATTTTATTTGACGTGGCAAAGGTTTCCAGATAGAACCGTAAGTGTCTTGCCAATGTTCGGATGATTCTAAGAAATATAAACATGAAACAGCTTTTTTTTTTCTTCAAGTGCTGCTTTTTTTTTTTTTTTAAGATTTCATTTATTTGCCAGAGAGAGAGAGAGAGAGAGAGAGCATGCGTGAGAGAGCTCACAAGCAGGGGGAGTAGGAGGCAGAGGGAGAAGCAGGCTCCCCGCTGAGCAGGGAGCCTGATGCAGGACTCCATCCCAGGACACTGGGATCATGACTTGAGCTGAAGGCAGATACTGAACCAACTGAGCCACCCAGGTGCCCCTCAGGCCCTGCTTTTAACCATATTCTCTCAGTCCCCCAGCCTATCCTTTAGCAACATCTTTAGCAGATTCTATTAATTTGCATCCATTTACATTTCTTCAGATTTTGTTCAATTTACTGTTAAAGTCCAGAAGCCATTTCCACCTTCTGCAGCACTTGCAGACGAGAGCCATGACCCTGGCTGGTAGTAGGGAGTGGTGTGGGGACTCAGTGTCAACTGGTTCTGAGATGCATTTTACCTCCTTCCTTTTCCCAAATCAATTCTTTTGGTGTTGGGGAAAGGGGCGGCAGGGGTACGTATAATGGACACAGAGCTCTTCTTACATGACTTATTGTTCACCTTTTGTGACTGGGGATCCATTTAACCAGTTTGGTAGCCTCTGCTTCTTTGTGGCCTTGTGTGTAGGCCACAGTGTGTGGCTTTCTTGAGGTGCTGTTTAAGTTCATCCTGGCTCCTTCTACCATTGAAGGTTACCTCAGAAAAGAGCAGTTTTGTCTTTCTTCAGTTCTTCAGGTAGAGAGACATCTTATTTCCTTTAGCTAGCTCTACAACTTCTATCCTTTGTGCTACTTTACTCTTCTAAGTCCTCCCAGGTCCGTGACTGAGAGAGTGTTTCTCATATTCTTCCAAGGCATACCTTGACATACTCTCTTTTGGCCCTGCTGTGGCAGGCAACTCCACATTTAGAAATATCTGTACCAAAAAGATATGTTTCTATAATTTCTTATGCTTCCCAAGAACTCTTACACCATTCTCCTGTCTCATGGCATTATTAGGATGAGATTGCAGCTCATGCAGGACGTGGGAGGCATCTCTTCTTCTTGCAAGCACCCCTAGTTTCTCTGACTGATTTTCTTAAAGCTGTCCCTTGGCCTGACTTGGCCTTTGTTAATGACAGATAGTGTACCATCCACTCTCCCATAGGGAAAGGAAGAAGTAATTTTCCATTTGAAACACTGTACACCTCATTAAGTTAGTGATTCTACCCTTTATACTTCTTATATAGACCAGGGGAGGATTGAAGTACCTGCTACCAATTATTACCTAGTCAGTTAGAAAGGTGAGGTACCTAAAGGTTCATATCCAGCTTTGGGTTTTAGTTACTAATATTCTGTTCAAGGATTATTTAGACTAGTAGAGTTCATATCCATTTTTTTGATAAGGGAAAGCTGCCTAGCATGTCTGATAATTGGAATAGGTCTAGAGTTTCTAGAATTTAAAGAAATAATGTAGGCCTATTGTGATTAAATCGAGATAACTGAAAAATGAAGTATTATTAGTTGGTTTATGCATCTGTACGTATGGATGCCAAAGCATAATGGGTAAGAGTTTGGGTTCTGGAGTTCAAAAGACCTAGATGCCCATTTCCTCATAGACATTTATATTAGCTGCACAGACCATAGAATGTGTATAGACTGAACGTACTTTTCAAAAATTCATATGTTGACACTTAATCCCCAGTGGGATGATATTTGGGGTGGGGCCTTTGAGACATGATTAGGTCATGAGGGTGGGACCCTCATGAATGAGATTAATGCCTTTATAGAGGCCCTAGAGAACTCCCTTGCCCCTTCTGCCATTTGAGGACACAGCAAGGACTCTCACCGGACACTGAATCTGTTAGCACCTTGATCTTGACTTTCCAGCCTTCAGACCTGTGAGAAATAAATTTGTGCTGTTTATAAGCCACCCAATCTATGGTATTCTGTGACAGCAAGCCAAACGGACTAATACAGAATGTAATCACTTATATCTTGAAAATATTACATCAGTGGTTCTCAACCCCGGCAGCACATTAAAGTCATCTAGGAAGTTAAAACAAAAATACTCCTGGGGCACCTGGGTGGCTCAGTCAGTTAAGCATCCGACTTTTGATTTTGGCTCAGATCATAATCTCAGGGTCATGAAATCAAGCCCTGTGTCAAGTTCCACACTAGGCATGGAGCCTGCTTAAGATTCTGTCTCTCCTCCCTGTGTCCCTCTCCCCTCACATGCATTCTCATTCTCTCTCTCTCTCTCTCTCTCTTTCCCTCCCTCAGAAAAATACTCATGCCAGGGCCCCACCCCAAAGCAATGAAGTCAGAATATCTGGGATGTGACCTAGGCTTTGTTTCTAATGTGCAGCCACATTTATAAATCCACCAGATTAGATGAACCTATTTGTAATATTGTGTTCTTTGCAACAGAGAGAGCCTCTATGATAAGGTTACTGTGTTACACAACTCTGAGGAGCATAATTCCCAGCTTAGTCTATGTGATGGCACCTACTGGAGTTGCACAATGCACAGCCCGTGTGACAATAAGTGATAATCCTGAAGAAAACTCTTTAGAAAATTACAAAGAAGTAAAACATCAGACTTCTTAAACACCCATTCATGCCCAATGGTTTTCTTTATTATGGGTATCCTCTATAAGAATTTGCCTGTGGAAGAAGGGATGCCTAGGTGGCTCAGTCATTTAGGCATCTAACTCTTGATTTTGGCTCAGGTCATGATCTCAGGGTCATGGGATTGAGCCCTATGTTGGGCTTCACACTCAGTGGGGTGCCTGCTTGAGGATTCTCTTTCTTCCTCTCCCTCTGTCCCTCCCCCACACAATCTCTCTCTCAAATAAATAAGTACATCTTTTTTTTTTAAAAGAATTTGTCTGTGGATGCCATAGCATTGTAGTTAAAATGTTTGGTTCTGGAAAATTAAATAATATAGGAAAATGTACTTGAGCTAGGGAATGAGCTGAATCATTTGGTTGACAGTTCACTGAGTTTAAGGTTGGGTTGGTGAGAAATACACACAGCTTAGCATTTTCTGCTAACATTCCTCTACTCCAGGGGTCAGTAAACATTTTCTTTTCTTTTTTTTTGTGCAAAAGGTGGTTTTATTCATTTTATTTTTTTTAATTCAAATTCAGTTAATTAACATGTAGCATATTATTAGTTTCAGAGATAGAGTTCAGTAATTCATCAGATGTATGTAAAGTAAATTTCTTCTGTAAAGGATCAGAGAGTAAATGTGGCTTGGTAGTCCATAAAGTTGTCAGTCACATATTCTTTATTTTTGGTAGCCCTTTAAAATACTGAAAGCCACTCATAGCTATAGACTACAAAAATAGGATGTGTGGGCTCTAGTTTGCTGAATGTCTGCAAGGATAAGGAGAAACTCTTAGAAACATTAATGCAGAAAGAATAAATTACCTAGAAGGGAAAAAATAATCGGATTGGAATTGGATTTCTCATTTGCAACACTGAAACTAGAAAGCTCTTGAAAAGCATTTACAGACTACTGATCAAAAAAATGCCACAACAAATAGCACTCTTAGATCAAAGCAAAAGGACTCTTTGCCACAAACCTTGATCTTTAAAGGGAACACAGTGACCTTCCTCTGGGTATTACCTTCCTCACTGGGCAGTGAGTAGAATGAGTAAAGGGGCCATGTCCACTTGGAGCCAGTGTTCTAGGAGTCAGCAACTGGCCCTCCTTGTGCCACCGTTTTCTGGTACAGAACTGGAATAAAGGGGTTTGGGGGGAACTTGTCCTTTCAGGTCCTTACAAAGGTATGCTTATCAAGGTAGACTATTAGAACATGTTTCTATATCTAGTAACGAGATTGAAGCGGTGATCAAAAACCTCCCAAAAAACAAGAGCCCAGGACCTGATGGATTCCCTGGGGAATTCTACCAAACTTTCAAAGAAGAAATAACACCTATTCTCCTGAAGCTGTTTCAAAAAATTGAAGCAGAAGGAAAACTTCCAGACTCTTTCTATGAAGCCAGCATTACCCTGATCCCCAAACCAGGCAAAGACCCTATCAAAAAGAATTTCAGACCAATATCACTGATGAATATGGATGCTAAGATTCTCAACAAGATCCTAGCAAACAGGATCCAACAGCACATTAAAAAGATTATCCACCATGACCAGGTGGGATTCATCCCTGGGCTACAAGGATTGTTCAACATTTGCAAATCAATCAATGTGATAGAACAAATTAATAAGAGAGAAGAACCACATGGTCCTCTCAATTGATGCAGAAAAAGCATTTGACAAAATCCAGCATCTGTTCCTGATTAAAACGCTTCAAAGTATAGGGATAGAGGGAACATTCCTGAACTTCATCAAATCTATCTATGAAAGACCCACAGCAAACATCATCCTCAATGGGAAAAAGCTTGCATCCTTCCCATTGAGATCAGGAACATGACAAGGATGCCCACTCTCACCACTCTTGTTCAACATAGTATTAGAGGTCGTAGCAACAACAATCAGAAAACAAAGAGAAATAAAAGGTATCCAGATTGGTAATGAAGTAGTCAAACTCTCTCTCTTTGCAGATAACATGATTCTTTATATGGAAAACCCAAAAGACTCTAGCCCCAAACTACTAGAACTCATACAACAATTCAGCAATGTGGCAGGATACAAAGTCAATGTATAGAACATGTTTAATGATTTATTAGCTTGCTTTATACCTTTTAAATATTTAAATATATGGTACATAGACTTCTGTTTTTATTCTTGCTCTGGGCCCCACAAATGTTGGAAGAAGGCTTGACCATAACCCAAGAATCATACTGTAGCCACGATATCAATGATATGTCAAAGACATGTGGAAATATATGAGAATTTAGAGATTATATCATCCATGAACCTCATATTAGTAAAATACTTGAATAAAAGTAGTAATAACCAAACACTAAAGGAACCAGAAAAGAAATCTCAAGATAGAAAAGGGGTTAAAACTATGGCAAGCAAGATTTTGTGAGACATTGGACTCTGAGAAACAAATTGAGGGTTTGAAGGGAAGTGGGTATGGGATTGGTTGAGCTTTTGGTGGGTATTAAGGAAGACATGTATTGCATGGAGCACTGGGTGTAGTGCATAAACAATGAATTTTGGAACACTTAAATGAAATAAAATAAAATAAAATAAAATAAATGGTATAGGTTAGAAAGGTTTGAGTATATGCCTTAATGGGCAAAATAAGGACTCTAGAAATAGGATATAATGTAAGGAAAATTTTTTTCCAAGTTTTTACTTAAATTCAAGTTAGTTAACATATAGTGTAGAACTAGTTTTAGGAGTAGAAATTGCTGATTCATCACTTACAAACAATACCCAGTGCTCATCATAAACAAGTGCCCTCTTTAGGGCCGCCACCCATTTAACTGCAAAGCTGTTTGAAACAGGAAGTGAGGAGAGGCCAAAACAAATGTCGGTTTGTAATTGTAGTAGTGGTATTGCTGTAGGAATAGCTAGAAAAAAAGAAGATACAAATATTCTAAAGAACCCAGCTTACCGAATAGAAAGAATTGGGAAGGACGTAATGCCTCTTGGCAGAGGATATAATGCTGTTTGGTATGGGAAATATGGCAGTGGCTTCAACAACCATGAGTCATAACATGATAGAATATTACGCAGTTATTTAAAAAAATCAATCAGATTTATACCAGTTGATGTGGAAGGGATTTCTATGAGTACTGGTGTTTGGAAAAAGGCCAATGCAGTAAGGTATCTAGGAAATTATTTCACTGTTATAAAATAAGTAATCAAGGAGTGAAACATCTCCTTTATATGTTTGTTACATGTGTGGAATTATATGAGCCCCCCCCAGTGTGGAATTATATATGAAGTTGTTAACAAAGGTTAACTGGAGTTTGGTGGATATTGGAAGGGAGGAAGAGAGAGGAATGTTAGAGTCAGGTAAAAAAAGAAATGACAGGCCTGCTCTTCTTCTCTTAAAATAGTATTCTCCCTCCTCTTAAAATAGTATTCCATTCATGAGGCAGTATGGAAAATGCTAGATTGCACTAAATTAAATAGGTCTCTTTATTGCAGGCCTTCGTAGAAACCCCAATATGTTAAATATACACTGTGGATTTTTAAGAGAAGGATACATTATACAAAATACATTCTCATGACACACCTTGAAAGAGTATTTTGCTTGACATTTTGGGAAGTGCTTTAATCAGTGAATGTGAATATATTAATATTGTCCTCTGATAGATACATTATTATAACTTTCTGGTTCTGTATCTTTATTAAATATATAACTAAAGTATCATGTCTCATTGCTTACCATTATTCATATAAAGTATCATGTCACATTGTTTACCATTATTCAGCACCCCCAAATTGTTTAGAAATGATTATGTAGACATTCCACATTCTTCTCATGTGTGTTCTATTGATTCGGTGAATGCTGGATATAGCCATTTTGATAATGTTTCTGTCAAATATTCCTTATACATTCTTGGTGCTAATGGTTTCTGATGTTAAAGTTTATCTTTTCCTTCCTCCATACCACCACCTCCTGCATTTTTTAAGGGCCACCATAACTATATTAAAAGGGCTATACTTTTTCAGACACTGAACGATACTTTTCCTTTTCTCAGCTCGAGCTTGTACAGGCTGACAGTTTAATCCAAATACTGTGTAATCCTTTGAATTCAAAGCTTGGACACTGTTGGAAGAAAGAGATACATGTTTTCTATCATCTTAGTCAAAAGACAGAATTGAAAAAGAGAATGTTGAACTATAAGTATTTTCAGTCTTTTGCTGCATACTGTCAGGTTAGGAAAGGTGCACAAGTATTTTGATAACTGACTTAGATGTTTTCAAGGACTCAGAAGATAGGATTGAGAGATTGTACATTTAATAGGCATTGATTGACATAGTTTTACCAGCTAGCTAGTAGTGACAGTTTTTGTGAGCAATGATTTCATTTTTACAGTATTTCAGACTCTGAAAACCTGCAAATAATGTGGAATCATAGAATCTCAAACAGCTGTTTCTTGAGAGACAGGATGAGCTAGAGAATGCTGCAGTAACAAATGGCCCCCAGATCTCAATGACTTAAAGCAACAAAGTTCATGCCTCATTCATACTACAAACTCTCTATGTGTTGACTCAAGGCTCTGCTCCTATGTGTTGTCTTCCCTGTAGAACCCAGGCTGTTGAAACAGCCACCATATGGAATGTTGCCAAATGTTGTAGCAAAGGGAAAAAGTGAGTGGAAAGGCTCTTGAAGCTTCCATTCGGCCCAGTAGTTTATTCATTCATTCATTCATTCACTGTGGGGCACGCATAGAGGGAAAGGGAAGGAAAGAATTGTAAGCAGATTCCATGCTGAGCGCAGGCCCAATGTAAGTCTCAGTCTCAGGACCCTGAGATCACAACCCTGAGATCATGACCTGAACCAAAACCAAGAGTTAGATGCTTAACTGACTGAGCCATTCAGGCACCCTGGCTACACCTAACTTCTAAAGAGAAGTGCAATTGTCCTATGCCCAGAGGATAGCCATAATCTTGTGATGGACACTACAACTTCCTTACCACATTGACCTCCAAAATGCCATTTATTCTAAACCTGAACAAAATCATATTCTTACAATGGCTAGTTTATATACTCATACTCATTCTCTGAAATAATATATTCCCAAAGTTACCTTATATCTGTATTATTACTCTCAGTATTATAATTCTTTTGTCTATGAGCAGGATCCTAAATTTGAGTATCCAGCCTAATGTATGATTCTAGTATTTCTTTGGGCTGAAAACTCTTCAGGTTCTTACTAGGATTTGTGTGTATGTGATTTTCTGAATTAAATATGAATTTGAGAATATTTTTTAAATCCAAATGGTACTTAATGTAGAAGGGAATGAGGAACACCTACTTTTCAAACCCTATGAATATTTTTTAATGATATTCCAGGAGCTCTGATAATGACCAGATGTTTCAGGGTGGGGAGGTTAAGTGAAATAAAGGATAAGGACAGAATAATTGGAACATGTTTCTCGTCTTTATAAATCAGGATTTGTGTGTGTGAAAGATAATTTGATTCAAGATGAATTTAGTTCTATTTTATTTTTATTGCATTAGATTGCATCATTAACTATTTACTTAATTTTATATTTGTAAATCATATTAGTAATATTAAAAACATCTTAAATAGTACCATGCTCATATATGGAAATGAATAAACACTTTTTAAAAAATTAAATAATAATTTACATACATATTGTATTAATTTCAGATGTACAACATAGTGATTTCATATTCTATACATTATGAAATGCTCAACACAATAAGCCTAGTTACGATCTGTTGCTATACAAAGTTATTACAAAATTGACTATATTACCTATGCTGTATATTATATCCCCATGACTTGTTTATTACTGGAAAATTGTATCTCTTAATCACCTTCACCTATTTCATCCATCTGCCAAATTCCTTCCTGCTGGCAATCATGTTTATTTTATGAGTGTGTTTTGATTTGTTTGTTCATTTTGTTTTTTAGAGTCCACTCATAAGTGAAATCCTATGGTATTTGTCTTTGTCTGTCTGACCTATTTCACTTAGCATAATATTCTGTAGGTCTATCTGTGTTGTCACAGATGGCAAGATCTCATTCTTTTTAATGGCTGAGTAATATTCCTGTGTGTGTGTGTATTCACATCACATCTTCTTTATCATTTGTCTATTGATGGACACTTAGGTTGCTTCCATATCTTGGCTATTGTAAATAAGGCTGCAGTGAGCATCTCTCATAAGCCAGTTTCATGTTGTTAAAAGAAGAAAGGTAAACTAAAAAATATGTTAAGAGTAAAGACTTTTAAAGTCTCATAATTTAAAGCCTAATTTTTCTCATACATTTTTGGAGAATATCAAACATTACTACTAGGGACACTTAGGGAATGATCTTCCTTTGGGAAAGTCATATGGGCTGGATAAGTTTGCATAGAGCCAGAGATCAGTTTTCCAGTATTTTCAGGTTTTTTTTCTTTATAAAATATATGGTAATTTCTTTCCAAGGCACTATTAGCAGTTAAAATGCTTACTTCAAGGCATCTCAGTCACCTTGGATTGGAAAATGAAAACGACTGTTTTTTTTTTTTTTAAGATTTATTTATTTATTTATTTATTTATGAGAGATGGAGAGAGAAAGAGAGAGAGAGAGAGAGAGAGAGAAGCTAACTCTGTGCTGAGTGCAGAGTGGACACAGGTACAATCTCCCAACCCTGAGATCATGACCTGAGGGGAAATCAAGAGTCAGATGCTTAACTGACTGAACCACCCAGGAACCCTGGGAGAGAAAGAATTTTAAGCAGGCTCCACACCCAGTGCAGAGCCTGATGCAGGGCTTAATCTCACAACCCTGAGGTCATGACTTGAGCTGAAATCAAGAGTTGGACACTTAATCCACTGAGCCACTCACATGCCCCCAAAATGACTTTAATTAAATAAAAATATGCATCTGCAATATGGGAACATTTTTGAAGCTAAAGAGAATTTGAGGGTATTTTTTTAAAATTATAGTAATAGGAAAAAGCCACTACCAGTCACTTCGTAATTTTTTTTAAAGATTTTATTTATTTATTTGACAGAGAGAGATCACAAGTAGGCAGAGAGGCAGGCAGAGAGAGAGAGAGGAGGAAGCAGGCTCCCTGCTGAGCAGAGAGCCCATATGGGACTCGATCCCAGGACCCTGAGATCATGACCCGAGCCGAAGGCAGCGGCTTAACCAACTGAGCCACCCAGGTGCCCCACTTCGTAAATTTTAATGCCCATTACAAAGAGGTTACCAAAGCTGCTAGAGGCAGAAAAATACTGCTTAATGTGGGGTACTTGATTTTTTAAGTCCAAATTTGAAACACTTTCCATTTTAGCTCCCTGCTTCTAGGTAGTAGATTGTATCGGGTTCATATCACCTATTGATGGGAATAAGGAATATGATATTTGCTCTCTTTCTGTACCCTGAAGTTCCTTGGCCTGCTTTGATCCTAAGCTGATCTTGGTCCTTTATGTCCCTGAAGTCTTACCCAGCTCTCATGGTCATTTTGAGACATTTCTGGTTTTGCCTTTTGTGGATATAAATCGAATTCTATGCACATTTGTTTTGCAACATGATGCCTGATATTTAAATCATCTCAAAATAAGCTTACTTTATGTCAAAATCATTCTAACAGAATGAGTATTTGTCTTCATTTTGAAGGGGAGAAAACTGAGGCTCAGATTTAATGACTTGTCCAAGGAAGGTTAATATTTTGTACCAAAGTCTCTTTACTTTCAAAACCTGTCGTTTTCTACTGCACTGAGATGCCTCCCTAAAGACAGAAAAACATTCCATATAGAGAAGATTATTGTTCCCAAGGCTCTAACCACTTTATGAGAAATTTCTCATTAGTTCTCATAATACCTAACCTAGCAAGAATTCTAACAATTTAACAGCTAGAAAAAGTAAGACTCAGAGATAGTACTATAATTATCATGTTAGCAAGAGAAGTCATTGTAATATACAAAAGAAGCAGATAAACCATCTTTTAAAAGTATGCTCTTGGGGCACCTGGGTGGCTCAGCTGATTTAGGGTCCAACCCTTGGCTTTGGCTCAAGTCACAAATTCATGGTACTGGGATTGAGCCCTGTGTTGGGCTCCATGCCAAGTGTGGAATATGCTTGGAATTCTTTCTCTCCCTTTCCCTCTGCCCCTCCTCTCTCTCTAAAATAAAAATCTTTTAAAAATAAAAAGTATACTCTTTCAACATTTCAGTAATTGTTAATACTATGATTTGGAACAAGTATTCACTAAAACTTACTAGTTTTTGTGGTCTAAATACCTATACTGATAATCCTCTAAGAAGATTTTTATTTGTCTCTTTGGTATTACTAAGCACACTTCCTTTCTAATAGACCAGAATTGCACTGAAGAGTGTAATTAATAGAATGAAGAAAATGCACTCAATAATTCAAAATTTATTGATACTATTTCATTTGAAATGGTGGCATTGAATATAACCTTGATTATCTTTTTTTTTAAATTTTAGTTGAGCAGTAAAAAACACAAGACGTGCTTGTTATTCCACTTTTAAACATTTTGGTGAAATATAGCAGTTCAGATAATTGAAAACACAGCACTTCATTACAGTGAGATGAGTTTTTCTAGTTTAACTCCTTTCTCTCTTATGTTGTAGAGTTAATAGAACTGAACTGTTAAATGAGTATGCTTAAAGTGCTCACACAGACCCACCATCCCACCTAAATAACACAGAAGGTTCAGCCCTGCTCATAACCCTCATGCACTTCACCCTCTCACCTTAGTTGGTCATATGTGACTAATTGGCCAAAAACTCTTTGTGATCAATTTACCCGATGCAGAGAGCCGTTGGTACCTCTGATTCTAATTTCTGCAGCGAGTATTGTTTCAGAGGCAGAACTTCCAGGAAGTCGTTGAGTATGGCTTAACCATAAGACAGCTGTGGAAATGTCAGCTGATTATTTTGCATTCCTTATTTTCACTTATCTCTCTTCTTACAGGATGTTAATTCTATGTGCTTTCTCTAGCACTCAAGTATATTTTCCATGTGTGCCTGCTTTGTTTTTATCAGGCTACATTGGCTTTACTGCGAATAAGTCTGGGGATGGGATAGTACTGCCAGGTGTCACAAAGTCATAACCTCAGTGGGAGACTGGAACGTAAGGCAGTAGTGGAGGATGTAGGTTATAAGCCAAGAATTCATAAGGCTACAATTGCTAGAAACTATTGACAATAGTTTAAACAAATAGTAGTTAGCTTTTCTCATAGAATAAGAAGCCTAGAGATAGGCGATTTTTGGCATTGGTTTAACATTGCATCCAAGCAGGTATAATTTAGTAGAAAGAAAAAGTTGATCACTCCTTTAATGAACCTGCATCCCATTCAGAATTAAGCTAAATTCATGAACATCTCATACCATGTTCAGTCTTTCCCACACAACTGGTCTCATCTGCTGTCAGTCATATACCATCTAATCCCAAGTACATACACTAGCACTTGAACCATAGCAAACTACTTAAAGGACCAGATTTGACACATTTTCTCAGGTCCCTGTTCTTTTCTTCACATTCACTCTACTTGTAATACATTCTTCTCTCCCCATCCTTGATGGGCTTTCTCTTCTTTCAGCTTAGCCATCCATCTTTTCAAGGAAAAGTCTTACTTGGCCTCATCATAGTCATTGGAACCTGCATTTGCCTCAAGTCTAGCCTTTATTATGATGTATTAGAATTGATTTCTTACGTGTTCATCTCTTCCATTAAACTGAGCACATCGAGAACACAGACTTAGCCTCATTGGTCTTTGTATTTCAAGGGCCTACCATAACGTTAGCATGTAGTAGGATCACAATAAATGTTGGATGGATAAAAGATCACTTTAAGAGCTCGAGGTTGATTTTTGCTGCCAAGGAGTAGGGTCTTGCTCATAATGCTTAGTGTTTGTTATGTAGTATAGCTTCATATATGCCATTCCTTACTCCCTCTTTATAAGCTAAAGTCAGGGTATAGAGGTTGCTTCTGAAGCTGTGTCAGTGGCTGGCGGCACAGCTGTCTTTGCATCTGAGGGATACACTACTTGTCCATAAGGAACAATATTTTTTCTTGGTGCCTAGAAGGCATTAGTTGTTTCTTTTTTTTTTTTTAAAGATTTTATTTTTTTTTAATTTGAGAGAGAGAGAGCATGATCAAGGGGAGGGACAGGGGAAGAGGGAGAGGATGAGAAGCAGACCCCCTGCTGAGCAGGGAGCCCACATGGGGCTTGATTCCAGGACCCCGAGATCATGATCTGAGCCGAAGGCAGATGCTTAACCAACTGAGCTACCTAGGTGCCTGGTATGGGTTGTTTCTACCTTAATACATAAAAGGGAAAAATTCAACTTGTTAACAGAAAAATAAAGCATGATCTCAGGTATTCAAAGTGTAATGATTTTAGAAAGCCCTTGCTAAAAAGTAACACATATTCTTTTTTTTTCCCCAATTTATTTATTTTCAGAAAAACAGTATTCATTATTTTTTCACCACACCCAGTGCTCCATGCAAGCTGTGCCCTCTATAATACCCACCACCTGGTACCCCCAACCTCCCACCCCCCCCCGCCACTTCAAACCCCTCAGACTGTTTTTCAGAGTCCATAGTCTCTCATGGTTCACATATTCTTTTAATAGAGGTATGTCCTGGATTGGATCCAGGAATAGAAAAAAAAATTTAAATGAAAAAAAAAGCCATTGAAATGTAAATTAAGTCTATAGTCAGTGTTGGTATCTTAGTTTTCACAAATATTACATCATATCATAGAATGTTAACAATATGGGAACTGAATAAGTAGTATGTGGGGAATCTGTACTACTTTGCATTATTTTTCTGTGAATCTGAAAGTATTCCAATAAAAAACTTTAAAAAGCAGGGAGGGATGGGGAGCCTGGGTGGCTCAGTGGGTTAAAGCCTCTGCCATCGGAGTATTATGCCTCCATCAGAAAGGATGAATACCCAACTTTTGTAGCAACATGGACGGGACTGGAAGAGATGATGCTGAGTGAAATAAGTCAAGCAGAGAGAGTCAAGTATCATATGGTTTCCCTTATTTGTGGAGCATAACAAATAGCATGGAGGACATGGGGAGTTAGAGAGGAGAAGGGAGTTGGGGGAAATTGGAAGGGGAGGTGAACCATGAGAAACTATGGACCCTGAAAAACAATCTGAGGGGTTTGAAGTGGCGGGGGGGTGGGAGGTTGGGGTACGAGGTGGTGGGTATTAGAGAGGGCACGGATTGCATGGAGCACTGGGTGTGGTGCAGAAACAATGAATACTGTTATGCTGAAAATAAGTAATTAAAAAAAAAAAGGCCTCTGCCATCAGCTCGGGTCATGATCCCGGGGTCCTGGGATCGAGCCCCGAGTCAGGCTCTCTGCTCGGTGGGGAGCCTGCTTCCTCCTCTCTCTCTGCCTATCTCTCTGCCTACTTGTGATCTCTATCTGTCAAGTAAATAAATAAAAAAATCTTAAAAATATAAAAATAAAAACCAGGGAGGGGTTCCACAACAGTATGGATATACTAATACAACTGTATTGTATACTTAAAAATGGTTAATGTGGTAAATTTTATGTTATGTGTATTTTGACACAATAAAAAATAGGGAAAGGAGTAGGTATGCTAGGGGAGAGGGATAAAAAGGGAAAAGAACTATCACTTTTTGAACATTCTTTTCACTTCCACAGTATTCCAGGCACTGTACTCGAAATAAAAATGTGTTTCAATCTCCTGTTACTGATGAGTCCCCCAAGGTTGCATGAGTTTAGGTAACATCATATCTGAGCTCTGTTTTAATCTATACTTAAGAGAGAGACCCTGGGGTATATATTTTTTAATGAGTGATTCAGATGAGTCCAGTGATCAGCCAAGTTTGAGAACCACCTCTCTTTTATATCCACTGCCTTAAGAGATGATTTCTCTGATCTTGAGGATGAAAGCTGGCAGCATAGGATCTTGTTTAATGTGGACCATAAGAACTAGAAAGACTTACAGCCCAAGGCCAAAGCCTTGAATACTGCAGTGAAGCTAGCAGAGCAGGGTAGAAGGAGAAATATCACAGAAGTGGATCAAATATGCTCCATGTTAAGGTCCAACTCAAGAAGTTAATTTCCCCTGAAACTTCTTGGTTGTGTATTACAGACTGAAGTCGGCTCCACAATATCAATTGGAATTATTTGGCCACTTCTTGTCTTCTCTCTCCATAGATGTTATTGACTGCAGAAACCTCTGGTCACCAGGGAATTTTCAGATGGAATAAAAAGACAATTAGAGGCTGGCAGAGTGAATGGATTAAGGCAGTGTGCTCTGAAGTTCAAAAACTAAGCAAGCAAACACTTAAAGAAACAAACAACTGTGCTTCCTATTTCACTAGGAAGGTGGAAGCAATTAGAAGAGACATTGCCAGCCTTCCAGTACTGTACCTCCTCACCTGCCTGTATCTGTCTCTCCTGCTCTGACTGGCCATGACCCATGCTCCCACCGAAAGACCAGTCTGCCTACTTCTTAGACCAGACCCTGAACTCCCTCACTTTCTAATAAGTCAATGCTTCTCCCGCAATCCTACGAGCTCCCTCCCACATCATGCCTTTTCTCCTGCCAGATATTTCACATCAGAAGACAACTATGCTATTACTTCTCCCATCCAAAAAAAAAAAAAAAAAAAAAAACACCTAACTAAACAAAACAAAATCACCAAAACAAAAAATTAGCTGTCTTGACCTCTTGATCATGCTTCTCCCTTAGCCAGTTGCTACCACATTTCTCTGTCCTGCTTCAGACCAACACTCTTGAAGATAGTTGTCTATATAGCTTGTCTTAAATTCTTCTTAAAATCCAGACCTTTGCTTCTGCCTTCCATAAAGTGCTCTCGGTGAAGTGAAGGTCACCGATGACCTCTGCATTGCTTAATCCAGTGGCTAGTCCTCATTTCTCAGCCCACTGGATTTAGCAGCATTTGACATAGCTGATTCCTCCTTCCACTCAGAAATATTTGCTTCACTCAGCTTCCAGGGCCTTGTTTTCCTAATCTCTCATTGGTCGCTCCTTCTCATTCTCCTGATTCCTTCTCACCCTCCTGTCTTCTAAATTCTGGAAAGTGCCAGACTCAGTTTTAGACCTCTGTTGTTATTTATACTCATTCCACTGGAGATCTCTTTCAGTACCTTAATTTTACATTTTATCTGTTTGCTAGTGCTCCCCAGATTTATATTGCCAGCTTGGAGCGCTCCCCTGAACTCCATATTAATATATCCAACTGCTTCCTTGACATCTTCACTTAGATACCTAATATGTCCAACTGAATGGCTAATATTCTCCCCCAGACAAGCTCCTCCTGCAGTTTTCTCCATCTCAGTTCACTTCTAGTTTCTCAGGCCAAAAACCTATGGTGATTTTTGAATACACTTTTTCTCGCATCCCACATGCTCTCTTATACAAGTCTTCCTGACAAGTCTTACCTTCTCCAATCTAACATTCACATTGATGCAGGGTAAAGTCTTAGAAAATGCAGATTTTAGCACAGTATTTTGCTAAAATGTAAATTTTAGCACGGTGTTTTGTTGCTTAAAATAATGTCAAAATTCTTAGGCATTCCGTTCAGTGGTCTATATTACCTGCCCTTTTCCTACCTCTCACTTCACTTTCCCCCTACCCCAAAAATCCTGTGCTCCAGCCCTGCTGCTGTGCTTGCAATCACATTAAACCACCAGCTGTTTCAGGACATTATACATTTTTCATACTTCCCCTTCTTTCTGAAATACCCTTGTGCCTACTGGTTCAGGAGTCTTGGTTCCCAGAGTGGAATACTTTGACCAGGCACATAACAAGGCTCACATCAAACATTAATGGTGAGCCAGCACAGAAAGGAGTCACTAAATGGCAGGAATCACTGACCCTGACCATCAGGAGACAGAGGTGCTGAGAGGATATGTCTGGCACCCAGGTGACCCGTTTGGAGAGCTGATAGTTGAGGGCAAGTTTTATCTAGAATGGATAGTGTAAAAGGGAGATGAGTGAGACTTAGATAGGGCCTGGAGACCAGCTTCAGCATGGGGGCAGTGGCTCATTCTGGTAACTCTTCTCTTCAATGCTTTCCTCAGGAAAAGCCCACAAAATTCCTAAAGGACCTGCTTTCAGAAGTAACGTGAAGCACATAGATCTGAGTGAAACAAAGGTTGGGTGGTAACGGATGCTGTCTTGTATTGCCCAATTCCCTTTCTCTCCAAAGCCTACACAACTGAAATACTCATCACCTCAGCTCTTGAGAGTATAGGTGGCTGGCAGTTCTCAGCTGAGTTCCTCTCCAGGGTTTCAGGGTTTATATTCTCTGAGTGGCTGGGGAAAGAGGGACCCCATATCCAGTGACTGGCTGATGCAATGATACATATACTTAGATTTCTTGCCTCAGTTTGAAAAAACATTTAAGGGCCATTCTATCCCCACAGCTCCCCATGAGATGAACTGAGGCTTTTGTCTTGACTGTATCACAGACCAACTCCTTCCTCTTCCTAAACCTGCTTCATTTACTCCCCTCTGGGTGTTGCTTCTGAGAGCACTCTCAACACATTTGTTGCATGCTGATTTCTGTCTGTGAATCTGCTGCCCATGGACCCCAATACTTGTCAGGTGCCTGTTCTATCTTCTCTTCCAATTTAGGATGCCCCTATATATAACATTTGCACAATTTTATTTAGGTCTTCTCCCATTTAGACTCTATGCCCTTTGTAAGCAGGGAGCATCTGCTTATTTGATGTATCATCAACCTCTGGCCAACTGTTTATCAAGTGAAAAATGTGCCCCTGTGACACCACCAAACATGGGATATTGCCCTGGGATATTGCATTTCAGTCCAGAGAAGAAAGGCATGTAAGTGAATAGGATGTTTAATGGGAGTTAGTATGAGTGGCAGCGTCATTTGTGTTTAATATTTTTTATGTTTGCTCCATTTGTTGGATGCTCCAACTGATTTTTAAAAAACAGTTTCATTTTACTTTATTTTTTATCCAAGTTCAATTAGCCCACATATAGAACACAATTAGTTTTTGATATAATGTCCAATGATTCATTAGTTGCATGTAACACCCAGAACTTACCACATTACAACATTGTTCTAGCTGATTCTAATTCGGTATAGGTAAAGTAGAAGGCTTGGGAACCATGAGGTTATGAATAGGATTTTCCCAAATTTCTGTGTTATCTCAGCAAATTTTCAGTTTTCTCCTGAAGATTTTTACTTGGCTAGTCAGCTGCATGGATAGATTTGGGAATTTTGTGATGGGGGAAAAGTAATTACTACTGTTGGTTTCTTAAGATTATTGAGATATTTTTATGAAATTTTAAAATTTTATCTAATGAAATTTGTGGATAATTAAATTAAATCTTACAAATAAATTTGTTTTTAAACTTTAATTTTTAAAAATTATAAAATCTTGATATGTATCTAAAAAAGAGCAGTCTCAAACTAATTGGCAAGAACCATGACTTTTTTTTAGGGTAGGTAAAAAATTATTCATTCAATTATCATTCATTTCTATTTTTTCTCCATTGAGGCATTTTATTTGCATGTAGGTATTACATCTCTAGAGAAAAATTCCAGGATTTTTCCCTCCTGTGTCTTTTCGTCTTGCTTCTCATGGTGCATCGTGCCGGCTGAAGTTGTCATTACGGTGAAACCAAAATGGTGGGACAGGAGCAGATGGTTCTGCCATTTTTCTAGATCTTTGAGTTGTACCTCAAATGTGGGGCTGATCACTCCGCATTTGTTTAAACTGCCTGTGAGGTTCACAACAGTTTCCCCAGCTCTGTGATTATCAAGAATTTCAAATTCCCCAATGTAACCATGTTTCATCATCACAGTTAGAAACTGGATGATAACTTTAGAGCATGACTTAATAAGAACCTGCCATTTGCCTCTCTTTTCAGCATTGTTAGTGCTCTTGAGAGCCTCTGCAAGGGCATTCGAGCATACCCTTATGGCGGCCCTCAAAGATGGTGGAAAGAATATTCATTTCGTTTTTAAGCAGACTGTTTTGCACATTGTACTTACTCTTTTCAAGTGTGTGATATACCAATTTACTCTTCAAATAGTAGTGGAAACAGTTTCCTTAGCTTTTTCTGATGTTTTATTAGAGAATATTTGCACAGTTAATATACTTTTGCATTTATAAATATATCCAGATTCTCAATTCTACTTTTAGTTTGTGATACTGTGTGTCCTGAGACGCTGTTAATATAGTTCCTTTAATGATAGAGAATTTCTCTGTGTGCAGATCTTTCATGTGGGCAGTTCTCTTCTGTTGGCATCATATTTAATACTGTAACAGCAACTCCATAGCAAAAAATTCAGATTGATGCCATGAGAACAATGCCATACATTGATTGAATGTATCACTGTTACACTGATTGATTTGGTATTGTGTAAACATGGCATGTTTCTAAGAATTTGAACAAATGAAGCAAATTTAATAAATGTTTGTTGCCATAGGAAACCAGCAAAAACCTGATTTGGTTTTTTTTAAACCAGTTTTTTAAAAAATAGATAAATAAAATAGGGATGCGTGGGTGATTTAGTTGGTTAAGCATCTGCCTTCAGCTCAGGTCACCATCCCAGGTTTCCTGGAATGGAGCGAGGAGCCTGCTTAGCCCTCTGCCTGCCTCTTCCCCTGCTTTTGTGTTCTCTGTCTCTCCTCTCTTTCTCTCTCCGACAAATAAATAAAATCTTTAAAAATAAATAAATAAATAAGACCACTTTTTAAAATCTGGTTTCTTTCTTTCTTTAAGATTTTATTTATTTATTTGACAGACAGAGATCACAAGTATGCAGAGAGGCAGACAGAGAGAGAGGGGGAAGCAGGCTCCTCGCTGAGCAGAGAGCCCGATGCAGGGCTCGATCCCAGGACCCTGGGACCATGATTGGAGCCGAAAGCAGAGGCTTTAACCCACTGAGCCACCCAGGTGCCCCTAAAATCTGGTTTCTTTTTAAAATATGAAATCCCAGCAATAGCTATTCCTATTATTAAGAAGATAAACTCAGGGCACCTGGGTGGCTTAGTGGGTTAAGCGTCTGCCTTCGGCTCAGGTCATGGTCTCAGGGTTCTGGGATGGAGCACTGCACTGGGCTCTCTGCTCAGTGGGGAGCCTGATTCCCCCCTCTCTTTCTGCCTGCTGCTCTGCCCACTTGTGATCTCTCTCTCTGTGTCAAGTAAATAAATACCCTCAAACAGCTGTTTGAGGGTAGGCAACATTATACCCATTTTACAGATTAGAAAAACCGAGGTCAGATAGTTTAGGTAATTTGCTCTAGATTGCAGAGAGCCAGGATTTAAATCCAGGTCTGACTCTGAAGTCTAAGCTTTATTCTACTAAAATATTTTGCCTTCTCATTTTTCATCCAAAAGACAGAAACGATAATACTTGTCTGGCCTCATTTATAACTCTGTGTGTGTGTGTGTGTGTGTGTGTGTGTTTGTGTGTGTGTGTATAACAGAGAAATTGTTGAATCACTATTGTTCATCTGAAACTAATACAGTATTTTGTGTCAGCTATGTGTGTCAACTATACATAGATTTAAGAAAGGGAAAAAAAAAGTGCCCTACGTTTTATTTGGTCATAAATATCTTCACTCAGACCTTAATGGTTCTAGGGTAGGTCTGGCCTTCAGATGCCCTTTGAAGCTGGTATTATCATGTTATTTCATGGATGAGAAAAATTATGTTTGATGACAATAGGTGACTTGCCCCCAAACACATACTAGATAGCATTGCCAGGCTATGGACCCAGGTCTGTGTGATTTCCAAGCCTCCTTTCTAATCACTAGTTTAAACTGCAGGACTTCACACCATTATTGAGCAGTGGTGGGCCCGAGGGGAAGGAAGAAACTTATTGTGCAATTATTTGTTGAAACATTTAGATGTAGAACTGGGGTTTACTTTTGCTTCCTTGACATTCTCATGTCTTTCTCATACGCATTTTGTCTTAAGAAACAACATTCCTCTTTTGTGGAACAAAATCAAGTTTAAAAGACTGATATTCTTCAGGCCCTCTGTTCAACAGATAGGCATTAACTACCTATTACCTACCAGGTGCTGCAATATGTACTGGGATCACGAAGATAAGAAAATCATTGGAATAATATAATGACATTCCTATAATAAAGATATGTACTAAGTGCTGTAAGAACACAGTCAACTGAGTGATTACTTTGAATGTACTTTGTCTAAATTTAAGTCTAATGCAATTTCTTCTCTGTTTAAAAACCAGTATTGCCATATAATTTATATATATAATATAATTTAACTAATATAATATAATTTAATTAATATGTAATTATAGTTTAACTAAAAACTTACTTATTTAACATCCTTATTTTTATATGTGTATAGAAATGAAAGAATAAGAATTTGTTTACACTATTTCAAATTTTTTTTTTAAAGATTTTATTTATTTATTTGACAGAGAGAGATTACAAGTAGGCAGAGAGGCAGGCAGAGAGGAGGAAGCAGGCTCCCTGCCGAGCAGAGAGCCCGATGCAGGACTCGATCCCAGGACCCTGAGATCATGACCTGAGCCGAAGGCAGCGGCTTAACCCACTGAGCCACCCAGGCACCCCTACACTATTTCAAATTTTAATGACTATTGTGCATGTTCCCTGATGGGGGACTGAACAAGCTAACCAAAATGTCAAATATCTTTGCTTTTTGTCTGGTTTACATAAAATCAGTATCAGAGAAAGAACACCTGATTGGCTCTTGGTGACATCATAGCAATTTCTGGGTGGGTAGTCATTGCAGTGGTCACAGAGAGCAGAGCCCCGTGTCAGTGTCATGATATTTAAACATGCCCAGTGGGTGACTGATTTTGGACTTGAGCACAGATAGACGGCCACATCCAATGATTGGTATCAGTGAACAGTACATAAGTTTCTGTAGGCTTGCTTGACTTTATCACTTATCACAAACATTACAGTGATTTATGTGATTTCATAATATTATTATAAAACCTTCATAATTATGAATTATTGGTTAAAATTTGAATCAGCAGTGAACCTGGAAAATAGTAATAATACAGATGGCATGAATTAATTATGACTTACTAAATGCAGCTTAGTAGAAAAAATAATTTCAATTTAGGGCCCAGGGAAGAGACAAAAGGTGGTTTGAAGTTTGGAAACCAAGAGATTGGTTCATTTGCAGTCCCCAATTTTCCTTCTGTTTCTCCTACTTTTCTTACAACCTCTGGACTTAATTTAAGACTCATCTGAAGGCTTCTGTATAGTAGTGGAATTTAATTAGTTCCTTTTCTGAATCATTATTGTAGTATATGTTTCTGTGGAAAGATAGTAGAACTTGAAAAGTAATTGATATATTCTCAACAGAAGCCAATGAGAAAGTTCAATGTCAATTTAAAATCAGAAATTTCTTGTGCTACTGAAAAGTACTATAGTCCCACCAATTCTGATTGCTTCTTGCGTATCTGATTCCCACATATTTTCAATATATTCCCATATATTTTTGAAAGATCCTAGTCCTGCCAGAATTTTCTCGTGGATCCGGTGTGAAATATTTTTATGTGTAATGTGTTAACATTAACAACTTGTCTGCATATATTATTTGGTTTCTTTGAACAACTGCCAAATAGATGATCCTATCATAGTTACTTGTGTAAGTAGAGCTTGAATGGTCCTGATTTCTCACTATTCCATTACTTGTGAAATGTGTACATGTGTTATATATGCTACCTGTTTTATGTGGTACCAAGGATCAGAGCTAGGCAATAGTAGATGAAGTCAACATTTAGAAATTACTTGCTGAATTTAATTTGAATTGTTCAGATAGGAAAAGTTATGTTGGGAAATTGAAGAAAATCAAAATTTTCAGACAAAATGTATAATCTTCCCATATTGTTTTGCTATATAACCTTTAAAAAAATTTATTGAGGGGGCTTCTTGCTAGCTTAGTCAGTAGAGCATGCAACTCTGGATCTTGGGGTTATAAGTTCGAGCCCCACTTTGGGTGTAGTGATTACTTAAAAATAAAATATTTTAAAAAATTTAAAAAAATGTTTTGTACTAAAAATTAAGAGAGCTTGTTGAATAAAAATCAAAGCACATCATGAAATAACTCTAAGAAAGCACTTTTGGTGGGAATGCAAGTTGGTGCAGCCACTTTGGAAAACAGTATGTAGATTTTTTAAGAAATTAAAAATAGAGCTTCCCTATAACCCTGCAATTGCACTACTGGGTATTTACCCTGAAGATACAGATGTAGTGAAAAGAAGGGCTATCTGTATCCCAGTGTTCATAGCAGCAATGGCCACAATTGCCAAACTATGGAAAGAACCAAGATGCCCTTCAACGGACGAATAGATAAAGAAGATATGGTCCATATGTACAATGGAGTATTATGCCTCCTTCAGAAAAGGTGAATACCCAACTTTTGTATCAACATGGACAGGACTGGAGGAGGTTATGCTGAGTGAAGTCAAGCAGAGAGAGTCAATTATCATATGGTTTCACTTACTTGTGGAGCTTCAGGAATAACATGGAAGACACTGGGAGATGGAGAGAAGTGAGTTGGGGGAAATTGAAGGGGGAGACAAACCATGAGAGACTGTGGACTCTGAGAATCAAACTGAGGGTTTTGGAGGCAGGGGTGGGGGGTTGGGTGAAGCTGAACCTGGTGGTGGGTATTAAGGAGGACACATATTGCATGGAGCACTGGGTGTGGTGCGTAAACAATGAATCTTGGAACACTGAAAAAATAAAAAAATAAAATAGAAGAAAAAGGAAAGCACTGAAAACAGCACATTTTTTTGTGGTAAAATTAGTGTCTTAAGATTTACCATTTTAAATATTTTTAAAGTGTATGCATGCTTTGGTGGCTTTTAGAATATTCACATTCTTTTTTTTAATTGAAGTACAACTAACATAGAGTGTTATATTAGTTTCAAGTATACAATATAATGATTCCACTATGTTATATTACTCAGTGTTCATTAAGGTAAGTGTCCTCATAATCCTTTCACCTGTTTCACCACTGCCCCCCTCCCCATCCACTTTCCTTCTGGCAACCACCAGTTTGTTCTCTATAGTTAAGAGTCTGGTTTTTTGGTCTCTTTTTTCTTTGTTCATTTGTTTTGTTTCTTTAGTTCCACATATGGGTGAAATCATATAGTATTTGTCTCTCTCTGACTGACTTATTTCACTTAGCATTATACCTTCTAGGCCCATCCATGCTGTTGCCAGTGGCAAGATCTCATTCTTTTTTTTTTTTTTTAATGGCTGAGTAACATTCCTGAAACATTCACATTTTAAATGTCCATGAGTATTCACTGTAGTCCAAGTGCCATTTCAAAGGTGAACATAGAAACTAGTCTCTCAGACAACCACCAGACCTACCAAAACACACAATCCCAAATTTTTGTAGGATAGTCTTCTTACTCTCCACCTTGGTACTAACCAGCCACTCTTGATTAGCACGAATGGCAAGAATAATTTGGGAGGACCAAGGTGGGGCCAGAGGAAAAGGAGATTTTTAAGGATCAGATGGTATTGTAGAAGATAGGTCCTATGGTAGGGGTTTAGACACTGTTTCCATAGTCATACTATACGAAGGGGAAGCTATAGTAGAGGTGTAAAGCCCCTCTTACGATAGCCACCAGTCTTGGAAAACCCTGGAATTATGTCTTTATTTTAGGTAAAGAGTAATTGAGGAAAGTCTTAAGGTGTTATGGGGACAAAGTTTTTTTTCCTTAAGGGAGATGTTATGTCTTACATAATGTACCTGAGGACAAAATTGTTATATTTTGTCTCCGGAAACTTTATGTCTCTTTTGAATCTTATTATTTGTTACCTGTCAATGATCTACAGAATGTTCTGGAACAAAGAAAGATATCATCTACATATTGAGTGAGGATTGAATTACAAGGGAAAGTCAAATCCTTTAAATTTACATTTAAAGTCTGGAAAAAATATGTAGGTCTCCTGTAAATCCCTGAGGGATAATAATCCAAATGTCATGATTTTCCCAGGTGAAGGCAAGTAGGTGTTGGGAATCCAGGTGGAGGGGTATACGAAAGAAGACAGAACCCAAGTCAACAACAGTGAAGTAAGTAGTGTCAGGGAATATACAAGTGAGTAGTATAGTATTAGGATTTAGGACTAAAGGGAACCTAGATTTTACTATTTTATTTATGGCCTAGAGATCTTGAGTTAATTTATCTTTTCCTGTTAGACCTTTGTATAGACAGTGTAGGGGGGTAGGGTTTTTTTTCAAGGAGCCCTTAAATTATAGGCCTGAGACTTTCAATTTCTTCAGGTATTGAAGGATATGTAGGTAGCTTAGGGAGGGGCGTATTGGAGTCTATTTGCCTTTTAAGGGCTTGGCTTCCCAGTAAATCCTATGTCTGTTATCCTGGAGCTCAAAGAAACTCAGGAATGTGAGGACTGCCAAGGGCTTGTGGAAGTTTGTGTGTATGTGTGTGTGCGCACGCGCGCGCACACACACACACACACCTATAGGAAACTGGATTGATCTATCACAACATATAGAGGGCGAAGATGAGTGGAGGAGGTTATTTAGATGTCAAGTGTTAGTCCAGTGGTAAACATATTATTAACATAACATTCCAAGAAAGCCTCTGCATAATAGATTAATGGAGGTTGTGGAATGTAACAAAAAGACTATGTTGGTCATCTTGGGATCCAAGAAATAGGAAAAGGGATTTAGAAAGGAGAAAAGATTAAGGTAAATCATGTTATTCCCCCACTGAGATTATTTGGCCATACTGAGGGATGATGGTGGGAAGATGTGAGGTGCTGAGGATGGAGTAGGTGACTCCAATGTCTAGCAGAAAGGGGGGCATGATACCTATTGACCGAGAATATTATTTCACACAATGTGTTTGAAGTTATCTGAGGACAGACAAGAGCATATTCCTGGAAGGGAGTCATTAAGATTTTTCAGTTAGTTGACTTATTTTTTGGACAAACTTTAGCTCAACATCCCTTGCAACATCTACAGGTATCCTGGTCAGGAGGAGCCACCTAATCTAAGGTGGCTCAAAGATCTTGGGATAATTTCCTTCAAGTTGTTTCAGTTGGAGAATCATCAGTTTATGTTGTATAGTCTTAGTTTTATCAGTTTTTGCATTTTCATGGTATTATACTGAAGTGTGGCTCTCAGAGAGAGGGACATTTTGCCAATGAATACCATGAAGAGGAGCCAGGAAGAATCCCACTTGATAATTTTTTCATGAGATCTGCTGAGAGAACAGCAATTATTCAACCTGTTGCCCTTTTTCAAGGTGGCCCAATCATTTTCCCAGGCTGAGAACATTCCCCTAGATGGAAGCTTGGTGCCAAGCTGTCCTCCAGAATGTTTTATGTAAGCCTCATGGTAACTATCAATCAAAAGCCTAGAGTAGATACACAAAAGACAGAGAATGAAAGCAGATCACTATGGAAAATCATCAATTCACAAATGAAGACAGCAAGAGAGAAAGAAAGGAACAATGGAACTATAAGATAGCCAGAAAACAATAAGATGGCATTAGTAGATCCTTATCTATCAATAATTACCTTAAATGTAGATATATTAAATTCTCTAATCTAAAGGCATTGAGTGGTTGAATTGACTAAAAAACAAGACCCAACTACATGGTACCTCCAGGAGACTGACTTGAACTTTAGAGGCACACATAAGTTCAGAATAAGGGGATAGAAAAAGTTATTCCATGCAAACGGGAACAAAAAGAGAGCAGTGGTATCTTAACTTATAATCATACAAATAGACTTTAACTTAAAAGCTGTAATAAGAGACAAAGGTTATTAAATAATGATAAAGGAGTCAATCCATCAAAAGAATATAACAATTATAAATATATACATGCATCTAACATTGGAATACTAAGTATACTAATAATACTAATTAATAATATTATTTATTTATATTTATAATATATGTATTATATTTATAATAAATAAAACTAATTAATACTAATTAAGTAAATACTAACATATCAATGGAAAAATAGACAACAATACAATAATAGTGACTGATATCCCATTTTCCAGCAACAGATCATTTAGACAGAAAATTAGTAAGGAAACATTGGATTTGAACTATATTTATTTTTTTATATATTTTAAAAGAGTTGTTTTTTTCCCTTAAGATTTTATTTATTTATTTGAGATAGAGAGAACACAGAGGGAGAGGGACAGGGACAAGTAGACTCCATGCTGAGCACCAAGCTGGATGTGGAGCTCAATCCCAGGACCCTGAGATAATGACCTACCCTGAAATCAAGAGTCAGATGCTAACCAAGTGAGCCACTCAGGCACCCTGAATTGAACTATACTTTAGACCAAATAGAATGAATAGACATGTATAAAACATTTCATCCCACAACAACAGTGTGCACATTCTTCTCAAGTGGATATGGAACATTCTCCAGACTAGATGATATGTTAGGTCATAAAACAAGCCTTAGTATATTGAAGAATATTAAAATTATACAAAGTATCTTTTCTGAACACAGTGATATGAAACTAGAAATCAATAACAAGAGGAAATTTGGGAAATTTACAAGCATTTAGGAAGTAAACAACACACTACTGAATAATCAGTGGTTTAAAGAAGAAAATCAAAGGGAAATTTATAAGTATTTTAAAACAGGGTTGCTTGGCTAGTTCAATCACCAGAGCATGCAATTTAATCTCAGGGTCCTGAGTTTGAGCTTTACATTTGGTGTAGAACCTACTTAAAATTTTTTTAAAAATTTCAAAAAAAGGAACCTAAAACAAATGAAAATGGAAACAACACATCAGAATGTCTGGGATGCTGCAAAATCAGTTCTTAGAAGGAATTTTATAGTGATAAATGCATATATTAGGGGTACAGAAAGATCTCAAAAAATCTAACTTTATACCTCTAAGAACTAGAAAAAGAACAAATTGAGTCCTAAGTTAGCAGAATAAAGGAAATAACAAATGTCAAAGCAGAGATTAATAAAGTAAAACCAGAGAAATATTAGGAAATATCATCAAAATCCAGAGTAGGTTTTTTTAAACAATAAACAAAATTGACAGACCTTTAGATAAAACTAAGAAAAAAGAGAAAATATTCAAATAAATAAAATCAGAAATGAAGAATAAAGCAGTATATTTGATTCCACAGAAATACAAATGCTCATAATGACTAGTAGATCTATTATAGGATAACAAATTGGATAACCTAGAATAAATGGATAAATTCCTAGAAACATACAACCTACCAAGACTGCATCAGCAAGATGTGGAAAATGTGAACAGACCTTCAACTAAGGACATAGAAGCAGTAATCAAAAACTTCCCAACAAACAAAAGCCCGGAACCAAATGGTTTTAGTGAGAAATTCTATCAAACATTTAAACAAAAATTAATGCTGATTCTTCTCAAACTCTTCAAAAAAATTGAGGAGAGGAAAATATCCAAACTCATTTTTTAAGCCTCGTATTACTGGGGCACCTGGATGGCTCAGCGGTTTAAGCCTCTGCCTTTGGCTCAGGTCATGATCAGGGTCCTGGGATTGAGCCCTGCATCAGGCTCTCTGCACAGTAGGGGGACTGTTTCTCCTTCTCTCTCTGCCTGCCTCTCTGCCTACTTGTGATCTCTCTCTCTCTCTCTTTCTCTCTCTCTCTGTGTCAAATAAATAAAAATAAAATCTTAAAAAAAAATAAGCCCAGTATTACTTTGATAGCAAAGCCAGATGAAGATACTACTAGAAAAGAAAACCAGAGGCCAAAGTCCTTAAAGAATATAGGGCATGGATTGCATGGAGCACTGGGTGTGGTGCAAAAATAATGAATACTGTTATGCTGAAAATAAATAAAAATAAATAAATTTTTAAAAAAAGAATATAGATGCAGAAAATGTCAACAAAATACTAACAAACTGAATTCAGCAATATATTAAAAAATCATACAACATGATCAAGTCGGATATATTCCTGGAATTCAAGGATGATTCAACATATGGGCATCAATAAATGTGATGTATCACATCAATACAAAGAGAGATAAAAGCAGTATGATCACTTCAGTAGATGCAGAAAAAAAATTTGGCAAAATTCAACAACCTTTTATGTGAAAACTCTCAACAAATTTGGTAAAGAAGGAAAATACCTCAACATGATAAATGTTTTATATGACAAACACACAGCTGACATCATACTCAGTGGTCAAAGGTCAAAGGCTTTTCCTGTAAGATCAAGATCAAGAAAGGGTGTTCACTCACCACTCCTATTCAATATAGTATGTGAAGTACAGACCAGAGCACTTGGTCAAGGAAACAAAATAAAAGATAAACAAATAAGAAAGGAAGAAATAAAATTCTTTTTGGAGATAATATTTTCTTACATATAGAAAATTCTAAAGAGTCCTCCAAAAAATACCCACTAGAATAAACAAATTTAGTAAAGTTGCAGGATACAAAATTGACAGATATCACTTGTGTTTCCATATAGTATCAATGAAATATCTGAAAATAGATGAAATAAAAACCAGTCCCATTTACATTACATCAAAAACAATTAAATACTTAGGGATTTAAATTCAACCAAGGAGCTGAAAGATCTGTACACTGAAAACTCTGTAAGACTTTGATGAGAGTAATTGAAGGAGATAGAAATAAATAGAAAGATAGCCCATGTACATGGATTGGAAGCTTTAGTATTAGTCATCTATAGATTTGGTGTAATCCCTATCAAATTTCCAGGGGCATTTTCCAGTGAAATAGAAAAGAACAATTCTAAAATTTGTATGGAACCACAAACACCCAAATAGACGAAAACAGCTTGAAAAAGGATAAAGCTGGAGGCATCATACTTCCTGATTTCAAACTATAGTACAAAGCTCTAGTAATCAAAACAATATGGTACCAGCATAAAACTAGACACATGGATGAATGGAATAGAATTCAGTCCCCATAAATAAACCCACACATAGATGGCTAGTATTTTACAAGGGAGCTGTGAATACTCAATGGAGAAAGTATAATTTCTTCAATAAATGTTTCCAGGGAAACTGGATAATCACATCCAAAAGTATGGAATCAGACCCCTGACACTACTTATAAATATTAGCTTAAAGTGGATAAAAACTTAAGTGTAATATCTGAAACTATATAACTTGTAGAAGAAAACTTATGTGGAGAGCTATTTGATGTTGGTCATGGCAGTGATTTTTTGGATATGACACCAAAGTACAAAGAACAAAAGCAAAATAAAAAACTTGGACTACATCAAACTAAAAAGCTTCTGCACAGCAAAAAGAAACAGTCAATAAAATGAAAAGACAGCTATCTATCTGTTAATGGGTAAATATCCAAAATATATGAGGAACTCATACAAATAAATATCACAAAACAAATAATCCAATTAAAAATGAGCAGAGGACCTGCATAGACATTTTCCCAAAGAAGCATACAAATAGCCATTTTGTACACAAAAGGATGCTCAACCTCATTAATCATCATAAAAATGTAATTCAAAACTACAGTGAGCTATCACCTCACACCTGGAGCCTGGAAGATGGCTATTGTTAATTAAAAAAAGAAGAAGAAGATAGTAAGTGTTGGCAAGGATGTGGAGAAAAGGGAATCCCTGTGCACTATTAGTGGGAATGTTATTTGGCATAACCACTATGGAAAACGGTGTTGAAGTTCCTCAAAAATTAAAAGTATAACTACCATATGATCCAGCAATCCTACTTCTGGGTATGTATCTTGAAGAAAATGAAGTCAGAATCTCCAAGAGATATCTGCATTCCATGTTCATTGCAACAGTATTCACAATAGCCAAGACATGGAAGCAACCTAAGTGTCTGTCAATGGGTAAAGACAACGGGATGTACACACAGACATACACACACACATGCAGACACACACACACCTGTATACAATGGAATATTATTCAGCCACAAGAAGGAAGAAAATCCCAATATTTGCTATAACATGGATGAACATCGAGGGTATTATGCTAAGTGAAATAAGTCAGAGAAAGATACTGTATGATCTCACTTCTGTGTGAAATCTGAAAGGCCAAACTCCTGAATGGAGAACAGAATGGTGGTTACTAGGAACTGGAGGGGGCAATGTAGGAGTGTAGGCAAGAGGTGCAAACTTCCAGTATAATAGGAGTAAGTTCTGAGGCTCTAATATTGAACATGGTAACTAAAGTTAACGACATTGTATACTTGAAAGTTGCTAAAAGAATGTCTTCAATGTTATTACACAAAATAATAGTAATTATGAGGCGATATAGGTGTTTACTAAACCTTTTATGGTAAGTATATTACAATACATATGTGTATTACAATACATATGTGTCATCATGTTTTACACCTTAAACTTGGGCAGTGTTAGATGTTAATTGTGTGTAAATAAAGCTGGAAAGAAATATACGACAATAAAAGTGACTTGGGAGTGAAAAAGTCTTGGGATAAATGGTGGTGATGGCCGCACAGCATTGTGAAGGCAGTGTGGGCTTCTCTGGCAGCTGTCCCTGATGCTTATGCTCTGCTGTCTTGGTGGTGATTACAGTCAGGGCAGTCTGGAGGAGGGTCTGAAAGAGAGGGCCCCACTGTCTCTCATTGGTTTTAGTAAGGTTATCATGGAGGTGAACTAACCAAGTCTCTAAGGGCTCTTTAGGCTGCTGGGGGAAGTGATTCTTAGGGAAGATTTTTTTTCCCACTGCGACACATGGCATTTATTGGCACCAGGGACCTACTTCAAGTTAACAGTAGTACTTGGGCACAACTCAGCTTCTGGGGCATCTGATGGCCTCTTGTCCCATTGTTGGAAGATCTTGAGCAGTAGCTAAGGAATGGTTTCCCTAGTTTGTTTAGAGTCCCTCTGTTGAATTGCTAATTTGACCTCTCCACTGGTGAACTCATCCATCAAGGGCTAAAGAGAAGGACCTCTTCAAAAGCAAAAATCTTCTGTAAACAATCCACCAGCTCTTCCCAAGACCTAAGTGTTTTACTCTCTTGCAAAAAATTCTGTAGCATTCCTTAAGAGTGTCCCATGGGACCCTAAGGCATTTTCTCTTTCAGAATAGCATTGTGCTCAACTGACCATCACGCTCACTAGGACAGTGTGTCAGCCTGCCCAGTGTCAAGGTTGTCACTGGTCAGTTGAACAACATGCCAAACTGAAATAATGGTCGGGAGAGAAAAAGAGGTGGCAGCTCCTGAGTGTTCCATCCCCCCACCAGAGTGACACTGAATAAGAATTAGATGACATTAAGTGCAGACAGGGATGATCATCTCATGCTGAGGAGCCCTGAAGAAAAAGCTCCTTCCTTTCAATAGATACGGGTTGTTGTGGCGCCTGGCTGGCTCAGTTGGTGGGGCGTGCAAGTCTTGATCTTGCTGTTGTGGGTTCAAGCCCCACAGTGGGTGTAGAGATTACTTAAAAATAAAATCTTTAAAAAGGTAGATGCAGTTTGCTGGTGGCAAGGAGAAGAGGGAGGGCAGGAGTGGAAGTGTTAAGTCAGAATAAGGAAAAGTGCCTCACTTGAGGCCATGAATAAGGATGTCTCACTGGAGGCACCTGGGAATGCAGATAATGTATATGAGCATGGCTGGGCCAGGAGGGCCGGAGTCCTTGACTGCAACTCCCTCAAGTAAGTTGCGGGGTACTGTTAAATAACAAAAACTCAATGGAGTTAATTAGAAAGATCTAATTTGCATTATTAATTGACTTATGATTCAGGTAGCATCCCATCTAGCAAATAGAGTGGAGTTCCAAAGGGCTACAGAAAAGGAAAGGCTTTTAAAGGTAGGAGTGGAAAAAAGGAATTACTAGCAAAGAATTCCTTGCTTTAGGCAAGATCTACCTCCTAAGGGGATCAGAAGAGGGATATCAGTAAATTTCCTAGTGCTGACCAGGAAATTCCCATGTTGATTGGTTAAAGGTTACATTTCTGGGGGGTTGAAACTATAATTTAGGTATTAAGCTTGGTTTACTACTTGGGGCCTTAAACTAAGTGATGCCATGTGGGGTCTGTGATTTTCTTTTTAACAGCACTGATTGTGTACTCATTGTGGTGTAGGAAGTGTGGCTTTCTCCCATGCGGCCTGCAAGGTAGAGCTTTGTAATGGCCTGTGGTCAGGCCTGAAAGGTCACACATGGGATTTGGGCCTGGATCTGGACTCATTAATACTGATGAATAGAAACAATTTATTCTTATTCAGTATATTCTCTCAGAAATTCAGGTGATATTGGTAGGGACTGGGCATTATAAGTTGATTTGCCATTTAGACTTGCCTACAGATGACTCTGAAATTCACAGGTTATCTTGCACAGCAGATAGCGGCATGATTTAATAGGAGTTGTTTTACAATTAATCTTAGGTTCTCCTAGTAGTGACTGAAATTTAATTATCATCCTTATTGCTTTGATTTGTGGTGTGTTAGGGAATATATCTATCTACTGGTCAAGTTTTGTTGGCAATAATTCCAAGAGATTGTTAGTTCTCCTGTTGTGTACTAGGAGCTTGTTGAATTCAAAATTGCTTAATACTAGTGTCGTATCAATGGGAACTTTGGCATTTGTTTTGTTATAGGATAATATTATAATACTGTTTGTTATATTAAGATTTGATGTAGAGTCACTTTTTAAAAAAAGATTTAAAAGATCTTATCAACAGTCAAATGCTCCACTGAATGAGCCAGCTAGGTACCCTGGAGTCATTTTTAAAAGGGGAAATTAAAAGAGGAAGACTACTGCTTTTTTAAAAATTTATTTAACTCAGAGAGAGAGAGAGAGAGGTCACAAGCAGGCAGAGAGACAGGCAGAGAGAGAGGGGGAAGCAGGCTCCCCACTGAGCAGAGAGCCCGATGTGGGGCTCTATCCCAGGATCCAGGGATCATGACCTGAGCCAAAGGCAGAGGCTTAACCCACTGAGCCACCCAGGTGCCCCCCAGAGGAAGACTATTTCTATTTGTTTTTTAGAATTTGTTCTCGCTTTTCATATACCAGTGAGTATAAATACAAAATATTCCTGCATTCAATAAAATAATATGCTGTGTAAATATTCTACTCTTGGTACACTTATCCTTACACATATCTTATTCCATTTCCAGGAGAGATCTGCATTTTGCTAGTATATTTTTTGTTTGTTTAATAAGCTTTCATTTATTGAATCGTAGAATTATAGAGCTGGATGAAACCTGAGAGTATGTTTTAACATACTCAGGCCTGTGATTGAACTCTATATCTACCACACTTGTATGGTTTGGGACTGGTTACCTAACCTGTTACTCATTGTCCTTATCTACAAAATCAAAACATCATACTAGCCCTGTTTGCTTCCCAGCATGATAAGTACATTTTTACATAATAAAACAATTTGAAAAAGAAAACCACATAATAAAATTAGGTGTAATTTCAATGTATATAAAATCATCACATTGTATACTTTATTGTTTAAATTTTGTCAGATATACCTCAATAAAGCTGAAAAATCAGTGTAATTTACCTTAAAGATAAGGAACGTTTAGTTTGCACATGGTCACACTGTAGTCCTGTGGCAAAGCAAGAACTAAAACCCATGTTCCCCGATTCCTACTGTGGCAGTGCTATTAAAACATTGTTTGGGTTTCTTCTTTGTAAGGAGATCTCAGAAAAGAGCTAGATCTTATGGGTAATGTCTTTTTAAAACTGTTATGGGAGGGGCACCTGGGTGGCTCAGTGGGTTAGGCCGCTGCCTTAGGCTCAGGTCATGATCTTGGGTTCCTGGGATCGAGTCCCGCGTCGGGCTCTCTGCTCAGCAGGGAGCCTGCTTCCCTCTCTCTCTCTCTCTGCCTGCCTCTCTGCCTACTTGTGATCTCTCTCTGTCAAATAAATAAATAAAATCTTTAAAAAAAAACTGTTAATGGGAATGTTGCATATATGGTCCTTATTAGAGGTGGAAATGGGACCCTCCAGGGGATCACACAGAAGGTGAGAAGAATTTTCAGAGAATAGAAATCTAAAGAAAAAAAATTAAGAATAGATCATGGCAATTAAAATTTAAGAGTCATTAATTTTGAATGAAGATATTTGAGGAGAAGTAAATCATTCAAATAAAAATGTTTAAATGCAAGTTTTATGACCTAGGCCAATTTGACTATTCACCAGTTCACAAGGTCTTTTTTTTTATTTTTAAAGATTTATTTATTTATTTGAGAGAGGGAAAGAGAGAGAGAGAGAGAGACTATCTCGAGCAGACTCAGCATTGAGTGTCAGGCCCGACTCAGGGCTCAGCCACATGACGATGAGATCATGACCTAGGACAAAACCAAGAGTCACACGCTCAACTCACCAAGCCACCCAGGCTCAACTGACTGAGCCAGTTCACAGGCTCTTTAGTCAATATTTAGGTAGCCTCTAGTAGTTTGGGTAAATGAGGGTTATACATTGCTCCTTACTATACTCCCCTCCTGTCAAGCCTCCTTAGCAAGTGATATATATATATATATTTAAGATTTTATTTATTTGACAGAGAGAAATCACAAGTAGGCAGAGAGGCAGGCAGAGAGAGGGGGGGAGAAAGCAGGTTCCCTGCGGAGCAGAGAGCCCGACGCGGGGCTCGATCCCAGAACCCTAGGATCATGACCTGAGCCGAAGGCAGAGGCATTAACCCACTGAGCCACCCAGGCGCCCCAGCAAGTGATATATTAGAAGGAAAAGAAATTCTTGATTCTGACAAGTGAACTAACTTCTGTAAAAAAGCAGGCCTGGAGACAGCCATATAGCCTATGTATGTAGCTCAAAGGAAGCCCATTTCTGCCTTTAGGCAATCTGCTTTCTCCTTGTATAATGGATATCACTTACTGGTGGATGCAGTGGTACTCACATGGCAAGAGTAGCTGTCTTTATAGTCAGTCAGGAAATACAGAATCAATAGCTCAGCTAGAGAAGGCTTAGTAGCCAGGTGTCGAGGTGGTCGATTAAAACAGCAAGCCAGAGTGAAAGTAATAATTAGCCTTTTTTCACTTACTGTGATGGTGTAAGCAAGAGACCAGAGAGACAGTGCCACGTATTAGTTTGCTAGGGCTGCTGTAATGTAGTACCACATACTGGGTGGATTGAACAACAGAAACTTCCTGTCTCCCAGTTCCAGAGGCCAGAAGTCCAAGAGCAAGTTGTCAGCAGTGTTGGTTCCTTCTGAGGGCCATGAGGGTAAATTTGTTTCATGCCTCTTCTTGTTGTTTCATGGAAATCTTTGGTGTTATTTGGCCTGTGCACACATCAGCCTAATCTCTGCATTTATCCTCACATGGCATTCTTCCTGTGTGTGTGTGTCTGTGTCCAAATTTCCACTTTTTACAAAGACATTAGTCATATTGGAATAAGGACCACCTTCCTGACCTCATTTTAACTTGATTAGCTCTTTAAAGACCCTATCTCCAAGTAAGGTCTCATTCTCAGGTACTGAGGGATAGGACTTCAACATAAGAGTTTTGGGGAACAAAATTCAATCCATAACATGCCAGCTCCCCAGTTTTTCAGTTTTCCCCATGGAGCAGCACTGAGTAAAGATCAGACGTATCAGAACAGGTGGGAGGGATCGTCTCACTACTGAAGGAGTCCTGAACAAAGGGCTCCCACCATTCAGTCAACTCAAAAGGCTTAGGAGAGGGGCGCCTGGGTGGCTCTGTCATTAAGAGTCTGCCTTCAGCTCAGGTCATGATCTCAGGGTCCTGGGATCCAGCCCCATGTCGGGCTTCCCTGCTCAGTGGAGAGTCTGTTTCTCCCTCTGCCTGCCACTCGCCCTGCTTGTGTGTGTGCCTCTGTGTGTGTGCTTGTGCACATGTGCCTCTCTTTCTCTCTCAAATCAATCAATCAATCAATCAATCAATCTTTTTAAAAAAGGCTTAGGAGAGGTAGAAAGGAAAGTCTAATAGTGGAAAATTCCTGAGTACTGAGTCAGACTGAAGAAAAGTGTCTTAGCAGAAGTGTCTGAGAGAGGCTTCAGCAAGGGGCCATTGATACAGAGGCCCTGCAGGAAAGGCATTTAGGCTGGGAATGCAGATACGCATAAAAGCATGATCTGCCAGGAGACCTGAGTCGTTGACAATGACTCCCTCCAGACTGTACACCAAGTCTGGTATGGGGAAGGAAGCTTTTTCCCATGAGGCCTGTTAGATAAATATTTTTCTTTTTCTTTTTTTTTAAGGTAAAACTTTTTAAATTGCATATGGCTGGCCATGAAGGATCACATATAGGGTTTTGGACTGGAGTCTGACTCATTACTGTGACATCCATCACATGGAGAGTCAAAAGACTATCAGTGTCTAAAGTTGAGACACTGCTCTGACGTTACTAAACAGCTGGGTTCTTAGAACTAGGTATTTACAAAGCAAGGATAAAAATAACATGCAACCTCAGTTATCACAAACATGCTCTTTGTAACAGGTTCAGTGTAAACTAAGTCATATTTACTCCAAATCACAAGTTGCATAGCTTTGCCTAAATTAAAAAAAATTTTTTTCAATAGTCGCTTTTTTAAGTCGACTTGCTGAAAATTCCATGTAATTTGCTCCATTGAATGTCCCATATTATAAATTTGTTTTACTATCTTCTTGTAATGTAGGTCATTGCTTTATCCTTTGTAATTAAACTCAAATTGAATATCCTTGCCAGCAAGAGAATACAGGTGATACTCTGTATTTTATATTATGTTATGGGGAAACATGGTACCTGACCATGCTATTAGTCGTGCTGAGTTTGGCTATATGATAAAAGCCTGATTCCTCCATTGCTTCTCTATTTATGGCTAAAAAGCCATAGGTGTTCGCTGGCACCATACAAATGTCCAGTGTCCCAATATCCATTCCCTTAGTATCAGATGAAAACCCTTGCCACATAGTTGAAAACCCTTGCCCATAATTGCATTAGGGATTGTATATGGTGATATTCCAATATTATCTGGCTGTTTTCTACAAAGTGAAACTTTTCCCCATCTGTTTGGGGTACTTCAGTGTATTAGTTTTCTATTGCTGTGTGACCAATTACCACACACTTAATGGTTAAAACAACACATATTTATTAGCTCACATTTATATATCTTAGAAATCCAAGTGGGCTCAACTGGGTTCTCTGCTTATAAGGCTGAAGTCAGTGTTGAATGAGGTGTTGGAAGAATCTAGTTCCTTGCAGTTATAGTCTCAAGTTCCATTTTTCTTGCTACCTGCTAGCTGGGGGCCAAGTCTCTGCTCCTAGATGTTCCCTGCATCAAGTCATTCTCATAATTAAAATCTCTCTAAAGGGAGTTGAGGGAAGTTGGAAGGGGAGGAGAACCGTGAGAGACTACGGACTCTGGAAAACAATCTGAGGGTTTTGAAGGGCCGGGGGGTGGGAGGTTGGGGGAACCAGGTGGTGGGTATTGGGGAGGGCACGGATTGATGGAGCACTGGGTGTGGTGCAAAAACAATGAATACTGTTACACTGAAAAGAAATTAAAAAAAAATCTCTTTGACTTCCTCTTCTGAGACCATGCAGAGAAAACTTTGTTTCAAATATGTTTGCATGATAAGATAAATGGGAGTAATCTCTTTGTCATATAAGGTAACATAATTATGGGAGTGATATTTCATCATATTTACAGGTTCCATCCATTGGGGGTCATTCTTAGAATTCTGTCTAGCACACTTGGTTGTCTCAGAACACAGTTTTCACTGGAAAAGCCCAATAAATGTTCAATCCTTCCTTTTATCTTTCATTACCTCTCAAACTGGCATTTGACCATAACTTGCTAAGCATGTGTCTCTAGGTCTCCAACCAGTTTTGATTCCTTTGGATCATTTTACAATACCTGGCATGCTAATTCGGTAAAGTTCCCCATCATTTCAGCTGTCTATTGATGTGTAAAACAGAAACTGTTTATTAGTTCTCATGATTCTGTAGACTGGGCTGTTCTTCTGCTCCACATAGCATCAACTGGGATCTCTTGGTCCATCATTCAACTGTTTCTAGCTGGTGGTTGGCCTGAAATTAGAAGATCCAAGAAGATTTCTTTCATATATCTGGAACCATGGTATTGATAATTAGCTGGAGTTTCTTCATTTTTTCCTCCATGTGACCTCTCTCTCCATAAGATATCTCATCTCCCAGACTTTTTCACATGTCTCTCTCCTGATAGCAAGATTAAACTGTGTTTTCCTTTCCTTTTCCTAAAGGAAAGGAAAAGTGAATTGGGGGAAATCGGAGGGGGAGATGAACCATGAGAGACTGTGGACTCTGAAAAACAAACTGAGGGGTTTGGAGGGGAGAAGGGTGAGATGTTATGTGAGCCTGGTGGTGGGTATTAAGGAGGGCACAGATTGCATGGAGTACTGGGTGTGGTGCATAAACAATGAATCTTGGAACATTGAAAAAATAAAATTAAATTTAAAAAATAGTGTTTTTCTAAAATTCATGTCCATCTGGAACCTGTGAATATGACCTTATTTGGAGATAGGATCCTTGCCGATATAATCAAGTTAAGATGAGCTCATACTTGATTAGGGTGGGCCTAAATCAAATTACTGGTGTCCTTAAAAAGAGAAAAAGACAAAGCAACACCCAGAGGAGAATACCAGGTGAAGACAGAGATTGGACTGGTGCAGTGATAAGAGAAGGAATTCCAATGATTGCAGGGAGCTAAGAAGCTAGAAAGATGCAATAAAAGGGGAGCCTGGGTGGTTCAGTCAGTTAAGCTTCTGACTCTTGATTTCTGCTCAGGTCATGATCTGTGTCTTGAGATCGGGTCCTGCATGGGTCTCCACACTCAGTGTAAAGTCTGCTTGGAATTCTCTCTTCCTTTTCCCTCTGCTCCTCCCTCTCCACCCGCAACTGCTCGTGCACTCACACATTCTCTCTCTCTCTCTCAAATAAATAAAATCTTTTTTAAAAAATTATTTATTTGACAGAGAATGGGAAAGAGTGAGAGAGAGAATACAAGCAGGGGAATTGGGAGAGGGAGAAGCAGGCTTCCCGCTGAGCAGGGATCCCAATGCAGGGCTTGCTCCCAGGACCCTGAGATCATGACTTGAGCCAAAGACAGATGCTTAATGACTGAGCCACCCAGGAACCCCAAAATAAAAAAATTTTCAAAAAAGAAAGAAGCAAGAAAATATTCTTCCCTAGAGATTTCAGAAAGAGCATGGCCCTGCTGACATCTTGTTTCTGTGAGAGAATAAATTTCTGTTTTAGTCCAATCAGTTTGTGATACTTTGTTACTGCAGCCCTGGAAACTAATACATCTCCCATTAACCAAAGCAAATTTCATGACCAGAAGCAATGTGGGAAAATTCTAGAAAATGGTAGAAGTACCAAGGGGTGTGATGGATAGGCGACCACCAATGTAACAGTCTACCAGTTTGCCATCTTTCTCTTTGTGATTCATATCCTTCCTGCAAGGAATCTTATCCCATTAAGGTCTTAGACTTAGGTTTGAGCCTGGAATCTTTTTATCTAAATCTCATCCTGGTGCAGATGAAGTTCCTTGTTTGCGTCTCCTCATTCTAGAGACCTGTGAACACAAAGAAGTAGCCTTCCCTCCACACACCCAACATAAAGTGTCAAGACCGAATCATGATAATCACAATAGACACTGTCTTCCCCAAAAGGGATAGAATGGGAGGCCAAAAAAACTAAGAATTTACTGGCTCATAACAGTTCTGAAATCTAGCTGATTGACTGCTACCAGTTCCTCTTGCTCTGAAGGCAGGGAATTTTTTAACAGCTATCAAATAAAAAAGCAAATGACATAGATAAGGGGAGACTGTATGTGAAACTATTACAAGAGTGGGAAAGGGACTGTTGGGAGAAGGCTTTGATCATGAGATCTGCAAATGTCTAAGTAGTCAGAGAAGAAATGTTCTTTTATAGGAAGGAATAAACATGTCTGGAAAGAACCAGGTACAGGGAAGCAGGTGAATGTGAGTGGCATGACCAGACAGTAGGTTAGAGAATGTTTTACACTGAGGTCAGCCTGTTCTCAGAAGGGGTTGTTAATGTATGCTAGCTCAACCGTAGGTGGGCCAACATTCAAGGCCCTGGGGAAAGGAGTGAATCTTTTTTTTTTTCATTTTTTATTTATTTTTTATTTTTTATAAACATATAATGTATTTTTATTGGAGTGAATCTTAACCAAAGTTTGGTTAATACACATTTGTTCCCCTTGACCACTGGACAAAACAGTTCAATGAATTGCTTATGAGGCAAAGAATGGGAACTTGCAGTGTCTCTGTGTAGCCTTGTCCTAGGTAAATAAGGGGGACATTTGTAATCACAGGGCTCAGGTAGCTTTCAATATTGTCACAATCTATAACATACAAGAAAAATTCCCAATATACCAGGAAATCACTTCTTTCTGGGAATAATAGTTTCTTCCTTTGTCTATTGTTTTTGGTATAAGCCCCCTTTAATATCTGAAGATGTCTTAATTCCTGCTGTTATTTTCTGTAATACATCCCTGTGTAAGGTTATGTTTCTGCCAGGACATTCCTGTGACATTTCACGTCTTGGGTTATATTTTGAATATTTCAGTTTATCATTTATTAAGTAGTAAGGTAGCTGTAGCCAAATCCTGATATCCCTTTGCTGTGTCCATCCAGTTAAACCTAGGGCTATCTTTGTCCATCCAGAGAATTGCGTTGACATTAGAAGCAATTTCAATGACTAACATTCATTTCAGGGTTAATACCTAGTGTTTACTACACCTCCATGAAATCCTTATTATTGAACTTTATAGTACTCTGAGTAAAACTGCCCTAAATCGGATAATATCTGTGTTTGTCAGTATAGGTTCCCATAAGTTTATAATTTTATATTGTGATGGAAACTGGACCAATTTAACATACCAGCTTGAAATAGACCATGTTATGGCATCCATAGACCGTTTAATAAATTCAAAATAAGTGGATAGACAATATATGAAAGGGGAGTCCTGAATTTGTTATATAGTACTTTACAGGAGCCTTGGATGTGTACTGGGTCTCGGAACACATCATTGTCCTGTTATTTTTGTTATTAAAATCACAATAAACATCCAAAAGTTACTGATTAGTGTCAAGATCAACTTGGTCATTGTGTCACGTGGAGCTGGGTGAAGAAAAAATATCACGTCTTGAAAGGATCCCTGTCTATAGTAAAGTTGTATAGCTGGGTATCTTAACTACAGAAACAATATATGTATGTTTATTAATGAGTAGTTTGACTAACTAGGAAGTGACCTTCTTGTCTCCCCCTCCATCAAGGGTGTTTTCCATGAAGTAACCTAGTTTTCTTGCCAGGTGAATAAAGAGGTAGGCTTCAGGTTTGATATTTCTTGCTATATTGGGGACTGGTTTCTATATCCGGGTTGGGTGCTGTAAAATGGTGGCAGCTCACTCTGATCTTAAAATATCTTTACTGCAATGGCATTATATATTTTTAAAAGATTTTATTTACTTATTTGACAGATAGAGATCACAAGTAGGCAGAGAGGCAGGCAGAGAGAGAGGAAGGGAAGCTGGCTCCCTGCTGAGCAGAGACTCGGATGCGGGGCTCAATTCCAGGACTCTGGGATCATGACCTGAGCCGAAGGCAGAGACTTTAACCCACTGAGCCACCCAGGCACCCCCAATGGCATTATATTAATTGAGAGGAATACTTCTAAAGAGGTCTGCAACCAAGAATAAAATGTTTCTATATATTTGTAACTACCAGCTGACCTGTTGGTGGTGTGCTGAAAATAAAATAATTTGACATACCAGCTTATGAATAAATGGTTAGGCCTCTGGTATTTATTCCATCATGGGCACAATCTTTACCACTTTACACTATTCAAGAGGAACTGATCAAACTGATCCATTTTATGTGCCTGGTTCAAATTATCCTAAGTGCTTTGCAATGATCACATCTTAAAATAGGGATAAAATGGACCAATACAATTGGAATGAGACCAAAACTGCTTAATTAATCTGGGGACACAAGTGTTCATATCATCTTTATTTATGCATAGTAAGGATGAAAAGCCTAAATTTTCTGGCCCATGCCTACTCAAGGTTTTGTATGGACTGGCACAGATAAGTGTATTTTCTAGAAGACTTTTCAGTAAAATATCATCAAATCAAGGTAAAGGAGATAGCCCTATTTCCCTTATATTAATCTGCTAGTATCAGTTATGAAATATCACCACCTAATACATTTAGTGCTCTAGTCCTTGGAATCTTCCAGTGACTCATGTTATTAGCAATATGTGGACACATATTATTTATTTTGTTCTTCAGTAGCTTTATTGAGATATAATTTGCACTCCATAAAATTCATCCATTTTAAGTATACAATTCATTGGCTTTCAGTAAATTTACAGACCTATACAACCATCACCCTAAGCCAGTTTTAAAATATTTATATTAGTCTAAAAGAATTCTCATGCCCATTTGTAGTCACTCCCTGCCCCACATACCCTCTTCTTCCCAACAGCCCTAGGCTACCACTAATCTATTTTTTATCTGTATGGATTTGTCTATTCTGGGCATTTCATACTAGTGAAGCAATATAACATGAGGCCTTTCATGATTGGCTTCTTTACTTAGCATAATGTTTTCAAGGTTCTTCCATAATGTAACATGTATCAGGACATATTACTTTTTATTGCTGAATAATACTCCATTGTATGGACATACTGAATTTTTAAATTTATTCATCAGGTGATAGACATTGGCTTGTCTCTACTTTTTGGCTATTATAAATAATGCTGCTATGAACATCCCTATAGAAGTTCTAATGTTGACATATCTTTGTGAGTTTTTAAAAATATTTTTTATTAAGTATTTCAGTGGTTGGCCACATGTTTGGCAATCTGTATTATGTACATATCTTGGGAATAAACTGGTTTAAACTTATCCCTGATTTATAAAATTATTGAATACTTGGTAATTTACATAAATCATTAGCTGGGTTCCTGTTTTTGAAGACTATAGCTGTAACCATGAGTATGACAGCTTTTCGGGTTTTGTGATTCCTTGCAAATCATTGATCCTGAGGGTGGTCTTGGGGGAACCCCTGAGACAGGATTCAAGTATTGTTTTCCAATACCTCATTTAGTTTGCTCATATAAATGAATCAGGATTTTAAAAATCAGCATAATGTAGAGAATAAGGAAGTGTCTCCAACAATCCATTTTTAATGCCTGGAGACTACTGTTTTGAGGATTTAGCAAATAATATTGCTTTAAAAATGTATAAAACTGAGGGCTTGGGTGGCTCAGTGGGTTAAGGCTCTGCCTTCGGCTCAGGTCATGATCTCAGGGTCCTGGGATCGAGCCCCACATTGGGCTTTCTGCTCAGCAGGGAGCCTGCTGTCCCCCCTCCCTGGCCTGCCTCTGCCTACTTGTGATTTGTCTGTCAAATAAATAAATAAAATCCTGAAAAAAGAAAATATATAAAACTAGTTATTGATGACACACGAGATGGTATAACCATCAGTTTACTTAGGTGGGGAATTCATACACAGCCAGGCCAGTGCCCCTACAAAATCAGAGAATGGCTCTAGTTGGTCTGGTGCTAATGGAGTGTATGTCAGCCATCACTACACATTAGAATCACTCGGGAAGCTTTTTAAACTAATGATGTCCAGGCCCCACATCCAGAGATTCTGATTTAATTGTTACAGGAGTATAGACTGGGGATTAGTGTTTTTTTTAGGGGTTTGTAATGGACAGTGAAAATTGAGAACCACTAAAGGAAGATATATCATACCGTGTGCAGTCGGAAGCCCTATGAATGGGTTAATCATAGCATTATAGAACCATTCCCAGTAATGCACCATCCTGAGGAAAATTCACATCCTGTCATATTGACTGAGTACAAGATATCTTTAATATTACTGGGGACATTTGTTTTGCATTATAGTGGTTGGGGACTGTCATATGACTTTGTGGAAATTAAGCTCATTTTTTCCATTCTTTAGCTACTTCTGATAGGGATCTATCTCCCTTGACCTTGCTCTGGGAATCATTATTGTGGCAGCATTAAGTTGTTTATGAGTATCTCTCCGGAGCTGTAGTGCTCCCCATTTTGATGTAGTCTCTCATTTGATTCCCTACATGGTGCACTAATATCTTTTGCCTGTTTCCCATTACTACTGGGACAGTAGCTTTTGTAATTCTCTTTTTAAAGAGACCATGTCATCTTTCCCCTATTCCAGCTGAAGTCAAATAGAAGGGGACTTGAAAACTCCACTGCTTATCTATGTTATTTGCATGTTCCCACAATATTTTTTTTTAAATTCTATTTATTTATTTATTTATTTATTTGACAGAGATCACAAGTAGGCAGAGAGAGAGAGAGAGAGGAGGAAGCAGGCTCCCTGCTGAGCAGAGAGCATGATGCAGGGCTTGATCCCAGGACCCTGAGATCACCACCTGAGCCGAAGGCAGCCACTTAACCCACTGAGCCACCCAGGCACTCTTCCCACAATATTTTTGTCATAAAATGTTTCCTGATCTCAATAAAAAGTTTCAGAGGCCCATATTTTTTTTAAGATTTTATTTATTTATTTGACAGAGAGAGAGAGATCACAAGCAGGCAGAGAGGCAGGCAGAGAGAAGGGGAAGCAGGCTCCCTGCTGAGCAGAGAGCCCGATGCGGGACTCGATCCCAGGACCCCGAGATCATGACCTGAGCCAAAGGCAGAGGCTTAACCCACTGAGCCACCCAGGTGCCCCACACAAGCCCATATTTTTTGTGCAGTTTCTCCACAACTTTTATTTTGGTTCATCTAGTCATCGTGAAGGAGCAAGTGAAATTCCAGACTCCAAATGCAAGTAAACAGTAGTAAAACCAAACTGTATATTGGTGCCTTTTTAAAGATGTTATTTATTTATTTATTTGACAGAGATCACAGTAGCCAGAGAGGCAAAGAGGAGGAAACAGGCTCCCTGCTGAGCAGAGAGCCAGATGCAGGACTCAATCCCAGGATCCTGGGATCATGACCTGAGCCAAAGGCAGAGGCTTAACCCACTGAGCCAGCCAGGCACCTTGTTGTTACCTTTTTAGAGGTCTTCTTGTCAATCTGCCAGTGTTGCCCAGAAACCAGTTCTCTGGATGCTGTTCCTTGAGACTTATTCTTTTTTTTTTTTCCAATTTATTTATTTTCAGAAAAACAGTATTCATTATTTTTTTCTTTGAGACTTATTCTTAAATCTCTGGGTCAGTTTACCTGCAGGACAGGTGATTCTAATTCTCTTTAATGTACTCCACTCACTTAAAAGGGCAGTGGCCACGGAGGAAGATACCTTGTGAGCCCACATTTTTTAAAAGATTTTGTTTATTTGACATAGATCACAAGTAGGCAGAGAGAGAGAGGAAGAAGCAGGCTCCCTACCAAGCAGAGAGCCCGACGCCGGGCTTGATCCCAGGACCCTGAGACCATGACCTGAGCTGAAGGCAGAGCCTTAACCCACTGAGCCACCCAGGTGCCCCGTGAGCCCACATTTTTAACACATCTATGAAAGGATCAGATGCCAGACATTCCATTGTCTCAACTGTGCTCTTTAAAATTTTAAAGGCCATATACCTTTGGTGTCTCTAGCATAAGACTGCTGCTTCACCTTTTCAGTAGGCTGATACATGACACATTGCATTGGATTTGATAGTGTACTGCAAAGATTAAGTTTCCCAGGTTGTTTTCCATTAATTATCCAGTCTTTATTTTTATGTCTTTCCACTATTTTTTATCAATATACTTGATAATAAAGTCATTTCAGTAGTCACTAAATACAAATTCATGAACGTGTGGACCTCTGTGTAGTTGTTGTCTGCATCTTACACAGGCATTAGGATTGTCTAAAATTCAGCATGGTTGGTCTGGCCGGCCCTTTGCCTGTTTTCCCATCTTAAGATGAAGGGCAGTAGCTTTTCATTTATCCCTTCCCCTGGTTAGAGCTGACTGTTTACTAACCATGAGCAAAAACATAGTCTCTAACTTCCTCCAGAAAATTCTCCCAGGGCTGCCTACAGTTCGTAAGAGGCCTTTCTTTTCTTTTTTCTTCTTTTTTTAATTTAATTTTCTTTTTTCAGTGTTCCAAGATTAATTGTTTATTCACCATGTGCTCCATGCCTTTCTTCACTACTTGATAACACGGACACTCCTTGGAGCAGCAGGGGAACAAGTGGCTGAGAGGCAATGTGTAGTGGCCTAGGAGTCTGCTCTGGCTCTTTTCTGAAGCTGTTCTTGCAATTTTATATTTATTTATGAGAGGGGGGAGGAGCAGAGAGAACCTTAAGCATGGAGCCTGACGTGGGGCTCGATTTCACACCGCTGAGATGACCTGAGCCAAAATCAAGAGTTGGACACTGAACCGACTGAGTCACCCAAGCGCTCCTGCTCTAACAGTTTTAACCGGATGGTCGGAACTCACCCCCACCCCCATTGGATTGGACCCGTGGCATAACTGGAAGCCCTTTTTGTGGTATTTAAAATGGTTCTGAGATTTTGAGGGTCTGTCTCAATAAGTCTTTAGTTTCTAATAAATTCAAGGAGGTGAGAAGTATTTGATTTTCTAGGGGGGTTATAGGTTGTCTTTGCCCCTGGGAATTTCTTGCACTTGAAGTCTGGCTGACTTTCGGAGGATGCCACAGTGGCTTCATTCCACATTGATCCTCATCTCCTCCCTATCTCACAGGGAGTAGAAAGCCAAAAAGTATGAAATGTAGGCTTTTCATTTTGTTTTTGATGAAATGTAGGCTTTTCAGATAAGATCTTAATTAGGAATTCTGTTAAATGGGAGGGAGGCTGCAGCCAGGTATGCTTCCATTTTGCAGAGGCAGATCCAGCAGATGTGGCATGGCTCATAATGGCCTCGAGAGTCCTGCAATTAAGCTAAGGCACAGCTGACGACCACGGTTTCAGCAGCAGCTTGCCGAGCCCTGGATCCGGCAGCTTACATGGTAGCCTCCTGTGTCAGCTTCTTGATTCACCATCTTCCTGACTGACCCAGAGCTAGCGGTTTCCTTCACAGGTTAGTTTTGTGGTGGCGGTCTGGGAATTAATCCACGACTCGGTTGAGGGCCTGCTTTTTCAGCTCCCCACAATTTTGTAAACACTTAATTTTCTGTGATAGATACCTTTTTGCTTTTAATAGCTAGATAGATTTATGTTATTTGCCATCAATTGACTAATATACAGCTGGTTCTTTCTCAACTCTGCAGGGACCATTTCCAGAGTTCTTGATGCCTGGTGATTGATACGTCTGTAGTAAATGCTTCGTCTACTGTCACTAATAGTATACTTGACTGCTATATTAAATTAGTGTAGATAGTTGTTTCCTCCTTCTTTTACCTGTTCTCCCCCCAAAAATACTTGATTTCTTTTTTGAGGCATGGGGAGGAGCAGTGAGAGAGGGAGAGAATCTTATGCACACCCAGTAGCGAGCCCGACACAGGACTCAGTCCCGTGACCCTGAGATCATGACCTGGGCCGAAATCAAGAGTCAGATGCTTAACTACCTGAGCCGTCCAGACATCCCAAAGTATTTGATTTTTAAAGTTGATATAACCCGTGGCGCGTGGGTGGCTCAGTTGTTAAGCCTCTGCCTTTGGCTCAGGTCATGATCCCAGGGTTCCTGGATCAAGCGCCACATTGGGCTCCTTGCTCAGTGTGGAGGCTGCTTCTCCCTCTCATTCTGCCTGCTGTTCCCTCTGTTTGTGTACTATCTTTCTCTGTCAAATAAATAAATAACTAAAATCTTTAAAGTTGACATAACCCTACCGGAGGAAGACAAAAGTATATTGCATTCCTTGAAAAATGATGGCAGGTTAATTTACATTCCTTTTCAGCTGGTATATTGATAAACCTAATAGGTAAGTCAATTTGAGCTAAATATTTTTCATGGGCTTTAATTCATTAGTGGTTTAGACAGTATGGTTGGTATACTCACTGCCTTAATAATTTAAAGTTTTTTAAACATTTATCCTACAGAATTAAATGAAGATATGGTTTAGCAAATCACCCCAATCTCTTTCAAATGTTTTATAGGGGAGGTTTTGGCTTGTGTTTCCTTTAAATCATTTTTGTGTATTATTAACTATGCACTGTTTTCTTTTTCTTTTTTTCCATTTGTTACATTTTATTTTTTGATTTGTGTGGTAAGCACACAAATGTTCAGTTGATCATTATCTCTTGAGTTTTATTTTAATTTTGATAAAATACATATACCCTAAAACTTACCATTTTGGGGTGCATGGGTGGCTCAGTTGGTTAAGCATCTGACTCTTGATTTCAGTTCAGGTCATGATCTCAGGGTCCTGGGATTGAGCCTCGAGTTGGGGGGAAAGGAGGTGGCCCATGCTTAGCAGGAGTCTGTCTGAGGATTCTCTTCCTCTGCCTCTGCCCCCCACCCTTGCATATTTGCACACATACACTTTCTCCCAAATCTTTGAAGAAAACTTACTATCTTAACCATTTATAAGTGGTTTTATTTATTTATAAGCAATAGTTCAGCAGTGTTAAGTATATTTATTGTTGTGCAACAGATCTCCAGAAATATTCTATCTTACAAAATTGAAACTCTGTACTGATTAAACAATTTCGCATTTCCCCATCCTCCAACCTCTGGTAACTACTGTTCTCCATTTTGCTTCTATGAATTTGACTCTAGGTAACTCATAATGGGAATCATGGTATCTATCCTTTTGTGAGTAGCTAATTTCACTTAGTATCTCCTCAAGCTTCATAAATGTTGTAGCATGTGTCAAAATATCCTTCCTTTTTCAGGTTACATAATATTCCATTGCATGGATAGACTGCGTTTCATTTACTTATTCTTTGATAGTCAGTTGGATTGCTTCTGCCATTTGACTATTGTGAATAATGCTTCTATGAACATGGATACACAAATATTTCTTTGAGCTTTGCTTTAAATTATTTAGAATAAATACCCAGAAGTGGGATTTCTAGATCATATGACAATTCTGTTTAATTTTGTGAAGGAACTGCCATCCTGTTTTCCACAGCAGCTGCCATTTAGCCTTCGGACCATAATCATAAAATATTGAACTTTTTTAAGATAGTGAAAGGTATTTAAATCTGATAATCTATCTATTTCAGATATTCACTCTGAAGTCCTGGCTACTACCAGCTCAGCTTGCCTGCTTGGTCACCTTTTTCCAGTTTAATCTTAGGTTTCATTACCAGTGTGCCTGTATTACACACACCTTTAAACAATACTCTTTCCCAGAGTGATCATCACCTTGGAGCTATTGTTAGTTACTACTAATTCCCTCTATTGGCCTTCTGAATCTCACAGGATGATCAAGGCCTGCTTCACCCTCGGACTAGTTTTGTGGATCCTTTACCAACTCTGTAAATGTAGAGGGCAGTGCCTCTTTCAGCCTGAGATATTTAGGGACAAGCTCAGCTTGGTTTATTTGGCCTTGAGCAAACTTATCTCCCCTCACTGCCCTCTAGGATGGTTTCATCATGAATTACCTCTGAATCTAGAGTTGTTTTCTTGGTACTTCTCTGACTACCTTGTCTGGCTACCTGTAAATTCTATCCTTCAAGACCCAATTTTCTTGTAAAAATTATCCCTGTTTTCGTCTATCTAACTTCTTGCCCAGTTTCTATAGTTGAGTGACTTAAGTGAACCTATATTCACGTGAGCGTTCTCTACTAATTGCAGAGCATTCACTTCCCTCTCTAAGCTCCATGATATGTTAGAGAAGTCCTCTGAGTGAGAGGTATTTTGAGTTCTTTTTCCTTCATTAAAATCCATTGTTAGGGTATCCTGACTCTACGGTAGTTCCAGTGGGGTTGAGTATATCTTGTCAAACATGTCTGTTCATGGTTAGCTTCATCTTTGGCTTCAGTAATAACTTTTTTCATTTGCCACTACATGTATTGTTTAAGTTGGGAACCCTCTGTTTGACCAGGCTGTAAATATTCACCTCATGGGGAGCAGGAGAGGGCTTCTCCATCCTTGAAGGGGACTCTAGATTCTTTTAAGTATGTTCCAAGTCTTCTTGACTAGGGAGACTTCCCAGACTTCTAATTTTATTTTATTGACATAATGTGCCTATTTCTGTGGTGTAGAGTAACCAAGCCAAAACTCCTTTTCCTCTCTTTGACAAATTTTTTGTAATGATTAGTATGTATGTAATGTAATGATCATTGAGTAGAGTGTAAGCCTTTACTTCCTACCTCTTAAAATCTCAAGGCCAAGCCCCAAACCTCCAGCAGAATGATGGTAATTGTTCCCTATGTTAAGTTGGATTTCTGATCTCTGTTCTTCTTCCAACTTTTTTAGAATGTGGTACTGTGGACTTCCTTAGAAATATCCTTCAGGATTCTTTCTTTTCCCCTTTATACAACATGAAAACTTAGAAATGACAATAAACTCCTAATACCTTAATAACTTCTAAATTTTATCTCTTTTGGGAAGTGATCTGTTTCTTCCTTTTGCTCTCTATCTAGGTAAAAACTACCCACTGGGTTGCACCAGGTGTTACAAAAACTGACCCAAGTTAATTTAGCCATTCAGCAGTTGTTTGGTTCTTCTGGCATTTGTCTTTAGCCTTTGGAAATCAGAAATAGCTGGTGCTTTATGTTTGTTTCCCCACAATCTTTCTATCAGGTGGTATGAAAGCAAATCTTAGATCCAATTTTGCCAAAGATACACTTATCAACAAAAGCAAACAGAGCAATTACTCTACCTGTTCTTGTAGTTCAGAAAAGTCTCGCTGTCTGCCTTTAGTTGCTCTGCTATTACTTGACGGCTGGATCAACCAGCTTTGTGCATAGTTCAGGGAAGAATCTTACATGAAACAAAGTGACGTAGAACCAGTGGGACTTTAGATCTTAAGAACTGCATCGAAAGTATTAGGCTGCTGGGCTTGCCGGATTCTTAAACTTTGTTCATGCAAGGACAGTGGGACCTAAGCAATGTCCTAACCACCTACATATCTTGAACATCATTTATTTCACCAGTGAAGATATCTCTAACATCTCTCATGCTGATTAGCATGCCCTCAGGATATAGATATTTACATCCATATTGGAAGTGCTTAATAACCTCTAGAGTGCGAATTCTTGATTAGGGTACATCATAAGCTAACTACCACTTTTATAGTGTAGGTGACAGTTATATTGGACACATTACAATTTCTGTTATAGAAAATATACAAGCCATGTAGTTGGATAATAGTTATATGGAAAGAAAAGGAAAAAAATGAGGTTTCTCCTGCATTACAAGGCCAACTTGTCAAGTGCATATAATCTTTATCTTTCCCAGACTTTCATTCAGTAGGTGTTCTACCACTCGGTGGCTCTTCTTCATTCCTGAAGACTTTCAGTGTCCTCTTGATCTTCTTTCCTCATCAATACAGGTACTTGAAAAAGGATTTGGTGAACTCCTGCATCAGGGGTCAATAATAGAGCAGAGAAGGTGGGAGCAAGTTAAAAGCTCGTGTGCTAAGCACCAAGAGTATTTACGTGTTTTAAGATGTATGAGAAGGATAAATAGCTGAATGTTAAGTTACCATTTACTGAGTATGCTCTATGCATATACTCTGACTTCTAGCCTCTTGGTCCATTCAGGCTGCTATAACAGAATACCATGGACTGTGTGGCTTATAAAAAACAGAAATTTATTTCTCACAGTTCTTGAAGTTGGAAGTTCAAGCTCAAGGTACCAGCACATTTGGTGATGGCCTACTTCCTTGTTCATAAACAGCTCTCTTTCCCCTCTATCTTGACATGACAGAAGGATTAAGGGAGCTCTCTGGGGTCTCTTTTATAAGGACAGTTATAACTTACATGATGTAAGTAACAACTTACATGATCTGATTACCTCCCCAAGGCACTGTCTCCAAATACCAGCACATTAGGGATTAGGTTTCAACATGTGAATTTGGGGAGGACACAAATATTCAGTCTACAGCACATGTTTTAAACACACACACACACACACACACACACACACACACTCACACCTGCAGAATCTCATTTAGTATTCACAGCTTCCTTGCTAGGAAGGTTGCAAAATTTCTGTTTTATAGCTTAGGAAACAGGCTCAGAGAGGTTAAGTAACTTGCCTAAGGTTTTCTCACTGCCTTCACAGTGAGATTTCCTGGGGCTTGCATTTGAACAGTGAACAAAAACCTTAGGACACAGGAATTCATTTCTCATTGTGATTTTTTCAGGCTTTAGTGAACTGGTGGGAAAAATGATTGTCACATTAAACAACTGATTTCTTTTGTGGTGGGGGATATCAGCAAGGAGTTTGCAAGAAAAATCACCTATGTGTGCTCAATCTCTATTTTAATAGTTTTATCTGTTGCTCGTTCTTCCCTTATACCATCTTTATATACACACATGCACGCACACATTTTCTTGAATGTTTAACTAATATTACTCTACAAGACTGTGTGATTAGAATATTATGAGAGATTTTATTTTATTGATTTGTTTGCAGGGAATTTGCTAAATTTTCTGTAAAATATAAAGGATATGAAGGACCAATATCATTCCTACTGAGATCTTTCAATGTCATGGTATTCTGTTTGCTCTGTTCCTCTAGTCAAGCGGTCTTTGTGGTCCTTATGTAAATCTTTGTGTCAAAACTGTCAGCCTTTTGTGGTTAAAACTGATTGCAAATAAGTTTTACATTGACTTCTACATGATAATTATCTAGTGTAGGTTATTTATTCACAGCTCTGTATTTCACCTTTTTCCCTCTATTGGCAAAAATCATCCTCTACCTTATTAAAGTCATCATTGAACACACATTGTAAGCCAATATTTCATGGTGATTATCACCAGTGTAATAGTTATTAACAAAATGTCAGCATTTTGTACCTTAATTAGTGTGATGATTATCATGTGTTATCTCATATAAACAGGGCACTCATGAACTTTGCCTGTTGTCTATCACTGTCAGATGTTAAAAAAATTATGGAATAAAGGGTAGAACTTTTATTTAAGATGGTATCACTTATTTATGCTTTGAAGTCCTCTGTTCCTGACACATATATAAAATAGATAAGGGATAAATGAAAAAAATTAAAACTATTTATTTGTGATCAGAAAGAAGTATCTTTCTGTAAGTGAAGCTGATCCAAGCATCTAGATCTCGAAGTAGGCTGGGGTGTACAAGTTTTCTTTTCTCTTGAGGTGAAAGGCATTAAATTACAAGTGTCTCACTTGGTGTAGGGGACCAAATAAAAACTCATTGCTTTGTGGAAATAATGGAAACCACACAAATGAGAATAAGCAGAGGGCATTTGTTTTCAGAGCTCACTCTAGCAGGAGAACCAGCCATCATCACTTGCATTTGGCAGAAATCCAAAGACAGTCCGGGAAGTGGGAAAGCTTCTTAGTGGAAAAAATGAAGTTTCAGGTATGTTTTCATTGGAGTTTGTCAGCATAGAGAACCTGGAAGTGGGCTAACTAGAATTAGGACATTCTACATAATTGGTTTGGAAAATATATTTGGCTTTTTCTTTTTGGTTGTGTGCATAGGCTTTTGATAATGATTTTTAAAAATCCTAGGAAATTAATTCTGCTACCTGAAATAATCATGTTCCCATGAATAATTTTAGGTCTATCGTTAATCAATGTGGATTTTGGAACTAGGAAATAAACTTTTATAACTTTAATTTGTTTGTCAGTATTTTGTCCCATTAGTAAAAATAAATGTAGCTTAAAAGCAAGTTTTAGAAAAGGAATACAATGGGGAGTCCCAGTTTTTCTCCAGAATATTAATTTTTGTTCTCATGGTATTTATACTGACATATGTTTAGAATAGTAAAGAAAATGACTTACTAGTTACAAAAATTATAAAAGTTAAATGGTAACATTTTTCTGTTTTCTAGAAAATAATCACAAAATACTTAGTAAAAATATTATGTGCCCCAAGGGGATTTAAAGTCGGGGTGGGTTTTTTAGTGGATAGTGCCACACCCTTTCTTACAAATATCCTGTAAGACTTTCAGGTCTCCATATGAATTTATCCTACAGAAGGTACATGACACAGAAATGGCAAGAGCTTATTTGATTGCACTGATGGTGTTTGTTTTTTTTTTTTCCCTGCCTTCTGCATGACCTTGATCAGAAGAGGCCAGAGTACTTCTTGCAGAGTTGCAGTGATGAGCCGGATAATGAGAACATTAGACACATTACCACAACAATGCTATGAATTTTATTGAAATATTATTTTAAAGTAATAAATGTAGCATTTTGTAAAGCTTTAAATCCATCTAAAAATGAAGGTACTGCATCCAATTCATGGTACTTATCCTGATAAGTAGGGCACACTTTCTTTCATTTCAAATGATTCCCAGCTGTTAGGTTTTTGTCTTCAGTTGACCTATCCAAGTGACAAAGTGTTTCCACCAATTATCACTTTTAGTTTTCCTCAGATGTTCTCTTCATCATTTTCTACCTTTCATAGGATATCAACTATCCATTTTCCTATTATTAGTGAACCATTGATAAATTTATATCCTTCTAATATTTGTATTTTTTTGTTTTTACTGGATCATGTGATTCTCATCATTGCAATTCTGTGACTGGATCATTTAGCTAAGGCTCCTGTACCTTTATTTTGTAATTTTTGAGAATGTTGGTACCTCAGATTTTTTTTTCACCATTTAATTTTGAAAACTGGATTAATTCCTCAGTTATTACCTACATTTTAAAAAGATTTATTTATTTATTTGGGAGAGAGTATGCACATGAGTGGGGAGTGGGGATGGGGGGGAGAGAGAGAATCTCAAGCAGACTCCCCACTGAGCAAGGAGTCTGACCTGGGGCTCGATCCTAGGACCCCAAGATCATGACCTGAGCTGAAATCAAGAGTCAGATGCTTAACCAAGTGAGCTACCCAGGTACCCTAATTTTTGCTTATTTTTAAAGACTTTGTGGCATGGAACAATGTTGAACAATTAAATCTCAATCTATAAATTTCAGTCCTACTTGAAATTCATCTTGAAATTTTCTTATTTCTTTTCAGCGTGACAGTATTCATTGTTTTTGCATCACACCCAGTGCTCCATGCAATCCATGCCCTCCTTAATACCCACCACCTGGTTCCCCCAACCTCCCACCCCCCCGCCCCTTCAAAACCCTCAGGTTGTTTTTCAGAGTCCATAGTCTCTCATGGTCCACCTCCCCTTCCAATTTCCCTCAACTCCCTTCTCCTCTCCATCTCCCCATGTCCTCCATGCTATTTGTTATGCTCCACAAATAAGTGAAACCATATGATAATTGACTCTCTCTGCTTGACTTATTTCACTCAGCATAATCTCTTCCAGTCCCGTCCATGTTGCTACAAAAGTTGGGTGTTTGTCCTTTCTGATGGAGGCATAATACTCCATAGTGTATATGGACCACCTCTTCCTTATCCATTCATCCGTTGAAGGGCATCTTGGTTCTTTCCATAGTTTGGCGACCGTGGCCATTGCTGCTAAACATTGGGGTACAGATGGCCCTTCTTTTCACGACATCTGTGTCTTTGGGGTAAATACCCAGAAGTGCAATTGCAGGGTCATAGGGAAGCTCTATTTTTAATTTCTTGAGGAATCTCCACACTGTTCTCCAAAGAGGCTGCACCAACCTGCATTCCCACCAACAGTGTAAGAGGGTTCCCCTTTCTCCACATCCTCTCCAACACATGTTGTTTCCTGTCTTGCTAATTTTGGCCATTCTAACTGGTGTAAGGTGATATCTCAATGTGGTTTTAGGAATATACTAGATATTTCATATATGGTAACTATCTTTGTAATGGTAACTGTCTTTTTAATAACTGCTATTATTAAAACTGGAACTGATGATTTAGGGACTTTTTTTTTCTAAGAAAGGAATTTGGGTTCTGAAGTAAATAGCATGACTGGAATTGACTGGTCAGGAGGTGAGGGAAAGGAGAGTGGAGTGAAGGCTTGGAACTGTGATGGAATTGCTTCTGATTTTAGACTACAAAGTGGTATCTGAAGTAGTTTATGGCCTTTCCCTACTTCATGATCAGTCCTTTTTTCATAGTCCTGTCCTACTTCAGCCCTGGGCAAGGTAAAGAGGAAATGGAAAGTAGGGGATGAGGAAAAAGAGTTCTTCTAGGAAATAGCTCAATGTATGGAGACATGGAGAATTTTGCCTAAGGGCTGCTACCCCTGGATAGTTAATATATGTAAGGACATTCAGAATTTAGTCACAATAAGATTCAGGAGTTAGGGACATCATATGTTTGCTTTTTTTTTTCTTGACAAGCAAATGTGTTCACCTGTTGACTAAAACCATTATTTTTGCTGTGCAACATTTGTCCAGATTCAGTTTACCTACTCTTCATCTTTGGATTCTATAGTAAACTTATTACATGAATAGTCCAAAGGACTGATTATTTTATGGCAAAATTTCTGTTTGTCCATTTTTGTTTGTAGATTAATTGCTATAATTATAATATTCCTTTGTAAAAGCTAGAAATTTGATTCCTGGTTTACCACCAAGGGGGAGAATCGTATTTTCCTAATAGCTTGTTTTCAGCAAATAAATACTACTCCAAAACTTATCAGTGATATAAAATACTTTATAGTAAGCTAGTTGCAAAAATTTGAAGTGAATAAATAGCTGAATTATTAGACTATAATTGTGTCTAATGGAGAGAAGGCTTTTCAGCTTTCTAATAGATTGCTATGGGGCTTCCAGTTAGTTGACTATCTTGTGACCCTTATCCTTCTACCATATTGGGATGGGAGCTCATAGAGCTGTACATAACTGAAACAAAATGAGGAAATTAAATTCAAAATAAGATGACATCATGAGATCCAGTGACATAGAACATTTATGAGACCATGTCTCATATTCCTTGTCTTTTGTATTTTAGAATGAGGTCAACAAAATACCGAGCTATAAGTTAGGGGACCTATTACTCTCTCCAGATCTGCAGTAAACTAACTAGGTGACATTAGACAAATTAATTTACCCTTATGACCTCAGTTTCCAATTTTATTTTATTTCTTAAAGATCTTATTTATTTATTTGACAGACAGAGATCACAAGAAGGCAGAGAGGCAGGCAAAGATAGAGGAGGAAGCAGGCTCCCTGCGGAGCAGAGAGCCCAACGTGGGGCTCAATCCCAGGACCCTGGGATCATGACCCGAGCTGAAGGCAGAAGCTTTAACCCACTGAGTTACCAAGGTGCCCCTCATTTTCCAACTTTAAAATGACATGGTAACCTAAACCATCTCCAGTAGTGCTTTCAGGAGCCAACATTCTATAATTCTGTATTAATTGGATTTTAGGTTTCCTTTTAGAAAAGCACTTTGACTTCTGAAGTGTAAATTGGTGCATACTGGGGCAAAACCAGAAGATTCAATGGATTCCAATTTCCCAAGATAACTTTTCTGTATGTTTTCCAAAATTTAATATCTAGCAACCTCCTTCCTTGTTGCCCTGTTGCTTCATTTGTACTATAGTATGTGGTCATTGGTTGTTGACTTAGTTCAGGCTGTTTATAACAAATTACCATAGACTAGGTGACTTAAACAACAAGCATTTATTTCTTACCATTGTGAATGCTGAAAAGTCCAAGATCAGGGCGCTAGTAGATCCAGTGTCTATTAAGGACCCACCTCCTCATTTGAAGATGGCTGTCTTCTTACTGTATCCTCACATGGTAGAAATCCTTTGTTTCTTCATCTTGTATAACGGCATTAATTTCATCATGAAGGCTCTACCTTCATGACCTAATTACCTCCCAAAAGCCCTACCCCCGAATACCATGACATTAGGGATTAAGCTTCCATATATGAGTTTTGTGGGGACCTAGACATTCAGTCTATAGCAGTTGCATTTGGTAATTAGCCATGGCACAGTCGCCATAGGACATTCACAGACTATACCAAGGTGTTCATGATAGAGTCCCTTTCCATACTCTTGGTAGTTTCTCTTATTTTTAAGATTTTAATTTATTTATTTGACAAACAGAGAGAGATCACAAGTAGGCAGAGCAGCAGGCAGAGACAGAGGAAAAGCAGGCTCCCTGCTGAGCAGAGAGCCCGGTGCAGGGCTCGATCCCAGGACCCTAAGATCATGACCTGAGCTGAAGGCAGAGGCTTTAACCCACTGAGCCACCCAGGTGCCCCCTCTTGGTAATTTCTCACGATAGTAAAATGTTTTCTAGAACTAAATAAATCTAACTGGTGTCTCCCAGGATACATCTTTAACTTAACCACATCTGAAAAGACCCTTTCCCAAGTAAGATAACATCTATAAGTCAATATGTAGATATTGATAAAGAACTGATATCCTTTGGGATCATTTTCTAGACTACTGCACCAGATGCCCATATTCCTTTTCCTTATCTCTTTCTTAAGTGGTTCTTCTACTTGATATTTCTCTAAGATCTTCTCAGACATGAAGGTCATATGCCAGGTGATACAGTTTAGCAGAATGGTAGACACATCGTTTAAAGGGAATGCTTGCAGAGAAGGTAGAAACTTCTTATTCGGGAACAGCATTATTTTAGAACTATGTTTTGGAAATAGCATTAGACCTGGCTCTTAAGAGCTGGGATTTGAAAGAATAGTTTGTCCTTCTGTGAATTTTATGAATGTTAACTTGGAAAAAATGTCCTCTCACCTACTTAGGCTTCTTTTTCTGTAAAAGTTATTGATCTCCAAGTACATTTCCAGCTTCAATATTCTTAGATTCCATTGTTATATCAATGTGCAGCTAGATCTAGATATCTGAAGTTCCATAAAGAAGTCCAGGCTAGAGATACATACTTGTAGTCTTTGGGACATGGAATATGATGGGCTAGATACATACAGTTGTTTCTAAAGGACTCAGACTTCAGATGGTAAGTTGTGTGGAAGATGATTGGTAATCACTGATGTGCCTAGTGTTATAATTGTCGTTGTGAAACAGGACAGAGAGGCTATGTAAACTGGCAGCTCTGTGTCAGTAAATACTGATGCTTTAAAGTCCAAAGAACCCTGCCATGGGACACTCCACCAAACTAATTCCAACTCAGAGGGAGGAAGCATATGCCTATATTTGGTGATAGAAGTTAGAGCTAAAATTGGGGCACCTGGGTGTCTCAGTGGTTTACACATCTGCCTTTGGCTCAGGTCATGATCCCAGGGTCCTGGGATGGAGGCCCACCTCAGGCTTCCTGTTCAGCCTGGAGTCTGTTTCTCCCTTTCCCTCTCCTCTTTACCTGCTCATTCACGTGCTCCAGCATATACACTCTTTCTTTCTCTCTCTCATAAATAAATAAAATCTTAAAAAAAAGGAATTAGAGCTAAAATAAATTGGACTTTATTCATAACTGAAGGAGGATAAAATTTAGACATTTGAATTATGTTGTAAGGATATAATTGAAGTCCTTTTCATTGCTGCATCTGGAGCTCAAAAGGGCTAACTGTAGATGAGGTATAATTAATGAAATACAATCCACATCTACTATATTCTTGGTGAAAACTCTGATATTTGAGGATGAAGAGAGAATTCTACAAGCATCTAAGCAAAAATCAGGTTATCTATAGATGGAAAAAGTCAGGATATGTGCTTCTTGGGAAAAATATCTTGAGGAATTAAGTCAGCTAAATGAGAAATGATAAATATAGGTTTAAATCCAAATTAATATGTAAATATGGTTATAAAACAATGCAAATATAGTGGCTAAAGAGAACATAGATAATGGAAAAGTAATATAATAATAATATGTAACTGGGACAAAATTTCCAGATTAGAGCAACAAAAACTGGGAAGTGTGAGATCTTGGTGGGGAGGGGGATGGTGAAAAGTGAATGTGCTAATTTCCTCAAAATACCTAGGGGAAGCATTAGAAATGTCTTATTAATGTTTATAATTAGAGAAATGGGGGATTAAATATGCATTTCAAAAGCTAAAATAAGAGCTAGTTGAATTAAAAGGTTGTTCTCTACCTTCTAAATTAATTGAGGGATGGAGAAGACTAAAAGAAAAAACATACCATAAAAGCAGAAGATTGTAGACAAATAATGAGCAAGAAAACACTGAAAAACAGGAAACACTTGATAATACAATATATACTGGATACATTCACCATTTAAAATTACAGTTCATTAGGCTAGGTCGGGATATAAAATCTGGCCACATGTTGTCTATAGAAGAATACTCCCAAATAAAGTGATTAAAGAAGATTAAAAGTATAAAGTTGGACATTTAATTCAGAATAAGAGTTACTGGATTTACTAAATTGATACCAGATATGACAGACTCCTCTGACAAGTGGAAAACATCCTTTCTTGTCAAGCAACCATAAAATCTTAGCGAAGTTGATCATTTATTAAGCCACAAAACCAGTAAGTTACAAATATAAATAGTAGAGACCAGATTCTTGTCAGCAAACAAATGAACTATGAAAATGACAAATTTAAAGGCATTCCTAAGGAAATTGAGACAATAAGAAAATCAAAACTCTAATATAGAACATTTAAAAAATAGTGTTGAGATCAGTACATCTAAGAATCCATACGGTGTGGCTAAAGCTATATCAAAGACTGTTTTAGGAGAACTCAAAGTCATTGGACCTCAGAATCTCTACTATCATATTTCAAGAGCCTAACAAGAATTTTCTTTTTTGCTTTAGTACTTCCTGCCTGTGCACTGGCTAATGCAGAGATGATCCCATGTCCCATCTTGCCTGATTGCTTGTTGCTGTAATTGCTGCTCTTGGTGCAGACACCACTGATACTATTGCAATTGCGCTATAGGCCTAACTGGCACTGCTGACTATGGCGGCTGACAGGAAGCAGAGTTGTCCTCTGGCCCCACTCCATTCATTAGCCACCACCTGGGGGATGCTCTCTTGTTTATTGGTTGTTTTTGCTACTGTGAACAGCTGCTGTACTGAGAGACAGATTAACCTATGCTGGGAACATTTTAGCCCCCCTACCAATCTATTTTCCACACTGCTGCCGGGATGATCTCAATCTTAAGATCAGTTCCTGGTTTAACATTCTTCTTTGGTCTCTTGTTCCCTGCAGAATAAAATCCAAACCTTGTTAGTAAGCATACAGGTTTAACATGTGACAGTATTTTGCATAATTTTCTCTCTCCATTTTATAGCCACTGTCTCCATCCCTGCCACCCCCACCTTATAAAACGCTTTGCTCTAGCTCTGCCAAAGTACTTAAAAAAAAAAAAAAACAAAAAAACGCTCTGCTTGGAATGATTGATGCTTTAATTATTATGCAGATATTAGCATATTAAGTTACAAGAAATCTGGGGGAAATATTTGTCAGGACATGACTAAGAGTTAATACCCTAATATAGACAGAGTTGTTACAAATTAGTAGGGAACACAAGAGAAACCACCTAAGAAAAATAGATTTTAAAAAAAGCATGAAAGATAATTAACAGATATGACAACAAATTATTGATAAGCAGCCAGAGTATAAAGAAAAATAATATAATGAATAAAGAAATACAAATTAAAATACCATCTTTTACTTCATTTCAAAGATTAGTTTAAAAAAGGATAGTAAAGTATCTTATTCTAGCAAAATCAGTGTATTAGAATAATTTTCTAACAGTTGAAAGAAAAGTATCTTGAAGAAGGAGTACCTTTTACTACTATGTACCAAGGTACTATATTTACTAGTGGCTGCCCTATGCATGGTACTTCCCTTATACCAGGTAGCAATGTCCTTAAGAACTTTACATGTGTTTATTCCTTTACTCTTCAGAACAAATCCTTTGATGCAAACACCATAACATTCTGTATTTTAAAAATATTTGAAGAAAAGGTGTCCTAGAGAGATTAAGTGACTTACAAAAGATCAAACAACTAATAAAAGGTGGAGCCAATTTTGGATTCCAACAACCTGACTGTAATGTCTTCTCTTTCAACCACTGTGCATACTGCCTCCTATGTTTGTAGTTTTGAGAATGTTTGTGTATGTTTTCATTACATCTCATAGATACAGACAAGTTATATCCATTGCCACCATTTGTAGAACTATTATATGCCAAAGATTGGGCTAAGCATTTTATAACAATCATATGATGTAGATCTTGTTAATTCCATTGTGCATTTAAGGAAAATGAGGCCTAAAGAAGTCCTATAACATGTCCATGGTCATTCGTATAGCAAGTGGCAAAGCCAGGATTTGAATAAGTTTGTGTTATACTCCAAGATTTCATGCTTTTCACTGCTGTGTAATAACTAGTACACAAATATTGATAAATATACAAATATTTGTAAGTCTGATCATGTCGCTTCTCTAACCAGCCCTCTGCTACTTACCATACTTGGAATTGAACCCAAACTTAACACTGTGGCCTGCAGAACCCTTCTTGTCCTGGTCCTCCCTTCCTTTCCATCCTCCTGTCCTGCTACTCTTTTCTTGGCTGCACTCCAATCCTACATACTCCAATCCTACATGCTCTATTCTAAACACACCAGGTGCATGTCACCTTCAGGACAATGCATGTGCTTTATCCTTTGCCTTGATTGCTGTTGCCTCAGATATTTACGTGGCTAACTCCACTTCCTTCAGGGATCTGCTCCACTCTTACTCTGACCCCTACATTGAAAACCATGCCCTTCAACACACTCTGCATTCTTATTTTTCTTTATTCACCGTATGTATCACAACCAGATGTTACGTTATGGGCTTATTGTTTGTTGTCTGTATTCCTCATTAGACTGTAAATCCTAAGGTGCCAAGACTGCTTTGTTCACTATTGTGTCTTTGGAGTGTAGGTTAGAAGTTAGTCTTTTGGTGGGGGGAGGTTAAAGAGCCTGATATTAAATAATTTAGGCTTTGCAAAGCTGTACAGTCTCTGCCACAATTACTTAACTCTTCCACTGTAGCAAAAAAGCAGTCATAGACAATATGTAAGTCAATGAGTATGAAAATGAAAATGTTATGTTTCAATAAAACTTTATTTACAAAAATAGGGGGCAACTGGGTGGCTCAGTTGGTTAAGCATCTGTCTTTGGCTTGGGTCATGATCCCAAGGTCCTGGGTTTGAGCCCCTTCTCCCTCTACCTCTGTCTCTTCCCCAACATGTGCTCTTTCTCTGTCTCTCTCTCTTGCTCTCCCACTCTCAAACAAAATCTTTGAAAAACAAAACAAAACAAAATTTTATTTACAAAAACAGGTGGCAGGTTGGATTTGGCATACAGGCCACAGGTTGCCAACCCCTGGTCCAGAACATTAGCTGGTTGGTACTCAATGTGTATTTTTTTAATGAGTTTATATGTCTATAATACACATGTGTGCACACACACAAATAGATATGTACACAATTGCATGTGCGTTTGTGTGTGTCTGCATGCCCAAAGGATACTGGAAGGAATCAAATACAAATATCTTAATTTTTGTCTCTAGTGGAGGTCTTATGGCTTTTTTTTTTAGGATTATGGCTTTTTTAAAAAGATTTATTTATTTATTTGACAGAGATCACAAGTAGGCAGAGAGGCAGGCAGAGAGAGAGAGAGAGGAGGAGGAAACAGGCTCTCTGCCGAGCGGAGAGCCAGCTGTGGGGCTCGATCCCAGGACCCTGAAATCATGACCCGAGCCGAAGGCAGAGGCTTTAACCCACTGAGCCACTCAGGCACCCCAGGATTATGGTTTTTAAAAATTAAAATTTCTTCTATATATTTTCTTTAAATTTTTAATGAATATGCATTCGTTTTTTAGACTTTTTTCTTCAAGTATGATAAAAATACAGAAAAATGCACAGTGCATAATTGCACATCTCAAAGAAGTTTTCAAAGTGGAACATACTTGCATAACAAGCACCCAGCTAAAGATAGAGAAGAACGGCAATATCCTAGGACCTCCTTTCAGTCACTTGTGCACACTATCCTGACTTCTAACAGCATAGATTAGTTTGCCTATCTTTGTGCTTTACATAACTATAATGATATGGCATGCAGTCTTTTGTGTTTGACTTCTTTTGCTCAACATTATGTCTTTTAGGGGTATCCACGCTGGGGTGCGTAGTTGTGGTTCACTCATTCTTGTTGCTCTATAATATTCCATTGTTTGAATTTATATCATGTGTTGCTCATAAGATGTTTGCTTGTGTTGTCCTTTTCATAACTTACCTTTCCCTCTGTCCTATACAGGAATCCAGAATCTCTCCCTTGGTAATTTTTAAATTCAAATATTTTTTGTTTTTGTTTACTTTAGAGAGAGAGTGAGTGTGGGGATGGGCATGGGGGAGGGGCAGAGGGCGAGGGAAAGAGAATCTTAAGCAAGCTTGAGGTGGAGCTCTGTCTCATGACCTTGAGATCATAACCTTAGCCAACATCAAGAGTCAGATGCTTAACTGACTGAGCCACCCAGGTGCCCCTTAAGTTCAAATGTTTTTATAGGACTAAAGACAGAAACAGCCCAAAGTAAATATCTTTCATAAAAGCCCAAGTTTATTTAAAAGAACAATGAAGAGAGGCTGGAAGTGAGTGAGGAGAATGTATTTGAGAAAATATCCCCCAGATTTGGGAAGAGAGAGGGACTGTGACCTGATCTGGAAATTGCATGCAACTTAGTTACAGAGCTCTGGGGAAATAGTTGGAACAATTAAGGAGACTGGACCCAAGGACCATGTTTTTATCTCAGCATGGGAAGGACATAAACAGGATCTGGACATAAGAAGGATCACTGTGAGCATAAAAATGATGGCAACTGTGGTTTTTCCCATTGTAGAGGTGTTGCAGAAGAATCCTGTGTTCTGGTTCAACACTAAGAAGACTGACGTTCCTAGGAGTGAAGGAAATTAAATTTCTTAGCAGTCTGACAAGATGGGGGATCCAAATGAGATTTAATTTGATCTAAAAAAATAATTCTTCTGGTTCCTTTTGTAGATCCTCACCAAAACTAAGTATTTCCCAAGTCTTTAGAACAATGAACCCATTTTATTTTGAAATTATCTGCTTTATTATTTTTTTCAACTTTTTGGTTCATCTTTTAGTTTAGTTTTTTAATATTTATTTTTTCTCTTCCTTATTTTTTATTATTATTATATTATGTTAGTCACCATATAGTATGTCATTAGTTTTTGATGTAGTGTTCCAAGATTCATTTTTTGTATATAACACCCAGGGCTCCATGTAATACATGCCCTTCTTAATAACCACTACCAGGCTCACCCATCCCCCAACCCTGCTCCCTTCTAAAACCCTCAGTTTGTTTCTCAGAGTCCACAGTCTCTCACGGTTCCTCTCCCCCACCAATTCCCCCCACTTTTCATTTTTTCCTTCCTTCTCCTAATGTCCTCCATGCTGTTCTTTATGTTCCACAAGTAAGTGAAACCATATGATAATTGACTCTCTCTGCTTGACTTATTTCACTCAGCATAATCTCCTCCAGTCCCATCCATGTTGATGCAAAAGCTGGGTATTCATCCTTTCTGATGGCTGAGTAATATTCCATTGTGTATATGAACCACATCTTCTTTATCCATTCATCTGTTGAAGGGCATCTTGGCTCTTTCAACAGTTTGGCTATTGTGGACATTGCTGCTATGAACATTGGGGTAGATACCCAGTACAATTGCCAGAGTAGCTCTATTTTAAAGTTTTTGAAATTATCTGATTTAAAACCCAAGGTCAGCTATTTACTTTTATGGTAGGTATGGATCCTATATTTGGGAATAAGAGTACATAGCATCATGAATATGTAAAATTCTTTTCTTCTTTGAGATGTAATGTTCTTCCTTGTTTCCCAAGATAAAACATGAAAGGCCAGTGAGATCCCTCCCGCAACTCTTTCCAGTCTAACTCAGTCGGAAATCCTCTACAGATACTGGTAATTGTATGTCAGTCTTAGTTTTTGGGCTGAGAGTTTGTACTTTTTCATATTTTTTTCCTTGTTACTTTTTTGGATCACTAGGAGAGGCTGCCTCTTGGTTTGTTTGCCAGATATAATTTTGAACTAAACCTGACCTAGATATCTTGGCTCCTGCTTTAAGTCTCTCATGTTTCCTTGAAAATAAACCTTTTCTAGCAAAACAGGTACTCATACCCTCCACGTTAGTTAGGTCCTCTTAGACAGTGATGGATTGAAAAAAAATGAAGATGTACTCAGAAGGGATAATATATCCTTAAATGGTTTAACATCAAGCACAAAGAATGGAAATAAATTAGCTAAATGTTCAACTCGAGAAACTGGAAATGTGGCAAAAAGATAAATCTAGGGAAGGCACAGAAAATATGAAACGGAGAATAATAATACAAAAATTCTTTAGTAGATTGGTTAAATGAATGCAAGGACTGTTTTTTGGAAAAGACTAACTATAAAATCTCTAGTAACTATAATTTAAAAAAAAAAGTGAGAACAACTCCAGGAATAGGAATTAATAAGGTGTCAGATCTCCCCAAATTAACTACAGATTTTATGTAATTCCAATTAAAATTCCAACAGTATTTTCAAAACTTGACAAAAATGATTTCAAAGTCCTCTAGAAAAATATCCAAGTGAAATTAGCCAATAAAGCCATAAAATTGAACAGTAATAAATGATGACTTACATTAACCGATATTTAAAAATAACTTAGTAATAAAACAATCCTGAAGGTTTGGTGCTAGAGTAAGAAAGGCAGAGAAATGACTTGAAAAGAATAACCTAAAGAACCAAGTATGTATGAGGGTTGCATCTAGATGAAGGTAACATTTTTTTATTGTTTTGATAGATTATTTCAATAAAATGTCTTGAGGTAACTCTCTACCCATTTGAACTAGCTACATTATACCAGGATTAGCAAACTCAAGTGCCTTCAAGAGCTAGGCAGATAATATGTACAATGAGATATTTAAATAAGAAGGGGTGAAAAAATATTAAAAAATTATGGAAAGTCTGGACAGAGATGCCTACATGTGAGAAAAATATAGATTCATAAAAACTATGCAAATAAAACCACCTGACTATGCAAAAACATTAGTTTCCAATTAAAGAATATTCATTCTCAGCAAGCACCTCTCACTATAAGATTAAATAGAAATAAGAATTCAGCAAATACTCAAAGATGATAAAACATCACAATGAGTTGAACAAGGGAAAGGTTAGTGGACAATATATCTATACTTATATCTGTATCTAGATACCTTCCTATCATATTAAGGTACAGAATACCCATGGCTTAAAATCAAATTACTACCAGAGAACAATAGCTTCTTATAGTCATACAATAAGCAAAAGGAGTTATTCATCACTGGTCAGTCATCATCAGTAACCCTTTAGTACTGGTCAATATCCAGCATACTACAAATATGCTGTATGAACACTGATCAAACATGAACAAAACAAAAATCCTCCTTTGAACTTCCACTATTTTTAAAAATAATTTATGGTACTTTATTTTTTTCAAGTTTTTTTTTTCTTTTTTTTTCCAATTTATTTATTTTCAGAAAAACAGTATTCACTATTTTTCACCACACCCAGTGCTCCATGCAATCCGTGCCCTCTGTAATATCCACCACCTGGTACCCCAACCTCCCACCCCCCGCCACTTCAATTATTATGTTCAGTTAGCCAGCATATAGTACATCATCAGTTTTTGATGTAGTGTTCAGTGATTCATTAGTTCTGTATAACACCCAGTGCTCATCACAACTCATGCCCTTCTTAATACCCATTGCCCGGTTACCTCACCCCCTCACTTCCCTCCCTTCTGTAACCCTCAGTTTGGTTCCCGAAGTCCAGAGTCTCTCGTGGTTTTTCTCCCTCTCTGATTTCTTCCCGTTCAGTTTTTCTTCCTTCCCCTGCAGTCCTCTGCACTATTCCTTGTGTTCCACATATGAGTAAAACCGTATGTTAATTGTCTTTCTCTGCTTGACTTGTTTCACTTAGACCCTCCCCCCCACTATTTCTAATACTTCTTAGTCCCTTCTCCGCTCATTCTTTCATAAGCACAGTCATGTCAAGCTTTGAGTCTACCAGTCTACTGAAACTGCTCTTATCATTTTCACCAATGATCTCTGCAGTTTGTTTATATCTCCAATATTTCCCCTAAACTCCACATCACTATATCTACCTGAATAGTTGACTTATTTTCTTGGAGTTATAACAAATAAAATTTAACTTGTTCAAAACAATTCTTTGGCTTCCATTTCCTGACTTGTTAATTTTAGCCATTCTGATTGGTGGGAGGTGGTATCTCACTGTGGTTTTGATATGTATTTTCCTGATGTTGAGTTATGTGGAGCACTTTTTCATGTGTCTGTTGGCCATCTGGATGTCTTCTTTGCAGAAATGTCTGTTCATGTCCTCTGCCCATTTCTTGATTAGACTATTCATTCTTTGGGTGTTGAGTTTGAGAAGTTCTTTATAGATTTTGGATACTAGCCCTTTATCTGATATGTTGTTTACACATATCTTCTCTCATTCTGTCAGTTGCCTTTTGGTTTTGTTAACTGTTTCCTTTACTGTGCAAAAGCTTTTGGTCTTGATGAATTCCCAGTAGTTCATTTTTGCCCTTGCTTCCCTTGCCTTTGGCGATGTTTCTAGGAAGAAGTTGCACTTGATCTTAGCCAAAAGGCCGAGAAGTTGCTGCGGATGAGGTCAAAGAGGTTGCTGCCTGTGTTCTCCTCAAGGATTTTGATGGATTCCTATCTCACACTGAGGTCTTTCATCCATTTTGATCTATTTTTGTGTGGTGTAAGGAAGTGGTCCAGTTTCATTTTTTTTGCATGTGGCTGTCCAATTTTCCCAACACCATTTGTTGAAGACGCTGTCTTTTTTCCATTGGACATTCTTTCCTGCTTTGTCGAAGATTAGTTGACCATATAGCTGAGGGTCTATTTCTGGGCTCTCTATTCTGTTCCATTGATCTATGTGTCTTGTTTTTATGCCATACCATACTGTCTTGATGATGACAGCTTTGTAATAGAGCTTGAAGTCTGTAATTGTGATGCCACCAACTTTGGCTTTCTTTTTCAACATTCCTCTGGCTATTCAAGGTCTTTTCTGGTTCCATATAAATTTTAGGATTATTTATTCCATTTCTTTGAAAAAAACTGATGGTATTAAATAGGGATTACATTAAATGTGTAGATTGCTTTAGGTAGCATAGACATTTTTACAATATTTGTTCTTCCAATCTATGAGTGTGGAATGCTTTTCCATTTCTTCATGTCTTCCTTGATTTCTTTCCTGAGTACTTCATATATTCATGTGTACTTTATATATATTTATATATTCTTTCATGAGTACTTTACTGAGTACAGATTCTTTGCCTCTTTGGTTAGGTTTACTTCTAGGTATCTTATGGTTTGGGGAGTAATTATAAATGGGATTGACTCCTTATTTTCTCTTTCTTCTGTTTTGCTTTTGGTGTGTAGAAATGCAACTGATTTCTGTGCATTGATTTTATATCCTAACACTTTACTGAATTCCTGTATGCGTTCTAGGAGTTTTGGAGTGGAGTCTTTGGGTTTTCCACATAAAGTATTATATCATCTGCAAAGAGGGAGAGTTTGACTTTTTCTGTGCCAATTTTGATGCCTTTAATTTATTTTTGTTGTCTGATTGCTGAGGCTAGGACTTCTAGTATTATGTTGAATAGCAGTGGTGATAATGGACATCCCTTCTGTGTTCCTGGCTTTAGGGGAAAAGCTCTCAATTTTTCCCCATTGAGAATGATATTCACTGTGAGTTTTTCATAGATGGCTTTGATGATATTGAGGAATGTACCCTGTATCCCTATACTTTGAAGAGTTTTAATCAAGAAAGGATGCTGTACTTTGTCAGATGCTTTTTCAGCATCTATTGAGAGTATCATATGGTTCTTGCTCTCTCTTACATTAATGTATTGTGTCACATTGATTGATTTGAAGATGTTGAACCAACCTTGCAGCCCTGGAATAAATCCCACTTGCTTGTGGTGAATAATTCTTTTCTTTTAAATTTATTTTTTATTTATTTTTGGCATAACAGTATTCATTATTTTTTCACCACACTCAGTGCTCCATGCAATCTGTGTCCTCTATAATACCCACCACCTGGTACCCCAACCTCCCACCCACCCGCCAATTCAAACCTCTCAGATTGTTTTTGAGAGTCCATAGTCTCTTATGAATAATTCTTTTAATGTACTGTTGAATCCTGTTGGGTAGTATTTTGGTGAGAATTTTTACACCTGTGTTCATCAAGGATATTGGTCTGTAATTCTCTTTTTTCATGGGGTCTTTGGTTTTGGGATCAAGGTAATGCTGGCCTTATGAAATGAGTTTGGAAGTTTACCTTCCATTTCTATTTTTTGGAACAGTTTCAGGAGAATAGGTATTAATTCTTTAAATGTTTGGTAGAATTCCCCTGGGATGCTGTCTGGCCTTGGGCTCTTGTTTTTTGGGAGATTTTTGATGACTGCTTCAACCACCTTTTTGGTTATGGATCTGTTCAGGTTTTCTGTTTCTTCCTGGTTCAGTTTTGGTAGTTTATATGTCTCTAGGAATGCATCCATTTCTTCCAGATTTGTCCAGTTTGCTGGTGTACAGTTGCTCATAATATATTCTTATAATTGTTTGTATTTCTTTGGTGTTGACTGTGATCTCTCCTCTTTCCTTCATGATTTTATTAATGTGGGTCCTTTCTCTTTTCTTTTTGATAAGTCTGGTCAGGGGTTTATCAATCTTATTAATTCTTTCAAAGAACAAGCTCCTAGTTTTGTTGATTTGTTCTACTGTTCTTTTGGTTTCCATTTCATTGATTTCTGCTCTGATCTTTATGATTTCTCTTTTCCTACTGGGTTTAGGGTTTCTTTCTTGTTCTTTCTCCAGCTCCTTTAGGTGTAGGGTTAGGTTGTGTACTTGAGACCTTTCTTGTTTCTTGAGAAAGGCTTATATGACTATATACTTTTCTCTCAGGAACGCCTTTGCTGTATTGCACAGATTTTGAACAGTTGTGTTTTCATTATCATTTGTTTCCATGAATTTTTTTCAATTCTTCTTTGATTTCCTGGTTGACCCATTCAAATTTTAGTAGGGCGCTCTTTAAAAACTCTGTGTATTTGAGTTCTTTCCCACTTTCCTCTTGCGATTGAGTTCTAGCTTCAGAGCATTGTGGTCTGAAAATATGCAGGGAATGATCCCAATCTTTTGGTACTGGTTGAGACCTGATTTGTGACCCAGGATGTGATCTATTCTGGATAATGTTCCATGTGCACTGGAGAAGAATGTGTAATCTGTTGCTTTGGGAAGGAATATTCTGAATATATCTGTGATGTCCATCTGGTCCAGTGTGTCATTTAAGGCCTTCATTTCCTTGATGATCTTTTGCTTAGATGATCTGTCCATTTCAGTGAGGGGGGTATTAAAGTCCTTCACTATTATTGTATTATTCTCGATGTGTTTCTTTGATTTTGTTTTTTTATTGGTTTACATAGTTGGCTACTCCCATGTTAGGGGCATAGATATTGAAAATTGTTAGATCTCCTTTTTGGACAGACCCTTTAAATATGATATATTTTCCTTTCTCATTTCTTATAGTCTTTGGCTTAAAATCTAATTTATCTGATATGAGGATTTCCAGCTTTCTTTTGATGTCCATTAGCATGGTAAATGGTGTTCTGCCCCCTCACTTTATATCTGGGGGTGTCTTTGGGTCTAAAATGAGTTTCTTGCAGATAGCATATTGATGGGTTTTGTATTTTTATCCATTCTGATACCCTGTGTCTTTTGACTGGGGCATTTAGTCCACTTACATTCAGGGTAACTATTGAAAGATGTGAATTTAGTGCCATTGTATTGCCTGTAAGGTGACTGTTATTGTGTATTGTCTCTGTTCCTTTCTGGTCTGTTACTTTCAGTCTCTCTCTTTGCTTAGAGGACCCCTTTCAATATTCCATAGGGCTGGTGTGGTGTTTGCAAATTCTTTTTTTTTTTTTTTGTCCTGGAAGGTTTTTATCTCTCCTTCTATTTTCTTTTTCTAATTTTTTGAAGATTTATTTATTTATTTATTTGACAGACAGAGGTCACAAGTAGGCAGAGAGGCAAGCAGAGAGAGGGGAGGGGGGAAGCAGGCTCCCTGCAGAGCAGAGAGTCCAATGCAGGACTCGTTCGCAGGACCCTGGAATCATGACCTGAGCTGAAGGCAGAGGCTTAACCCACTGAGCCACCCAGGTGCTCCTCTCCTTCATTTTCAATGATAGCCTATCTGGATATAGTATTCTTGCCTGCAGATTTTTCTCATTTAGTGCTCTGAATGTATCATGCCAGTTTTTTTTTTTTTTTCTGGCCTGCCAGGTCTCTGTGGGTAAGTCTGCTGCCAGTCTAATATTTCTACCATTATATGTCACAGAGTTCTTGTTCCACACTGCTTTCAGGATTTTCTCTTTTTTTCATTAAGACTAATATGTTTTACTATTAGATGATGGGGTGTGGACCTATTTTTATTGATTTTGAGGGGGTTTCTCTGTGCCTCCTGGATTTCGATGCTTGTTCCCTTTGTCATATTAGGGAGATTCTCTACTATAATTTGTTCCAATATACCTTCTGCCCCCCTCTCTCTTTCCTCTTCTTCTGGAATCCCAATGGTTCTAATATTGTTTCATCTTATGGTATCAGTTATTTCTCAAACTCTCCCCTCATGGTCCAGTAGTTGTTTGTCTCCCTTTTGCTCAGCTTCTTTATTCTCCATCATTTGGTTTTCTATATCACCAATTCTCTGTTCTGCCTCATTTTTCCTAGCAGTAAGAGCCTCCATTCTTGATTGCACCTCATTAATACCTTTTTTTATTTCAGCTTGGTTAGAGTTTAATTATTCTATTTCTGTAGAAAGGGATCTTATTTCTCCAGACAGGATTTCTCTTATATCCTCCATGCCTTTTTTGATCCCAGCTAGCACCTTGAGAATCATCATTGTGAACTCTATATCTGACATATTACCACTGTCTTTATTGATTAGGTCCCTAGCCATTGGTACAGCATCTTGTTCTTTTTTTTTTGTGGTGAGTTTTTCCACCTTGTCATTTTATCCAGATAATAATGTGTGAACGAGAGAATAAAATACTAAAAGGGGGGCAAAGACCCTAGAAAAATGTATGCTTACCAAATCTGAAGCGACCTCAAACTGGGGGGACAAGGAAGAGGGTAAAAACAAATTTAAAATATGTATGTATATATATATATTAGACTGGTGAATAGAACAGAGCCACCCACTTGATTTTGGGTGTATTTTGGTCTCTTAGATGAAACTACCTCCCAAAATTTTAAAGAAAGAAAAATTTATATATATACAAAAATAAGGGTAAACACAATGAAGGGATGGAATATTACTGTAAAGATGAACATTAATAAAAATTCTAAAAAGGGAATTGATAAGACAAGTTGGTTGGAAAAAGAAAGAAGAAAAAAAAAACAGGGTTGGGGGTTGGGGAGAGAATGTGCTCAGGCTGGAGACTAGACCAAACCCCTGTGCTAGATTTAGGGTATATTTTGATTTATTAGCAGAAATTGTATCCCAAAATTTTTTAGCAAAAAAAACCCCTATATGTATACAAAAAATAAGGTTAAATACATTGAAGGGTAAAATATTACTATAATAATGAAAGTTTAAAAAGATTTTTTTAGGAAGATTTTTTTATTCTTAAATATGGTTTAATACTCTTCTCCATTTCTGTACATCACAACACCAAGATTTCGCTGCTTAGGATCTCTCTGTAGAGGGTATAGAGAATGCAAAGGCTACAGTTTCACCCCCTCTTATTTATGTGTTTGTATGTGTAAGTGTAATACATATCAATATATATATTGATACACACATCAATATATAATGCAATATATATCACCAAAGAGAACAAATTGATTAAAGAAATACAAAATTTGGCATCATTTCCAAACTTAAATAGTAAAAATAAAAACTACAAAAGGAGCTGCATACTCTAAATGTATCATGTGAAACAACAAGCATATTCAAAAATGTAAATTTACATCCAATTTCACTGGTCTTGTCATATCACATTAGACCCATTTACAATGGAAAAACCCTAAGGTACTGCTGTGAAGGGAGCATAGTTGCTTGGTCTTGGGTGTTCTGCAAACAAACAGCAGAGCCCAAAGCAAAAGCCTGTTCCGGTGAAGCTTCCCATGTTGGTGAATACCAAAGAATTGACTCTTCTCACTGAGGGTTGATACAACAGGTTATACATTGAAAGACAGTTATTCGGACCTCAGAGTACAGTGTGAGAACCAGAAGCTTTACAGTTAAGACATACTCCCTTCATTCAAATGAAACAGGATTATTGGAACGATAGGCAGGTCTGCAACCTAGGAACAAGGAGCTGGTTCAGACCAATAAAGCTACGAGTGACTGAATCAAGTCAGTGAAGAACAGCAGTCAGGCACTAAAGTGTTAAAAGTACCCAATTTGAAAACCAAATGCACCCCACTACCCTATCAGTGTGGGAATGATACCAATTGACTTTTAAAACCTGTGGTCCTTCAAAGTCCATTTGGTATACTTTTTTTTCATTGCTACCACTGGGCACATCCTATACACTTTATTCACTGTCACCACCTCGGGCACACCATGACTTTGCATGTCAGCTGGGGTCACGACTGATGAGACATGTATGACTGTGCATATAATTATAAACCCCTGACCTCCTGGTGAGGTTGGAGCATCTGTTTCAAATATGGGACTTAACAGGCACCTCTCATAAGAGAAATTATGGGAGGGGATGGGTAAGGCAGGGGTGGGATGGGATGGGACACAGCTTCTGACACCAAGGACTTAACTACGGTGGATCCAAAAGTGGGCCTGAAAACCTGAAGCTTATGCTTCACAGCTGGGCTCTAAGTGGGACTTGACCCCAGCTGACATGCAAGGTCATGGCGTGCCCAAGGTGGTGACAGTGAATAGAAAGATATTGTTAAGATAAACTAATTAAATAAATGTTAAAAGAGGAAAGAGCAAAAGTTAAAAAAATTAGAGCAAGAAAAAACAATTTAAAAAATTTAATTTAACTTTGTAAGACTAAAGGATCATGGGGAGAAAGCCATGAATTCCATGCATTGCTTTTCCCTAGCTCTGGAGTTCTGCTCTTCTCCTTGACCAGTGAGCTTGGTCTTGGCAGGTTGTTCTTGGGGATCTTCTGGGGGAGGAGCCTGTTGTAGTGTTTTTCAAATGTCTTTGCCTGAGGCAGAATTGCACTGCCCTTGCCAGGGGCCAGGCTAAGAAATCTGCTCGAGTTTACTCTTGGGAATTTTTGTTCCCTGAATGCTTTCTGTAGAGCTCTGGAGGACGGGAATGAAAATGGCGGCCTCCCAGTCTCCAGCCCAGAGGACCCAAGAGCTTGGGGCCCCACTCCTTAGTATGCCCTCAGAGAAAAGGGGTCAATCACTCCCATCTCCCTGGTCTCTGGTCGCGCTCTGGGCTCACCTAGCCTGTGACCGAGAGTTTCTGTCTGTGGCACACAGCCTCGTTTGGAGTCCCCAAACCCAGCAGATTCCTACCTCCAGAGGAGGAAGGTGAGTCTCCCTGGATCTGCCACTTGTGGGGTCCCTGCTCAAAGAGCAGTGGCCCAGCTGTGCCACAGATCACGGTTTAAGGTTATCCCGAGCTGAGAGCCCACTCCTCGTCTCTTTCTCTGTAGCTGGCTTCCCCACTCCAATACCTGGGAGCTCTGCCATCCTCAGACATCCCCAATCTTTTTGTGACCCTGCGGGACATGAGACCACACTGTCCCTGTGAGGGCTCCACACCCGCTTAGCCTCTGGAGCGATGTCCCTCAGTGGAGCAGACTTCTAAAAGTTCAGATTTTGTGCTCCGTTGCTCCACCGCTTGCCAGGAGCCGGCCCCTCCCCCCATGGTCTATCTTTCTGTCACTTTGGATTTACTTCTCAGCATGCCCTCCCTTTCAGAAAGTGGTCGATATTCTGTTCCTAAAATTGCTGTTCTTCTCTTCTATCTCCTGTTAAGTTTGTAGGTGTTTGGAATGGTTTGATAACTATCTAGCTGAACTCCTGTGACCTGATGTCATTTCAGTCCACTACTCCTCTGCCATATTGCCTCTTCCCCCCTATTTCCTACCACCCTTAATCTTCTATTATTCTAACCCAGACTTAACTTGCTGCCTGGATTTTTCAGGAGCATAACAGGAAAGCTTCCAGTTTAGGACCATTGTATTGCCTGTGCACTCTGCCTAAAATGCTCCCTCCCTATCCCCATTGTTTACCTCCGTCAAGTCTCTTTCTAAATATGACCTTCTCTGGCTACTGTACTATAAATAGGACCCACTCACCATGTTTTATACCTCTTTACTCTGCTTCATATTTTTATACCATTCCACAGGATGTATTATAATTACTGTCTATCTTTATTATCAAGTAAATTCCATGTGTACTGAGATCCTGGGTTTCTTAACTATGGTCTTGTATCTGGTATATCTTGTACCTGTATCAGATTCAAATTTTTAACAATTTTATTTCTTCCCTTCAATTCTTACATCTTTTCATTTGTTTCCTTGTAGAATAGGCCAGTAGTTCAAATGATATGTTAAATATTAACACTTTCGAGTGAATATATGCACTATCCCTGATCTTAAAGGTTTATATATAATGTTTCTCTGTTAAATATGGTTGCTGTAGGTATTTAGCATGTAAATTTTACCAGGTTAGGAAGTTTCTATGATTTCCCGTATTAGTAAGAATTTTGTTGTCATCATAGATTGGTATTGAAACTGTGTTGTTAGAGATGAACATATGATTTCTTTTCCTTCAGTCTATTAAGGCTTTTAATTGCAGTTATTTTTTATATTGAAATCATTTTATTGGGGGGATCCTTCTTAATCATTATGTATTATATTCATCTTAAATTGTTGAGCTTGTTTAGTTAACTCCTTTTTTATTTAGGATATTTGCATCTGCATTTTTATCTGAATAGGGCTTAAGTTTCCCTTTCATTTTCTCATCTGGTTGTAGAATCAAGATTAAAGATATCTAGTAAAATTTATTTGGCAGCTTTTTCTTTCTGTACTCTGTGAAAAAATATATTAATTAAGACTTATTATTCTTTTATAATTTGGTATAAATTAGCCTGGGCATTAATTTCAAAGGGAGTTCTTTGACTACCACCATTTCTTTTAATTTAATGGCTGTTCTATTTTTTACATTGACATTGATATCAATGACTTTTAATGATTTATATGTTTACTTTAGGTTTTTAAATATTTTATCATTATTTTTAAATGCTTATTTTACATTATTTATATTTTATCATTTTGTAGGAATCAGCCTTGCTAGATATCAGTCCATAGTGTTTTTTCAGAGAGTCAATACCATGTATTCACCCTTCCACTTCCACCTCCTAGAAAGTAGAGTTCTACATTCCACAGCAGAAAGTCTGTATTTCCTAGTCTTCCCTTCAGATATGATGGGGCTGAGTTTGGCCAAGGGTGTGTAATCATAAATGCTTGGTCTTAGTCAGTGTATCTAGTCAGGAAAGCCACTGTACATATATCCACCAAAGATTATAAGCAAGGAATTAGTTATAAAAACATTAGAAGGACTGGAAGAGCAAAGGAAATGAGAGAGTTTCCCACATTTCAGGAAGATGCAATAACCTTTGGACTGGAGCCCACAACTCACTCCCCACAACCTGATAGAGGTTGTCACTGTCACACCACTACTTTAGCAGGAACTTCGAACCTGCACTCTTATTAATGCTTTGGAATTGCTGCTGCTGTTGCCTTTTGTAACCAATTCAATTATATTTTTCATAACTTCAGTATCTCTACTTTCCTTTTTTTTTCTTGATATCTCAGGGTCTGAGAAAGATGTTTAAAGTCTCCATACATAATAGCTCCCTACCATCAAACTCTCTATGTCAGTTGTTCTTTATAAAAAGACAGTACTTGTGTTTCAAGCTAGTATTGTTAGACTCTATATATGCTATTAATAGCCTTCTTGCTTAATTTTCGCTTGTTTCAGTGTATCATATCTTTATTTCTTATGATGTTTTGGCTCAATTTATATTTATCACATATTAGGATTTCTATCTTAGCTTTATTTGGATTCTTACTTGGCTAACACATATTTGCTCAGTTTAAAAAAGCCGTCTTAATTTTAAGGATTTTAGGGGGTATTTTTGGAATACATTTTTTTAAGATTTTATTTATTTACTTGACAGAGAAAGATCACAAGTAGGCAGAGAGAGAGAGAGAGAGAGAGAGAAGCAGGCTTCCTGCTGAGCAAAGAGCCTGATGCGGGTCTCAATCCCAGGACCCCGAGATCATGACCTGAGCCAAAGCAGGCGGCTTAACCCACTGAGCCACCCAGGCGCCCCTGGAATACATTTTTTATCCAAACTGAGCACTTACGTATTTTAATTGCTAGAATTGACCAACTTATATTTACTTTTTTACAGTTTTTACAAGGCTTATATTTACCATCTCATTTCATATTTCCCATCTCTTATACCTTTTTTTTACTTCATAAATTCCACCGAATGTAACACTTTTTATTCTGATTTAAAAGTTCATTTTCCTCTACTGATTTCTGAAACTTACCAGTATCTATATGCTCTTTAACAATTTAAATATGTTCTCACACATCTTTAATCCTTTCCCTATTATTTACCTTATTAATGTTGTACTATAATTTAACCCTAGCATGCTATAAATATATTTTCTAAATGTCTTTTGGCCCTAGCTTTGTTAGGCAAAAAGTTTTAAAGTTATTTGATCACCTTTAATTCTCATATATCTTAGAGAATTCTCCTAATTCGTTTCTTTTATTTAAAATTAGACCTGGGGCACCTGGGTGGCTCAGTGGGTTAAAGCCTCTGCCTTCAGCTCGGGTCATGATCCCAGGGTCCTGGGATCGAGCCCTGCATTGGGCTTTCTGCTAGGCAGGGAGCCTGCTTCCACTCTCTCTCTCTGCCTGCCTCTCTGCCTACTTGTGATCTCTGTCTGTCAAATAAAGAAGTAAAATCTTTAAAAAAATTTTTTAAAATTATTTTTAAAAAAATAAAATAAAATTAGACCTATACCTCTGGAATTTTTCTTTTTTTATTAATTTATTTATTTTCAGCATAACAGTATTCGTTATTTTTTCACCACACCCAGTGCTCCATGCAATCCGTGCCCTCTATAATACCCACCACCTGGTACCCCAACCTCCCACCCGCCTCGTCACTTCAAACCCCTCAGATTGTTTTTCAGAGTCCACAGTCTCTCATGATTCACCTCCCCTTCCAATTTCCCCCAACTCCCTTCTCCTCTCTAACACCCCTTGTCCTCCATGCTATTTGTTATGCTCCACAAATAAGTGAAACCATATGATAATTGACTCTGGAATTTCTATTCTGTTCTCTGATTTGTTTTTCCCAACAACTCACTGTATCTCCTATGTATGTGTGTGTATATACATGCACACACATATGTAAGTGTACATATATGTGTATATATAATATGTATACAATGTATACAATACATACTTATAGGGGCACCTGGGTGGCTCAGTGGGTTGGGCCTCTGCCTTTGGCTTAGGTCATGATCCCTGCCCTGAATGGAGCCCTGCATTGGGCTCTCTGCTCAGTGGGGAGCCTGCTTCCCTCTCTCTGCCTGCCTCTCTGCCTACTTGTGATCTCTCTCTCTCTCTATCAAATAAATAAAATCTTTAAAAACAAAAAAACAATACATACTTATATACACATGCATACCACATATAATAAGTATGTGTATTTATACATGTGTTCGTGCATGTAATTTGTTTTGTGATAGATAGATCCTTACTTTTTAGAATGCAATCTTCTTAAATACAGGAATTTTTACCTGCTTTTCTTCACTGCTGTATTACTAAAACTTCTCAGGTAATTGGTACTAAATAAATATTTGTTGAAAGGCTAAAATTGAGAGTTTTCTAAGAGTGATTTTATTTACTTTCTTTTCCAGACAAAACAGGCTTTTTTTGAGGAAATTTGACATGTAACATTGTGTAAATTTAAGGTGTATAACATGTTGCTTAAATTTTTGTTATGATTGATATAGCGATATTGATCACATAGCATAATTATAGTATGATATTATTTTCTGTATTTATTATACTATACCTTATACTCCATGGCTTATTCACTACTCATTACAAATTTATTCCCTTATACACCATCACTCTGATTCCCCTGCTTCCATCCCTTGGTAGCTACCATTTTACTGTCTGTTTTTTTTTAAAGATTTAAATTTTTTGTATTCCACATGTAAGTGATATCATATGGTACTTGACTTTCTCTGACTTATCTTGCTTATTAGCACAATGCACTCAGAGCCCATCAATATTGTTACAAATGGGGGGGATATTCTCCTTTCTCAAGGCTGAATAATACTGCATTGTGTGTATGTACCACATATTTTTTAATCCATTCATCTGTTATGGGATTTTGGGTTGTTTCCATATCTTACCTATTATGAGTAACACTGTGATAAACATGGGGGTAAAGATGTCTTGTCAAAACCCTGTTTTCATTTCCTTTGGGTTTATACCCAGAAATGGAATTGTTTTATTGGTGTGGTAGATCTAGTTTTAGTTTTTTGAGGAACCTCCATATTGTTTTCTATTGTGGTTGGACCAATTTACATTCCAATCAAGAATGTTTAAGGAAAAAAATGTGTAAGTGTTCCCTTTTCACCACACCCTTATCAGCACCTGTTGTCTTTTCTCTTCTTGATGTCATTTATTCTGACAGGTATGAAGTGATACTTTCTTGTGGTTTTGATTTGCATTTCCTTGATGGTTAGTGATGTTGAGCATCATTTTATGTGTCTGTTGGCCATTTTGGTGGTCCTTCTAAAAGTGATTTTAAAATGGGTTATTGTGTGACAAATGTTCTGAGGCTTGTGTGCCTGAGAAAAATCATATTACATGCTTACATTGAAATGATAAACAGACTAGATACATATTTCTATGTCTAATATTATTTTCTTTCAGTATTTTAAAAATATTCCATTCTCCTGAATTCAGTGTTGCTGTTGAGAAATCTCATGTCAATCTGACTTTCATTATATTTGTGTTTGATCTTCTTAGAAGTTTTTAGAATTCTCTCTTTGCTCTTGATAATTCTAAGTTTTATTTTAATGTGTACAGTAAGGTTTCCTTTATATTTCCTGTTTGGTTCTCTGTTAACTCTTTACATACAAGAGCCTTAATCTTCATTTCTGAGAAGTTTATCTTCATAATTTCTTCATATAATTCTGTGGCAAAGAATACTAGTGTTCATACTATAAATGCTTCTTTTCTTTTCCCCTTGCACACTGCTGAACTACAATTTCCAGACCTCTGATGGTTTGCTGAGTTCTGGCCAGTGGAATATAGGCAGAAGTGATATGTGCCACCTCTAGGCCAGCCCTCTAAAATACCTCACATAGGTCTCCTTGAGTTCTCTCTTTACTCACTGTTTGGCTGGAAAGGATCCAGTGGCAGATTTGGAAGGTCTGGAAGATAAAAGAACCACTGCATGATGGGAGTCTGAGTCCCTGAATGACTCTGACCTATAATTTTGTGACCTTTACTATGTTAGGCCACTGAGGATTGGGGTGGTTTGTTATGAGAGGATGGAATTACTTTCCCTGCTTAATACAATCCCCATCTCTTTGTATCTTCTCTTATTTTGGTATAACTATCAGCAATACTCTGTCCTTCATATCTCTTTACCTTCTTATGTGTTTTCTACTTCTTTATATTTTCCTGTTTTCTGGAGAAATTTGTCAGGTATGATTTCCTACATTATCACATCATTTTTCAACTATATTCATCCTCTTATTTATTCCACCTGTTGTGCTTGTGATTAAAAAAACTGTATTTTCCTAGCACTTCTACTTGGATCTTTTAAGAAAATTTTTGTTGCTGTTTTAATTTGCTAGTACCATTCATTATCTTAGAGTGTTGGAATGTGTGTATCTCTGGGTATACACACACACACACACATAAATAAAATTCTTGGTGTCTCTGGGTTTTAATAATTCTATTTCAGTTGGTATATGTTGTTCAGCTCCTATCTGGTGAGTTTAAAAAGAAAGGCGATGGTGTGCCCCAGGAGAATTCAAGGCACTCTAAAACTGTTGTTTTTACTTTGCTGCCCCTCCATCAGGAAGCTTTTCTGTTCACAAAAGCAGTGTTAGAAAGGAATAGTTTCCACCCATCCTGGGAGCTTAGAGTGGGGGAGGATGGGAAGTGCGCATGGTGTTATGGCTGGGGGAGAAGAGTCAATGGTAGCAGGCAGTTGGTAACCGCTACCTGTTTTGTTTTTTGCACTACTCTGATACCTGCAGCCTAGACTATTACTCCTAGTCTTGATGGGAAATAAGCAGCTAAAGGTAACTATGGAGAAAAGGCAAGAAGAGAACCTAGGAGCCTATTTCCATCCTATCCTGTCACTGCGATCCTGTGCATCCCCTCCTCACCTACTGCCCTCTGCCCCGGACTGCAGTTAATCCCTGCCACACACACAATGACACCATCTTAAGTCAGCCTTCCATTTTACTAGGACTATTTCACGTGTTTCCTTTTTTTTTCTTTAAATTCTTCTTAGTTTCTCTTATTTATATTTCTTGCTAACTTGTGTAATTTCTCCAGGGTTCATTTTGAAGAAGGACCTAGCAGTCCACGCTATTCACCATCTTAACAGGAAATGGAAATGAATTAATACCTATAAAAATAAGTGTGTTGAATGATCCCAATTTTATAAAAATATTTGTCTATTTTCTGTTTTCAAACACAGATATGTGGGATGATAGTTTTTGTAAAGAAGACTATACCTTTTTTCTGGGTATTCTGGGTATTTTCTGGGGTGATATTTTACTTTTCCTTCATAATTTTCTCTTCACATTACTTATAATGTGTGTTTATCATATTTATAAAGCAAGTTATCCTTAAAGAAAAAGCATTAGTGATGAATAAGTTGTGATGTATACTGTCATTTGAAGTTCTCTCATTAGGGTCTTCTCATTTAAGAAAATATCCTAGGATTGGGTTGACCATTATGCATTTGAGTTTCTAAAAAAAAAAATATTAGCTGGCAACTATTTCTAAAATTTCTTTTACTTCCACTTTCACAAAAATTTTATCATCTATTTTTCATTTTTCACTTTTCAAAGTCCAATTAATCATATTTTAAGCACTTTTTATGTCCCGTGCACTGTGCTAGAAATTATTAGTAAAAAAAGGTATGAAAAAAGTAAGAAACAGGGAGTAATATCTTGGTAAGGAATTTTTTTTTATTCATAGTAAGGATAGCCAACCATAGTAAGGATAAGAAATACATATTATTGACAAATGAAAGAATGGCAGAGGAAGAGGACGGGGAAGTGGTAGGCTGGTAATTTGTCATTTATTCATTCAGTTAACAGTTTACTAAGTGCCTACTGTATACCAAGTATAAGTCTAGGGTCAGGATATACAGTGGTGAACGAAAGAGAGATAAGTTCCTGTCCTCATACAGTTTATATGTTAGTGATAGAGATAAGATAAAATAATAAAATCGTGTATTAGATAGGAGTAAGTGGTCAGAAGGAAAGTTAGAGAAAGTGATTGGGAAGTGATTTGTGGTTTTTTTCTGAAAATGAAGTGTGGTAAGCTGAACAATGATCCCTGAAAGTTTATTACATCTTAATACTCAGAAATTGAGAATGTTACTATATGGAAAAATGTACTCTGTAGATGTGATTAAGTTAGGGATCTTGAGTTGGGGAGATTATCCTGAATTATCAGGGTTGGAATCAGGAAACACTCTCAGCAACTAGAGAACTCCCACAGTTCTTTGTCTTGTGGCCCCCATAGGCATTTCACATCAGGGCTATTTACTTTCTTTCAAGATTAGAGGGGTACTTCTTTCTGACTTCTAACCCTCCTCTAGTATTCTCTGATGGAGTCTTATATAAGGTAATTCAGTCAAAGGATGGAATGTTCCCATGCTCAAAAAGAGGAGATTATACAAGACATGGAATATTGGGGGCCATATTAAATCTTGCCTATTAGACTGTGTTAAAATTGGTATGTCAGGGAACAAGGATGATATAAGATAGAACAATCAGAAGGCTATTTTGATTATCCAGGCCAGAGCTGATGGTGGTATAGTGGAGGTAAGACATGGTAAGATTCTGGATATATTTTGAGGTTCATTCTATTTGAAGATGGAGCAGAAAGCATCTTCTAACAGATCACCTATGAGAAAGAGAAAGAAGGTGGGTGTCAAGGGTGACTCCAAAGCTTTGGATCTGAACAATGAAGAATGCCATTTATTGAGATGGATAATACTTCAGGAGGAGTAGGTTGGGGCAAAGCAGTGACGTCGGGAGTTCAGGACATAACAAATTCAAAATGTCTATTAGACATCCAGGTGGAGATAGTGAAAAGATCATTAAATGCATCGGGATTTCAAGGGGAGGTGCAGATTAGATGTAGGTGTTTGGGCATCATAAGCATATAGATGATATTTGAGGTGGCATTGAGTGAATCAAAAGAGGGAGTGAGATAAGGAAGACCGAATTCTGAGACACCTCAACTTCATTCTGGGTTGGGGAAATGAAGAGGAACCAGCAAATGATCCCGAGAAGGAGCAGTCAAATTGAAATGGGAGGAAAAACCCAGAGGGTATAGTATTCTCAAGGCAAGTGAAGAAAGTACATCAAGAAGCAAGAAGGAGGTAGGACATCCATGGCAATTGCTACTGATGGATCCATTGCACATAGCAATGTGGAGTTCACTGGAGACTACAATAAATTTTGGGAAGCCTGAGGGGGGTGGGGTGAAAGCTACACATTTGAGAATGTTGACTGGCCAATATCTTCCAGGAATCTTGACCTTACTTCTTAAATCTAGATGTCCTGTGCCCCACAGCTCCTAGTTCTTACCATTTTTGTTACAAAGTATTTATATTAAACTGACCCCATTTAAGCTGTATTACCTATCTTTCTCCCTTGGTCGTGATCTCCTTGAAGCTAGACCATTACTTTTAGCTCAGCATCTTTAACTCCCTGTTAGGCTCACAGTAAACAGGAATTGAAAGAAGTTATAAGTGAATGAAAGGCCGTGATCTAATTTTTCATATTCCTTGGCAAAAAAAAAGAAAACCTCTTTGCAATTCAAGACTATTGTATGCTTTGAAAGTGTTAGGCTGATCATTCAGCACTCTGAAGCAGCACTGAAAATTATAAATGAAATAGAGCACTGCCTTAAAAAAATAAAAGTGGCAGATACAGCTAACTGGTGATTCTGAATGGAATTATTTTGCAAGAAACACCAGAATATATATGATCAAATAAAGTTTTAGGTTCATTTTCCAAAGTTCCTTTTCATAATAAAAATTTGAATCTGAAAACGAGAACAGGATCTTGTTTCTAGAGAAAACTACTGGGAAACATTGACTCACTTGCAAGTTTCCTAGTGTATCTGTGCTGTGTTATGATCAGTTCTTATTTTTGTACAATATGTTAGGTTTGTTTCTGCTATTTCAGAATAAGAATATTAAAATCCTTAGACCTACAGCATAACACCAAAAATATTCATGTATAATTCAGGATTACAAAGGAGAAGAAGAATAATTTTTCATAATTCCTACATAGTAGTTAACACGTTATGTATCTCATTAATGCATATTTAGTCCATGGCCTTAAAGAGATTGTTTGTATGCTTGAATTACTATAATTAATAATAATAATAATAATAATAAACAACAGAAGTTAGCATTCACTGTACACCATCAATATGCCAGACATAACATTACAATGATTAACCAAATTGTATAGATGAAGAAAGTTGAGTAACTCATCAAAGGTCACACAGCTCATTAGTAGTGGCTGGGATTTAAACCCAGGTGTGTCAGGCTCTAGAACAGACTGTCTCAACTTAGGAAATGTTGACATTTTAGGCCAGAAAATTCATTGTTGTGAAGCTTGTTCTGTGCATTCCAGGAGGTTGAGCAGCCTCCCTGGCCTCCATGCACTACATGCCAGTAGCTTCTCCCAATTGTGACAACTACAGATGCCTCCAAACCTTTTCAAATGTTTCCTGGCGAGCAAAATCACCTCCAGTGGAGACCACTGCTCTAGAGTAAGTGCCCTAGCCACAGTGCTCCATGGCCTTCAGAGCAAATTCTTTAAATACAAGAGAATAATTTGTTGTATCACATTGATTGATTTGCGAATGTTGAAGCATCCTTGTAGCCCAGGGATGAATCCCACCTGATCATGGTGGGTAATCTTTTTAATGTGCTGTTGGATCCTGTTGGCTAGGATCTTGTTGAGAATCTTAGCATCCATATTCATCAGTGATATTGGTCTAAAATTCTCCTTTTTGGTAGGGTCTTTGCCTGGTTTGGGGATCAGGGTAATGCTGGCTTCATAGAAAGAGCCTGGAAGTTTTCCTTCTGCTTCAATTTTTTGAAACAGCTTCAGGAGAAATACAAGAGAATAGAAACAGGATCCAGATGTGAACTTGAATCTTAATTCTCCTCAGTGACCCAGTCCATTTTTAACACTGTGGCTTTTAGAGGTGACCTCAGTCTTTCACTCAGTGATCTTCACATGCCTGGCATTTATTGGCCATCTTTATTGTTACTGGCACTGGAATAAGAGCTAAGATTCTAATTAATGTGTTGTTCCTGAAGGAAGTATAGCCCTAGCCCAATGGTGGAATGTCCTTAACAGAGTCTTACAATTTCAGAGTGGTGTGTCATTTGATCCAAAGAAGGCATTTCCTGATTTCAGTTTCCCTGGTCTGCAGTATTTGTAGCGAAAGATCAAGAAAGTCCATGGATGACAGGACATTTAGGTGGTTGGGGGAAACAAATTCCAGTCAGGCCCATAAGAGAATACATATTATTTCCCTAGTTTAAAAGTATACAAACCTATAAATTCTTTTGTGCTGCTGGCAAGCCCGGAAGTCCAGAATTTGTGAAGGAGAGCCTGTGTTCTCTGCGTCATCCAGTTTTTATATAGCTAGCCAAGGCAGGCGTATCTATGCCATAAAGTTTTTGGAGTTGAAGCAGGAAGATAGTAACATCATCAGTATCACAATCAGAACTTTATTAGTAAGTAGAAATAATAACAATAATGACAGTAATAGTTAATAGTGAATGCTGACTGTGGATCACTCTGCTAAGCATTCCTTTAAACACACTCAACAATCCTATATGCTGGATATAATCATACTTTATAGACAAGGAAACTTTAAAAAGAAAAAAAAAGGTAAGTCATGTTGCAATGGCATACAAGTGGTAATTGGCAGAATGGAAATTTGAATGGAGGCTGTATGACCCCAGTGCCCACAACAAAGCTATACTGCTTTTAAAATATTACTTTTAATATGCTGGATGCTTTTATATACATATGGGTACATGAATAACAGACTCTATTCAGAGTGGGGGAAGGGAAGAGGGAGTTGGTATACTAAAGGATAGCCATTCTAAAAAAAAAAATCTTCAGTTCATCACATTAGGTACATGCACCCCTTTAAAGCAGCAATCTCTTGTGTGTGTGTGTATCCAAACAAATTCGTATATAGGTCTGTAAGGAAACATGTGCACAGATGTACATTGCAGTGTCATTTGGGGAGTTGGGGGCTTGGAAGCCATCTTAATACTTATTGCTGGAAAGATGGAGAGGTAAAATGTGGTACGTATATGCCAGTAGTACTGTGCAGTAATTACAGGTATTTATTAGGTGTAAATATAATGAATGGATGGTTCAGAAAACATAGCACTGAATAAAGGGAAAAAATGAAGTATAGTGAAATACCATGTTCATAAAATTGAAATGTATGCACACATTTTGCAAAATCATAGAAAGTATGTGTACTAAGCAGATTGGAATGGAGGCTCCTGGGTGGCTCAGTCAGTTAAGCATCTGCCTTTAGCTCAGGTCATGATCTCAGGGTCCTGGGATGGAGCCTCAAATGAGGCTCTCTGCACAGTGGTGAGTCTGCTTCTCACTCTCCCTCTGTGCATGCTTCCTCTCTCTCTCTCTCTCATAAATAAAATGTTAAAAAAATAAACAGAATTGTTCCATATGGAGGGAAGGAAATAGGAAACACAAATGCAAGTAAGATGGAAAAATAAATAGAAGAGGGGCCTCGGTGTACAATATGTTACTACAAATACCTCAACTCACTACACTTAAGTCCAAAAATCAAAGCAAAACAAAAGTATTACCTAATACAGGGTTCCAAACTAATTTAATATGAAAATATGAAACTCAAAAAAATTATTTCCACAATAAAAATATAATGGCTTATCTTTTCTTGACCATAACATCATTGAGGTATTTGTTTTACAAATGTGAGGAACTGTATCGCCCCACAGAAGAGTGATTCACTACCTGGTTAATTGTCCCTTAAGTGCTTATCATGTTCCACTCCTGGCACTCCAAATGCATGGACACTTCCTATACTGCAAAGAGTTTGGATGGGGAAGAAGCTTCCATCTGATGAATTTACCTGGGAACTCTTTTCTACTTCTCAGCGGTCCTTTTCCTGGCTCTTTGACCTAATTTTAAAAATCTTAATCATTAAATTCTGTGCTAGTCATTAATACTGTTCAACAAATATTTCTTGCCCATTCTGGGTACACAGAACCATTTTCTGTCTTCCTTTGGGTTTGATGGGACTGACTTGAACTGACCAATGTGTCTGACCCTTTCTTGGAAGTTTAAGACCCTCCAAAGCTGCTTTTTCCGTGTGACACAATAACAGCAAACTTTAAGACGAGAGATGCTCCTTTTGCCTAAATGTCTGAGCAACTAAATGTACACAGCGCCAAGCTAGTTTATAATGGACACATCATATGCATTTAAAATAAGTATTTCTTAAGTCACTGAGGTTTTATGTGTTTATTTTGCTGAATTACACCCTAATATATCCTAACTATAAAATATCCAACAATTAAATCATTGGTGAAAATAATCACTATGATCCTAGGATTGTTTCTATTGGGATATCAGTTGGTATGGCTAATGAGTTTATATTTGCTGAAAACATGAGTATAGGCCACCCAATTGAATTAACATATTGATCATCTTATATGGTGTAACATATAAATGTGAACTCGAGTCCAGATGAATATTTTATGTATTGCTTCTTACTTATTGAAGAACCTTGTTCTTGCTGTATACAAAAGGAAGACAGATTGATAGAAAAAAGATTGGTTCTTCTTAAAGCGTCATTAGTCATTTCTGAGATTTTTTAACAGACTAATTTATTTTTAGATGATTTCTTTTTAATATTTTCTCCTTTAGGAAAAAAAAAAGCCAACCCTCCTGTCCATTTCCTCAGTAAATTTGTCAGAACATGGCACCTGGTTCAACTAATCCACTCTCACCTTTTTTTCACCATGACTTTTCTATGTAGAAAATTCTCACTGTCATTATGAGGTTCTTTTGTTCTCAGTTGAATGAAAAATAATTTGCAATTAATTTGACAGTTACAAATGAACATGTTCTCTTTTGTCTAAGAGGTCTACATAAACACTGCTTTTGAGCAGTATCTTCAGTGAAGGAAAATGGAGCATAGCCTTTTAAATTAACGTGCCAAGAGGGATTGAAAACCTGCCATTACCTAGTTGGCATTTTGAAGACACCAGGTATATAGGTGCGCAAGATGTCTTTGTTTATTCTATAACAAGAGTCAGGTAATAGTCAGTTGGATACTTTTTAAATGTATCCTCTTATGCCAATATGTATGTATGATCCTGTGAGGGGTAGTAAGAGGGGTGTTTACTGTTAGGTTCAGAGTGCTCCAGAGCATCTTGTTACCCCATCAAAAGGCAGTAACTAGGCCCTTCTCCTTGAAACTGGGTGCGCTTTTGTGACTGCACTATCTAATCAGGTCTGGCAGAAGTGATACCATGTGATTTCTGAGACTATCCTAAAAGATGATATAACTTCCACGTGGTGCTCACTCACTTCATATTCTCTCTCTCTGTCACTCTCATTCTCACCTCTCCCTCTGCTTACCTTTGGGAAACAGCTGCTAGACTGTGGGGAATGCTAGGCCACATGGAGAAACCATCTGTGGGTGTTCCAGCTAACAGACTGCTCTGGGGCCCAGCCAACATCCTGTACTAACTGCTAGACATGTGAGTGAAGGAGCCCGCAAGGCGAATCCAATCCCACTTGTCATCTGATGGCAAGTGCGTGAGAGATCACAGGTGAGAACCAGTTAGCTGAGCACAGTAAATCCTCAGCATTGTGAGAAATAATAAATGATGGTTGCAGCTTTTTATACCGCTGAGTCTGAGGTGGTTTGTTTTTGAAGCACTAGATAGCTAGAGCAGACCATCTCGTAAAGTGACTTGCTTATGGCCACATGGCAGTTGGGTTGTCAAACCCCAAGGTTTGCTTGTCATCTTATAAATGTACACCTTCAAAGTTTTGCACCTGTAAGATATTCTTTGGAGAAGAGAAACCATGTATGTATGTGGGTGGATACTCATAGGAAAATACTCATGGATCTTCATTAGCCTTATTCACTGATAAGTACCAAGGGTTTTAGAAAAACACTCCTAAGTTCTGCTGTGCTCTATCTTACAGTATTTCATCCTCATTTTTTGTTGGTGATGGGTAGGAAGGAGTTGGGGATAGGGCTTGCATTTAAAGAGTACATTTTCTTTTTGGTGACAGTTTCAAAGAATCCCGTAGAACAGCAAGCTTAGAGCAAAAAGTGTATGTCAGACCTATGTATGGATCGAATACTGGCTAGCTATGTAACCTTGAACAAAGGCCAAATGAACCAGTGCTTACTTTTATAGATAAGTAATCAAAAAGCCAAAGAGGGGAACTGACTTTTCCGAGGTCATTTACTAGTTCTAAATTCAAATCAGGTGTTCTCTCAACTGTTATGCTATCCTATTTGTACGGATTTTTTTTTTCACTAAGGAGAGGAAAAGAAGATTTAAAAAGCATTTATCAATTGCTTTCAATGGAGTAAACAAAAGCACCATGTACGTATTATCCAATATAATCTTTACAAAGATCCTTTGGAGTTGGTACTGGTGTTTCTAAACCACAGAACAATTGAGTTAGCCAAGGTTCCTGAAGCTCAAAGTCGTGGCTAACATGTGCAACAGGCAACATTTAGATTTATACTTGAGTTGTTATGAATCTATTTACTCTGCCATCAAATCTTTGTGTCATATAATTGATTAAGTTGAATTTCCTTAATGTTCTTTTTAAAAATTGGTATCTCTTTCATTTTTTCATTATTTTTCAAAGTTTTCTCCTCTACAACTTAAATTAACAATGGCACTCTTTTCTTTGTATAGTTCTGTTCCTTAATTAAAAATACATCTTAGGTGTCATGTCTTTAGAAAAATCATGAAAAGTTATTTCATTTGAAGTTTCTGAAAAGACGAAATCTTAACTGAAAGATCATTTTCATCCATGTTCCTGCTCTGTATTCTTTACCTCCAGCCTTTCTATTTGACTTTGAAGAAAGAATCTAGCTCTGATCAATGAAACGGCAAAGTTCCCCTCTGAGGACCACTCCCTAATGCCTTCATTGCTTAGTACCCAGTGCCAGAGTCATTCTGGCAGACTTCAAACACAAATTAACCCAATACTGATTTGGGGGGATGGGCTTTGAATTAAACTGACTCCTCCTGTAGAAGCTTGACTGTTGATTATACATCATTGGACACCCAGGAATATGATTTGCTTTCCATCCATTCCCTTACTTCATGGGAGAAGATATCAAAGACTACCACAAGCGTAACTTCTGCACTTAACAAATTGTAATCATGAAAGTACTTCATGAAATTTGGTGAAAGACACAATGAAAGAATAATGGCTTCCAACTCCATTAAGGTATTATAATAGCTCTTGGGTGGTTTAAGTATAAAATGAAATATAACAAGGAAAATTTCACATTGCAAGGTCAATTTATTACAAAGAACACATGTTTGAAGAAATATCTGGTTTTGGTGGGCAGGTAGTTGGATCTTTTTGAAAGTTAGCTTCCTTGGGATAATATCTATCTTATATGGATTTGATTACAATTAAGAGATAATGCTTTTAAAAGATTTAACTTGAACTTATCAATGTACGATAGGCATTTAGTAATTTCTGGGGAATAATATTACAAAGATGGGTTAGATTTGAAAATTCCATGAACTGAAACGTTTTTGGTGGTGAAGTGGATCAAGTGAATCCTTGGAATGGCAATGTGTAATACAGGAAGGTGTTGAGGGGCCAGACACCTAGGAAAAGATTTTCCAATTGAGGGTTTTCCCAGACATTTTTAAAAAGATTTTATTTATTTGACAGAGGGAGACACCGTGAGAGAGGGAACACAAGCAAGGGGAGCAGGAGAGGGAGAAGCAGGGCTCCCGCAGAGCAGGGAGCCCAATGCAGGACTGAATCCCAGGACCCCGGGATCATGACCTGAGCCAAAAGCAGACACTTAACAACTAAGCTACCCAGGTTCCCCTTCCCATACATTTTTTTAAAGATTTTAAAATTTTATTTGACAGAGAAAGAAGGAACACAAGCAGGGGAAGTGGGAGAGGGAGAGGGAGAAGCAGGCTTCCCACTGAGAAGGGAGCCCCATGCGGGGCTTGATCCCCGAACTCTGGGATCATGACCTGAGCTCAAGGCAGATGCCTAAAGACTGAGCCACCCAGGTGCTCCTTCCATTACATTTTTAAAGAGAAATGCTCTACTCACTAAACAAAGCGTATGCACTTTGTTTGTATTCCACCAGTTCAGTACCCATGACATACGATGTACTAGACAAAATTCCTACTTCTTCCTACATCTAAGTTGTCTTTTTAATAGGACATGTATTGGTTTTCTATCTAAATAAATATCAAGTAAATTAGTGTCCAGCAATGTGTCAAACTCTTGTAGAAACACATAGATAATGAGATTAAATATATCAAAATGAAAATTTTATTATATTTTTAAAGCCTCTAAAGGTATTTTTTTAAAGCCTCTAGGTACTAGAAATTAAGAGAGAATTTTAAAGTTCAGCATTGAATAAGCTGATATTGACATGTTCCATAAAGTTTTAATGTCCCATGTATGCTTTAGTTGGACGATCAGTTTCTAACACAAATGGGTACAAGACATGTGACCCAGAATCTACAGGGAAGAGAAATTACAATTCTTACATAAAGCAGAATTCCTTCAAGAGCTGTTTCATTGAAAAGGGATACTACAACTCCTTTCAATAATGCCCTGAGATTATTGTGAGGAAATTTTCTATGTGAATCTGACCAAGGCCTTTGGTATGGTTCAGCCATCAATCTATTTTTTTATTGAAGTATAATTAACATATAATTTTATATTAGTTTCAGGTGTGCAATATAAAGATTCAGCAGTTCTGTACATTATTTAGTGCTCATCACATTAAATGTACTCTTAATTCTCTTTATTTCACCCATCCCCCTACTGAGCTCCCCTCTGGTAGCCACAAGTTTTCTCTGTATTTAAGAGTCTTTTTTTTTAATGATTTTATTTTTGAGACAGATCACTTGTGAGAGAGCACAAGCCAGGGGGAGGGGCAGAGGGAGAAGCAGGCTCTACACTGAGCAGGGAACCTGACGTGGGGGCTCGATCTTAGGACCCTGGGATCATGACGGGAGCTGAAGCAGATGCGTAACTGACTGAACCACCCAAGTGCCCATTGAAAGTGTTTTCTGGTTTGTCTCTCTCTTTTCCTTTTTTTTTTTTTTTTTGTTCATTGTTTTGTTTCTTAAATTCCAAATGTGAATGAAATTGTATGGTATTTGTCTTTCTCTGACTGACTTATTTCACTTAGCATTATTATTATTTTAAAATTATTTTTATTAACATATAATGTATTATTTGCCCCAGGGGTACAGGTCTGTGAATCATCCAGCTTACACATTTCACAGCACTTACCATAGCACATACCTTTCCCAGTGTCCATAACTCAACCACCCTATCCCTACCCCCTCCACCCTCCAACAACCCTCAGTTTGTTTTGTGAGATTAAGAGTCTCTTACGGTTTGTCTCCCTCCTGATCCCATCTTGTTTCATTTTTTCCTTCCCTACCCACCCCCAAACCCCTCAGGTTGCATCTCCACTTCCTCATATCAGGGAGATCATGTGATAGTTGTCTTTCTCCGATTGACTTATTTCGCTAAGCATAATACCCTCTAGTTCCATCCACGTCATCGCAAATGGCAAGATTTCATTTCTTTTGATGGCTGCATAGTATTCCATCGTATATATATACCACATCTTCTTTATCCATGCATCTGTTGATGGGCATCTAGGTTCTTTCCATAGTTTGGCTATTGTGGACATTGCTGTTATAAATATTCGGGTGCATGTGCCTCTTCAGATCACTACGTTTGTATCTTTAGGGTAAATACCCAGTAGTGCAATTGCTGGGTCATAGGGTAGCTCTATTTTCAACTTTTTGAGGGACCTCCATGCTGTTTTCCAAGGTGGTTGCACCAGCTTGCATTCGCACCAACTTCACTTAGCATTATATCCTCTAGGCCACCCATATTGTTGCATATAACAAGATCTCATTCCTTTTGATCCCCAACTAATAATCTATTTTATATATACATATATAAAATATATATGTTATATATCTATGTCTAACATACATATTATATATACATATACATATACATATATATGTTGTATATATCACATCTTTTTTATCCATTCATCTATGGATGGCACCTGGGTTGCTTCCATATCTTGGCTATTATAAATAATGCTGAAATAAACATAAGGGTACATGTATTTTTTTCAAATTTGTGTTTTTGTTTTTGTTGTGTAAATATCCAGTAGTGGAATTACTGGATATTATGGTATTTCTATTGTTTACTTTTTGAGGACCCGCCATACTGTTTTCTATAGTGGCTGTACCAGTTTGCATTCCCACCAACAATGTGCCAGTGTTCCTTTTTCTCCACATTCTTAGCGACACTTGTTATTTCTTATCTTCTTGATATTAGCCATTCTGACTGGTGTAAAGTGACATCTCATTGTGGTTTTGATTTGTATTTCCCTGATGATGAGTGATGTTGAACACCTTGTCATGTGTCTGTTGGCTAGCTGTATGTCTTTGGAAAAATATCTATTCAGGTCCTCCTATGCAGAATGGTTTTTTTGTTTGTTTTTTGTTTTGTTTTGTTTTTTAGGAGAGAGAACATGTGAGCTGGGGGACAAGAGCAGAGGGAGAGGGAGAGAGAGAGAGAACTTTAAGCAGGCTCCATGTCCAGCATGAAGTTGGTCGTGGGGTTCAGTCTCACAAGTCTGAGATCATGACCTGAGCCTATATCAAGAGTTGGCAGCTTAACTGACTGAACCACACAGCCACCCCAGAGTTGTATAAATTCTTTCTTTATTTTGGATATTATCTCCTTATCATATATATCTTTGCAAATATCTTCTCCCATTCAGCAAGTTGCGTTTTTGCTTTGTAGATGGTTTCCTTTGCTGTGCAGACCCTTTTTTTTTTTTTTTTTGGTGTAGCCCCAATAGTTTATTTTTGCTTTGGTTTCCCTTGCCTAAAGAGACATATCTAGAAAAATGTTTCTAAGGCTTATGTCAAAGGAATGACTGCCCATATTTTCTTTTAGGAGTTTAATGGTTTTCTCTCTCACATTTAGGTCTTTAATCCATTTTGAGTTTATTTTTATGTAGGTGTAAAAAGTGGTCCAGTTTCATTCTTTTGCATGTAGCTGTCCAGTTTTCCCAACAACTTTTGTTGTAGAGACTGTATTTTCCTTATCGTATATCCTTGCCTCCTGTGTCTTAGATTAACTGTCTATATGAAACAAAAGCTATTATTTTCATTTGCCACACTAACAAATTAAAAGACTAAGAGAAAAAAACATGTTATGAGCTCAATATATAGAGAAAATATATCTGATCAAGCATAATGCCCATTCATGATTTTATTTATCTTTTTAAAAATTTTATTTGACAGAGAGAGACAGGGAGAGAGGGAACACAAGCAGGGGGAGTGGAAGAGGGAGAAGCAGGCTTTACGTTGAGCAGGGAAGCTGACATGAGGCTAGATCCCACAACCCTGGGATCATGACCTGAGCTGAAGGCAGATGCTTAATGACTAAGGCACCTAGGCACCCCTGCCCATTCATGATTAGAAAAAAAAAAATTCTTAGTATACCACAAATAGATTCTCTTAGCCTAATAAAAGGAATCTACTAGAAAGTCTATTCAATACTGTAATAGAAGGCTCAACCATTGCAATAAGAGAAGAAAAAGTTTTTAAGATGTAAGACAAAAGAAAGAATAAAAAAGGAAGAAATAAAATTGTCTTTATTTACACATAATTGTTATCTATACAGAAATTTCAATAACCTTTACCAACTAATAAAACTGAGAAAGTAACAATATTTTGGGGTAAACAATTGCTGTGAAGTAATTTATAACCTTTCTTTATAACAAAGTAGCAATTTACCACTTGAAATTATTATAATAAACAGAAGGACCTCATTGGTAATAACAAAAAACTATAAGCACCTAGTAAAAAAAAGTTAAAAAAGTTGTGGAATATATTGAAGGTGATTTATTAAGGCTCTCCAGAGAAATAGAAATTATGGTATACATATTAGAGATTTATTGTATGCACTTAGCTCATGCGATTATGGAGGCTAATTCCCACTATCTTCATTCTACAAGCTGAGGTGCAGGAGAGCTGGTGGTATAGTTCCAGTCCAAAGCTAAAGGCCGGGGAACCAGGGTGTGCCATAGTGAAAGTCCAGTATGGCTCCAAAAGCTTGAGAACCAGGAGAACTGATGCCTGAGGGCAGGAGAAGATGGAGGTTGCTGCTCAAGCAGAGACCAAATTTGCCTCAAGGTATTGGATGATGCCTGTCAACATCAGTGAGGATATTCTTGTTTACTCAGTCCACTAATTCAAATGCTAATCTTTTCCAGAAACATCCTTAAGGACAGACACAACTTAGGAGTATATTTTACCAGCTGTCGAGACATCATTTAGCCCAGTCAAGTTGACAGGAAAAATTATCACAGGCCATAAGACTTTATTGTATCAGGGACTGTGTTCAGGTGCTCACAACAGGAAACATCAAGAGTAGACTAATTAAAACACGTTTTACTTCTCTCATGCAAAATGAACCATGGGAGAGGTTAATTAGTGTGGGTACAGTAACTACATAATGCTCTCAGGGCCCCAAGCTTTCTTGAACATTTTGCTTACCATCCTTAGCACGTGAATTTTATCACCTTCATCATCAAAGAAGGGCTTATCAGTGTCCGGCATAGTACTAAGCATTACAAACTTGGAGAAGCAGAAGGATGAAGGGCAAGAAGAATTGGTACTGGTAAAGTATGCCTCTGTAAAGAGCTTTCTTGGAAGTCCTGCCCAGCAACCTGCACTCACATTTTATTGGCTAGAAATATGTCACATGACCTTCCCTACCTGTGAAGTGGCTGTGAAATGTAATTTTCTTCATGAGTATATTGCTACTCTGAACAAAACTGGAGTTTTGTTTCTTGGGAAGAAGGCTGTTTAGATATTGTACAGGGAACCATCAGTTACCATCAGTTACTGAGTATGGCAAGGGAAAACTAGGAATAGTTTATACATGTGAAGACTCACTATCAAAATATTAATTCTACCCTAATTAATATATGGGTTCAATGCAATATTATTTTCATGTATATTGAAAAATTCACATCAGAAGAAACACAGCATAGTGATTAAGATTACAAACTTTGGAGCCAGACTGATTGGCTCAGATCCAGGCTCTGCCACTTATAAGCTGTGTGACCTTGGGAAATAAATTAACCTCTCTATGCTTTAGTCTCTTCATCCATAAAATGCAGGTGATAACGGTAGTATGCCAGTGTTGTTTGTTGTAAGGAATAAATGAGTTACTGATTTATAAAGCACATTTAATAGAACTTATCATATATTAAATGCATTGTATTTGTTAAACATGTTAACATATGAAATAAAGAGGAACCAATAAAATCTGAGATAATTTTGGAGATAACTATGGAGTCCTACTGTATACCATGGATTATTACAAAATGGTGGTAATTGAGACCATGTATCATTGATACGGGAATAGACAGACCAGTGAAATAGAATTAACCCAACAACTGATGGAAATACACCAGGGAACTAGGCATATGGCAGAGGTGGCAGTAAAACTCATAGGGGAAAGAAAAAGATTGTCAGTAAATGATGCTAGAACAATTGGTTTCCCGTATGGAAAAAATCTTATTCCTACTTCACAGTATATTCAAAGATAAATCACAACATACTCAAGGATAAATTTCAGGTGTATTAAAGATAGAAAAAAATTTTTAAAAATTAAAAAATATTTTTAAAAATTTTAAAAAGAAGTGGACTTTAGAGTCATTACATAATACTCCATAGTGTATAAAAACATAACAGGATATCCCTGTTACCTACAGGCATGAAAGAATTTCTTAAGCAGAATAAACAAGGACTGCCAAAGAAAAGATTGGTAGTTTAACCATATAAAAATTTTAAATCTTTAACCAATTAAATAAAATGCTATAAGAAAAAAAGTTAAACCACAAACTTGGAAAAGAAAAGCACAGTATCTACAAAAATTAATAACCACAATGTATAAAGAATTCCTACAAATAAATGAGAAAAAGTCAACCCAAGATAATATGGAAGAAGAAAAGATATAACTAGGCACTAGAGGGTACCTGGGTGGCTCAGTGGGTTAAGCCTCTGCCTTCAGCTCAGGTCATGATCCCAGGGTCTTGAGATTGAGCCCCACATCGGGCCCACAGCAGGGAGCCTACTTCCTCCCCCCCGAACCTGTCTCTCTGCCTATTTGTGATCTCTCTCTCTGTCAAATAAATAAATAAAATCTTTAAAAAAATAACTAGGCACTAGGTGAAAGAGCAGTGGTTGGGTCCATATTTATCAGTATTTATGAAGAGATGCTAAGCAAATTAAATGAATGCAATATCCTTTCATATTCATTAGACTGATAAGATGAGAAGATATGATACTTCTAATGGCTTGAGAAACTGTGGAGAAATGAACTCTCATTCACTGCTGGTAGGAAGATAAATTGCTATGTAACTACTTTGGAGGGCAACATGCCAGTTTCATGTGAAGTTGAAGATGTGCATATCATATGCCTCAGCAATTCTACTTCTAGGGATAGAGAATATCTATTATATGTAAAAGTTTATTGAGGGATGATTGTGTGCCATGTACTATTCTGAGTACTAAATGAATTGTCTCACTTAACCTTCACTACAAGTGCATGGGATAGACACTGTTGTTGTTCCCATTTTATAGACAGTGAACCAAGGCAGAAAGAGATTTAATAACTTGCCTGGGTATACATAGCTAATAAGCAAAAGACAGTCTGGTTCCAGAGTGTACATTTTTAACTAGCACTATCATATCTTTCATATACAAAAGCTTGATTCAATTTTTTGGTAATAATTAATAACAAAATAATTATTATTCATAAAATTACCTAAGGGTTCTTTAGTATAAAATGGCTGAATAAGTTGTTGGTCATCATATAATGGAATCCCACATGCCAGGTAAAATAACGGATTAAGTAGATCTACATGTATTAATACAGATCTTAGAACATAAAATTATGTGATAAAGCAAAAATGCCAAAGGATTCATACATTCTTTGTATAATTTGCAAAACAAAGTACTGGTAGTTATCAATACAAACATATTTGATAAATATGAATTTGTGAACAGAAGAGGATATACTCTCTTTGAAGTAGTGTTCATTTCCAGAAGAGTTTAGGGAGTGACTTTGGTTAGGTTTATTCCTAGGTATCTTATGGTTTGGGGTGCAATTGTAAATGGGATTGACTCCTTAATTTCTCTTTCTTCTGTCTTGTTGGTATAGAGAAATGCAACGGATTTCTGTGCATTGCTCTTATATCCTGACACTTTACTGAATTCCTGTACAAGTTCTAGCAGTTTTGGAGTGGAGTCTTTTGGGTTTTCCACATAGAGTATCATATCATCTGCGAAGAGTGATAATTTGACTTCTTCTTTGCCGATTTGGATGCCTTTAATTTCCTTTTGTTGTCTGATTGCTGAGGGTAGGACTTCTAGTACTATGTTGGATAGCAGTGGTGATAATGGACATCCCTGCCGTGTTCCTGACTTTAGTGGAAAAGCTTTCAGTTTTTCTCCATTGAGAATGATATTTGCGGTGGGTTTTTCATAGATGGCTTTGATGATATTGAGGTATGTGCCCTCTATTTCTACACTTTGAAGAGTTGTGATATAGGATTAGGGAGGACTATAAAAGGGACTTCAACAAAATTTTTAACATTTTCTTTAAAAATTGGAGGCAAATTCTTTTTTTTTTAATTTTTTATTTCTTTTCAGTGTAACAGTATTCATTGTTTTTGCGCCACACCCAGTGCTCCATGCAATCCGTGCCCTCCCTAATACCCACCACCTGGTTCCCCCAACCTCCCACCCCCCGCCACTTCAAAACCCTCAGATTGTTTTTCAGAGTCCATAGTCTCTCATGGTTCACCCCTCCTTCCAATTTCTGGAGGCAAATTCTTAAAAGTCAACAACAAAAAGACTAACAACCTCATTTTGAAAAGGGACAAAGGACTTGAATAGACATTTCTCCAAAGAAGATCTACATATAGACAACAAGCGCATGAAAAGATGTTCAGCATCATGAGTAATTAGGGAAATGCAAATCAAAGCCACAGTGCAAATGAAAACCTCCTTATACCAACTAGGATGACATTCTAGGATGTTGGTAAGGATGTGGGGAAATCAGAACCCTTGTTCATTGCTGGTGAGAAGGTAAAATAGTGTGGCCACTCTGAAAAACCATTTTGTGGTTCCTCAGAAGCTAAACATCTATGACCCAGGATATCCATTTCTAATGGAAAACAGGGACTCAAATACGTGTAGGACAATGAAATGAAATGTGGTACATACATACAGTGGAATATTATGTCATAAAAAGGAATTAAATTCTGATGCATGCAACAACCTGGATGAACCTTGAATAGATTATGCTGTTTAAAAAGTCAGAACAAAAGATCAGATACTGTATGTGTTTCCTGACATGAGGTACCGAGAATAGGACATAAGGACAGTAAGTAGATTAGATGATACCAGAGCCTTGAGGGCAGGGGAATGGAGAGTTATTACTTAGTGGATAGACAGTTTCTGTTTGGCATAAAAAAAATTTAGAAATAGAGGGTAATGATGGTTGCCCAGCATTAATTAGATTGGGAACGTAATTCATGCCACTGAACTGTACACTTAAAATTGGTTAAAATGGCACATTTTATGTTATATTTTACCACATCTTTAAAAATCTGAGACAAATATGGCAAATATTAACATTTTTATAGTTGATAGACACATGTTTCTGTATTACTTGTATTTTTAAAAATTCTTGAAATATTTCCATGGTGGATTTATTCACAAGAAAAATACATACTCAGGTGCCTGGGTGCCTCAGTAATTAAGCATCTGCCTTCAGCTCAAGTCATGATTCCAGGGTCCTGCTTCTCCCTCTCCCACTCGCCCTGCTTGTTTTGCCTATCTCACTGTGTCTCTGTCAACTAAATAAATAAAATCTTAAAAAAAGAAAAGAAAACCATATACTATTGGAGAAAGAGAAAAATAACTTGGGAAGGTTTAGGATTTCTGGATATAGGAAGTTCATTAATTTACTTGCCAATGATATCACAGTGCATTGCGTTAAATATTAAAATTAATGAATTAAAGCAACCCCAATCCATTCAAATGATTTGGAAGCTAAAGTAATGCCTGCTTTTTATGTGTGCAAACGTTTTAAATTCATTTGACTGTCAAGTAAAGGGTCCTACACCTTGACAATCTCAGCAGTTTGGGGAGAAAGCTGCATTTAAATTTTAAAAGGCAAGCAAAACAGATGTACTACATTTGCACTGCTCCCATTAGAATTGCAGGCTACGAATCAGCAGGAAAGAGTGCTATCGAGGCTACTTCCAAGTCTATGTCTAATTGTGTGAAAATTTCTCCTACTTTATGTCCTATCCATATATTCTATAGTAAGGAGACCTTTTTTTGACATGAATTTTGTAAGAGGAGCGTAACTAGTGGTTCATTTTCAAGTGTTTGATGTTCTTAAAACAACTGAAGCTTATGTTTCTATGGTAAGAAAAGGAGGGACTTGAAAATAGGTTTTAAGTGTGCCATGTTAGTAAGAAATTCTGATCAGGTGACAGAATTAAATTCAGATTGTGTCTCTATCAGTTATTAATAGGCGTTGTTGAGCTAGCTGTTGACTCTGTCCTAGGTCTCCATCTCACATGGAAAGGAATGGGTTGATATATAATCTCTGAGGATCAACCATTCTCTACTAACAAGGTCCTTTCTTATTTTATAAAGGAGGTAAAAATGATTCCAGAGTTTTGGCATAAAAGCCATTTTAAGTCAGTATTTTTCACGGACAATGCGGTTATGCCAAATAATTTTTTTTCATTTCTTTTGGGTACATTTAGATAGCGGGATGAACATGATTAAGAGGAGGGTCAAATTAATAGCAGGTTCATGATGAATAAATGTTCTTTATGGTACAAAGTATCATGTGCAGGGTGTCAGTGTCCAAAACCACCAACCTATTTTCTTGCTTGTTCCAAGCTGTTTTGGGTACACCAAGGAGGTGAGAATAAACTTTCATCTGACTTTAGGGTTTTGTTCTTATAAAGGGAAGTGTATATTTGCCCTTTGAAAGTAATAAGCAGAAGTAAGGCAAGTAGGTACCCATTACTCTAGAGGGACTCTGTCCAATAAAAAGATAATGTGAACTACATATGCAATTTTAAATTTTCTAATATTTTAAAAATGAATGGAAGTAATTTTGTTTTCTTTAACACAATATATCTAAAATATTACCATTACAACACATAATTAATTTTACAAAAAAATTAGTCAGATATTTTGCTTTCTTTTTTCTTTTTTTTTTTTTTAAAGATTTTATTTATTTATTTGACAGAGAGAGATCACAAGCAGGCAGAGAGGCAGGCAGAGAGAGAGAGGAGGAAGCAGGCTCCCTGCTGAGCAGAGAGCCCGATGTGGGCCTCGATCCCAGGACCCTGAGATCATGACCTGAGCCGAAGGCAGCGGCTTAACCCACTGAGCCACCCAGGCGCCCTGCTTTCTTTTTTCTTATTTGGTGTTTGAAGTCTGGTATAAATTTTATACTTAGAGCACATTTCAGTTTGGATTAGCCTCATTTTAAGAGTTTATGGCTACCATATTGGATAGTGCAAGCTTAAAAAAAGGTAATATGGCTTTTAAAAATGATTTAGTAAAAAGCATCTCCAGCATCTCCAGCCTTGGCATGCAAACAGGTCACTAGTGGAGAAGTGCACTCATTTGCATAAAGAGCGCAGACCAACTGGTGGAAGATGTTTTAGTCCAGTTCCTGCTCTCCAAAATCCAAATGTTAGGGAAGATTTCTCAAGGTGGACATCAAGTGTCTAAGTTAGGCCTACTTGCAGGTAATTGCAATGTGGCATAGTTTTGCAAAACTAATTTTTTTAAAATTTTTTATAAACATATAATGTATTTTTATCCCCAGGTGTACAGGTCTGTGAATCGCCAGGCTTACACACTTCACAGCACTCACCATAGCACATACCCTCCCCAATGTCCATAACCCCACCCCCCCTCTCCCCCCCCCCCCCCCCCCAGCAACCCTCAGTTTGTGCAAAATTAATTTTTATCAGAGGTGATTTTATTTCAAAATTCAAATGAACTCCCTTCCAGTTAGTTTGATTAGTTGATTATTTAAGCACAGTATCACAATATCTGGAAGAGGCTGTTGGCAGAGAATGGAGCATGATTTGTCATTTTCTTCTTATTGCTGGGGTATCTCCTAGATAAAGTGTGTGTGACTGGAATAACTATGCTGCAGGCATGCATTGTATATTTGTGTGAGGTCTTACAGTGATCTTCAAGATGGCTCATAGAGCAGTCTAGATCAAAAAAAAAAAGTGTCCAAGAAATCCTGACAGATGTCAGAGTCCCTTGCCTTTTATTTCATAGTAGAAGCCTTCAGGTCATCACTCAAGAACTTTTCCTTTTTAAATTTACATACCAATATAAAAATAATGAAGATGATCTTACCTTCTGCTTATATTTCTTATTTTCAAAATTCTTTTCACATGTATTATTTTCATTTCTACAGACTTTCTGCAAGCTAAAGATAGTGATGATTGTGATCCATCCCTTCTTCCTCAAGACCTTGGACACTGAGACAAGTACAGGTCCCTGAACCCTCCTCTTATCTTATAATGTGAATGCTACCAATTTTCTCATAGAGTTTTGGGTTCAAATAAGATAACATAGTTAGAATATATTGCATACTGTGTGTGATCATTAGATGTTAGTTACCCTCACTAACAGATACTTAAATGAAGAATTTAGCAAACAATGTGGTCATTTTAGACAGCTAAAATAAAGATTTGGCCATATAAAAGCATTGACTCATACAACTAGAAGGATATGAGATCCAATTTAATAACATGCTCGAAGAGCTACAACATGTCAGGCAGCTACAAGAGACAGAAGGCAAAGAGGGGAAGTGGTTTGCTTACGGTCATATGGTTAATATGTAATGACAGTGGCACAAAGATACAGGTTTTCTAATAAGTTCAAGCGCTTTTGATGACACTATGTCCATTTTTTCTTCCTCTAAACTCTTAACAATTTGTTGCTTAGCTAGTGAGTCCTCAGAAACAGCATATTGGTGGCAGGCTGGACAGTATATGAGTCAGGCATACTGACACCAAAAGTGACAGTTGACATTCTGGGCTTAAGGGAGGAAGAAAAACACTACATTCTTATAGTCCATGACAGCATCTCATGTTCACAATGATGACCTTCTAAAAATAGAGTAGAACATATTAAAAAAAAACCCTCTAAGTCAGAAAGATTCCATTAAAATGGTTAAAGAAATATGACAGTGGAAAAGAATATTGGAAGATATGTAGCCACCTTGTTTTCTTTAAAAAATTTTTTAAAGATTTTTTTTTATTTATTTGTTTGACAGAAAGAGAGATCACAAGTAGGCAGAGTGGCAGGCGAAGAAAAAGAGAGGGGGAAGCAGGCTCCCTGCTGAGTAGAGAGTCCGATGCGGGGCTGCATCCCAGGACCCTGAGATCATGAACTGAGCTGAAGGCAGAGGTTTTTTTGTTTTGTTTTGTTTTGTTTTTTCAATTTATTTATTTTCAGAAAAACATTATTCATTATTTTTTCACCACACCCAGTGCTCCATGCAAGCCGTGCCCTCTATAATACCCACCACCTGGTACCCCAACCTCCCACCCCCCCACCACTTCAAACCCCTCGGATTGTTTTTCAGAGTCCATAGTCTCTCATGGTTCACCTCCCCCTTCCAATTTACCCAAATTCCCTACTCCTCTCTAACGCCCCTTGTCCTCCCTGCTATTTGTTATGCTCCACAAATAAGTGAAACCATATGATAATTGACTCTCTCTGCTTGACTTATTTCACTCAGCATAATCTCTTCCAGTCCCGTCCATGTTGCTACAAAAGTTGGGTATTCATCCTTTCTGATGGAGGCATAATACTCCATAGTGTATATGGACCACATCTTCCTTATCCATTCATCCGTTGAAGGCATCTTGGTTCTTTCCATAGTTTGGCGACCGTGGCCATTGCTGCTATAAACACTGGGGTACAGATGGCCCTTCTTTTCACGACATCTGTGTCTTTGGGGTAAATACCCAGGAGTGCAATTGCAGGGTCATAGGGAAGCTCTATTTTTCATTTCTTGAGGAATCTCCACACTGTTCTCCAAAGAGGCTGCACCAACTTGCATTCCCACCAACAGTGTAAGAGGGTTCCCCTTTCTCCACATCCTTCCCAACACATGTTGTTTCCTGTTTTGTTAATTTTGGCCATTCTAACTGGTATAAGGCGATATCTCAATGTGGTTTTAATTTGAATCTCCCTGAGGGCTAATGATGATGAGCATTTTTTCATGTGTCTGATAGCCATTTGTATGTCTTGATTGGAGAAGTGTCTGTTCATATCTTCTGCCCATTTTTTGATGTGTTTGTCTGTTTCGTGTGGGTTGAGTTTGAGGAGTTCATTATAGATCCTGGATATCAACCTTTTGTCTGTACTGTCATTTGCAAATATCTTCTCCCATTCCATGGGTTGCCTCTTTGTTTTTTTGACTGTTTCCTTCGCTGTGCAGAAGCTTTTGATTTTGATGAAGTCCCAGAAGTTTATTTTCGCTTTTGTTTCCTCTCCCAATGTCTATACTGCCTAGAGCAATCTATACTTTTAATGCCATTCCGATCAAAATTCCACCGGCATTCTTCAAAGAGCTGGAGCAAATAATCCTAAAATTTGTATGGAATCAGAAGAGACCCCGAATCGCTAAGGAAATGTTGAAAAACAAAAATAAAGCTGGCGGCATCACCTTACCTGATTTCAAGCTTTATTACAAAGCTGTGATCACCAAGACAGCATGGTACTGGCATAAAAACAGACACATAGACCAGTGGAACAGAGTAGAGAGCCCAGAGATGGACCCTCAACTCTATGGTCAATTAATCTTTGACAAAACAGGAAAAAATATACAGTGGAAAAAAGACAGTCTCTTCAATAAATGGTGCTGGGAAAACTGGACAGCTATATGTAGAAGAATGAAACTCGACCATTCTCTTACACCGTACACAAAGATCAACTCAAAATGGATAAAAAACCTCAACGTGAGACAGGAATCCATCAGAATCTTAGAGGAGAACATAGGCAGTAATCTCTTTGATATCAGCCACAGCAACTTCTTTCAAGATATGTCTCCAAAGGCAAAGGAAACAAAAGTGAAGGCAGAGGTTTTAACCCACTGAGCCACCCAGGCATTCCCCCAACTTGTTTTCAATAGTTCTTTTTTACAGAGGTGCCTGGGAGGCCACTGACTATAGCTTCTGCTTCCATATAAAGTTTCCTTTGACAAAAGAGTTCCATATATGTGTATATACATACAATGTATGTATGCCTATATGTCATATATATTATGTATGGTATATATGCCACATATCTATCTACCTGTTTATCTACCTATCCATCCATCCATCCATTCCATTTATCCATCCATCCATCCATCCATCCATCCATCTATCCATCCATCCATCACAACAGTGATGTGGTTCAGTCACTTTCTGTTGCCCCAAGCCTTCCTCCCTACTCCCCCTTTCCCTGGGACAACTAGACAGACTCATTCTTGGGATTTCTAGGCTGGATGCCTGACTCAAGATCTCTTATCCCAGGAATTTAAATTCTGCACAGAGATGAACAGAGACTGAGTGGTTGGAAGCAGTACCCTGGAGAGGGTGTTCCTGAGTTCCATTTGCACTAATCTCCAGGACTACTCTGATTCTCATCCTTCCCAGGTTTGACCATCTAACTCTTTCTTTAATTTGGTGAATTATCTCAGTATCTTTTCAATAAATCGCCATTGCTTAAGTTAGATTTGGTTTCTTTTGTTTGCAGCAAAGCTGCTTACATGATAGCCTTAGGGGGTAAAAGTGATTTGCTCAAAGTCACACAGTGAATGATAAAAACTTGACAAGGTGAGTCTCCTGATCACTAGTCTGGTCTCTAGCTAGATGTATATACCACTCCCTCACCTTGACCTTGGTGGAACTCCCCATTCCATATTGATTCTGAATGAATGAGGCATCACTGTATCAGGCAAACACAAAATTGAGAGTTTAAATGAAGCAAGGACTTTTCAGCCCCGGAGCATAAAACATACCAATGTAATGTATATTCTTTGCATAGTACTTTCTCCTCCAAACTTGCTTGAAGACCAAAATGTCCAAAAAAAGAAAAGATTACTCTCCTTCTTTTGGCACAATAAACCTGACAGTATCTTCCTACACAAGGACATGATTAACTGTGCTTCAGCTCTGTAGCCGTCAGGATTGTGTAGGTTTTGCTGGGACGACAAACAAATCTTGAAATCTCAATGGTTTAATACATAGAGATATTCTCATTTGCACAGGAAACAGGCCACCACTGCTCTGCTTACTCTGCAGACTGGTTCCCTTTCAAAGGTGCGTCTGAGAGCCCCCCCACCTTTTTCAGATTTATTTGAGAGAGAATGAGAGCATGCGCTGGAGGGATTGGGGAGAGGGAGACAATCTTTTTTTTTTTTAATGTTCAGTTAGGCAGCATATAGTAGTACATCATTAGTTTTTGATATAGTGTTCAATGATTCATTAGTTGTGTATAACACGCAGGGCACATCACAACACTACTTAATACCGATCACCTGGTTACCCCCTCCCCATACCCCACTCCCTTGTGAGACCCTCAGTTTGTTTCCCAGGGTCCATAAGGGAGACAGAATCTTTTTATTATTATTATTATTATGTTATGTTAGTCACCATTCAGTACATCATTAGTTTTTGGTGTAGTGTTCCAAGATTCATTGTTTGTATATAACACCTAGTGCTCCATGCAATCCATGCCTTCCTTAAAACTCATCACTGGCTGACCCATTCCCCCACTACCCTCCCTTCTAAAACCCTGAGTTTGTTTCCATAGAGTCCATGGTCTCTCATGGTTCGTCTCCCCCTCTAATTTCCCCCAGGGAGACAGAATCTTAAGCAGACTCCGCCCTGAGCACAGAACCTGTTGTGGGGCTCAATCTCATGACTCTGAGATCATGACCTGAGCTAAAACTTGATTCAGACACTTAACATTCTGCACCACCCAGGCGCCCCAAGACAGGTTGTTTCCATCTTGTGGCTCTGCCACTCAACAGGAAGCTTCTGTGATCACAGTGAAAGTTAAAATTCAGTAAGGGCTTTTCACTTCTGCAACTGAAAGGAGACAGTGCACTTTACTTGTGCAGAAAGTGGTTTACCTAGTGTATTTGATGCCTGCCTTGGATAATTTTGTTATGTATTTTTTCTCTAACGAAATCATTTCGGTAATGATCATGGCAGAAAGTGAATAATAAAAATGGCCAAGAAGTCAAAGTCAGTGAAAATTTTCTTTGTGGTTTTTTCATATCAAGCCAATAAAAATAAAAAGTAAGATATATTAGTGCAAAAAAGTAATGGATTAATACTTCATATTTATATAAAGGTGATTTTTGAAAAGAGGGAGAAATTGCAACCACATATGGGCATGACCCACTAATAAATAATAACTAAAAAATAAGATTACAGTTTCTGACTTTAAGAGTTCTACATATTTGTCAATGAATCATCAAATCAATCTCATATTCGTGTTCACTCATAGTTGATTGAAAAATACATTTATTAGGTTCAGCTGTAATTTTATTCAATATGCAATGACATATTCACACATAATTAGAAAACACCTTAAATATAAGGATAAATTTGGTAGAGACTTACTCTAGTTTCACAATAAATTCCTGAAATTTTGATACTACCCATGTATTTGTTTCTTTGGGATTGATTCCAGTGGCCTTTATGTATTTCTGTAGTCAAAAAAAAATTTTCAATCACAAATCAAAATGTTAAGTATTGACATAGAATGAGATTGGTGGTAACTTAAATTCTAGGTCTTAGTTCACAGTCACTGTGCTGTCATGGTTTATTTTGTATTCACTGCTTAAACACAAGAATATGTAGTGCCATAGGGGTTGGAGACAGAAAGTGTGCTCTAAGGATCTCAAAAGATTTCCCACTCTGACAACCTCTTAAAAAGAACTTACATAGCTGAATCCGTGTGTCAGGGCTGACTGTATACATGGCAATTCTCCAAATTAACTTCTATGTAAAATATGTTTCTTCAAGAATAATTAACAAAGTGCTAATTTGAGACCAAGATACATACTATTAAGACACAACAGTACTCACAGTAATTATTTCCAACTTTAATACCAAAATGTGCTTTTTCAGGGAGGAATGATGAAATGATGAACACTGATCGTGTTTAGAATTGCCAGAATGATGTGAAAATAGGTTGGTTTTAAATTTTCTATAGACCATGCATCCTTATTATATGCATCTTGGTGGACCTCCTCCATCTCCATAATCTTGATGCACCACTGGCCCATAGTCCCTTGACCAAAACAAGTTACTTGGCCCTCCTCAACTGTGAGAGGTCTGGGAAGTACCAGGGAACATACTGATTTTCAGTGCTATGCCTGGGTCAACCAGCTGTGTGATGCAGATGTGGCAGGACATTTCCAGTCAAGGGGTATGTGTGTGTACTCAGAAACAGCTCAGGCATCCATGGTTTAGACTCTCTTGGGTTTGGAAGATCATGAGGATAGATACATGTACTTTAATGGACACGTTTTTCAAATAAGGCTATACATTTTTTTTTCAGAGAAGATTCAGGAAGAACATTACAAAATCATAGCTTTGAATCCAAGGGATTAATTTTCTGATTAATTTCAGGGCCTCTTTCTATTCTCAGAATTCAGTGCTACCTTTTGGGGATTGATCATACTCCAGATAAGCTGCATTCTGTCATCTGGAACAGATAAAATTGGGAAAGTATGCAGTAATGCAGTGTTTTCAAAATGTGCTTGCTAAGAATCACTTAGGACAACTTGTTAACTACTTAAATTATCAGACCTTCCCCTTAGGAAATTCTACTTCAGTAGTTCTGGGTGAGGCTCAGGACTATGAATAAGTACATTAGGTGATTCTTATTTTCAGGCAATTTTGGATAAGAGTTTTAAGAGTAGTTATAAGAGTACACTCTATATAGTCAAACAAACCTGGATTTGGCTCTCTGTTTAATGTTTGAATTTCTCTGAGTTTGAAGAGAACAATTTTCAGCTGTCTAGTCCTAACAAGGCAGGCCCCAAACTTTCCATTCAGAATTGGACATGGTAGGCAAAGTGTACTGAGTGACAGAACAAATTTTTTTGAGTGTTTGTGGGGCTAGGAGGATAGAGACCTTTAAGGCAGTGGTTTTCCACATGACTGAGGACCAGATGTATTATAGTTGAAAGAAATTTTCCAGGTCCTTTCATTTATTTATTTATTTATTTATTTTCCATTTATTTATTTATTTATTTGACAGACAGAGTTCACAAGTAGGCAGAGAAGCAGGCAGAGAAAGAGGGGGAAGCAGGCTCCCTGCTGAGCAGAGAGCCCAATGCTGGACTTGATCCTAGGACTCTGGGATCATGACCTGAGCTGAAGGCAGAGGCTTTAACCCACTGAGCCACCCAGGCGCCCCTTCCAGGTGTTTTTAATATTCATTTCAGTACTTCTGAATCAGTGCTTCTAAGATGTTGGTTACACATGAAATTACTTGGGTAGTTTAAAAACTGATGCCTAAAAAACAAAACAGAACAAAACCTGATGCCTAGACTCCACCTAAAGGAATTCTGATTTAATTACTCTTGGGTGTGGCCTAGGCACTGGATTATTTTTAAGTTTCCAAAGTGATTTTAATATTCACCCACAATCTAAACCTACTCTCCTAGACTGAAATTCTGTGATCTGTGACCAACACCTGGCCAGGTCATGATAGGCATTTGTTCTATAAGTAGACAAGCACGCCATTGATAGATGAAGCAGCAGGAGGTATAATCGAAGTTTCACTTGAAACCACGGTAGACTGGCAGCGAGTTGTGGTGACTTAGGTTTGCATACAGTTTAGGTCAGTATTCTGGACTCTGAAAAATTCTTGGAGTAAAAGACTGAAAAAATGCCTGGTATGTAGAATCTAGACAACGTGAAATAAGTGAGTGACAGCGGAATCTAATGCCCAGAGGAACTGAAATACTTGATAGTGAACAGAAGAGGGCGCTCTGACACAAAAATCATACCGTGTCGCAGGCCCAAAGGAGTTAGGAGGTGTGGGGTTGGCAGGAGAACAAGGCAAAAGCCCACTTGTAAAATCAGGTTTTAATACTCGAGATGATTTGAATGCAGGTAATAGAAGACCCAACTAAAAGTAACTTAAGAGGATGTTAATCAGTTTCATAACTGGAATTTGGGGGTATGCACTTTCGGGTTAATCCATCTGAATGATATCAACGCTCTAGATCGGCTCTTCTAGTCTGTGATTCTTTTTGCTTTCTGATGCCTGCCACAGCTCTCAGCATTCTGTCCTCACACAGTCACATACAATAGGAGGAAGAAAGGAGAAATTGAATCTGAACTGGTCTATCCTCAGAAAAATTCAGTAAAAAAAAAATGTTTTCTAGAACCCACTCCCCTCAGTCCCAGCAGATTTGCCTTATGTTTCACTGGCTAGACCTAAGTCGTATGCCAACTTCTACATTAATCACTGTCAAAAAGATATGGAGTACCATTATTGTCTTAGATCATGTTTCATTGCCTGGGACCTGTACATTGCCGTTACATATCTTTGCTAAAAGCAGTGGGGATGAATGTCAGAGGGACTTGCCCAGCCTGGCTAACTTTAGGTTAAGCTTAAGAAGATCAGGATGTAACCCTGTTTGTATTTTTTCTGTGTGGGAGCAGTTTGGTCTCAGATTCTGGATTACTTTGCCCAAGAGATGACTGAAGTGGTATTGGCAAGGAGCCAAACCATTTATTACAGTGTTGGGTACTGAGTTTTGTATAAGTTGGCAAAACTGCTAACTAGAGGTCACAGTGCATGTGTATTATGAAAAAAGAGTGTTAAAAGACACGTCCTCATATACACAGAGACTTCATAGGAAATGGTTCAGCTAGGTGGCAGATTTATTTTAATGGATACTAGTTACAGGCTTGTTGGGCTGGAGGGGTGCTGAGATGTGTTCATTTTTTTTTTCTCTCCCCCTCTCTCTCTCATACATAAACACACACACACACACACTCAGAAGCACACAGAGTTTTGGAGGGGAATTAGTCTTGTTCCTGTCTGGAGATACTTATCCACGTGTGTAGGTATATGTTGGGGTCAAACAGTTCTGTGATCCTTTGTTCTTCTCTGTATGAATTTCATGTGGCTCTGAACACCCCATCTGTGTGAGTCAAGTCAAGGGAAGACTGTGTCTAGTCTGAGGAAACATGGTACCCAGCATGAAGTGGGTTGTTCTACATATTTGAAGAAAGGAATGGAAATCATACCACTGTGATTTTACATTTCTGAGCATACTCTCAGTAGTAACATTAACACACTGCATATTTCATTATAAGTATCTTCTAGTAAGTTTTTGGATAAATCTGATAGATGAATACTATCTGGCATTGCTTTTTTGCTGAATTTGTTGAGAGCTATAAAATGACACCCTCTCAAATGAAATGTAAGTGAATTCTGGTGACTTCGAAATTTTAGAGAGGTTTGTAGTTTTGTTGAAGCATATCATTTCACAGAGTAGATTTAAGTACACAGGAACTTTGATTCATTTTAGAGAATAAGAAATCACCTCTCCTATATTTCATCCATGGAACACTAGTTCCACATAATATTTCATTAAAAATTGTTTCATGCTTTTATGATTCCATAGTTTTAATGATTCCATGGTTTAAATAGAAAATTGTGTGTTCAATACCCTCTTCTTCATATTGTCAATATATTTTAAAACCTTTGAAAGGTCTTACAACAGAAAAAGTTGCTTTTATTACTTCAGTGTTTCCCAAACATATTTAAGAACAGAGTATATTTTTCTTGTGATATACCATGAAGCAGGCTTTCTTAGCGTGTTTGATAGATGGTACACTGCTTGATATTTGGAAAAATAGGAAAACATTTTGAGAAACTGCCAATCCAGAAGTTAGTCCTAGAGACATTAAGGTACCAAAATAAGCAAAGGACCAGAGGCAGGGCACAAGAGAAAATGTTTGAAATAATAGAAATTTGTTCAATGAAGTTTTTGACATCCTTGCCATGAAGGGCAAAGTGGGGCAGTAAAGGTAAGCAAAGGTCAAGAGGGTTTTAATTGTTAGGTTAAAGTGTTTGGATTTTATAACGAAGCATTAGTCATTGAAGTTTTTGAAACGTGAGGATGCCTTCTATATTTCAAGATGCTAACTCTCGTTAGTCCGATGTCTGCATCGGTGGAATAAGACTCACTGAGGAAAAAAAAAAGACTCACTGAGAAGAGAATAGTGATGGACCAGATGAGAGATTAGGGACATGATTTTAGGCAACCGCGATGGGCTGAAGAAGAAGGACCACTTAAAAGAGTTCTTGGAGAAGGAGAATCAGCAAACCCTGATGATCAATTGTAATGGAATGTACATGCAGTTGCTGTGGGTGCCTTTGATGTTTCCTCTGTGGCTAAGTAGGAGAATGACAATGTTTTCAATTAACAGAGGGACCCAGAATATACTGGATACAGACCAGATAACATTCCCAGCTCAAACCCTTCATCGCTTAGACTAAAATCTGTCTCCCTTGCTCACTACGCTCCAGCCATAGTGATCTTTTGGCTTTTTCTTGGCTCCAAGCACATTCACACCTCAGAGCTAGTGCAGTAGCTATCCTCTTTCTTCTTGGAATGCTCTTCTCCCAGACGTCCTGTGGCTTCTTCTACCCTTTTGTTAGAAACTGAACAAGAGAGAAAGTATCTCCAAACTGAAAAGCCACTTTGAGACCCCAAAATGACACAATTCACTCCATACCATTTACAGTTTTACTTGCTGTAAGGGTAACTTGCTGATGGGGGATCAGGTTTTATAGAGCCAGGGGCATTGTGGTGAGGCTGAAGGATGGTTAAAGTGTGCCACTTTAGGGAAGACTAAAACAAGCCTTCCCACATTCCAGTCAAGGGACACATTAACCTTCAATGAGCCTGGAACATGTAGCCCTGAGGGAGCCTTTGCATGGGCATGAATAAGATAAAGGGACAAATATGGAGTCAGTGTTGTCAGCACTTCTACACCCTCCTTCAGTCTTCTGCTAAAATTAATAAGAATGCCTATACTATAATATTCACAAAGAATTGTGATGTTGACCATGATTTATCATGTTAGGTAGCTACCTTTTTATTTCTCCTTTACTAAAAAATTTTTTCAAGAGTAGGTTTTTAATTTTGCCCCAAATATTTTCTCTATTAGTGAGTTTTTCTCATCTTTTAACATTTTCCATGGGGATGCTGTTGGTGATATGGCTCAATTCAAGACATCTCTCATCACGTCACCACCTCAACATCAACAATTTTGCATCTACCCACAGACAAAAGTGCCTCTGTGGGAGCGGTGGGATTCAGCACATACACCAAGGGATCTGGGAGGAGCCTTACCCACCTGTGAATTGGGTTATAGGCATACAGACCTCAGTTTTGGCCGTGAACCCTGTAGTGGCCCAAGAACCAGCTCCAGGCCCTCTCAGCCACCATCTGGGAACCCCTGGAGAATGCTTTCTCAGGCAGTCACCCTCAGACAAGAGAGCCTTTGTGGGAGTGCATGTTTCCATTAGAAAAGTTCTAACACGCCAAAGGTGGGGGGAATGTGTGAGTTAGGACCCATTGGGGAGGGTAAGAGGACCAGTTTGCTTTATCCATGTTATTGCTACCCACTAAATATCAGTAGGTCCCCTGCCCCTCAACTGTGACAAGCCACAATGTCTCCAGACCTTGCCAGATGTCCTCAGGGTGGTATAGGAGGCAACTTCTCCATATACACACTCATCAGTTAAGAATCTTTGGTATAAAGGAACTCTAACACTAACTGTTTGGGCCTGGAGCCTTTTTAAGGGGGTTTGGGATTATTTCTTATACCTTTCATGATTATTAATCTTTCAAAATTTTTTATTTCTTCTGTCAATTTTGGCATCTTTGATATTCTCAAAAAAACCACGTATTTCATCAACATAATCTTTCCTGTTTCTATTTTTTGTTTTTGAATTTTAATTTGTTTTCATTACCTTTGCCAGAGGTTTGTCTATATCACTGTCTTTTTTTTTTCAACTTTCACAGTCACTTCCTATTTCTTACCAAGTACTAGGTACTTTGCCAAACGGATCAAACAAGTTCCCTACCATAATAAGTCTCTGAGCTAATTGCAGGATACGGATTTGCAAACCTCTAGTTATAGTATGATAACAGCATAGATTGGATCCTATGAAAAGTCAAGAAGGGTAACTAAATAATAACTCTAGGGTCAGGGAAGGTTAACTAGAAGCTGGAGCTGAGTCCTGAATGATTTGAAGCAAAATAGTCTTAGATGCAACTATGTGGGGCTGGTTAAAAATGTTCCAGAAATTTTATGAAAGGATAGCTGAGTATGGGAAGATGTTGGGGATAGACTAGGTTTTGGACAGATGTATGAGTGGTGGAGGTAATTTCAGGTGAGGGAGACTGAAGATGTAAAGCTTTAAATGAAAACTTTAAAAAGAAATTAAAGTATCTCTTTATATTTGAAAGAAAAAAAGGATGCTTTTGAAAATCTCTAGAATGAGTGACAGGAATATGTGTGTGCTGTATGAAAGTCAGGATGCTAAAGTAGTTAGAGGGCAAAAACATCAAAGTCCACTTTCAATCATATTTATTCATTATATGTCTGCACATATCATACCCTTCCCAACTCCCCTTGTACTTTTATAACTTGTCCTTTTTTTTTTGAAGTCCTATATCATTTACATAACTGGAAGGACTTTTCTGATGCCGGAGGAAACTTGGTCTTAATGTGAAAGAAAGCGTTCCACACCCCTTAGCATTAGCGTTACGGTCATTGTACATACGCTTCCCAAATGACTTTTATGAGGAATGGCACTATTCCCTTTGGACCCATCTGATTCCTGGCATGATTCATAGTCCTATCAGGCAGTATGCACCAATGAGAGAGTGAGTCAAGGTCAGGGGCACTGATGAGAAAAAGGTTGGAGCAATAATGTTTGTAAAATGAACCTGACCTGAGGGTTTGTCTTCTTTTTACCTCTCTATAAATTTGAATGACCTGGGTTTTGATCTGCAAATATGTACATTGCTTTTCAAGTCATCTTTTATACTGTTGTCTCCAAAATTAAAATGTGACTTGTTTACTTTTGTCCTTGTGTTCATGTCACTAAACAGAAGGGCTGAGTGGTATTATACCTTCCTGAGTGGCAAGCGTACCAACCTTGGCTGGGGAATCCCATGTGGCCTTAAAGAGGTAGGCCAGAAAGAGTGGATCTAATCAAACTTTTCCTAGGGGAATCTCTGATGAAGTTATCAAAGACCTGTGCCAAGAGTAAAAGTACTTGGTACACCATCTGGCTATTTTTAGAGTGTGATCTAGATGATGTTATTTAGTGTGGAGTGGGGTGGCACTTCCATTGGCTATCAGTTCTTTGTGTGTATATAAGCATATTTACATTTACTTTTGAATATCATTTTCCTCCTGTATGCCTTTTCTCCCACAGTCCTGTCAGTGGGCCTTTATTCATTCTTCAGGGTATCATCACAGTCATTTATGGTGGAAGACTATGATTCTTTTCTCCTAGGTCAAGTTTTTCATCCCCTTTTTGTGACCCAACTGTAACATGTACATTCCTGTATCATTGAACTTAGCGTACTTCATAGTATCATGTTTCTTTACATAATCATCTCTCCTTGTAATTAATATACTCTTTGAAGGAAGGAACTCTGGTGGTAATCTTTGAAGCTGGGTGCCTAGCATGGTTACTATGAAGTGTTTTGGAAAATGAATTGAGTGTTGGTCCCTTTGTCTATATACCTGACTTCTACACAAGTGTGACATGTTCAGTCTTCAATGGTAATGGAAAACTTTCCTTTGACTTGGGATAAAGACCCCATTTGTGATGCCAACTTTCTAATAGAACCTAATGTATTATATTATATTTTTCTTTTCTATCTCTGTTTCATAAGATCTTTTGAGTACAGAGATTGTGCCAGGTTTATCTCTATAAACTCAGATCCTAGTGTCTACTTGCTTTATAATATATGCTCAAAAAATGTTGGCTGGATGGATGGATGGAAGGATGGTTGGATAGGTGGATAGGTAGATGATAATTGGAAGTGACATGATGAAACAATGACTTAGAATTACGATATCTGGGTGTAATTCCCAGTTCTACCCATTATTAAGTGTTTGCTTTTGAGCAAGTCCCTTCACTGTTCGAAGTCTCAATTATAAAGTAGAAACAATAATCCTTATTTCTGCCTTCCTCAGTAGGTTAGTATGAAGAAAAAGATCAAAATAAAATAATAGCTGTGATATTTTAAAAATACTTTTAATGGTCTGTGCAAAGTTATGGGTGATTGAAAAAGAAGAGCAAGTCAAAGAAAGACCTAACTTTATCATTTCTATGTAGTGCTAGAATAGTCTTTTTTATAAGATTTAAAAATTCTTTTGATAGTGGGACACAACACACTGATGCTGGGATAGATGAAAGGCAGAATTCTTTACTTACAGTTCTGAATGAGAGAAGACTGCCAGGCAGGGCCACACAGCAGGTTGCATTTGGGGATAGGGTAACAGCAAGCTTGGAGCTGTAAAGGGCAGCTTACATATCACAAGTGGGGTGGGGTTAGCTAGGTTTTGTGGGCTCCCTGTGGATTGGTTAATTTGAATAAATTCTTGTACTTGGTGGGGGCTTTTCCTAGTTGTCTGGTACCTGGCTCCGGGGGTAGTTAGGGCAGGTACATAGGGGCCCAGAATGTGAGAGTCTGATAAGGGAAGTAGTTGAGATATGGACTTAATTAGCTGTTCAAGAAGGGGAACTGGCTTCTAGCCAGGGCCTCAAAACTGGGTTAAGACAGCCTTTAAAAAATATATTAAAGTCTAAAGATCTCTAGTGTGCATATTTTATTTATAATATCTACATGAGAAATGTTTTTCCCACAGAGACTCCTGGTTTCCATCTAAATCAGTGATTAATATAGATACCGAGGACCGTGGTGGGGGTGCTGTCTTCTAAACATGTCTAAATCTCACCTCTCTTCACCCAAGCTTCCTGATAAAACTGAAGCATTATAGACATACTCCAGACTTTGGATTTTAATCTTCTGCTTTCAAAATTTGTTTATTAGTTTTCTGATCATATAATACCAAAAATGCAATGTTATTGCTAAGATTAAAGATTATATATACATATGTATATATCTATGTATATCTGTAACTTTATCTATATAATACCTGTCACAGAGATTTTAAGTATTTGGTAATCCTTAATGAATAAATGGATCTAGGCAACATTCAATAGTAGGTGCTAAAAAATTACAAAAGGAAACAACCTGAGAGAGTATACCCCCAGATAGAAGTACACAAAGCTCCTATAAAATCATCTTGTGAAAGAAATACCAATAAACAGGAAACACAGAAGGCAGAAAAGCATATTAATGAAAATCAAATGGATAAAATCAGCAAAACCCAGACAGTAGAAACTTCTTCAGGGAAAATGTGTTAGTTTTGCATGGTTGCTATAACCAATACCTGGATAATTATAGCTTTAAAAAAGCACAAATTTATTTTCTCACATTTCTGGAGGCCAGAAGTTTTAAATAAGTGTCATTGGGCTGAAATCAGGATGTCAGCAGGGCCACATTCTCCCCAAAGGTTCTAGAAGAGAATCTGTTCCTTGTCTCTTCCAGCTTCTGGTGGCTGCCAGCATTCCTTGATTTGTGGCCACATCACTTCAATCTCTGTGTCCTTAGTCAGACTGCATTCTTTTTGTGTGTGTGTTTAAAACCTCTCTCTGCCTCTCACTTGTAAGTATCTTTGTGACTGCATTTAGGGATTGCCCAGATAATCTACGATAATATCTCTTTTACAAGATCCTTAATTTAACATTATCTGTGCCCCCCCCTTTGCCATTTAAGCTTATGTTCTAGGTTTCCATAGATTAGGATGTACATATCTTTGAGAGGAGGTATTTTTCAGCCTACCACAGAAAACAATCCAGTTTTCTATTAAAAAAAGAGGAAAAGAATAGAAAGGCAAACTCTAGATTGTAAGAGATTTAAGATCTACACAAACCAATCTAAATATATGGAACTTGTTGACCCTGATTCTAACAAACACACTCTAAAAAATAGAAGACAACAAAGGAATTTGAACACCAAGTGGTATTTCATGATGATAAGGAATTAAAACTTTTTTTCTGGGAGATAGTGGTACAGTGGTAATTTTTAATGAGAGAATCCTTATCTTCTGGAAATATGGGATGGAATAGTTAATTACAAATGAAACAATATTTCTGTAAAAGCAAGGTTTAATAAAAATTTATTACAAATCTTGGGAAGTAGTGACAGCTAAATAATAGTAGCTGCTATTATGAGAACTATGATTCAGTTTTGAAATTAATGAGACCAATATTTCAGGGGAAAGAGAATTATATTTTACTAACTAATTGGGTCTTTAACATGTATTTGATATTGATATTTATTTTATTTATATTATATCTTCTCTATAATTTAGACATTTATTCATCACTAGTCAATTAGCAATTGATCATACGTATATATACACACACCTGCATATATACATATATATCAAAGTATATAATATAAATATATAATATATATATTAAGATATATATGAGTCATTGTTTACCAGAGAAACAGAACCATATGTGTGTAAGTATGTGTTTTATCTGTGTGTATAATGTTTCATTATAAGCTATTGGATCACATGCTTATGGAGGTTGGGAAGTCCTAAGACACACAGTTGGCAAGCTGGAGACCTAGGAGCACTGTTGGTGTAGTTATAGTCTGAGACCAAAGGAATGAGAACCAGGAGACCCAGTGGCATAGTTCCTGTCCAAAGCTCATCAGGCTTGAGACCCAGGAAGAAACAATTTTTCAGTTCACTTTCAAAGGCAGGAAAAAGACAATGTCCCAGCTCAAAGCACTCAGGCAGCAGAAGTTCCTCCTTACTTAGCCTTTTTGTTCTATTCAGGTCTTCAGTTGACAGAATGAGGACCAATCACATTAGGGAGGACAATCCTTTACTCAGTCTCGCAGTTTAAATGTTCACCTCATCTAAAAAGATTCTCACAGAAATATGCTGAAAGTCTGACCAAATATCTAGGTACCATGTGGTCCACAAGTTGACACATAGGTGTGTGTATATATGCATGTATTTTACACACACACACACACACACACACACACACACAATTTTTCTTACTTTTAGGTCAAATTCGCCTGGGAACCAGACTCAGACTAAGACTAAAGCACTGATTTTTGTGGGCTCCACATGGTTAGCTGCTGTAGGCTCAGTGTGAGACCCTCTCTGGGACTAGCCCTTGGCTAAAGGGAATCACTTTTTTCCCACTTATGTCCCCTTTCTAAGGGCAGAGTACATGCAATGAGTAGTCAGTGCAGGAATAAAAAGGTCCAATTAATTCCCTTGTCTCAATTACACACTATTCTGAAGGGTCATCTTGTTTGTTCTACTTGTCTATTTACTATCGTAATTGGGTAAAGTAGCAAAAGACACGTCATTGGATTACCTGGGTGCCAAGCATATTCTTCTCTGCTCCCATTATTTAACAGCAGCCTTATCTCATATTGATTATCAGGGTCAATTACCCCTATTGTGATGCTGAGTCCTTGTCGTACCTGTTGCTCTCTTAGCATGAAAGACTTGAAATAACTGTGCAGCAGTCATAAATTTTAAGTTCAGTAGTAGTGTTATTGTTACCTTGGTGAAAGCATTTCTCATATGGGAACCAAAAGCCCTAGAACCAGAGTAAGGAAACTTCAGGGAGTTGGGGGAAATTGGAAGGGGAGGTGAACCATGAGAGACTATGGACTCTGAAAAACAATCTGAGGGGTTTGAAGGGGCGGGGGGGGTGGGAGGTTGGGGGTACCAGGTGGTGGGTATTATAGAGGGCACAGACTGCATGGAGCACTGGGTGTGGTGAAAAAATAATGAATACTGTTATGCTGAAAAAAAATAAAAAATAAATTAAAAAAAAAGAAACTTCAGGGATGGGAAGCACAAATTTCTTATGTGGGTCACAGGAAGTAATTATTAGCAGAGCCATTCCTATTATCACCCATTAGTTCCTAGACTCATCAATTCTACCTTTTGGTAACACTGCACCATATAATGGTCAATGATTTAAAGTGTCATCTCCAAGCTCTAGTTTCAGCTATGCTTTTGAAAAGTCCATGGGTTATAACATATATCCTAACAAATTTTTAAAGAATAGAAATTATACAATGTCTGCTCTCTGACAACAATGGAATTGAACTAGAAATCAATAACTGGAAAATCACCAAATATGTGGAGATTAGTGAAACACATCTAAATAACATCTAGGTCAAAAAAATCTAAAGAAAAGATTAAAAATATTTTGAACTAAATTAAAATGAAGACACAATGTTTTAAAGATTTATTCACTTATTCAAGAGAGAGTTGGGGGAGGGGCAGAGGGAGAAGGAGAGAAAGACTCTCAAGCGGACTCTCTGCTGAGTGTAGAGCCTGACATGGAGATGAGTCTCACAACCCTGAGGTCATGACCTGAGCCAAAACCAAGAGTTGAATGCTCAACTGACAGTGCCACCCAGGCGCCCCTAAAATAAAGACACAATTTATCAAAATTTGTGGGATGCAGTGAGAGTAGTACTTAGAGGGAAATTTATAGCATTGACTGCATGTATTAAAGAGAAGAAAGACCTAAAACCAATAATCTAAATTTCCACCTTGGGAAACTAGAAAAAGATCAAATTAAATCCAAAGTGAGTGAAAGAAATGAAATAAGAGCTCTGCAAATCCAAGAGTAAATGACAATTATATAAAGTACACACACAACTAGAAGTTTTATAATTAAAGTCTCATGTTCTTATGAAACTATCATAAGTACAATGCAAGATTAAGTATAGTTAGTCAAAGTAGTGAAAATATTGCAATCATGAAAAATTTAAAACCCCTTTATTATGCTAAAAAGCACAAGAATATTGAAGAACAGAATGATTTTGTTTATGTAACTCCTTTCTTGTCTCTGAACTCAATACGAGCCTGGTCTGAAGTACTCCGCTACCAAAATTTCAAGTTGAAGTTAATGACAACTATTTATTGAGTTCCTATATATATCTGGCACTATGTCTTGTGCTTTATATGTATTCTATGTTAAACAACAACTTTATTGAGTTGCTATGGCTATTTTCCTCATTATATAGAATCTAGAATCTTTTATCTCAGCAGGCCATAGAAACAAGAATATTTCAGCAAAGCATCTGCTAGGCTTATGAAAAAGGCACTGCAGATTTTACTGTTGTGTTTAATCATTTATGAATCTCAGTTTAATTTCTGTCTCTTGCTGGGGAAAGGAGAGACAGTGGAGTGCTCAGTTAAAAGAAAGAATAAGAGCAGCAATCAATGAAATTGGAAACAGGCAATTAATAGAGAAAAATCAATGAAACCAAACGTTGGATCTTTGTAAAGATCAATAAAATCAATAAGCCTCTAGCCAGACTAAAACAAAAAGAAAGATAATACAGATTACTAATATCAGAAATGAAAGAGAAGACATCACTGTAGAAACCGTGGAAATTAAAAGGTTAATAAAGGAATACTCTGAACAGCTCGGTGCTCACAAATTTGATAACCAGATGAAGTGGACTAGTTCTTTGAATAACAATCTTTGAAAACTCATAGTGGAAGAAATAGACAATCTGAATAGGCCTATATCTATTAAAGTAATTGAATCAATAATTAATAACCTTCTAAAAGCGAAAACATTGCACCTATATAGTCTTACTGATGAATCATGAGACAGTTAAGGAAGAAATTATACCACCTATCTGCAGTCTCTTTCAGAGGATGGAAGCAAAGAGAATACTTCTTAATTCATCCTGAGGCCAATGATACACTAATAACAAAATCAGATAGAGACATTAAAAGAAAAGAAAATGCTGGGGGGAAGGGAGTTGGGAGAGGGTAGTAGGGTTATGGACATTGGGGAGAGTATGTGCTATGGTGAGTGCTGTGAAGTGTGTAACCTGGCGATTCACAGACCTGTGCCCCTGGGGCTAATAATACATTATATGTTTATAAAAATTTTAAAAATTATTAAAAAAGGAAAAGAATACTACAGACTAACTCCTCCCATGAACATGGATTCAAAAATCCTCAAGGAAACATTAGCAAATTGAAATGTTTAAAGTATATAAATAGAATTATACAACCTGACAAAATGAGATTTATCCCTAGTATGCAAGGCTGGTTCAGATGTTAAAAATCAAATAATGTAATCCATCACATCAACAGGCTAAGAAAGAAAAATCACATATTATATCAATAGATGCAGAGAAAGCATTTGACAAAATCCAACACTCATTCAGGATAAAAACTCTCAGAAAATTAGGAATAGAGGGGGAACTTTCTAAACTTGATAAAGATAGGTACAAAGCAAGGGTATACCTGCTTATCACTCCTTTTCAACCTTATACTGAAGTCCTTGCTAATGCAATAAGGCAAGAAAAAGATACATAGATACACACACACACACACACACACACACACACACACATATATATATATATATATACTTGAAGATGATATGATTATATAGAAAATCTGAAAGAATTGACAAAAAGCTCATGTAATCAATAACCAATTACAGCAAGTTTACAGGATACAAGATTAATATATAAAAGTCAATTGCTTTCCTATAAGCCACAATGTACAAGTGGAGCTTAAAATTAAAAACACAATGCTATTTACATCAACACCCAAATAAATGAAATACCTAAATATAAATCTAACCAAATATGTACCAGATTTAAAGGAGGGAAACTGCAGAACTCTGATGAACTAAATAGATACACCATATTCATGGTTAGGAATCGGGGATATTATCAAGATGTCAGGTCTTCCAATTTGATCTGTAGATTCAATGCAATCCCACTCAAAATCCCAGCAAGTTATTTTGTGGATATCAACAAACTGATTTTAAACTTTATATGGAGAGTCAGCTTCTATCACCTTAGGATGGTATCTAGTTAATAGTAAGAAGATCAGTTTTATAAAGAGATTAATTCTTCCGAAGACCATGCAAGCTGAGAAGAATATCTTCCAAAGACTGGTGCAAGCTTGAAGAAAATGCTGAGCCCCAGGAAGGATTGTACCCTGTGAGAGATCCTGAAGTATTAGACCCAGTTGAACCATGCTTTGATTCCTAACTTACGGAAAGTGGTAGAATAAATGTGTATTGCTTTAAGCACTAAGTTTATGGTTGTTTGCTACAGAAAAATATGAAACTACTATAGTAACCCTTTGAGTTTCTCAAAACTGCTAGTTCCTTTGTTGCCAGTGTATTCCATATTGTTTTGGTAGATAGAGTATCCTCTGGAACTTTATGCAGAATATGATGAGTAGTTGAGTATTCTGGCCATATATAGTAAACCTACTCTAGCATGCCTGCTTCTCTGAGCTTTTTGATTCCTTCTCCTACCCCTACCACAGCAATCCTGGCATGTATTTCTCAGTTAGAGTGAGTACTTTTTCCATGTTTCCAGAAGCCATTCTAGTAACATGCCATTACTCTCCCCTGCTTTTGCTAGATTATTAAACCCTTAATAATGGGGAATTTCTCCTGCACTGATAAACTTACCACTTCCAACTGTATTCTATTCCCCTCGATTCAGTATCTTCAGGGTCTAGACCCATATATATATATCTTCTTGCTAGATTAGATCCTCTAGTTCAGTGTATAGATACTTTTCCTTATTTTGGCCAGGCTAGTACTTTCCCCAGTCAGATTATGTTGCGACTTCACCTTAGTTGTCTGTTGGCCAGAAAGGGAGGTGAGGTTTGAGAGAAGATCCTGAATTGTCTAAGGCAGTGGCCTGTGCATTGTCTTTAAAAAATGGATGAGTAATATTTTTTAATTGAATTATAATTGACATAAAATATGATATTAGTTTTAGGTATGCAAGATAGTGATTCAGTATTTTTGTAGATTATGAGATGATCACGATGATAGGTCTAATTATGACCTGTCACCATACAAAGTTATTATAATATTATTGACTATATTCCCTATGCCCTACTTTACATCATTATGACTTACTTTATAACTAGAACTTTGTACTTCCTAATACCCTTCATGTATTTCTCTTGTCCCTGAACCCCTGTCCCCTCTGGCAACCACCAGTTTGTTCTCTGTATCTGTGAATGTATTTCTGTTTTATTTATTTTGCTTATTTTTTTTAAGATTCCACATGTAAGTGAAATCATATGGTATTTGTCTTTCTCTGTATGACTTATTTCACTTACCAAAATACCCTCTAGCTCCATCCATGATGCAAATGGCAAGATTTCATTCTTTATGGCTGAATAAGTGTGAATGCTAACTTTAACAGTGTGCAGTGGATTCCTTTTGCAGTCCCTGTGGGTTCAAGGGAATCTGGGTATTCAAGAATTTCAAGTATATTTTTTTTCAATTTATTTATTTTCAGAAAAACAGTATTCATTATTTTTTCACCACACCCAGTGCTCCATGCAATCCGTGCCCTCTATAATACCCACCACCTGGTACCCCAACCTCCCACCTCCCCTGCCACTTCAAACCCCTCAGATTGTTTTTCAGAGTCCATAGTCTCTCGTGATTCACCGCCCCTTCCAATTTACCCCAACTCCGTTCTCCTCGCAGATGTCCTTATCCCAAGATTCAGAGTCCCTTTTCTTCCTCATGATTGCCCGTCTTTGATATAGCATCAGGAATTCCAGCTTCTCAGGCTCCTCCACTTTTTTTTTTAAATTTTTATTTCTTTTCAGCGTAACAGTATTCATTGTTTTTGCACCACACCCAGTGGTCCATGCAATCCATGCCCTCCTTAATACCCACCACCTGGTTCCCCCAACCTTCCACCCCCACCCCTTCAAAACCCTCAGATTGTTTTTCAGACTGCTCCACTTTTATAATTAAGTCTGCCTTCCAGCTGCAGACAACGAGTTTCTTTATATGCTGGCTTGGATGCCCTCTGACTTTCATGTTTTGCCTAAATTGGTGGTTTATCAGCCTCATCCTTTATTGTTCTCTCCAGTTTCCCAGAGAAGTCATCCAATTCTATATTCCCTATAATTACTATTCACCTCAAGTCATTCATATGCCTGAAATATTGTGCACACTCTAGTATTCCTCTCCATTCCATATGCCATTGCAGTTTACTTTGTTAACAGTAACAAGTGACTGTGTTAACAGTTGCACTGCTACATCATACCAATGGCTATTAGTACCCCACCTACCACTACAGATGAAGTCCTCTTATCTGTCTGACCAGTGAGAGATTTAGCTCTAAGATCCCAGATGTAATACTACTTCTTAGGATTATTACTAATGTGAATTGTCTTGGGTCATGTTTCCCAAGAAAACAAATATTTGCATATAGAAGGTTAATTGGAGAATGATCCCAGAAGCAGCATCTTTAAGGGAGTGAGAAGCCGGATGAGCAGAGGGGAATATAAACCTTGATATGGCTGCAGTCGGGCTTCAGGCTACCCAACAGAACTATCTGGATGGAGCTGGAATTGTCCCTCAGAATTATCCTGAATTGAGGCAAGGGGGTCAGGTCTTTGTCCCCCCACACTAACCAGTCATTAGATGCAGGCTGCTGTCTGGGAGGGGCCATAATTTTGGGCAAGGTGGCTTTCTTGGGTCAAGGTCAAGTCCTAGAGAGGAACTCAACTGTGAACCATTAGCAGACCCCAGTCCTGCAAATGGGGGACAGAGTGGCTTGATCCTCATGGGAATATCTGGCTAGAGAATAGCACCATGTATTACAATTTCTAAAGTCTGTGATAATAGATTGTATTGTAGTTAAGGTGGTTTTCTCTTCAAGCTTAAATAGTTCTTCAATAGAGCACTTAAAACAGAATGAACCATGTTAACTATATTTTTTTCAGACGATAAATATTTATGGAATGTTTACTATGCTAGGCACTATGATAGGCACCATGGAAACAACCATAAACACTACACAGTTGAAAGCATGAAACCATCCCCTTCAGTCCTGCCAGATGGAGACTGTGAATTAGAATCATCCTTGACTTAGAATTTAGTCATTATAAACATTATCTTGAAAGCTTCAAGTTGTATCTTTCTGTAGTTGAGGGAAAGGCTGTAAAGAAGTATATGGCTCAGCAATCACATTATTTTCTACTCCGAACCAGCTAAAAAAAATCTGAAAGGGAAGAAGGTATTAAGGAGATGGAGAAAAGGAACTAGCACTTCTCTGTATAATATAATGAACTAGCATCACTGTGACAGAAGCTGTCCTGCAGTTGATAGGTTGAGAGTGTATTATCCTTGAGAATTATTTTATTTTCTTCTTTTAGTTGGTTTTACTAAGGTATAATTTACATGCAATAAGTTTCACCAATTTTAAGTGTACAATTTGATGAGCTTTGACAAATTAATATAATTATGTAACTACTGCCAAAATCAAGATATAGGACATTTCATAACCCCCCAAATATTTTGGTGCTATTTTAAGTTTATCTCCTCCCTACTAGTCATATTTTTTCACTGGGATTTTGCTTCTTCTATAATATCATATAAGTAAATTTATATACTATATAGTCTTTGGTACCTGAGGTTTTTTTCCACTTAGCATAACCCTTTCAAGATTCTTCAACAAAGACTTGTATGCAATTATTTATATCAACATTATTCAAAATATTCCCAAGTTGCAAACAATGCAGATGCCCTTCAACTGGTGAAAGGATAAAGGATCTGTGTTAGACTCATACAGTGGAATACAACTCAGCAATGAAATGGACAAACAACTGAAAAATACAACAAGGTTCTGCTATTTTACGTCTATACTAAGTTATGGGATTTTTTTTTTTTTACTGATTAGTTTACAAAGAGAAGTATCCAATTTCTTGATACAGCTAAATGTTCAAATGGGCTTGGGTGCTGAGCAGCCAAGAAGTGACAAATAGCTACTACTCTTGTTTCTTGAGAGTGATGTCTTTTGCTAATCTATCTGCATCCTCATGACTTCTCTTTCTTATGACCAACACATACTCTTGTGAGTTGACTTGCCAGGATTAGGGGAGAGCTATACTGACAAATGTAAAATCTAGTATGAGAGTCTAAGATAAAACACTGGTCACTGGTGTGAAAACTAAAAAAACACTTTAAGAATTTGATTCAGCTATAACAAGCATCTTAAATGTAGCCGTACATCTTCACTGAGTTTACTTATAGAACTCTATCTTATGAAAATAAAAATGCAATTCAGGGTAATTATAGTGATGATCAATGCACTTTGATCTATTTTATTTTATCTTAAGGTTCACACTTGGTGTACAAACTCAGAACGTCATGTAGCCACCATTATAAGATCATACAAAATATTTTCACTGTTGTAAAAATCCCTATGCTCCACCTGTTTATCCCTTTGCCTCTCACCCCTCAACCCCTGAGAATCACTGATCTTTTTACTGTCTGTATAGTTTTGCCATTGCAGAATGTCATATAGTGGGAATAATACAGTACCTTTTAAAGCTTGGCTTTTTTTCCACTTAGCAATATGATTTTAATTCTCCATTTCTTTTTGTGGCTTAATAGATCATTTCATTTTATTGCTGAGTAATATTCTATTGTATAGATGTATACCACAGTTTATTGAGCCATTCACCTGTTAAAGAACATCCTGGTTGCTGCTAATTTGGGGGAAGTTATGGGTAAGGCTGCTATAAATACTGGTGTACAGTTCTTTGTGTGCATGTAAGTTATCAAGTCAATTGAGGTAAATACATAAGAGTAAAAATGTTACATGGTAAAAGTATGCTTAGTTTTGTAAGAAACTGCCAAATTGTCTTCCAAAGTGACTGTTCCATTTTGCATGCCCACCAGCAGAGAGAGAGAGTCCTGCTGTTCCACATACTTGTCAGCAGTTGTGCTGTCAGTGTTGGATTTTAGCCATTCTAATAGGTGTATACGAGTATCTTATTGTTTTAACTCACAAATCCCTAATATATGGTGTTAAGCATCTTCACCCAACTTTTTTTGCCAAATGTGTATCCTTTTGTTGAGGTGTCTGTTTAGATATTTTTCCCACATTTTAGTTGGATTGTTTGTTTCCATACTGCTGGGTTTTAAGAGTTCTTTAAATATTTTGGATACACGTCTTTTATTAGTTACGTGTTTTGAAAATATTTTATCCCAATTGGTGGATTTTTTTTCATTCTGCTAACATTGTCTTTTCCAGAGCAGGAGATTTTAGTTTTAATGAAGTATAAATTATTATTATTTTTTTTCTTTTATGGATTTTGCTTTTGGAATTATATCTAAAAATTCATTGCCAAACCCAGGTTCATCTGGAATTTCTCCAAAGCTGTCTTCTAGAAGTTTTATAATTTTGCGTTTTATATTTAGGCCTATGATCCATTTTGTGTTAATCCTTGTGAAAGGTGTAAAAGGTATAAGGTCTGTGTCTAGACTCACTATTTTTTACATGTGATGTCCAGTTGTTCCAGCACCATTTGTTGAAAATACATTTTTTCCTCCGTTGTGTTGACATTGCTTCTTTGTCAAAGATCAATCGGCTATATTTGTTTGAATCTATTTCTGGGCTCTCTATTCTGATCCACTGATCTATTTCTCTGTCATTTCACTAATACCACACTGTCTTAATTACTGTAGCTTTAAAATAAGTCCTGACCTGAATAGACATTTTTCCAAAGAAGATATCCAGATGGCCAACAGACACATGAAAAGATGCTCATTATCACTCATCATCATGGAAATGCAATTAAAACCACAATGAGATACCACTTTATATTAGTCAGAATGGCTAAAATTGAAAACAGAAGAAATAACAAGTGTTGCCAAGGATGCAGAGAAATAGGAACCCTCATGCACTGTTGGTAGGAATGCAAATTAATGTAGCCACTGTGAAAAACAGTATGGAAGGCCCTCAAAAAATGAAGAATGAAATTTCTATATGATCAAATAATACCACTAGTGGATATTCACACAAAAAAACCCAAAAACACTAATTTCAAAAGATATGCACCCCTATGTTTATTGCAGCACTATTTATAATATCTAAGATATGGAAACAACCCAAGTGCCCATCCATGCACGAATGGGTAAAGATATGTATGTGGGGTACCAGGTGGTGGGTATTATAGAGGGCACGGATTGCATGGAGCACTGGGTGTGGTGAAAAAATAATAAATACTGTTATGCTGAAAATAAATAAATTTAATTAAAAAAAAGATAAGTGTGTGTGTGAGCATGTATGTGCATATACGTATATAAAAATGTAATATTACTTATAAAAAGGAATGAAATCTTGACATTGGCATTGATGTGGGTGGAACTAGAGGGTATTATGCTAAATAAAATAAGTCAGTCAGAGAAAGACAAATACCATATGATTTCACTCATATGTGGAATTAAAGAAAACCTCTCTTTCCACTTTCTTGGAACCTGTGGAGACCTCCTGGGAGCAAGACTTCTAAAATGACAAATATATCTGGAAGGCTATGGTCCAAGGCCATTTTTGCTGGTTCTAAGTGGGGTCTCTGGAACCAGAGGGAACACACAGCTCTTCTTAAAATGAAGGTGTTAATGCTCAAGATAAGACTGAATTCTACTAGGCAAGAGATGTGCTTATGCATACAAAGCAAAGAACAACACAGTTACTCCGTGGAAATAGCATGGTTCATGCCAAGTTTCGAAGCACCATTCCTGCTAAAGCCATTGGCCACAGAATCTGTGTGATGCTGTGCCCTTTAAGGATTTAAACTTCCTGAAAAGTAAAGAAAGGTATAGATTTCTTCTCTTGTTAAAAATAAAGAAGCAAAACAAACTAATGAAACAAAGAGATAAACCAAAAAACGGACTTTTAAATAGAGAACAAGCTGGTGGTTGCCAGAGGAGGGGTGGGTGAAAGGATGGTGAAATATACAAAGTACACTCATCAAGATGAGCACCAAGAAATGTATAGAATTGTTGAATCATTATATTGTATACCTGAAACTAATATAGCACTGTATGTTAATTATACTTCAATAAAAGAAATTTAAAAATGAACCTCACCAGAAAGGATGAATACCCAACTTTTGTAGCAACATGGACGGGACTGGAAGAGATCATGCTGAGTGAAATAAGTCAAGCAGAGAGAGTCAAATCATATGGTTTCCCTTATTTGTGGAGCATAACAAATATCATGGAGGACAAGGGGAGTTAGAGAGGAGAAGGGAGCTGGGGGAAATTGGAAGGGGAGGTGAACCATGAGAGACTATGGACTCTGAAAAACAATCTGAGGGTTTTGAAGGGGCGGGTGGGGGGTGGGAGGTCAGGGTACGAGGTGGTGGGTATTAGAGAGGGCACGGATTGCATGGAGCACTGGGTGTGGTGAAAAAATAATGATACTGTTATGTTGAGAATAAATACTTTAATAATTTTTAAAAATGAACCTCAAAGTCAGATTATTGGTGTCCCAACTTTGAGCTTTTTTAATATTATGCAGGCTATTCTGAGTCTTTGGCCTTTCCATAGAAACTTTAGAATCAGTTAGTATCTGCAGGTAAGTTGCTGGGATTATTACTGGAATTGCATTAAGTCTACAGATCAATTAGGAAGAACCAACATGTTAATAATATTGAATCTCCCTATCAATCAGTGGACATGGAATATCTTCTCATTTATGTAAATCTTCTTTTTATTTCATCAGAGGCTTGTAGGTTTTCTCATACAGATCTTATACATATTTTGTTAGATTTATACCTAAGTATTTCCTTTTTTTCATAGTACTGTAAGTGGTGTTACGTTTTAAGTTTCAAATTACAATTGTTCATTGCTGTTATATAGAAAAGCAGCTGATTTATATACATTAACCTGTATCCTGCAACCTTGCTATAATTTCTTGTGAGTCTCCTTTTTTGTTATGGCTAATTCTTTGGGATTTTTTACAGAGACAACCATGTAGTCTTTGAATAAAGTTTATTCCTTTCCAATTTATGTATCTTTTATTTCCCTTCCTTATCTTCTTGTATTAGTTAAGATTTCCAGTACAGTATTGAATAAGAGCAGAAAGAACATGCTTACCTTGTTCCCAAAATTAGGGGGAAAGAATCTAATTTCTTTTCATTAAGCATGATATTACATGAAGTTTTTTTGTAGATGCTTTTCATGAAATTGAGGGATTTCTCCTGTAAGTTGTTTGAGAATGTTTATCCCAAATGGGTGTTGGAGTTTTGTAAATATTTTTATGCAATTATGGATATGATCATGTAGCTTTTTAAATTTAGCCTGTTGATATAAAGAACTATATTAACTGATTTTGGAATGTTGAGCCAGCCTTGCATACCTGGAATAAATCCCACTCAGTCATAGTGTATAATTCTTCTTATACATTGTTGGACTCAATTTGCTAATATTCTGTTGAGGATTTTTACACTTATGTTTATGAGAGACATTGGCCTGTTGATTTTCTTTCTTGTAATGTCTTTGTCTTTTTTAGTATTAGGGTAATGCCAGTTTTATAGAATGAATTGGGAAGTGTTCCCTCTGCTTTTTTTTCAGAACAGATTGGAGAGAGTTGATAATTTCTTCCTTAAATATGTGTTAGAATTTACCAGTGAAACCATCTAAGCTTGCTTCTTTCTTTTTAGGATGGCTATTAATTATTGATTTAATTTCTTTAATAGATACAGGCCTTTCAGATTACCTGTTTCTCCTTTTGCGACACTCTGTAGTTTGTGTCTTTCAAAGAATTGATCCATTATTCTGGTTGTCAAATTTCTGGGCAAAGATTTGTCCCTATTATTTATTCATTATTTTACTGTTTAAGGAATGAGTGGTGTTGGCCCCTATCATTCCTGATACTAATAATTTGTCTCCTGCCTTTTACAGGCAGTGGTAAAAGCCATGCAAAAGCTACTCAGGAAAGTACATTTCCCTCCTCCCCCCCAAAAAAGCAACAACTCAAACAGGTATTTCTACACCCATGTTCATAGCAGAGTTATTCATGACAATCAAAAGGTAGAAGGAACCCAGATGTCCCTCCATGGATGAATGGATAGGCATGCTATGTACATACAATGGGATATCATTCTGCCTTAAAAAATGAAATTCTGACCCATGCTATAACATGGATGAACCTTGATGACATTATGCTAAGTGAAAAAGCCAGTCACAGAAGAACAAATATTATATGATTCTACCTTTATGAGGTACCTAGAATTGTTAAATTCATAGAGACAGAAAGTAGATTAGAGGTTACCAGGGAATGGGAGGAAAGGAGGAGCTGTCGTTTAATGGGTACAGCATTTATATTGGTGATGGTTGCCTTGGGCCGAGGGAGGGGAGGAGTTACTCTTTTGTGGGTACAGAGTTTCAGTTTTGCAAGATGAAAAGACTCCTGGAGATGGACGGTTGCACAACAATGTGAATATCTTTAACTGTACACTTAAAAATGGTTAAGATAGGGACGCCTGGGTGGCTTAGTTGGTTGGACGACTGCCTTCGGCTCAGGGCGTGATCCTGGAGTCCCGGGATCGAGTCCCACATCGGGCTCCCAGCTCCATGGGGAGTCTGCTTCGCTCTCTGACCTTCTCCTCGCTCATTCTCTCTCTCACTGTCTCTCTCTCTCAAATAAATAAATAAAATCTTTAAAAAAAATGGTTAAGATAGTAAATCTTATTTTGTGTATTTTACCATAATAAAAAAGTTAAATTTTTTTTCTTTTTTTTCATTAGACTATATAGAGATTTATCTATTTTACTGATCTCTCAAAAAATCATCTTTTGATTTTGTTGAATTTCTCTATTGTTTTCCTGCTTAAAATTTCATTGATTGTTGCTCTGATGTTTATTATTTAATTTTTTTCTGATTACTTCAGATTTAATTTACCCCTCTTTTTCTAGTTTACTGAGGTAGAAGCTTATATTGATTTTAGATGTACCTTCTTTTCTTTTCTTAACTAAAATTCAATGAGCCAATGTATAGGTACATCATTAGTTTTAGGTACAATGTTCAATGATTCATTTGTTGTGAATAACACCAATAGATGAATGAATAAAGAAGATGTGGTTCATATATACAATGGAATATTACTCAGCCTTCTTTTCTAATATATGCACTTAATGCATTACATTTCCCTTTAAGCACAGTTTCACTGCATTTAACAAACTTGGTAAAATTTAAATTTAAATTGTATTTTCAATGTAATTTCATTCAGAATATTTTTATTTTTCTCCTGAGACTTCTTTGATCCCTATGCTATTTAGTAGTATGTTGTTTAATCTCCAAATATTTGGGGAAGTCTTTCTGTTATTGATTTCTAGTTTAATTCTATTGTTGTTTGAGAGCTTGCTTTATAGGATGTCTCTTTAAAAATCTGTTAAGGTGAGTTTTATGGCCCACAATTTCATCTGTCTTGGTAAATATTCTGTGTGAGTTTGAGAAGGTGTATTCTTCTGTTGTTGGATGAAGAAGTAGTCTATAAATGTCAGTTAAATCCAGATGATTGATAGTGTGATTCAGTTCAACTATATTTTCTGCCTATGAGATCTATTAATTACTGATAGAGGGATATTGAACTCTGCAATTTTAAAAGGGGATTCATTTATTTCTTTTTGCAGTTCTATCAGTTTTTGCAGCACATATGTTGGTATCTTGACACTTGGCAGTTGGTACATAAACATTAAGGATTCTTACGTCTTCTTAGATAATTGACCCTATTATTAGTAATGCATTTATTTATTCTTGATGGTTTTCCTTGCTCTGAAATTTCCTTTGTCTGAAATTAATATAGCGAGTCCAGCTTCTTTTTGTTAGTGTAAATACCATGGCATATTTTTCTCTATCCTTTTACTTTGATCTATCTGCATTTTTATATTAAATTGAGTTTCTTGAAGGCAACATATAGTTGGCTTGTGTTTTTGATCCACTCTGAAAACTTCTGTCTTTGAATCAGTTCATTCGGACCATTGATATTTACAGTGATTATTTATATAATTTGATTTATATCTGTAATACTTGTAATTGTTTTTTATGCATTGCCCTATGTTTTTTTCTTTTTGTTTTACTCTCTTTTTTCTGTCTGCCGTTGCTTTAAATAAATGTGATCTATTTATTTATTTATTTATATGATTCCATTGTCTTCACTTTCTTAGCATAACAATTATATTTTTTAAATATATTTTTAGTGCTACCCTAGGCTGTGATATACATTTACAACCACTATAAGTCCACTTTCACTTCACATATAGTACAGGTACCTTATTATAGAGTATTTTCAATTCCTCCCTTCTGTCCCCCGCCCTAAATTTGCGGTCATTCGTTTCATTTATCCATGGTATATGGTCATTTCAAAAGTTGTTTCTATTATTATTTTGAATAAATTATTTTGTTAGTTTAAGAAGAAAGATAAAATATTTTCCCTTCATTTATTTCTTCTCTAATACCCTTCCTTTCTTCATATGGATTCCAATTTCTGACCTATATAATTTTCTTCCTCTCTGAAGAACTTTCAGCATTTCTTTCAAGGCAGCCAGGTCTATTGACAACAAATTCTCTCCATTTAATTTTTTTGGAGAAAGTTGTTATTTTCCTTTACTCTTGAAGGATATTTTCACTGGATATGGAATTCTAGGTTAGTGGGTTTTTTCTTTTCCTTTTAGCGCTTAATATATTTTACTTTACTCTCTTCTTGCTTACAAGATGTTTGAAAAGGAATCTGATGTAATTGTTATCCTTGTTCCTCTGAAGGTAATGTGGGTTTCTCCACTCTCATTTTATTCAAGATTTTCTTTGTCTTTGGTTTTCTTTAGTTTCATTGTGATGTGCCTAGTTGTATATTTTTTTGGAATATCATCCTTGATGTTCTCTGGGTTTCCTGTATCTGTAGTTTGGTGTCAATCATTAATTTTAGAAAAATCTCAATCTTTATTACTTTATTCATTTATTCTGTTCCTCTCTTCTCTCCTTCTCTCTCCTCTCCATTATGTGTATGTTATTCTTTCATAAGGATATTTGTATGGATATTCTGTCTCATTTTTTAAAATTCTTTTTTCCCTCTACTTTTCAATTTGGGAAGTTTCCACTGACATATCTTTAAGCTCGTGGATTCTTTGCCTGTGTCTCGTCTACTGATGAATTTATCGGAGACATTTTAAAATATCTGTTTTTGAATTCTTGAATTTTCTTTTGATATTTTTAGAGTTTCAGTCTCTCTACTTACATTACCCATCTATTCTTAGATATTGTCCATTTTGAAAATTAGAGCCCTTAGCATATTAATCACAATTATAGAGCCCTTAGCATATTAATCACAATTATTTTACATTTCTGATTTGATAATTCTGAAATTTCTGCCATATCCAAGTTTGGTTCTGATGCTTACTTTTGCTTATCAGAATGTGTTTTTGCCTTTTAGTATGTTTTGTGATTTTTTTTGGTTGTTGAGAGCCATATATGATGTATCGGGTAAATGGAACTATGATAAATAGGCCTCAATATGAGGTTTTATTTTATATGGGTAGGAGTTAGACTGTGTGTACTATTGGCTGTAGTTGAGACATAGGAGTCTAAAGTTTCCTCTGGTGTCCTTACCTGTTGTCTTTGGCTTTTCATAGAGACTCCTTCTAAAATTGGGCCTGAGATTTGCAGTTCTTTTATCTGTGACCACCTCTTATTATACAATTCATTTTATTTTGAATAACATTTTCCCTGTTAAAATTTATATATGTTAATGGTAGGAGTTTTGAAAAACTCAAGAAGAATAACTGCACACAATCGTACTATTCAAAGATAACTATTATTAACAGTCTGGCATTTTACACTTTATAATTGAAAATAAAGTAATTGAAGATAGCATAAATGTACACTTATTGTATAATAATTGAGTACATTATAGTATATAATGTAGTATAGTTGCAACATCATCAGTCACTGAAAAATGTATATGAAGACTTTCATAACAAAAAATGCATATGTGGTAAATGAAAAAGACTATAAAATTCTGTATAAAATACACTGATAACTATGTTAAAAATAACTATGTTCAAAAGTATGTAGAGATATCCAGGAAATGAGTTATATATTTTAACACTATACAAATAATAATGAGTATATTTGGAAGTGACTTTGAAATCAATTTATTTTTCTAAAATTTTCTCTTCCAAATATTGCATGTGTGTGCACACACACACACAGACCAGGTTCTGTATTTTAGCATGGTAGTTTCTCAAAGTGGTATTTACTACACTAACATAGAAGCAACCCAAATTTTATTAATCAGATTTATTTATAGTGTAATAAACAACTCATCATCTACTATTTCATAAAACAGACTGAGGACTGATATTCACAACACTAATACAGAAGCAGCCCAACTTTTATTAATAAGACTTATTTATTTTTAGTATAATAAATAACTCATCATCCACTATTTCTTAAAGCTGAAGGGGAATCATATCATTGGATGGACCTGAGTATCAATCTGCCTTCTTTGAAAAGGAGAAAATTATTCTTAATTTATAGTGAGCAAATAGATTTTAATTATTACCTGATAATTTGTCTAAATGATTCTATGTATACCTGCCTTGAGAACTGAGGAAAGAGAAAATAATTAATAGTCCTTTGGTTGATACTGCCAGAGCCTTAACTTCTAGACTTTTTGCGTTGGTGTTAATGGTAAAATGTTCCAGTGGTAAAGTTTATGAGTATAGCCAATGCATTGTTATTCAGCAATTAATGTTTGTAAGCATCACCTGAAGGACTAGTCAAAAAGTAAGGTTTTTCTCTTCAGGGAAGTTCAAACCAAAATCACAGTGAAATAGCACCATATACCTGTCAGACTGGCTAGTATCAAAAAGATGATATAAGAAGTGTTGACAAGAGTGTGGAGGAAACAGAACCCTTCTGCACTTTTGTTGGGAATGCAAACTGGTACAGCCACTGAAACATAGTATGGAATTTGCTCAGAAAATAACAAATAGAAATACCATATAATCCAGCAATTGCACTACTAGGTATTTACCTAAGGAATACAAAAACACTAATTCAAAGGGATACATGCATCCCTATATTTATTGCAGCATTTTTCACAATAGCCAAGATATAGAAGCAGCCCAAGTATCCATCAATAGATGAATGGATAAAGAAGATTTGAGACAGACACACACACACACACACACAGAGAGAGAGAGGAATATTACTCAACTGTAAAAAAGAATGTGATCTTGCCATTTGCAACAATGTGGATGGACCTAGCGAGTATTATACTAAGTGAAATAAGTCAGAGAGAGATACCATCTGATTTTACTTATATATGGAATCTAAAAAACCAAACCAAAAAAGCAGAATATACCCATAAATACAGAGAACAAGCAGGTGGTTGCCAGTGGAGAAGGTGGTGGAGGTATGGGCAAAATGCATGAAGGGGAGTGGGAGGTATGGATTTCCAGCTACGGAATGAGTAACCACAGGGATAAAAGGTACAGCATAGGAAATATAGTGGGTAGTACTGGAGTAGTGTTATGTTGACAGAGCATAGCTACACTTGTGGTAAGCATCGCATAACATATAGAATGATCAAATTGCTATGTTGTACACCTGAAGGTATTTTAACATGTAAGTTATAGTTCAATAAACTATTAATATCTTGGGAAATAAAAAGTAAAAATAAAGTAACAACCACTCCTTTAAAAAAAAAAAGTAAGATTTTTCTGGAGCCATCCCCAGAGATTCTGAATCAGTAAGCATTCCATAAAGATTGCAAATTGGTATTTTAACAAGCACCCTCGGTTATTCTTATGAAGGTGGTATGGACTCTATTTTGAGGAAAACTAAATAGGAAAAGCATGGGTTTTTGATGTTAGGGAGACATTTCTATAAATCTTTGATTGATTCTCCAACTGACTAACCATGGGGCCACAAACAACTTATTAATAATGTAAGTTTAATATAATAGTTACCTTATCATAGTTGTTGCGAAGATTAAGCAAGGTGATATTATTTAGAGCACTTTATACATGATGTATGCTCAATAAATGGTATTTAAGAGCAACAATAATAGTTATTATAACCAACATATATTGAAAGCTTATTATGTGCTGAACATTTTTTCTAAGCACTTTTATCTGTATTAGCTCATTTTATTTTTACAACTTTATGAGGGAAGTACTGTTATCCTTACACCTGAGGAAACTGAGGCATGGATATTTTGTCCGAAGTCACAAAGCTAGTAAGTGTTTTAAAAGAAAAAGCAGATTTTAAACTGAGGTAGTCTGGCTCCATTTCCGTTTTTTAAAAACTAGTATGCTGCAATTATATATATTTATATCGATTATTAAATATATAACATACACAACTAATTGCACATGTAAACTTGAACAGTTATCTTTAATATGTCTGGATTATTCTCTCTCCTCAGCTTTCTGTGAAGTTTCCAATTGCAATATGGTGTTCAGGGATGAGTGTCCAATTCAACATTTTCAATTTGCTTTTAATTACTTGGGGACCTACCCAATGTCATCCAAATTCCCAAGGTTTATTTTGCAAAATATTTGGCATGGTTCATATCTGCCCAGGTTCTCTCATTGTAATGGTTCCTAAGATAAAAAAATTTCTTTCTCCTCTGGATATTACTCTATGCTAAAAGAATGTTCTAGCACCACAAAACATTTTTGTGCATTGTTTCCAAGTTCTGCAAAAGTATTGGTGTATACCATTGGCATACCTGCTCTTAAAAATATTTTGAATTTTGGGGCGCCTGGGTGGCTCAGTCAGTTAAGCGTCTGCCTTTGGCTCAGTTCGTGATTCCAGAACGTGGGATCGAGCCCCATATCAGGGTCCCTGCTCAGTGGGGAGCCTGCTTCTCCCTCTCTCTCTGCCCCTCTCTGCTGCTCATGCTTTCTCACATGCGCTCTTTCTCTCTCAAATAAATAAATAAAATCCTTAAAAAATATTTTGAATTTTATTTTACATATATTATGTCAGAATTCCATCAGCTCACTTTACAGATATATATTGAAATAGTTGATAAAATTTATAAAGATCATACCTTAATTTTCTTTTTTTTAAAAGATTTTATTTATTTATTTGACAGAGTCACAAGTAGGCAGAGAGGCAGGCAGAGAGAAAGAGTGGAAGGGAAGCAGGCTCCCTGCTGAGCAGAGAGCCTGATGATGCGGGGCTCGATCCCAGGACCCTTGAGATCATGACCTCAGCCAAAGGCAGAGACTTAACCCACTGAGGCACCCAGGTGCCCCATACCTTAATTTTCTATACAAAATTTAACTTTATAAAGATTTTAACGTGTTCAAATTTATTTAACTTTCCTAAGTTGTATATCTGAGTTTCCTAAGATATGTGTGTGTGTGTGTGTGTGTGTGTGCATATACATATATTAACCCTCAAAATGAAATGTGGTTAATATCAGTTGCTACAAAGGGAACAATATAGGCTGATGAGTTTCCCAAACTGGGGCTTATTTTGAAGCTGTGGAATTATCTACACCCACACATTTTTCATTTACCTTATATTCTGCTCAAGGCTTTAGTGATGGTTGTAAGCAGATCCTAAAATTCAGATGTGTGGGGTGGGGGAGGGCATATTATAAGCAACCAGTATAATACTGTGGTTGAAAGCAGATGGTGTAGCACTAGCCTAATTATGTGTTGGTAGATGTTTAACAACTGGCTTTCTGAGTGGAAAGATCCTGACTGATAGCATTTTCTGACTTCTGTGATGTTAATACTTCTACATTGGCCAATTTAAAGCTACCAAACTGATGTCACTGAATTTATAGGCAGGAAGAGATGCACAGTAGCACACTATCAATTGGTATTTCAACCATACAGATACAACAGATTTAAATAATGTCAAGAGCATAGGTAATAGTAAATATTTAAGATATTAAAAGTTTTGAGCATTTATTATGTTTACATTTTAATATAATGTATTCAATTGTAAGTTTATTATAATAATAATGACTGCAGGAAATTTTAATAATTAAGTGCTCTTGAGTTGGATAAGATGGCTCTAACACAACACTGCATTGGACTCCTCTAAATATTGTTAAGTATTTGCTATGCTTCCCCCAGATACCTATTCAAAGAACTACTGGGCACTAAAGTAAGGATGATTTCTTCTCCCTTTGGGTGAGCATCCTCACTGCCACTCATAATAGTAATAGTACTATTAGCAGTAATTAAGTTATGCGGGCTTAGTATATGCTACTTGCAACTCTAAGAAATATTATTGATTTTAATATTTCATTTAAAACAGTGAGGATTTTGAGGCTCATAGTAGTCTGTGATCTTGCCCTTGTTCACATAACTTAATGTGAAAGAGCTGGGCTACAGGTCCAACATTTGCCCAGTACCAAAACCTACCCTCTTAAACAGGATCCTGTACTGCATATGTGTAAGCATATTGAACCATATGAAATTGATAGTGAGATTTGACTTTAAAAAGGCAACATCATTTTGTTTAATTTAATATAGAGATAGAGATACAGATATGTTTTATTTCACCTGCCTGCTCAAGTTGACATGCTTATTTAGCAGTGCTAAGATTTAGTAGAATGCAGTGGTAGATACCTAGGGATCAGAAGTCTTGTATGTTGTAGCAAGAGCACTGTGCCTCATATCAGAAGATTGACGTCCCATCCCTTACTAGCTATGTTTAATAGGGATGGAAAACTTGCTCTATTTCACTCCTAGGTTTTTTTTTTTTTGAGGGTTAGTGTGAAAGCACTTAGGATATAACTGATATGAGATTATTTTTATGAGAATAGTAGTATTTTTGGAATAGGTAACAAAGTTCATCCTTCATACCCAGGGATGAAAAAATAACAATAGCATTCATTACCAAAGGTGTGACCCATTATTTTTCAATAAATGTACTTTATATTGTTTGAACTCCCTAGCCTTTTAAAAATAATGACAACAAAAATAGAAATGTGTTTAACTTTCATATACCAACTATGTGTCAGACTCTCTGGACCCTTTACTTATGTTAACCCATGCAGTCCTGAAAACAATCTTATGAGGTATACATCATTATTTTCAGCTTAATATGAGTCTCGTAAGTGGTTACTAAATGGTGGGTCCAGGATTGGGAGTGCAGTTTGCCTTTCTTGTTGGAGCTTTTGTCTCCTAGCTAGAGGACAGAATTATGTTACCAGCATGGTAAAAATTTTTTAAAATATTTTTTAAATTTATTTGAGAGAGCAAGAGAGAGAGCATGAGCTGGGGAAGAGGCAAAGGCAGACTGTCCACTTCACAGGGAACCTGATGCAGGGCTCAATTCCAGAACCCCGAGATCATGACCTGAACTGAAGGCAGATGCTTAACTGACAGAACCACCCAGGTGCCCTTCATTGGCAATTTTAAATTAATACTTGAAACAATATTTTTTGAAAACTTGTAAAATTTCAATTCCATGTAGAATTTTGCATAGAACTTGAATATGTTGGATTGGAACAGTGATAAACAGCTAATTGAATCTGGAATTATTCTCAAGTTTACTACCTGAATCAGAAAAGGAAGGGCATATTTCCTCTATTTCTGGGCTTGAAAGCAGATTCCCATGTGGTAGAGAACTCTTAATGGCCCATTAATAATATCTACTTAAGATGAATTCCTTTTCTTCAGGCACCGTAAGCATTCATAAAAGGGGAGTGTACTTAATACCACTGGCTATATCAATTGCTATTTTTATTTTCAGCAGAATTTGTTAAGTTACTCCATTCAGAATTTGGACATGTGCTCAGGATTCGTTATTGGGCTATGTAGAATATATAAATGACCAGAAAATGACCTGAAGTGATTCTAATTCATAATTCTATGGTGCTCTTGACATCCTCCGAAGGAAATATTAATGATGAAATGACAATGTGGTAGAGAAAGCAATGACCTCTGTGGTGAAGACCCAGATTTATATCATGAATGACACTTCCTGGTTAGGCAGCTTTATTGTGTTACTATACATCCCTAAACCTCAGGTGTTATCATCAATAAAGAAGAGATTATAATATTGTCATCATAGGGTTGCTGTGAGGATTAATTGGGTTAACACATATACAAAAATGTTAGTACACAAATAGTTGCTATATAAATACTGTCTGACTCTAAATAAGATAATTTGCCATATTTGGTTTTAATAATGTTCATTCATATCTTGTCAGAATCAAGGCAAGTCTAGTACGTGTGGATTTTAAAGTTCTTTGGGTTGGCTCTTTAGTCTGCTTTATTCAATAACAGGTTGTCCCCTTGTACTTTCAGAGTTAAGACAAGTCAGCTCTATGCCAGTACAAACAGTAAAATTTCTTAACTCTTCAATCAGCTTGGCTATTGGTCCTATAGGGCTACTGTACCTGCCAAATCTGAAATGTAAAGTAATTCATAATACTAATGTCCTGTCAGCAATAACTTTCTAATCCTTTCAATGTATATCAATTATACTCCTAATTCCTGGGTTGAATGATCCTTAAGTATTAATGTAGTATAAAAAATAGACTTGGTTATAGTGCTAATTAATTGTGTTTCCCAAATTATATTCCAGATGCATTCATTCAGAAAGTATTATTTGAATATCTGTTACGTGCTAGGCCATGTTTTAGGCACTGAGAATTTGGCAGAGAACAAGATCAAGTTTCTGCTCTCACTGAGCTGACATTCTAGTGGCAGTAGTCAAACAAAGAGGAAGTAAATTTATATCATATGTTAGATGGTAGGTACTACAGAGAATAGTAAAGAGGTGCTGTATAAAGAAATGTCAGCCATTTGTATGTCTTCTTTGGAGAAGTGTCTGGTCATGTCTTCTGCTCATTTTTTGACGTGATTATCTGTTTTGTGTGTGTTGAGTTTGAGGAGTTCTTTACAGACATTAGATATCAGCCCTTTGTCTGTTGTCATTTGCAAATATCTTCTCCCATTCCATGGGTTGCCTCTTTGTTTTGTTGACTGTTTCCTTTGCAGTGCAGAAGCTTTTGATCTTGATGAAGTCCCAAAAGTTCATTTTTGCTTTTGTTTCCTTTGCCTTTGGAGACATATCTTGAGAGAAGCTGCTGTGACTGATATTGAAGAGGTTACTGCCTATGTTCTCCAATTTCATTCTTCTACACATAGCTGTCCAGTTTTCCAAGCACCATTTATTGAAGAGAATGTTTTTTTTCCACTTACATTTTTTCCTGCTTTGTCAAAGACCATTTGACCGTAGAGTTGAGGGTCCATATCTGGGCTCTCTACTCTGTTCCACTGGTCTATGTGTCTGTTTTTGTGCCAGTACCATGCTCTCCTGGTGATCACTGCACTGTAGTATAGCTTGAAATTAGGCAACGTGATGCCTCAGTTTTATTTTTCTTTTTCAACATTTCCTTAGTGATTCAGGGTCTCTTCTGGTTCCATACAAATTTTAGGATTGTTTGTTCCAGCTCTTTGAAAAATGCCCATGGAATTTTGATCAGAGTGGCATTGAAATTATAGATGGCTCTAGGCAGTATATCATCATTAGCCATCAGGGAGATTCAAATCAAAACTACATTGATATACCACCTTATACCAGTTAGAATGGCCAAAATTAACAAGACAGGAAATAACAAGTGTTGGAGAGGATGTGGAGAAAGGGGAACCCTCTTACACTGTTGGTGGGAATGCAAGTTGGTGCAGCCACTTTGGAAAACAGTGTGGAGATTCCTTAAGAAATAAAAAATAGGGATTCCTTGTGACCCTGCAATTGCACTACTGGGTATTTACCCCAAAGACACTGATGTAGTGAAAAGAAGGGCCATCTGTACCCCAATGTTCATAGCAGCAATGGCCACAGTTGCCAAACTGTGGAAAGAACCAAGATGCCCTTCAACGGATGAATGGATAAAGAAAATATGGTCCATATATACAGTAGAATATTACACCTCCATCAGAAAGGATGAATACCTACCATTTGCATCGACATGGAAGGGACCAGAAGAGATTATGCTGAGTGAAATAAGTCAAGCAGAGAGAGTCAATTATCATATGGTTTCGCTTACTTGTGGAGCATAAGAAATAACATGGAGGACATGGGGAGATGGAGAGGAGAAGGGAGTTGGGGGAAGTTGGAGGGGGAGACAAACCATGAGAGCCTGTGAACTCTGAGAAACAAACTGAGGGTTTTGGGGGGGTGGTCGTCAGGGGGTTGGGTGAGCCTGGTGGTGGGTATTATGGAGGACACGTATTGCGTGGAGTACTGGGTGTGGTGCATAAACAATGAATTTTGGAACACTGAAAAAAATAAAATTAAATTAAATTAAGAAAAGAAATGTTGGCATGAATAGTAGAGAATTAAGATATCTTTAAGGAATTGTCATTTAAGGCCTCATTAAGAATGTGTGATTTTTAAGGAAGGCACATTCAATGATGAGCACTGGGTGTTATATGTAACTAATGAATCACTGAACACTACATTAAAAACTAATGAAGTACTATACAGTGGCTAACTGAACATAATAAAAAATGTGATTTTAGCAAATCAGAGGAGATAATGTGAAGGAAACTAATATTAATTGATAAACTACTCCATCAGGTTCTGGGCTAAATTAATTTGATCAATTCTCTTATTTAGTCTTCACAACCACCAATAAATTTTTTTGTAAACATTTACAGATGAAGAAACAAAAAGTCAAAGAAATTATAAACTTTTAAAGTTCACAATATTAATCACTATGTTTCTCAAACTTCAGGAGAGCTACTTTAGGTTTTTAAATTGGTCTCCTTGAAGCTTCTTTTTCTAGGCTTGAAGTAAAGGTTATAGTGCCCTCCAACATTTTTCTCCTGAGTACAGCAGCAGTCTCTTTTAACTAGCAAAAATCATTCACAAGTCCTTCCCTTATGTCTTTTCACTTGCACTTTTAATATCTTTTGGGGCTTTCAAACTTTCTAGTATATAGTATATTGATCCGCTCAGATCCCCTCTTCAGTGCCAATGCTGGGAATATCTTCTGCTGATGGCTCACAACTGGGACCCTCAAAAGGCATTGCCTTCTCATCCAAGATTACAACTACCTTTCAGCCAGGTGGTCTATGGACAATGATTGGCTAATGTGAGGGTTCAAAGGTCCAACCCAATTTCTTCAATTTGGTATGACTTTGAAAAGCTGGCATTCCAAGCTCTAGAGATTTCTGGGATATTCTCTAAGGCCCCATTTGCAAAGAGTGGAGATAAGATTCTGTCTTCAACCTTGCTTCCTTACTGTCTCTACAAGGACATCTCCCTAGAATACTCCCAATGAACCTTGTGCATATAACCACCCATCTCACAGTCTATTTCCAGGAAATCTGACCTAAAATTAATCTCTAACTGGTTCTAAAGATTTTACACTGTGAAAGTCTGCTTTTTATTCTGGCACCTTGCTTTGAAATTCCATGTCTATTGTACGGTGGCAACTCAGTTCAAACTTCCAATTTAAAATACTGTTACAGGTGAAGTGTAATCTGAACAAATTTAACATGGATCAAAGTAGTTCAGTACAGTTTGAGTGAAGTGCATCAGTGGGCTCTGATGAAAAATAAATCTGAAGAAGGAGGCACTGACCAGATCATGACATTCCTTATGGATTTTTTTTCTTTAGGAAATAAGGGGCCTTTGAATAGATTTTAAGCAGGAGAGGAACAAAATCAGATGCACACTTTAAAAAGTTGTCTCAAGTGGCAATGTAGAGAAAGGATTGGATGGATCTGGATAAGACTAGAGGCAAAGGGACCAATTACAAGACTAATTTAGACAAGACTTGGTAAAGAGATTGAAGGGGAGCAGAATTTGCCCAAAATATGCCTCTTGGCATAAAGATGATCTTGAGCTGGCTATTTTTTTCCAATTTATTTATTTTCAGAAAAACATTATTCATTATTTTTTCACCACACCCAGTGCTCCATGCAAGCCGTGCCCTCTACAATACCCACCACCTGGTACCCCCAACCTCCCACCCCCCCGCCACTTCAAACCCCTCAGACTGTTTTTCAGAGTCCATAGTCTCTCATGGTTCACCTCCCCTTGAGCTGGCTATTTTTAAAGAAACAGAAGAAACGGGTAAAGCTCTGAAAATCTAGTTGAAGTTACCTTTGTGTAAGAGACATGTACATTTATGAGGAGAACCTCCATTCTTCAGGGTGTCTCCCTTATACCAGGAAGGGGGAAGGGTGACTCTAATTTCCAGAGACTGTTATCACCAGAGAAGGCAAGGACCTAAATCTGTGTAACAACCTTACCCTTGTCACCTCCCATAACCTATTCTACAGCCCCAATATCTTTCTTGTGTCTTTAGCTGGAGATAGTATTTAAAGTGGTGGCTTGGCCCAATTCAAGGAGTTAGTTTTCCTGGGTCTCTCCTGTTGTACAGGAGGTATACATGTTATTAAACTTCTGTTTGTTTTTCTCTTGTTAATCTTTTTTATTCATTCATTCATTAGGCGTTCTTATTCTTTGCATCTTTTTTATTCTTTTATTATAGGAGGTCTCAGCAAAGAACCTAGAAGGGTAGAAAGAAAATTATTTTCCATCCTCTACAACATGAAATGGTGCTTTTGCTTTCTTCTTTCTTTTTTATAAATTATAAACATGTATGACTGTATTAATATTTATGTGACTCCTGAAACAAATGAAAGATAGTAATTAAAAGATGTAAGATCAAAAAGAAATATAGGGACACCTGTGTCGCTCAGTGGTTTGGGCCTCTGCCTTCAAATGAAGTCATGATCTCAGGGTCCTGGGATCGAGCCCTGCATTGGGCTCTCCACTCGTGGGGGAGCCTGCTCCCCCACCTCCCCACCTGCCTCTCTGCCTACTTGTGCTCTCTCTCCGTCAAATAAATAAATAAAATCTTAAAAAAAAATAAATATAATTTCTATTATTTTCTTTCAACAACTCAATGAATGGTATTTATTTAACTTATTTTGGAATGTTCCTTTAGTGAGAAGTCTTATATGAGGAATAAAATGTAATGCTTTTCCTCATTCTACAATTGGTGCAAAGAGATTTTTATTATCATTTCCTACCATTATCATCCCATTTAACCTATATCATAATAGCTTCCATCAATTCTTAAAATGAATGTTACTCTCTACAGTTACATTATATGTTGTCATTGCATTAAAAGGGCATACAAGAAATATATTTTATATTGATAATGTATATAAATATACTACTATTGGTGAGATGCTTGAATCCTTTTCAAGCAATCACAGGTACCTACAGGTTGCAACGAATGAAACACAAGGACTTTTTCTCTTATCATCTTGGCATTCCCTTTGTATTAAATTCTTTAGTTTTTTTTTAAAGATTTTATTTATTTATTTGACAGAGATCACAAGTAGGCAGAGAGACATGCGGGGGTGGAGGGAGCAGCCTCCCCACTGAGCAGAGAGCCTGATGTGGAGCTTAATCCCAGGACCTGAGATCATGACCTGAGATGAAGGCAGAGGCTAAACCCACTGAGACACCCAGGCGCCCCAAATTCTTTAGTTTTAATGTGTAAACTTTCTCAAGATCATAAACTGAAAAATGGCCTTGAACAGTATTTGAAAGTTCATAATGAATCTAGCAGTAACTAATTATCTTCCTAGGTTCACAGTTAAAATGAGTAGGAATGATATTTCCCCATTTTGGACCAGCAGCAAATCTTGTTGGAACTGGATCCACACCCCCAAGTGCCCTAAACCTTAATCCACGACTAGGTATTTACCCTAAAGATAAAAATGTAGTGATCTGAAGGGGCATATGCACCTGAATGTTTATAGAAGCAATGTCCACAATAACCAAACTATGGAAAGAACCTAGATGTCCATCAACAGATGAATGGATAAAGAAGATGTGGTATATGTATACAATGGAATACTATGCAGCCATCAAAACCTGCAAACTTTTGCTATTTGCAATGACATGGATGGAACTAGAGGGTATTATGCTGAGCGAAATAAGTCAGTCAGATAAAGATAATTATCATATGATCTTTCTGATATGAGGAATTTGAGAAGCAGGGTGGGGGATACTAAGGGGTAGGGAAGAAAAAAATGAAACAAGATGGGATCAGGAGGGAGACAAACCATAAGAGACTCTTAATAGCCGAAGACAAACTGAGGATTGCTGGGGGGTTAGGAGGGTAGGTATAGAGTGGCTGGGTTATAGACACTGGGGAGGTTATGTGCTGTGGTGAGTGCTATGAAATGTGTAAGCCTGATGATTCACAGACCTGTACCCCTGGGACAAATAATACATTACATGTTAATAAAGAAATCTTAATCCAGTGCTTGTTGAAAATCTGTGTTATTTATTCTAAATTTCAGCTAAAAATGCTATTTTTCTCTTCTACATGGATCTATAGATAATATGTTAATTAATATTTGATTGTTTTTCAAGAACCTCCAGGGTAGTAATAGGGAATAATACTATGTGGAATATTAGTCCCTTGGAATCATGTTTTATTTATTTTTTATTTTAAAATTATTTTGATTAACATACAATGTATTATTTGCCTAGGGGTACAGGTCTGGGAATCATCAGGCTTACATGTTTCATAGCACTCACCATAGTACATACCCTCTCCAATGTCCATAACAACTACCATCTCCCTACTCCCACACTCCCCAGCAACCCTCAGTTTGTTTTGTGAGATTAAGAATCTCTTATATTTTCTCTCACTCCCAATACCATCTTGTTTCATTTTTTCCTTCCCTACCTCCCACTATCCCCCACCATGCCTCTCAAATTCCTCATAAGGGGGAGATCATATGATAATTGTCTTTCTCTGATTGACTTATTTTGCTCAGCATAATACCCTCTAGTTCCAACCATGTCATTACAAATGACAAGATTTCACTACTTTTGATGGCTGCACAGTATTCCATTGTATATATAGACTGAATTATTGAATATATATATATTCTTTATCCATTCATCTATTGATGGACATCTAGGTTCTTTCTTAGTTTGGCTATTGTGGACATAGCTGCTATAAACATTCAGGTGCAAGTGCCCCTTCAGATCACTGCATTTGTATCTTTAGGGTAAATACCCAGTAGTGCAATTGCTGGGTCATAGAGTAGCTCTATTTTCAAATTTTTGAGGATCCTCCATGCTGTTTTCCAGACTGGCTGCACCAACTTGCATTCCCACCAACAGTGTAGGAGGGTTCCCCTTTCTCCACATCCTCACCAACATCTGTTGTTTCCTAACTTGTTAATTTTAGCCATTCTGACTGGTGTGAGGTGGTATCTCAAGTGATCACAGGTATCTCACTGTGGTTTTGATTTGTATTTCCCTGATACCAAGTGATGTTGAGCACTTTTTTCATGTGTGTTGGCCATTTGGATGTCTTCTTTGCAGAAATATCTGCTTATGTCTTCTGCCTATTTATTGGTTGCATTATTTGTTTTTTGGGTGTTGAGTGTGTAAGTTATTCATAAATTTTGGATACTAGCCTTTTATCTGATATGTCACTTGTGAACGACGTATCTGTCAGTTGTCTTTTGGTTTTGTGGACTGTTTCCTTTGCTGTGCAAAAGCTTTTGATCTTGATGAAGTCATTTTTGCCCTTGCTTCCCTTGCCTTTGGTGATGTTTCTAGGAAGAAATTGCTGTGGCTGAGGTCGAAGAGGTTGTGGCCTGTATTCTTCTCAAGGATTTTGATGGATTCCTCTCTCACACTGAGGCCTTTCAACCATTTTGAGTCTATTTTTGTGTGGTATAAGGAAATGGTCCAGTTTCATTTTTCTGCATGTGGCTGTCCAATTTTCCCAATACCATTTGTTGAAGAGACTGTCTTTTTTCCATTGGACATTCTTTCCTGCTTTGTCAAAGATTAGTTGGCCATAGAGTTGAGGGTCCATTTCTGGGATCTCTATTCTGTTCCATTGATCTATGTGTCTGTTTTTATGCCAGTACCATCCTGTCTTGATGATGACAGCTTTGTAATAGAGCTTGAAATCTGGAATTGTGATGCCACCAACTTTGGCTTTCTTTTTCAACGTTCCTCTGGTTATTCGAGGTCTTTTCTGGTTCCATATAAATTTTAGGATTATTTCTTTCATTTCTTTGGAAAAAAATGGATGGTATTTTGATAGGGATTGCATTAAACATGTAGATTGCTTTAGGTAGCATAGACATTTTCACAATGTTTGTTCTTCCAATCCATGAGCATGGAATTTTTTTCTATCTGTTTGTATCTTCCTCAAATTCTTTCATGAGTACTTTATAGTTTTCCGAGTACAGATTCTTTGCCTCTTTGGTTAGTTTGTTCCTAGGTATCTTATGGTTTTGGGAGTAACTGTAAATGGGATCGGCTTCTTAATTTCTCTCTCTTCTGTCTTGCTGTTGGTGTATAGAAATGCAACTGATTTCTGTGCATTGGTTTTTTATCCTGACACTTTAGTGAATTCCTGTAGGAGTTCTAGGAGTTTTGGAGTGGAGTCTTACGGGTTTTCCACATAAAGTATCATATCATCCATAAAAAGTGAGAGTTTGACTTCTTCTGTGCTGGTTCAGATACCTTTTATTTCTTTTTGTTGTCTGATTGCCAAGGTTAGGACTTCTAGTACTATCCTGAATAGCAGTGGTGATAGTGGACATCCCTGCCGAGTTCCTGGACTTAGAGGAAAAACTCTTAGTTTTTCCCCATTGAGAATGATATTCACTGTGGGGTTTTTATAGATGGCTTTGATGATATTGAGGAATGTACCCTGTATCCCTACACGTTGAAGAGTTTTTATCAAGAAAGGTTGCTGTACTTTGTCAAATGTTTTTTCAGCACCTATTGAGAGTATCATATGGTTCTTTCTTTTATTAATGTATTGTATCACATTGATTGATTAGTGGATGTTGAACCAAACTTGCAGCCCAGGAATAAATCCCACTTGGTCATGGTGAATAATCCTTTTAATGTACCATTGGATTCTATTGGCTAGTGTTTTGGTGAGAACTTTTGCATCCATGTTTATTAAGGATATTGGTCTGTAATTCTCCTTTTTGATCAGGTCTTTGTTTGGTTTTGGGATCGAGGTAATGCTGGCATCATAAAATTATTTTGGAAGTTTTCCTTTCATTACTATTTTTGGAACAGTTTCAGGAGAATGGGTATTAATTGTTCTTTAAATGTTTGGTAGCAGTCTCCTGGGATGCTGTCTAGCCCTGGGCTCTTGTTTGTTGGGAGATTTTTTGATGACTGCTTCAATCTCCTTATTGGTTATGGGTCTGTTCAGGTTTTCTGTTTCTTCCTGGTTCGGTTTTGGTAGTTCATATGTCCCTAGAAATGCATCCATTTCTTCCAGATTGTCAAATTTACTGGCATATAGTTGCTCATAATATGTTTGTATTTCTTTGGTGTTGGTTGTGATCTCTCCTCTTTCCCTCACGATTTTATTAATTTGGGTCCTTTCTCTTTTCTTTTTGATAAGTCTGGCCAGGGGTTTATCAACCTTATTAATTCTTTCAAAGAACCAGCTCCCAGTTTCCTTGATTTGTTCTACTGTTCTTTTGATTTCTATTTCATTGATGTCTGCTATGATCTTTATTATTTCTCTTCTCCTGCTGGGTTTAGGCTTTCTTTGCTGTTCTTTCTCCAGCTCCTTTAGGTATAGGGTTAGGTTGTGTATTTGAGACCTTTCTTGTTTCTTGAGAAAGGCTTGTGTCACTATATACTTTCCTCTCAGGACCACCTTTGCTGTGTCCCAAAGATTTTGAACAGTTGTATTTTCATTTTCACTTGTCTCCATGAATTTTTTCAATTCTTCTTTAATTTCCTAGTTGACTTGTTCTATCTTAGTAGGATGGTCTTTAGCCCCCAGGTATTTGAGTTCTTTCCAACTTTCCTCTTGTGATTGAGTTCTAGCTTCGGAGCATTGTGATCTGAAAATATGCAGGGAATGATTCCAGTCTTTTGGTATCAGTTGAGACCTGATTTGTGACCCAGGATGTGATCTATTCTGGAAAATGTTCCATGTGCACTAGAGAAGAATGTATATTCTGTTGCTTTGGGATGGAATGTTCTGAATATATCTGTGATGTCCGTCTGATCCAGTGTGTCATTTAAGGCCTTTATTTCCTTGTTGATCTTTTGTTTGGATGATCTGGCCATTTCAGTGAGGGGGGTGCTCTGGTCCCCTACTATTATTGTATTATTGTTGATGTGTTTCTATGATTTTGTTATTAATTGATTTGTATAATTGGCTGCTCCCATGTTAGGGGTATAGATATTTAAAATTGTTAGATCTCCTTGTTGGACAGACCATTTAAGCATGATATAGTGTCCTTTCTCATCTCTTCCTATAGTCTTTGGCTTAAAATCTAATTTATTTGATATAAGGATTGCCACCCAAGCTTTCTTTTGATGTCCATTAGCATGGTAAATGGTTTTCCACCCCCTTGCTTTAAATATGGAGGTGTATTGCCTCTAAAATTAGTTTCTTGTAGACAGCATATTGATGAGTTTTGTTTTTTTACCCATTCTGATAACCCTGTGTCTTTTGCTTGGGGCATTTAGCACATTTACATTCAGGGTAAGTATTGAAAGATATGAATTTAGTGCCATCGTATTGCCTGTAAGGTTACTGTTACTGTGTATTGTCTCTGTTCCTTTTTGGTCCTTTACTTTCAGGCTCTCTCTTTGCTTAGAGGACCCCTTTCAATATTTCCTGTATTGTATTGTATTTACTGTATTGTAGGGCTGGTTTGGTGTTTGCAAATTCTTTTAGTTTTTGTTTGTCCTGGAAGCTTTTTATCTCTCCTATTTTCAATGACACTCTAGCTGGATATAGTATTCTTGGCTGCAGATTTTTCTCGTTTAGTGCTCTGAATGTATCATGCCAGTTCTTTCTGGCCTGCCAGGTCTCTGTGGGTAAGTCTGCTGCCAATCTAGTATTTCTACCATTGTATGTTACAGACTTCTTATCCCAAGCTGCCTTCAGGATTTTCTCTTTGTTTCTAAGACTTGTAAGTTTAACTATTAGATGATAGGGTGTGGAACTATTTTTATTGATTTTGAGGGGCTTTCTCTGTGCCTCCTGGATTTTGATGCTTGTTCCCTTTGCCATATTAGGGAAATTCTCTACTATAATTTGCTCCAATATACCTTCTGCCCCTTTCTCTCTTCTTCTTCTGGGATCCAAATTATGCTAATATTGTTTCATCTTATGGTATCACTTATCTCTCGAATTCCCCCCTCATGGTCCAGTAGTTGTTTGTCTCTCTTTTGCTCAGCTTCTTTGTTATCCATCATTTGGTTTTCTATATCACTAATTCTCTCTTCTACCTCATTTATCCCAGCAGTCAGAGGCTCCATTTTTTTATTGTACCTCATTAATAGTTTTTTTTAAAATTTCAACTTTGTTAGATTTTACTTATTTTATTTCTCCAGAAAGGGGTTCTCTAATACCTTCCATGCCTTTTTTGAGCCCAGCTAGCACCTTGAGAATTGTCATTCTGAACTCTATATCTGACATATTACCAATGTCTGTATTGATTAGGTTCATAGCCGTTGGTACTGCCTCTTGTTCATTTCTTTGTGGTGAGTTTTTCTACCTTGTCATTTTATTCAGATATGAATATGTGAACAAGAGAATAAAATACAAAAAGGGTGGCAAAGACTGCAGAAAATATATATACTAACAAAATCAGGAGAGCCCTGAAACAGGGGGGATAAGGAAAAAAATATATATATACATATATACTTACATATTTATATATATTAGAGGTGAATAGAACAGAGCCACCCACTTGATTTTGGGTGTATTTTTGCCTCTTGGAAGAAACTACCTCCCAAAATTTTAAGAAAGAAAACTTATATATGTACAAAAATGAGGATAAACATGATGAAGTGATGGAATATGATTGAAAAGAGGAAAATTTTTAAAAAGATTCTAAAAAGGGAATTGATAAGATACATTGATTGAAAAGGAATAAAAAAGAGGAAAGAATGTGATCAGACTGGAAACTAGCACAAAGCCATGTGTTAGATTTAGGGTATATTTTGATCTATTAGAAAAAATTTTATCCCAAAATTTTAAAGAAGAAAAATCTATATGTATATAAAAAGTAAGCTTAAATACAATGAAGGAGTAAAATATGACTATAACAATGAAAAATTTTAAAGATTTTTTTAAAAAGGTATTGGTATTATAAAATAGTTATAAAAAACATTAAAAGAGGAAAGAGGAGAAGTTAAAAAAAAGAACAAGAAAAAAAATTTTAGAAACTTAATTTTGCAAGGCTAAAGGATCATGGGAAAATGCCATGAATTCTATGCATTGCTCTCCTCTAGCTCTGGAGTTGCACAGTTCTCGTTGTTCAGTGAACTTGGTCTCGGCTGGATCTTCTTGCAGATTTTCTGTGGGAGGAGCCTGTTTCCATGATTCTGCAATGTCTTTGCCTGAGGTGGAATTGCCCCCCCACTCTTTCCAGGGGCCAGGCTAAGTAATCCGCTTGGGTTTGCTCTTGGGAGTTTTTGTTCCCTGAATGCTTTCAGTAGAGCTCTGGAGGATGGGAATGGAGATGGTGGCCTCCCAGTCTCTGGCCTGGAGGAGCCAATAGCTTGGGGCCCCACTCCTCGGTGCGCCCTCAGAGAAAAGCAGTTAATCCTTCCTGTCTCCCTGGTTTCCGGCCACACTCCAAACTCACTTGGCTTGTGACCAAATGTTGCTATCTCTGGCATACGGCCCCGTCTGGAGTCTCCAAACCCAGCAGATTCCTGTCATGGGTTCCCGCACTGCTCCTCCTGGAGGAAGGAGGGGGCCTCTCTGGATCTGCCACGTGTGGGGTCCCTGCTTGAAGAGCAGAGACCCAACTGTGCCTTGGATCATGGTTTAAGGTAACCCCGAGCTGAGAGCCCACTGCTCAGTTCCACCTCTGTAGCCGGCTTCCTTGTTCCAATTCCTGGCAGCTCTGCTGCACTCAGACACCAGTCTGAGTCTTTCTGTGACCCCGTGGGTCCTGAGACCACAGTGTCCCCGCGAGGGTTCCACCCCTGCTTAGCCTCTGGAGTGACGTTTCTCAGTGGAGTAGACTTCTGAAAGTTGTGATTTTGTGCTCCACTGCTCTACCGCTTGCCAGGAGCCAGCACCTCACCCTGTGGTCTGTCTTCCCTTCGCTTTAGATTCACTTCGCCAAACGTCCTACCTTCCAGAAAGTCATCAATTTCCTGTTCCTAGGATTGCTGCTCTTCTCTTTGATCTCCTGTTGAATTTGTAGGTGTTCAGAATGATTTGATACTCTTTAGCTGAACTCCTGGGACCTAATGCTATTTCAGTCAGCTACTCCTCCACCATATTGCTTCCTCCCTCCTGGAATCACATTTTTAACAGTAATTTTTTCATCATTTTTGCACTTTATTAGAAAAATGATAACCAGAATTGTTGGAAGTATTCGTAGAAATGGTGTGGTATTTACCTAGGCTGAGGATGCAAAATCATTTCTTCTTTTGTTTCTCTTTGCAAAAGAGACATGATAGCAATGAATTCATCCTAGCTTATAACAAAATTATTCATAATAATTTTTTTGGCAAAAAGAAATGTGCCTTTATTGAAAATGCCATCATATAGATGAACTTTCTGGTACAGTGAATAATGTCTCTGAAAAATATCTCCAAACTGCTAAACTCTGTGATTCTTAGGATAGAAAAGTTACAGACAGGATGTTAGAAGGGTCTATCCTATATCCTTTCCTATAGAAAGGCTTCAAGGAAATGAAGGAATTCAGGAAAGAAAGCTCCTATTGTGTTCTGCCTTTGTTTCTGAAGCAGGTGGGAGGGGGCTTACTTGAGTCATACCAGCTCATAACTCCTATTGGAGCGATTTTCCTAAGGGATGGCATTTGTCACCTACTATTTCAGAAATGATGTTTTACCCCCTACTAGGCTGTTAGGTAAAAGAGGTTCATCCATGACTTCATGATCCTCCCTATCACTCAGTTTTACCATTCTGTTTTCAAGCACTACGTGAATCTTTCTTAATATCCATGGTACCTTCTGTTACTCTCCCCTCAGTCACCTTACCACATTCCATCCCAGCTGAGACACACTCTCTCCCTCTCCCTTTCTTTCTCTTTCTCCCTCTTTCTCTCCATCTCTACAAGATGTCTTGATTCCTTTATTGCTGATTACTTCAATTTAACCTTAGTCTAGAATTAGCTTCCCAATTTAAATCCTATTTTGTTAATAAATGTTAACATTTGATTAATATATTTTAAATGAAATAAACATGTTGTGAATAGAGCTGAACTCCTCTTTGCATTTCTCCACAGTCCAATTTCCCTTTTCCCTAACCTGCCACAATCACCAGCACGAATTTGTTAAAGCCTTCTGGTACTCAATTTTATTCACATGACAGGAGTTGCCTCTATTTAAGATGTAAAATTTTTAGCACTGGCCAGCTATTGTTAATTTTTCTTATTTACAGTTCTACATTCCTTCTCACAAACACTTATGAGGTTTATGTTTTCAAAAATCCGAGAGATGATTGTTTTTTCTTCTGTTTGCTAGTGAGATTGAGCATTTTATCTTTTGTTTATTCTGGACATTACAATTCCCTCTTCTCCAAGATAACCATTTTCTGTTGTGTCTTATGTATTTGATTTTCTTTAAATGAATGTCACAAATAGCTTTTCCAAGTCTAAAATTTGTTTTTTAACTCTTTTTGTGCTGTTTTTTGTTTAGAACTTTAAAATTTTGAAATAATCGACTCTATCATTTTTTTCTTTCTTTATGTATGCTTTCTGTGTTATGCCTAAGAGATCCTTTCCTATCACAAGGTCACAAAGATGTCATTTATGTTTTATTATATAGTTTATATTAAATATTTACATAGTTAAGCATTTTAACTTATTCTGGGTATGTGAAGTACAGTTTTCTATTTTTAACATATGACAACCCAATTTCCCCATTTCATTGTAATATGAATCATGTCATGTACCAGTGTATACAGATCTTTACTTGAGTCATCTACTCTGTTCCATTGATCAGCATTAGTACTTTAAGAAAACTTTGCCCTAACCCTTGATATATGGAAGAATATGTTTTTCTCCTGGTATTGTTTTTTTTACAAGGATAATTTTAAAGTTTCTTGGACTTTCAATCCTCAATATGAATCTTAGAATCTATCTAGTGCAAAAAATTTCCTTATAAGATTTTGATTGGCACAGGATTGAGTTTATAGATTAATTTGGAGGAGAATTTTCATTTTATGATTGAGCCCTTCCATTCTTGAATATGGTTTGTTCTCCACTTGCTCAGGACTTTGATGTTCTTCAAAAATGTTATATACTTTTCTTTTTAAATCTTTTGGGAGCGCTGGGGTGGCTCAGTGGGTTAAGAATCTATACTCAGAAAACTATAAAGTACTCATGAAAGAAATTGAGGAAGACACAAAGAAATGGAAAAATGTTCCATGCTCCTGGATTGGAAGAACAAATATTGTGAAAATGTCTATGATACCTAAAGCAATCTTCACATTTAATGCAATTCCTATCAAAATACCATCCATTTTTTTCATAGAAATGGAACAAATAATCCTAAAATTTATATGGAACCAGAAAAGACCTCGAATAGACAAAGGAATATTAAAAAAGAAAGCCAAAGTTGGTGGCATCACAATTCCGGACTTCAAGCTCTATTACAAAGCTGTCATCCTCAAGACAGCATGGTACTGGCACAAAAACAGATAATCTTTGACAAAGCAGGAAAGAATGTCCAATGGAGAAAAGGCAGCCTCTTCAATAAATGGTGTTGGGAAAATTGGACAGCCACTTGCAGAAAAATGAAATTGGACCATTTTCTTACACCACACATGAAAATAGACTCAAAATGGATGAAGAACCTCAATGTGAGAAAGGAATCCATCAAAATCTTTGAGGAGAACACAGGCAGCAACCTCTTTGACCTCATCTGCAGCAACTTCTTCCTAGGAACATCGCCAAGGCAAGGGAAGCAAGGGTAAAAATGAACTATTGGGATTTCATCAAGCTCAAAAGCTTTTGCACAGCAAAGGAAATAGTTAACAAAACCAAAAGACAACTGACAGAATGGAAGAAGATATTTGCAAATGACATATCAGATAAAGGGCTAGTGTCCAAAATCTATAAAGAACTTATCAAACTCAACACCCAAAGAACAAATAATCCAATCAAGAAATGGGCAGAAGGCATGAACAGACATTTCTGCAAAGAAGACATCCAGGTGGCCAACAGACACATGAAAAAGTGCTCCACATCACTTGGCATCAGGGAAATACAAATCAAAACCACAATGAGATATCACCTCACACCAGTTAGAATGGCTAAAATTAACAAGTCAGGAAATGACAGATGCTGGTGAGGATGCAGAGAAAGGGGAACCCTCCTACACTGTTGGTGGGAATGCAAGCTGGTGCAACCACTCTGGAAATCATCATGGAGGTTCCTCAAAATGTTGAAAATATAACTACCCTATGACCCAGCAATTGCATTACTGGGTATTTACCCTAAAGACACAAATGTAGTGATCCAAAGGGGCACGTGCACCCGATTGTTTATAGCAGCAGTGTCTACAATAGCCAAACTATGGAAAGAACCTAGATGTCTATCCACAGATGAATGGATAAAGAAGATGTGGTATATATACACAATGGAATACTATGCAGGCATCAAAAGAAATGAAATCTTGCCATTTGCGAGGACATGGATCGAACTAGAGGGTATCATGCTTAGCGAAATAAGTCAATCAGAGAAAGACAACTATCATATGATCTCCCTGATATGAGGAAGTAGAGATGCAACACGGGGTGGGGGTTAAGGGGGTAGGAGAATAATAAATGAAACAAGATGGGGTTGGGAGGGAGACAAGCCATAAGTGACTCTCTATCTCACAGAACAAACTGAGGGTTGCTGGGGGTAGGGGGGTTGGGAGAGGCGGGTGCAGTTATGGACATTGGGGAAGGTATGTGCTATTGTGAGTGCTGTGAAGTGTGTAAACTTGGCGATTCACAGACCTATACCCCTATGGATAAAAATACATTATATGTTTATTAAAAAAATAAATAAAAATAAATCACAAAAAATTGTAATTATGTAAATTTTTCCCCTATCCTATTCAATTTTGCATTCTCACCTTCTTTATTTTTCTTCATCTGTTTTGTTCATTTTTCAATTTCTTATTGGTCTTTTGAGAGAACTAGTCTTTATATTTGTTGATCTTCTCTATTTTCCTTTGTGTATCTCTTCTAACATCTAATTTTGCTAATATAACTCAGCCTGACAGTGGTCATTTTGTTTTAGTTAATCTCTTTTTTTAGCATTTATTTATTTATTTTAGAGAGAGAAAAATAGTGTGTGAGCAGAGGGAGGGGCAGAGGGAGAGGGAAAGAGGGAAAGAAGCAGACTCCCCACTCAGCGTGGAGCCTGACATGGGGCTCTATCTCACAACTCTGAGATCATGACCTAAGCTGAAATTAATAGAGGCTTAACCAACTGAGCCACCCAGGCACCCCTAATCTCTTTCATGTTTTTATTAATTTTTCCACAGTGTACCTTACATGTATGTCCTAGATTCTGGGAACAAAATATTGAATATCATCTGCTCATTTTGTCTAACATTAAGGTACAGAGCTGGAGAATAGTTGACTTATGAAGCTGTCATTCGTCTAGTAACTAAATGTTCTTGCCTTTCTCCCCTAGTACTTGGTCTCAGTTGTCTGACCCAAGGGACAATATAGGAATTGGCTGAAGCTATGCTGATGTGGAACTAGTGTGTCCTCCCCAGATATCCTGAAGTTCCCCAAGTTAGCCTTGTCTTCTGCATCACTACCTGTGAGTTCTCAGCACAGTCTACTATGAAATGTCTGTGGCTTTCTACAAGCAAGGCAAAAAAAGATGTTTTAATTTTTCTAAACTATCAATGACCCAGCAGTGCCATTAATAACAGTTTTTCTTCCAGTGCCCTAGGCTATCATCTTGATGGCAGAATCAAGGGTGTGTCCATTTGGAGAGGAATGCTGAAGAGCACTCTGATGCGTATTTAAGAAGCTTGTCTAGTATGTACTCTGCTTCTCAGCAAGAATAAAACCCTTTTCAAAAGCTCACAAAGGTTCAGCCAAAGCCACTTGTATGCTTTAAGAACCCAAGTTCCATCGGGTTCTATACTTTCTTGACTTCAGATTTCTACCATTGCTACAGCATTTTGTGTGTCTACCCTGAGCAAGATAAAAAGCTTTTTCTCCCTGAATACAATTTATACTTACAAATATCCTCAAGTTTAGACAGGTTATCATTCTCACAGCAGGCAAAATAATCTGTCCAAATGAAATAGTATGTGTCTTGAGCAGCACGTCCAGGCAAGGGGCAGTTAGGGATCTTTTATAACTCTGGACCTGTCACCATCTGCTGTGGTATACTACTCCCTCTCAGGAAAGAATTCCATATTTTGTTTTGTTTTTGGCTTTAACATGTAAAATATAATATAGGGCCTTAAATATGAAAATTCATACTCTCTCCTTTCTACCTATTCTCCCTTTCTACCTATTAGTAAGCTAATCCCATCAGCAAAATTGAGTATGAATGCATGCACTCTCTTTTCCTCCTTAGGATCCCTTCTAAACATCCTCCTGCTGGGAGGTGATGGTGTTTCAAACATGTATTCTGTCAGACTTCATGCTGTCCCAGCCCACTCTCATAGACAGAAGTAGCAGTGACTTCTGAGGCGCCACATTCATTTCTGCATACCAACAAACTAACCATCAACGTCATGGTCTCAAACTAAACCTTCCACAATTCTACAGGCTATAGTGAGGTAGACTATGACAAAGATGGACACACATTCTTTGAAATTCAAGGAGAGAGTCTCCCCATGAGGCAAATTTAAATTTTGATAGAGAAGCTCAGTTGGAGGGCGCCTGGGTGGCTCAGTTGGTTGAGCAACTGCCTTCGACTCAGGTCATGATCCCGGACTTCCAGAATTGAGTCCTGCATCGGGCTCCCAGCTCCTTGGGCAGTCGGCTTCTTCCTCTGACCTTCTCCTCTCTCATGCTCTCTCTCAAATAAATAAATAAAATCTTTAAAAAAAAAAAAAAAGAAACTCAGTTGGAGATGATACACCACATTCTTTGTTTATTTCAATTACTATATGTTTAATATAGAGCCTCCATCTTGCCAGCCAGGAAGGGAAACCCATTTCAGTCATTCCTGAGGCCCAGACCAGTCAGGGTAGTTCAGAAGTCCTGAGGACTTATACTAAAGCACTGGGAAAGTCCCTCTGATCATTACCTTGGTATCTGAAATCTCAACCCTCATAATTGGTGCTACTAATGATTAGTCTACTAATGATCAATTGAGCTAAGAATAGGTGGATGGGCAGGAGTCTTTGGATATACATACACTTTTAAGAGATTGATTATGTTATGGTTCCTTTCTTGATCTTGGGTGCAGTTCTAAACTAGATACAGAATAACAGAAGTCTGGGTTGATGACTTACTGTGTGTACAATTACATCCCAGCAGACTCTAAGCCTAGGGTGGGTAGTGGTCTAGTGAGGCCAAAGAAGAGACCCAGAGAGAGCCATTGAGACATAGGTTTATTGGAGAAACTTACGTACAGGGAGTCCAGGCGCAGCAGACTGGACAAAGCATCCACAGCTGAGATCTCTGTGCATCAAGCTTCTTTAGCATAGCAACTCAAGCTAGCAACTATCCATGGCCCTTCCCCTCCTTCCTTGGCTGGCGTTTTCAAAGAGATCAAGGCCTGTCACCTAGACACTCTTTGTTATAAGGTTGCCACCCCAGGCCCCTGATCTTGAACACTGAACAACAAGTCCTTTTGCATATTCTGCTTGATGGAAATATAGAGGAAGGAAGGGATCTCTACTTTCTCAAGATAGTGATTAACAGAGGCATTCAGGGTCTGCTTGCACAAACTAGCTATCCAGTATGTAGCCTACACTGTGGCATTCCAGTATGCAGCCTCAGCAATATAAAGGCCAGAATACACAGTTGTAAAAAGTTTGGAATGAGCTCCCATACGCCTTAGAGATGTATTTGAAGTGTGCATGTTCTAGATAGAAATCTGACATCTGGAAATGGCCTATCAGAACATTCCAAAAACTGAAGGATTTAAAGTGCAATTAAAATAGAGAAACTTAAATATCGAAAGTACTAATGCCATGCCTATTTTCCTCAAACTATTACAGAATAATGCTTCTAAAAATATCTACATTTTAATTCAGTGAAATGCTTCCACAGAATAATTGAAATCATTCTTACAGCTCTTAAAATGGCTATAAGCAGCCAAACAAGAATTGGGCAGAGACAGCATATTGGAAATACAGTGTGATTTAGGTAACACAGAACATAAATACCTGATTTTTATTCTGCAGTTTAAACCTTTTCCCAGTTAAGTTGTTTGTTTTTGCAATAATTGTATTGTTTAAATCAGGGGCTGGTAAATGTTTTCTGTAAATGACCAGATTGTAAATATTTTACACTTTGTGGGACACAGATAAGTCTGTCACATATTCTTTGTGTGTGTGTGTTTTAAAATATTTATTTATTTGAGAGAGAGAGAGAGCAAGAGTGAGAGAGCACAAGCAGAGGGAGCAGCAGAGGCAGTTGCAGAGGGAGAGGCAGAAATAGGCTCGATCCCAGGACCTTGAGATCATGACCTGAGCTGAAGGCAAACACCTCATGGCTTTATTGACTGAGCCACCTACGTGCCCCTTCTTTGTGTGTTTTTAACAATCCTTTAAAAATGTAAAAAAAAATTCTTAGATCATGAGCTATATAAAAAGAGGCTAAAGGTAGATTGGCCAACTGGCTGTAATTTGTTGACCCCTGGTTGAAAACAATGCTCACTTGTTCTCAAAGTGTGATTCCTGGAGCAGGTATCTTTAGTGTTGTTTGGGAATTTGATAGAAATGCAAATCTTGCTCCAGACTGACTTGACCAAAACTTGGGCATTGTGTAGTTTAACAAAGTCTCTACGTGATCCTGAGGCTCCCTCAATTTTCAATCCACTGATTTAGACTCAAGCAACAGCCCTTTAGCCAGGTGATATGTTAGATTTTAGAAATAGAAAGATGAATAAAATCATTTATCTGCTAATAACTTATAATTTATCAAGAGATAATTTCTTGCCTAAAGAATGTAGCAGATTCAAGATTCAAACTGAGAACATTAGGCACAAATCTTCATTCACTCCATGTTACCATGCTGCCTCTCTGAGGACAAATATTTCCCTGAAGATAACTTTTCCTCAATGGTGATCAGTTTCCTAATTTCTTGTTGGGAATCCTCCTCCTCTTTTCCCATTTCTTCCTCCACTTGCCTTTCTCACAGTTGGGGACATTTGACACCAGTCTACCTTAAGAGCCCTCTAGGTTCTGGGACCAATTCTGATTTCTGTCACCTGGAACTTAAAGAGCTGAGGCAATTAACTGAATGGTTTTGCTTCAGGCTGTAGTTCCTTCTTACCTCAATGAGCTATAGTCCTAATAACTGTGTTTCCTCTCAGGCTAAAGTTCTAGTACCTATTTTCTCTTCCCATGTCACTTCCTGAATTATTTACCTTTCCATGGCCTATGGTACCCATGTACCCTTATCATTTTTGCTTTTCTTTTTCTTTTTTCTTTTTCTTAGTTCCTTCATCCCTGCCCAGTCATATCAGAAAGTCTGAACATGACATTTGTAGCTGAAATCTTTGCTGAAGCTAAGGAAACAACCCTCACCACCTGTGATACATGGAGAATGAAAACTGTACAGTCATGAAAAGTTGTAGCATTACTAGGGTTCACTGGAAGTTTGTTACCCCAGGTATATAAAATATTTTTTATATCTTATTTTTAATTTTATTTAAATGCAATTAACATATAGTATATTATTAGTTTCAGAGGTAGAGTTCAGTGATTCATCAGTTGCGTATACATCCAGTGCTCATCACATCACGTGCCCCTTAATGTCCATTGCCCAGTTACCCCATTCTCCTACCTGCCTTCCCTCCAGAAACCCTGTTTTTTTCACCTGTAGTTAAATGTATCTTATGGTTTTTCTCCCTCTGATTTTGTCTTAATTTATCTTTCCCTCCATTCCCCTACAATCCTTTGTTTTGTTTCTTAAATTCCACATATGAGTGAAATCGCACGATCATCATCTTTCTCTGATTGACTTACTTTGCTTAGCATAATACTCTCTAGTTCCATTCATGTTTTTGTAAATGGCAAGATATCATTTTTTGGTAGCTGATTCCATTACTCTTCTTTATCCATTCATCTGTCGATGGACATCTGGGCTCGTTCCATAGCTTGGCTATTGTGGACATTGCTGCTATAAACACTGGGGTACATGTGCCCGTTTGTATCACTATGTTTATATTCTTTTGGTAAATACCTAGTAGTGCAAATTCTGGGTCATAGGCAGCTCTATTTTTAACTTTTGAGGCAACTCCATAGTGTTTTCCAGAGTGGCTGTACCAGTTTGCATTCCCACCAGCCATGTGTAAGAGTTCCCCCTTCTCCACATCCTTGCCAGCATTTGCTGTTTCCTGACTTGTTAATTTTGTTATATAGAAGATTTAAACCAGATATGATAGGTCTCCAGCTCCCTTGTCTCTAAACATTGCTTCCTTTCCTTATTTTATCCTTTCAGCTTTCAGCCCTAAACCTAATAGAACCAATGCAGGACTTTCAAAAACAGTTCTTGACAGTTAGCAGTATGAGATTGTACAGTCTTGGTCATGAGGCATGAATACTGGAACAATATCCAAATGTTCCAACCATAAGACTTGCAGAGATTAGAGATGAGAACTGTTACCTGAGCCAAAACACAAGAACACCTCTCTCCCTCTCTCTCTCTCTCTCTTCCTCACTCTGTAAAAGCATAATCCTGTTTTGACACGTCAGTTAGGTGAGTTACCTGACATCCAGGTACTTCCTGAAGTGAATCAGCTCAATAATGCCTTTTACTTCTATTTGAGTAACTTGAGCATTTTTTTGCCCTTGGAAGGCATTTACCAGTGCTATGTAGGGGAAAAAAATAAGCAATTTCCAAAATTAATTTAAACACTTTGTAATTAATTTGATGTTATATAATAAAATACATAATGCATTAAACAATTGACATTCTGCTATGAATTTGAAAGGTATTTCCTAAATGATATTGGCACAGAATATCCACATTTATGTTCCCTTTTATTAGCACTGCTGATTCATGGAAATATATGCACTTAGTATGAAGTGTGAGAGAGGGCAAAATGACATCCACTTCAAAATGCGTGTTTCCTTGAGTCGGCATGACATGATAGATGTTATTCACTGTTTTTTAGAACCCTCTCATTTCCTACATGCCTTTTAAGGTATAATCAGTTCACCATGCTGAGTGTGAGTCAAGGGTTTGAAAATAAGAATTTTGTATAATATTGCCCCTATTTTTAAATTTTTAAATTTATTTTTTAAATCTCTTTTCAGTGGTCCAGAATTCATTGTTTATGTATCACACCCAGCATTCCATGCAATATGTGCCCTCCATAATACCCACCACCAGACTTACCCAACCTCCCACCCCTTACCCCTCCAAAACCCTCAGATTGTTTTTCAGAGTCTACAGTCTCTCATGGTTCACCTCCCCTTCCAATTTCTTTTAACTCCCTTCTCCTCTCCATCTCCCCATGTCCTCCATGTTATTTCTTATGCTCCACAAATAAGTGAAACCATATGATAATTGACTCTCTCTGCTTGACTTATTTCACTCAACATAATCTCTTCCAGTCCCCTCTATGTTGATAAAATGTTGGGTATTTGTCCTTTCTGATGGAGGCATAATACTCCATAGTGTATATGGACCACATCTTCCTTATCCATTCATCCATTGAAGGGCATCTTGGTTCTTTCCACAGTTTGGAGACCATGGCCATTGCTGCTATAAACATTGGGGTACAGATGACCCTTCTTTTCACTACATCTGTATCTTTGGGGTAAATACTGAGTAGTGCAACTGCAGGGTCATATGGAGGCTCTATTTTTAAATGCAAGACAACTCCTCCATCAGGTATTCAGCCAAAGAAATAGGGAACTGTTTCAGTAAGGGAGAAAGAGATGGCTATGATTTGGGCCTTATTAGCTTGCTTCAGAACTTAACTTCTGCTGTAAGATGAAGTCTACTGTCTATCTGGTACTGAATGCTAACTCATGTTCTCATCATGGAATAATGCCTAGCAAACCCACTATTCAGCCTATGATGAACTTTTCTTAGAAAACTATATTCATAAGTCAGACATTACTTAGGACTAGAACTTAGCATATGAATATGTCCAAACATGGCTTCTGGATGGGAAATGCAGGGTCTGTGAAATCTAAAACTATTTGCCTTTTCTTAGTGATGACTACAACCATGGATTGAAGGAAAATCTCCTTGGTAAAAAAAAAAAAAGCAGTTTGCACAGAATATCAATCAACTATTATTTTTTTAACTAGCTGGTTATTAAGTTAAGAAAACAAAACAATAATATCTGATATTGGCAAAGCATGGAAAAATAAGTACTGTCACTCACTGTTGTTAGAAATACAGATTAAAAAAAACCTTTCTTTGAGAACTGTTTGATAGTATCAGCAATTCTCATGTAGAAACCCTTTGATGTGCCATTTCTATTTCTCTAATTTTTTCCTGCAGAAATACTAATTTGTGTGCTCAAAAATGTATGGACAGAGATTTCTACTGCAGTAATGTTTATAATAGTAAAAATTTTGGATACATAAATGCTCAGATAGCAGAATGGCTAAATAAACTATAATCTGTCCATTCTATAATATTCGGTGTCTCATGAAAAAATAAAACGAGGTAGATCTATGTATACTGATATGGACAGATGCACAAGATCATGGTTAAGTGCGAAAACAAGCTTCAGAATCCTGTGGAGCGCTGTACAATTTCCTCCCCAAACTCTTTGCTTTCTATTGTCTTCTCAGGTTCATATTTGGATCACTATACACTTCACATTTGGATCACTTTAATGTTGTAATTCTCTGTCTCTCAGGAGAATTAAAACAGCTGATTAACTATATGTCATTCTGTGTAGGTGACTATGTTACAGAAAAATACTAAACCCTGGCAAATTATCTCAATGAATAGGAAAAAAAACCCCTCAGATGTTTTCTTTTTTGGGAATATAATCTTAAAAGTGAACTTTTTGAAATAAAATAAATAAATTACAAAAGTAACACATGACTTTTAACCCCTCAAATGAAATCACAAGTCAGTAATATAGAGAGTTAGAAGGGAAAACACCCTTTGCCTTATCCCAAATCCAAATTCTCTCCTTAGATAACCACTTAAAACATGCTGGTTTGGAATATTCCAGATCTCTTCCCAGGCATCTACTTACACATACCTACATCTGATAACTATGTTTCTCTATAACTAAGCATCCTTTTTCCTATTTTAAACAAAAATGACATTGTATGACGAACAATATTCTGCAGGGATTAGTAAATGCTGTCCTCAGAGAGGTCCAAATGGTTTTCACCCTCGTATCACTACTCCATATTCAGATTCTTGAGAAATGATAGATCAGTGGGTCACAGGTTCTTCCCTTCCAGGAGATAGCAGACTACCTCTATTGATCATTCCACCAAGACTTTCTGAAATGATAGAGAGGTACTTGTCCAAAAGAAAACTGAAGTATCAAAAGGTGGTAAAATAAACATCAAATGGGCAACAATGACAGAAGGCTACATCTTCAACTGACTGGGGAGAATATAAAGAAAACAAAATAGACTGTAAGAGAGAGGGGGTTCCTGGTTGGCTCAGTTGGTTAAGCATCAGACTCTTGATCTCAGCTCAGGTCTTGATCTCAGGGTCATTAGTTCCAACCCCTTACTGGGCTCCATGCGGGGCATGGAGCCTACTTTAAAAAAGAGAGGAGCATATTAAGTGTCATGGTGCAAACATGAAAAAGCAACTAACTTTCCCTGTAAATTTAGAGAAATATTAATGTGGCTTAAGGGATGATTAAGAATTTTCTAATTAGTGAATGGAATTCTAGGCACTGAAGCATGAAGCTAGGATAAAGTAGTTATGCAGAATGTATCCCTCCTTCAAAGTCCAAATCAATTCCCATAAATTGCTTGTTATTATCTGATATTCTAACTACTCATCATGTGACTTAGAATTTCATCAAATAATATGTTACATTTATCCTAAAGCTTTTCATGTGCATGTACCATGTTTTGGTATTAAGCAGAAATAGATGTTTCATTTGTTATAAAAACTAAGATAATTTAAGAGATTAAATGTCTAGTCTATATATGATCTGATATGTTTAAGACCTGAATTGCCACTGGTGTTACTAATTTGAACTCTTCCTTTTATGGTTAATGTTACTCTGAGGTCAAGAACAGAGACCTCTCTGATTAATTTTATAACCCTTTAATTAATATTTCACTGTCTTATGACATGGTTTTGTAGAAATATTAAATTGTCAATACAGTTGGTTAGTTTGTAGTTTTTTCCAAAATTGCCAGAAGAGAAGGATTTGGTTGCTGAAAATATCAGTGTCCCAACTATAGTATGATGAATTCTATTTCAATCACCTTTCCATCTCTGACCTAAGAAAATAATATTCTGTCACCTCTGATATCCTTGAGGCTTTTGAACAACTGTGCATTGCTTGCAGAGAGGGATTTGACATCTGAGATTAGGACAGGTGAATGGAATGGAAAGAATATATACAGAAGCCCAATTTAGTTCTTCTCCCTTGACCTAATCTCAGAAAAAAGGGGTAGTGATGTTAAAAAGAGACACTAATAAATCCTACAGCTAATGGCAACATTTCCCAAGGCATAGTGCCTGAATTTTGACAGAATTTTTAAAGGGAAAAATAATAGTATCAATTATATGTTTATAATTTTTAAGGTTATTTAATATTTCTGATACAAGGATAGTATATATTAGGGACTGAATATTTGTGTCTTCTTTAAATTTATATGTTGAATCTATAACCCTTAATGTGATGGTATTTGCAGAGAGGTCTTTGAGAGGTGAATTGGTTTAGATAAGGGCATAAGAGTGAAACCCTTGAGGTGGAATGAGTGCCTGTATAATAAAAGGAAAAGACAGAAGAGCTTTCTCTTAACCCTGTGTGAAGATATAGCAGGAAAGCAGCAATCTGTGATCCAGAAAAGAGCCCTCAGCAGAAACTTACTATGCTATGACCAAGGCTATGCACTGTGATCAGGGACTTCCAGCCTCCAGAACTATGAGATATAGATGTTTGTTGTTTATATCACCCAGTTTGTGGTATTTTGTTAAAGTAGCCAAAATGACTAAGATGTCATATTAAGGTACAAAATATAAGCTCTTCTCATATAAAGTTTATTTCAAGTCTTTGCAAATAGGGTTTGAGTAAAAATATCAGGACTTCCCATTTCAGCTCCAGTATGTAAAGAACATGAAGTTGCCATTCCATCTTTATAATAAGAAAAAGCTGAACATATTTAAAATCAATAAAATTTCTTGGAACTATCATGGAATTGAGATATCAAGGCAAACTACTATCCTGAAACCTAGAGGGACAAGATGAATCCAAAGAGTTCTAGCCAATATTTCCTTACCTGGAGCAAGCTACTGAAACCATAACTGGTAACAATTAAATGGTAATTTTGACAAGTTTCTGGAGGCTGGGTGTGGACTAGTTTGAGAATGAGAAACTCCTATTGGCCACAATCTCAGGGTATCACCCCCAACTTTGGTGGTTTTAATTCTTACCATGTTTTCATGATGTATTACTTTGTTCAGGCTTCCATAACAACAGACCACAGAATGGGTATGTTACACAGCAGAAATTCATTTTCTCCTGGTTCTGGAGTCTAGAAGTCCAAGATCAAGGTTCTAGCAGGTTTGGTTCTCTTAAGGCTCTCTCTTTGGTGTGTTGATGGACTGCCTTCTTCCTGTGTCCTTACATTGACTTTTCCTCTGTGTGCATGTGCCCCTGGTATGTTTTTGTGTGTCCTAATCATCTCTTATAAGGACACAAGTCAAGTTAGATTAAGGCCAACCCTAATGACTTCATTTTAACTTAATCAACTTTTTAAAGACCGTATCTCCAAACATAGTCACACTGTGAAGTACTGAGTGTGAAGGATTCAACAAAGGAATTTTGAAGTGGACACAATTTGACCTATAACATATGGCAAACAAACAAGGAAAATTAACCTTAAGCCCTGGCAGGAAGAGGGGGGAGAGTAACCATTTTGAGATATATCCATATCAGAAGTCTACTATGCCGAGGAAAATTTTACCTATTCCATATCCCACCTTAGGAAGGGAATTTTTCCCACTGTATCCACCCCCCACCCCGGTTTCTGGTATCAGAAGATAGGGATTGAGGCAGGAATGGTAACTAAGAAATATTTGCAGAGTTTATAGCCCAGGGACACAAGATCTCTCAGTGACTGAGATTTAACCAAAAGATTATAGAATGCTTCCCTTCTCCAACATCTTACCAGTACACCAATAGGGCTCCAGTATTATAACTTTGGTTTTAATGCTGAAAGAACTGCAAATTGCAGACACTCTTTTGAGGAGTACTCAGGGAAGTCCAAAGTCAACAGAGGAGACAAAAACTAGGACAATAGAGGAATTCAAAGGCTCTGGAATCTACATCTATCTATAGGAACTTTAACCATAGCCTAACTTTTGTCCATAATAACATAATACTTCACAGTAAAGGTCCTTTTATCTCAGTTCCTATTCCAAGTACATCATGGCCACCTTTCAACATAAAAATTAAAATGTATACTAAAAGGCAAGAGAAACACAGCCTGAAGAGACAAAGCAGGCATCAGAATCAGATATGACATATAATTAAGAATTATCATATGAGAAACTTAAATTAACTGTGATTAATATGATAAGGGCTCTAATGGCAAAAGTAGATAAAATGCAAAAACAGATGTTTAATGTAAACACAGAGATGGAAACTCCAAGAAAGTATCAGCAGGTAATTATAGAAATCACAAACACTATAACAGAAATGAAGAATGCCTTTGATGCCTTATCAGTAGGTTGGACATAGGCAAGAATCTCCCCAAACTGTAATTCAATAATAAAAAGAATGAAAAGAGAAAACAGAGAACCAAGAACTATAAGGAAATTGTCAGAGGTGTAATATGCATTTAATTGAAATACTGGGAGAAAGGAACATGTAGAAATGCAAAATTGTAGACTACTTTGGAAGAAACTGGTGGTTTCTTACAAAGATAAATATTATGTCCATACAAAAACCTGCGCACAAATATTTATAGCAGCTTTGTTCATAATTGCTAAAACATGGATACAACCAAGATGTTCCTTAAATGGTGAGTGGATTAAAAAACTGGTATATTCATTAAATAGGATATTATTCAGCAATAAATGAAATGAACTAGAAAGCCATAAAAAGACATGTAACAACCTTAAATGCATATTACCAAATGAAAGAAGCCCATCTTAAAAGGCTACATGCTGTATTGTAGATCATAGACCTAATGCAAAATATGAACTTAAAAAACTTTTAGAAGAAAGTTAGGACTCTGAAAAACAATCTGAGGTGTTTGAAGTGGCAGGGGGTGGGAGGTTGGGGTACCAGGTGGTGGGTATTATAGAGGGCACGGCTTGCATGGAGCCCTGGGTGTGGTGAAAAAAAATAATGAATAATGTTTTTCTGAAAATAAATAAATTGATTTTAAAAATTAAATAAAAAAAAAGAAGAAAGGAGAAAATCTAGATAACCTTGGGTTTGAAGGTCAGTTTCTAAAAACAGTTTCAGAAGCATAATCCATGAAAGAGAATACCGGTAAATTTGACTTTATTAAAATTAAAAACTTCTGCTCTGTAAAATACACTGTTAAGAATATGACAGACCAGCCACAGACAGGGAGAAAATATTTGCAAAACACATATCTGATAAAGTACTTCTTTTGAAAATATAAAAAAATTTTAAAATATCAACTATAAGAAAGTAAGCACCCCAGTTAGAATATGGGCAAATATCTGAACATACATCTCACCAATGAAGAAAAACTGATGGTAAATAAGCATATGAGAAGGTGCTTGACATCCTTTTTATCATGGAATTGGCACTTAGAATAGCAATTAGATAACAGTACAATTATGGTTTAAATTGTGACTCCTCAAAGATATGTTGAAGTTATATTCCCCACTACTTGTGATTGTGATCTTATTTAGAAATAGGGTCTTTCAGATTTAATCACATTGAGGTCATTAGAGTTGACCCTAATCCAGTATGACTTGGTGTCCTTATAAGAAAGGAAATGTCAGGTAATCACAAAGGCATACAGGGAGAATGCTATGTGGTTGCAGTGGCAGAGACTGGAGTGATGCAGCTGTAAGCCAAGGAATACCAAGGATCAAAGCTAAGAAGAGGCAAGAAAGGATACGACTCATAAACTCAGTGATCATAGCCAGCTGACACCGTCATTTCAGACTTCCAGCCTTAAGAACTCTGAGAGAATGAGTTTATGCAAACTACCCAGTTTGTGATTTGTTACAGCAACCACAGGAAACTAATACAAATACACACCTATTAGAATGGCTAAATTCAGAAAACTGACATTACCAGTTGTTTTGTTTCCAAGTTATTTTAATTCCAGTTAGGTAACATGGAATCTAATATCACACTAACATTAACCAACTGGAATTAAAAACTTAAAAAAATGAATTTCAGTTAACATACAGTGTAATATTAGTTTCATGTATAGAATTTAGTGATTCATCACTCACCATACAACACCCCGTGCTCATCACAACAGGTGCACTTCTTAGTCCCCATCACCTATTTCACCCATCACCTCACCCACCTACCCTCTGGTAACCAGCAGTTTGTTCTCTAGAATTAAGATTCTGCTTTATGATTTGCCTCTCTCTCTATTTTTTTCCTCCCATGTTCATCCTTTTTATTTATAAAATTACACATTTGAAATCATACAATATTTGCCATTCTCTGACTGACTTATTTTGCTTAGCATAATACTAGCTCTATCCATGCCATTTCAAATGGCAAGATTTCATTCTTTTTTTATAGCTGAGTAATAGTCTCTCTCTATCTCTCTCTCTCTCTCTCTCTCTCTCTCACACACACACACACACACACACACACACACACAAGCACATACCATATCTTCTTTATCCATTCATCAGTCAATGGACATTTGGGTTTTTTCCATAATTTGGCTATTGTTGATAATGCTGCTGTAAACATTGGGGTGGATGTACCCTTCAAATTAGTATTTTTGTGTCCTTTGGGTAAATACCCACTAGTGCAATTCCTGGAACATAGGGTATTTCTATTTTTAACTCTTTGTGGTACCTCCATACTGCTTTCCAGAGAGGCTGCACAAGTTTGCGTTCCTGCCAGCAGTGTGAGAGGGTTCCCCTTTCTCCACATCCCTGCCAACACCTGTTGTTTCCTGTGTTGTTAATTTTTTTAGCCAATTCTTTTGGGTATGAGGTGATATCTCATTGTAGTTTTGATTTGCATTTCGCTGATTATGAGTGTTGTTGAGCATCTTTTTATGTGTCTGTTGTCCATCTGTATGTTTTCTTTGGAAAAACATCTGTTCATGTCTTCCGCCATTTTTTAAATTGGATTAATTGTTTTGGGAGTGTTGAGTTGTATAAGTTTTTTTACATATTTTGCAATCTAAACCTTTATTATATATGTCATTTTCAAATATATTCTCCCATTCTGTTGTCTTTTAGTTTTGTTGATTGTTTCCTTTGCTGTGCTTGAGCTTTTTGTTTTGATGTAGTCCCAATAGTTTATTTTTGCTTTTGTTTCCTTTGCCTCAGGAGAAGGTGCTATAGCCATTGTCAAAGAGGTTACTGCCTGTTTTCTACTCTAGGATTTTGGTAGGTTCCTGTCTCATATTTTGATCTTTAATCCATTTTGAATTTATTTTTGTATATGGTGTAAGAAAGTGGTCCAGTTTCACTCTTCCAAGTGTGGCTGTCCAGTTTTACCAACACCATTTGTTGAAGAGACTGTATTTTTTCCATTGGACATTCTTTCCTGCTTTGTCAAAGATTAGTTGACCAAAGAGTTTAGGGTCCATTTCTGGGTTCTCTATTCTGTTCAATTGATCTATGTGTCTGCCAGTACCATTCTGTTTTGATCACTACAGCTTTGTAATATAACTTGAAATCTATAATTATGATGCCTCTAGCTTTGCTTTGCTTTTTCAGGATTACTTATGATAATATCAGTTTTTAACTAAGTTACATAGGAACGACAACTCTCCTTAATTGCTACTGAGAATGAAAAATGATACAGCCACTTTGAAAACAGTATGGCAGTTTCTTACAAAACTAAACATTTTCTCACCATATAATCCAGCAATTATGCTCCTAAATATTTCTCCAAGTAGTATGGAAACTTGTACTCATCCAAAATCTAGAAAATGAATGTTCACAGTAGCTTTATTCATAATAGCCCCAAACCAGGAACAATCAAGAAGTCTTTCTTTAGATGAATTGATAAATAATCTGTGGTTCATCCAGACAATGAACTATTATTCAGGGCCAAAAACAAGTGAGTTATCAAGCCACAAAAAGTCATGGCTGAATTTTAAATGCATATTGCTAGGTGAACGAACCCAGTCTAAAAAGGCTATATACTGTGGTTCAAACTAGATGACATTGGGGAAAAGGCTAACCTAGTCTGCAGACATATATTTCCTTGCACTGCTACCTGAGGAGGACTAGAAGCAATGATAACCCTAGCAGCAATCAGCATACCTAATGCCCTGATCCTGGTTTCAAATGCTATGGTCTAATAAAAGGGCTCCTTGGAGAAATGGCTCATTCTAGGACTAGAGGAGGAAATACACAAAATGAATCTGGATCATCTTCTGGTTGCCAGAAAGTAAGTGTTTAAGACACCCCACAATGCTGGGGTTATATTCAAGAAGCAGAAGAAAACTGAAGACCTTTCAATGACCAAAGCTGAAATCTTTGACGAACAAATTTGGATTATAACCAAACATGCACAATAAATACCCATGACTTCATATTGGTATAAATGGTTGAATAAGTAAATAAATGAAGTGAATATGTAAATCTCCCAAGCAGAATAATTCCAACAGATTTATGTAGATCTTCTGTCCTCAAGGAAGTGAGGCATAGTTCCCCACTTCCTAACTGTGAACTATGCATAGTGACTTACTTCCCAAGAGGACAGTATGGAAAGGGAAAAAAAGAGTGACTTTATAGTGGAGAATTCTGAAAAACACAATGTAGTCAGGTGATCAAAGTCGACATTAGTAGTAGTAAGTACTGCAGATACGATGTAATGAGAATAGCTCCTTACCTCTCTGACCATCCAAAAACACATAACCCCAGTCAAGTAGTCGGGAAATATATCAGACAAATCTCAGTAGAGTGTCATTGTACAAAGTGACTACTTTTCAAAACTGTCAAGGTCATCAAAAACAAAGAAGGTCTGGGAAACTGTCAGAGCAAGATGAGCCTAAGGAGATCTGATCTCTAAATGTAATGTGGTATCCCAGAGGGGATTCTGGAACAGAAAAGGGTAACTAGTTAAAAACTAAGGGTATTTGAGTAAGGTATGGATTTTAATTAATAAAATGATTCAGTATTGGTTCATTAGTTATAGCAAATGAACCATACTAACAAAATATGTTAATAGCAGGGATAAGTGGCTGTGGGGTGTTTGGGAACTCTGTACTATCTTTGCAGTTTTTCTGTAAATCTAAAATTGTCCTAAAGTAAAGATCTTATTCTAAAAAAAAAGTATATCACACCAGAGTGGCAAGTTTAGAAAACTTAAAAATATCAATGGGAACAACATATATATGGCATCATCTCTAGAAGCCTTCTATTAACTCCACTTCTTCTCCACTAAGGCTAAACTAGATGTTTTTCTATATAGTTGTATATTTCCCAGTAGTTATTTCTTTCATGACTTCATGCATGACAGTAAATGTATTACTTGATTCTAAGCTAATCAAAGGCATGGATTGTCTTAGTTATTTTTGTATCCCCGTCATTTACCATAGTGCTTGGCACATAGTATGTCTTTCATAAATGTTTACTAATATATAAATAAATGAGAAGAACTATGATTCCCCTATAATAATTAAGACAACTTGATTCTTAAATTGGTCTAAATCATTAGCATTCATAATATATACAGTAAATACAATAAGTGGTGGCATTCAGAATGGTTCTATGGCTAATAAAAATGAAAGTTAAACTAATTGTTGTTGCTCAGTTGCTTTTTTATTAAAAGATTTTATTTATTTATTTGACAGAGATCACAAGTAGGCAGAGAGGCAGACAGAGATCACAAATAGGCAGAGAGGCAGGCAGAGGGGTGGGGGAGCTGGCTCCCTGCTGAGCAGAGAGCCTGATTTGGGGCTCCATCCCAGGACGCTGAGACTATGACCTGAGCTGAAAGCAGAAACCTAACCCATTGAGCCACTCAGGCGCCCCTCTCCATTGCTTTTTATTGAAGAATTTTGATGATCCTCTTTGAGATCTTTCTCTCCACACTCCTCCATAAAAGCAAGGGGATATAGACATCCAGTCACTTGTTAAGGAAGAGAGGCCACTGAGGCTATCAAGGATTGCAACAAGACTCTTGACCCATTTCTATTTACAATCAACAAAAAGTTGATTAAAACCAACAAAAGTTGGTTTAAAATCAACTTCCTCTCTTTGGAATAGTTGTTCATTATCTTTTACTTATTATAAACCATGCCACTTAAAAAATATTTCAAATAAAATTATGGGTCTGTTCTTTTGAGATAATAGAGAACTAAATTTTCTAAACCATGACCTTTATAAAGGTCTTTCTGTGCCATCAGCTTGTAATATTTAATTTGCTTTCAGCTTTCTACAGGGTCTCTCAAAACAAAAATCAAATCACTGTTTTTACTATTCCTGTAAGTTTTGTTTTGATTTAGGCTTTTGATCTTGTTATTAAGCATTACTGATTATGTAGTCTCTTTATTGTACACTAGTCATTAATAGGCTACATTGTTGGGTGAGTACTAATTTTGGCAAGTGAGCAACAGATATTTTGTTTTAAAATAAATTGTTAAAGGGAACAGAGGGGAATAGTCACTTTCATTTTTTTTTCCTACCTGGTATCTTCTAAGCAGAACTCATGTCTTCTTCATTAAGTAAATATTAAATGTCATATGGAGTATTGTCTGGTGCCTAGTGCCTAGCACTGTGCTTTATAAGGGTGGTAATACAGAAGCTTTAAAGAGAAGCATAAAATTGTTTTAACTGTTTATTAAACATAATAAAGGATTTTTTATTAATTAACTTTATTCAGTTATACAATACATGATCGTGGTAAAAAATTGAAACAGTGAAGAAGGGTCGGTGGTGAAATGTCAGTCTCCCTTCTTGCTTTCCTGATACTGCCATCCTCCCTTCCTGGAGACAAATGCTAATCAGTGTCTTTCATATCCTTCTAGAAATCTTCTATGTACACACACAGTTTCTACCATAAAAATAGAACCGTATTATACTTTCTTTTCTACATTTAATTTTGCTTTTTTTTTTTTGCTTTCTAAATCAGTATTTAGGTGTTTACTTTATTCTTTTAAATGGACCTATTCTGAGATACTAAGAATATTACATTTATGACAAATGCATTTCTATGACATAAAATGAGATTTTTGTCCTAAACCAGACACACTGTGGAAAACTTATGTTTTGTTTATTCTCCTTAACAAATATAGCCCTTTACTATAACAGGGGAGGAGACTTATAAAAATCTCTTGAAATTCTTTGTGTAGAATATTATTTATATATATTATTTATTAAGCACCCTTTATTGCCAGAACTCATGCTAGTTACTTAATACATATTATATTTAGTGGTCAGAAGAGGCATTATGACCAAGAAAATTTGGGTTTCATTCCCCAAGGGGCTTAATAGCTATATAATTTGGGGTATTACTGCCTCTATTTCCTAATCTTTAAGGTGAAAATAATGTTACATACTCAAGTGGGTGTATGTACTAATTAAATGATACACTACATGTAACTACCTTGAGGGTTGTAAGTTCCATGCAGGGTTACTAAATAATAGCAGACTATGTATTTAGCACATTTCCATAGCTCGTTCGATTAATAATGTGAGTCACTAATTATGCTAGAACTTAGATATATGATGGAATATTCTGGCCATTTGAAATTAATTTATATTTTACCAGTTGTATATGCATATAGTTTTTTTTAAATTTTCAGCGTAACAGTATTCATTGTTTTTGCATCACACTCAGTGCTCCATGCAATCCGTGCCCTTTCTAATACCCACCACCTGGTTGCCCCAACCTCCCACCGCCTGCCCCTTCAGACCCTTCAGATTGTTTTTCAGAGTCCATAGTCTCTCATGATTCACCTCCCCTTCCAATTTCCCCCAACTCCCTTCTCCTCTCCATCTCCCTATGTCCTCCATGTTATTTGTTATGCTCCACAAATAAGTGAAACCATGTGATAATTGACTCTCTCTGCTTGACTTATTTCACTTAGCATAATCTCTTCCAGTCCCATCCATGTTGCTACAAAAGTTGGGTATTCGTCCTTTCTGATGGAGGCTTAATACTCCATAGTGTATATGGACCACATCTTCCTTATCCATTCGTCTGTTGAAGGGCATCTTGGTTCTTTCCACAGTTTGGCGACCGTGGCCATTGCTGCTATAAACATTGGGGTACAGATGGCCCTTCTTTTCATGACATCTGTATCTTTGGGGTAAATACCCAGTAGTGCAATCATGCCTATAGTTTTTAAAAACAGAATACAAAATGCTTGTAGTAAGAATCTATCTTTGTCTATCCCATCCTTCCCTGTCTCTTAGTTCTGCTTTTGAGAGGCAATCAATTCAACACTGTAGATGTTTCAGCTCGTATCAACTGCCATATATGCAAATAATATACATGCATTGCTCTTTTTGGATACATCAGTTTCAGACATTATCTGCTGACTATTGAAAACACACTATGACTTTTTAAAAAGTATTTTATTTATTTATTTGACAGACAGAGATCACAAGTAGGCAGAGAAGCAGGCAGAGAGAGAGGAAGGGAAGCAGGCCCCCTGCTGAACAGAGCCACCCAGGCTTCCTGCATTATGACCTTTTTATACTACATTTCTTCCCCCTTTTCCAAGCCAGTTTCTGCATTGGATGTATCACTTTTTATAGTTGTTGCTGTTAAATCAATATTCAACAGTTGCATCAATGACATAAATACTGCTCATTGATGGTCCATATTTTGAACTATAATTATGTTTTCTTTTTCTTAAAACATTTCATTTGTCCTTGATCTCCACTATAGGATTGGCTTTTAAGAACCTGTTGTTCCTGGGGCACCTGGGTGGCTCAGTGGGTTAAGCCTCTGCCTTCTGCTCAGGTCATGATCTCAGGGTCCTGGGATCAAGCTCCGCATTGGGCTCTCTGCTCAGTGGGGAGCCTGCTTCCCTCTCTCTCTTTGCCTGCCTCTCTGCGTACTTGTGATCCCTGTCTGTCAAATAAATAAATAAAATCTTAAAAAAAAAAAGAACCTGTTGCTCCATTTTTCTCCACATACACCTGTTGGTGTAAAACACCTATTAACAGTATCTCCAAATGTTCCAAAAACATCATATAACCCATAAACTTCCATTAAAAAAAAAACTTAGCTTCCTCCCAGAGGTTTCAGTTCCCCCTTTCCTGACCAGGCTTAGTTGTTCTATGCCTGCTTCAAAAACTGTTATTCTAAGACTTCCTTTCACCATTCCCTAGGCTTGGATCTCCTATATCTAGAGTCCTATGTCTTCCTGTCTTAGTTTCTTCTTTTCTTTTCTGAAGTATATCCCCCAGTACTTTTCTCAATTAGAGTTCACAGTGTGCAAAATTTTGAGTTTTCCCAGGTCTAGAAGCATTTATCTTCCATTTGATTGATCACTGGATTGGTATAGGATGTAAAGTTGAAAATATTTAGTATCTGAAAGTCTTCTTACTGGTTGTTCAGTGTCTTCAGAAAAGAATTTTTCAATTACCTGATTAAGGATATTTATGCCTGACTGCCTATATGCTGGGGTCAAGGTGGAAGATGATGGCACAGATATAATAGCTTAATTTTTACTTAATTTCCCTTTAGGTCTGTGTTACATTCAAGTTTTCTTCCTACTTGGCACCCCCAGGTTGAGAGACTCTCAGATTTATTAAGATTTAATTTATTTATTTGACAGACAGAGATCACAAGTAGGCAGAGAGGCAGGCAGAGAGAGAGGAGGAAGCTGGCTCCCTGCTGAGCAGAGAGCACAGTGTGGGGCTCTATCCCAGGATCTGGGATCATGACCTGAGCCAAAAGCAGAGGCTTTAACACACTGAGCCAACCCAGGTGCCCCAAGAGACTCTCAGATTTAATTTCACTCAGAAGTTGGAGGTCACCTACCTGACAGGTTAGGAGAGGAACTAATTTCTGATATTATCCATACAACTTACTTCTCCTTTTTGTATTACCTAAGAACTGTATCCCTAAACACTGAGGCCCACAGGAGTCCTACAGGGTAAATTGTTCTGTTTTCATCAGTGCCCTCCTCTTTTGACACATTCTAGCTTCCTCTGTGCTTGTTTTTTTTTTTTAAGATTTTATTTATTTATCTAAGAGAGGGAAAGACAGAGAGAAGAAGCAGAGGGTGAGGAGCAGAGGGAGAGGGAGAAGCAGACTCCCCACTGAGTAGGGAGCCCAATGTGGGGCTCAGACCCAGGACCCAGGGATCATGACCTGAGCTGAAGGCAGATGCTTGACTGACTGAGCCATCCAGGCACCGCACTTCCTCTGTCCTTGTAAATTAACTATTAGGCCCCTGTCTTTGAAAAGAATTTAAATCTCTCATCTGTTGTCTTTGTGTATGTGTGTGTGTGTGTGAAATATTTATGGGCTAATACTTACAGTCCGTGGTAGGCAGAATAATAACCTCCCAAAAATATCCACATCTACTCCTGGGAACCTGTGTCTTTAGGTCACTTTCCACGTTAAAAGGGATCTTGCAGATAGGATTGAATTAAGGATCTTGAGCTTGGGACATTGCAGTGGGTTATCTAAGTGAGCTCAATGTAATCACAGTGGTCTTTATATAAGGGCAGTAGGAGGATCAGTCTTAACTAGTAAGAGATAAGAGGGTGGAAGCAAGAGGATAGAATAATTTAATGAAGGGGCCATGAGCCAAATAATACAGACCTCCTCTAGAAGCTGAAAAAGTATTCTTCCCCGAAGCCTCCGGAAGTCTTAACACAGCCATGGATAGATAACACCTTGACTTTAGGTTTCTGACTTCTAGAATTGTAACCGAATAAATTTGTGTTGCTTTAAGCCACTAAACTTGTGGTAATTTCTTATAGCATCAGTAGGAAGCGAATATAGATTTTGGCACCCACTGTGGGATTCTGTAACAAATATTTAAAAATGTGGAAGTAGGTTTGGAACTGAGTAATTGGCAGAGGAGGGAAGAATAAGAAAAGCCTCCTTTGCCTTGAATAGACTTTTAGAAATATGGACATTAAAGGTGTTGCTGATGAGGACGAAGAATGAAAGGAGAAGCATGATAGAGAAAACTTACATTGTCTGAGAGAAGACCTAAATTGTCATAAAGAGACTGCTGGTAGAATTATAGATGTTTATAAAGGTGCTACTGCTAAGGGCTTAGAAGGAAATGATGAACATGTTATTGGAAACTGGAAGAAAGGGGACCTTTGTTATATCATTGCAGAAAGATTTGCTGAATTGTGACATACAGTTGCATGGAAGGTGAAACTTGTAAACAATAAATTTGGATATAGTCAAGATTTCCAGGCCAAGTGTTGAAAGTAAAGCCTAGTTTCTTCTTGCTTCCTATAATAAAATGCGAACCAAAGATTAAGGGAAGAACTATTATGCAAAATGGAACCAGACTTGATGATTTGTGAAATTCCCAGCCTATCCAGATTATAAAAGATCCTAAAAGTAGGAGATTCCCTGCCAGAAATTGTACTCTGGAGAGAATATGAAGGCTGTGGCTAGACACCTTTTTGCTAGTGCCTCCAAAGGCACAAGAGAACAGAGTATTTACTCAGAGGGCTCTTTGAAGAGATTAGTCATGTGATTCATGAATCCGGTCAGCCATCTCAGCAGGAGTCAAAAATAGATATGGGGGGCGCCTGGGTGGCTCAGTGGGTTAAGCCTCTGCCTTTGGCTCAGGTCGTGATCTCAGGGTCCTGGGATCGAGCCCCATGTCGGGCTCTCTGCTCAGCGGGGAGCCTGCTTCCCCCTCTCTGTGCCTGCCTCTCTGCCTACCTGTGATCTCTCTCTCTATGTCAAATAAATCTTAAAAAAAAAAATAGATATGGGATTATCTAGGAAAGACCTTTGGAGAGGCCTCTTCTCTAACAGAGTAAATCCTCCCTGTTTTCATTCTCTGGTCACTGGTTCTTTCTTTTTTTAAATTACTGAACTATAATTGGCATACAATGTTATGCTGGTTTCAGATGTATAACATATTTATTTGACAATTCTATGCATTCCTCAATGCTGACTACAAAAAATGTAGGCAGCAAACAATATTACCATAATATTGTTGACTCTATTCCCTATGCTATGCTTTTCATACTCATGAGTACTTTATTTTATAACTGGAAGTTTGTACCTCTTAGTTCCCTTCGTCTATTTTACCCATCTCCTCACCAACTTCCCTTCTGGCAACCACCAGTTTGTTCTCTGTATTTAAGAGTCTGTTTTTGTTTTTTAGATTAGACATGTAAGTGAAATCATATGGTATTTGTCTTCCTCTGACTTTTTTCACTTAGCATTGTACCCTCTAGGGTCTAGGTTTATCCATGTTGTCACAAATGGTAAGATTTTATTCTTTTTATGGCTGAGTAGTATTCCATTGTATGTATATGACACATCTTACTTATCCATTCATCTATTGATAGACACGTGGGTTCCTTCCATATCTTGGCTATTGTTAATAATGTTGCCGTAAATGTAAGGGTACATATATCTTTTCAAATTCGTGTTTCTGTTTCCTTTGGGTAAATATGGAAATGGAATTATTGGATCATATGGTATTTCTGTTTCTATTTCTTATTTTTTGAGAAAGTTTCATACTGTTTTCCACAGTGGTTGTACCAATTTATATTCCTGCCAACAGTGCAGGATCTCCACATCCTTACCAGACTTGTTATTTCTTATCTTTTTGATATTAGCCATTCTGACTGGTGTAAGGTGGTATTTCATTATGGTTGTGATTTGCATTTCCCAGTGATGTTGAACCTCTTTTCATGTGTCTGTTGGCCATCTTTATGTCTTCTTTGGAAAAATGTTCAGGTCCTCTGCCCATTTTTTAATCAGATTGCTTTTTCATGTTAAGTTGTGTAAGTTTTTAATATATTTTGAATATTAACCCCTTATCAGATTTATCATTCATAAATATCCTCTCCTGATGAGTAGGTTGCCTTTTTGTTTTGTTGATGGTTTCTTTGTTATGCAAAAGCTTTTTTATTTTCATGTAGTCCTAGTAGTTTATTTTTGCTTCTGCTTCCCCTGCCTGAGGATACATACCCATAAGTGGAGTGAATCCCCTTGACGTACATCAGAAACTTTTTGTGATATTTTTGTGAATGTTATATCAGAAGAAATACTGCCATCTGTACTGAAAGGGACAGGGATGAATTGAAAGACAGTTAGCAGTCTCCCCAAAATCTATAGGCAAAGAGCATAGTGGTAAAACTGCTTAGAGGCAAACGCATGCTATGATTCATAAAAAAAAAGGATGATTCCAAAGCCCGAGCTGAGGGCCCTGAGGATAGAGCTATAGGCTCAGAAGGAGGAACCAGGACCCACAGAGGATTAATTCCCAGGCCTCAAAATCTAGTGTAGTCTGCCCAGTTGGATTTTAAATTTTCTTGAGACCAGTGACTCCTTTTTTCCTTTCATTTTTTTCCCATTTTGAATCGAAATGTACATAACTGTTATCCTATGCCTGCTCCATTATTGTATTTTGGAATCAGATGACCTGTTCCCTTAGTTTCAGAGATTCACAGATGAAGAGTAATTTTGCACCAGGATGGATTATTCTGATAGCCTTACTCATAACAAATTAGGTGATTTAGATGATGATATTTGTGATTTTTAATATCATGAAGACAGTTGGATGAGATTTTGGACTTCAGTTGATACTGTAATAAGTAAAAAATTTGTGGGCCTTGATATAAGACAAATGCAGTTTATATGTAAGTTAGATATGAATCTTCAGGGCCCAGAGGGAGGACTGTGGTAGGCTGAATAATGGGCCTCCAAAGATGCCCATGTACTATTGCCTGGAACATGTGAATATGTTACATTACATAGTAAAACAGACTTTGCAATTGTAATTATATTTAGGAAATTATAACACAGGAATAATAACCCAGGAAATTTTCCTGGGTTATTCAGATGGATCCAATGTAATCACAAGAGTCCCTATAAAAGGGAGGAAGGAGGATCAGATGCATTAGTAATATATGGGAGGATGGAAGAAATAGGTTGAAATGAAATGAAGAAAAAGCCATGAGCCAAGGAATGCAGATAGCCTTTAGAAGATGAAAAAGGTAAATAAGAAGATTCTTCTGTGAAGCCTTCAGAAGTAATGTTGCTGACACCTAGATTTTAGAGTTTGCACCTCCAGTACTATAAGATAATAAACTTGCATTGTAGTAAACCACAAAATTTGTAGTAATTTGTTACAGCAGCAAAAGGAAAGTAGTAAATATTTTAACACATTTTAATGGAATTTTGTGAAGGATTAGAGAAAAGTTGTATTTGTGTTTAATATCTCATATTTTAACTAGGATTCATTTATGTTATTATTACTAAAAAATATTTAAGGGGTGCCTGGGTGGCTCAGTTGGTTAAGTGTCTGATTTCAGCTCAATCTTGATCCAAGGGTCCTGGGATTGAACCCTTTGTCTGGCTCGCTGCTTAGTGGGGAGTCTGCTTCTACTTCTCCCTCTGCCCCTCCCAACCCCCAGTTGTGCTCACTCTCTCTCAAATAAATAAATAAAATCTCTAAAAATATTTAAAATATTTTCTTTTTGCTAAAATCCTACCTGCCCTTTATAATCTAGCTAGTGTCTCACCACATCTGTGAAAACCTTTTTTTTTAACTTCTTTAACACGCAGTGGCTTATCTTTTTTGAACCTTTGTAGTATTTACTTCTTATTTTTATACTTAATCATGTATGGTATTATCTTAGTGTCTAAAGACTTCATATATTAATTCCTTAACCATTATCAACATATTTTACCTACATTAATATTTCTTAGTGCCAGGCACCATGCTAAGTGTTAAGATGCAAGATTCAAAGAAGAATCAAAGAGACAAATCTTACCCTGAAAAGAACACATAATGTCCACTGTTCTCATTTTCTATTAACTTGTAAGTCTGTTACTAGACTGTAGACACCCTGAAGACAGGGCATTTTACATTCCTCTACTATGCTCAACATGATATTAGAACCTTAGTAAAAATTTATTCATGAAAGAAAGAGAGGAAGAAAAAAGGGAAAGGAAAGAAAATACTGTAACTTCTAGGATGGGATAGAATTCTTTCTCCTTCCCACAATCAAAATGCCATCTAAATACTATTTTATAGGATAGGATAATCTATTAAAACAGTTTATTTTCTTTGTGGGAGACTCTAAACAATAACAAAATTAGCCTAAAATCTACTGTGTAGATTAAATTAGAATGAGTCGCCTTGATTCTTGATCTGTGTGTTAAAATTAAAACATTTGCAGCCATTTGTACTCATGGTAATTTAGAATTTTTGATTTGGCCTTTTATAATAAAGGGATGTGTTTAAAGTCAAATTGCCTAAAATATATTTTATGTTTCCTCCCTTAACCTTTAAGAAATTTAATTAGGCTATTAGTGCCTGTAATTAATGAAGTTAGTGATTTTAGCACTTGTGCAGCAGAATTTCTAAGAAGATACCTCATACCTATCCAGTTGGGGGATGGGAAACACGTTTTAATTTTCAGTACATGCCTTTGGTTCCCATGGAAACAGTTCGGGTAAAAAAAGTTTGAAATGTTACATATTATTTAATATCTTATATTCATATAAATATTGCCAGAAGATATGTCATATCTATTCAGGTGTGAAGTATCATGGGAGTTAAGCAGAGGAATATATAAATTAGAACTCATTGTGGTCTATTGCTGTTGACATTGCTGGCCTGGAAGGAACTTCAATAAGAATCTCAAGGACTATCTTGAAAAAATAATCAATACCTTCAGTAGGAAGGTGTACTGATTTTATTAGTGAGCATTCTTAAAATCACACCATACTTTTCTATTTTGCAGAAAAAGATTTCAGAACTTGAATTTAGCTTAGGTTTTGGGAAGATATCAATTTCAAATTATTTTACATTTATTCACTTAGATTTATGTGCAGACCATTAAAACTGGATGGATCCCAAATAAAAGAGGTTATTGGATTTGCATTATAATGTAAAGTTTCAAAATGTGAACTATTCCAATGGATAAGTTTTTCACTTTCAAGCAGTTCCATATGGTATCGGCCAATCTCAGCTATTGAGCCTAAACATCTAGTTGGTTCAGATCACTAAGAATTCTCATATTTTGGCCCTACAAATCTTTTACATTATAATAACACCGCTGGAGGGAATTTTGGAAGATACTCAAACATTTTCTTTCACATTGACTTTGTATCCTGCCACGTTGCTGAATTGCTGTATGAGTTCTAGTAGTTTGGGGGTGGAGTCTTTTGGGTTTTCCATATAAAGAATCATGTCATCTGCGAAGAGAGAGAGTTTGACTTCTTCATTACCAATTTGGATACCTTTTATTTCTCTCTGTTGTCTGATTGCTGTTGCTAGGACTTCTAATACTATGTTGAACAAGAGGGGTGAAAGTGGGCATCCTTGTCTTGTTCCTGATCTCAGTGGGAAGGCTGAAAGCTTTTTCCCATTGAGGATGATATTTGCTGTGGGTCTTTCATAGATAGATTTGATGAGGTTCAGGAATGTTCCCTCTATCCCTATACTTTGAAGCGTTTTAATCAGGAACGGATGTTGGATTTTGTCAAATGCTTTTTCTGCATCAATTGAGAGGACCATGTGGTTCTTCTCTCTTCTCATATTAATTTGTTGTATCACATTGATTGATTTGCGAATGTTGAACCATCCTTGTAGCCCAGGGATGAATCCCACCTGATCATGGTGGATAATCTTTTTAATGTGCTGTTGGATCCTGTTGGCTAGGATCTTGTTGAGAATCTTAGCATCCATATTCATCAGTGATATTGGTCTGAAATTCTCCTTTTTGGTAGGGTCCTTGCCTGGTTTGGGGATCAGGGTAATGCTGGCTTCATAGAAAGAGTCTGGAAGTTTTCCTTCTGCTTCAATTTTTTGAAACAGCTTCAGGAGAATAGGTGTTATTTCTTCTTTGAAGGTTTGGTAGAATTCCCCGGGGAATCCGTCAGGTCCTGGGCTCTTGTTTTTTGGGAGGTTTTTGATCACTGAGTCAATCTCGTTATTAGATATCGGTCTATTCAGGTTGTCGATTTCTTCCTGGCTCAATGTTGGTAGTTTACATTTTTCCAGGAATGCATCCATTTCATCTAGGTTGCTAAGCTTATTGGCATATAACTGTTCGTAATAACTTCTGATGATTGTTTCTACTTCCTTGGCGTTAGTTGTGATCTCTCCCTTTTCATTCATAATTTTATGAATTTGGGATTTCTCTCTTTTCTTTCGGATTAGTGTAGCCAGTGGCTTATCGATCTTATTGATTCTTTCAAAAAACCAGCTTCTAGTTTCATTGATACGTTCTACTGTATCTCTGGTTTCTCCCTCATTGATCTCAGCTCTAATCTTGATGATTTCCCTTCTTATGTGTGGAGTTGGTTTGATTTGTTGTTGATCCTCCAGTTCTTTAAGGTGTAGAGACAGCTGGTGTGTTCTGGATTTTTCAATTTTTTTGAGCAAGGCTTGGATGGCTATATATTTTCCCCTTAGGACCGCCTTTGCTGTATCCCATAGGTTTTGGACCGAAGTGTCTTCATTCTCATTGGTTTCCATGAATTGTTTCAGTTCTTCTTTGATCTCCTGGTTGATCCAAGCATTCTTAAGCAAGGTGGTCTTTAGCTTCCAGGTGTTTGAGTTCCTTCGGAACTTTTCCTTGTGATTGAGCTCCAGTTTCAAAGCATTGTGATCTGAGAATATGCAGGGAATCATCTCAGTCTTTTGGTATCGGCTGAGTCCTGATTTGTGACCCAGTATGTGGTCTATTCTGGAGAAGGTTCCGTGTGCACTTGAGAAGAATGAGTATTCTGCTGTTTTAGGGTGGAATGTTCTGTATATATCTATGAGGTCCATCTGGTCCAATGTGTCATTCAATGCTCTTGTTTCTTTGTTGATTTTCTGCTTCGATGATCTGTCTAATTCTGAAAGAGGCGTGTTAAGATCACCTACGATTAGTGTATTCATATCAATATGACTCTTTATCTTGATTAACAGTTTTCTTAAGTAATTGGCTGTTCCCATATTGGGAGCATAGATATTTACAATTGTTAGATCATCTTGGTGGATAGTCCCTTTAAGGATTATGTAGTGTCCTTCTGTATCTCTGACTACAGTCTTTAGTTTGAAGTCTAATTTATCTGATATGAGAATCGCTACCCCAGCCTTCTTTTGAGTCCCATTGGCATGAAAGATGCTTCTCCACCCCTTCACTTTCAGTCTGTGTGTATCTTTAGGTTCAAAATGGGTCTCTTGTAGACAGCATATGGATGGGTCCTGTCGTTTTATCCAATCTGCAACCCTGTGCCGTTTTATGGGTGCATTTAGGCCATTCACATTGAGAATGATTATTGATAGATACGTTTTTATTGACATCGAGTTACCTTTGAAGTCTTTCTTTCTGTAGACTGTCTCTATATTTCTGTTCAATGCTATTCTTGGGATTTTTCCTCTTTTATAGAACCCCCCCTTAATATTTCCTGCAGTATCGGCTTGGTGGTTGCATAGTCTTTTAAGCCTTGCCGGTCTTGGAAACTCTTTACCCAACTTTTGTAGCAACATGGACGGGACTGGAAGAGATTATGCTGAGTGAAATAAGTCAAGCAGAGAGAGTCAATTATCATATGGTTTCACTTATTTGTGGAGCATAACCAATAGCATGGAGGACAAGGGGCGTTAGAGAGGAGTAGGGAATTTGGGTAAATTGGAAGGGGAGGTGAACCATGAGAGACTATGGACTCTGAAAAACAGTCTGAGGGGTTTGAAGTGGCGGGGGGGATGGGAGGTTGGGGTACCAGGTGGTGGGTATTATAGAGGGCACGGCTTGCATGGAGCACTGGGTGTGGTGAAAAAATAATGAATACTGTTTTTCTGAAAATAAATAAATTGGAAAAAAAAAGAAAAAAAACGTTTTCTTTCATATTGGGTTTTTCAAAAGTCTTAGAACATTGAGGAAGTTGAACATGATGAAGTCTATATGTCACACTTTTTTCTGCAGCATCTTTATATTGAGCATCACATGCAACTTCTAGTTCTGGCTGCTACACATCAGCTTGACCATTCCCTAATGCATTACTTCCCGTGGAACCTTACTCAGACTGCTTAGCCTCAGAATGTGAAAGGCTAAGTCAGGAATGGCACCCCCCACCCCACTTTCCAGTAGTACCTTAAACTCTTATGTTTGCTTCTTTGTATGTCAGTCTTGTTACACTGTAAACTCCCTCAAGCTGGGGGTTACATCTTACTGGTTTTTAATGTATCCTTGCCTAGCCTTTCTGAGATGGAACTTGATAAATTAATACTAAATTAATAAATCTAGTCTGAAATATACTTTGCTTAGAGAAATATATTCTTGTATTTAACAATGTATTTACTGGATAATTATTCTAAATAATTCATGAAATAATTCTTTGCATATATTTGAGTGTGTGGCACATGCTAAATTCCCAAACAGCAAATTAGCTTCTTGCTACCCACACAAAAATGCCTATGTGACTTTTCTGTGAGAATGATGTTTGACTTGGCTTTCAAACAGCTCAGAAGTTAAGAGATAACTGGTAGATTATTATTTTTTTAAAAATCCATGTGATTGCGTTGTCTAAGAAAGAGATAATTTCAAGATATCTCCTTAAGCAAATCTTGCCAAGTTTTTTTTTTCCAATATAAAACACTGTGATTTGCAAGTGAAGTGGTATTGCTGACAAGATCTAATGGTACTCAGGACCCTTGATACTTTCTGACTCACTGCCTGACCTTGTCAGTAAACTTTTTATGCCTGTCAGTGTAGCAGTAAAACTCAAAAAAAACTAAACAAAAAACAAAACAAAAATAAAAGACAGTCTCCCCTAGAAAAGACTCTTTACTGAGCTGTTCTGAGAAGTATATATCTTAAAAATGGGAGTAATTGTAAAGAAAATGCCATAAGGAATACTGTCGATCTCAGTAGCAAAAACTGCCCAAATATATACTGAAATCCTTGAAACAAAGAATTTTTAAAACATTCTCTTTTTAAAATATTTTATTTATTTATTTGATACAGAGACAGAGATCACAAGTAGGCAGAGAGGCAGGCAGAAAGAGAGGGGGAGGCAGGCTTCCTGCTGAGCAGAGAGCCAGATGTGGGGCTCGATCCCAGGACCATGAGATCATGACCCCAGCAAAGGCAGAGGCTCAACCCACTGAGCGACCCAGGCGCCCCTAAAACATTCTTGACTCACCTGTCTTCCTACCCCATTCCCTTAGAGTGAGAGTATCAAACACTATGGTGACATGGACTTATGAAATAGTTTATTGACACTGACTAAAGTCAGTTGATTGATAAAATAGTATATGGTATCTAAACTATGCTCTCATATGCAGATTCAGTACAGTTCCTTTTATGTATAATTTAAATCTGTCTCTGTACGATCTTACACTTTATTGAACAAGACCTTTGCCAAATTCCTTACCAATCTTTCCATGAAGGTGGAATGGATTATATTTTACTATAATTACTGATCAGCTTTTTGATTACTATTTACTTCATTTGAATAAACTATTCTTCACTATACTGTAAATATAAAAGGGGCAAGAAATAGCCAAGGCAAGTAGGGTGGGGTCCATGCAGTTCAGTCTTAGTTATAACTTCTGCTTAATTTGATCACACTCAGCTGTGTTCTTGACTTGCCTCACTTCTGTGGCTATAAAAATGCAAATGCTCTGCTATCTCTTCCTTTTCCTGTCTGCTGTTCTCCAATATCTTACCTGTACATATGCCTAATTTCACTAATCTGACACATTCTATTTCTACTAGCTAAAGTGATGTATTTCCCTTATCCTATGCTAGAGGTATCTGTTCTGCTTGGAAAACCTGTCTAATTGTCTAACAACCATTAAATCAATTCTATGCTCTGGTGAGACTGTCTCAACTAGGCACTATAAGGAGGGTATTCAATACTGTTTCCAACTTCACCACACTCCTCACAAGGCAGCATCCAATGTTTTATATCTCTCCCACTTTGGCATACCATTCAGTTGAAACTGCCTTGTTCTGGAGAAATCTGAGTATCATTCTTCTGCATGTTGCTGTCCAGTTTTCCCAACACCATTTGTTGAAGAGACTATCTTCTTTCTTACACAGTACACAAAAATAAATTCAAAATGGATGAAAGACCTAAATATGAGATAGGAATCCATCAAAATCCTAGAGAACACAGGCAGCAACCTCTTTGACCTCAGCCACAGCAACTTCTTCCTAGACACATCACCAGAGGCAAGGGAAACAAAAGCAAAATGAACTATTGGGACTTCATCAAGATTAAAAGCTTCTGTTGAGTGAAGAAACAAACCACAAAACTAAAAGGAAGCCTAAAGAATGACAGAAGATATTTGTAAATAATATAACCAATAAGGGGTGGGTATCCAAAATCTATGAAGAACTTATCAAACTCAATACCCGAAGAACAAATAATCCAGTTAAGAAACGGACAGAAGACGTGAACAGACATTTCTGCAAAGAAGACATCCATTTGGCCAACAGACACATGAAAAAGTGCTCAAGTCACTCATCACCAGGGAAGTAGAAATCAAAATGATGACAAATCAAAATCAAAACTACCTCATACCTGTCACAATGGCTAAAATTAACAACACAGGAAACAACAAATGTTGGTGAGGATGCAGAGAAAGGGGAACCCTCTTGTACTATTGATGGAATATAAACTGGTAGAGCCACTCTGGAGAACAGTATGGAGTTTCCTTGAAAAGTTAAAAATAGAACTACCTTATGATCCAGCAATTAAACTATTAGGAATTTACCCAAAGGATACAAAAATACAGATTCAAATGGGTACCTGCACCCCGATCTTTATAGCAGCATTGACAATAATAGATGAACTATGGAAGAGCCCAATGTCCATTGACTGATGAATGGGTAAAGAAGATGTGGTTTTTATATATACACAATGGAATACTACTCAGCCATCAAAAGGGATGAAATCTTCCCATTTGCAATGATGTAGATGGACTTAGAGTGTATTATGCTAAGCAAAATAAGTCAGAGAGAGAAAAATACCATATGATTTCACTCATATGTGGAACATAAGAAAGAAAATGGATGAGCATTTGGGAGTGGGGGAAGAGAGGGAAACAAACCATAAGAGACTCTAAACGATAGAGAGCAAAAGTGAGGGAAGGAGGTAGGTGGGGGAAGGACTTGATGAGTATTAAGGGAGGGACTTGTTCTGATGAGCACTGGGTATTGTATATAAGTGATGAATCACTGAATTCTACTCCTGAAACCAATATTGCTCTTTATGTTCACTAAATCGAATTTAAATAAAAATTTAAAAAAGAAATCTAAGTATCATTGCATTTCTCATAGGTTATACTATGGACAGTTTTTGTTAACCTTACAAATGTTTTTAATAAAATGAATTGTCTCAACTCTCATTGATTAAAATTTAGTTTAGTTGGCATGATAAAATATCTTTGATGTGAACTATTCTGATGATTATCTCACACTGTTCATAATTTGGAGGTAAGATTATTCACATATAGAGGTAGATTTTTAAAGTCATTATTGGTTAAAAACCAAAGTTGGCTGTAGCTCTGTTATACATTCTGAAAAGAAACTAAGTGTGATTGAATAATGGAGGCTTTTCTTTCTTTAGGGAGTATGTCATGTTTGTTAAATTTTAAAGTGTTCTTTTTGATGTAGAATAAAATTGAGAAATAAATTACCCAGAAAAAACACTAAGTATACCATTAGGTTATTCCAGGAATATTTTAACTCCAAAAAATGAGTCACAAAAGTTCACAGTAAAAGTATCATTAACACAAGGTATGTTTTAACACCATGTGCATTTATTTTAAAGGGTAAGTCATTTTATATCAAATGGCAAATATAGTCACCAAAATGGAATCTATCCATTAATGAACATTTAGTAAAAAGAAATTTAAGTACAGAAAATATTTTCCATCCATTTCAGAGTTCCTATGTCTTATAAATCATTTCAACAAAAATCTACAGATATAATTCAAAGTAACTATAATTTAACCAAAGTATTTGAATTAAAATATAGCATTTTAATCATCAAAACATAATATTCTGGTATAATTAGATTTTCTCATATTGCTAGAGTCAGAAGGCATATTTTGTTTATTTTAGTATATCCTAAATCACTTAGTACAGCTCAATAAAATTGATTTAATGCAGTAATTCTCTTCCTTTTTCCTGTTAATTTTCTTTCTTGGTTTTGAAATTCAAAGGTCATCCTAAATGAGAAAAAATATAATGGCTTGGCAAACCCATTAAAATTCATCCTTTTCCTCTGAATAGTTTTGCTGAATTAATTAATCTATTCATTGATCAAACATATATTGAGTGGAAACTATGTGTTACAATATGCCAGGCACCATGCAGGAACTGGCAAAGATGAATAAAACACAAGACTTCTCAAAATACAAACTAGTGTGGAAGTCACATAATCAGATCATTAAAACATAACAAAAAATAATTTATGCATAACCAATATGATCTATTTTTTCAACTTTGGGTACAAATCAATCAAATCTCTCTTCTAAGTATCTACCATCTGATGTTAGCCGAAATTCCATAGTTTCTCCTTTAATCCCTGCGCATCCCTCTTGCTTTCATCTTAAAACCCAATAATCCAGCATAGTTATTCAGTACAAAGAGATCATTTCTGCTTCTAAATATTAGGAAGAGAGAGAATTGAGAAAAGGTATTTTAAGTCTATCAATGTTTTCACTTTTGTTATTGCCACAGTGACCTGAATTTCCTGGATTTTATGGTTGAAGTCTTATTCTTAATAAGCACTTCTTTTTTTAAGATTTTTATTTATTTTATTTGACAGAGAGAGAGATCACAAGTAGGCAGAGAGGCGGGCAGAGACAGAGGGGGAAGCAGGCTCCCCGCTGAGCAGAGGGCCCGATGCGGGGCTCGATCCCAGGACACCGAGATCATGACCTGAGCGGAAGGCAGCGGCCTAATCCACTGAGCCACCCAGGCGCCCCTGAGGTCTTATTCTTTTGGTGCATACTTACATGTTCAGCTATTAATCCAGAAACATTGGTGCAGACGTTCTATGTCCCATTCTGCTGCACAGTTATTGTGTAAGCACTGGTCATCAGTCTAGACAACTTCTAAACTCAAGGTCTAATTTAGAAGTCTTGACATCCTTTCTTTTCAATGAATCTCAGGAAATTATCAGTGCAATCAACTAGATTTCAGATAATATTGAAACTCAAAAAGGAATAAGAAGGATATCTGGGTGGTTCAGTCAGTTAAGTATCTGCCTTCAGCTCAGGCTGTGATCCCAGGGTTCTCAGTTTGAGCCCCACACTGCTTCTCCCTCTGCCTGTCACTCCCCCTGCTCATGCTCACTTGCTTGCTCTCTGACACATAAATAAGTAAAATCTTTAAAAAATAAGGGATAAGAATTATAGCAATTTCTTTATTTTTTGGATTAAACTTGACTTTTTTATTTTTTTAATTTAATTTTAATTTTTCAGTGTTCCAAGATTCATTGTTTATGCACCACACCCAGTGCTCCATGCAATATATGGCCTCCTTAATACGCACCACCTGGCTCACCCATCCCCCCACCCCCAAAACCCTGTTTGTTTATCAATTTCTTAAGTGTCTACTTAATCTTTATGCAAATTTAACATTTTTATTAGATTATTTCTATTTTTAAAGGGTATTATGATATTGGGAAGGGCTGCTTTTTCAAGATACACATAACACACCTTTCCTTTAAAGCATCAGGTACCTATAAGCCTTTTATTTCTATGACAGTGGTAGGGAACACACATACACACACACAAAATATGCCTACAGGTGGGTTGTCTCCACCTCTAGACACAGGAAAACATCTCACTTATATTTAGTATTTCTTTTTTATTTTGATTCCTGGAACATGAGGACATACTCTGTAATATATACAGAAAGTAATCTGGACATATTGGGGAAACCCCTTCAATTTAATGAGACCTAGAGTAATATATTAGTTCACCCAATAAATATGTATTGAGGTTCTACAGGTTTTTTTTAAAGAATTATTTATTCATTTTAGAGAGTGAGAATGGATGTGTATAAGTGAGGGGAGAGGCAGAGGTAGAGGGAGAGAGAGAAACTCAAGCAAACTTGTGCTGACCTTGGAGCCCAATACAGGGCTTAATCTCACGACCTGAGCTGAAACCAAGAATCCAATGCTTAACTGACTATGGTACCTAGGCACCCCTGTGTCTACTATTTTCTAAGTGCTGGGGGTATAGCAGTGAATATAAAGCCCTAGTTCTTATGGAATAAGATTTCTGTAGTTCTTACGGAACAATATTTTAGTGGTTGGAGACAAAATTACGAACAAATACATGTAATATGGTAGATGGTGATGTGTTTGAAAATAAAAATTAGTGCAAGGGAACAGAGGCTGAAGGTGGAGAGGATACTATTTAGAAAGCATTTAAAATTTTTTTAAAAAAATTATTTTATTTATTTATTTGACAGAGATCACAAGTAGACAGAGAGGCAGGCAGAGAGAGGAAGGGAAGCAGCTCCCCACGGAGCAGAGAGCCTGACGCGGGACTCGATCCCAGGACCCTGGGATCATGACCTGAGCTGAAGGCAGAGGCTTAAGCCACTGAGCCACCCAGGTGCCCCTAGAAAGCATTTTAATATAGCACTCAAGGAAGGCCTTTCTGCAAGGTGACCTTTGGACCACCGTAGAGTGAAGAGCAAACCATGACAATATCTATACTAAGAGCATTCTATGTAGAGAGAACAGTAAGATAGGAGCATGTTTTGTTTGAGTCAGGATAATTGGCCAGCTATGAAAAGGGTGAAGATGGGGAGAGGGTGTTTAAATATTTATTTAAAGTTTTAGGAAATTGCATGATATATTAGTCTTCTACTGCAGCCGTAGTAAATTACCGCAAATTTAGTGGCTTGAAACAGCACATATTTATTATATTAGAGTTCTGGAAGTCAGAAGTCTGAAAATGGGTATTATGGAGGCTAAAATCAAGATGTCTGCAAGGCTGTATTCCTTTATGAAATCTTCGGGGGAAAACTGTTTCCTTGCCTTTTCCAGCTTTTGGAGTCTACCTGCATTCTTTAGTTCATAGTCACATTCCTCTATCTTCAAATCCATCAGTGTGGCATTTCTCTGACTGTTCTTCTGTAGTTGCATCTCTCTCTGACCTCCTCTTCTGCCTCCCTCTTCCATTTAAAAAAAAATAAGTAATCTCTATACCCAACTTGAGGCTTGAAATCACAACACTGAGAACAAGAGTTAGATACTCTATTAACTGAGCCAGCCAGGTGCTCCCTCCTTCTTCCACTTTTTAAGGACACTTGTGAATTCATTAAGCCCACCTAGATAATCTAGGATAGCTTCTCTATTTGAAAGTCAACTGATTATCATTCTTAATGTCATCTGCAACCTTAATTTCCCTTTTGCCATGAACTATAAAAAAGTCACAGGTTCTGGGGATTAGGATATGGACATCTTTGAGGAGCCATTCTGCATATGTGTGTGTGTGTGTATATGAATATATGTGAATTTTCACACACATATACACATCAGAGAGTTGGGAAGAGCTTTCCACGCATGAGAAAAAACCCTGCTACCATATAATAAAAGGTGCATTGTGTAATTAAAAATGAGAACTTTTGGAGCACCTGGGTGGCTCAGTTGGTTAAGCATCTGTCTTCGGCTCAGGTCATGACCCAGAATCCTGGGATTGAGCCCAGTGTTGGGCTCCCTGCTTGGTGGGGAGCCTGCTTCTTCCTCTTCCTCTCCCTCTGCCTCCTCCACTCCTTATGCATCTCAAATAAATAAAAATAAAATCTTTTTAAAAATGAAAACTTTGAGGTAAAAATACAATATGCAAAATTAAAATTAGAGAAAGAATTGCATCTTATGTGACATATGAAGGACAGTTTTCTTACTAATATGTATTGAAGCACCAATAACCTAAAAGAAAAATGGTCAAAGGACATGAACAGGCAGTTCTCAGATGATGATAAATATATAAAGAGATGCTTAAACACTGCTCATAATTAGTGTTGCCAGATTTAGCAAATAAAAATACAGGATGCTTAGTTAAATTAGAATTTCAAATAAGGAATGCATACTTCCCAAACATCACAAGGGCCATACTTACACTAAAAATTATTTGTTGGTAACAGAAATTCAAATTTGAGTACCCTTTATCTGACAACTGTACTTATAATGGAAGAAGTATAAATTAAGGAAGCAATGTGATTCCATTTTAATAGCACCTAGAAAAATTAAAAATTGTTGTACCCTGTATGTTTAATCTTGTCTGAATTCTGAGTCACAGTAGACCTAGTCAAGAAGTCCTCAGTTAACCCAGTGCCTAGAGGTCATGGCCCAGAATGTTTTGTTTCCCTAAATCTGAGTTACAGTGTACCACAGATGAGCGTTGAGGTACTATGTTGCACACCAAAATGCAATTTTTCTTGTTCACTTTGTCAGAACAACAAGGTTCTTCTTTGGTATTCTGCAGGTACTGTAATTCATTTGGAGCATAGATCCATGTTCTTTTTTTTTTTTTAAGATTTTATTCATTTGAGAGAGAGACCATGCACAAGTTGGAGGCAGAGGCAGAGGGAGAGGGAGAAGCAGACACCCACTGAGCAGGAACCCAACACAGTGCTCAATCTCAGGATCCCAGGAGCCTGAGATCATGACCTGAGCCAAAGGCAGACTCTTAAATGACAGCCACCCAGGCACCAGTAGAGCCACATTCTTAATCCCAGCCTGGGTGCTTGAGTTTTAAAAGCCCTTACCTAATCTTACCAGCTCTCTCATCTTTGGGGCTGAATTCTTTTCACTATGTCCCCAAGACTTATTACCATGTATTGCTCTACTTGAAAAAGTATGACCTGGAACCAAAAAAAGCTGGAGTTTTTATTGCCTTACTGTCAAGCATTCTTATCAAGGGAACACAGGCTTAGTTTAAAATGAGTTTCTGAAGGGTCCCTAGGTGGCTCAGTCAGTTGGGCATTCAACTTTTGGTTTTGGCTCAGGTCATGATCTCAGGGTTATGAGAATGAGCCATTGCATGGGCTCAGTGGGGAGTCTGCTTGAGATTCTCTCTCTCCCAGAGTGCTGGGTGGCTTAGTTGGTTAAGCAACTGCTTTCATCTCAGGCATGATCTCACGGTCCTAGGACTGAGCCCTGCATGAACTCTCTTCTCAGTAGGGAGTCTGCTTCTCCCTCTCCATATGCCCCTCACCCCCAATTGTGCTCTGACTCTCTCCTTCTCTCAAATAAATAAATAAAAATCTTAAAATAAATTCTCTCTCTGCTCCCACACTCACTCTTTCTCTTTCTCTCTCTAAGAAAAATAAAGTGAGCTGCTGAAATGAAAGTTATGCCCAATGATTAGTAAATCCCCTTTTCAGTTAAAAAGATAAATAAACTCTAGAGAGCTGCTGTAGAATATTGTATCTGTAGTCAACAATAATGTACTGTACACTTAAGAAATTGTTAAGAGGGTAAATCTCATGTTAAGTGTTTTAACTGCAATGAAATACTGTTAAAAAATAATAAAGTGAGTTGTTGAGTGTTGTAGCCACTCAGACATTTTGCATGTCATGTTTAGCTGAAGAAGGACCCGTACAGGGGTGCCTGGGTAGCTCAGTTGGTTAAGTGACTGCCTTCATCTCGGGTCATGATGCTGGAGTCCCGGGATCAAGTCCCACATTGGGCTCCCTGCTCAGCAGAAGTCTGCTTCTCCCGCTAACCCCTCTCCTCTCATGGTCTCTCTCTCTCTCAAATAAATAAATAAAATCTTTAAAAAAAAAAAAAAGAAAAAGAAAGTCTCTTACAGACTTAGGACAGGACAGGAAATATGCAGACCACTGTGAGAACAGAGGCAAAAGTATAATCATAACCCTACAACTCACTAGGAAAAACACTACTACTGCTGGTAGTAGTAAAATCTTGCTACTGGGAAGGTGAATCGACTTTATTTAATTTTTTAAAATATTTTATTTATTTGTCAGAGAGAGAGAGCAGCAGAGGGAGAGGGAGAAGCAGGGTCCCAAGTGAGTAAGGGGCCCAATGAGGGACTCAATCCAAAGACCTGAGCCAAAGGCAGATGCCTAACTGACTGAGCCACCAGAGGTCCCTGGTGCATCTACTTTAAAAAGGAAAATGCATCAAGAGTAAACTGTAGGAGCTTCTGTCTTATTATATACTCAGAAGCGTTGTTAGCAGAGCCTCTCTGATTATGCAAAATATCTTGGGAGATAAGTGAATTGGGAGGTACAAGATGTTTCCAGGACCTTATTATCCAAAGCAATTGAGGTTTAAAGAAAACTACTAATTTTTATGTAATAATCCTTGGCCTTTTCAAAGGCCAAGATAAGTTATCACAAAATGAAAAAATACATGTGATAAGGATAACAAAGTTGTAAGAGCCTTAATAAAGAGCTCTAAAAATCAAATGTTAACAGTTGAATACTTCTGTGTGTCACTGTTTGCTACTTTACATCCATTCTTTTCTTTTTTCTGCTCTGCTTAGTATTCTGAGGTGCTAACCTATGAGAACCATATCATTAAGATTTCCTCAAAAGCTGGTTCCAGTTGAGTTCATCCAGTGGGACACAGTGGTACAAGAGCTGAGTGCACTGAAAGTGCACTCTCATTTTACCTTGGAGTAGCTGGGTCCCTAAAGAATTCCTTCAACAACTACATTTGGGAAACCATAACAAGTTTTAGGCCAAGATGTATGAACACCCAGGGAAAACAACAGATTAGTAGGATATGTGCTTGACTCTTCAGATTCTGCCTTCCTGAAAGTCACATTTTCTGCCCTCAGTAAAGAGAACAAGTTCTACAATTTCACTAATCAAAACATAGTTGGGACAATTCCTAATTTTGTAAATTCAATTTGTTAACTTTTCAGTTCTAAGGCGTTAGATATTTAGTTTCTACCATGTATTGAAAGGATTTATGGAGTTTTAAACTATTGTCACGTTTTTATGCACAGCATTATATTTGCCATACTTTCTTTCTTTCTTTCTTTTTTTTTTAATTTGCCATACTTTCTTTATCCAAAACTTTTTCTTCCACTTAATAAAAATTATTTCTTAAAGATGAAGCATCCATGATCCAGGCTTCTCCTCCTTTTAAAAAATGAACATGATGAGGACTCTGTTAGTCTCAACAGGACAGGCATGTTCTCAGATGTAGAAAGGTGGGCCTCACAACAGCCCCTGCCCTCATGCCACCAGCGCAGCCCCCAAGTCTTTCTTGTGGAATTCGTCCATTTTACCGGAGGTGGGATTGGAGAGGGCTAGAGTAGTCAAGGAAAGGTGGTGATTGTTAATAACTTATATCCCATCTACTACTAATATAATTAACATATATAAAACATGGATAAAAAAGAATGATAAACCATTAAGAAAGGGGGAAATAAGTGTACAAAAATTGAGAAAATTACTATAAGTATTACATTTAGTTCTGTACCTTTGGAGAGTCAGAAAAAGTGGAAAGAGAAATATAACTCTCATCATCTGTTGAAAGGCAGGGAAGTTTTTCATGAATAAGGAAACCTGTATTTTGCAAATCTACCTCTGCTCCTCACCTGCTACATATCTGGAACTAGTCACCTGACAATCTTTGCTTAATATTTGCATCAGAATAATGGATCACAATAAAGGATCAATTTCTATGGACTGTAAAGGATTGTTGCAAGGGGAAAATAATCAAATGTAGAGAAAATATTTTGTGTATTGTAAAATCCTTCAGTGGGAATCATTAACCTAACTGTAGGTAGGAGTAACCAAGTGTTCCTTGACCTTCATTTCTAGGAGAAAATTGTATTGCGTGAGTATTTTTACAAAGGACATTAAGTTAGTATTTTTTTTCCCAATTTATTTATTTTCAGAAAAACAGTATTCATTATTTTTTCACCACACCCAGTGCTCCATGCAAGCTGTGCCCTCTATAATACCCACCACCTGGTACCCCAACCTCCCACCCCCCCGCCACTGCAAACCCCTCAGATTGTTTTTCAGAGTCCATAGTCTCTCATGGTTCATCTCCCCTTCCAATTTACCCAAAAGCACATACCCTCCCCAATGTCCATAACCCTACCCCCCTTCTCCCAATCCCCCTCCCCCCAGCAACCCACAGTTTGTTTCGTGAGATTAAGAGTCACTTATGGTTTGTCTCCCTCCCTATCCCATCTTGTTTCATGGATTCTTCTCCTACCCACTTAAGCCCCCATGTTGCATCACCACTCCCTCATATCAGGGAGATCATATGATAGTTGTCTTTCTCCGCTTGACTTATTTCCTAAGTTAGTATTTTAACAGCAGTTTTGAAGCAGCTATACTAATGTTTTCAACTGATTGACTATATGTTGAGCAACATATAAGCATAGTGCTTAATTAAATCATGGATGTTTGGTGCAAATTTGAAAACTGTGACAATGAATATATGAATATATTAATTAACTGTGTATACATGTATATGTGTATATATCTACATGTATATTCATATTATGTGTATTTATATGTATATATGAATAAATGATTATACATTGTAAGTGGGAACATATGGGCTTATTTGGATATTCCTCAATCAGAAGAAAAAGATGTGAGGGTGGTTATAAATCCTCAATGTGGGCAAGGAAGGTTATTTTGATTCTTCCTTGGTGTATCTTGATAACTTTGTTAAAGGACTCAACTTTCCAGAGATAAAGGGAGATTAAAACTTGTTTATATATAGGGGTAGTATTGATTAGGGAAAGAGGATTACCTTGAAGCTTATATCTATATGTGTATTTTTAAAAAATAGAAAAGAAAAAGGAAAATACAGGTATATGTATGAAAAAAGTTCAAGCTAAAAGGTTATTACAGAATATGTTGTATTCAACCTCTAGTTGTAATGGTAAGTAGGTTAAAAAAGATTAAACAGAACAAGAATAGTGAGAATGAATTAAAAATAAAAGTTGTATCCATGAAATTTACAGGCTCTAGGGCAATACTGGGAACTTAATATCTTCTTTTCCCCTGATATTGGGGTTTTACAGTTTTATGGGGACCCTGTGGTGCTTGTCCTCTTGTTTCCCACCCACCCTGGCTTTCTGGAGGAGGGTCCTACTGCATTGTTTTTCAGTCAGTCTTGCTTGGGTTGAGACCTCCTGCCCCCTACCAAGGGTCTGGTCTCTGTGGAAACCAGTTTTTCAGGCTTTTGTTCTCTGGAGGGTTCCCCCCCCCCTTTAGGGGCCTTTTGCAGCTTTTTGGAAAGCAAACTGCACCCAGTCCTCCATGTCAGAGAGAAGCCTCAGTCTGCTACCCTCTCTGTGGTCCAGAGCACACAGACTCCCTCTCTGCAAGTTCTGTTAAGGGGTGCAACCTCCTACAGGCAAAACATGTCCCCAGCCACCATCTCAGGGGTTGCCTTAAGCGCCCACTTCTCTCTGCACCTCCGTGCCAAAACTGCAAGTGAAATAGGTCCAGGGAGCCCACTTCTGGTGGCTGCCTTTGCCTGGACTGCCAACCTCAGCTTGCCAGCTCCAGTGATTGCACTGAGGCTGGGAGAGTCCAGACCCTTGGCCAGTCCTAGAGATCACTGGTTAGCTCCAGGATGGAGCTTTCTCAGGGCCAGCGGGGAGTGGGTCAGTTCCTGGTCGCACAGTGCAAAAAAGTTCTAGGTAGCACAGGCTGGCACTGTCATCAGAATCTCATGCAGGGGCGTGAGTGGCCGTGATGGAAGCCACGCAACCCCGGGGGCTCAATTGCACTCTGTCTGACACAGGTGGTCACTGGCGGTGGTTGTCCTGGGTCCGTGGGTTTAGGTTGGTGCCCATGACCTCCCAATTCCACCAGTTGCCCGTTAAGATCTTTTGCTCTTTTTGAGTGCTTTTAATCAGACTCCAAGATAATGCTGGTCCCCAATTACAGGGTGCTCTCATATTGGGGTATTACTTTCCAAGGGTCACTTCTGCTGGCTCCCCCCACTTCTGATTATCCTCCAATATCAGTCCAATCGAGATCGTTCCCAGTATGCTTTACCTCTCGACTGACGTCTTCTGCCGCCGTAGAGATCCAGAAGTGTATAATCCTACATCTTAGGCTGATATCATGGGTGTTCAGAGTGTTCTGGTAGATAATTAGCTCACTTTAGGGACTGGTTGAAACAGGCTCTCCTACTTCTTCACCATCTTGCCCCTCCTCCAAAAATGGGCAGAAGACATGAACAGACACTTCTCCAAAGAAGACATACAAATGGCTAACAGGTACATGAAAAAATGTTTATCATCATTACCAATAAGGGAGAGTCAAATAAAAACCACATTGAGAAACCACCTTACACCAGTTAGAACGGCCAAAATTAATAAGACAGTAAGCAAAAAGTGTTGGGGAGGATGTGGAGAAAGGGGAACTCTCTTACACTGGTGGTGGGAATGCAAGTTGGTGCAGCAACTTTGGAAAATTTTTATTTTCTTAATATAAAATCTTTAATTTCTTAATTTCCTTAAGAAATTAAAAATAGAGCTTCCCAATGACCCTGCAATTGCACTACTGGGTATTTACCCCAAAGATACAGATGTAGCAAAAAAAAGGGCCATCTGTACCCCAATATTCATAGCAGCAATGACCACAGTCACCAAACTGTGGAAAGAGCCAAGATGCTCTTCAGTGGATGAATGGATAAAGAAGATATGGTTCATATATACAGTGGAGTATTGTGCCTCCATCAGAAAGGATGAATACCCAATTTTTACATCAACATGGATGTAACTGGAAGAGATTATGCTGAGTGAATTAAGTCAAGCAGAAATAGTCAAGTATCATATGGTTTCACTTACTTGTGGAGCATAAGGAATAACATGGAGGACATTGTGAAATGGAGAGGAGAAGTGAGTTGGGGAAATCGGAGGGGGAGACAAACCATAAGAGACTGTGGACTCTGAGAAATAAACTGAAGGTTTTGGAGGGGAGGAGAGTGGGGGGTTGGGTGATCCTGGTGGTGGGTATTAAGAAAGGCATGTATTGCATGGAGCACTGGGTGTGGTGCACAAACAATGAATTTTGGAACACTGAAAAGAAATACAATAAAATGGATATTCCTCAGTCAGCTAGATGCCTTGAAATGATTTTGGTTCTTTAGGCTAAAAAGTGCTGTGATACCTTCTTAAAGTTTGTTTCTTGTTGTGATTTATCCCCTCTAGGAAAATGTATTTGTGTAGAAGAGCAAATGCAGTGGTTTTCTTTTTTAAAAATATAGGTCAATGAAGTTCTGATGATGCTAAAATTAGACCTGACACTATATACGCCTATCACAATGTTTTAATTCTATTGAAATAAAGTTTGGCAGAGATTTCTAGAATGGCACTCTTTTCTTTGTAACAGCCAGATTATCAGTACCATTGTTAAAAGTTAATAATTTTTGCCTCTCCAGTGTGTCTGTGATATTGCCCTAGGTATTTGGGAAGAGGACACAGAGATTAATTAGAAAAGTCACATCCCTGTCCTTGCAACCTACATTTTTTAAGGCAACATCAATATAGTCTCACTAAGAATAAAAGAAACAAGATTGAACAAGATATGGACACATCGATTTCATTTCTTAGTGTCTAAAACACTCCCTAAGAGTAATGAGGATTTTACGAAAGAGCATTAACTATTTCAAGCCACAGAGGAGATCTCATGGAAAATAGCTGATGGAATTATGCCCTGAGATGTCTAAATTATCCTGTTGTTTCATCATTTCTTCAACAAATATTTGTTTCTATGTTGCCAGGCATTGTTACCAGCACTGGGAGTACAATAGTGGAAAAAAGAAAAGGCAAGGTTCCTGCTTACATGGAAGTTTATGATATAGAAGTAGAAACTGAAAATAAACAAACAAATGAAGGAGATTGCTTAAGATTGTGTTGTTACAGGGGCGCCTGGGTGGCTCAGTGGTTTAAGCCTCTGCCTTCAGCTCAGGTCATGATCTCGGGGTCCTGGGATCGAGCCCCACATCGGGCTCTCTGCTCAGCGGGGAGCTGCTTCCCCCTCTCTCTCTGCCTGCCTCTCTGACTACTTGTGATCTCTGTCTATCAAATAAAAAAAAAGATAGTGTTGTTACAAAGAAAACATGTGAAGATGAGTTAGTAATGGTGAGCAAGTGAAAGTTTAAGCATGAATGGAAGCATGAAACTTCACCTTAATAATTTGGAAATGCATTTAAATAAGCACACTGATAAGAATCAATATGCTAATATTAAGTCTCATTGGTAAATGAACTTTTAAATGAGGTGTTATATTGTATCTATTAGCTGAGTAGAAAAAAATCAGTCTTTACTCAGGATTGGCAAGGATTCAGTGAAGCTGGGAACCCCCACACGCCAATGGCAGATTTCTTGGCAGAAATCTACAAAAGAGTGGCATGATATATTCAAAGTGCTAAAAGGAAAAAAAAACTGCCAACCAAGAATACTTTATCTGGCAAAGTTGTCCTTAAGAAATGAAATAAAGTAAAGACTGTCCCAAACAAAACAAAAGCTGAAAGGAGGGTCTGGCCTGCTTAGTTGGTAGAGCATATGATTCTTGATCTTGGGGTCATGAGTTCAAACTTCAGGTTGGACATAGAGCTTACTAAAAAAAATATTGAGGGAGTGCCTCACTACTAGACTTGCCTTATAAGAAATGCTGTAAGGAGTTCATGCTGAAATGAAAGGAGGCTAATTAGTAACATGAAAACATATAAAAATGTACATCACACTGAACCAGTAAGAATATAGTAAAACTCAGAATACTCTAACTGTGATATGGTGGTGTGTTAACCACTTATACTAATGTAAATGTTAAAGGACAAGACATTAAAAGGAACTATAGCTAAAATATTTTTAATGACTAAACAATATAAAAAGATGTAATTATGACATCAACAAAATAAAAGGGTGGGAGTAAAAGAGGAGAGTAGAAGGTAAGTTTTTGTATACAATCAATGTTAAGTTATCAGTTTAATGTAGAATACCTATACAATGCTTCATGGAAGACACAAAGCAAGAAACCTACAGTATGTATACAAAAGGTAAAGGGAAGGTGATCAAAGCAGACCATGATGGAAAATTATCAATTCACAAAGAAAGACATCAAGAGAGGAATAAAGGAATAAGACAACTACATATAAACCAGAAAACAATAAGATGACCTTACCTATCAATAATTATTTTAAACATAAATGGGTTAAATTCTCCAATCAAAAGGCATAGAGTATCTGGCTCAATTAAAAAAGTAAAACAAAACAAAAAAACCAAAAAAACGGGACCGAGCTATATGTTACCTTTAAGAAAGTCACTTCAGCTTTAAGGACAGACATAGGCTCAAAGTGAAGGTATGGTAAAAGACATTTCATGCAAAGAGAGCAGGGATAGTGAAACTTTATTAGACAAATCATACTTTAATTCAAAAGCTGTACCGAGACAAAGAAGGTCATTGTGTGATATAAAAGCATCAATTCATCAAGGAGATATAACAATTATAAATACAGATGCACCCAACATCAGAGCACCAAAATATATTAAATAAATACTAACAGATCTGAAGGGAGAAAAAGACAAAAATACAGTAATAGTAGGAGATGTCAAAACTCCACTTTCCACAATTGATAGATCATCCAGACAGTGTATCAATAAGGAAATGTTGGCTTCGAGTTACACTCTAGGCCAAATGGGTTGAACAGACATGTGCAGAACATTCCAGATAACAACTACAGAATTCATAGTCTACTCAAACACAACAGAACATTCTCCAGGAGAATATGTTAGGGCAAGTCTTAGCAAATTTAAGAAATCTGAAATCATACCAAGTACCTTTTCCAAAAATAATGGTATGAAGCAAGAATTCAAAAATAAGTGCACTCCTGGGTATTTATCCCAAAGATACAGATGTAGTGAAAAGAAGGGTCATCTGTACCCCAATGTTTATAGCAGCAATGGCCACAGTCGCCAAACTGTGGAAAGAACTAAGATGCCCTTCAATGGACGAATGGATAAGGAAGATGTGGTCCATATACACTATGGAGTATGATGCCTCCATCAGAAAGGATGAATACCCAACTTTTGTAGCAACATGGATGGGACTGGAAGAGATTATGCTGAGTGAAATAAGTCAAGCAGAGACAGTCAATTAAATGGTTTCACTTACTTGTAGATCATAAGGAATAACATGGAGGACATGAGGAGAGGGAGGGGAGTGGTAAGTTGGGGGAAATTGGAGGGAGAGACAATCATGAGAGACTGTTGACTCTGAGAAACAAACTGAGGGTTTTGGAAAGGCTGGGGGTGGGCGGTTGGGTGAGCCTGGTGGTTGGTACTATGGAGGGCACATATTGCATGGAGCACTGGGTGTGGTGCATAAACAATGAATTTTGGAACACTGAAAAAAATAAAATTAAATTAAGAAAAGAAATGTAACAAAAAGTTAAAAATTGACCTACCTTATGACTCAGCAATTGCACTGCTAGATATTTAGCCAAAGAATACAAAAATACAGATTCAAAGGGGTATATGCACCCTGATGTTTATAACACCATTATCAATAATAGTAAAACTATGGGAAGAGCCCAATGTCCATCAGCTAATGAATGGGTAAAGAAAATGAGGTATATATATACACAATGGAATATTATTCAGCCATCAAAATAATGAAACCTTACCATTTGCAAGGACATGGACAGAGCTAGAGTGTATTATGCTAAGCAAAGTAAGTAAGAAAAGACAAGTACCGTATGATTTCACTCATATGTGGAATTTAAGAAACAAATGACCGCTGGGTATTATATTCAACCAATGAATCGCTGAACATTATATCAAAAACTAATGATGTATTACTATAACTTGACTAATTGAGTTTAAATTATCTATATCTACATAAATATATATATATATTTATTATCTATTTATATATAAATTATCTATATCTACATAAATATATATATATTATATATATTATATATTTTATTTATTAATATATATATATATTATATATATTATATATTTATATATATATATTTATTTATTATATATATATATATATATATATATAAATGAGCAAAGGGAATAAAAGAGAGAGAAAGAGAGGCAAACCAAGAAACAGATTCTTAAGTATAAAGAAAAATTGATGGTTATCAGAATTGAGGTGGTGGGGAGATGGGTTAACCAGGTGATGGGGATTAAAGAGTGCACTTGTTGTAATGAGCATCAGGTGATGTTTGGATGTGTTGAATCACTATATTATACACCTGAAAAACAATATTACACTGTATGTTCACCAACTGGAATTAATGAGTGATGTTGAGCATATTTTAGTGTGTCTGTTGGCTATCTGGATGTTTTCTTTGGAGAAATAGCTGTTCATGTCTTCTGCCCATTTTTAATTGGAGTATTTATTTTGGGGGGGTTGAGTTGTATACGTTCTTTATATATTTTAGATACTAACCCTTTATCAGGTAAGTCTTTGCAAATATCTGCTCCCATTCTGTAGGTTGACTTTATTTCTGTTGATTGTTTCCTTCACTGTTCAGAAGCCTTTTATTTTGGTGTAGTTCCAATAGTTCATTTTTGCTTTTGTTTCCTTTGCCTCAGGAGACATACCTAGAAAGAAGTTGCTACAATTAATGTCAAAGAGGTTACTACCTGTGTTCTCTTCTAGGATTTTTATGAACTGGAATTTACATAAACAATTTAAAGAATAAAATTAAAATTAAAAAAACAATAAAATTGATTTTTATGGTTTCAGGTTTCATATTTGTGTCTTTAATCCATTTCGAATTTATTTTTGTGTATAGTGTAAGAAAGTGGCCCCATTTCATTCTTTTGCATGTAGCTGGCCACTTTTCCCAACACCATTTATTGAAGAGACTGTCTTTTTCCTATTGATAGTCTTTCCTGCTTTGTCAAAGATTAATTGACCATATCGTCATGGGTTTATTTCTGGTTTTTCTATTGTATTCCATTGACCTGTGTGTCTATGTACCATTGGTACCTATGTGTACCATTGGTACCTATGTACCACAGGTCTATGTACCATTCTGTTTTGATCACTACAGGTTTGTAATATAACTTGAAGTCTTGAATTGTGATACCTCCAGCTTTGCTTTTCTTTTTCAAGATTGCTTTAGCTATTTGTGGTCTTTTGTGGTCCCATGCAAATTTTAGAATTGTTTGTTCAAACTCTGTGAAAACTGCTGGTAGTATTTTGATAGGTATTTCATTAAATGTGTAGACTTTGGGTAATATAGACATTTTAATAATACTTGTTTTTCCAATCTATGAGCATGGAATGTCTTTCCATTTCTTTGTGTCTTCAATTTCTTTCATCAGTGTTTATTTCAGAGTACAGGTCTTTTACCTCTTTGGCTATGTTTATTCCTAGGTATCTTACTGTTTTTGGTGCAATTGTAAACGGGGTTGATTCCTTAATTTCTCTTTCTGCTGCTTCATTATTGCTGTATAGAAATGCAACAGATTTCTGTATGTTGATTTTATATTCTGTGACTACTGAATTCGTTTGTCAGTTCTAGCATGGTTTTGGTGGAGTCTTTCAGGTTTCCTTTATTTGGTATCATGTCATCTGCAAATAGAGAAAATTTAACTTCTTCCTTGTCAATCTGGATACCTTTTATTTCTTTCCAATGTCTGATTTTTGTGGCTAGGAATTCAAGTACTATTTTGAATAACAGTGGTGAGAGTGGACATCTCTGTCTTGTTTCTGACCACAGAGTATGAACAGCTCTCAGTTTTTTCCCCATTTAAGATGATACTAGCTGTGAGTTTTTCAAATATAGCCTTTTTTATGTTGAGTTATGTTCACTCTAAATCTTTGTTGAGGGTTTTTATCATGAATGGATGTTGTACTTTAAAATGCTTTTTCTGTGTCTATTGAAATGATCATATGATGATCATATGATCATATGATCTTTCTTTTAATAATGTGATATATCACATTGGTTTGTGAATATGGTATCACCCTTGCAACCCAGGAGTAAATCCTTCTTGATCATGGTGAATGATTTTTTAATGTATTGTTGGATTTGGTTTTGTAATATTTTGTTGAGGATTTTGCATCTCTGTTCATTCAGAGACATTGGCCTATAGTTCTCTAGTTCTCTCTCTCTCTTTTTTAAAATTGTGTCTTTTTCTGGTTTTGTTACCAGGGTAATGCTGGTCTCATAGAATGAATTTGGAAATTTTCTTTCCTTTTCTATTTTTTGGAATAGTTTGAGAAGTATAGGTATTAACATATAAGTATTAACACTTCTTTGAATGTTTGGTAGAATTTTCCTATGAAACCATGTGGTCTTGGACTTTTGTTTGTGGGGAGTTATTTTATTACTGATTCAATTTATTTCCTGGTTATCAGTCTTCTTAAATTTTCTGTTTCTTCCTGTTTCAGTTTTTGTAGTTTATCCATTTCTAGGAATTTATCCATTTTTTCTAAGTTGTCCAGTTTGTTGGCATATAGTTTTTCATAATATACTTTAACTTTTTTTTTGTATTTCTGTAGGTGTTTGTTGTTATTTATTCTCTCTCATTTGTGATTTTATTTGGGTTCCTTCTTTTTTCTTTTTAATGAGTTTAGCTGGAAGTTTATCAATTTTATTTATTTATTTTTTTTCAAAGAACCAGGTTCTGGTTTCATTGATCTGTTTTATTGTTTTTTTTTAAGTTTCTATATTATTTATTTCTGCTGTGATCTTTATTATTTCCTTCTTTTTGCTAGCTTTAGACTTCATTTTTTTGTTCTTTTTCTAACTCCTTTAGGTATAAGGTTAGGTTGTTTACTTGAGAGATTTCTTGCTTCTTGAGATAGTCCTGTATTGCTATATACTTCCCTCTTGGAGGCACTTTTGCCACATCCCAAAGGTTTTGGACCATTGTGTTTTCATTTTTATTTGTTTCTATGTATTTTTTATTTTCTTCTTTCTTTATTGACTGACCCACTCATTGTTTAGTAGCATGTATTCGTGGTCTTTTCAGATTTTTCTTGTGTTTGACTTCTAATTTCATAGTGCCGTGCTGCATGATATGACTTTGATCTTCTTGAATTTGTTGAGGCCTGTTTTGCGGCCTAATGTGTGATCTATTCTGGAGAATGTTCCATGTGCCCTTGAAAAGAGTGTGTATTCTGCTGTTTTATGATGGAAAGTACTGAATATATCTGTTAAGTCCTGGTCTGGTGTGTCATTCAGAGCCATTGTTTTAAGAAGGAAGTTTATAGGTATAAATACCTGCCTTAAAGATGACCTCAAATAAACAATTTTATACCTCAGGAAAGTAGAGGGGCATCTGGGTATCTCAGCTGTTAAGCATCTACCTTCAGCTCAGGTCATAATCTCCAGGTCCTGGGATTGAGCCCCACATTGGGCTCTCAGCTCAGTAGGGAGTCCACTTCTCCCTCTCTTTCTTCCCCTCCTAGCCTGCTCGTGTTTGCTCTCTCTCTAATAAATAAAATATTTTTAAAAATTAGGAAAAGAAGAACATGCTAAGCCCAGAGTTAGCAGAAGGAAATAAGAAAAATCAGAGCAGAAATAGAGGCCAGAAACAAAATAGGTAAAGATCAACAAAATCCTACTATGTGTGACAACATGGATGGAGCTTGAGAACATTATGCTAAGTGAAATAACTCAGAGAAAGACAAATATTGAATGATCTTATTGATATATGGAATCAATCCAAAAAAGCTGAACTCATAGAAACAGAGTAGAGTGGTAGTTACCAGGGACTGGGGAGGGGGGAATGTGGGGAGATGTTGGTCAAAGGGACAAACTTCCACTTATAAGATGCATATGTTCTGGAGATCTAATATATAGCACGGCGACTACAATTAAGAATATTGTATTATATATTTGAGATTTGCTAAAAGTAAATCTTAAATGTTCTCAACACACACACACACACAGATAATTATATGAGGTGATGGAAGTGTTAACTAACCTTATCATGGTAATTATTCAGCAATATATACCTGTATCAATTCATCCTATTATATACCTGAAACTTTTATAATGTTATATGTCTATTATAGCTCAAGAAATCTTGAAATAAAAAGAGAATTTATTGAAACTGGTAATTTTAGTGGTGGTGGTATAAACTGATATACTCTTTTGGGAACTAAATTGCCAATATTAATTAAGCCATAAAATATACATGCCTTTTGACCCAGTAATTTTGTTACTAGGAATGTAATCTAAGTAAATAATCAAAAATAAAAAAATATCTAAGTCTAACTATGTATATTGCTACATTGTTTGTAACAGGAACAAATGGATCATGTCTGAGATGTCCAACCAGAAGAAAAAGGGTAAGTAAAAATTATAGCACATCTCTACTGAATATTTGAATATTATACAGTTATTAAGTATGGTGATTAATGACATTTTGGCACTAGGCCTAGGCCACTAGGTTCAAATTCTAAAAATTTAGAAAGTTTTAAATATGAACTGACCCAGTGACATTTTTTTAAGATTTTATTTATTTATTTGACACAGAGAGCGATATCACAAGTAGGCAGAGAGACAGGCAGAGGGAGAGGAGGGGAAGCAGGCTCCCTGCTGAGCAGAGAGCCTGATGCGGGGCTCTATCCCAGGACCGCGGGATCATGACCTGAACCAAAGGCAGAGGCTTAACCCACTGAGCCACCCAGGCACCCCCACCCCGACATCTTAATGGCATTTAATATGTTCCAAATTCAGCACATGAAAATTATCTTCTCTAACTCCCATTTTAGTCATCCATAAGCAACATGTGTTCCCCCTTTGTTCCTTGTAATGATTAATGGCACCACTGTCCACTCAAGCACCTAAGCCAGAAACTTGAGAATTATTTTCAATTCTCTTTGTTGCTCATAATCGATCAGACATCTATACTTCTTACAATGCACACTTTTTTCTTTGCATCTACTTTGAATCAGGCTTTCATTGTCTCTCAACAAGACTTTTAAAAATAGTCTTTTTTTTTTTTTTTTTAGTTTCCCAATCTAGGTTTTCATTCTCCAGTTCTTCAAAAAATCTGCTATCAATCCTTGTACCAAAATATAAACTTGATTATGCCATTCCCTAGTTCAAAATCCTTCAGTGACTTCTCATTCCCTGTAAGAGATTTTCTTAGTACATTATTCTGATCTCTGCACCTTTTGACCCAAATGCAGGAGCATGCTGAAACTGGATTATACCAGCTTTTGGGAGCCCATTATGTGCATCTCTTCCCAATCCTGTGTTCACTGACAGATGTTGGAAGCTTGAAACTGGCCATAGTGAAAATATTCTATACCACATAAATTGGTCATTCCTATATATCAGGGCTTCCTAGAGAGCTGGTTGTTAATTTATGAGCACACCATTGCCCCAACCTGTTTTCCCAGGTTTCTCTCTCATTCTACTTTTCCAGTGAAACCTCTCCCTTGTTCATTCCACTCTTTTTTCCTTTACTTATCTTTCCTAATTCTTGACCTTTCCTCTATTTGTTCATTTTGTTAGGAATGCTCTCCTCCTACCTCTGGTCCTTACCTATCTATGAAAATCATATCCAAGTCAAATCCTTCATCCATGAATATTACAATATATCCCTCCCAACAATCTCCTTCCATACTCACAGAGTATGGAAAGCAAGTAGAATTTTTGATATTATTTGATGCTCAATTGTGCACATAGCTGCTTCCTTTATAAGTGTGTGAATACTAGCTCAGCATAAACAGTTAGGTTTTTTTAATTTTTAATTTTTTTTGGTAGAAAATGTATTTATTGTGCCGAATATAGTTTATATATATAATTTGAAAGTATATATATATAATTTGAAAGTTCTTCATATAAATACCAATCCTTACTTCAGAACATAGTTGCACACAAACTACATGAATATTCAGAACTAGGATGAGAAAATTTCAAATTAGATGAGTTTTCCATGTTTCTGAAGCTCTTCAAGTCTTAGTTCTTCCCTTTTCATAATTCTCATTTTTTATTTTTTTTCCAATTTATTTATTTTCAGAAAAACAGTATTCATTATTTTTTCACCACACCCAGTGCTCCATGCAAGCCGTGCCCTCTATAATACCCACCACCTGGTACCCCAACCTCCCATCCCCCCCGCCACTTCAAACCCCTCAGATTCTTTTTCATAAACATATAATATATTTTTATCCCCAGGGGTACAGGTCTGTGAATCGCCAGTAAACAGTTAGTTTTATACTTGTCTTGCTTTCTTCCAGAAATTCCAACAGAATGCTTTGTACCATAGAAAGTCTTCAGTAATAATAATAATATAATAATAATTAAAATGGACTGAAACAGGATGGCTCATGATCTTGTGGTACAAGGGCTTGAAAATCTTCTAAATGACTTCTGGATTTTTAGAATTATTGAAATAGAACAAATATTCACTTACTAAAACTGTACATTGATTTCTGAATAGTCAAATACCATATATTTCAACTTTTCTGATGCAGTAGGGCATTAAATATTTTTAGTGAATTTGTTAAAGACTTCTTTATATCACAAAATATTTTTTGTAAACAATTTGGCATTTATCCAGGCTTATATAATTTACTTGGGTCCCTTCCCATTTAAGTTATTATTGACATCTGCATGATATTTAAACAATTTATACTTACCTTTATTCATATTTCCATTCATTATCTTTGTCAATTGTTGAACTTGCCTCTTTTATGACAGTGTCAGCTTCAGAAGTACAGAAAATTGATGCATAAGTGGGTTACTAATACACTGACTTTTGGACTTAGCTACTTTATTCACTTGAGAGTATGGTCTGTGAATTTTTATTTTTTTTTTTACCTTCACATTCTCCTTTTTATTTTTTTTTAATTTTTAAAATTAACATATCATGTATTATTTGCCCCAGGTGTACAAGTCTGTGAATCATCAGGCTTACACATTTCACAGCACTTGCCATATCACATACCCTCCCCAATGTCCATAACCCAACCGCCTTCTCCATACCCACCTCCCCCCAGCAACCCTCAGTTTGTTTTGTAAGATTAAGAGTCTCTTATGGTTTTTCTCCCTCCTGATCCCATCTTGTCTCACTTTTTCCTTCCCTACTCCCAAATCCCCCACTCTGCCTCTCAAATTCCTCATATCAGAGAAATCATATGATAATTGTCTTTCTCTGATTGACTTCTTTCACTCAGCGTGATACCCTCTAGTTCCATTCACGTCATCGCAAATGGCAAGATTTCATTTCTTTTGATGGCTGCATAGTATTCCATTGTATATATAGACCACCTCTTCTTTATCCATTCATCTGTTGATGGAAATCTAGGTTCTTTCCATAGTTTGGCTATTGTGGACACTGCTGCTATAAACATTCGGGTGGATGTGCCCCTTTGGATCACGACATTTGTATCTTTATGGTAAATACCCAGTAGTGCGATTGCTGGGTCGTAGGGTAGCTCTATTTTCAACTTTTTGAGGAACCTCCCTGCTGTTTTCCAAGGTGGCTGCACCAGCATGCATTCCCACCAACAGTGGGGGAGGGTTCTCCTTTCTCCACATCCTCAGCAGCATCTGGTGTTTCTTGACTGGTTAATTTTAGCCATTCTGACTGGTGTGAGGTGGTATCTCACTGTGGCTTTGATTTGTATTTCCCTGATGCAAAGTGATGTTGAACAATTTTTTATGTGTCTTTTAGCCATTTGGATGCCTTCTTTGCAGAAATGTCTGTTCATGTCCTCTGCCCATTTCTTGATTGGATTATTTGTTCTTTGGGTGTTGAGTTTGACAAGCTCTTCATAGATTTTGGATACTAGCTCTTTATCTGATATGTAGTTTGAAAATATCTTCTCCCATTCTGTCAGTTGGCTTTGGTTTTGTGGACTGTTACATTTGCTATGCAAAAGCTTTTGATCTTGATGAAGTCCCAGTAGTTCATTTTTGCCCTTGCTTCCCTTTCCTTTGGCAATGTTTCTAGGAAGAAGTTGCTGCGGCTGAGGGCGAAGAGGTTGCTGCCTGTGTTCTCCTCAAGGATTTTGAATGGATTCCTCTCTCACATTGAGGTCTTCCATCCATTTTGAATCTATTTTTATGTGGTGTAAGGAAATGGTCCAGTTTCATTTTTCTGCATGTGGCTGTCCAATTTTCCCAACACCATTTGTTGAAGAAACTGTCTTTTTTTCATTGGACATTCTTTTCTGTTTTGCCAAAGATTAGTTGACCATAGAGCTGAGGGTCCATTTCTGGGCTCTTTATTCTGTTCCACTGATCTATGTGTGTGTGTTTGTGCCAGTACCATACTGTCTTTTTTTGTTTGTTTCTTTTTTTTAGTACCATACTGTCTTGATGATGACAGCTTTGTAATAGAGTTCAAAGTCTGGAATTGTGATACCACCAACTTTGGCTTTCCTTTTCAACATTCCTCTCATATAAATTTTAGGATTATTTCTTCCATTTCATTGAAAAAAATGGATGGGATTTTGATAGGGATTGCATTAAACATGTAGATTGCTTTAGGTAGCATAGACATTTTCACAATATTTGTTTTTCCAATCCATGAGCATGGAACATTTTCCATTTCTTTGTGTCTTCCTCAATTTCTTTCATGAGTACTTTATAGTTTTCTGTGTACAGATTCTTTGCCTCTTTGGTTAGTTTGTTCCTAGGTATCTTATGGTTTGGGGAGCAATTGTAAATGACATTGACTCCTTAATTTCTCTTTCTTCTGTCTTGTTGTTGGTGTAGAGAAATGCAACTGATTTCTGTGCATTGATTTTATATCCTGACACTTTACTGAATTCCTGTATGAGTTCTAGCAGTTTTGGAGTTGAGTCTTTTGGGTTTTCCACATAAAGTATCATATCATTGGCAAAGAGTGAGAGTTTGACCTCTTCTTTGCTATTTTGGATGCCTTTAATTTCTTTTTGTTGTCTGATTGCTGAGGCTAGGACTTCTAGTACTATGTTGAATAGCAGTGGTGATAATGGACATCGCTGCCGAGTTCCTGACCTTAGGGGAAAAGCTCTCAGTTTTCCCCCATTAAGAATGATATTCGCTGTGGGTTTTTCATAGATGGCTTTGATGATATTGAGGAATGTGTCCTGTATCCCTACACTTTGAAGAGTTTTGATCAAGAAAGGTTGCTGTACTTTGTCAAATGCTTTTTCAGCATCTATTGAAAGTATCATATGTTTCTTTCTTTTATTAATGTATTGTATCACATTGATTTATTGGTGGATGTTGAACCAACCTTGTAGCCCGGGAATAAATCCCACATGGTCATGGTGACTAATCCTTTTAATGAACTGTTGGATCCTATTATTTTGGTGAGAATTTTTGAATCCATGTCATTAAGGATATTGGTCTATAATTCTCTTTTTCATGGGGTCTTTGTCTGCTATTGGGATCAAGGTAATGCTGGCCTCATGAAATGAATTTGGAAGTTTTCCTTCCATTTCAATTTTTGGAACAGTTTCAGGAGAATAGGTATTAATTGTTCTTTAAATGTTTGGTAAGATTAAGAGCCACTTATGGTTTGTCTCCCTCCCTATCCCATCTTGTTTCATGGATTCTTCTCCTACCCACTTAAGCCCCCATGTTGCATCACCACTTCCTCATATCAGGGAGATCATATGATAGTTGTCTTTCTCCACTTGACTTATTTCGCTAAGCATGATACACTCTAGTTCCATCCATGTTGTCGCAAATGGCAAGATTTCGTTTCTTTTGATGGCCGCATAGTATTCCATTGTGTATATATACCACATCTTCTTGATCCATTCATCTGTGGATAGACATCTAGGTTCTTTCCATAGTTTGGCTATTGTGGATATTGCTGCTATAAACATTCGGGTGCACGTGCCCCTTTGGATCACTACGTTTGTATCTTTAGGGTAAATACCCAATAGTGCAATTGCTGGGTCATAGGGCAGTTCTATTTTCAACATTTTGAGGAACCTCCATGCTGTTTTCCAGAGTGGTTGCACCAGCTTGCATTCCCACCAACAGTGTAGGAGGGTTCCCCTTTCTCTGCATCCTCGCCAGCATCTGTCATTTCCTGACTTGTTGATTTTAGCCATTCTGACTGGTGTGAGGTGATATCTCATTGTGGTTTTGATTTATATTTCCCTGATGCCGAGTGATATGGAGCACTTTTTCATGTGTCTGTTGGCCATCTGGATGTCTTCTTTGCGGAAACGTCTGTTCATGTCCTCTGCCCATTTCTTGATTGGATTATTTGTTCTTTGGGTGTTGAGTTTGTTAAGTTCTTTATAGATTTTGGACACTAGCCCTATATCTGATATGTCGTTTGCAAATATCTTCTCCCATTCTGTCAGTTGTCTTTTGATTTTGTTAACTGTTTCCTTTGCTGTGCAAAAGCTTTTGATCTTGATGAATTGCTGGGGGGAGGGGGGTTGGGAGAAGGGGGGTAGGGTTATGGACATTGGGGAGGGTATGTGCTTTTGGGTAAATTGGAAGGGGAGGTGAACTATGAGAGACTATGGACTCTGAAAAACAATCTGAGGGGTTTGAAGTGGTGGGGGGGTGGGAGGTTGGGGTACCAGGTGGTGGGTATTATAGAGGGCACGGCTTGCATGGAGCACTGGGTGTGGTGAAAAAATAATGAATACTGTTTTTCTGAAAATAAATAAATTGGAGAAAAAAATCAAAAAAAAAAAAAAAAAAGAAAGAGAAAAGAGGAAAAAAAAATGTTTGGTAGAATTCCCCTGGGATGCCATCTGTCCCTGGGCTCTTGTTTGTTGGGAGATTTTTGATGACTGCTTCAATCTTCTTACTGGTTATGGGTCTGTTCATGTCTTCTATTTCATCCTGGTTCAGTTGTGGTAGTTCATATGTCCCTAGAAATGCATCCATTTCTTCCAGATTGTCAAATTTGCTGGTGTATTGTTGCTCATAATATGTTATTATAATTGTTTGTATTTCTTTGGTGTTGGTTGTGATCTCTCCTCTTTCCTTCATGACTTTATTAATTTGGGTCCTTTCTCTTTTGTTTTTGAGAAGTCTGGCCAGGGCTTTATCAATCTTATTAATTCTTTCAAAGAACCAGCTCCTAGTTTCTGTGATTTGTTCTACTGTTCTTTTAATTTCTATTTTATTGATTTCTGCTCTGATCTTTATTATTTCTCTTCTCCTGCTGCATTTAGGCTTTCTTTGCTGTTTTATCTCCAGCTCCTTTAGGTATAGGACTAGGTTGTGTACTTGAGACCTTTCTTGTTTCTTGAGAATGGTTTGTATGACTATATACTTTCCTCTCAGGACCACCTTTGCTGTGTCCCAGAGATTTTGAACAGTTGTGTTTTCATTTCACTTGTTTCCATGAATTCTTTCTATTCTTCAATTTCCTGGTTGACCCATTCATTCTTTAGAAGGATGCTGTTTAGTCTCCATGTATTTGGGTTCTTTCCAACTTTCCTCTTGTTATTGAGTTCTAGCTTCAGAGCACTGTGGTCTGAAAATATGCAGGGAATGATCCCAACCTTTGGTAGCAGTTGAGACCTGATTTTCGACCCAGGATGTGATCTATTCTGGAAAATGTTCCATGTGCTCTAGAGAAGAATGTATATTCTGTTGCTTTGGGATGGAATGTTCTGAATATATCTGTGATGTCCATCTGATCCAGTGTGTCATTTAAGGCCTTTATTTCCTTGTTGATCTTTTGTTTGGATGATCTGTCCATTTCAGTGAAGGGGGTGTTAAAATCCCTTACTATTATTATATCATTGTTGATGTGTTTCTTTGATTTTTTTATTAATTGGTTTACATAGTTGGCTGTTCCCATGTTAGGGGCATAGATAATTAAAATTGTTAGATCTTCTTGTTGGACAGACCCTTTGAGTATGTTATAGTGTCCTTCCTCATCTCCGATTATAGTCTTTGGCTTAAAATCTAATTTATTTGATATAAGGATTGCCACCCAAGAGTTCTTTTGATGTCCATTAGCATGGTAAATGGTTTTCCACCCCCTCACTTTAAATCTGGAGGTGTCTTTGGGTCTAAAATGAGTTTCTTGTATACAGCATATTGATGGGTTTTGTTTTTTTATCCATTCTGATTCCCTGAGTCTTTTGATTGGGGCATTCAGCCCATTTACATTCAGGGTAGCTATAGAAGGATATGAATTTAGCCATTGTATTGCCTGTAAGGTGAATGTTACTGTATATTGCCTCCATTCCTTTTTGGTCTGTCACTTTCAGGCTCTCTTTTTACTTAGAGGACCTCTTTCAATATTTTCTGTAGGGCTGGTTTGGTATTTGCAAATTCTTTTAGTTTTTGTTTGTCCTGGAAGCTTTTTATCTCTCCTTCTATTTTCAATGACCGTCTAGCTGGATATAGTATTCTTGGCTGCATGTTTTTCGCATTTAATGCTCTGAATATGTTGTGCCAGTTCTTTCTGGCCTGCCAGGTTTCTGTGGATAAGTCTGCTGCCAATCTAATATTTCTACCATTGTATGTTACAGACTTCTTGCCCAGGGCTGCTTTCAGGATTCTCTCTTTGTCACTAAGACTTGTAAGTTTCACTATTCAATGATGGGGTGTGGAACCATTTTCATTGATTTTGAGGAGGTTTCTCTGTGCCTCCTGGATTTTGATCCTTGTTCCCTTTGCCATATTAGGGAAGTTCTCTACAATGATTCGCTCCAATATATCTTCTTCTCTCTCTTTCTTCTTCTTCTGGAATCCCAATTATGCTAATATTGTTTCGTCTTTTGGTATCACTTTTCCTTGAATTCTCTCCTCATGGTCCAGTAGTTATTTGTTTCTCTTTTGCTCAGCTTCTTTATTCTCCATCATTTTGTCTTCTATATCACTAATTTTCTGTTCTGCCTCATTTATCCTAGCAGTAAGAGCCTCCATTCTTGATTGCACCTCATTAATACCTTTTTTTATTTCAACTTGGTTAGATTTTAGTTCTTTCATTTCTCCAGAAAGAGCTTTTATTTCTCCAGAAAGGGATTCTCTAATATATTCCATGCCTTTTCCAATCCCAGCTAGCACCTTGAAAATCGTCATTCTGAACCCTAGATCTGACATATTACCAATGTCCGTATTGATTAGGTCCATAGCCATTGGTTCTGCCTCTTGTTTGTTTGTTTGTTTGTTTTCTGTGGTGAGTTTTTCTGCCTTGTCATTTCATCCAGATAAGAATGTATGAAGTAGAATAAAATATTAAAAGGAGGCAAAGGCCCCAGAAAAATGTTTGGGAAGCAAATCAGAAGAGACCCCAAACTGGGGGGAGAAAAAAGGGTGTAAATAAATAAATATATATATGTATATATATGTATATATATATATATATATACATATATATATGTATATATATAGAATATATAGTATATATATATATACATATATATATATAAAATAACAATAAATATGTATATATATTAGGCTAATATATATACATATATATATTAGACTGGTGAATAGAACAGAGTCACCCACTTGATTTTGGGTGTATTTTGGTCTCTTAGAAGAAACTACCTCCCAAAATTTTAAAGAAAAACTTGTATATATACAAAAATAAGGGTAAACACAATGAAGGGATGGAATATGACTGTAAAGATGAAAATTTAAAAAGTATTCTAAAAAAGGAATTGATAAGATAAGTTGGTTGGAAAAGGAAAGAAAAAGAAAGTGGAGAGAATTTCCTCATGCTGGGGATGAGATTAAAACCCTGTGCTAGATTTAGGGTATATTTTGATCTATTAGAAGAAATCGTATCCCAAAATTTGTTAGAAGGAAAAAACCCTATACTATACAAAAGTAAAGTGAGATACAATGAAGGATAAAATATGACTATAATAATGAAGGTTTAAAAATATATTTTTAGAAAGGTATTGTTAATATAGCAAGTTAAAAATATTGAAAGAGCAAAGAGGGTAAAAAGAGGAAAGAGGAAAGGTTAAAAAATTAGAATAAGAAAAAAATAAAATTTAAAATATTTAAGTTTGCGAGACTTAAAGACCATGGGGAAAAAGCCTTATGCGTTATTTTCCCCTAGCTCTGGAGGTCTGATATTGTCCTTGATAGGTGATCTTGTTCTTGGCTGAATGTTCTTGTTGATTTTCTGGGGGAGGGGCCTGTTGCAGTGATTCTCAAATGTCTTTGCCTGGGGCAGAATTGCACCACTTGATTTGGTCCCTTGCCAGGGACTAGGCTACATAATCTGTTTGGGTTCGCTCTCGGAGCTTTTTTTCCCTGAATGCTTTCCATAGAGCTCTGGAGGACAGGAATGAAAATGGCAGCCTCCCGGTCTGTGGCCGAAAGAGCCAATAGCTGGTGCCCCACTCCTCAATGCACCCTCAGAGAAAAGCAGTTAGTTCCTCCCTTCTCCCTGGTCTCTAGCCACACTTTGAGTTCACCTGGCCTATAACCGAGCATTTCTCTCTCTGGTGCTAGGCCCTGTTTAGAGTCTCCAAACCCAGCAGATTCCTGCCACGCTGCTCCTCTGGAGGAGGAAGGTGAGTTTCCCCGGATCTGCCACTTGTGGTGTTCCTGCTCAGAGCAGTGGCCTGACTGTGCTGCAGATCACAGTTTAAGGTAATCCTGAGCTGAGAGCCCACTCCTCATCTCTGTCTCTTTAGCCAGCTTCCCTGCTCTGATACCTGGGAGGTCTGCCATCCTCAGACACCCCCAATCTTTCCCTGTGGGACCTGAGACCACAATGTCCCTGTGAGGGCTCCATCCCCGCTTAGCCTCTGGAGCAATGTCCCCCATGGAGCAGACTTCTAAAATTTCGGATTTTATGCCCCGTTGCTCCACTGCTTGCTAGGAGCCGGCCCCTCCTCCTGTGGTCTATCTTCCCATCACTTTGGATTCACTTCTCAGCACGTCCTCCCTTTCAGAAAGTGGTCGATTTTCTGTTCCAAGAATTTCTGCCCTTCTTCTCTTCGATCTCCTGTTGGGTTTGTAGGTCTTCCAAATGGTTTGATAACTATCTAGCTGAACTCCTGCGACCTGATGTCATCTCAGTCTGCTATTCCTCCACTATCTTGACTCTCCCTGGTCTGTAAAATTTTTAATGGAAAACAATTTCAATTACATTTTTCCTATAGGAAAATCAACAGGTTCTCATTAACAAAAAAGCAAAGATGCAGATAAGCAAAATGAGGTAACAAAATGACCCATTTCATCTACCCAGTGAGAAATACAATTGCTGTATATCCTTTCCCTTTATATGCATATATTTACTCATTCTTTGATCAGTCATTCAATCATTCATCAAATATTTATGTGCCAAAAACATTTCTAGGTCTTGGAGATAGACAATTGAATAAAACCAACAAAGTACCTGCACTAATGGAACTTAAACTACAAAGATAGATACAAAAAAATAAATTATGCATATATTTATAAATATTAGATAGTTTTTAAGAGATAAGACTAATCCAAGTAAAGGAATAAAAAATATTGTGATGGAGGTGTTATAATTAAATAAAGTAATCAAGGAAGTCCTGTTTCAGAGGGTGACATCAAAGAAGAGGTTTGAATAAAGAGAGAAAGAAGTACATGTAGATATCTGAGGTAAGGGCACAGTAAGCAAAGAGAACATCATCCTGCAAACACAAAAAGGCAGAAAGGAACTTATATTTAAGGAGGGGTAAAAAAATCAATTATGTTTGGAGCACAGTGAGTTAAGGGGTAACTGATATGAAACAAAGTCTGGAATATGCATGCATGGCATCAGAATATATAGTGCCCTGTCTGCCATTTGAAGGATTTTGTACTTTGAATCTTAATATAAAGACATTTCAGAGTTTTAAATGGGCATGAAACATAATGTGATATATATTTTTAAGGGGATTGTTTGGTTTGTGTGTAGTCCAAACGTGGGCAAAGTTGAAAGCAGGGTGATAAACCCTCTTTGGATGCATTTTGGAAGTAGAGTTGACAGAATTCAATAACTGGCTGGGCATGGGACATGAGAAGTGCAGGGGAAGTCAAAGATAAATTCTGGCTTTTGGTGAGAACAACTGGTAAAATGGAGTTGTTGGAGGAGTAGATTTGAGTGAGAAAATCCTGAATTTGAATTTTGAGCATGTTTATGATGTTTATTAAACATCCAAATGAAAATATTAGCTAGATAGTTGGATATAAGGACATGTATTTGAATGCAGTTTGAATTTCAGCACTAGCTGAAAATAAAAAAATTAAGAATCACAAAAGGATGCAATATAAAGTCATAGGACTCGGTGACTTCACCTAGGGAGGAGGAATAAACAGAGATGATAAAATGTCCTGGGATGAGCCTTGGAACACTCCAACATTTAGAGATCCAGAAGAAATTAGAAGGGGAAAAAAAAGACTAAGGGAAATGGTATGAAGTGGGAGGAAACCAATTTAATATCCTAGAAGCCAATGAAGAAAATATTTTAACAAAGAATTGATCAACTCTATCAAAAGTGTTTAGACTGGCAATTGGATTTGAAAATTATGGCACTCATAGATGAAATTTTCAAGATCATTTTAGAGTTAGTATGGTTTTTTGTCATGTTGTATTTAAATGTGATGAGATTGGATATAATAAGTAGACATATTAGAAACGTGCAGTTTTATCAATTGCTTTAGTAGGGTTAGGCAGGCCCCTATTGTATGCTCTTTAAGTGTTTGAAAACAGAGAAATAACTCCATTAATTCAACAAATAATAAATGCCATATATTCTTCTGAGTGCTGAGGGTGGGGTCGATGCAAATAAGACAAATTTCTTAATGCAAGGAGGTCATATTTTCATGGGTAGAGATAGTCAATGTGCTAAATATATGGTGTGTCAAATGGCGATATATGTTACAGAGAAGAATGAAATGAGAAAAGAGTGTAGTTCATGCTGGGGTGGATAAAAGGTTACAGGTTTTTTTTTTTTAATTTTTCCAGCTGTATAAATTGAGAGGACCATGTGGTTCTTGTCTCTTCTCTTATTTCTGTGTTCTGTCACATTGATTGATTTACGAAAGTTGAACCACCCTTGCATCCCAGGGATAAATCCCACCTGGCTGTAATGGATAATCCTTTTAATGTACTGTTGGATCCTATTAGCCAGGATCTTGTTGAGAATTTTGGCATCCATATTTATCAGGGATATTGGTCTGAAATTCTCCTTTTTGATGGGGTCTTTGCCTGGTTTTGGAATCAGTGTAAGGCTGGCCTCATAAAAGGAGTTTGGGTTTTCCTTCTATTTCTATTTTTTTGTAACAGTGTCAGGAGTATAGGTATTAATTCTTCTTTGAATGTTTCATAAAATTCACCAGGGAATCCATCAGGCCCTGGACTCTTTGTTTTTTGGGAGGTTTTTGATCACTGCTTCAATCTTGTTACTGGTTATTGGTCTATTCAGGTTGTCAGTTTATTCCTATTTCAATCTTGGTAGTTTATATGTTTCCAGGAAGGCATCCATTTCTTCCAAGTTGTTCAGTTTATTGGCATATAGTTGTTGATAATAAATTCTGATGATTGTTTCTATTTCTTTGGTGTTAGTTGTGATCTCCCCTTTCATGTATAATTTTATTAATTTGGGTCCTTTCTCTTTTCTTTTGGTTAAGTCTGGCCAGTATTTTATCGATCTTAATTCTTTCAAAGAACCAAATCCTAGTTTCATTGATCTTTTTTACTGTATTTCTGGTTTCTAATTCATTGATCTCTGCTCTAATCCTAATTATTTCTCTTCTAATGCATGGCGTAGGCTTTATTTGTTGTTCTTTCTCCAGTTCTTTAAGGTGTAAAGTTAATTTGTAGTTAATTTGTAATTTGTAAATAAAGTTATTTGTATATTTGTAAAGTTAATTTTCTGGGGTTTTTTTTGGGGGGGTGAGGCTTGGATGGTTATATATTTCCCCCTTAGAACCACCTCTGCCATACCCTATAGGTTTCAGACTGATGTGTTTTCATTCTCATTGGTTTCCATGAATTAAGTTCTTCTTTGATTTCCTGATTGACCCATTCTTAAGCAGGATAGTCTTTAGCTTCCAAGTGTTTGCATATCTTCCCAATTTTTTCTTGTGATTGAGTCCCAGTTTCAAAGCATTTGGCAAAATACATCATTCTTTCCTGATTAAAACTCTTCATAGTGTAGGGATAGAGGGAACTTTCCTAAATTTCGTAAAAGCCACCTATAAAAGGCCCACAGCAAGTATCATTCTCAAGGGAAAAGCTAAGAGTCTTTCCCTTAAGATCAGGAACACAACAGGGATGTCCGCTCTTGGCACTACTGTTCAACATAATACTGGATGTCCTAGCAACAGCAATCAGACAACAAAAATGAATAAAAGGTATTCAAATTAGCAAAAAAGAAATAAAACTCTCTCTCTTCACAGATGATATAATACTTTATGTGGAAAACCCAAAAGACCCCACCCCCAAATTATTAGAATTCATACAGCAATTCAGTAGTGTGGCAGGATACAAAATCAATGTACAGAAATCAGTTGCTTTCCTACACACTAACAATGTAACTGTAGAAAGAAAAATTGGTAATTGATTCCATTTAAAATAGCACGAAAAACCCTAAGATATCTTGGAATAAACCTAACCAATGCAGTAAATGATCTATACTCTAGAATATACAGAATATTTATGAAGGAAGTTGAAGAAGACACAAAAGGTTGGAAAATGTTCTGTGCTCATGGATCAGAAGAATAAACACTTACGATGTCTGTGTTGCTGAGAGCCATCTATACTTTCAGTGCCATGCTGATCAAAATACCAATGGTATTTTTTCACAGTGCTGGAACAAACAATCCTAAAATCTGTATGGAACCGGAAAAGACCCTGAATCACCAAGGAAATAATGAAAAAGAAAAACAAAGCCGGGGCATCACATTGCCTGATTTCAAGTTATATTACAAAGCTGTGGTCAACAAGATAGGATGGTTTTGGCACAAAAACAGACACATAGACCAATGGAATGGAACAGAATGGAGAGCCCAGATATGGACCTTCAACTCTATGGTCAACTAATCTTTGACAAAGCAGGAAGAAATATCAATGAAAAAAGACAGTCTCCTTAATAAATTGTGCTGGGAAAATTGGACAGCTATATACAGAAGAATGAAACTTGACCATTCTCTTATGCATACACAAAGATAAAGTCTAAATGGATAAAAGACCTCAATGTGAGACAGGAATCCATCAAAATCCTAGAAAATGTGGGCAGTAACATTTTTTACATTGGCCACAGCAACTTCTTTCAAAAAATGTCAACAAAGGCAAGGGAAACAAAAGTGAAAATGAACTTTTGGAACTTCATCAAGTTTGAAGTGGCAGGGGGGTGGGAGGTTGGGGTAGCAGGTGGTGGGTATTATAGAGGGCACGGCTTGCATGGAGCACTGGGTGTGGTGAAAAAATAATGAATACTGTTTTTCTGAAAATAAATAAATAAATAATAATTTTAAAAAAATAAAAAAAATAAAAATAAAAATACCATGTGTAAAAGGGCAAAAAAAAAAAAGCTTCTGACATACAAATGGCTATCAGATACATGAAAAAATGTTCATCATCACTAACCATCAGGGAAATTCAAATTAAAACCACATTGAGATACCACCTTACACCAATTAGAATGGCCAAAATTAGCAAGACAGGAAATGTGTGTTGGAGAGGATGTGAAGAAAGGGGAACTCTCTTACACTGTTGGTGGGAATGCAAGTTGGTGCAGCCACTTTGGAGAATGGTGTGGAGATTCCTTAAGAAATTAAAAATAGAGCTTCCCTATGACCCTGCCATTGCACTAATGGGTATTTACCCCAAAGATACAGATGTAGTGAAAAGAAGGGCCATCTGTACCCCAATGTTCATAGCAGCAATGGCCACAGTTGCCAAACTATGGAAAGAGCCAAGATGCCCTTCAATGGACGAATGGATAAGGAAGATGTGGTCCATATACACTATGGAGTATTATGCCTCCATCAGAAAGGATGAATACCCAACTTTTGTAGCAACATGGAAGAGACTGGAAGAGATTATGCTGAGTGAAATAAGTCAAGGAGAGAGAGTCAATTATCATATGGTTTCACTTATTTGTGGAGCATAACAAATAACACAGAGGACATGGGGAGATGGAGAGGAGAAGGGAGTTGAGGGAAATTGGAAGGGGAGATGAACCATGAGAGACTATGGACTCTGAAAAACAATCTGAGGGTTTTGAAGGGGCGGGAGGGTGGGAGGTTGGGGGAGCCAGGTGGTGGGTATTGGGGAGGGCACGTATTGCATGGAGCACTGGGTGTGGTGTATAAACAATGAATTCTGTTACACTGAAAAGAAATTTAAAAAAGAAAAAGAAAGAAAGAAAGAAAGCAAAGGGGAAGAAAAAAAAGAGAGAGGCAAACCAAGAAAAGATCTCTTAAGTTTGGAGACCAAATGGATGGTTACCAGAAGGGAGGTGCGTGGGGGGAATGGGTTAAATAGGTGATGGGGGATTAAGGACTGCACATGTGATGAGCACTGTGGGTTGTATGGACAAATCACTATATTATACACCTGGAACTAATAACTATATAACTATAATAACCAATAACACTATATTATACACCTGGAGCTGTATGTTAACTAAGTGGAATTTAATACAATATTTTTTAAAAATTGCAAGTTCAATAATGAATAAAGCTTGTTCAACTTAAAAAAAAAAAAGAATGTGGGCTCTGGAGCTAAGCAACTTGGGCAAAACTGTAGTTAGGCCGGTTACACACTATGTGAAGAAACTACTTAATTTTTCTGTACATGTGTTTTATCTTTTTAAAATAACAACAATGTTTTAAGGAGTAAATTAATTATTATTTAGGTAACACTTCAAATAATTCCTGGCACATAGGAAGTTCCATTAATTTAATGGCTCTTCATTTGATTTTTACACTTAAATTCTTAGCTAGTTTTAGGACTCTTACATCCATTATAATTTAATCAATGCAAACCCCTGTGTTTACTGCTCTATCCCTTAAGACCCTTCATATAGTACATGCTCAGTAAATATGTGCTCAATAAATGAACTTAATTTTGCAGAGAAAAAAAAAGATCAAAAGCTTCTGCATAGTAAAGGAAACAGTCAACAAAACAAAGAGGCAACCAATGGAATGGGAGAAGATATTTGCAAATGATGCTACAGATAAAATGCTTATGTCTAAGATCTATAAAGAACTTCTCAAACTCAACACCCCCCCCAAAAAATAATTAAGCCAAAAATGGTCAGAAGACATGAACAGACACTTCTCCAAAGAAACATACAAATGGCTAGCAGACACATGAAAAAATGTTCATCATCATTAGCCAACAGGGAAATGCAAACCAAAACCACATTGAAATACCACCTTACACCAGTTAGAATGGAAAAAATTGACAAGACAAGAAACAACAAATGTTGGAGAAATTGTGAAGAAAGGGGATCCCTCTTACATTGTTGGCGGGAAGGCAAGTTGTTATAGCCACTTTGAAAACTGTGTAGAGTTTCCTCAAAAAATTAAAAGTAGAGCTACCCTATGAGCCAGAAATTGCACAACTGGGTATTTATCCCAAGGATACAGATGTAGTGAAAAGAAGGACCACATCCACCCCAGTGTTCATAGCAGCCACGTCCACAATCGCCAAACTGTGGAAGGAGTTGAGATGCCCTTCAGGAGATGAATGGACAAAAAAGATATGGTCCATATATACAATGGAATATTACCCAGTCATCAGAAAGGATGAATACCCAGCTTTTGCATCGACATAGATGGAACTGGAGGAGATTATGCTAACTGAAGTACATCAAACAGAGAGGACAGTTATCATATGCTTTCACTTGTTTGTGCAATTTAAGGAATAGCATGGAGGAGATTAGGAGAAGGAAGGGAAAAATGAAAGAGGGGAAATCAGAGGTGGAGACAAACCATGAGAAACTATAGACTCCGGGAATCAAACTGAGGGTATTAGAGGGGAGGGAGTTTAGGGGATGGGTTAGCCCAATGATGGGTATTAAAGAGGGCCTATATTGCATGGTGCACTGGGTGTTATATGCAAACAAAGAATCATGGAACACTACATCAAAAATGAATGATGTATTGTATGGTGACTAATATAACACAATAGAAAAAAAAACTCTGGCTCTTTTTAAAATTTATCATTATTGGTGCACCTGGGTGGCTCAGCCCATCAAGTGTCCTCCTTCAGTTCGGGTGATGATACCATCCTGGGATCCTGGGATCCTGGGATCAGGAACCCTGTGTCAGACTCCCTCCATCTCCCTCTGCTCCTCTCCAGGCTTGTGCTCTTTCTCCCTCACACTCAAAGAAATAAAATCTTTAAATGAATAAACAACAAAAAGTAAATTCTCATTATTACTGGTTTTTAGTAATTTGATTATAATATACCTTGATGTGACTCTCTTTAGGTTTATTTTCCTTGGAGTTCATATTTCTTAGATCTGTGAATGTATAATTCTCCTCAAATATAGAAAATTTCTAGGCATAATTACAGTTTGATATTGTTTTACAGTTCAGTGGTGCTCTATTCATATTTATAATTCATTCTTTTTTTTCTCTATGTGCCTTAATTGGGATAAATTCTATTGTCATAGCTCCAAACCCACTGATATCTCCTTTTGCAAGTCTAACTTGCTAATAATTATATCCAGCATTTTTAAAATTTCACATATTTTGTATCTCTACAAGTTTCATTGGGTACATTTTTCCTCTTCTCCTCTTTATGTTCCTATTTAGCAACACCCTATTTCTGTCTACCATCTTGAGCACATGAGGCCTATATACTAATATACACATATTAGTTATTTTGTTGTCTCCTTCTGCTAGTTCTACCATCTTTGTTGTTTTTGGATTTGTTTCTATTGGTTGATATTTTTTCTCCTCATTATAATGGGTTATATTTTCCTGCTCCTTTGCACCATTGAGAAATTTTCTTTTTAGATACTAGAATTTGTTGCAATTTAAAAACAGTTCGGTTTTATTCTGACTTGCACTTTGAATCAATTAGGTCAGTTCAAGGCTTGATTTTAACTTTGTTAGGTATGTTCCAGAGCAACTTTTTTTTTCAGGGCAACTTTAAATCTAGAGATAATATAGCCTCACTACTAAGGTGATAGTATTCTGAGGATTCAACCAATATATGATCCATATATTCCATATATTACAAAATCTTTTCTCTCTGTTTGTGGGAGAACGAATTGTTCCTAGATGTGTGTGGACTTTAGTAACTGCCCTGTCTAGTTCCTTCTGCTTCTTCCATTCAAAACCTCAGGTAATTTCCTGTCATGCAAGCATAGTTCAGTACTCAGCCAAGGACCTGAGGATCCCCTCTGCATAAATCCAGAGACCCTTCTTTCTTTTTGTGCAGCTCCTTATTCTCCAGTAGTATGTCCCACAAATTTTTGCCTCTTTGGTCTTCCCAGGTTTCTACTTATATCTTTTTGACTCAGGATTACTGCGGGCTCTGATTGGGTTCTCCCTCCCTGAGATGTAGCCTACAAAGGGCTACAAGGAAATAAGCTGGTAAAATAATAGTGCTTATCTGTTGTCCTTCTGTCAGGGATACTACTCCTGTTTGTTGTCCAATGCCTGAAAACCCTTGCTTTATATTTTTTTCTGGTTTCCTATTGCTTAAAGCAGGAGGGTCAATCCAATTCTTATTACTTCACCTTGACCAACATTTAGGTTTTGAGATCCCTCTGGCTGCGGCTATGTGGAGAGTAGACTGAAAAGGGGCAACAGGGAGACCAATTAGGAAGCTACTATGCAAAAATTCCACTAGATAACATGATGGCTTGGATATGGGTGGCCCAGGGTGGATTGAGGGGCATGGTCACAGTTTGGATATACTTTGAAGGTAGAGGCAATAGGATTTCCTTACAGAGTAAGTGTAAGTTATGAGATATAGAGAGGAATCAAGAAAGACTAAAATGTTAACATTTATTTTCTCATTTATTTCATGGTTATTAGTTTGCTTGGTTTTCTAGCTCTCTAACTTCAGTCACCTGCTTTCTTAAAATATTGTCCATTTGATTGATATTTTGAAATGTATTTCCATAGAATTATAAATATTCTTGGGGCACCTGGGTGGCTCAGTCATTAAGCATCTGCCTTCCACACAGGTCATGATGCCAGAGTCCTGGGATGGAGCCCTGCATTGGGCTCTCTGCTCAGCGGGAAGCCTGCTTCTCCCTCTCCCACTCCCCCTGCTGTGTTGCCTCTCTCACTGTGTCTCTCTCTGTCAAATAACAAATAAAATCTTAAAAAAAATTCTTTACTTCTTCAAATCCCTATGTAAATATACCCACTTTTTCATTTCTAAAAATGTATAGTTTTTTTTTCTTTTTCTTGTATTTTCAACTGGATTGCCAGGGGTGTGACTATTTTTTTTATTGAAGTGTAATTGACAAATAATAATCTATTACTTTCATGTGTACAACATGGTGATTCAAGATTTATATACATTATGAACTGAATCACTACAATAAGTCTAGTTACTGTCACCATACAAAGTTAATACAATATTATTGACTGCATTCTCTGTGCTGTACATGACATGCTCATGAATTATTTATTTTATAACTGGAAGTTTGTACCTCTTGATCCTCCAAAAATCTTGTTTTAATCAAGTCTACACATGCAGCTAGTGGATATGACTATTTTAACTCAAATCTGTCACACGGAGAAGTTATTAATTGCAATAGAATCAGGATTCCACAATATGATGTGGGAAAATTTATCACAGTTATATAGCCAGTAAAATTGTGTCTTATCAATGCATAGATTCATTCTAGAAATGTTTTTTTTAAATATTTTATTTATTTGACAGACAGAAATCACAAGTAGGTAGAGAGGCAGGCACAGAGAGAGGGGGAGGCAGGCTCCCTACTGAACAGAGAGCCCAATGCGGGGCTTGATCCCAGAACCCAGGGATCATGACCTGAGCGGAAGGCAGAGGCTTTAACTCACTGAGCCACCCAGGCGCCTCTAGTGATGTTTTTGAGCTGACTCTATATCCAGAATTTTGGAAGAGAAGGGCAGCAAAAACAAAAAGCTTGTATGCGTATAGCACTTTGTAGTTTCTACAATGAACATTCACATTATTTTCTTTGATTATCTTAACTACTACATGAAAAAACCCTCATCAGTGTTTTACAGGGTAGAAAATACAACTCAGAATGGTAAATTCTTTTGCCTAATATCATATTTAGTAAATGCTAAAGCCAATGCTCTTTTCCCCCCAATGATATTCTGCTTTTTGTATAAGGGCATTAGGTATATGTTTGATGTGTGTATGTATGTGGGGTGGGGTGGTGAAGTGTTTGTAGTTATTTTTAGTTTCCTTGTGTTTTTGCCATTAAATTTGGATTGATATTATGGCTTATAGAGCCACAGTAAGGATGAAAATAAAAAGTGTCTGATGTAGTATAACATAATTTTCATGTATTATACCCCCCTGAAATCTCTACTTTGTTTTCATTTTTTATTTAAAAAACTTACCTATCCTAAAATGCTTTTTGAATATTAAATTGATAATTAGGTATAATGAAGCTATTTGTCATGAAGTTGGAGTAATTTAAAATAATTATTTAAACTTCCACTTTATATGTGTTTATTTCCCCATAGATCTGAATGGGGATATTTGTAAGCGAAATGAAAAGAACACAAATTATTTTGAAGCATATTAAACTAAAATATGATTCTGATGACAGAGAACAGTGTAAAATAAAAAGAGAAAAAGAAAGAACTGCTTGATTTTTATCAGCCCTCTGTATACAGTTGTTCTTACTAAGTATTGGAAAAGAGTGATCTTGGCATAGGACTGGATATCATACATCCACAGGTGTGGTAATGAATCAAAATTTAAAAGAAACTTTTTTATAAAAAATACCTTTTAAAATGACAGCACTCTTGTATCCAAAGGCACAGTTTGTTTTCCATGCTTATTTTCTGGTTGTTGCAGTTTAGAATTTCCACATAAGAGTAATTCAATAGCAATTTTAATTTATGAAAAAAAAATGCTATATACCAGACAGATACTGCTTCCTATTCAGCCATCTCATAGACGATTTTTATGCTATCACAAGACATCAAACAATAAAATCATTGTAGTATATTTTAGAAAAGATAGATAACATACTGGAATCTGTGATTTGGAGAATACGGTTTGCAGAGGGCAAAGCATTTTACAAGGATTCTCATATATTTTCATGTCAGTCTAAGGGTGCTTCCACAAAGTAAAACACATGACCCTTATTTTATATTGTGCCATGCATATCTGGCTTATGTTTAGTTACACGAAGAGACCAAAGGGACCTAAAATTCTTTGTATTGGACACAGAGATATTATTGAGAATCTTTTTTTTTAAGATTTTATTTATTTATTTTAGAGAGAGAGAGAGATCACAAGTAGGCAGAGAGGCAGACAGAGAGAGAGGGGGAAGCAGGCTCCCTGCTGAGCAGAGAGCCCGATGTGGGGCTCGATCCCAGGACCCTGGGACCATGACCTGAGCTGAAGGCAGAGGCTTTAACCCACTGAGCCATCCAGGCATCCCTATTGAGAATCTTTTCATTGAAAAGTTTTGCTATTCCAGGACAGTAAAAAAGACCCACTCACTTACATATTCAGTAGCCGGAAGCCAGTATATTTTGCAAACCCTAAGAGGAGATTGATTTACATAATGATGGCTATCATACCACTAACTATTTTAACTGAGATGACTACTTTGCATTAGATCAAGCATAGAGAAGAATCAGTCAGTCTCACTAGCACCATGTCACAGCTGGAGGGATGATAGGTAACAGTTTTCTGAAACATTTCATTAGGCTAATTTCTAATTATAAACAGATTCCTGGAAACACACATGCACATGTGCATCCAAACACACACACACACACACACACTTCACTTTTTTTTTTCCCACACTTCACTTTTTTTTTAAAAAATTACCTTTACCTAGTCTTGCCTGTGCTTTTGCCAATAATTCTACTGGCTGGCCTGTGGGGGATGTTTGCAAAAATGTTTGCATTTCCCTCCTGTCCCCTTCCAAACCTTTGTTTCACCACAATTATGAAGAGAACAAATGTTCACATTTTTCAAAGGTTTACCATTTTCAAGAAAAACACAAAAGCTCAACTGCAATGAGTGTTCACTTGCTGGGAGGGAGCCAAATACAAACAGATGTTTAGTTTTTATGCGTTGAACTTTTTTGTTTCTGAGCTTGCTACTTAGAAGAACACATTTTGTTTCTAGACATGAATTGATTCCTAGAATCAGAATTCTGCATCATGAAAGGGAGAATTAACCAGCCATATTCTGGCTTATCCAGAAGGTAGTGCACTTCCTGATGTTTGAGATTTTAAGAACAAATTTTTGTGTCCTCCGAAGTGGCTATAGACAGAGCAGCCTTAGATAGGAGGCCTAGATCCTACTTGTGTGACCATGAATAATCATCTGTTTCTTTCTAAGTCTTAGTTTCTTGTGTGTATGAGAAGAGATACCATCTAAGATTAAGTAAGTTTAAATAAAGCCTTAATATTCATGGGGAAAATATTGACAGTTTAAAGTCTGTTAGAAGTAAATTATTTTCTTTTTCAACCTTTATTTTTTTTTAATTTTTTATAAACATATAATGTATTATTTGCCCCAGGGATACAGGTCTGTGAATCGCCAGGTTTACACATTTCATAACACTCACCATAGCACATACCTTCCCCAATGTCCATAACCCCACCCCCCTCTCTCTACCCTCTCCCTCTGCAACCCTCAGTTTGTTCTGTGAGATTAAGAGTCTCTTATGGTTTGTCTCCCTCCTGATCCCTTCTTGCTTCATTTATTCTTTTCCTACCCCCCAAACCCCTCAGGTTGCATCTCCACTTCCTCATATCAGGGAGATCATATGATAGTTGTCTTTCTATGATTGACTTATTCTGCTAAGCATAATACCCTCTAGTTCCATCCACGTCATCGCAAATGGCAAGATTTCATTTCTTTTGATGGCTGCATAGTATTCCATTGTATATATATACCACATCTTCTTTATCCATGCATCTGTTGATGGGCATATAGGTTCTTTCCATAGTTTGGCTATTGTGGACATTGCTGTTATAAATATTCGGGTGGACGTGCCCCTTCGGATCACTACGTTTGTATCTTTAGGGTAAATACCCAGTAGTGCAATTGCTGGGTCATAGGGTAGCTCTATTTTCTACTTTTTGAGGAACCTCCATGCTGTTTTCCAGAGTGGCTGCACCAGCTTTCATTCCCACCAACAGTGTAGGAGGGTTCCCCTTTCTCCGCATCCTCGCCAGCATCTGTCTTTTCCTGACTTGTTAATTGTAGCCATTCTGACTGGTATGAGGTGGTATGTTTTGTGGTTTTGATTTGTATTTCCCTGATGCCAAGTGATGTGGAGCACTTTTTCACATGTCTGTTGGCCATCTGGATGTCTTCTTTGCAGAAATGCCTGTTCATGTCCTCTGCCCATTTCTTGATAGGATTATTTGTTCTTTGGGTATTGAGTTTGCTAAGCTCTTTATAGATTTTGGATACTAGCCCTATATCTGATATGTTGTTTGCAAATATCTTCTCCCATTCTGTCAGTTGTCTTTTGGTTTTGTTAACTGTTTCCTTTGCTGTGCAAAAGGTTTTGATCTTGATGAAGTCCCAATAGTTCATTTTTGCCCCTGTTTCCCTTGCCTTGGCGATGTTCCTAGGAAGAAGTTGCTGCGGTCAAAGAGGTTGCTGCCTGTGTTCTCTTCAAGGATTTTGATGGATTCCTTTCTCACATTGAGGTCCTTCATCCATTTTGAGTCTATTTTCATGTGTGGTGTAAGGAAATGGTCCAATTTCATTTTTCTGCATGTGGCTGCCCAATTTTCCCAACACCATTTGTTGAAGAGGTTGTCTTTATTCCATTGGATATTTTTTCCTGCTTTGTCAAAGATTAGGTGACCATAGAGTTGAGGATCTATTTCTGGGCTCTCTATTCTGTTCCATTGATCTATGTGTCTGTTTTTGTGCCAGTAGAAGTAAATTCTTTTATTTATTTATTTATTTTTTAAAATTTCTTTTCAGCGTAACAGTATTCATTGTTTTTGTACCACACCCAGTAGAAGTAAATTCTTTTATTTATTTATTTATTTTTTAAAATTTCTTTTCAGCGTAACAGTATTCATTGTTTTTGTACCACACCCAGTGCTCCATGCAATCCCTGCCCTCTCTGATACCCACCACCTGGTTGCCCCAACCTCCCACCCCTCACCCCTTCAAAACCCTCAGATTGTTTTTCAGAGTCCATAGTCTCTCATGGTTCACCTCCCCTTCCAATTACCCTCAACTCGCTTCTCCTCTCTCCATCTCCCCTTGTCCTCCATGATATTTGTTATGCTCCACAAATAAACAAATTTATTTTTATTATCTTTGTCAATATGGATAACAACTTGATTTATATACCTTGTAGAGAGTTTTTTTTAAGGCTCAATGAAAGGGGTGCCTGGCTGGCTCTTTCAATCAACATTGGACTCTTGATTTTGGTTCAGGTCCTGATCTCAGGGTTGTGGAATTCAGTCCCAGGTCAGGCTCCATGTTCAGCACAGAGTCTGCTTGGGATTCTCTCTCCCCTTCTCTCTGTCTCTCCCCCAACTCACACATACACACTCTCTCTCACTCTAAATCAGTCAATCAATCTTTAAGAAAAATAATTAATAAAAGTCCCAATGAAAGAGATGATATGGGTGAGAAAAAGGGGCAACTAGAATGCTATAAGCAGAGATTTTAGAGCAAGACTGTTGGACAAAAATCTCTGTCTCTGTGTGACCTAGAGGAAGTATCCAGAATCTCAAGACATCTCATTTCCTTCATCAGTAAAATGGATATAGTGGTACAAGTAGCCACCACATTTAGTTGTGAAGATTAAATGAGTGGATAATGAGGACAAACGGTAAAGTCTTAGAAGATATAGCTGTAATCTCTCCAAAATATTATTTGATATACCAAGAAATTAGAAATCATATAGAGCATTATGAAGAAAAGATGAGCTTCAAGTAGTTAAAGTGATAAATAAGTGCAATTATGTTAAATACAATATCCTCCAACAATAGTATATTTGTACCATGATCTAATATTACTGCTACTACTTTATCACAGTATACATTAAACATTTCTTTTGGATATACTATGTTTCAGGCCCTGGCCCACCATTATATACACTGTCCGTAACAAGGGAAGTTCAGAGTATCAGTATTCTACTACTGACCCTAAAAGTGTGCGAATGCTCCCAGAATAGTTCAATACACAATCCAATTAAATTTGTTGAATTTTCTGTACAATTTAATCTTCATTTGGCACCCCAAACTGCAATACTACTGATTAAACCTCAGTTAACAAGAGGATCAAGAAAGCAAAGTAACTGAATTTTATTACTAATATATTTTTATAAGTCACATATTTATAATTAATATATATTCAGTGTACTGAATATTAATCAGGATGCCCTTTCAGTTTTACTCCAGAGCTAATAAATTGGTCACAATAAAGATAACAAATATAATATTTTCCCCCACACTTCAGCAATAGCCGGTTAAAGTATCCTTTCAAAATTCCATTTAGGGGAACCTGGATGGCTCAGTCAGTTGGGTCTGATGCTTGATTTCTGCTTGGGTCATGATCTCAGGGTCATAGGATCAAGTTCCACATGGGGGTCTGTGCTCAGTGCAGAGTCTACCTGTCCTTCCCCCTCTCTTCTCTTTCTCTTTCTCTCCCTGTCTCTCTCTCTCTCTCTCTCCCTCTAAAATAAATAAATAAAATCTTTTAAAAAATTCCTTTTATAGGAGAAACCTAAATCCTAATAAATAACAAATAAGCTTAATGCATGTGTGAAACCTGTATGAGGAAAGCTATAAAACTATTTGAAGTCATCAAGGAAATTTAATAAATAGAGAAGCATATTATGGTGCTGATTTGGACATCTCAATATTATAAAAATGTTTCTTTCTTTCCAAAGTAATTAATGAATTTAATGGGATCCCAATCAAAATTGTAACAGATGTTTTTAAACTTGGCAGTTACATTCAGAAATCACTGGGAGAACAAATGTGTTCAAACTGGGAAAAATATTGTTAATGACTTTACCTCTAAGTATCTACCTTTATATCTATATCATCTATATACCCTATTGGTTCTGTTTCTCTGGAGAACCCTAATAGAAGGGCCTGATAGAAGACAAATAGAATAGATTGTTATCACAACTGCTTTCCTGCTACTCTCACATTGTTTACTCTGCTTAAGAAAAGTATAAGAGAAACAATAGATAAAACATGGATTGTTTTATAAACAAGTGGAATTGTTGGCAGGTGGCACTTTCTTCCAGGACAGATGAAAGGCTAGAGGCTCTTAGTGACCAGCTTCTTTTTTCCCAGGTACTTAGAAAAGAGCTGCATGTAATCTGCTTTTGGTTTTCAATTACTTTATCAGAAAGGTAAACTGAAAATGTATCCTGGCATTCTAATCTTTTTTCTGTAACTTATTTTAAAATTATTTTATACATTTCCTACCTCATTTAATTAACCTTTTCATTTCTTTTGTTAACATCTTAATTTTATTTTTTCAGTGTTCCAAGTTTCATTGTTTATGCACCACACCCAGTGCTCCATGCAATACATGCCCTCCATAATACCACTCACCCAACCTCCCACCCCCCTCCCCTCCAAAACCCTAAGTTATTTCCTCGGAGTTCACAGTCTCTCATGGTTTTTCTCCCCCTCTGATTTCCCCCAACTCCCTTCTCCTCTCCATATCCCCATGTCCTCCGTGTTATTCCTTATGCTCCACAAATAAGCAGAACGATATGGTAATTGACTCTCTCTCTCTCTCTGCTTGACTTATTTAACTCAGCATAATCTCCTCCTGTCCCATCCATGTTGATACAAAAATTGGGTATTCATCCTTTCTGATGGCTGCGTAATATTCTGTTGCAAATGTGGACCATATCTTCTTTATCCACTCATTTGTTGAAGGGCATCTTGGCTCTTTCCACAGTTTGGCTATTGTGGACATTGCTACTATGAACATTGGGGTGCATATGAACCTTCTTTTCTTTAGGGTAAATACCCAGTAGTGCAATTGTTGGGTCATAGGATAGCTCTATTTTTAATTGTTTGAGGAAACTCCACGCTGTTTTCCAAAGTGGCTGCACCAACTTGAATTCCCACCAACAGTATAAGAGGCTTCCCCTTTCTCCACATCCTTTCCAACAGTTGTGTTTCCTGTCCTGTTGATTTTGGCCATTTGAACTGGTGTAAGGTGGTATCTCAATGTGGTTCATTTTGAATCTCCCTGATGGCTAGTGATGATGAACATTTTTTCATGTGTCTGTTAGCCATTTGCATGTCTTCTTTGGAGAAGTGTCTCTTCATGTCTTCTGCCCATATTTTTTTTTGACATGATTATCTGCTTTTTGGGTGTTGAGTTTAAGGAGTTCTTTATAGATCTTGATATCAGCCTTTGGTCTGTATAGAAGAATGAAACTCGACCATTCTCTAACCTTTTCATTTCTGCTTGGCACTGAACAGACTGTATGGCCCTTCCTGTGTCTTAACCCTGAGATTCTGGACAGTCTTTGCAAGAAACCCTCTACCTCTGAGGTCTGTGAGTAGGCAGCAGAGTCACCCTGTACTTGGGTACTGCCATTCCTTTCATAGCACAGCACTCACCCACTATGAGCTCGCTTTCCACAGGATTGCTAAGAGTCTGTATGGTTTGTTGTATACCGTATAGATCAGCTCTCTGTCCTCTCAGAGCAGAGTTCATCTCAGTTTTCCCATGAGTAAATGTAGCAAATGTAAGTATCAGCTCAAACTTTCAAGTATTCAAGAAAAATGACCTTCCTAATTTCTTTTTTTTATTTAATTTTATTTATTTTCAGCATAACAGTATTCATTATTTTTTCACCACACCCAGTGCTCCATGCAAGCCGTGCCCTCTATAATACCCACCACCTGGTACCCCAACCTCCCACCCCCTGCCACTTCAAACCCCTCAGATTGTTTTCCAGAGTCCATAGTCTCTCATGATTCACCTCCCCTTCCAATTTCCCCCAGCTCCCTTCTCCTAACTCCCCATGTCCTCCATGCTATTTGTTATGCTCCACAAATGAGTGAAACCATGATAATTGACTCTCTCTGCTTGACTTATTTCACTCAGCATAATCTCTTCCATTCCCGTCCATGTTGCTACAAAAGTTGGGTATTCATCCTTTCTGATGGAGGCATCATACTCCATAGTGTATATGGACCACGTTTTCCTTATCCATTCATCCGTTGAAGGGCATCTTGGTTCTTTCCATAGTTTGGCGACTGTGGCCATTGCTGCTATAAACATTGGGGTACAGATGGCCCTTCTTTTCACTGCATCTGTGTCTTTGGGGTAAATACCCAGGAGTGCAATTGCAGGGTCATAGGAAAGTTCTATTTTTAGTTTCTTTTTTTTTTTTTTAAAGATTTTATTTTTTATTTATTTGAGAGAGAGAGACAGTGAGAGAGAGAATGAGCGAGGAGAAGGTCAGAGAGCGAAGCAGACTCCCCATGGAGCTGGGAGCCTGATGTGGGACTCGATCCCGGGACTCCAGGATCACGCCCTGAGCCGGAGGCAGTCGTCCAACCAACTGCGCCACCCAGGCATCCCCTATTTTTAGTTTCTTGAGGAATCTCCACACTGTTCTCCAAAGAGGCTGCACCAACCTGCATTCCCACTAAAAGTGTAAGAGGGTTCCCTTTATTTCTTTTAAATCAACTTAACGCTGACCTTGAGGCCACGTGTTTCTCAGTTGGTATGAAAATCCGTCTCAGTCATTAGTGTGATACTCCCCCCCACTCAGAATAATAGAATGTGAATGTGATAATAATAGACTGTGAATGTGATTCTAATAATAGAATGTGAATGGCTTTAGATTTTGCCCAGAAAATTATCATTATAACCACCACGTCACATGGGTATATAGTAATCACTTTGTTCCAGGAACCATTGTGTGTGTGTGTGTGTGTGTGTTGAGGGATTATAACTCAAGTTATTTGGACTCTTTTATGGGCTGAATTGTGTTTTTTCCCCCAAAATTCACATATTGAAGTCCTAATCTCCAGTATCTCAGAATGTGACTGTATTTGTAGATAGAACTTGGAAGAGAAGATTAAGATAAAATGAGGTCACTAGGGTAGGCCATAATCCATTTGAACTAATGTCCTTATAAGAAGAGGGGATTAGGGGGCGCCTGGGTGGCTCAGTGGGTTAGGCCGCTGCCTTCGGCTCAGGTCATGATCTCAGGGTCCTGGGATCGAGTCCCGCATCGGGCTCTCTGCTCGGTAGGGAGCCTGCTTCCTCCTCTCTCTCTCTGCCTGCCTCTCTGCCTACTTGTGATCTCTCTCTGTCAAATAAATAAATAAAATCTTTAAAAAAAAAAAAAAGAAGAGGGGATTAGGACAGACACACGGGAATGACCATGAAATATGGACATGAACAAGCCAAGGAGAGAGTCCTTGGAAGAAAGCAACCATGCCAACACCTTGATTTTGACTGCTAATATCCAGAGCTGTGAGAAAATACTTATCTCGTTTAACCCTCAAATCCAGTATTTTGTTAAGGCTTCAAAGCCTGTGTGCCTTTCATTTACTACCCGTAACCCCACTCTTGCCCCTTCTTTTTCCAAACAGAATGGTTATTACTTATTTTAATGATGGTCACAAAGAATCAAAGAAATTTTAGCATTATTTTAAAAATAAACTTTATTTTGGAATAATTTTATATTTACAGAAAATAATGCAAAAATAGTACAGAGTTTCCATATACCATGTGTTCCTAATGTTAACATCTTACATTATCATGGTACATTTGTAAAAACTAGAACCAACATTACTACTAACTAAACTTCCATTAATGTCCTTTTTTTCTGTCTCAGGATCCATTCCAGGATAGCACATGGTATTGAGTCATCGTATCTCCTTAGGCTTCTCTTGGTTGTGATTGTTTCTTAATCTTTCCTTGTTTTTCCTGACATTGACAGTTTTTAAAAATGGCTGGTCAAGTGTTTTTAATGTCCCTCTGTTGGAATTTGTCATATTTTTCTTATGATTAGACCGAAGTTAGGGGGTTTTAGAGAAATACCACAAAGGAAACTGCCCTTTCCATCACATCATATCAGAGGGTACATTTTGTCAACATGATCATTACTGGTGATATTAACTTTGATCATTTGGTCAAGATACAATGGACCGTATGTGTCCCCACAAAATTCATATGTTGAAATCCTAATCCGTAATGAATGTGGTGGTATTAGGAGGTGATTAGGTCATGAGAGTAGAGCCTCTATGAATGGGATTAGTGCCCTTATAAAAGGAACCCAGTGACATTCTTTGCCCTCTTTCCTCTATGTGAGGATCCAAAATGAAGTTGACAGTCTGCAACCCACAAGAGGGCTCTCATAAGAACTCAACCATCTTCTCACTCTGATCTTGGACTTCCAGCCTCCAGAACTGTGAGAAATAGATTTCTGTTATTTATAAGTCACCCAATATATGGTATTTTGTTATAGGAGCCCACACTGACTAAGACAGAAGTCTTTGTCAAGTTTCTTCATTATAAGATTTCCCCTTTTACACTGTCCTTTGGAAGAAGTCATTAAGTGCAGTTCACACTCATTTGAAGGTTGGGGATTTAATTCCATCTCCAGGAGGGAATAACATCTGCATATATCATTTGAGCCAACCCTCCATGTGATACCTTTCTACTACCATGTTTGTCCAAGTGCCTATATCACGCTCCTGCTTCTTGTCTTTAGTAGCCTACCTCCCTGGACCATAATTTAGATCATTTCCTCATCAGAGATCACCTATCTCATCATTATCTCAATACCTTTCTCTATGTTATGTGAAAGCTAAACAATATGACACTGATCACTCCTTAGCTGTTACTGGTGATTTACTTTGTTAGCCTGATCACACCACATTTGAATTTTAGAAGATTTTTAAGGATATCATTTGATAAACAAAATCAGCAGTTCTAATAATAGGCACTTCAATCACAATGACAGGAAAACAGGCTGGTTCCAGGCAGCAAAACATTTATTTTCTTCATCATTTAAGAATCTTGGAAAATTTGAGAATTGTCTTGCCTTTTCTCTAGTAAGACATTATTACATGAGTAGTTTGTTTTCTAAAAGAAAAAAAAATCATTTGTATCTGTCACTATGTATTTATGATTTCTCCTTCTTTTCCTAAGAGTCTTGTCCTTTAATTCTGTTTTGTGAACCTTACTATAAGCTTAGAGAAATGTGAAAAACTTCAACAGGATGTGGTATACAAGCTATATCATTCTTGTAATGATTTAGCTGTGAGTAGCTCTTGATTGCAAGTTAAATCTATATATATGGCTGATGTGCAGTTCATTGTATGTTCTGTTCAGCAAATTTTAACAGATACCTTAAGGTATTGCTGATTGACAAATGAAATGTTGCTTCTTTGAAGGAGAAAGCAATATCAGACTGCTGTTAGTGTCAGGATAGTGAAGGACCATTTTAATTACATATATAAAGAGATACCTGATAACAAGGAATAGCTGAGAGAAGATGGGAGGGAACAATTTACAAGTATATATAATGCTATCTGGATGGTTCAGGCATGTTTTTAAAGATGAGTCCCTTCTTTCTGTGATTTTTAGGAACAAAAAGGTCTCAAGGTTATGAATTAACTTTCCAATCTATCAGTACTGTATTACAGAGAGATTTGGAAGGCTCAGAGCAATATTTCACTCTCAGTTGAAAATCCACATAAAGGGCACATTCCCATGCTTTTGTTTCTTATGTGGTTAGTGTAGCAATAGAATGTGGCACAATGTTTTTATGGTACACTTTCAATTTGTTTTTTGATGAAAAACAAGCTGAAATTTGGAAGATGGAACTATAAAAGTGTCCAGGTGTTCCTGTAAAGGAAGTCATGAACTAAAGGGATGTAAATGATATTCTTTCATAATCATAGCAAACCTGTTTTTTTGTCTTTTCAAATCAGTATTTTTCCCCTTAAGATGTCAGTTTTTTATTTTAATTTTTATTAAAGCTTTTAATTTTAATTCCAGTACAGTTAACATACAGTGTTATATTATTTTCAGGTGTACAATATTGTGATTCACCAATTCTATCCTTTTTAAACCCATTTGAAGAAGGTAACATTTTCTATTTTCAACACCTACAGCCTCATTCCCACCCTCCATACCCTGCCATTTTTGTCCATCTATATTTGTTTGATTGATTGATTCATTCAACAATATCTGTTGAACACCTATGATAATCCAGGTATTATGCCAGATCTTAGGGATTCAGCAGTGAGTGTAATAGATACAGTCTCAGTGCTAGTGGGGTGTATTCTTGTGTGAGAGACCGGCATTAATTAAATAGCCAAAAGAATTAGTATAAAATGACAGCAAGACAAGTAGCATGATGGCAAATGACATGGGGCTAGGAGAACTTAAAACAGGATAATTTGACCTATTCTCTTAGTAAGGAGTCTCAGAAACAATTCCCTCTCAATGCCAGGGCCCCTAAAACAGATGTTACTTTATAAGAAGAAGACTGTGTTTTCATTGTTAGAACTGTCCCTGAATTAGTTGAAGAAAGTTATATTCCTTATATATAAAACTGGTTTATATACTTTGATTATAATGTAAAAGTTTGAATTCAGGTGTTAACTTGATGTTTGAAATAAAAATCTAAGATTCCTTTAAAAATCATCTGATTGAAGTATATATACAGAAAAGTGCAAACATAATCTTGTGTCTCGATGAACTCTTAAAAAGTGAACACATCCACTTAACTAGCATTTAGAGGAAATAGGACATTACCAGTTCCCCAGAAAGCCCTTCTCATGCCACTTCTAGCTATGTGTTTTCAAAATATATCAGTGGATACGTGTGTCTAGGAAACTCAGCCTGCAATGTCTGGTGACCCCCAGTGTGCCTGGGCAATGCAGTCCCTGCTTGCCTGATCACTTCTGATAAGTCAGGATGACTCTAAGTTGATCCCATTAGAGGGAGGCATGGTGGACATCCACCCGAGGAAGCCTAAGGCATAAAGTCCATGTGGTTGATGTGGCAGCATTCAGACCAACTGATGGCCATTTCTCCTGACCAGACAAGAAAAGATCCTTGAGAAATTGTGGGCCATCAGACTGGCTTCGTCTACGTTTCCTGACTGTCAGTATTCATCAAACTCTGTCTGGGGAAGTTTTGTCATCATTAACACCTCTGCTTGTCTACAGACCCTCTCTTTTCTCCATAAAGGCCTTAGGAAGTTGGAGACAATGTCTGAGTGTGCACAGTCTTTATCCATTTTCTATGATTCTGTTCTCTGCTGAAGGCTGACCCATCAGAAGGAAAAGAGTGTGCTCCTAGCTCCACCAGTGCAACTGGAAAATTAGTCCTTAAACACTCTAATGCTCCAGAGAGGTATGTCAGGAAAGAATTCTTAGGATATATCACCCTAGCTGGGATCAAAGGGGTGAGCAAGAGTTAAAGAGACAAAAAGGGAGGAGGTTTCCATGCTGAAGGACTACTCCATGCATAAGCTCTACGGCAGGAGGGAGCAGAGGGCATAAACAGAGATTAGGAGGAAGAATGATGGGAGATGAAGTGAGAAAGGAGGTAGAAGCTAGACCATGTAGGACCTTGTAGGCTATATTATATTTCTCCTTTATATTAATTGTAATGGAAACCTCCTATTTAATTGGAGAAAGAACATTTGTGGAAAATGATCAAATTTGTATTTTGAAAAAAATCAATATGGCTGAAGTGTGAAGAAGATATTGGGGCTTGTGCACAGATGCGCTGATAATAGCTAACAAAGAATGAACATTTACTGAGTGACTTACATATATTAACTCATTTAACTCCTGACTCCTCTATCCCTGTGAATAGATTCTATTCTTATCTTCATTCCACAGATACAGTCATACCACTAACAAGTAGCAAAGGCAGGATTTGAACCCAGGCAGATTGGCTTCAGAACCCATGTATCTAAACACTAGACAGAGCTGTCTTTTGTTAGTTCTGAGGCTTATCTTTAATAGATGATGGTTACTTGGATTTAACAGATGGTGGAGACAGAAAGAACTGGACTGATTTGAAAGACTGTTAGAAGATAAAAATGACAGAATAAATGACAGGTTGAGTAAGGGGGAGTTGAGATTACCAAAGACGATTCCTTAGGTTTGGAATATGTAATGAGATCTGTGGTGGTATCATTGACTGAGATAGGGAACACCCATTAACAAGAGCCAGCCTTGGAAGAGAGAATTATTTCGTTCTGGAATGTACTGAGTTGAAGAGAACTATGAAACAATAAGCAGAAAAGTAATGTCATATGAGCAGTATGTTATGCCTACCAAACAGCAATGTAGCAATGTGTGAACATTCAGCCTATACATAATGATTACCTTGGTCTGAAACTTCCAAAACTCCAATATTCTGTGTTCATGTAGAAGAGGATGAACCACAAAAGAGACAGATAGAGAAGCAGCCAATGGGATAAGAACAAGAGAGGCAAGGAGAACAGGAGAGTCTCATAAGCCCCCAAATCAAGGTATGAGTGTTACAACTATTAATGACATATTTTTTTTAAAAATGGGATTATGATTTCACTCATATATGGATTTTAAGAAACAAAACAAATGAGCAAAGAGGAAAAAAGAGAGAGAGAAGCAAGCAAGAAGCAGACTGTTAACTCTAGAGAACAAACTGATGGTTACCAGAGGGGAGGTGGGTAGGAGGATGGGTGGAGTCATTTCTGGGGTACAATATAGTAATTCAACATACATCACTCAGTGCTCATGGTAAGTGTGCTCTTTAAGCCCCATCACCTATTTTCTGGGTATATCACTAAAGTAATTTGCAGGGTCTCAAACAGATATTTTTATGTCAATATTCATTGTAGCATTATTCACAATACCCAAAGATGGAAAGAACCAAGTGTCCATCAACAGATGAATAGATACATAAAATGTAATTTACACATATAATGAAATATTGTTTAGCTATAAAATGAATGAAGTTCTGATCCATGCTACAACCTGAGTGAACCTTTCAAGTATCCCAGAAGTCACCACACAGAGTTCTTGCAAAAGCAGACAGCTTTTTGTATCTCTCTGCTGAGGGTGTTTTCTACTCACTAGGGCAAGCTCAGCCTGTCTGTGGGGGTAGCCAGGTATTCGGGGCAGCTGTTAACTTCAGAGTGACAACCAAACAGTGAAAGGAATTCATGAATTAAAGAGCCAGTTTCCTTATCCCTCAGTGGAGCAATGGGATTGAATCCCCATTCCCCACTCTTTTACAGTGCTTTCTGAGATTAGCTTCCAAATTAACTTCTTGCCAGCAAATTCAGTCTCAGAATTTTTTGGCAGGGAGCGGGGAGGGAGGCCTGCAAATGAACACAGCTTGTGTTATCTTCTGCTGTGTGATAAAATCATGGAGAAATATATATAAACCCAAATTTTCAAACCAGTCTGGTATATTCAAGGATTCACCTTGATTAGGAATATTATGTGAACTTAGATCCAGATATAATTCTGCATTTACTTACCAAGTGTTAAAAATGATTCACAGAAATTTTCGTTAGTACAATTTTATGACAAGTAATGGTTAGCTTGATACCAATTTGCATTTTCGTTCTGTTTGATCATAAATCTGTCTTTTGAGTTCTCTATCCCTATATTATGGACAAACGACATACTTGCATGCTCAATTAATCTGCAAGAGTGCCCCCCAGGAAGCCATTCACAGATACATAGGGCTGCAAACACAGGCAGATTATCGGCAATTGTCAATTACTTCTCCTCTGTGAAAAAGAGTCAAAACTGCTCATTTATAGGGTAGATCATAGACACACACAAATATAAAATAAAGGTATAAATATATACACGTGAACAATTTCTGCAGGCAAAATCAGATGAAAAAGAAAAGAACTTCTAGACATAAGCAGAACTCTGAGAGTCTGTGTACTCATTCTAGTCTATTTTTTTTAATAGAGGTATTATTCTTCAGATGAAAGAGATAAAGACCACTTGATGACACTAATTTCCCTCCCATTAATGCTGGGATTCTGCAGCCACCAATCCACAGCATTTCTTAAACAAAGGAAGCATGCCATGCCCTGCATATCCTTAAGTCTGCGTTTGCTTCAACTTTTGATACTGCGCAAACTTTCAGATACAAACAGTGGTGCCACAGCTGGAACACCATGCTCAAGCCGTTGGTCTTTAAACTGAAAGATGACCACAGATGTCTTCTAGATTCTTAATCTGTAGACCCCCTCTGGCACTGATAACAGGTCTTTCAGATTTCTTGGAAAACAATCACCAGGTCCTATGAGTTTCCAACTGGCAGACAGTAGTAACGTATAAAAGCAGACTTCAATTTTAAAACATGAAAATGTCTTAAAGACAGACTTCGTCATGTAGGATCTCTGAAAATATGCCCAATTTACCTATTCCCAGCTCAAACCCAACAGCTGATCTTAGTAGCTCCGGAATAGGGAGGTCAGAAAAAGTTGTAAAATCCTACAAGGAGCTCCTGTTATGACATTCATTGACTGAGGGTTGCTCTCTTCTCCAGTGCTTCCTCTGGCAGTGATTACATCTAGGTAAACTACCAAAAACTCTGAAAACATATAACCCAATTGTTAAAAATACAGTTCTCATAAAAATATGTAGTGAGCCTGTGTTGAAGTTTTTTTTTTTCCAACTCATTACTGAAGGAACCAGAGAAATAACAGACCTAGCTCCAAAAGGATTTTAAAAACTTGGATTTATGTAATTGCTGGGGACAGAGATATTGAAATACATTTGCTGGGTTAGATACAAAAGTGGTTACTATCCTATCAGGGAATAAAACCATAACCTTTGGTATATTCTCTATCTGTCAGAGAAAAAAAAACACATTATTTCACTCTTTCAGTGTTCTGCAGTTTAAGGCACTGTAGAACATCGGGGTTCTGATGATCAGATAAAGGTGCATTTCCTGAGAGAGGTTCTGGCTTTCAATGGACTCAATAGGAAATACTCTGATGTGATATTAAAAGGTCATATAATGATAGTTTTGCTTTGTTTTTAAGTTTGGGGTCTTTTTTTCCCCTGAAAGCTGAGAATAAGTGGTTTCTGTGCAATGGTATGGGAAGGATAAAGGCAGTTCTCAAATACAGTGTAACACAATGTCCAAAAGCTGAAACATTAAAACATGAGAAATGTTGAAATGTTTACTATTAACCTTTGAAAGGATTTGCAGATACACCTCTAATTACCTGACACTCATCTGCATTCTGATATGCATTCTTTTGTAGAAGAGTACTTAAATCAGAATCTCTGGGGGGAAAAGCCTGCATGGATAGTTTTTAATAGCTCCCCGAATGATTCTGATGTGCATCCAGGGTTAAGAAGTCCTGATCTAGAATGAGCTGTTAGATACAAGCTAGATATGAGCAGTGGAAGGAACTCCCCAAGGCAGAGTCCCAAATCTTTGAGGTGGTAAGATAGAGATGTGAGCAGGAGGCATGGACAGTGATAAATAGGTTACACATTTGAAGTCTTAGGGTACAACCTTGTGGTGTGGCTTCCAAGGCTCTGAGGCTAACAGACTAAGAGTCATAGGTGCAGAACACTGTGCTCTCCTCTTCCACCTCTGCCCCAGAGTAACCGCTAGGCTTGTTATAATGCATTTACCTTGCAGTTATAGCCACGCCTCACGGGGAAAGCCTGCTATGAGGGTTTCAGTACAAAACTTATGGGGTCAAAACCTGCCCCCACCCCGTCCCAGCCAGTGGGAGGAGTCTCCCAAATGACGGAAACAGCCTCCATTAGAGACTACCCTACCCATGATGCAAGACCCCCACACACACGCGTAAAAGGAAAGAACCTCTGTAGCCTCAGGGCAGTTGCCTCCTCAAGGCCTGCCCCCTCTTCCAACTTAAGAGTGTACTATTGCTTTAATAAAGTGCCTTGTGCTTGGTACTTTCCTTCTGGCTGTCTTTCTTCCAGTGTAGATCCTCACATAAATCTTTTCATGGGAAATCTGAGAACCAAGACGTCCATGCACACAATGCAGACTGTCCACTAGTAACAAAACGAGTACCCATTTTGGCATAGTGACTGCCCCTGACTCCACTCACTCTGAAGCAAGACTGACTGTTGAAAAGTACCACCCAGTGCACAATGTTTTTAGATAACTTACCGATAGCTTATCTATTGCCTCATTCTTAAATATGAATTTACAATCAGAGTTAGCCAGGTATTTAAGGGAACTCCTCAAACTTTAAGAGTAAAAAAAATAAAAATAAAAATAAAAATGAACAGTGGGGAAGTGACTCCCCAGAAATGCAAAATTTCAAGCAAACATATTTTAAAATAATTGAATTAGACACTTCGTATATTAGGCAATATTTTAAGAAGAATACGCTCTAAGAATCTGAACGTCCTGTGTCCCACCATTTAAGTTTTTCTTCATGTGGAATTAATAAATTGTTAATAAATGTCTTGTTCCCGAGCTGACCATGGCCCAAGCTATTACTCCAAATCCATGACACCAAATCCATGCAGGTCTTTAATGTGCCGCAGTCCACTCACTCACTCTTAGCTCAAGTTCCCAGTCCCCTTCCCACCCCCACTCTCATCTAACAACACTGCTGCCTCCTTCACTGAGAAAACAGAGGGGTCCAAAGTGAGTTTCCTCATCTTTCATACCCCCCACATCTACCCACCTACTAGCATATATAGCCATGTGCTCATGTGCTCATGTGCTCTACCCTCGGGCCTGCTGTGAACTTTTCTTATTCCTCTCTGGGGGGCAGCAGCACCATTACTGTATACCAAATCAAGTACTCATCTCAACACTTTTACAACTCAAATACACATCTCCAGGGCTTCTCTCCTTTCTCACTTTCATCCATTTTCATTTTCTAGTGCAGAATTCTGGTTTACTCAACATGTTCTTATTTCTCCCATTGTTCAACACACACACACACACACAACCTTCTCTTAAGCCCCACATGACCCTTAAGCTATTGCTTCATTTCTCTCCTCCATTTTATTTATTTCCTTTTTTTTTAATTTCTTTTTTAAGATTTTATTTTTAAGGAATCTCTACACCCAACATGGAACTCAGATTTATAATCCCAAGATCAAGGGTTGCATGCTCTACTAACTGGGCCAGCCAGGCGCCCCTTTCTTCTCCACTTTAAATCTCTTTGAAAGAGTTTTCTACACTTCCTGTCTACTTCTACTCCTCCCATTCTTCCTCGATCTTCCTCTAGTCAGGCATTTGTTATTGTCACTTCATTGAAACAGTGCCTGTCAAGGTCACTAGTGGGTACCACAGTGCTAAATTAAGTGGTTAATTCTCAGTTTTCATTTTATGTGACGCAATTATGCTTTTTTCCATGAATCACTTTGTTCACTTGGCTTCAGGGGTACATCTTCCTACTCATTGTTCACTTCCTCTTTACTGATATCTCATCATTTATCTTACTAATAACCACTGGAGAGCCTGTACACTCAGTCATTGGTCTTCTTCCCGTCTCCATTTGCCCTCATTCCTCTGATGGCTTCAACCATAAGGTTTTATATATTATCTAAAAGCTCCCATTTTTTCTATACCATAGAAAAGACTCCTGAAATTACACCTTTAGTCTGATCTTTCTTCAGAACTCCACTTATTTCTAATAATTTACTTGAGTTTTCTACTAGGATTTTTTTTAAACCATAACAAAAACTCAAGTTTAATTTTTCTAATATATTGAACAATATTAGGATGACCATACATCCCAGTTTATGACTTTTGGTTATTTTTAGTGCACTGCTTCTCCTTTTCGACCTAGCACCTTTTGGCTAGGATCAAGTGATTATTTTTTCACTATGAAAAATGTTCCTAAAAAAAGATATTCCTGTTTGGATAAAAAGTACATGGTTACCTAAAGGAATATAGCTCTGTGTTTGAGAGTACTAAATTGAGGTCCTACTCTCAAGGTAGTTCAGTTTACCACAACATTCCTATTTTCTTTCTCACACAAAGAGAAAGAACCTTTAGTTTGTTTAATGACATTGAAGACCATTTTTATAGTCCTGTTGTATTTAAATGATTGTATTTACTTGATGAGTTCTATTAATATAAAGTTGTAATTTACTTTTTGATAGGTTGTTATTTCTTCTGACTCTACAAGGATTCATAGTTTTCCTATGCTGTTAAAACAGGAACTAGCAAATTATTGTTCAGTTGATTTTGAGAAATTAGATCTTTAAAGGGTTTATATAGGAAAATTATATTTAAGATTCTGATACTACCTGTCACTGAGTCTACAGTTATATTAAAATCAGTGGTTCTTAATTTTTCCAGCTTTATTGAAATATATATGACATTTTTTAAGTTTAACACATATATATAATTAAAATATACATATATTTTATAAAATAATTACCACAATAAGGTTACTTAACACATGCATCCCCTCATATAATTACAACTCTTGCTTTGTTGTTGTGGTGGTGGTGGTCGTGGTGACATTTAAAATCAACTCTCTTAGCAACTTGCAAGTATACAATACAGTATTATTAACTATGAGTGACTCTTGAACAAAACAGGGGCTAGGGGGCCAATGCCCTAAACAGTCATAAGTCAGAATTTAACTTTTGACTTCCCCAAAACTTAACTACTAACAGCCTGTGTTGTTCAATGGTCAATAATCATCATGCTGTACATTAGATTCCCAGAATGTATTAATCTTAAAACTGGAATTTTGTACCCTTTACCAAACATCTCATTTCTCCCCTCCCCCAGCCACTGGCAATCACCAGTCTCCTCATTGTTTCTTTGAGTTTGGCTTGTTTAGACTCCACATATGAATAAGATCATATAGTATTTGTCTTTCTGTATCTTACTTATCTCACATAGCATAATGCCCTCAAAGTTAATCTAAAAATCCTGAAAGTGGGCACCTGGGTGGCTCAGTCCTTAAGCATCTGCCTTCAGCACAGGTCATGATCCCAGGGTACTGGGATCAAGCCCCACGTCAGGGTCATTGCTCAACGGGGAGTCTGCTTCTCCCTCTCCCTGCTGTTCCTCCTTAAATAAATAAATAAATAAAATTTTAAAACCCCTGAAAATGGCCAAATAGGAAAATGAATAAATGTAGGAACAGGAAATACAGATTTTTTTTCAAAAGCAAACAATATTATAACAGTATGTTCCACCTTTCTTGTAAAGGCCTGTTAATGATGCGCAAGTTAGAAATTTAAATAATCACCCACAAAATTAAATACTATGAATCCATTTAATCACTAATGAGATCTCTGTATGCTTACATGGAAATATGTTCATGATATATTGATAGTTAAGGAAACCAGTGGCAGAACCATATGTGAATTATTAATTTATCTTAATGTTAAGTGCATATTTTCTTTGTACATCATATTATGTTGTTATGGGGTGTCTTCTATGATGCTGCAAAATAGAAGGGCTCTTTTCATGGAAACACTTTGGGATTAGCTTGGGTATAATGTTCTTGGTGATGAGTCCTTCAGCCTACCATTTTGCTAGGAAGATGGTTTATCAATTTTTATTTCTTTGAAATTAATACCCCACACACTTCATAAAGAACATGTGGAAGCTTATAATCAAGATATTTAAAGCAATTAAATATTTTTTAAAATAGACAGTAAGGAAGAAAGGTCAGAATAATATAGAAGAGATACAAAGTTGCACTTATTTTTACCATTGATCATGCAGTTTATCTCTAGTTTTCTGAAGGCCAAGACAGAAGAGGAAATAAATTTTTAAAATAGGAACAAAATTTCCTGGAGAGCTTGTCTGCCCTAGTGGAATTGAAAGCCTCAATTGTAATAATGGAAAGAAAATGCTTTATACAATGTAAAGTGCCATATAAATTTAAGGGATTGATTTGACTGAGTCCAGAAATTCTTAACTTATCTTTCTTTGGGAAGCTACTAAATGGGCCTTCCTTTGGCTGTGAATTACATTTTATGAACATAATACAGTAGAGAAAATCTTTCTAGAGTCTCTTGGGCTCATTCTTATAGCTATTCACCATATTGCCTTTTCAGAAGTGCTCTTTCAATCAGTAGATGTGTGGCCAATTTTATCAGGGGCTAATTTGCACATTAAGTAAAAAGTTCTTAAGGAAGACATCAGTTATTTGCATAGCCATTTAAATGAGTCTAATTTATGGGTGAAGTTTGTCAAGTTTAAAATTTAGTGATTGCCCTTAAATTGTTGTTCTTGACACTTAAAATTCTTATACCATATAGTTATTATCGTGGTGCTTGTGACTTCATTTGTAGTTGGTATGCTTAGGTATGTTGGAATCACTTGAGACTATTGATTATGAAATTCAATCAGTAGAAGAGGCAAGCCAGTTAGATCTTGACTTGATTATTAGTCATTTTCTTCTTTCAACATGAGGATCCCAAGAGGTATTCTACAGTATTGGAAGAACCATATTAAATGATGATTGAAGTAGTTAAGAGCTCTTCTTTAAACTGTGTACAAACTTCTTAGAAAAGTTTGCCTGAATAGCCTAGTTTCTAGAGAAAGCCTGGCAGTTTAGACTCTCTTTTCTCTCAATGAGCTGTCAGTATCTTGAACAAGGACATTAATAATTCTGTGACTCGGTTTCCTCCTATATAAAGTTGAGTCAAGTATGGTACCTACTTCAAAGCATTGTTGTGAGGATTAAATGAGGCAATACTCATAGTAGGTTTAGGATGGTGACTGGCCATTAGCATTCATTAAATAGTAGCTAGTAGTAAGAGTAGTATTGCATAGGTCAGAAAATCATAGGTCATGCTCCAGAAACATTTTCTCTCTTAGGCCAGGTGGTTAGGAAATGTTCTTTTATTGGCTTTGTGTCAGAACAGTTTCTTCAAAAGCAGGTCACCAAAGAAACTGGTATCTGGAGTTGTGTTGCAGAATCCTACTGAAGAAAGAAAGAGAAGAATCAGAAAGGTTTCTTAGAGATAGAGATGAAATAAAAATCATTCAGTCCACAGGGCAGACATAAGATTTAAAATGGGAGACAGAAACATAGGTAAAAGCCAGTCAGAGGTAGAGTGGAATAGGGAAAATATGAGAATTATGGGATTACCTTCATGATTACTTAAATCCTCTATTACTTGGTACACCTAGGGCCTAAATGGGTTAGGTTGGCTTAAAAGTATAGGGACAGTTCTATTTGTTCTGGTAGATGTCTTCCAAAATTCTGTTTAATGGGAAAACAAAATATTAACTCTGAGTGTTAGGAAATTTAAGGTAAAGTCTATTCAAGGATCAATAAATCTTCACATGCTTTTAGGAGAGAGAAAAGCAGCGAATGTCCAGAAACTGAAAATGCCAGAATAAAGAGGCATAACTGATAAGGTAAGTTTCTAAGAAGAGGCAGGAATAAACATATTGCCTGTTACCAATGGGGACATTAGTCTCAGCATGGAAGAGAAGCTGCTCTTCCTTTGAGAGGTAAGAAAAATAATAATAATGAGTTAACAGTTTGGATGTATCCTTGGGTTCCAAAAGGGTCTCTTGTATACAACATATGGACGGGTCCTGTTGTTTTAGCCAATCTCCAACCCTGTGCCTTTTTATGGGAGTGTTTAGGCCATTCATATTGAGAGTGATTATTGAAAGATACATTTTTAAGGTACTCTTTTAAGCCTTGCTGGTCTTGGAAGCTCTTTATCACTCCATCCACTTTGAATGCCAGCCTTGCTGGATAAAGTATTCTTGGCTGCATGTTCTTCTCATTTAGTGCCCTGAATGTCTTGCCAGCCCTTTTAGGCTTGCCAGGTTTCTGTGGACAGGTCTGACATTATTCTGTACATATGAAGTCTCTTCCCCCTAGCTGCTCTCAAAAGCTCTTGTCTAAAATTATGATTCATCAGTCAAATCAAGTGCCTCAAGGTCTTTCTAGATTTGTTGATCTTGGGGGGTATTCTTTCTACCTCTAGGACATGAACGCTGGTTTCATTCCCCAGATTGAGAAAATTTTCATGGAGCATTTATTCAATGATATCTTCTAGTCTTCTTTCTTTCTCCTCCCCCTCAGGGATCCTAATAATTCTGACATTGGAACATCTCATGGCATTATTTATTTCCCTAATTCTGCTTTCATGGCTTCTAAGCTGTTTGTTCCAGGCCTCCTCCTGATCCTTTTTCTCTATCAATTTGTCCTCTACATCACTAATTCTATCTTCTGCCTTGGTTACCCTAGCTATTAGAGTATTTAGATTAGATTGGATCTCATTGATAGCATTTTTAACTTCTTCCCAGGAGGCTTTCACTTTTGTCCTTAGAAATTCCATGTTGACCTGGCGATTCACAGACCTGTACCCCTGGGGATAAAAATATATTATATGTTTATAAAAATAAGAAAAAATTTTAAAAAAAGAAATTCCATGTTGTCATTAATGGCTTTCTCCAATTGTTACCCTGAATTCCCTTTCGGACATGCTGTTTATGTTCATATCCAATAGTTCTGATGGAGAGGGCACAGTCTCTGAATTTTTCCTCTGTTGGATGTTCCTCCTCCTAGTCATTTTGGTGAGAGGTGGTTGAGGGGATGTGTAGCTGAATATATCAACCAAGATCCAGGCAAGGTGCATCCTGGAACGCTTCTGAGCAATCGGAAGTCACCACCAAAAAGAAAGAAAAAAGAAAAAAAAGAGAGAGAGAGAAAGAAAGAAAGAGACAGAAAAAAAAAAAGAGAGAAGACCAGCCAGAATGGGCCCCAAAGGTAAGATTTATAAGGTATGCAAACAAAAATGGACAAACAGAAAGACTGACAAAAGTGAATGACAAGAGAAAAAAAAAAAAAAGAACCCAGCCAAAATGAACCCCAAGGATAAGATTTATATAATACCAGAACAAAAACAAATACACAGAAACACTGACAGAATAAAAAGATGAGAGAGTGATTATAAATTCTTGATGTGGGTGAGGAAAGTTATTTTGATTCTTCCTGGGTGTATATTGATATCTTTGTTAAAGGACTCAACTTTCCAGAGCTAACGGGAGATTAAAACTGGTTTATATATAGGGGTAGTATTGATTAGGGAAGGAGGATTACCTTGAAGCTTATATCTATATGTATATTAAAAAAATAGAAAAGCAAAAGAAAAACATAGGTATATGTATGAAAAAAGTTCAAGCTAAAAGGTTATTATGGAATATGTTGTATTAAGCCTCTAGTTGTAATGGTAAGCAGGTTAAAAAAATTAAAAAGAAAAAGAATAATGAGAACAAATTAAAAATAAAAGTTGCAGGGCAATACTGGGAGCTTAATATATTGTTTTCCCCTGATATTGAAGGGATATAGAAGCATCTTTCATGCCAATGGGCCTCAAAAGAAAGCTGGGGTAGCGTTTCTCATATCAGATAAATTAGATTTTACACTAAAGACTGTAGTCAGAAATAAAGAAGGACACTACATCATTCTTAAAGGGTCTATCCACCAAGAAGATCTAACAATTGTAAATATTTATGCCCCCAATACGGGAGCAGCCAACTATATAAGACAACTGTTAATCAAGATAAAGAGTCATATTGATATGAATATATTAATAATGTGGGATCTTAACATGCCATTCTCAGTAATAGACAGATCATCCAAGCAGAAAATCAATAAAGAAACAAGAGCATTGAATGACACATTGGACCAGATGGACCTCATAGACATATACAGAACATTCCACCCTGAAACAACAGAATACTCACTCTTCTCAAGTGCACGTGGAACTTTGTCCAGAATAAATCACATCCTGGGTCACAAATCAGGGCTCAACCAATACCAAATGATTGAGATTTTTCCCTGCATATGCTCAGACCACAGTGCTTTGAAACTGGAACTTAACCACAAGAAAAAGCTTGGAAGGAATTCAAACACTTGGAAGCTAAAGACCAGCCTGCTTAAGAATGTTTGGATCAACCAGGAAGTCAAAGAAGACCTTAAACAATTCATAAAAATCAATGAGAATGAAGACATTCAGTCCAAAACCTATGGGATACAGCAAAGGTGGTCCTAAGAGGAAAAATACATAGCCATCCAAGCCTCCCTCAAAAAACTGGAAAAATCCAGAATATACCAGCTGTCTTTACACCTTAAAAAACTGGAGAATCAACAACAAATTAAGCCAACCCCACACACAACAGGGAAAATAATCAAGATTAGAGCAGAGATCAATGAGATAGAAACTAGAGATAGAATAGAACACATCAATGAAACTAGAAGCTAGTTTTTTTAAAAAAAATCATTAAGATTGATAAACCACTTGCCAAACTAATCCAAAACAAAAGAGAGAGGACCCAGATTAATAAAATTATGAATGAAAGGGGAGAGATCACTACTAACACAAAGTAAATAGAAACAATCATCAAAAATTATTATCAACAGTTATATGCCAATAAGTTAAGCAACCTAGATGAAATGGATGCATTCCTGGAAATCTATAAACTTCCAAAACTGAATCAGGAAGAAATTGACAACCTGAATAGACCAATATCTATGAACAATAGTTACTAGATTGAGGAGTGATCAGAAACCTTTCAAAAAACAAGAGCCCAGGACCTGATGGATTCCCTGGAGAATTCTACCAAACTTTCAAAGAAGAAATAATACCTATTCTCCTGAAGCTGTTTCAAAAAATAGCAACAGAAGGAAAATTTCCAGACTCATTCTATGAGGCCAGAATTACCTCAATGCCAAACCAGGCAAAGACCCCACAAAATGGAGAATTTCATACCAATATCCCTGATAATATGGATGCCAAAAATCTCAACAAGATCCTACCTGATAAGACCCAACAGTACATTAAAAACATTATTCACCATGACCAGGTGGGATTTATCCCTGGGATGCTAGGGTGATTCAACATTTGCAAATCAACCAATGTGATAGAACACATAAATAAGAGAAGAGACAAGAACCACATGGTCCTCTCAATTGATGCAGAAAAAACATTTGACAAAATACAACATCCTTTCCCAATTAAAACTTTTCAGAGTATAGAGATAGAGGGAACATTCCTCAACTTCATAAAATCCATTTATGAAAACTCCACAGTGAATATCATTCTCAATGGGGAAAAGCTGAGAGCCTCTTACTTATGATCAGGAGTACAACAAGGATGCCCACTCTCGCCACTATTGTACAACATAGTACTAGAAGTCTTAGCAACAGCAATCAGACAACAAAAAGAAATAAAAGGGGAATGCATGAGTCTGGTGGTGGGTTTTATGGAGGGCATGTATTGCATGGAGCACTGGGTGTGGTGCATTAACAATGAATTTTGGAACACTGAAAAAAATAAAGTAAAATTTTAAAAAAATGAGTGAACATTTAAGGAGATTGTGAATTAAAGTAAGAAAATGAAGGAGCTTTCTCTGGATAGCTTCCATCTAGGTAAAGTAAACAGCAGTGTCAGTTCCTTCTATTATACTTGCAAGAGAGTGGAGAGGTTTAGAACAATAGCTGTGGAGAATGTGATACAAAGTCAACATGAGATAGGAAAAAGGATGCGGGATTGCTGAGCATCAGGAAAGACCTAGTTGAAATTAAATCACAAGTCTAGTGTGGATGCAGTCAAGCTTCCAATGGAACTAATGTTTTCTCCAACTCAGTATTTTGCAGTGGTTTGCACTTATTTGCAGCTTTTCATCTGGCTCATATAGAAATAAACTTTGAGTAAATGTCTGTAGGAGTTTAAACTCCCAAGGAGAGGATAAAGAAAAATTGAGAATAAAAATAGAGAGTCCATAGGGGGAAAATTTTTAAAAATAAAAGTTAAGAAAGGAATTAAAAATCTTAATGACCTTTTTTTTCAGCTTTCACTGATTATTTTATATTACACTACTTTGGAAATTTAATTAGAATACTTACAAAGAAAAATTGCAAAAAAATTACTTTTTCAGATAGTTTATATGCTGAGGTATAACTTTTCCTTTAAAAAGGCAAGTGATTGAGATGGGCCATCTGGTTAAACTTATTTTTTTATCTATTAAAGTATGACTTAGTAAGTAGAATAATTGAGCCAGTCTTAACTACAAATAATCATATATGAGTAAATACCTGTGATGAGATTTTGGGTAGTAAAATTATTTAAACTAAAATAGATACTTTGGAAATATATCAAACAAGTTTGACTGAATTCTTTTAGCAACATTTAAGACAACATTCATTTAAGACAACAATCTTTCCAAAAGGTTTTGTTGGTCTGTACCCAGCTCTATTCTAATGGCTCTCAGTGACACAAAGGTATTGTAAAACCTATACTTTGCTGTTATGTTGTTCACATAACAACTGTTATGTTGTTCACTTTGTATCAAATATACTGTTGTTCACAGTATATTTGGGAAGACAAAACCAATATGTAGGAAACATCATGACCAAATGATATGTGACCTATGTTATTAACAATAAATGCAGTAGATATTAAAGAATGACTGAAATACTCACAATAGTTAAAAGTTAATAAACCTTGAGTTCCAGTTCAAAGTAGCAACAAAAGAATACTGTGAACTCATCTCTTCCACAGAACACATCAAATTACAACTATTAATAGTTCGGTTCTTTCTAATGAAGAACTGAGGCCTGACTGAACAGCGACTAAACATCAAAGACAGAGAGAATCTTAAGAGAATAAGAGAGAGCAGACACACCATGGTTTAAAGTAGTAGCATACACAGGCACAGCTCCAGCTAGCCAGTAAAGGTTACCAAGCACAAACAGTCTGCCTAGGTGGCACCATACACAAGACCTCTCCTTCAACTTTAGGAGAAATAACCATTTTGCCTAATCCATAGTTGCATACACAGAAAGTCAGTAAAACTGGGGAGAAAGAGAAATATGCTCAAAAGGAAAGAATAAGAAAAAAAAACTCAGTAAAAGAATTAAATGAAACAGAGATAAGCAATATGCCTGATAAAAAATTTAAAGTAATGAAAGTAAACATACTCACCAGCCTAGAGAAGAGAATGGAAGAACTCAGTGAGACCTTCAACAGAGAGATCAAAAGTATTATAAAGAACCAATTAGAGATGAAGAATACAAATACTAAAAAAATTTTTTTAAAAAACACTAGAGGGAATCAACAGTGGATTAGAGGATGCAGAAGGACATATCTGGAAGACAGGGTAGTGGAAAGCACACAAGCTGAACAGCAAAAACAGAAAACAATTTTTTATAGATTATTTATTTGATAGAAAGAGATCACAAGTAGGCAGAGAGGCAGGCAGAGAGAGAGAAGGGGGAAGCAGGCTCCCTGCTGAGCAGAGAGCCCGACATGGGGCTCGATCCCAGGACCCCGAGATCATGACCTGAGCCGAAGGCAGAGGCTTAAACCACTGAGCCACCCAGGCACCCCGAGAAAACAATTTTTTTAAATGAGGATAGGAGCACCTGGCTGGCTCAGTCATTAGAGCATGCAATTCTTGACTTTGGTCACGAGTTCAAGCTCTACATTGGGTGTAAAGATTGCTTAAATAAATAAACTTTAAAAAATGGGAAATGATTAAGGCATATCTTGGACAATATCAAGCAAACAAACATTTGCATTATAGGGGCCCAGAGAAAGAAAAAGAGAGAATAAGGTGTAGAAAAATTTGAAGAAATGGTAACTGAAAACTAACCTAAGGAGGAAAATAGACAGCCATGTCCAAGACACACAGAGTTCCAAACAAAATGAACCAAGGAGGTCCACACCAAAGCATATAATAATTAAAATGTCAAAGGTTAAATATAAAGAAAGAATCTTAAAAGCACCAAGAGAAAACAAAAGTTACCTATAAGGGAAAACTGATAAAGCTAAAACTGATTTATTTATTTATTTATTTTTAAAAAATTTATTTATTTTTTAAAATAAACATATAACATAGTTTTATCCCCAGGGGTACAGGTCTGTGAATCGCCAGGTTTACACATTTCACAGCACTCATCACAGCACATCCCCTCCCCAATGTCCATATCCCCACCACCCTCTCCCTCCCCTCTCCCCACAGCAACCCTCAGTCTGTTTTTTGAGATTGAGTCTTTTATGGTTTGTCTCCCTCCCAATCCCATCTTCTTTCATAAAACTGATTTTTCAGCAGAAATTTTGCTAGCCTTGAGTGTGGCATGATATATTCAAAGTGCTGCAAGGGAAATAAATAAATAAATAAAACAAGCCCTATAACCAAGAATACTCTACCAGGGAAGATTATCATTCAGATTTGAAGGAGAAAAAAAAGTTTGCCAGAAAAACAAAAGATAAAGGAGTTTATCACTACTAAATCAGCTATCACTACTAAATCAGCTATTCTTATAAGAAATTTTAAAGGACTTCTTTAAGTGAAAAAGAAATGGTCATAATTAAACATAAAAATATGAATAAAAAGATGTAAAATATGATAATATGTACATAGAATGTGGAGAAGGGAGTTAAAAGGAAAGAGAAGGGGAAAAGGAAAAAGAATTTTTTTTGAATGTTTGAACTTAGATGACCATCAAATTAATATGGACTACTATTTACTTAGTATGTTATATATGACCCTCATGATAACCACAAACCCCAAATCTATGCTAGATACACAAAAAATAAAGAGAAAGAAAGCCAAACAAAATGCTACAGATATTCATTGATCAGAAAAAGGGAGCAAGAGAAGAAAGGAACTACAAAACAACCAGAAAGCAAAATTTAAGAATGGCATAAGTACGTACCTATCAATAATTGCTTTAAGAGTAAATACCCTAGGGCACCTGGGTGGCTCAGTGGGTTAAGCCGCTGCCTTCGGCTCAGGTCATGATCTCGGGGTCCTGGGATCGAGTCCCGCATCGGGCTCTCTGCTCAGCAGGGAGCCTGCTTCCTCCTCTCTCTCTCTGCCTGCCTCTCTGCCTACTTGTAATCTCTCTCTGTCAAATAAATAAATAAAATCTTTAAAAAAAAAAGAGTAAATACCCTAAATGCTCCAATCAAAAGGCATAGAGTGGCAGAATGGATTTAAAAATATGCTAATTTTTTATATGCTGCCTACAAGAGACAGACCTAAAGACGCATATAGACTGAAAGTGAAGGAATGAAAAACCATGCAAATTGAAGTGAGAAAAAAAAAAGCTGGAGTAACAATGCTTACATCCCACAAAATAGACTTTAAAACAAAGACTGCAACAAGGGACAAAGAAGGGCATTATATAATGATAAAGAGATTAATCCAACAAGAGGCTATCACAATTGTAAATATCCACGCACCCAAAACCAGAGCACCTAAATACTTAAAGCCAATATTAATGGACATAAAGAGAGAAATTGATGGTAATGCAATATTAGTAGGGGACCTTACCACTCCACTTACATCAATGGATAGATTTTCCAGGCAGAAAAATCAATAAGGAGGCAGTGTCTTTGGATAGCACATTGGACTAGATGGATATAACAGATATATAGAGAGCATTCCATCCCAAAACAACAGAATAGACATTCTTTTTAAGTGTCTATGGAAACATTCTCCAGAACATATCCTATATTAGTCCATAAAACAATCCTCAATAAATTTGAGAAGATTGAAATCATACCATGCATCTTTTCCAAACACAATACGAAACTGGAAATAAATCACAAGAAGAAAATGGGAAAAACACAAACATGTGGATACTAAACATGATACTAACAACTAATGGGTCAATGAAGCAATTGAAGAAAAAATTAAAAATTACATGGAGACAAATGAAAACAAAAACACAACAGTCCAAAATTTCTAGAACACAGCAGAAGCAGTTCTAAAGAGAAATGCATAGCAATACAGGCTGACCTCAAGAATCAAGAAAAAAAAAACTAAAAAAAATCTATCTTTACACCTAAAGGAAATAGAAAAAGAAGAACAAATGAAAACCAAGGTGAGTAGAAGAAAAGACAGAATAAGATTGGACAAGAAATAAACAAAATAGAGACTAAAAAACAAACAATTAAACCAAGAGCTCATTCTTTGAAAAGATAAACAAAATTACAAACAATTAGCCAGACTCAACAGGGAAAAAAGACTAGGGACCAAAATAAGTGTAATCATAAATGAAAGAGAAATAATAACCAATACCACAGAATATAATACAAAAGACTATAAGAAATTACTATGAAAAATTATATGCCAGAAAACTGGACAATCTAGAAGAAATGAATAAACTCTTGAAAACATACAATCTTCCAAAACTGAACAAAGAAGAAATGGAAAATTAGAATAGACCAATCACAAGTAACAAAATTGAACTGGTAATCAAAACACTATGAAAAAATGAGTCCAGGACCAGGTAGACTCACAGGTGAATTCTACCAGACATTTGAAGAAAGGTTAATACTTACTCTTCAAACTACAGCAGTATTATAAATAATAGCCAAATCATGAAAAGAGCACAAATCCCTCAATGAATGAATGGATAAATGTGTGTGTGTGTGTGTGTGTGTGTGTGTGTGTGTGTGTGTGTGTGATGGAATATCTCTCAGTCATCAAAAAGGATTAAATCTTGCTCTTTGCAGTAGGTGGATGGAGCTAAAGAGTATTATGCTAAGCAAAATAAGTTAGTCAGAGAAAGACAAACACCATATGATTTCACTCATATGTGGAATTTAATAAACAAAGCAGATGTACATGGGAGTGGAAAAGAGAGAGAGGCAAACCATAAAATAGACTCTTAATTATAGAGAACAAACTGAGGGTTTCTGGAGGGAAAGTTAAATAGGTGATGGATATGAAAGAGGGCACTTGGGATGAGCACTCAGTGTTTTATGTAAATGATGAATAGTTAAACTCTTCACCTGAAACTAATATTACACTGTATGTTAACTAACTATAATTTAAATAAAAACTTGGAAGAAAAAACTCATATGATCATGTCAATAGATGCAGAAAAAGCATTTGACAAAATTCATCATTCATTCATGATAAAAACGCTTAATAAAATGGGGGTAGAGGGAACACACCTCAACATAATAAAGGCTATATATGAAAAACCCACAGTTAACATCATCCTCAATAGTGAAAAATGAGAGCTTTACCTCTAATGTCAGGAACAACACAAAGATGTTAACTCACACCACTTTTATTCAACATAGTACTAGAAGTCCTAGCCACAGTAGTCAGACAAGAAAAGGAAATAAGAGGCATCCATATTGATAAAGATGCAGCTGAACTGTCACTATTTACAGACTGCATGATGCTATCCATAGAAAATCCTAAAGATTCCACCAAAAATACTAGAAGTAATAAATTCAGTTAAGTGGCAGGATACAAAATTAATACTCAGAATTCTGTAGTGTTATTATACATTACCAACAAAATTGCTGGCAAGGAAATTTTAAAAACAACACCATTTACAATTGCACAGAAAAGAATAAAATACCTAGAAATAAACTTAACCAAAGAGGTGAAAGCCCTGTACTCTGAAAAGTATAAAACACTGAAATGAAAGATGAAAGAAATTTAAGGTGACACCACCAAATGGAAAAATATTTCATGCTCATGGATTGGAAGAACTAATATTGTTAAAAGGTCCATATTACCCAAAGCAATCTACTTATTCAATGTAATTCCTATGAAAATACTAACAGCATTTTTCACAGAACTAGAAAAATAACACTAAAATTTGTATGGAACCTTAGAACATCCCAAATAGCCAAAGCAATCCTGAGAAAGAAGAACAGGCTGGAGGTATCATAAGACCATATTTCAAGGTGAACTACAAAGCTCTAGTAGTCAAAACAATATGGTATGGACCCAAAAATAGACACATAGACCATTGAAACAGAATAGAGACTCCAGAAATAAAGCCATATATACGGTCAACTAATCCATGACAAAGGAGGCAAGAATATGTAATGTGGAAAATACAGTCTTTTCAATAAATGGTGCTGAGAAAACTGGAAAGCTACAAAAGAATGAACCTGTACTACTTTCTAATACTATACACAAAATTAACTAAAAATGGATTAACGACCTAAGTGTGAGACCTGAAAGCATAAAAATCCTAGAAGAGAGCACAGGCAGTAATTTCTCTGACATTAGCTATAAGAAATTTTTTTAGATATGTCTCTTAAGGCAAGGGAAACAAAAGCAAAAATAAATTGTTGGGACTACACCAAAATAAAAAGCTTTTGCACAGCAAAGGAAACATACACAAAACTAAAAGACAACCTACTGGGGCGCCTGGGTGGCTCAGTGGTTTAGGCCGCTGCCTTCGGCTCAGGTCATGATCTCAGGGTCCTGGGATCGAGGCCCGCATCGGGCTCTCTGCTCAGCAGGGAGCCTGCTTCCTCGTCTCTCTCTGCCTGCCTCTCTGCCTGCTTGTCATCTCTCTCTGTCAAATAAATAAATAAAATCTTTAAAAGACAACATACTGAATGGGAGAAGGTATTTACAAATTGTTTATACAATAAGGGGCTAGTATCCAAAATACATAAAGAACTCATACAACTCTACACCAAAAAGCAAAAAATCCAATTAAAAAATGGGCAGGGAAACAGAAATGACATTTTTCCAAAGAAGACATTCAGATGGCCAAAAGACATTTGAAAAAGATGCTCAACATCACTTATCATCAGGGAAATGCAAATCAAAACCACAGTGAGATATCAGCTCGTGACTGTTAGAATTGCTAAAATCAAGAAGACAAGAAACAACAAATGCTGGCAAGGCTGTGGAGGAAAAGGAACACTTATGCACTCTTTTTTTTTTTTTCCCAATTTATTTATTTTCAGAAAAACAGTATTCATTATTTTTTCACCACACCCAGTGCTCCATGCAAGCTGTGCCCTCTATAATACCCACCACCTGGTACCCCAACCTCCCACCCCCCCGCCACTTCAAACCCCTCAGACTGTTTTTCAGAGTCCATAGTCTCTCATGGTTCACCTCCCCTTCCAATTTACCCAAATTCCCTACTACTCTCTAACGCCCCTTGTCCTCCATGCTATTGGTTATGCTCCACAAATGAGTGAAACCATATGATAATTGACTCTCTCTGCTTGACTGATTTCACTCAGCATAATCTCTTCCAGTCCCGTCCATGTTGCTACAAAAGTTGGATATTCGTCCTTTCTGATGGAGGCATAATACTCCATAGTGTATATGGACCACATCTTCCTTATCCATTCATCCGTTGAAGGGCATCTTGGTTCTTTCCATAGTTTGGCGACTGTGGCCATTGCTGCTATAAACATTGGGGTACAGATGGCCCTTCTTTTCACGACATCTGTATCTTTGGGGTAAATACCCAGGAGTGCAATTGCAGGGTCGTAGGGAAGCTCTATTTTTCATTTCTTGAGGAATCTCCACACTGTTCTCCAAAGAGGCTGCACCAACTTGCATTCCCACCAACAGTGTAAGAGGGTTCCCCTTTCTCCACATCCTCTCCAACACATGTTGTTTCCTGTTTTGTTAATTTTGGCCATTCTAACTGGTGTAAGGTGATATCTCAATGTGGTTTTAATTTGAATCTCCCTGAGGGCTAATGATGATGAGCATTTTTTCATGTGTCTGATAGCCATTTGTATTTCTTGATTGGAGAAGTGTCTGTTCATATCTTCTGCCCATTTTTTGATGTGTTTGTCTGTTTCGTGTGGGTTGAGTTTGAGGAGTTCATTATAGATCCTGGATATCAACCTTTTGTCTGTACTGTCATTTGCAAATATCTTCTCCCATTCCGTGGGTTGCCTCTTTGTTTTTTTGACTGTTTCCTTTGCTGTGCAGAAGCTTTTGATTTTGATGAAGTCCCAGAAGTCTATTTTCGCTTTTGTTTCCTTTGCCTTTGGAGACGTATCTTGAAAGAAGTTGCTGTGGCTGATATCGAAGAGATTACTGCCTATGTTCTCCTCTAAGATTCTGATAGATTCCTGTCTCACGTTGAGGTCTTTTATCCATTTTGAGTTGATCTTTGTGTACGGTGTAAGAGAATGGTCGAGTTTCATTCTTCTACATATAGCTGTCCAGTTTTCCCAGCACCATTTATTGAAGAGACTGTCTTTTTTCCACTGTATATTTTTTCCTGTTTTGTCGAAGATTAATTGACCATAGAGTTGAGGGTCCATATCAGGGCTCTCTACTCTGTTCCACTGGTCTATGTGTCTGTTTTTATGCCAGTACCATGCTGTCTTGGTGATCACAGCTTTGTAATAAAGCTTGAAATCAGGTAAGGTGATGCCGCCAGCTTTATTTTTGTTTTTCAACGTTTCCTTAGCGATTCGGGGTCTCTTCTGATTCCATACAAATTTTTGGATTATTTGCTCCAGCTCTTTGAAGAATGCCGGTGGAATTTTGATCGGAATGGCATTAAAAGTATAGATTGCTCTAGGCAGTATAGACATTTTAACGATGTTTATTCTTCCGATCCAAGAGCATGGAATGGTCTTCCATCTTTTTGTGTCTTCTTCAATTTCTTTCATGAGTGTTCTATAGTTCCTCAAGTATAGATCCTTTACCTCTTTAGTTAGGTTTATTCCCAGGTATCTTATGGTTCTTGGTGCTATAGTAAATGGAATCGATTCTCTAATTTCCCTTTCTGTATTTTCCTTGTTAGTGTATAAGAAAGCCACTGATTTCTGCACATTGACTTTGTATCCTGCCACGCTGCTGAATTGCTGTATGAGTTCTAGTAGTTTGGGGGTGGAGTCTTTTGGGTTTTCCATATAAAGAATCATGTCATCTGCGAAGAGAGAGAGTTTGACTTCTTCATTACCAATTTGGATACCTTTTATTTCTCTCTGTTGTCTGATTGCTGTTGCTAGGACTTCTAATACTATGTTGAACAAGAGTGGTGAAAGTGGGCATCCTTGTCTTGTTCCTGATCTCAACGGGAAGGCTGCAAGCTTTTTCCCATTGAGGATGATATTTGCTGTGGGTCTTTCATAGATAGATTTGATGAGGTTCAGGAATGTTCCCTCTATCCCTATACTTTGAAGCGTTTTAATCAGGAACGGATGTTGGATTTTGTCAAATGCTTTTTCTGCATCAATTGAGAGGACCATGTGGTTCTTCTCTCTTCTCCTATTAATTTGTTGTATCACATTGATTGATTTACGAATGTTGAACCATCCTTGTAGCCCAGGGATGAATCCCACCTGATCATGGTGGATAATCTTTTTAATCCTGTTGGCTAGGATCTTGTTGAGAATCTTAGCATCCATATTCATCAGTGATATTGGTCTGAAATTCTCCTTTTTGGTATGGTCCTTGCCTGGTTTGGGGATCAGGGTAATGCTGGCTTCATAGAAAGAGTCTGGAAGTTTTCCTTCTGCTTCAATTTTTTGAAACAGCTTCAGGAGAATAGGTGTTATTTCTTCTTGGAAGGTTTGGTAGAATTCCCCAGGGAATCCGTCAGGTCCTGGGCTCTTGTTTTTTGGGAGATTTTTGATCACTGCTTCAATCTCGTTATTAGATATCGGTCTATTCAGGTTGTCGATTTCTTCCTGGTTCAATTTTGGTAGTTTATATTTTTCCAGGAATGCATCCATTTCATCAAGGTTGCTAAGCTTATTGGCATATAACTGTTCGTAGTAACTTCTGATGATTGTTTCTACTTCCTTGGTGTTAGTTGTGATCTCTCCCCTTTCATTCATAATTTTATGAATTTGGGATTTCTCTCTTTTCTTTTGGATTAGTGTAGCCAGTGGCTTATCGATCTTATTGATTCTTTCAAAAAACCAGCTTCTAGTTTCATTGATACGTTCTACTGTATCTCTGGTTTCTCCCTCATTGATCTCAGCTCTAATCTTGATGATTTCCCTTCTTATGTGTGGAGTTGGTTTGATTTGTTGTTGATCCTCCAGTTCTTTAAGGTGTAGAGACAGCTGGTGTGTTCTGGATTTTTCAATTTTTTTGAGCGAGGCTTGGATGGCTATATATTTTCCCCTTAGGACCGCCTTTGCTGTATCCCATAGGTTTTGGACCGAAGTGTCTTCATTCTCATTGGTTTCCATGAATTGTTTCAGTTCTTCTTTGATCTCCTGGTTGATCCAAGCATTCTTAAGCAAGGTGGTCTTTAGCTTCCAGGTGTTTGAGTTCCTTCGGAACTTTTCCTTGTGATTGAGCTCCAGTTTCAAAGCATTGTGATCTGAGAATATGCAGGGAATAATCTCAGTCTTTTGGTATCGGCTGAGTCCTGATTTGTGACCCAGTATGTGGTCTATTCTGGAGAAGGTTCCGTGTGCACTTGAGAAGAATGAGTATTCTGCTGTTTTAGGGTGGAATGTTCTGTATATATCTATGAGGTCCATCTGGTCCAATGTGTCGTTCAATGCTCTTGTTTCTTTATTGATTTTCTGCTTCGATGATCTGTCTAATTCTGAAAGAGGCGTGTTAAGATCACCTACGATTAGTGTATTCATATCAATATGACTCTTTATCTTGATTAACAGTTTTCTTAAGTAATTGGCTGCTCCCATATTGGGAGCATAGATATTTACAATTGTTAGATCATCTTGGTGGATAGTCCCTTTAAGGATTATGTAGTGTCCTTCTGTATCTCTGACTACAGTCTTTAGTTTGAAGTCTAATTTATCTGATATGAGAATCGCTACCCCAGCCTTCTTTTGAGTCCCATTGGCATGAAAGATGCTTCTCCACCCCTTCACTTTCAGTCTGCGTGTATCTTTAGGTTCAAAATGGGTCTCTTGTAGACAGCATATGGATGGGTCCTGTCGTTTTATCCAATCTGCAACCCTGTGCCGTTTTATGGGTGCATTGAGGCCATTCACATTGAGAGTGATTATTGATAGATACGTTTTTATTGACATCGAGTTACCTTTGAAGTCTTTCTTTCTGTAGACTGTCTCTATATTTCTGTTCAATGCTATTCTTGGGATTTTTCCTCTTTTATAGAACCCCCCTTAATATTTCCTGCAGTGTCGGCTTGGTGGTTGCATAGTCTTTTAAGTCTTGCCGGTCTTGGAAACTCTTTATCTCTCCATCCATTTTGAATGTCAGTCTTGCTGGATAAAGTATTCTTGGCTGCATGTTCTTCTCATTTAGTGCCCTGAATATATCTTGCCAGCCTCTTCTGGCTTGCCAGGTCTCTGTGGACAGGTCTGACGTTATTCTGATGGGCTTCCCTCTGTAAGTAAGGAGCCTCTTTGCCCTGGCAGCTTTCAAGAGATTATACCTACAATTATAATTTCTCAATTTGACTATCAGGTGTCGTGATGTTTTTTTGGAGTGTATAATCTTGGGTGGAGACCGTTCAGCCTCTAGTACATGAACGCTGGTTTCATTCGCGAGATTCGGAAAGTTTTCATGAAGGACTTGTTCCACGACATCTTCTAGACTTCTTTCTTTCTCCTCCCCTTCAGGAATTCCAATAATTCTGACGTTGGAACGCTTCATGGCATCACTTATTTCCCTAATTCTGCTTTCGTGGGATCTAAGCTGTTTGTTCCAGGCTTCCTCCTGATCCTTTCTCTCTATCTGTTTGTCTTCCAGATCACTAATTCTATCTTCTGTCTCAGTTACCCTAGCTTTGAGAGAGTTTAGATTGGATTGGAACTCATTGAGAGCATTGTGGACCTCCTCCCTGGTAGCTTTAAGCTCCGCCCTAACATTGTGAACATCCTGTCTGGTCGCTTTCAGTTCGGCTCTAATCAATTCTGTTTGGTCATCCATGGCTTTCTCCAACCTAGCTATTGCCTGGATAATTGTTAGCCTGAATTCTCTTTCCGACATATTGTCTATGTTGATAGCCGTTAGCTCTGTTGCGGAAGGTCCATCCTCTGTATTTTTCTTCTGTTGGGCATTCCTCCTCCTAGTCATTTTGGTGGGAGAGGACTGAACAGATGTAGCTGGATGTATCAACTCTGGTGCAGTCAAGGTGCACCCTGGAACACTTCCTGATCTCCGTCTCAGAAGCCTCAGTCTGGGTGCAGAAGCTGAATAAATTCCCCCTTGGACGCTGGCAGTGCAGGTTCCAAGTTAAAGACCCTGGGGGCGCAGGATCTTTTGCTCGTCCCCAAAGCCAAGGCAGTGGCGGCTGTCTGGGAGCTCCTGACCGCCAGAGAGGTTCCAAGCAGCGATCGCACACTGAGATTTTGCCGCCGGCCGGGGCTGGGAGTGCCCGGCTTGCGCGCACCTCTTTTCCGAGGCGGCTGTGGGTCGGGCGCGCGTCTGGGGCACTGAGAACGGGGCGCGGGTCCGTAAGCCGCAGGCTGGGCTTTTGCGCGCCTCTGTCCGGGGAAGAGTTTCGCGGGCGCGCGGCTTAGACTTTGAAACAATGGCCCGGGTCAAGAAGCGCCCCAGGGCCTTAGAAACCCAGGAGAGCTGGAGCGACGTGCACGCGCATCTCAAGCTTTGTGGTCGGGCTAGCGCGCGTTCTGCAGACCGGCTCCCATCCCCTCACCGGAGCCGGAACCCCGCGCTCTGGGGCACGCTGGCGGCTTAGGGACCAGGAGCCGGTTTCTCCGCCGCACTCTCTCTGCCTCCGCGCCGGGGAGGCCGTCTGGGACCGGGGACTCAAGCCCCTGTCCCTAGCCGCCCCGATTCCCACAGTTTGCCCCCGCGATCCTTTGCTCTTTTGGAGTGCTTTCAACCAGTCTCCGAGTTACTGCTGGTCCCCAGACGCAGGGCGCTCTCGCTCGTATCGGGGTATGACTTTTGCACCGGTCGCCTCTGGTGGCTCCCTCCCCCTTTTGTTTATCTTCCGATCTCAGTCCGCTGTTCCCATTCCGCTTTACCTGCTCACTGGCGTCTTCTGCCCCTGTAGAGATCCAGACGTGTATAATTCTGATCTCAGGCTGATTTCATGGGTGATCAGAGTTCTTTGGTAGGTAATCAGCTCACTTTGGGGTACCAGCTGAAAAGACGCCTCTTCCTAGTACCCCGCCATCTTGTCCCCCCCACACTTATGCACTCTTGGTGGGAATTTAATTTAGTACAGCCACTGTGGAAAACCGGGAGGAGTTTCCTCAAAAAATTAAATAGGGAAGTACTGTATGATACAATAATTCCAGTTTTGGGTTTTTACCCAGGGAAAACAAAAACACTAACTTTAAAAAATAGATGGACTCAATGTTTACTGCAGCATTATTTAATATAGTGAAGATCTGGAAGCAACCTAAGTGTTCATCAATAGATGAATGGATAAGGAAAATGTGGTATATATACACAGCCATAAAAAGGATAAGAGCATGCCATTTGAAACAACATGGGTTGTGGAGGGTATTATTCTAAGTGAAATAAGTCAAACTGAGAAAGAAAACTACCATATAATTCTGCTCATAAATGGAATCTAAAAACATGAATAAACAAAAAGCAGATCAGAACTATAAATACAGAGAACAAACTGATGGCTGCCAGAGAGGAGGAGGATGAAGAGGTAGGCAGAATGCACGAAGAAGAAAGGGAGATACAAGCCTCCAGATATGGAATGAATGGGGCACAGGAATAAAAAGCAGAGCATAGGGAAGTAGTCGATAGTATTGTGATAGTGCTAAAATGGAATAGATGGTAGTTATACTTGTGGTGAACATAGTATAATGTATAAACTTGTCAAATCACTAAGTTGTACACCTGAAACTAATGTAACATTGTGTGTCATTGTGTGTCAACTATACTCAAGTATAAATAAATAAATACATACATACATACATAGGCATCAGTGCTGTGTTAATTCTTGCAATATCATTGGTTATTTAACTGGGAAGGATGTCAGTTTCTAATTGGTTCAAATTCTTTAATGCTATTTTGGACTTACATATTATTGTAAATATAAGAGAGTGTGTTGAACTCATGATAAAGGTTGATTTTATGAAATACATTTAAAAAGTTAACAAATCTCTTTTATATAACTATATCATTTCTCACAACACTCCTTAGAGGTTGTAATCCAGTTACTATTGCTGACTAATAAACTATCTCACATCTTAGTTGCATTAAACAACCATTCTATAATGCTTAAGAATTCTTTGGGTCAGAATTTGGACAGGGCTTGGCTGGGCATTCCTCATGCTTCATGGGGTTTCTTATGCAGTTGCTATCACATGTTGTCGGAGACTTTAGTCTTATCAAGGCTCTATTTGGTTTAATGTCCAAGATGGCTCACTTGTATCGCTTACAGTTTGATGTTGGCTGTTGTTTGGGGTCTCGTCTTGGTGGGGAGGAGGTTTATCAGTTAGACAGGCTACATGTAGCTTCTATATGTGGCTTGTCCTTCACAACATGGTGACCTCAGAGTAGTCAAAATTCTAACATGGCAGCTCAGGGCTGAAGTTCAAGTAAGGCGGCAGAAGGTAGAAGCTGCATTGCCTTTTTTGACTTAGTTTTGTATCTCACACGGTATTCCTTTGGCTGTACTCTTTGTTAAACCACAAACCTGCCTAGATTTAGGGAGGGAGATAGGCTTTATTTCTCAAAGAGAAGAATGTCAAAAAAATTTATGGTCATTTTAAAAATATATCTACAGGTAGTTATTACTAC